>NC_088246.1:52812951-54106439 GCF_036013445.1 Caloenas nicobarica
GACTGCTCTGAAGCAGTATATTAGCATTGCATTGGCCTGCTCACTGGTACATTCAGTATCAGACTTAATCTAAGAGGGGCTCTGTGGAAGAATAGGCAAGAAAGAAAAGACCAGTTTAAGACTAGTTGTCCCACAGCTAATACAGACATGGCTAAGGCACTGTTGTTTTACACAGTGCCCAGACTTGACGGTCATGGTCAAAGGCCTGGAGTGCTCTTGTATTTAATTGGGGACAAAGACAGCAAGATCTGCTCCTCCCAGCTGGAACCAATTGCAACCCTGATTGAGTTCATCATGGATTAAAAGCTACTCCATCTCACACCTACTGTGGCTCCTCTGCAAAGTAATATCAAATATCTGGTTCTCACTTCACCAGCTTCTTCACAAACCCTACAAACATAGACGGATCATCTTTCAGAGTCCTCCAAGTTGCCCAGTATCACACCTTACGTACATGCAAGACACTCACCTTGCCAGATTTTTCTTTCCAAGGCAGTCAGGTTTTAGTTACACATGTCAGCCTGAGACATTTTAGCATTAAATGTTTGACAACTTCCTTTAAACTAACTCAGAACATTATGTGCAAGTTGTCCACAGAAAGCAACAGTAGTTTTAGGTAAAAATGCATTAGGAGTTGTAGATTTTGTTCCACAGAACTTGGCGATGATGCCAACAAGCTGCTGCTTCTAAGGGTCCAAGGCGCAGCTGAGCCTCTTTCAGAGTACTGTCCCCTCCATGGTTTGGCAAAGTCCAGCTGCCATCACTAGTTCCAGCTCTATGATAACATGATTTCCATCCATTTTGACATCATGGAGTCTCTGCTGGCATTGTCAATACTGGATATAGCATAGGCAACTTCCCCCCCCCCCACCAAACTAACTGTAAACAAACTTAAATGTTTTGTGACAGCTGGCCTTTGAAGCTAGCTTAACTGCTGCAAAGGTAAAGCCCTACCTTTCCACCTTTAAAATTCTCTCCTTTGCAGAAAAATCTTGTTTTGATGCAGTATATTAGCAAGATAGCAAAGAAACAGTTTCCAGAAATATAATTTTTTGTCGTTGTTGAATGAGCTGTTGTAAGTGACCCACAAAGAATTTTAATACCTTTGGTCATAACCCTTATTAGTGTTCTTTCTCAACAAAGGATGGAAGAGACACTTTAGCCACCTGTTCTTAAGATTTAGGGCTGCATGGGTTTCTTCCCCTCTCCCTTGTTTTCGCTTGCTTTGAAAACAAAGATAACACCAACCATATCTGTTTGCTGCACTATCAAGTCTCACAATTTAACTCAGAAAGTGATGTCTATCTATGATTAACAGCATCTTGTAACAGATTTCGATACTAAGGTTTAATAGGGTTTAACAAACACAAGTCAAAGATCAAGTGGTTAACGGGGAAATGAAAAATAATTTGTAACCTCATTTCACCCCAAGCCACTTTTACCTACTCTTTTAAGTCATGCGTGGCACACTGACAGCTCCTTAAAGGAAAAAAAGCAGAACCACCACAAACAGTTCTTATTGCTGATGTTTCCAGAAATTAAAAAAAACCGAACACACACACACACACACACCACACACACACCAGAAAAAAACCCACACACACCAAACCACAACCAAAAAAACCAAACAAAAACTCCAAACAAAAAAACCCACCACACACCCACACAAAAAACCCCACACACACCAGACCAGAGCTCCCACAAATAAAACAAGCACCACTAAAATAAAATAATCCAACAAACACAAAAGTTTCCAAGCTTTATCATCAGGGTGGGAGATGACTGAAAGGCTTTCCTTTTTACAGGCATTTTTAATAATTTATCCCCCAAATTACATGCAGTTCAATTTAGCAACTACCAAAGGTCATTAGTCCTTTTACAGAAAAACAAAGAATATGCCTTTTAATTACAGTACATTTTCATTCAATATCTCTCTGAAAGATGGCTCTTACTATGGGAGCCTGCTTGTAATTCTGTAATATGGAATATTATATATTATATGTAGCAATACATATTAACAAGATATACCATATAACAATATAGAAATATAACATCATCATATGTTGGCAAGACTTCATGTGACTGGAACCTTAGCTCTGCTGAGATCCAAGGCCCTTTCATACTATCAGACATGGACAGTTTTATAGCGCACACAGTTACTGAACACTAACCAAAATAGATCTCCTAGGCTACATTCAAAGGGAATTAAGAATTGTTGACAATTTTTACAGAAAAGAAAATATTGGAATGAGAAACCACCAAAGTTTTCTTAGGCAAAATGGAAATGGCTAATAGGTACGTTCAGAGAGATATAAACCTGTCCAAAACATTAACAAAAATAGGTGCCTACTGCTAAGATTCTACATCCGTATTGAGGAACCTACTTAGTAGTACCACTATCAGAAAAATTAAACACTCTGCAATAAAACCAAAATAAAAGCCTTAGTGCTGCAATAGCCTCCCCCCAAATAAACTCAGGCCACACCACAGACCACCAAAGGATGCAGGTCTGGATTTAGTAATCTAGGCTCCCAGAATTAAGAACAAAACAGTTACAATCATCGAATGAGACTGCCAGCTGAAAGAACTTAGCTCAGTGAGTCTATCAATTAATACAGTTATTTTCTTCACACATTAAAAAAAACCCTAAAAAAAAAAGTCTCATTTTCTGATTGATTGTGCAAGAATCAACAGCATTCAAAAAAAAAAAAAAGAGAGAAAAACTGCAAGAAACCCCTCATTAAAGAAAGAGAGACTATCTTCTGAATTTCTAGCAGCAATGAGCAATCACTGAAAGGTTCAATCTTGCTGTTTTCCAAATACCGTTCATTTCTGCTTGGATTGCAAAAACATTGAGAACAAACAAAACAAGATCGAAGACAGAGTCCACATCGTAGAAAATCTTGAAATAGCAACAGAAATCTCAGAAGCCAGAAACAAAATCCAAACAATAGAAAGCAACAAGGACATAACTTGGAACAAGTTTACAAATGAGGCTTTTTGTATATCAACAAACATCTTACTTCTGTTTCCTCCCCCCCAGTAACATTATTCCAGCCCACACTGAAACAAACCTAGATTCAGAGCAGCTCATACCAGGTGTGCCAAAAAAATCCAGAGGAGAGAAAAGAAAATTGGTTTGACAGCATCATCATCAGGAGTCTTATAGCTGCAAACTTAACACTTTGTTCATTTTTATATCAGAAGTTAGTTCAGGTGCTACCACTCAGGAGAAAAACACCGTGAAAATAACTCCCTTCCCTTCTCCCTACCCCAGTTTACCAGCAACCTCTGCAGGCCTGCAGCACAAACAGGTTGCTTTAGAAAGTTTTGCAGAGAATTAGGGAGGCAGCTCAGTTACCGTTCAGCCAGCACGTTTCCAAAGGAGAACCATAAAGCGAGACAGAGCGTTGTGGTATCGGGACTGAGGGCGGACAACCTGTGCCAGGATCTCCTTCTCCTACAGACCTGGCTGGCAGGTCACTGCACCCTGTTTCAGGCAACAGCTTCAAGCCACCTGTCGGCATTTTAAATTAGATCAATTAATTTAGACCCAGGTGAACAGGGGTGTATTCATACCAGCCACAGCCTAAGCATTAGAAGCAAGAACTGGCAGGAGACAGGAGGTAACAAAGCAGTTCGGGGTCAATAAAATCCATCTATAGCCTGGTTAAGTGTAGGGCAAACCTCCTACCTAGAGGAAAAAAGGGCTCAGAGAGAGGCCCCGGGCACATGTTAATCAGTAAAATTAAGTTCTGGGTGGCTCCAGCAAAGCAGTTTGGGGTCTCTGCAGCGCTCTGTGCTGCAATGCGCTCATGGAGCCCAAGCCTGCCATGAGGTCCTCAGAAAGAAGACTTTCTCTGCAGCCCTTGTGAACACAAACATGCTTTGCAGTCCAAATACTCTTCAGATCCCACAGCCCAGCATCCGAGGAGCCAGGCTGAACAAAAGAAGAGGGAGAACACATGGGTTTCATTTCAGCTATGAAAGAAAATAGCGGTAGTGACTCACACAAATCCTTTTCCCTTCGAGTGAATATTGCGAAGAATAAGCAGGAGTTCAGCAGCTAGAGCTATAGGTCTGCTGATTAAAGACCCGAGTTTTTGTCAGTGCCCTGAAGCTGCATCAGCCCCTGGCTGTGCCCATCAGGTTACAGAATAAGAGCTGGGAAGCTGTAACCCAGCTGTCTGGGGAACGCTCGGCAGCACAGCAGGCAAAGGGTTAAACACACAGGGAAAGTGCACAAAAACTGAAACACTTTATCCCAGGAGGCTGACACACAGACCCTAGAAACCTTCAGACTGTTCTGCAGCCAAGTATCAAATGGTCACCTTTTTTTTTTTTTTCTTTTTTTTTTTACCTAGAGACGACAGACAACTGAAAGACACTTAACATGATGTCTTCAAGGCTCTATTTAATTTTCTATGTCTGAACAGTTTCATGGCCCACTTTTTAATTGCTGCGTCTAATGGAGGTGGGAAGGTGGGTGAAAAATGCTAAGCAGACAGCGAAGTCTGTTCAGTTCATATTGTTTTGCTATTTATTTCCACAGTGGAAGACGATCATTTGTGGCACTCCACCCTGCCATGTGCATTCAGAATTATTTTCTTTAATACAGCACTCTTAAGAGAACCGACTCATCTTGCATTTTAAAATACTTCATTAGTTGCTGTTTCATTAGGCATCCTTGGAAGGCTAGAAACCTGAAACCTAGGCACAGCTGGGGCCTAATCCTGCCCACAGAACAATATGACAAACCCCTCAGACTCCACTGGAAATACTTAAATTGGGGAGAACCTGGCCACTAATTTCTTATATGCTCTGTTACCAGTCTATAGCTAACAATTTGACTTTGCGGGATTCAAGGCAAAGACACTACAAGCAGGAAAAAAAAGGAGTAAAACAATATTTTAAAAGAATGACTAACGATTTTCTTTCACCAAAAAAAAAGTAAGTTTAGGTGCCTGAAAAAGGATACACAGGACAAGGTTCCTCAGAGCACAGGAATGATCTAGGAACAAAGTCCCACAACTCAGCTTTTAGTCTGATGTGCACAGGGACTGCTGACCGTGTAGACATGTTGAACTAAGTTTAAACTAGATACTTGGACTTGCTTTGGGGACTATGTTATGGCAGCAATTTCAGTGGCCACTTTTTCCACAGGTGATGACCACAGGCACTTTCTGCTGACTTGCGTTTTGCTATTTGACAGCAGGATAAATAGGGGTCCTTTTCTTTCCTTTTTGTTCCCCCCAGGAGACAAATATTGCCTTGAAGCGAGCTGGGTTCAGCTATGTGCAGAAAATTCTATATAGTCGTCATCATCCAGCCTCCAGGAATGAGGAAGACATATTCTCCCTATTCAAAAGCCTGAAAATCCAGCTTTTTAATTTGTATATGTAAAACTACATATATATGCAAGTATCTTACCAAATGTATCTCATCCTCATCTAGAAAAAATATCTGGGGTCAGGCTCAGAATAGGATTTAGGGTTCTAAAGCAGGACTGAGGTGGAGAACAGATATGTTACATGAAGATTGCAACTCTGGATAAACAAAGGACCCTGCTCAGCTCTCCCTTGATTACCTGCACTATACCATGAAATGCCAAGCTTGCATTTTATACAAACTAATCTTGAGATAAAATAGTTAATCTTTTGAAGGTGCAGAATACCAGAATTTCTAGGCAAATATCTTATTAGGACATAGGCTACCTCTTCCCTTTGTTCTATTTGGTCTCATGGATCTTTTCTCGTTTAAATATCTAAAAAATCTAGAGAAAAAAAAACAACAAACAACAAAACAACAACAACAAAACCCAAAACACCACAAAGGGTTCAAAGGAAAGAACTGGAAAGTGCCATTCTCAGCAAGACAGGTAGATTTTAGCTTTCCCAGTCCAGGAAGAAAACCAAATTAACACCTTTCACACCCTGACAAAGTACCCAAATTCTATGTGCAGGCAACTGATCGGCCCCTACCCCATGCTTGTCACATTGTAGAAGAAAGGCAGACAGAGGTCTGCCCTACATGCATTTTCCTACTGTCTTCCTCTCAAGCAGCTCTTCATCCAGCACACTGGTTTCATACGGGGGGGCTGAGGTGTGGTAATTTGGGAGCCACTCTGGCACACTGCAAAATGGGTCTATACACGCCCTGCTCATACTTGTGCCTTAATATCCTAATTTCCCTCTACTTTCTATAACCTTGCATTTTCGGTCTCCCCTCAGAGCAGGAGAAAGGACACACATTCCTGTATTTCTCTTTCAAAGGTTAACCGCAAGGTAAAGCATAGCTGCAGTTCCACAGCACTGCAGGGGGGAAAACAACAAGAACAAATGAAAATAAGACCTGGGAATAAGAGGAAATCCCTTAATCTAGTTTAGCTTGTTTCATCTTTTCTCCTGCTGCCCATGAAGAAAGTGATCACCTTGTGGGGGGCGGAGGGCAGGAAATAATAGTTCAATAATCCCAGTTTATTCCTGAGACAGAGAATGAGTCCCTAAGATGTTTCTTGTCAACTGGGTGCCATTAGACCACTGCCAGCCAACCTGTGACTAATTGAAGGAAACGCAGGTGCAGCAATCATCAGCCAGCAGGCACCAAGGCAAGATGGGCTCACTGCTCTAGGAAGACCCTGCGGAAAAAGATGTGCATCATTTGAGGCAGTAGGATGGTGGACAGAAACAGACTGCAAAAAGCTGACAGTCAACTTCTGCTTACCTGGCCAGGTCCCCATCTCTAGAGAGACTTCTCTCCCCTGCCTGTCACCTTTACTTCAAGAGTCTCAATGTTTATTTGAACTAAAGTTATGATATAGAGACTATACCAGGCGTGTCAAACTTACTTTCACCGGGGGCCACATCAGCCTCGTGATTGCCTTCAAAGGGCCAAATGTAATTTTAGGATTCGGCCCCCAGGCCTCGTGTTTGCCACTCAGTTATGTGCATTGTACTCCTTTATCACCGACACTGTCTCATAACACAAAAGACACATCGGTTTTTCTCCTTGGAACACAAACATGTATTCGCTTTCCCATCTATCATTAAATTGCCTTCCTTCTGCATCAATCTTTCTCTTACTGGACATTTTGGGATTCAAATTGTTCCACCAAAGATGGTATGGTGCGCCACCTAACTAAAACACTAAGATGTCCTTTAGGACCAGGTTAAATAACACTCAGGCCCTCTCACACAGGCTCACCTTTCCTTCAAACCCCCTTCCCCATACGGCAGAGCTGGCTGTATCCATGCAAATCAATGCAGAATTCATTCAGCTGTCTTTCGGTGACCCACGGCAGTTACCAGTGTCCCCCACCAGTCTCACCGCTCTCCTGCAGCTATGGCCGCAGCTCCCGCCGTTCTGTTCCTGCGGCACCACGCGTGTCACACCCGCTCCACGCGTGACCAGCGCTGGCAGGAGCCTGGGGACAAGGAGCTCGGTGCTGCCGCCGGGGGAAACAAAGCGCCCGGCCGGATCGAACAAGGTGGCAGGCGGGATCTGGCCCACGGGCCACCTGTTTGACACCTGTGGACTGTGGTCATTCAGCTTAATCCCTGCCCCGGGCCCTGGGGATTTTGCGTGCATATGCATGTTAGCCATTAAAAGCCAAGCTAAAAATAATGGTTCTTAAAAGCACAGAAGCCTCTCTTTCTGCAAAAGAAAGTTGTGAAATCTAACCAAGTATTCTTGCTTGAAACATTTAGACGTGCATATACCAGCCTCTGAGATCTTGGTTTAGCACCAGTGAACTATTCTGATGACGTAGGGAAGACTCTTCCTTTACAGGTTTTAGGTAACAGGTTTCCCTTACTGATGTTTGCAGTATAGTTTCGCACAGGACCTTTAATGTTGTAGCTGTTCTCTTACATTAGAGATGTTGCTCACCCTGCCACAACACCTTGCAAAATATCTGTTGCTTACACTGAACCAGTAGAATATCCGAGCAAAGTAGAATCTTCTACCACACAAAAATAGGATTCCTTTCATCCATCTGCTGATTCTTTAACTCATTGGCATTTTCATTACTGAAGTTTTCTATATAGCTTTGAGGGTAAAATCTCTTTTGTTACTGTTCTTAAAGCTGAGGTGGTCACAATTACACATCTCCAGGAGGGCCACAAAGATGATCAGAGGGTTGGAGCATCTCTCCTATGAAGACAGGCCAAGAGATTTGGGGTTGTTCAGGCTGGACAAGGCTCCAGCCGTTAGATGAGCCTTCCTTACCTAAAGGGGACCTACAAGAAAACTGGAGAAGAACTTTTTACAAGGGCATGGGACAAGGGATTATGGCTTTGAACTGAAAGACGGTAGATGTAGATTAAATATAAGGATGAAATTCTTCACTGTGAAGGTGGTGAGGCACTGGAACAGGTTGCCCAGAGAAGCTGCGGATGCCTCACCCCTGGAAGTGTCCGAGGCCAAGTTGGACGTGGCTTTGAGCAACCTGGTCTAGTTGAAGGTGTCCCTGCCTCTGGCAGTGGGGTTGGAACTAGGTGATTTTTAAGGTCCCTCCCAACCCAAACCATTCTATGATTCCAGGATTTAGGGTTTTAAGAAAAATATTATTGGGGTGCTGAGAGACCCAGGATAAAACTGCCTCCATCTTTTTTGTGTTTCCTCCAGTGTCACCAATGTGGTTTTGGTATTTGTAGTTAATTTATGGCCCTGGTCTTGGACTCTCTTTACCAACTTGAAGCAAAACAACAAAATCATGAGAAAACAGCCACCAATGCAATGCAGAAGGTCTGTTTATCTTGACAATAGTAAGTTTAAGAAAGAACTCTTACGACAATCTGTAACTATTGTAACTACTTTACACTCAATTACATTCTATTTCTTGGGCAGTGGGGACCCCTCGGCGTTATTTAAGCACCATTATTTTAGCATTTGAATTTTTTTATTTCTCAAGTGCCTCCACGTGCAGAAAATCTGCAAGTAGAGAAAGCCATGTGTGTGTATATATATGTATACACACACATCCACACTAGTTTATCAAACATCAATGTTATAAAGCTTCTTAAAAGCACAGCAGAAGCCTGTCAGTCAAAGAGCTGGAAAAGACAGACTTTTATATTTCCCCCTCACTAAATGTGAATCCTTTTCTTTGAGACAAAAATAATAATGCATTTCTTGGTTCATGTTTTATGCAAAAATCAGTTTTAGTAGACAAGAGAGTTTTATCTACGAAGTAGATTTAGTGAAATACCTAAATTCTCTTCTTAGCTTCTAGACTTAAATAACCTTGTGCAAATCACTTAACCTCTCTATATCTCCTTTAAAATACCAGAAGAGAAAAAACCAATATCCACCTTTAGAAGACATTCAGAAAGCCTGAGGTAGAAAGACTACATGTATATTTATTTGAAGTTCAGCTTGATGTCACTGATATTAACAGGGTATGGTCATGTGTGGACTTTGGAAGTAACTGTTGCGCCTGTATATCAGTTGGCTACTTCCATTAGAGCTGTGCCTCAGTAATTACTCATGTGATTGCTCCCCATATGCCGTGCAGCAATGTTTTAAATCAAGCCAGAGGACTTTGCACTGAAGTGGGTTAGGGGAGCCCATGCTACAGCAGCTCTGCTTTAGGGACAACAGCGAGTAGGCAACAATCCCAACAGCCGTTACTCACGTTCTCATGGGGTTATGCCCTTTGATCAAATACAAAATACAATGCACTAGCAAGCAAGCATTTTTCCTTTTTTCAATGTCACTGTTCATCGATACTTAATAAGAAAGACTGTGCATCTCTTTTTACACCATTAAGCAAGGATTAATGTTTTTTACGCATATTCATTTCCACTGGGAGAGAAAAAAAAAAAATCTCTTCCATTAACATGAGCTTTTTCAGTATGTTTTCACACCATTTCGGGAATTTTTTTCCAAAAGCACTCCAACTTTATATCCAGATTGACTGAAACAAACCCTTGCTGTGAGCTTTTAAACATAAGAAACTGAATATTTCTGCATTCTTTCTATCTTGTGCCCTTTACACTCACATGTGAAGAAAATGCAATTGCTACAGTACAGCAGAACTTCCCCCACCTCCCCTCCTCACCACTGTTGACCCCTGCAGATATGTCCAAGCATCTCTGTTCATTAAAAAAAAAGAAGCTGAACCTCTGCTGCCGTTCCTCTTTTCCAGCTGACTGCTCGTCAGATTACTGATGGTACATGATCAGGACTGAATCTGACTATTCACCTCCATGGGAGCTCAATCCCACTCTCCATTTTGGTGAGTTACTAGAAGAAGAAGAAAATGGTGCAGCATGCAAGTAGTATAAATATGAAAAGGTATCCAGAGCAGGGCACGTCTTTTAGTTTTAAGACTATATGGTATTTTGCAGAGTAGAGCTGGGAACATCATAAAAATGCACATATCTGAAACAAAGAAGCTTTACAGGTTAACAGTAAGACAAAGAATAAGCTTTCAGTGTGTTTTCCTTCTTTGTTAGAATATACAAGTTACAATAGATAACATCAGCCTGAACTTTTTAAAAGAATAACTGGCTTAATTACACTAATATTTTTTAATCTTTCTGAAGAACAATAGACACAATTACTTTCATTACTACGAACCACAATATTACTTCTCTCCTCTACTGCAATATATCAAAGTCAAGGACAGCATAAGATGAAAGTTCAACTTTTCTTACTCCTTTTGTTTTAGAACTTCTAAAACTTTTTGTTAACAGGTCCTGATGCTGACATTTTGGCATCAAATGAACATACAGAAAAATCACACTGTAAAAATTTTCACTTGAGTACTCTGCTCATTCTCTTTCATGGTTTCCTGTTGGAGAGTAAAAAGCAGTTGTTACCTCCTTCGCAGAATGAGATCGTGACTTTTTGTGTCAACTCTTGTCCCTTCTCTTAATATTTTATACTCTAAGAGAAAAAAAAATGCTTAACATGCTGGCCATGTGGTAGTTCTCTAAGGCAAGTGCTGCACTGGTTCTGTGCCTGGTACACAACTCAAAAGCCAGCCTTTTCAGGAAGCTTTGAATTCCAGATGATCCTGGTTCCAAATAACTAGGTCCTGAATTGCCATCATGACAACCAAGTGGAAATCTACCCAAACTCGGTCACTGTAGGTGTTCGCTGTCCCTGAAAAATCAGATAATCTTCTGTCAAGCTCACACACAACCCACAGTAGCAGAAATTAAAATGGAATGTTCCCTTTGCATTTTTTTAAAGAACCTCCCAACTTTTGCAAAAGATTTCATCTAAGCAATCTTTTTTTAGATCTTCAGAGTCTTAAAAATCTATATTCCCCTCCTCTCTATAGTCAGAGGAATAAAAATAGTACCTTCTGCCCTCCAAGATTTCTCAAAACTACCCAGTAAACCTTCTTTCATGTTTACCCTTACATGAGAAACAGCCAGTAAAAGAGCTTGAGAGGTTTAACGCAAGAGTTCTGAGTTTTCCTGCAGGGAAGGCGGAGGATGGAGTCACAGCGCTCGGCAGAGTTCGTGTGTCCTGCCAGGTAACAGCGACAGAAGGCGGCAAGGCAGCGGGCCACCGCATCCTCCACAGGAGCAGCAGCACAGCAGACATCGGCTGAGCAAGAACTGATTTGGCCAAAAGGAAAGCATGCAGAAAAAAAATACTGTTCCGGTTTTGATATGTATGATTTGGAGGAGGAGTGTACAATAAGGTGAGGGAAAGGATATTGAGTAAAATGGAAAACATCCATTTTCAGTCAAAGTGAAAAGTTAGAACAGATGTGACAGATTTGTTTTGTTTGGAGATTATAATGACTGTTTTGATTATCACTTTTCTCCACATTTTACCTAGGTAATATTTTTTAAAAAGCTAAAAGCTATTCGGAAATAAAAAGTTTAAAAGGACCTAAAAAAACTCAAAAAACAAATCTACCAGGGAAATGAAGTCGTTCAGCTTTACAAAATGAATAATTTTAATGTTTCTAATACATGCACCTTTTCTGCTAACCAAAATAATTTGCTGGTTTTGATCTGATTTCACAAGTGATGCTTGAATGTCTCCCCACAACTGCAGTACTGCGTATTTTTACCCTTTGTCAGACTAATTTTGCTGGGCATTACCTGGAATGGAGGATGCCCGCACACCCCAAGGACCTTTCTCTTGGCTTTGGAGGAAGAGCAGTTTCTGTGGAATCAGGCAGGATCGCAGCCCAGCTGGTCTGAGCAGAACCGTGGGTACCCAGCCCTATCCAAACTGCAGCAGGTCTTGCTACTGGCTGAGAAGACACACTTTCCATGTTCCTAGGCAGCTTTCTGGGACAGGAGTATCAATAGCTAGGGAGATATGCAAAGTTCAAATAGTGAATTTAAGGTCAAGTCTAAAAAAAGGCACCACCACACAGATGCATATCTTTATCTCAAACTCAAAAGCAGCAGCTGGTAGGTCTTAAAAGACTAAGCACACAGATGACCCAAAGCTCTCCTTAGTCTGCACAAATGTTCAACAGGTATCACTAAGCTTCGAGAAAGCACTTTGGGTTGGTGGGGTTTTTTTGCTATTATTTGGCTTTTAGTGGGTTTCTGTCTGCGGATTTGTTGTTTGTTTTGTGTTTGGGTCTTTTTCTTTTGTTTTGTTTTCAAAACACACCAGCACTTTATCTGCTTTTCTTCTTCCACATGAGCTAATGCCACCCAGTCTGGCTCACAACTGGGCTTTCTGTTTCAAAAGAAAATCTTCTGACTCTGTCATGATTTTTTCTCCATGCCATGGCCCATCTCTGTCCAAATCCTCTGATGTATCTTTGGCAAAGTGCTCAGCTCTGCAGGAGCTGTGCCGCTGTGTGTGACCTCTCCTGCACAGCAGCCAGTTGGGCAAACACATTAGGTCCTACTCATTTCTGGTTTTGCCAAAAGCTAACAGAGTCAGAAGCAAGAAAGAGACTGGATCAAAGTGGGAACAATAGAAGGTGCTATGCCAAGTGTAGCTTAAGCAAAAACTGAGCTGGAAAACAGAGCTTCAGCCATTTGCATCACACATTAAATACATCTCATCCCTAGTCTCCCTAGAGCTAAAAAATAGGGGTGAGAGGGAGAAGGGTGTTGAAAATTATCTGTCTCGTCAGACCAAATTACTCTCATGAATGCAGTGCCAAATAAACAGAGCATTTAAATTGACCACTAAAGCCACAGAACTGCGACAGTTTGCACACATCAAAAACTTGGTCACAGATTGCTTCTGGTTTGCCACATCTCTGCCTGCAGAAAAGCCACTGCTGCGGTATGTGTGATGAACGCATATCATAGCAGGATGGGCAGAAATCCAGTCACAGCACTGGACAAGGCAGGAAGAAAAAGAACATTTTAATTTCTTTTATGCTTGTTGGCTTTGAAAATATTTGTATTGAAATAATTATTATTTTATTTAATAACACAGCTTCATAATTACAACTTTTAAAACAATGCATTTATTCTCCAGAGAATCAGAAAAATGTGCACGTGAATCAAACTACATTTATAGAATATACAGACACATTTCTGAAAAGGCAAGCAGAGGGAGATATTTGTGGATTTTTTTTTCTTAAATGCTTTGCACAGAGGCAGCAAATAAATCACTTGTGTACTTTGTGTAACAATAATAATTAGCTCTTATGTAATCCAGCATAGAAATTCTGCATGGAAACTGGCACAGCAAATTAGTCAGAGGTCCTTGTGGTCTAGATGAGCTAAAGAAAGACTCTACTGCAAAGGCTGTGGCCAGCTCAGAAATCCCTCTATGACTACATCCACAAAGTGGAACTCAGCTCCCGGTGTGGAGCTTGTGGGAATGCTGTGGTTATCTCCTGTGTCATTCTTCATCCCCCAGGGGTGACAAAGACCACAGAAGACTCCACACACCTGCCACACGGGTTTGCACCTGCTGTTAGAGGAAGGCTGAAAGGTAAAGCAGAAACATTTTACAGTAGGACTATTTGAAAGTCTAGATGCCAACCAGTTTTTGCCTGACAGTGCAGATATCACAGGTGTGCAAGTTCTCCCAAATTCCTTCTAGAAAAAAATACTCCTAACTGTACAGAGCACTTTCATTCTTTACGCTGGGAGTGATCACTTCTAGACAGTGCTATGCGATGCCCTTGCACAATACCCAGGACAAAGACCACAAACCACTCTCACACCACACAGCCTCTGCTAATTAACCTTGTGGATACCACTCAGTCCCACGCTGCTAGAGCATGCAAGACTTTGCTCACACTCAGCTAAAATCCAGCAACATTTACGCCCCAAATGCCTCCCTCAGAACGAGTGTCTTTGCACCTCAGTCCATATTTCTTTAGGGCCCATTTGACCTAATGCTGTAACAGATGGCAAATAGTATTTTACTTCCTCGAGTACTATGCCCAAAACCTAAGGCACCAAGGAGCAACAGAGATGGACTGAAATTACCAGGGCCATCCCTGAATCAGCGCTAATAAACCCAGATTTTTTATGTAAGTCCACAGAGAATGCTAGCACACTTGGACTCTCTCAGATTTTTCTATTACTTAGATGATCCCAACCCATTGTGTTTCTACATGATGGAGCACTGTCTGCCCATTCGAAGTCTTACATCAAGTTAAGCTAGCCAGGCAATAATTAGCCTCAGAACTGAACCCAGTTTGCAGCCGTATCAATGCTGAACACTGTAGAAGAACTTCACGCACCTTACAGGTGACACTCTCCTGTTTGTTTAATCTTGTAACACATTTCTTTGCATGTTCCTTCTTCCCCTTTTTACAACAAAGCTGTGTTTCCTACTCACTAGCTGAAACCATTTTGTCCACATAACATCAGTAACACTCTGGAAAAAGCGTTAACTGTTTTGGTGTTTGGTTGTTAAGTCTACATAATCTTTATATCAAAATAACTCCCATTTTGAGATAGAAAAACATTCTTCATATGCTAAAGAGAATATTGGACATTCCTTCTCTCTGATCCAGATGAGCTCTCCTTTCACCAGAAGCAAAAAAGAAGGGATCCACAAAATGCAGATATTTTTTTCTCTCCTCCTTTCTTTTCGCATTCATACCTATAGAAAAATTTCCCTTGTGCTCATTTGCTAAAATAATAAAGAATTGTTTCCATTCTCAACAATGCTGATGCTGGCAATAAAAGCACATATTAGTGTGGCCCTGACTGCTCCCATCCTTTTCCTGTTCAAAAGGCAGTTTTACCAGAAAATTCATGAACTTTCTACAACATGCACTTATTGAACTGGAGACTGCTGGAACCAGACTGTGGGGACTTGGGCTCACTGATTCAAAGTTAATCTTTGCACTTCATCAAATCCCAGCTAGCCAAGCAGTGTTGGAGTGTTCAGACCAGCCTGGCTCTCTGCAAGCTCATATCAGGAAACAAAAGCCATGCCACTCTATTCCTATCTCTATAAGAACAGCAGAGATGTTTTTCCACATGCTAATTTGTATTTTATTACTCCAGAGCTCATCACCTGTGCCTGTACTTCAGCTTGAAACTCAAAAGAAGTGTGTCTGTGTGCCTACAGTTATTTAGTCTATGGCTGACCCACCAAACAACTGCTAGCTTACTTTTGTGCATCATGATGTGGTAAGCTTGTCATTTGGATGCAATTTGGGTACTCAGTGAACCACAGTACACTGCCAGCTCATGCATAGCACAGGTAGTGTGTCAAATTATACATTAAACTATCTGTGCTATCTCTCATTTATAACATCACATCACATTATGTCAGGTTACATTGTGTCAAGCCACATCATTTTCTCTAAAGGAAACTCATGTCAGGCAGAATTGCGATGATAACTTCCAATCTTTTTTATTTCATTTAATATGAATGGCGCATCTGTAATAATACCAGTGACCTCCTCCTTCCTCTTCTGTCTTTGAGGACTTCTCACAGGTTTTTATTTTCTTTATTCAAACGCTAGATACAAATCGGTAATTTCTCATCTCAAAATGCATGCTGCCAGTTTAATAAGGGCCCTGTCATCCAGTCCCTCAGGAATGTCTCCTGAAAGAGAAAGAATACAAAGATACTTTATGACTTCAAATTAGTAATATTGACATCCAAGTGGATTACAGCACTTTGCAAACATTAGCTTTTTAAAATACAGCCTGAAACTAAGGTTGGCTTGCAAATGGGTTGGGGCAGCTGCCCTACTTGCTTGTTCACTTTATTTGGTCTGCAGCAACGTGGAATACATACACACTGCCCAAAGCCACTAGAACTGTGGATTTGGTACTGCAGTTTTCCATAGTTAGCTACCTGATATTCTTTTTCCAACATCCTTGCTAGATTGTCAGGACACTGGAAGAGAAACCAGTTTTATACTGGGCACCTGGCATAACAAGGTGTGATCTGGGTACCTGACACACTGTAAAATGCTGTCTTTGTATTGCTGGAGGTACCAGACCAGGAATGTGTGTGTATATAAATATATGCATGTCTTGGTTGAATCAGGCATCTGACCCAAATTAACCACGCACATAATCTGCTTTTTTCTCCACCTTCATTATAGATGGTTATATCTGCAGCCAGGCTGTAGCTCTCCTTAAACTGAAGGACTCACAGTTGTAAAGCAGTAGAAGAGGAACTGCAGCTCCAGTACAGCTTTCTCCATAAGGTCTGTCTCATCTTGAAACTCTATGATGAGCTTCTTAATGATGCAACTGCCAATTCCAAAAAAGGTATTAGAGACCTGTGCAAAAAGCAGTTGTCATCACCATGAATGGGAACCCCAAAGGCGTAACGAGGGCTCAACACCCCTTATCCCCAACATAGGACACCAGTCAACCCAGACAGAACACCTGGGCATTGTGCTATCAAGTGTTTGGGAGAAATCCAGAAGAACGTGAGAGTGACTGCAATCAACTGTATTTAAGATAACTGTCACCTTAATCTTCAATAAGGTCTTGAGCCGAGTTCTACTACATTAATTTCATACATAATTTCCAAAAGCCTCAGACTTTGTGCTGGGTATGCTTATTGTACTGACAACTCAATAAATTTCCTACTTGTAATATTTTCCAGTAATACATAAATTTTATTCCTTATGAAAACATACTGTGAAGAAACAGAGATTACCGCTGTTTTTATCTAACTGTAATAGGACACAATGTTCAAATAAAAATAGTTTATAAGAGCTCAAATATTAAATACTTTCAGTTTTTAAAAGGAATATGTTTTCTGTAAAAATTTCATTCTATGAAATTCCTTCTTCAATTAAGGCTCTGTTGCTTGTTCATCCAACCAATATAATGATTTATCTTAGATACTTTAAAAAATAGTATTCCTACTGAACAACAGGATAAAAGATAGCTAAAAAATAACCAAGAAACATCTAAGTTTAGCTCAAATAGTACAATAAAGATGTGTATATATGGTACCAGTTTTTACTACCTGTCACTTGAGTATAGTGGATTAAACATACACTCTGTTCATAGAAATCACTTCTCACCTAAGAAAGAGTCCAAGAGTCAGAAGAAGAGCAAAAATTACAATTTACTTTTTAGAGCTCTAACCAGTGAATGTTTGGGTCCAAAAGCTACATTCATGTTTTATAAATAAAGGATGAAATACACCTTCCGTTATCTATATGTGCGCAGGGATCCCACTGCAATCAAGAGCACAGGATATAAATCATTTAAAGATCTTCACCATAAAGTGTAAATTTGAAGTTACAGGACACCAAGACAATACCTACGCTTCTAGATGCCTTTTGGAAAGATTAGATATGAAAGATTAATACGAAAAATAGAACTTATTTCTCTGTTCATCTAAAGTGCATTTTTGCTACACAACCACAATAAGGACAGGCTTATAAGCAGCATGCTTACAAAACAACAAGAGATGAACTGTTCTCCAACTTGAGAAGGCTTTATGTAAATAAGACGACAACAACTTTAGTCAAAAGATTCTCAAAAGGAAAAACGCACCCAACATTTGGAGGTACTTGCTATACCAAGTCTTAACAGATGCCTTGTCAGAAAACCTCAGGCCTGTAAAAACTGCATTCACCATGCAGGGAACAGGACAGGATTTACACCTACTTTGCACATACCAAATACTTTCTCTGTGATGTTGGTCACGTTGCCCAAAGAGTTAGCTAGTGGTCAGGATTTGTATGATGATTATGTTTGTGTTCTAGGTACCTGTTTCAAGATGCATAGCACCAGATTTGAGGAACCCATAATCATGCAGGATTTAAATAATAATAACAGTAGTAATAATAATAGTAATAATTAATAATAATAAATTGGACACAGTTACATAAAGTCCATAAAGCAAACACTGAGTCTGGAATTCCAGGCTTGATATTGCACATTAGTAGATTCCTCAAGAGACACAATACTTTATGTTTAAAAAATTAACTCAGCCTGTACTTTCAGGCCTCTGTTCCCCAGCATTAGGGTGGAGGCACCGCCTCATGTCTCTAGTCCATCACAAGTGACATTTAGATACTGCAAATTCTGGACAGGCCCCCGGAGGAGAAGCAGCCATTACACACCAGTAGCAGGGTTTGGGTGAGGCGCCCTGAACACAGCCCCACAGCCATGTTATGGGCCTGACTGAAAGGAAATACTGAAAAAGTAGCATTCGACAAACAAGGCCTATGGAAAATGATCACTATCCAAACAGTTAATATTCACAGAGGCCGAGAACAGCATCTCGTAGCTCTTGAGGGCTTAACCTTGCAGCCTTAGCTTGTTTTGAACCTGTGCCTGCTTTGCTATTGAATGAAGTTTCCCCAGTAGCATTTTTTCCCCCCCTCCTCTCCCATTTCAGAGCGGGTAAGAAAACACCATGCTCGCTATTGCGACCCGCAGAGCCCACAAGCTGGGGGCACACAGCCCCAATGTACCTGAGCAATACCAGACTGGTGAGGGCCTCCCTTGGTGGCCCCAGAACCCGAGACATGGCTGCAAGCATAGCCTGGGGTACCTCAACAAGGGGGACAAGTCACAGGCCCGAGCACAGGACCACCCACAGCACAACCCCATGGGAGGGAAGCAATGGTCCCAGCTGGGCTAAAATGGAGCCCCTGGGCTGTGGGAAGGCATGGAGAGGCCCCAGGTGGGGCTCCTCAGGGCCGTTAAGCCTTATGTGTATCACCAAGGGTTTTGATTTTTTTAAATGAAAGACCTGGGGAGAAAGGGGAGGCCAATTCATTTTCTAACAGGGCCAAAATAATATGTTCTCTCCAAATTGCATTCTGAGAAATGGCTGGCTCCCCTTCACCTGCAGCTTTGCTCACAAAAACATTAAGCCCAAGGCAGAGAGCCGGCACAGAGAATTTCAGCCTGAAGGGTTGAAATTATAAGCAGCAGACAACAGTGTCGGAAAATAGGAAGTCTTTATCCAAATATCGCTAGTATCACTAACAGCTTCTCCTCTGGTATTAAAAAAAAAAAAAGTTGGAGGGGGGAAAGGGGGGAATAGATTCATTTCTGTGAGGAGGGTTATGCAAAATAACGTCTTTCATAGCATCGTACTGCTAAATGAACCTAGTTTCAATGCTGCTTATACCAGTGTGGCTTTGATGTAATGCCACTGCTCCTGATTTATTCCAGTTCAAGGGAAAAATGAAGCCATCCGTGTGTGTCTGGGCCTTTTTGTTATTGAACTCTATCAGAAAATACATCAAAACATCAGGACCGTATCAGCCTGTCAGCTTTACTTCTCAAAAGCCAGAGCAGTGCATAAAACGGCAAAAGAGCTTACAGCTCAACAAAACTCTTAATTATTTTTTTTTTCTTCAGAGCTTGACTGTTTTCTGACCCCCTCAGCACCAAGCGTGGTGCACCTTCTTTGTGTGCGGTTGCTGTTTGTACCAATAAAACAAGCTGTAAAACTGGACACCCCCTGGCACCGCATTCAGAAGACACAGTGATAGAAACAGGCAGTGGAGACGTTTGGCTGTGGTCATATCTCCCACCACTGCCTCCCTCAGCCACTCTGGAAGAAATGGTCACGGAGTGATGTCCACACCATGGAGCCTTTATGGCAGAAGCCAGATCACTTCTCAGTCAGCCAGGTCAAAAGGAAAGGGATGTGTTTGCCACAAAACTGTTCTGTGACAGCTATACCCTTGCCATTGAGCACCATCAAGCCTCCGGTGCAGCTCTCTTCTTTGCAGAACAGAGAATGCCCAAAATTTTGCTTTTTATAGCTTCCTGTGTAGAATTTAATTTATAATTTGAGCTGAGATGTCTGGAGAGAAAAGCTAGCAAGGAAAAATCCAGACTGTGTCTGGAACAGGGCACAAACATGCTTATGAATATATGCCTAAGACCTTGTAGCTGGATAGATTTTTCTTGGGGTTTATTTGATGTGGTTTTGGTTTTGGGGGCTTTGTTTTGTTTTTTGATTTTTTGTTTGCTTTGGTTTTAGTTTTTAAATTCTCAGACGCATTACTTTTTATGATGTTTCTTGTAGAAGTGTAATTAAAATAAAGTTGTAATAAAAACAAATACAGCTATGTTATCTTCCTAGTAATATATTGGATTTATTCTGCAACCACGTATAGATTCTAGTGCCCCAAACACCATGTCATCTTTAAAGGTCATTTTGACTTTGATACTCGGGGGGGAAAAAAAAAAAAAAAGGAAAAGCTAGTATTATCTACTAAGGCTTTACTTCTGTGATCTTAAATTTTAACCTTTTCTTGCTATGATCTGTAAATGGATGCAAGTTTCTATATAATGAGCTGGAATCTCAGCGGATTTAAAATAGGCATAGTCTGCTGAGTTGAACTGAACTGTGCCAATTTACTTCAACTGAAGTTCTGGCCCACCATTTGTAACCCTTTCAGCAACTTCTAACTAGCTTGATACATTCTTTCTCTGTTCATCCCCATTTCTGTAATGAGCAGCATACCAGAAAGAGTTGGAACTTCATTCAAGTGTTCCACACATTCACTAAAATTCTTAGCAACACGAAATAATAGCATCAACCCAGGACGCCCTCACTTTAAGGCCTAATAGCTTGATCTATGCGGTTGCTTATAATCTGGCACTTACTGAAAGGCTACAGCTAACATCTGACGACATCTCTGACTTTCAGCCCGGTCATGCTATAAGAATTTGCACAACCTGGTGGGATATTTCATATATAATTGGCGGGCCCATGCATTTCATTGGGAGAGGTAAGCTGGAGAATTACTCCAAAGTCTTTACTCTAAAGAATTTCTTTTATCTCACTAAAACTTTATGGGTTTTTATGCTTATCTTCCTGACTCAATATTTATACTAGCCTTAGTACAAGGGTATTTGAGCCTATACTTTATTGCTGTTTATTTTTTGGCATGGACCAAACTCTGTAATTCCCATCCATTTCAGTCTCATAGTATCTTAAACACTATACAAAACAGAACAAGTTCTTTCAGATCTGGATATACTTACCAGAGTTTATATATTCACCCATACTGTTAGGTCAACATTTATAATAACAATTCTTTTTATATTGCATATCTATTATTATAAGATGATGATCTAGCAGTGCCTGGAGGTCTCAAAAGAGGCTGGCTCATCAAGCACATAGTGAGACACAGCTTTATACTCCTGGAGAAACCATCCAAAATGTATTTGGGTTAAGCAGCTGCAGCCTACCTTCTAATTTCAGCCTCTGGACTTGCACCAGATGTCATTTGGAGATGCAGAGTGTGAGATGGCAGGAGATCATTTCCCAGCAGTGATATTAGCTCATGTTTCTCAAACAATTCTTAGTGCCTCCCAGACTAAATGTCTTTAATGGCTGTCCCAGGAAAATAAATGGACCATGAGAAGAAATAAGACATGTTTCCACTGAACAAGGAAATTGTATGTGAGTTTGAAGTCATTTGAGATTCAGATGGAACTGAGGGTTTAGGAATATGTCTCTGATCCATGTTTGTAGTTGGGTAATTGAAACCGTAATTCTGCTGAGTTTCAGCAGTCTGTCATCATCTACATTTAATTTCACCCTCCAGGGTGCTCACTATACTGCTAAAACCCTATACTAATAGGAGACTTTACAGACGATACACTATAGCTGAATGAGAGACTCCAGAGCTGAAACCACAGAGAACTTCTGGAGAAGGAAAGAGAACAATGGAGAAGTTTGCGATACGGCTAAATCACTCACTGACTTCTACAAAAGGTGTGGTCTGCCTTGACTCTGCTTTTGGGTTTGGCTTGGCTTTGCTTGTTTGTTTTTCCGAAAGGAATAGATGCTGCCCTGCTCTGCATATTTATTCCATGGATATTGCAGATGTGCCTGTCAGACACACAACTGCAAGATAGCAGTGTTTTAATATGTATCTTTAACACTGCTAAAATTTGCAACAGCAAGAAAAACATGAGACCCTTTCTCCTTTTACCTCTGATGCTAGAGCGTAAGGCTACGCTAATATATAGGATTATATAGGGATTAGGATAATATTAGGTTTCTATATACATATGATAATTATATAAGTTAATACTAGAGAATAAGAATTGGCTAGCACATATTTCTGCATGGACAGTCTTCCAGATATACCAGAGGCCATTTTCATACTATGCAGCAACTACTGGTCATATTGCCTACATACACAGTACTCACTAATGCCCCTTCTCTCCCTGACATTCAACCTGTTTTTCTTCTCACCCTTTGACATCTGCTGACAGCCTCCTGCCTCATTTACTGGCAATTTTCCACAGTATGAGTAGCACACTGGCAAAAATAATGCTTTCTGTATGCACTCCATACTGCATAGGAAAATATTTTTCCACTACTGAAGGAATATGCAGGCCAGCCTGCAGACAGCAACATGGGAGAAAGACAATCATCCCCTGAAAAACAGTCTAGTGAGAGCTAATCAACTTGCTATAAAAAGTGATTGCACTTAATAAAGTTGTTAGCATGCAAAAAGTTTTGCACTAGTGCAGGAGTGAATCTAAATAGCTGATTCTTTGTAAAGGATCTTCCCATTAGCAATCTCACAACAGAAATTCCCAGAGGTGTTAGGAATCTGTAACATATACCTGTACTTGAAATGAAATCTTTCATTGTCCTGTGTAAGGCTTTCCTTAATTTCAACCAACAACACTACCTTCCACAGCTGCTGTTTCTCTCTAGATCCTTAACAAGCCTCAGTCAAATCTAATACACATCTCACTTGCTCAAGGCACTCAAAACAGACATCCTTTAGAGTCACAAAAAAACTCTGGCAATGATATTGCTGAGTTGAAAGCAGATTGGTATGTTCAATAAGTGTAAGAAATGCATGGTTTTCTGTGTGAAAGGTTTAAAAGAAATCTAACAGATGTCAGTCCCATTCTTACAATCTAAGTTATCTCACACGCAGGTAGAAAATCAGTATAAAAACACAATTAGTAATTTGCCCTTACAAGCTTTGTATTTGCACTGCTACCTACTCAGTCATTCACATGCCCAGTGTGCACACACATTTTAAGATTCAGTCCTCAGTATAGTGTTAATTATGTCTTGTTTTGCATTTAAAAGCTTTAAAACATTTTACAGGCCATTCAGCCATTCCAGGAACTGTATACTGGAGGAGAAATTAGAGCCCTGCTAAAGCCAAAGGGAGTTTTGCCATGGACTCCTGTATCTCAGCCTGGGCACTCGGTGTGAGCTAAACTGAGGCTGCAGTTATTGCTCTAGCAATTTGTAACTGCAGAAACAGAAGCCAGTGGCTAAAATAGACTAGTAAGTGCCAAAAGCCACAATTTCAGTTGTTTCTTAACTATGTCATACCCCTATCTAAATACCCTCTAAAAGACACTGCATTACCCAAGTCATTAGCAAGTCATTTTCTTTCCATTATATCCACATTTCCATCCAGAAACAGAGAAGAAAGGTAATCAGATCTCTTGCTCACCTACACACACTGCATGTTAATGCAGTTATGTATATTTTTCTTTCGTTGCTTTCTTAATGCTAGACAAAAGAGTGTTTTGGCACTTACTAAAAGCATACTAAACCCACATCAACTGTACATACACAGAAATACAAACCTAACCCTGTCTTATACTAAACTTCCTCTTCTGCTTTCAAAAAGATATGCAGGAAATCAGAGTCACGGTTCAGAACACTAGATCTAGTCTATTTGCCTGTTTATATTAAGAAAACACTCCTGGCATCCCAGAGCAATCACCAGTGCTAGACCTGCTGGCCAAACTAGCTCTCAGCAATGAGAAATGAGGGTATTTACCCAAGGCCAGCCTCCAAAAGGAGAAAGTGGGTGAGTTACACAAGTTGCCGATGGAATTAGCTGTTCTGTGGCCAACGCAGTCCGGTGACAGCTTGTTCGCAGGGCCTACCCAGCTGCAACTGTGGCTTTAAATCAAGGTTCAATTTGCATGTACCGATAAGTCAGTATGACTCGTTAAACAATATTTTCACATTGTTTAATTTCACTTATTTATTTTGACATACGACTTGACTTCAGCCCCATTAGCATTCTCTTGGCTACATAATGGGACTGGCACAGTTTAAACTGACCATCCCTTGGGGTAGAGGTATAAAGTGTCTATTTCATGAATTATTCCCTGAAAGTGCTCAGTGTCTGCTCAGCGCATTATGAACCACCTAGTTCAAAACAGAAACAAATCAGAGTGGAGCCACTCCAAGCGCCGGTCACCTCAGGCATATTTTGCTCCTTCTCTTGATTAAACAGATTCAGACTGTCACAGCTCAAATGCGGAGGTGGCATAGCCTAATTAAAAACCTTCCTGAGTATCACATGAATGCCAAATAGATACCCATACATAGCATGGTAAAAGACATGTAATTAATGAATACCTGATTGACTGGCACTGCCACACAAAAACACAGGATCAGCCATGTCAACATAAATGAAACACGGATGTACAAGAGCATGAAGGTTAATTAAATGAAAAGCTTCATCTGATGGAAGAAACTAGATACTCGCTTCCTCTTTATGCCTTTGCAAATCTCCCTTTTAGATCCCATACTAAGTAAATCCACAGTATCTGTGAGGTATGGCCACTCATCTGAAGAAAATCCACCAGTAACTATGGAAAGCACCATTTATTGAACTTAGAGCTGCTCACACTTCAGTTCCATTCTAAAAAAAACATTTAAAAAAAATTTAAAAAAGGATTTGTATAGGTATTTTTTAATGAGTAAAGTTTCCTTTCTTTGGGAATATACCGTTGCTGAAAAACAACACAACTGGAAAGACATCAGTTTATAGGAGAAAATAGGTTCTCATCCCCAATTCCAGCATAGTCGTTGTGGGACGCAGAGCTTGGCACCTTATGACCACATCTTCTGTGTGCTGCACCATGAAAATGCATCTCACTAATGAAAAATGTGCCTTACATGCTCAGACATTTCTTGTCTTCTCCACACATTTTATATAGCCTACACTGTCCTTACAAATGGTTTTAACTATTGCTTGAGGAATCAAGCGGCAACTGAGCTGTAGTCAAATAAATATTAGTGTCTTTCTATTAGGAAGGAATACCAATACAGAAGTATGGAACTTCCACCATTGAAAGTAGACAGGTTTAAGTCTGACAGTCTGTCAGCGCTTCTTTCCCAGTATGAATTTGAATGAGGAATATGTAGAAAACCAAAAAGTCACAGAAGAAGTTGCCATAATCTACTAAATGGGTCTAGCAATGTCAGCACACAAGCTAGCTGACAAGAAGCAAACCAAGCTATGCATTAATAGTGTCAGCTAAAATAATAACTGCCCTATATGTGCACCTTTACAATCCACATAATAAACTGCTGCAATAAGTGATGTTATCTACACCCTGGAGCCAAGTTTCTGGCTGGATCCTGGCTCTGGATGTCTGCCAGGGTCATGTCCAGGCTCCAGACCAAGATGAAACCCTGTCCCTCTTTCATACTTAGTTTCCGTGGTTGAGGAAGCTGGGCACATGGGTTGGTGCAAGTCCAACATGCTCCAGCCTGGCCCCTGAACTTGTTTTGGAAATGAGGAGATCACAATTTGATGTGGCCTGTAGAGCCAGACTCTGATACTCTTATTCTTTCCCTGCTTATGTGCACTGAGTCACTCCACTGGGTTCAGACTTCCTTCGCAAGTACAAGCCTTTTACTTTGTATAGTAAAACCTCTTTCAAGAGACTGTGGTAGTATCCCAGGTCCTGAGACAGCTGCAGAGGAGATGTTTTGCACTGCGTGATTTCATTAAAATTTCCAGGATCACAGCACTAGAAATAAAAATAGATGTAAATTGTCAAAGAGATTAATCTTTAGGTTTTTTACTGCTGCCTTTCATAGGAGGTTGGCTAGATTGTATTTACCAGGTTTCCCAATAGAAACCCAGCAGGAGCCAGAAGTAAGCAAGATGATGCTGTTCAGACTGATTTGTGTTGTCTTGTATCAGCATAGGACTGGGCATCCACAAATTCCCAATGGCCACCAAGACTTTTCCCTCAAAAAAAGCCAGTGTCACCTTTCACAGATACTTGTCTACACATTCTGTGGACTTAGTTCTCAGTACTTCGCTGGTCTTGCTGATTGTAATTAAAAACTTTTCTGCTTTCTGCCACATTTCGTGGATTGTTGACTCCCCTGCTAAGTACCTGTAGAGTGTTCCAGCTCACTGTATTAGTAAACATTAATATTTCAGATTCTGTCTGAAATTTTCTACCCTTGCTACTTTCCCAGTCATGGGATAGCACATACATTTACCAACACAACCATGCAACAGGAGGTTGTTTAATAACACGTTCCCAAGGAGCCAGGAACTACAAGGATGAAAATCGTTGCAAGCTCTGTCTGAACCAGCTGGACGCCCTGAATTTGAGTCACACGTAAAGTGGATACAAAACTTCTGGGACTGCTTTTGTTCTCAATCTGTCATTCTTATAAAATGATCATTTAAAAAAAAAATGTTCAGTGCAGAATACTCAGGGAAAGCTGAATTCTAATTCATTACCAAGGCATCTAGCATTCAACTGACAGTGATGCAGGCATACCTAAATAAAGGAGATACTTGGAAGACAGAAAAGCAGAAGACATTTTCCTTGCTGCTTTTTTCACACTCCTCATGCAGACCTATTATGCTCAGTGGTACGGATAAAAGTAGAACAGTTACTGGTGAGGCTTGCTGCAGCAGAAAATTGTTATGAGAAGTCTTTTGGGGTAACCAGACACAGGAGTGACCATTTCTAACTTGTTATTAACAATCACGGTGCTGATACAAAGACCGCTACAGGCAATTGAAAGACTCTGACTGACTAATGGGGTTTGGAACAGCCCTGAATACACTCATCCACGCAAAGATTTCTGTTGGGAAATCAGGGTAGGTGTAAATGGGAGTACATAGACAGCTTAAAGCCACTGTGATAAGCAAAATCCTGTAGCTAAGGAGTTATTTTCACTTTTATTGAAGGACAAATCTTGAGGTAAAGATAAAATGCCAGGTTTTTTTCATTCATCTTCTGGGTGGAGAATGTTTTTAATCATGTTTTTAGGCTTTATTTTTTTTTCCCCCATGCTGTTTTATTTCTTTCCTATGCAATCTGAGATTCTTCCATTACAGCACCAAGAATTAGTGGAAAACAGCACATACAAGATTTATGGTAAAAGGTAAGAGCTGACAAAAGTGCACTCATCACTGAGGAATCCTTATGGACATCCTTCACCTCCCCCATTTAAATGCAGCAGCAGTTACCAATGTCATCATATTCTTAACATGTAAGACTTTACTGTGTGTGATTCCTCTTGAATAACTAACATTTGTCTCTTTCAGGCAGCTGGTATAACTTAAATCTATGGAGTTCAAGACATTGCTCATTTAGATTTCCTTATTTAGCAGCTGAGCCTCATGCCTCTGCCATTTCTCATGGCACATCTTATTTTTGAAAAGACTCCTAATGACTCTCAGTGGCTTAACAGAGAATAGAGTAGACATCAAAGGTCTATACCTGAGCTACTTCTAGCCCCTACCTCTGTAATTCTATGGTCAGGCTTCTAATCTGAATTATGTAGATGCTTTCTAGAGCCCTATTTCTGCTGGACTTTTTTGGCAGAACAAAGAAGTCAGTAAACAAGTGAATTTTATATTTCAGTATCATATTCAGTGCATGGTTGGAAGCACAGCTCCTTTAAAAACACTGGCAGTTGAAATCTTCTGTGAAACTTCACAACATTATTTCTCCCCAAATTACTTTAATTCTGAATTTACAGCTGCAGACACAAAGATGGGAATGTTTTGTGATGATTTCTTGTGTCCTTGGTTAATTAGCATGTGGAAAGACTGTCATCCCTGGAGCGTGGATGGCTGGTGTCTGGAAGGCAATCAGATTTTCTAAACAAGGCCAGCTGCAGATGGGCCAGATTAATTTTTCTTTGAGTTCAAATAGGGAAAAAAAATACATGAGTCATGGAGCTGCTGTATTTACAGATGGCACAAATGTGAAAGTCCACAGTGCTCCCAAAGCAGCTGCTATAGAACATATAGCTTATTCAGAGATGACAGCATCTTAATGCCTTTGAACTGCATTAATATCTACTAGCAGTACTATCGACAGGCATTCATCCATTAATTCTGTGAAAATATTACCAGGCAAGAGCAGAGTGCAAATGTTACAGAATCACTTTTCTAGACAGAGGCGAGTAATAACAATAGTGCCCAAGGAAGGTGCCTAACACCACCACTGCTTTGAGGTTAGAAATTCTTATACTACTGCACAAAACAGAAGGAAAGATACAACATGGCAATTTTTTTTTCCCCATGAATTAAAATATCTGAAAGGGAAGGAAAGTCTCCCTGGAGAAAGGCTATTTGGTATGGGACTTTTTGCTGGAAAACCTGTGTCTGTAGGCCCAGGCTTTTGTAGGCCATGGAGACAGACTTCAACTTGTCCATGATCCATTTAAGGTTCCTGTAGCAGTGGTCCATATCCCTATTACTGCCATCCCATCAGCCGTAGCACTTGAGAGCCTAACGAGCTTACAGATGGGAAATTAATGCTGCTCAGAGAAACAACAACTTACATCTTGCTATCTGTCATGCTCCTTGCTGCTCTCCAAGGCAAACGTTTTAAATGCACAATCAACATTCTGTCCTGAGGACTATCACACACTCCGCACTCTCCCTGTTGGAGGACAGGAACGAGCCTGGATCAACATATTTGAAACCATGTGTACATAATTGCATGTACAAACAAGGCCAGCCTTGGAATTTGCTGATCCCCAACACAGCTGTCCTCAGGCACTCTGGTATATACACTGGAATGAGCTTTTCCAAGCAAGGGTGAAGCTGCAGGATCCTGGCAGATACATGATGTTGATGGTGCACTTGTCCAAGCCTGGGCTGGAAACTCTGTACACCACCAGGTCACATCCTTGCTGTGCCAGAGTTGTGTCCAAGCCAACTCAACCTCCAGATAGTAGTGCTGCATCTAGAGGGAGTCTCAGGTCCTGAACACCTTCATCAGGACATCTCCCTCTCAGCTGCCCAAAGAGCTCCCCTCCTGGGCAGGCACTGGAAGTGGTTTGTTGCAGGAGGTGGGCAGAGACTTGTAGAGCTGTGAGTGCTCTGAGCAAGGGTCAAATGCCCTGTTACAAATACACATGCCTGGTATAAAAGCAGCTCAGTCTCATCTGTTTCCACTCCTTCAGCTTCCCCTTCCCACGAAGAGCACAAAAAGCCAAACTCTGATTAATTCAACACAACAGCAACAGACCACAGCTGGATGTCACAGTCATATGCTGTTTGCTGGGATGCCCAGTTGGATCTTAGCCTACAAACTAGATCTGACAAATGCGTATTGTTATAAGCAAACCAGCTAATGGAGCGTTGCCTTCCTGTTACCTGCTGCACTGCCCTTATGCTCACAGGCATTGTCTAGTAAGATGGGAGCAGGAGAGACAGGAGATCTGCTCCTTATCCTGCCTTTGATCTGCCTGTGACTCTGGACAAGTTACTTTTCTGGAATGTTTCTAATTTCCTCTCTTACCTTTTTTTCCCACACTCAGACATAAATCTTGCTGTGAAGAATATATCTGTACTGTGAATTTGAGCAGGACTCAAGTCTTACACCAAAGATTTTTACAGCAATTAACAAAAATATTTTAAAACTGTAGCAGTCCACCCAGGATTTTGAACTTGGCCACAAGAGACGTGCTGCGGATTATGTGCAAAATTCAATCATTCTTTTTGCTTCGTTAAAAAATGACAAAAGAATGAAAGAATCATTAACATAATAGCACTGACCCTCCACTCATTTACACCAGTCCTACAATTCATTGAGTTCTGCAGAACTGTTTCTGATTTACATCGTTTAAGCAAAAAAGAATCAAACCCTGTGTCTCTAGAAGTAATCCAGCCACAGGACTGGATAAGCCCCTGAAATTTCTATGGCAACAAGAGGAAATTGTTAGGCCTACTGTCTGGTATTTTTACTCTGTGTGTATGAGAGAGTGTTGTGTCAGAGACAGGGAGAGAGAGAATATTTAACACATAATCAATTAAATTTCACCTTTGATCCAGTCAGTTGTTTAGAAACATTATCTTGGCATCAGAGAATGATTTTTCTTATGGGCTGACAAGGTGCCTGTTTATTTTCTAAAAGGGATGATTAAGTTAGACATCCCTTTTCTTCCTGTGAATGAATGATGAAAAATGGATTTGGTATTGATTGACCCATTTAGTAATGCTCTTGGATCTCTGTGCCTCTGCTCTTCACAAAACTTCTGCCCTGGAGAGCATCATCCTCATGCCTGACCTAGCAAAATCAGGCATAACACATTTTGCTTGGCCCCCTTGTGAGTGCTTAAGGAAGGAGCAGTAGGAGGGGGCACAGAGGATTTCACACCCTTCAACAGCTCACATGTGGGAAGAAAAGCACTCCCTGCTCTCCCTACTCCAGGGGCATCAGTGATGTCTCGTCTCCCTTCAGTATCTCAGTAGAGTCAGCAAATGACTACAGATATGTAGCAGATAAACTGTTAACCCAGATGCCACTTCTCGACGTACACTGAGGAAGCAGCAAATAAATTCCTCAAAGCACGGTCTTACTGTTTGCCCCTTCTGAGATGATACAGGCCTACGGCATGGTCAGACCTATGCCTTAGCTGGAAAGCTAAGTTGAGCAGTGTGGATGTGGGTCAAAAAGCTCCCAATGAATTATGTGGGGTTTGTATCAGGCTCACAATGCTGATTAGGACTCTAACGCAGCCTGAGTTTAAGGGCTGACTGACAGTGACTTGGGCTGCTGTGTGGCTCAGGAACCAATATAAACCTAAGTGTAGGCTGAATTTAGATACAACATATAGAACTAGATCCTCCTGGACAGCACATGGAACTGAAATTAAATCTTGTCTATGCAGACATAAAAAGGATTTGGTAATGTCCAAATTTTTTCACAGTTCAGAAAACGAAACAATTCAAATTCAAGTCCAGAATCCTGATGGCACAATGGCATATTATTCCCTTAATGCAAAAGGAAAAGGCTGTCTTCTGATAAGAAGCAATCAATAAATATGTCTCAATATGACTGCATTTGGCAAGATTGTCTTTCAAAACTGCATACTGGTAAAAGCAAAGTCAGTAGTTTACACAGAGGTGCTTTACAAAACCTTTTGTATGCCCTAACAACATGGTTTATGCAAAACATGAGATTCAGCATTTTGTGGCACATCACTTGCATCTTATTTCACTTGATAGTATCACCTAGATTGTGTAGAATGAGACTAATTTTAAGGTGCAGTCTAGAATTCATAACCAGTCAGACACAGAAACGTGTGTAAAAAACTTCTCATTTTGTTGCCATGCAATCAATAGTGACAGAAAATGCTCTAATCCCCCTAGAATAGCATTGCAATCTAATACAATCAAGTACTTAGCACTACTAGCATCCATCCTTCCATATATGGTTCTAGGCATGCTAATTATCTGATGTAAATTACCTCTGTGTAAACTTGCAGTGCTTTACAAAAGATTTTCAATAAATACTAATAATGCTGCTGAGAATATTGATAGCCTGCTGTTGAGAAAGAACAAACATCTCCTAGCCCTGGTTTTTTATCCTAATAATGATGCGGCAACATATAGTTTCCCAATTATATATTACTGCCTGCTAAATAAGCTCTGTTTCTGTTAGCCCAAAATGTCCACTGGTCTAAATCAGAGGATCTACTGCTATGAAATGACACCTCCACAAGAGCTGTAGCAATTGTGGTCAATGGGGCAGAGTCTAGTTGAAGGCCTGTATCTAGTGGAGTGCCTCAAGGGTCAGTACTGGGACCAGTATTATTCAATATATTCATCAATGACTTGGATGGGGGAATAGAGTGTACTATCAGCAAGTTTGCTGATGACACCAAGCTGGGAGGAGTGGCTGACACACCAGAAGGCTGTGCTGCCATCCAGCGAGATCTGGACAGGCTGGAGAGTTGGGCAGGGAAAAATGTAATGAAATATAACAAGGGAAAATGTAGAGTCTTGCATCTGGGCAGGAACAACCCCAGGTTCCAGTATAGGTTGGGGAATGACCTGTTAGAGAGCAGTGTAGGGGAAAGGGACCTGGGGGTCCTGGTGGACAGCAGGATGACCATGAGCCAGCACTGTGCCCTTGCGGCCAAGAAGGCCAGTGGCATCCTGGGGTGTATCAGAACGGGGGTGGTTAGTAGGTCGAGAGAGGTTCTCCTTCCCCTCTACTTTGCCCTGGTGAGACCTCATCTGGAATATTGTGTCCAGTTCTGGGCCCCTCAGTTCAAGAAGGACAGGGAACTGCTGGAGAGAGTCCAGCGCAGGGCCACAAAGATGATTAAGGGAGTGGAGCATCTCCCTTATGAGGAAAGGCTGAGGGAGCTGGGTCTCTTTAGCTTGGAGAAGAGGAGACTGAGGGGAGACCTCATTAATGTTTATAAATATATAAAGGGTGAGTGTCAGGAGAATCCAGGCTATTCTCGGTGACAACCAATGATAGGACAAGAGGCAATGGATACAAACTGGAACACAGGAGGTTCCACTTAAATATGAGAAGAAACTTCTCAGTGAGGGTGACCAAGCACTGGAACAGGCAGCCCAGGGGGATTGTGGAGTCTCCTTCTCTGGAGACATTCAAAACCCACCTGAACGCCTTCCTGTGTAACTTCATCTGGGTGTTCCTGCTCTGGCAGGGGGATTGGACTAGATGATCTTTTGAGGTCCCTTCCAATCCCTGACATTTTGTGATTCTGTGAATTCACCCATTTCCAGGCTCAGGATTTCTCCAAATGATAAATCTTCTGTCCACCAGCAATGCCCTGGAGTGGAAGGAGCTGTGAGATGATTAAAGTGGATAAATAAAGTGAACAAGCCAACATACATTTCACTCTAAATAATAATCAGGCAGCAGGGTCTGACAAACTGAGCTGAACATGTGCCTGGGAGTCAGAAATTCCCGTGATTTAATTGCTGTCTGCTTGGGCAGTTTCCTTTACATCTCTTTGCCTTGCTTTTCAGTTTCTTTTTTTTTTTTTTTTGGTTACTTACCCTAGTTAGGTCTTTTCTTGTAAATTATTTTGAAGGTATAACAACAACAATACAACACAGTGCCATTACTCTTCTGGAAGTGCTGTAAAGTGATGCCACATATGTACATTTTTGCTGCTAGTGCAGCTTCCTTCATCTGTACGTTCCCTCAACGTACGTCTACGTTGTAGTAAAACCTACCTACACTGAGAGTGCTCTGCTTCATGGTATTCTGGGTAGCACCTGGACTGTGCTGGTGCAGTCAGTGTCAAGGATCAGGTTTTCACCATGTGGAGCACTGAGCAGTTATACAGTCACAGGCCATCTATCACAGGTTGCGGGGAAAGGTAAGTCAGCTACAGTGCAGGAAGGAGACGTCCCAGGTTACAATTTGCTCAGTCATTGCCAGTTGCTGGAATTGGTAAGCACTGCTGGGAAATCAATTGTTTTACAAGAAAGCAATAACTATGCCAAGTGTCAGCACCTGTACGAGCGTGGAAGCTGGTGCTGGCTGGTGAGGGAGGCAACAGCAAGTTATCAGGATTTTTCCTAGCTCATACAATGAAAACAGAGAAAGCAGAGTTCTGCTCTAAAATTCACAAATACCCTTCTTGGAGATTCCCTGAACAATACCAGTCAGGAATGCTGAGGGAAAGAGGGCTGCTCACTGATTAGTGTTCTTTTCCCCACCCACTGTACAGAATAGATCTAAACCAACTCGGATTGTAGGCTCTAATTCAGACGCTTTGTTAACAGCCTTCATGAAGACAACTCCCTGACCATGAAGCTGCAACAAACACAAAATTTGGACTAGTCAAGATCTGGTGTTGGATGGGCAGGATACACAAAAGTGTTACACATAGTAACTACATTTTTTTGATTCATTCCAGGATAAATCTCAGGTCAAGATTTTCAAAATCACCCTCTGAAACAGAGTTCCCTTAGCTGTATTTCAGCACCTATATTTGAGCAATTTCATTTTCAAAATTGTCAAGTACTCAGTACCTCTGACTGATCGCAAGAAATATGAAAGAAATATGGATGCCCATTAGCTCTGAATCACAATATTTAATACGGATTAGACAGAATGTGAGTTTAGATAACCAATTTGCAATTATTAAACATAATTTTGCAATGTCACAAAACTGAGCACATTTAAGGTGTTTCTGTTTCAGCTAGTTATTGGTACTCCACATGAAATCCAACAGCCTAATCTATAAATGCAAAGTGATATACATTTCCTCATCCATAAGACAAGAGAAAGATCTTTGAAGAATATAATTGTTGTGCTGTACTTTGGATGCCTTTCTGAGCATCTGAGCGTAATAGGAGCTCATACATAAAGGGGTATTAATAGGTAAACTTTGTCAGGCTTTGAAAAGCCTTCTCCCTTTTAGTTAGCACAAGAAATGTACAGATTTATTAAAATAAATGAAAGGGTGAGAAATATCTCGGCCCCATCACTTTTTTGTTGTTTAGCAGCCGAACAAATCCCATGCAAGTGAGTTTAGCATAATCCGCATTGCTTGCGCACATCTGTCTCTCTGCTGACAATGTTCCCACTGTTTCACTCATGCAGTTACTTGGAATTTACTTGCATATCAGATTGCTTTTGGACAAATAAGACCCTGGAGCAAGAAGAGATTCTCTGGTACATGGCTCCTCACTGACAGTTTGATGCAACAAAAGACTGAGCATGCTGAGGCTGAGCCTGCAAAGCGCTTGACATAAAAAACACGTTTTACTCAGCACGTCAGAGGACCAAGTCACATTCACAGTCACCTTCTGCAGCGGTGACAAGCGCCAGCTCTTACCTACTCTGCAAGAGAGCATTTTCCACTGAAACCAGTGCCAGTTCCGCTTCCTCCACAGGTACCAGAAGTGGGAGGTCAAGATCTATGAATAGCACAGACAGCAGCATCCCCATGAGGGCTGAGAATTCCAGATCAGTGGTAACCTTAATATTTGCCACTCAGTCTACAAGCAAAGAACCTGGCCTCAGGGGCACGACCACACAAGCAGTCCTGTTCGTGGTAAATGAGCTTCTCCCTAATTCAGCATCACCAAGCCAGACCTAAACTGCCAGCACAAACACAAAGGGGTCGTATACCTTTTCTTTCCTTTTGTGGGAAAGTTGATTACAGCACCTAGTACACACTACATGAAGGAAAGGTTGTCCTCTACAGTATGGTCCAGATTTTAAGAAGTGCTGGGACTAATTTTTATTATTTACTTCTTTAATATAGTCATCATCTGACAAGTCAGGTTTTCTTTGTATTTGGATATATTTTCCTTTGGTTGTTGGCTTCCTGTGGTCCTGTACTGAGGGTCAGAACATGGAGTAACTCCTCCTAAAAAGAAAGGAGCTCACAATCTGCATTTTTAACAAATTCAGTGCTTTGACTCTCCATGTACCCTGCATACTAGTTTTTGAGAATAATTTTTTGATCCTGTTGTCATAAGAATATTTCCAAAAGTTTCAATCCAGCTGCCAGAAAAGAAAGTGAAATGACTGCCACTCAGTCCTGTTTATTCATCTGTGTAAAGCAAGATTCTTATGGGCCAATGCTAATACGTATTCATACATTTGCATGGGTCAAAATTTCATCATCAGTATTGCTATATTTCTTCACATCACAAAAAAATGCTGATTATCCAAATTATAAAACATTCATTTGTGTCCTATCATTAATTTACCAATGCTACTGAGCAACATAATTATCCAACATAAAAAACTAGTTTGGTTTCTTTGAAAACTGAGTGGGGCGAGAAGTCACTGAATGAAAAAAAAATCAGTAATTTAAGGCCCACAATACAGGGGTGAAAAAAGTGTCCGCTTGCAGCACATACAATTTTTTCATATCTCTGTTAGTATACTTGGAAAGAATAAAATATCCCTGACCTGGCTTTTGCTTCTCACTGGTACAGCAGGTTATTGAAACATTAGATGTCTTGACAGCTCCCGGTAAAGTGAAGCCTTTAACCTTTAAAGTGTTCTTTCTTATGTCTATTCTTGACCTCACACAATAAACCAGAATTAAGTCAATCTCTATTCCTTCCAAATATATTTCATGGAATTAAATGTGTAGAGCTCTTATTATCCATCCACTTCAAGAATCAATGAATAATTTCTCAGGCAGTTATTTATTTGTAGCTTTTGTAATGTTTTAACAGAGCATGGCTACAAAAGCCACAAATGGGAACAAACTTACCTGAGTAATAGATGAGATTCAAGAAAGTTAACGAGGTTCCTTTGCTTCATTCAAAACAAAAAAAAAATTTATGAAAAACTTAAAATGCATATAAGCTATTTGAGTGCTGTTCGACGTCTACAAGCTCTTAATTTCTTCACATCATTTAAGAAATGGAAGGTATACAATGTTCCTTTCAGTCTGTTTTGCTTATCTGAAACTGTAATTGTAGAAAGTAAACGTAACTCCCAGAAGCTGTAAAAGGTGGGAAAAGGCCAGACAGATTAAAAGTACAAAGCAACAAAGACAGATGAATTTCCCAAAATTCTGGCTTTCATTTAAGAAAAAATAGAACTCCTAAAAAATAAGTTTGGGGAGTTTTGGGGGGGAGGGTTGTGTTCTGTTTTTGTTATCATTTTTTTTCTCATTCATTTTGTTTCAATTACTTGTTGCAAGTTACTGTTGTTCAAAAGTTTTCAGCCTCTGGGGGAAAAAACCCTCAACATTTAAAAGAGAATACATGCTTTTACTTCTTGTACAAACAGTTTTGCTCTTTTTTTTCTGAACCATTTTGCTAAATTACCATGAGCTCATGTTCAAAACAGGATGGAGAACATTTTCTTCCTGGCGAGCCAAACTGAATGACCACCTGAAATGTAATTTCACCACAAGTCACGGATTTTGCTACAGCTGCTGCTGACTGATGCTGTGGCACCTGATACTGATGCCGTGGTGGTGAATGTGGATGCTGCTGCTGCGAGCCGGTGATGCTGAGCCATTGTTCAAAAATGTGCCTTTCTGCAAGACCCACTTTGGAACTCAAGCCCTCTACTTTGGCTGATTCATCACCCAGCCTCCCCTCAGGGGTTTAAAACCTAATGCAGTCCTTGGGAGCTGGGCCCACCTGCCTGAAGCAGACAAAAAAGATGAGGGGAAAACCAAAGTAAGGTGAACCAGACAGGGCCCTTGTGGCGAGCAGAAGGGGCAGCCCCAGCAGCCAACTTTCTGTTTGATTTTCATTAGTGCTTCATTTGCTGATCATATTTGCAGAGAAAAAGGCACTGGATTCACGGCCATCAGGCTCAGTCTTTTGAGCTGCACCCTTCGGCCCACCAAGAGAAACTCAGAGGAAGAAATAAATAGTTCAGGAAAAATTGTTGTGTCTTCTCAGGGAAAGGGAAGAGGAATACTTTTCAAACCAGAACTGCTTTTATAATTAATTTAGGAATTTTTTTTAACCCCCCCCCTTCTCCTCAACAGTAGTTAGTTGCTATTTTCACCACCTCCTAATTACTTAGTACTGGCTTGTGGGAGGATTCGGCTTCACACAGCATCCCACACAGGTTGTCATTTTGTCAAGAATTCCTTCATTAACAAGCTGTCAATACCCTGCCAACAGCCACCATTTGGTTTGTTAAGGGAATGGGGGCTCTGGAGTGAAGAGTTGGCTCTGTACCCTTTCCCTTTTTTTAAAAGAAATAAATAAATAAGGCAAGAGGCAGATGTCTGCCAGTCTGTTCCTTTGTGACACATTGCAGCCCTTTCCATTCCCCCCCACCCCTTTTTTTTTTTTCCTTGCTGAAAGAGCAAGGCAGAAAAGAAGGGAGAGGAAAATCACACAGGCTGCGTAGGTTGCAGCTCCGGTTACTCTCTCCCTATCGCATTGCTTCCTCGTGAAACCGGGCTGCCGGAATGCTTCTTGCCCCACGCTACCTCCCAGCCCCACATGCACCCCAACACGTCCCAACTTTAGCACAGCAGCAAGGGAAAGCTCTAAAGCAACACAGGCACAGTGTTGCCTGCAACCTTTAAAACAATCCTCCTAATGAGACATGAAGAGAGCTTGCCCATCACATAGGTGCTTCCAGAGGAGTTTGTCCTTTCCTGCTAATTAACTGGATTAACACAGATGCTGACAGGCTTTGCCAGGTCCTCCTATCACTACTCTGTTGAGATGCTGATGATTAAGAATGCCTTTGTGCATCTCCCCCTCTTGCAAGCCATACAGTATTTGCACAGTCATCTTTTTTTTTTTTTTTTCTCCTGTTAGCTCCCAAGATCAAATCCCAGCTTGATTTCACTGATTAGTTTTTGATTGCACTGTGCCTGCCAGGTAGGGTTTCAAGGTTAGCACAGATGCTGAGAGAATTGAGGCATTTGTCCATCATCTGGGGCATTTCTGAGAACCTGCTGTTGCAGCCGAGTTTCAGCTATGTCAAGCAGGAATTTAGCTGGGTTGGCACTGATGACTGGAAATGAAAAGGCAGACAGTGGGACAGAGAGCAGGGAGGGACAGAAATCCATGTCGTATCCAGAAACTACAAAAATAAAGGAACTCAGAGGAATCAAAGAAATATTTTTTTCCTCATTTTGATCCTGTCTAATCATTACCGCTTTTATGTCAGGCGGACTCTCCTTTTAGCTGGAGAGTCATGTGTGTAACGGTCATATCTGAATACAGAACATCAATACTTATTTGTTAACAGTCTTATGTATGTGCCGCTACCCACGAACATAAGTTTACAATGAACCCAGATACACATTTCGGCTTATGTTAAAAATTCAGTTCCAGCCTTTATTTTGAAGAAGCACAAAGGTGTTTATGCCCCTGTAATTCTCACATACAAACAAAAGGATGTCTGCTACATAATTATAAGGAGGTAATGCTATCTAATTTTTGCGGTGGAACACAGACACCTTTCACACAATTGTGGCTGCCTGAATGATGAAAGAGGCAGCAAAGACCACTTGAAATTCCAGTATGAAAAGCAGGTTCCAGCTACATCAGATGTAGCTCTGAAGTTGCTTTAAAATATTCAAGTACAATGTAAACACTTCTGTCTGGATGGGAAAACCTGTCCCCTTATCACCTGCAAATCTAATTGCTATGGGGCCCACATGAGTGGAGTCAAGGAATAAGTAGCAATAAGGAAAAACAGGCCAGATGCAGCATGTGACAGTCATCCTCACTGGTGATATGCTCTTATCTTTTCCTCCCATCTTGTCTTTCTCTTGTTCTTTGCTTATTTAAAGCTTTTCCTGTCAGTTCATGCAGCACTGGACTGTACAAAAGTAGGATGAGCAGAACCAGCAGGGAAACGGTTCGATAGCCAAAGCGTACGCACCTTGCAAGACACCAGTACGTGTGTGTGTGTGTGTGTGTGTGTGCACATGCACCTTCACCTCTGCAAAGTTTCCATCCTCTTCGGGCTCCTTCAAGCTGCCACCACCAAAGCCGGGCACTGGCAATCCCACTGCCCTCCGTGGTGGGAGCCGCCAGCCAGGTCCAGCCAGGGCCCTCACCACGGAGATTGCCCCAGAGGCCTCCCAGGGCAGGTGTTGCAAACCTTCAAGAAGTGTTCACTACGTATTTTAACTTATCAAAGCCCTGGTCCTCCATTTTCCCTGGGAGCTTCTTTTGTGCTTGTCCCTATGTTAAAGAAATCAGGCACTCATAAGCAGGTCTAAAGGGCCTTTGTCCTTGTCCCTCGTATTGGGCTTTCTAAAAGTTGGTTAGTAATTCTGAAAGAAAAGTTTTAAATAACATATCGTAGTCAGAGGATCCAGAGGGAAACCAGGAGGCTTGCATTTCAGAAGACTTTTCAGCATGCAAATGAGAAAGATTCCTCAGCTGGTAAACATTTACCTGCCTTGGCTCTTCAAGGGGAGCATAAATGGATCCAACACATCTAATAAATAATGTTTAGAACAGAACCAGGCTACGTGTTTACAGTTCCCCAAATGGCACATTGTTAGAAGAACTACTGCAGAAGACTCATCCACACAGTCAGTAGTGGGAAAACTAAAGCAGTGGGAAACAGGATGTGACCCAGAATACAGCCTCCATGATGAGTCTTTATCTACAGCAACTTCCATGAGTTAAATGCAGAAAATAAAAACTTGAGACAGGTTTAAAAAAACGAGCACTTTCAAAATGCTGTGCTCTGTTACAAACAGAATCACCTACATTTTTTAAGTGGTACTTGAGGATCTGACCATATGGTTCCCATATACCTTAATGGGACTCAGACTGCCAAATCCCTTATGCAGCACTTCAATAATGTTGAAAAGTATGCCAGGCTCTATAACCATCATTGTTATTTGCTGCATAAACAAAACAGACCAAAAAAACCCCAAATGAATAAAAACAAACATACAAAAGATTTTAAAATGTTCTTATTACAAAAATCTGACCTTAAACGAAAGAGAAAAGAAAGACTGAGGCAGAGGAGTTATTAGTGGGAGTGACACTCTGATAGATCTTGATATAGCTGCACAGCAAGTATTATCATCACCTTTGCTTCAACACTAATGCTATTTAAGCATGGGCAGGACTGGAGATAACAAAGTAAAACCAGTTCTTAGCTTTCAGTATAGTATTAGGAAAGAGTAATGAGTTGATCCTTCTGACAGTGAAAGATGTACCATTACTTCTTTTCGTTTTTAACTAGAAAAGAAAAAAATTGTCATTACATCCTGGATTCTTTCAGACCCACAAATATAATGATTTTCTTGTAGCATTTCTTGAGATGGTTATTTGTGTCTCAGAACAAGTATGCTTCTAAAATGTCTCTGTGGACACTGAATGACAACATGTTAAAAATGTTTAGAACATCTCTCCAAAACAGTTTCTTTTGACAGCATTGAGCCCATGAATGCCTCTGCTTTTCACTAAAGAAAAAAATCCCCAAGCATTAGCATAGACTCCTGAATGGAGTGACTGTTTACTTGTCTTGCAGGTACTCAGATTTACCCAGAACCAAAACCCACAGTTTTCTGACTAGGATCTTGACCACGTTGAATCACATTTTCAAAACTAGACAAGAGCAAACTCTTCTACTAAGGCAAATCTGTCCCTCATGGGCTTTAATAAAGCAATGCCAGTTTACATGGATTTTAATTGTGTGCTCAAGAGTCTTATTTCATTCATATTTGTATTTGTAGAGCATCTGTCTAAATAGCAATACAACAAAATCTTCACAGCAAATTTAGCTCAGGACAAAGAAACTGAGGTTTTTTTGAAGTTTAAACATTTACTGCTTTTAAATGTTTTTAAAATACAAGATGCATATGAAATGTTTAAAGAGTCAGCCTAGTTTCTGGGAAGAGCAGTTAAACAATGACTCTGATGAGACTTAAAGTTTACATAATTAAGTTTTGCCTACATGAACATGGAGTTAATTTTTTATGCATCATAATGTTTCTGTAGAGTGCTTCATTTTTTACCGGTTAGCTGTGATATTTTAGTTGCACTCTTCTCTTGTTCACATAATAACAAAATATACTGTATGTATGAAAATCAATTGACATAAGGCCCTGTCATGGCATTGGTTCTGAAGCAGTTTTGCTGTCGCAGTACCAGTTCTGTTGCTCTCTAGACCCAGTTCATTTACACCACACTACTTGCTAAGATCGGCATGACCATAGTCAAAGGCGTATCCCTAGACTCAAGAAACCAAAACCTTTCTTGGATGTCTCAAGTTAGACATGGCCCATGTTTCTCTGTAAACACTTGCCAAATCACCCTCTTTCTAGCTTACTACTACAGATTTCAGGTATTCTTACATGATTTATCCCAGGCGGGGGGGGGGAGGGGAAAATGGAAAAAAAAATATATATATATATATGGAGAGAGAGAGAGAAAAAAATTGTAGTGATATTGGTGTGTGCTTGCGAGCATGTTTACTGTCTTGGTTCCAAATACATGTCATGGGTTTTTTTCTGTTTCTACATAACAATAGGCAGAACAGCAAACCCTGAGGCTGCCGAAGAGAGGTATTTGTAAGATTGGTTTCAGCCTGGAGAAGCGTCTTCCTTGCTCCCCTCTGGAGGACAGAGGTGGGCTTCTTTGGGAGCAGCTCAGATCAGCTAAATCTCAGTGTCTCCTTCAGCTGCCTTAAGTCTTTTAGAGGTTTCAGTATCTGCAACACTGTCAAGTCTAAGTAGTTTAAGGACAATTTCAGATGCTCGTATCCTCCAAAAAATACAGATAAGTGCCTTAGAAGGTTGTTAGAAGTCTCTGATCAGGTTAGTGTCCCCTTGACATTGATCCCAATAGTTTCAGTCCTTTCTTAGTCTGCACATGCACCAGACTTTCTTTTCAGTCTTTCTCAGAGCAGAACCTTTAATAATATGACCTGGAAAAATAAATTCCTTGGACTGCAAGTCAGATACCACGTTTCTTACACTTGAAACGATTTAAAGTGAAATAAGAGGTTAATTAAGTTATGAATTAGACATTTAGGGAACTAGTGTTGCATTTCTAGAACAAATCTCACTAATGACAAATCTCTGTCTTTGCTCACATAAATACTTTTAAATACTGCTCTTCATCCAAAAAAGAACCTATAGCAGAAAAACCCAAAAGAGTGTGTGATACTTTGACTTCAGTATGTAGAAAGCATTATCCAAAGAGAGAATCCATACAAAGGATACTTTTTAGTGAGCCTGTTTTACATATAGATGTTTGCTCAATTTATTGGGTTTTTCATACTGGTATTTCTACCAGCATCTCTTTTAACAGCTGTCAGAAATTCAAATGCTAAAAATTCAGTACTCAAGTAGTGCTTCAACAACTAAACTGAAGGGACAAGACCTGAGATTCCAGATCATTTTTCCTTAGAACTAACAGAAAGAAAGGAAGACTTAAAAATTATTACACTCATCCCTTCATTTATATACTGTACAAAAGCATAGAGATCCTAAAGCCTACCACTGGGCTAGGTCTTTTTCACTGCAAGTCATCCCAGAAGACTTCCATCTGCCTCTTTAGGCACCTAGGTCTCATTGTGACATTAGCCTGCTTTTGAAACAAAAATTTCAGAGGGGAATAGAGCTTGATTACAATTTATTTTGGCTGCCTGGGCACTGGCATAAATACACATTATGTTTAATGAACACACATGTGTATATATATATATACACACACTTGTACGCACACACACACATGCAGCCAGAGGCTTGCAGGCCATCAGGTAGCATTTTCAATGGTGCCTAAAGCTTCAGACACAGGAGGGGAAGGGAAAAATCACATGGTGGCACCTACCCACACACGAACAGGCTGCGCTGACAGGCTGAGAGAAGAGACAGCGGCAGCAGCACACAGGAGGGCAGAAATTTGAAACATGAGAAATTCTGCCCCAGTGCAGTCAGGGGGAAGCTCAGCACAGATTTCGGTGCACAGGGAGAAGCTGCATCAGTGATCTGCCACTTTCTGAAGCCAATACAGCTTGGCTTATCAAACTAGTCCATGGCATGTGTCATTTAGATGCCTTTGTGCTCCTGAAGATGTAATGTAATGCGTAAAGACTCCCCAAACAGAAACTTTTGAATTCCCAGGCTTTGTATTGGAAACCTAATCATGACTGCGGGACTGTAATTGCACTGAATTTAGCTGCCACACACTGAGCCAAAGTCTGTCCTCATAAATCTACAGCTTATACGGCTTTCATCTCAAGGTTAGTTTTTTTTCGTGATTAAAACATTTCCCCAGCATTAGCAAATAAATACCATCCCCTCAGCTGCCAAATTGATGGTGCCTTCCTGTTTAGATACCATTATTGCAGATTAATTATTTAATCTAATCTTATTGTCATGCCCATTGATTGTTTAGTAGCAAAGGCTGCTTTCATTTCTCTCTTTAGATGGCATAATACTGCCTGAGAAACTGCAGCTGGCACATACTGATATATGTATGTGGCAATAGTTGATTTTGAAATAAAACAGACTCCCTTCAGCCCCTCTGTTGAACATCATTAAATGTGATGACAATACTGCTGTCTAGTTTGACTGTCCATTACTTGTATGTTGCACTGCTGTGTCACACAAATTTGTAGTTACATAAACTCAGCAAAAACATATGCAAATTGTTAACAAAACAGAATTTTGCAATCATTTACACTGTCTAGTAGTATTTTCTACTTACTCTCCATATTTGCAGATGACTACAGGAGAGCCGAGAATCAAGATATTTATCATTATTATTGATGCCAATGAAAAATAAATTATATTTTATTCATCTGCTAAAAAACTGTTCACCCTTGGTAAGTGGATGAATGTATTCTTTCAAGGCTACCCTGAAGAAAAGAACAATAGTTTAAAGCTTCACTCTTCCAATTGTTCTGTCATTCCTATAACCAGTAACTGTTGCAGTAGAAAACTGTCATCTGGAAATTTTTCATATACAAAATGAGATTGTATCAAGAACAAGATTTGGCTGAGAAATGTTATTTTCGCTCTTTTTTTTTTTTTTTTTTAAAGATGAGATCTCTTATAAAAATTAAATATGCATTCTGGTTTCAATGGGTTTCAAGATTTTCAAAACTTTTCATTCTATTTTTCTCTTTTGTAACTATAAGCATTTGAGGGAACAGAAATGAATTCTTTTTGCATTTTCTGAATCACCGGAGTTCAGTAGGACATTATTTTGTGAATAATGTAGTTCAATATAGATTAAAAAAAGCAAGAAAGCACTCTATTTTGAAACCTGAAAATGAGAAATTTAATAAGCATATAACATTTATTTAAATTTAGTTTTTCCATCAACTCTAACATTTAACTACAGAATGAAAATTTGTCCATTCCTACCTCAGAGTCATATTGTTAAAGTATTCAGATCTGTAACACTCCAATAAAAGAAGGAATTATGATTTCCTACCTATCATCAAGGGAAACATGATGCCAGTAACAGTTTTGTGTGAATTAGGACTGTAGAATACACCTTAAAATTTGAAAAGGAATGTATTTTAACTCAGTTTTCAGAAGGACTGATTACTGATATGTTTCCTCCTTAGAGAACTATTTATGCCTGGGATTTCTTCAGATAATTTGGCACATCATTACGATTCTATTGATAGCTATTTCTTCATAAACAAAGATAGATAAAGGCATGCTCAAGCACCTCGTTATTTGCTTTGTACTTCCAACTCCTTTTACAAACTGTGACTCACCACTGTACCTTCAGCGATATTTTACGATTCTAGGTGGAGCAAATTCTATTTATTTCCCTGATTATGGTCTCCAGTTCTGATGGGTATTGTCCCATAACAGACATTATCACCTCGTTTCTTGTATTGTCAGTGACACAAGGTAGTGTTTTTATATGTTGGAAATAACTCTTATCTGTAATCATTTATGAAAACCGAACAATTCAACCATTCACTGTATGACTATGTTGGCTAAATATAGTAGGAAAACAAGACTTCCTAAGCAGGAAAACTCTGTCTCAGAGAATCTCCTGAGGATCTTACTGCATTTATCATGGACAGCTGGTCCCATTTGGAAGCTAAAAGTTAAAGGGCTCTGTCCAGATAAAATTTGATTAGATAAAGTTATCTTTGTAAAGAGAAGAGCGTCTGTGGTGGATTCACAGAGAAAGTGACTGGTGAGGGCAAGCAGGAAGACCTTGGTGAAGGGTTTGAAGAAGGCAGGCTTTGCCTCTGCCCCTTTTTCCAGAATGAATGGTCTCAAGTAAGGAGAATCTCAATGAAGACTTCTCTTACCTTACAACCCCATTTTCTTAAATGAAGGTTTGAGAAGGTTTGCTTCAGTTTAGCTAGGAAATCTGGCTTGTCCCCACTGACAAACACCATTTGCTTCTCCTGGGAAGGAGGTGAGGCTGTGGTGAGGCTGTGACTGAAGCTGGGGTGCAGTAACTGGGCCCCAGTCTGATGCTGGGATGATATAGGGGAAGAGAAGAGACACTGAGATCTGTGGAAACAGGAAGGAAGGGAAGAAACAATAAAAGAAAAATACAGAGCAGGGGTCGCCCTGCCCTGCAGCCGCATAGCCATGATAGAAACAACTGCCTGAAACAAAGGGAGAAGGTTTTGCTCATCCGTGTTCTAGTGAAAACCAGAAGCAACCCTCCCCTCAAAAAAAATCCCCCAGACATCTCCTGTTAGGGAGTTGGGTCTTTTTTCTCAGGTAATATAACAGATAGCACTCAGCTAAAATGCATTTGGCACTCAGCTAAAACTTGAAATAAATATGCGCTGGGCTACTCTAAGATTGACGTGAGATATAAATGAGTCATTCACTTTAACAGCCCTTAGAGAGACACGGACCTCAACCTTTTGTGACCTGCAGCACTGTAAGTCTACCTGCTGACCATTAGCACTGGTCGCTTATCATCTCCTTTTCAGCAGGAATTACTGTAGATTTAAGGACAATGAACTCTCCTCTTGCCTTGAAGTTTCTGCTGTGTTAATGTTTTATATCCTTTTTTTCTCAAGAAATAAAAACTTTTTAGCTAGAAAAGCTTTTCTCTTGGATTAGATGCAGTTAGCGATGCCAACAATAACACTTTTAGATTAGCAGTATTTTTTAAAGAGTGAATCAGATGACTGATATCTTCATTTAATAACCTCTGTTAGCTACTCCTGCTTATGAGGGGACATAATTTCCCTCTCATTTTATTTTTGGGAAATTCAGCAGTGCAAGGATGCTCCCTCAGGATCACAAACCAAACTTGGAGGCTAGAGATGGAGAAGGAGTATTTGTTAAAAAGTATGTAATTGTAAGTGCCAACTTTTCTATAAAAAGGAAGCTGAGAAGCATGCTATGAATGTTCATTTGCAAAGTCTCAAGCTGTGACTGTGTAGCTGTGAATCTCATTCCGCTATTGTCAAAGCACCGCATTGGTAATTGGCAAGAATGGATGGCTGGCCACATACAAACTAACAAAAGTTACAAGATCAGCAGCAGCTAAATATACTTGCTGCTTCTATAAAGTGTATAATCTACTTTTATTCTTTTTCCTCTGAGAGCTGCGTGATAGGTGATGAAGTATAAAGTTGGGGAATAAAGTGAAAGTGCAATCCCCAGGACTTAAAGCTGGAATCCAAGCCCTCCGCTTTGACCTTCCTTCTGCTATTCAGCAGACCGTAGCGCTGTAAGAGGGGCTGAAGTGACAGCAGCATCCAGAGAGAGTTCATCAGCGTGTTACTCAGTAAACCCTTCAGGGACCACCAGGTGCTCAGATGTATTAAATCACACGGATGTATCTGCAACCGATGCTCCCTGGGGGGAAAGCATCACCAACTGGGAGAGGGAACATGGAAGGAAGGTCTTAATAATACCATGTGGCACAGTACGATGTAACGTGACATGGCACGCAACGTGATAGACTGGAACTTGGTATAACAGCAGCTATCTAGGGGGTAGGAATTTCACCTCAGCAGCAACCCAGATTGCAAAATGTCTGCTATAAAATCCTGTAATGTAGGAAAGATGCTGCGAGTAAAAAGACCGTACCTTTCTTTGCAACAGCTGTGAATCATTTGACATTTAGGCAATAGTGTAATAAAAATAAGAAATAATAATTTAGCCAGAGCCTGTTAGATCCTTTAATAGATGCAAAACTTGAGCTGCTGGTGTCTCTTGAGCATTTCTGAAATGTTATCAGAAAACACAGGTAAAAGAAGATCCCATTGGTAGCTCTGAATGTCCTCTAATGATTCCCTATCCAGATAATTTTCTTAGACTCATCACCTTTACTATCATAAATCAAACCTTGATGTTATTTTAAGTCCCTTAGCTACTGACACAGAAAAGATATTGCATTAGATTGTTTTCTGTTGCATTTTATCCCTTCCTGTTCCAAGAAGTTTGCTAGAAATCAAAGCAAATTTTGAAATTATAGGGAATTTGAAAGTTGCTTTTTCAGAGGTTGAAATGTCTCCGTCTTGTCTTTTATTTTGGTGGAGTGTCTGAAGGACAATGTTTCTGATTAGGTGGGGAGGAGGGCCTGTTTTTGTGGTGTCTGAAAACTGAGAGAGCTGCGTGGAGGCTTAAGATATACAAAGATGCTTTCTCTGTAACAAAATGGGAAAACTTTGAATTTAATTTCTGGTTGTTTTACACAAAATTATCTTTCTAAGACATGGGATGTACTGCTCCAGCTATGGTTCTGGAACAGTAAATTAGGCAGGGACTGAGAAGGAGGAAACCACTGGTGGTGGCACCATGATTGGGTGAGAGAAAGGCACCACAGAAAACTATGTAGAAACACATCTAAGAATCCTCCAACCTAAAAAGAGTGCTTCTAGAAGAAGTAGGAAGGAGGAATACTCAGACTATGAAAGCAATTTCATTATGCAAGGAAAGGTGGATATTTCAAACTTTGTTTTGTTTTGAACATACCAAAACCAAAACTGGTTTAAATCACCAATTAATTAAAAATATGTATCCATGCCCCAAAAAAACTGATTTTGGCTCAAAACTGAAAGTCTGGGTCTTGATTTTAGCCCTTCTAAACTTTCTAATGTCACACACAAGTGTGGCACAAAGCCAAAACCTGCTGTTTTCATCTGGGCGTTTTTCTTTCTGATGGCCTCCCAAACTAAAACTCCAGCGCAAATGTCTCAGGTTGTAAAGCGTTCTCATTTTAACATCAGAACCACTTCTCCCAATGTATTACACTCACATGCAAACCTTTGTGACTCACAGTGCTGGTGTGGCGGTATGGAGGGTGAAATGGAAGGAACAGGGTCCCCTACTCAGGAAAAGGGCCAAGGGGTGTCTTGAGAGGGATTGCAGGGAATGAGGAGAGATGCAGGGAGCTGCACAAAGGACTCAGGAGGCACTGATGAGAAGGACTGTAACTGGGAAAGAGTAGAAAATGAAGTGATTGCTGTAGGCAGACTGTGAGGGACAAGAAAGAGAAGCAGCAGATGGAAAAACCTGGGAAAGGTGCTGGATTTAAAAAACAGTGGTACGGCACAATCCTGACAGGAATATTCGCCACAAAGAGAACCGGCAAGATCAAAACAATTAATTACTGGAGCGGTCTTAAAATTAAGTTTTCTTAAGCGTAATGAATTTCAGAATATTTTGAAATATTTTAATTTTCAAATTGTGTGATTCAACAGCCTGCATTTGGTTCATAAGGGGAACGGGTTAAACTCTTGCCTGAGCTTGAAAGACAAGGGGACCTATGGAATAAAAATGGACATTTGCCTTCACTCATCTGGTCTGGAGGCAAATGGGCCATGTGGAGCTGAGCAGAGAAGGACACAGATGAACAGCTTCTTTAAAGAAAAAGTGGATCCTCTCCAAACATTGTTTTCCAACAAGGATACCTGCCCTGGCTGGAGCGGTCCTGTGAGAATGGCAGCAGGTGAGGCAGAGATATGATGGATAAGGGAGGTTGGGAGAAACGTTGATAAATGTTTTCCAGGTCTGAGAAAGAAGGCTTGAGCAGATGTGCTGCTCTCAGTGCAACAAGGATGTTGCAGGGTCAGAGCCTCAACCCAAGCAGTGGGCTCATCCAGTTGACCAAGAAATGCTGGTTTGTTTTGGAAAGACTGTCTTGCTTTGCAAAAATGGCTGCTGGCTGTCTCTGCTCCCTGTGAAGAGTTAAGTTCTCATTTCAGAGCAGCTGCAGGCGGCTCTGCCAAGGTGAGTGAGGGGGCAAAGAGGCGAAGGGGCCCAGGAGCAGGCTGCACGCATGGTTGCTGCCTCCAAAACCCGCCCTTGGGGACTGAGCAAAGCCCAGCTGCATCTGAAATAACAGGTTATGTGTGAATATTTGTGAGTCTGTACCTCAGAGTCATGATCTCTTGAGTCTCCAGACCTGCTCTAAGTACAAAACGGCTCCTCCCCACCCCAAACACAGAGGCGTCTGCCCCAAGGCCAAGCAGGACAGGGATGGATGCAAACCTGCCCCTTGGTGTGGCTTGACCCAGGCAGTTTGAAGGGCCCCCAACTAACCCTGCTTAAACACAGGCTCATATATGCCCTGCATGGAGCAGCCATCCCTCACTCCCCTTCTCCAAAAGTCTGTTTAACCAGTCAATGACCTCCTGGCAGCATTGTGAAGCTTGGCGGTGGCTTGGAAAGAGGCCCCAGGAGTAGCACTGACATCAATAACTCAGTCTCTAGTTCATCACTGTCCTCTCCTTCCCCTTCTCCTCCCCACCAAGCAAACATTCTTTCCTAAAGCATTTCTGTTGCTTTCTGGTTTGGTTTTCCAATAATCCCCCCTTCCTTGTTGCACTGAACTGATCCATTCGGAGACAAACCCCAAAGAGTTAAACAGTAATTACTGAAGAGGCCAAGGCACATGGACCTACACCTAAAGTAGCATAAAATACTTCTGTCACAGATCCACAAGCACTGCACTGTCTATTTTGAATAGTCTCCTGATAATTTTGTGCATTTTAGAGGGCAAGATAAGGTCAGGTAGGCCTTTTGCAGATCACAGTGAGTAGCAGCAGGTTAGCTGACAGAAAAGGCTGCATCTCTTCAGCACTAATGTCTGGACACTGCAGAACCCGTCTCTTTTTTAAACAAGAAGTAAGGGAAAATCTAGCAGCAATTGAAGGGAGTGGAGGGACACATATTTGGGGATTTAACTGAAACTCTTTGCTCATTATTCCTGTGCATTTGTCTGTGCTAACTGCTGTTTGAAGGTCTGTATTGAGGACTGCATAAATGCACTCAGAGAGCAAGACAAGGCAGAGGAGCTGACAAAGGGGCAGGCAGGCTGGCAAATGGCCTGGCAGTAACAGACCCTTGGTACCAACAGCTGATCCCCCCGGACCAGCCACTTTTCCCAGCATAGCCCCGCAAGGATGCTTCCTTGTGCACATGACACAGGATAATCTGCTTGGGTTGGCTCTCCTCAGACGCCCACCTCCATCAAAGCTCGTGGCAAAACTACCACTCATCTTCCTCTGTGTCATCCTGTGAGTGATGGCAAAGCGCAAAGAGGCCAATCCATTCCCTTAACCCAGTTTTCACTTCCTTTACATTTAGTAAGTATACATGCATGCTGTTAATACTCTTTCCTTGGCCATCTTTCTGTGCCTTCTCTTCATAATTTTCTACCAGGACTTGGTCTTTTTTTTTTTTTTTTTTTTCTTTTTTCCTTTAAGGCAGAAAAAAATGATACTACTGCAGTAGGTTTTATTTCACTTTCAGAGAAGTGAAGCATACTGCAGAGAATATATGCAGTTGGACTTGTGTGGCTGTAACTCCCCTCCACAGACCATTTCTCCTGGGAACTAAACACTTCTACCATGTGCCGAATGACAAAACACATTAGTGTATTCCTTATATAGAAACACCATATACCACTGTGTTTTAAGCATAATGAGCCCTAGAAAGTTTGACTCGGACAAGTGAGCTTTAATAATTCCCAAGGAAAGGACTGAGATGAGATTTGGCTTCTATGCTGTATTCTGGTAGAGATGTAGCAGGCAGCTTGTATTTGCTTTTGGAAGTTTAGCATGTTCCATTCAATCGCAACTGACTTGATAGAAATACACATGTATCCTGCATAAACATCAAGGAAGTCTGTAATGAAAGCAAGGCTGCTCGTGCACAAACACAGAAAAGAAAGGGCAAAAAAAGAGGCAGGATTGCAACCTTACTTACAATCAGCAGCAGATGAACCCTGAGATAGGTCTTCTGCTCACCAGAAACCATCTTCACTCCCTAAATTCAAATGCTTAGATCCCCTAACGAATAGCATAACAGAAATCTTTCCTGTCTTAAAGGACAGTGGATGCACATGCCACTTGACAAGCAGACACCTTGTGGTCCTGTGCATACTCCATGTAACAGCCACATGCTTTTACAGCTCAGAGATAGAAGATTTGGAGGATGCCTTCCATTGTTCTTTTTTGTTGTTATTTTCTTTCTTTTTTTTTCTTTTTTTTTTTTTGCACCTTTGGATCAATTTTTGAAATAATAAAGAGCTTCATTCACAGTACCTCTAATTGCAATGAAAAGCTAAGAACAATAGGCCTTTGGGCCTGATCCTGCGAATGGTTCTTAGAAAGCAGCCCACCTTACACACAGAGATCTTTGCCTAAAATCAGGATAGCAGCATCACCAGAACAAGGAGCTGGGCTCTGAGCGAGTGAGTGGACCCAGGAAATTACTTGTGCCAGGAACCTGGCATTTATAAAGCTTGACCCGGCCTTAGCACAGCATTCTGTGTGAAATGATGAGGCTTGTGAAGGCTCTTAAATCTGTCTTCAAGGAATAGCACTAATATCAGTCCTTCCAGCTCTGCAATAACCAGACGTGAAAGACTTAGTAGCTTAATAGCTGGTTTATGAGTCAGCCTGGGCTCCTGTCCCCACAGATGTGGCCTCCAGCTACAGTCCTGCAAGAACAGAAACCAGTCTTTCTTCAGTTTTATTCTCCTACCCATCACAGAGGCTTCTGGAGAGGCTTCAAAAAACGCAGCAGCAGAAGCAACAAGCAGAAAAATTTTTGGATTCGCCGTTCTAGAAATGCCTCTCCCTGCTGCCCATGCTCATGCTTTGGCAGCAAAAGTGCTCTGGAACCACCAGCGGATTCTTGTCTTTTGTGAGGTGTCTGGGATATCTGGGCACAAAATCCAGGGCATGGCTGTGCATTAAAGGGTACCATTTTCACCCCTCCCTAGCCCTCTGTGGTGCAGCAGCTTCTTTCTTCTTTGTTGCTTTAATTAAGTGAAAGGAGAAACTCCTTAGATGTTTTCTCTTGACATATGGTTTTTTAAAGATTTTTTTGTAAACATCTATTGCTACAAGTGCTTCACTTTCCTGTTTTCTCCCCTTTCTCCCAATTATTTTGAAAAAAAATGCCATGGCTACATTCACTTAGTATTTCTGGTATTTTGGGATTCCAGAATTTAAAATTTAAGTCTCAAATACCAGCATGAGCTTCAGACAATGAAATCATTAGCTTGAAAGAAAGAGCTCAAGCTGTCCATCAACAGCAATGTTAGCTACATGACAGAAAGCTAGAGCTAGGTATGCAGGAAAGAAAATATTTTTTTGGAATGCAGGAAATTAACACAATGACATTTATTTCAAAGTCAAGAAAAGGAATAAATAAAGAGTACTTGCTGGAACATTCTGAGTACAGTGATGGGCCAGTGAAATATTTTCAGTGCTCTGATCAAGAACACTGCTATGTGGTCAGGGTGTAAAGGTTAACCAGCTCAGGCCATATATGTTCAAGAAGGCATTTAGCATAGAGACACTATTTCTGAATGACTGGTTGGTGTTATAATTGCTTCGAGCTTCTAATTATTTTATGGCTTAAGTGAAATTAATTTTTCAGGGGAAAATATTGCTTTCTTTTACATCTATAGCATGGTGTAATCTAACAACAGGTAAAATTAAGCTCAGAATAAAGATTTAACACAATTACTCCTTATTTTGCTAAATACATTCTGATGAATTGAGTACTTCCCGCAATGAAAACTCATAGCTCTTACCCTCTCAACGGGACTAGAACACTTTGGGATAGTTCAGCTATTTTACAACAGAACTGGATTGAAACCATGTCTCCTGTCTTCTTCCTATTACACTTTTAGGTCCCAATCCACAGCAATATTCAAACCTAACTTTCAATATCTGAATAATTTCATTGGCTCCATTGAGAGTGCTGTCTAGACTGGGTTCTTCATGCTACCTACAACTGTACACTGATATTCCACATCAAAAGAGACAATTGGTATCATATTATGAAAAAGGAAAGCTCTTTGTTCTTATGTGATTGGAATATATAAATCTGAATTAATAAAAATACTCCTGACCTTTCTCTGGTTATGAATCTACACACAACTGCTATGGCATATGAGAGCATCTCTACCTGTGTTGCTATAGTAAAGAACTATAGGAGTAATGCTTGACTTTCTTGTCAAAGTTTGGAGACAATTGTCATTACTTCATCCTCCTCCATTTTGCCCACTATTATAATAATTCTCCTTCAGGAGGAGAAGCAGTGAGGGCTGACATACCTGTTGCTCAGCACTGACAGATGCCTCTGCTATTATTACGAGCTTAATCATAATTCAGTTGCTTGCAGTATGTCACTATGTCTTATGCTGGATCTAATGAAGCTGCAGATACATTGAAAGAAAGAAGGAAAAAATACCAAGTCTATTTTACACATTGGTTGGTGCCAATAGATATCTAGAATTTTTGGATATGTCTGAGCAAACTTAATTCATGTGTTTATAAATGCCAGAAGCAGAGGGCATTTTGAGTGCAAATTACTGCATGCTGGGAAAAAAAAAAAAAAAAAAAGGCACTTGGTGACTTGGCTGTATGGCCAGTTTCCTCAAGAGGCTTGTTATTAGCTCTGTGCTCCTTGCGACCTTTCATGGCTCTCTCCTGAGCAGAGAAGAGACTACAATGAGAGGTCGGATGCTTCCTCATCACTCTCACCCTCCACTCACTCTCTCATTTTTGGCTGCAGTGTGTCAATTTGGGAGCGACATTTCTTTATGTTAGAAAGCAATGATTAAGGAAAAATTAGGTAGGTTACACAGTTGTCTAGAGCATAACGACCTGGATGAATATAGTAAGGTCCCTCGGGAGATGAGGTGGTGAAGTTGCTTTTCAGGTTTGCCTGCTGCAGATTTAAAGCTGCGGTTATGAAGTCTCTGTTAAGGGGGAGCAGAGGGTGCCCCACAGGGACCTAACTATTTTGCAAGACATGCTGAGGGGATGCAGCCCACTGTAAGACATGTTTTGCCAACATGTGGTCATGCATCATATGCCACAACCCCACTATTGTGGGCACAACCGTGCAGGATAGAAAATTGTGGTTTATAGTCATACACAGAGACATACGAACATGGTGGGTGGGCTACGGCTGGCTCAGAGCATTGCCCTCCTCCTTGAACGTCTCTTGCTCCCTGGTATAGCCAGCCCTGCCCACCACTACTCTCCCATGTCTGCAACATGAAGTCCTTTGTGGAAGGGACTCTCTTTTTCTTGATCTTCTGCATAGCAGCTGGCCCTTCACTAGGATGAAGGCAAAGCCTTTCCTTTTCCATTTCTGATGGGAATGGATCCACAGCTGTGGTGCAACCAGCTGAAATGCTGCATTATGGATGAATTATTTCAAGTCAAGTGTGGAAGACAGTGCAGACCCCTTGGGAAAGCCTGCGACTGGGATGAAGCCACTGGATTTGCTAACTGCATAGGGTCCACAGGCTAGAATTTATATCCTCCTGACACCAGGCATTCATGTAGAGAGCTTGAAAGCAACACAGTGAAAGCAGTGAATGCCATAATCAAATAACTCTTAGGATTTATCTAAAGCGTTTTGTAATTTTTAGGAAAAAAAGACATTTGTGCATTAATAGCCAAAATAGATGAAACTGTTGCTACAGTCCTGCCCTTCACTTTTTTCCCTGCATCCATCTTCTTATATGTTTCTTTGTCTTTTATTTAAAGAAATCCATGGCTACCTTTTCTTGTTAAAATGGGAATAAGATAGCAATTGCTGATGAACTTAGCGGGCACTTAGAAAAAACTTTGGAGCAAGACACAAACTGAGATTTTGGAGGAGTCTTAAAGAAATTTAAATGGGCACATTATTTCCACTGCTTTTCACTGAGAAATGGTCACATTCCCATGGTCCTTCTTTTACCATTCTAGGCAATTAATGGGAAGGATAAATGCTAAATCCATCTTGATCTTGTAGAGCAACTGTCTTGCTGCTACTCCTCCTTAAAAGTCTATATGATAGCTTTATACTAACTATTAAAAGGAAAAGTCACTTAAGACAAACTGGATAGGGAGCAGTAGGAAGTAATGTGCATTTATGGCTTAGCTGAATTTGTTACCATGATCATTTTTTGTTGCTATGGATAAACAGGTTTTATATATGTGCCAACGCAGTCAAGTAAGTGCCAAGCTACCAACTATTGCAGACATTTCAAAGATGAGTGGCAGAAGTTTCTCTCCTAAACAGAGGATTTTGAGGGACAGAAGACATTTATCTCCATTTGTCAATTTAAGGTTTGCTCAGTCATTCAAAATCACTAGATCTTCGACACACCTAATACAATTAATTCTGCCTGAAGTAATTATAATGAAGTCAACACAACACAGAATTCTTAAGTTTATGACATAATGTACCTATAGAGATGATAATTTTTTAGTTTGATAATATATTCCAGCAGATGCCACATATTAGAGCTCTTGTCTCTTGGCATTGTCTAACAAAACAAAAAAAGGCAACATGGAAGACTGCCAGGAAATGAAAGAGAAAAGCAGTAAAAGACTACCTAAGAAAACTTAATAATGCACTGCCACAGTGGATACAGAGTGCTCAGAAGCCATTGATCACATCCTGTGATCTCATGCAATTTTATGTGGTATTTCTTAAAATGTTTTTTTTTATCTTTAAGTTCATATTTTCAAACTTTCTCCACACATTTAGAATAGAAGAGGTCATTTCTGAAAAAAATAAGTTTTCTTCAGAGTGATACCATGATGTAGAACCCCCCAGGAGTTTTGGTAGCTGACAACCCCACAACAACAGCTGTTGAAGGTGAAGCTCCTGGCGAGTACCATAGTCTGCAAATGAAACATGGTGTTAATGCAGATCTGATGTTAAGTATTCCCTCGATTTCAAGAGGCTGGAAAGAAGTGGACTCAGGTGTGCAAGAGTTTGTGGAGAAAGGAGAGTGACACAAGTGTACAAGGCTGTTTTATAGGCAGAGCTGATTTTAAAAATGTTAGCAGGAACACAGGAGAGCGTATTCTACTTAGTTCTCACTGCCTGTCTCAAAAAATGCAGATTTGCTATTGTCCACATTTTCCTTTATCAATGCACCTCTGATTTGGGATCAAGTAGGAAAATACCTTTAACAAAGGGCACAAGGAACGTCGTTCAGCATTTCAGCCAACAGCACAGTGGTCTAATCTCCTGCCAGAGTGCTGCCTCCACAAAACCAACAGGCTCATGATCTTGTCTTCCAACACTGCATCTTGTGATCTCTCCTGCTATCATCCTGAGCCACACCATAGCTTGCTAACTTAATACCCATGCTGGCCAAGTGAGCATATCTAGAGCTGTCTACAACAGAGAGGAGACCTTACCAAGAGCATAAAGCTATTGCATTAGGCACAAGGAGTTCAGATACCTGCAGCCCAGTTGGCTGAGGTGAAGCAGCTGCTGTCGCAGAACGGCGGTTGAAATATTCATTTCCTTATCAAAACTAAAATTCACTTTTTTCCTCTATATTTTTGCTGGTGACTTAATCTCACTTCTCGACTCACTTTCTCCACAGCAAACTCCCCTCCCAGGGAAGAACTGGCATCACTAGAAGAAAGCAGAGAGCAACCGATAACAAAGGGACCTGTGCTCACTCCTGTTTTCCAGGGGAGATGGCAATCACTGTTTTGCTTAATACCAAGGCTGAAACAGGACATGCAAAGATAAAAGCTTGATTTGGAACAAAGACAGAAATAAAACTGCATCTGAGAGCCTAATATATGCTACTGATAGCAATTAAGTTAAAGAGGTATATTTTTCTTAACAATTTATCCAGCTGACTACTGAGTTAAATATACCTGTTGTTTTCTGACTTTTGTGTGAGCTGTCATCTCAATATTCAAAGCTGCTCTACTATAATGTGCATCTGAATGCATACTTGAATTCAAAATAGGTAAACATTTAATAAAAACAGTCTTCACTATAAGAATTAGAATGACAGTAAACAGAAAACAAGAATCAAACCCCAGAGCTATCCTCATAAATCCTCTCAAATTCTATAATGACCTAGTGGGCGGTTGGTGGTAACATGACGTACATTTGACAGCTCAATCTAGTTCCCGCTGGATCATACTCCTCCTAGTCTGCAACCTTGGCTCCCAATCTCCAGTTACTGCAGCAGCAACCCTTGTGCTGCCAGTACCACATCAGAGCATCCTTCCAGCTCCCTGCAACACAGCCCAGAGATCAGCAGTCCTCCCACCATCAGCCACACAGAACCATCAGATGATGTGACTACCTGAGGGGCAGGTTGCACGTGCATCCATAGCACATGAAACAATTCCACTGTAGGAAATAAAGCACTAATGCAGGGCATACATAAAACATTGTCTTGCTCAGTCAGAAGTTGTGGGCTAGATGCAGGAATTAGTGGATGAAGTCCTACACCCTGTGTTATGCAGGAGCTCAGATAAGTGGTTCCTTCTGGCCTTTGTATCCATTAATCTATAATCGGGCACTTTCCTGGTGGTACAGCACACTCCTGTAGCAAAGATCCCTTCTTCAAAGAAGATCTCAAGATCTTCTCTTGAGAGAAGATTTCTTCTCAAGAGAAGTCTTGTGCAAGGAGATCCAGTACAAGAGCAAAGGCATCCCAGGATTGCAAGAGGATACATTTTCCTAGGCAAAGAAAAGGCTCTAAATCAAGATTAGTAACATGTTTGGTGGTTCCCAGAGGAATTCCCCCTTCCCATCCCCTACTTCTGCCAAGTTTATCCAAGAAATAATTAGAGGAAGTGATACATATTTAATTAAATCAATATCTCTGTGGGAACTGAATGACTCTGGAGATCATTTCTGGCAATGGGAAATGAAGGCTCTCCCTGCTTTTATTTATCCCAGACAAGCATCATAAGTTGCTTTCATGAGAGTTTATAAGTGATCTCAAGTACTGATATCCAACTATTCGACTGCGCAGTTCATGTCACCTATCACCCTTCCTCTAACTTCTTGTCTCTCAGGTCACGTTGACTTTCTGCCTTATCACAAAGGACTTGAACTTCTGCCTTATCATTGTATGACTGACAGATCCTATCCCATAATAAGCACATATCTGGTCACAAGGTTGTTGGTACAAGCAGGCCCTTGTCGCACAAAGGGTACAAATGGTGTGACAAACATGTTTTAGCAATATGACAGATTGTATTTGCTTATATGACAGAGGAAGAAATACAGAATCCCAGGAAAGTGGCCGTTGCATATCAAGGTGTCAAAAATTGCTTCCAGCCCAACAAAAAGCTATTCACCTTGGAGCGTCCCTAAGATATTTCCAGCCTTTCCTTCTCAGGGCTGGACACCCTGATATATGGCTGGCAACTGGGCCATAGCCTGGAAGATTTTTTGGAAAGCCAACTTGGCTGCTTCGAATGAGCCTCCTGGATTGCAAAGTGCACATATAGCGTGGCTTCACTACACCATGATCAACACAACACACTCAGTTAGTTTTACACCCCCATTCTCTGACGCGAAGCTCTTCTGGCTTCTAAGGGTGATAGGAGTGCCTGTACCACAGCTGAGGTTCTCACCTGCAGTCCTGATCAGCACTTGGACAACACATAAACCAGTTTTACTACTGCTCTGTGAGCAAGACAGAAGTGTGGTTGAATCTCTCCGGTTCCCTTGGCTCCCTCCTGGCCACGAGGGTCACAGGATGGTGAAAGAGATGTTGCTGAAGGAAGAGGGCAGCAGTGCTGTGATGATGAAGAGGAACCACCAGCTGCAGTTGCCCGCTGTCAGGGAAAGCAGTGCAAACATGGAGCTCTGGAAAGAAGGGTGTTCGATCCACCTCACTCCCAAATGCATTTTCAGACCTGACTGGGTTAAACTTCAGTGGAAGCCATGTCCTGAAACCAGACAATGTAAAGGAGGAATTACAGTTGTTGGGAGCTTGAAAGGAAGGGGAAAGGAAGACAACGTTTGACACCTTAGAGTGCATTTCTCTCAGACATAAAATTAGTATAATAAAATTCACCAGGAATAATATTTACATACACCACATAATCTTGATTAATGCTTCTTCAGGAAATCAAAAAAGCATTTTTGCCCCTATGGAGGTTTCACACCCTCTGATCTCACTCACAGTCAAAGTGCTTGACCTTTGTCTACGCAGAAGAAATCATAGTTTTGCCAGACCTATAAGACTACAGTGAGATCAAGACCATCCTGGAGCTTCCTGAAGCAGGATCTTTACACAAGGTGTGCTCAAAAAAAAGTTGCCACAGATGACAAAAATGCAGGAATATTTATGTAATTTTCTGTATTATCTCTTGACTTGGGCATTTGCATGCCTGGAAGTTCTGCACCTTGCCACTGGAGCACACTACGTTACTCAGCAATTGCGAAGCAGAGGGAGAGAGAAAAACCATGTTGTTTCTCCCAAGGCTGGGTCAGATCACCCCTTAAAAAAAATCACCATTACGTTACGAGGAGTGCAGACAGGACAAAAGCTATGTCCAAAGTTATAAGAGAAAGAACAACTTGGACCAGGAGAAAGCACTCAGGAATAGCTCAGAAGCCTCCATTGTCATTCAGGTGCATTTCAGAGTACGAATTAGTTAGCAGGAGGCTTTCAGAAAAGACTTGAATCCTTTATTGGCAGTTCTCAATGTGAAAGCCCTGTCACCACAGCTGAGAAAGTGACTCAGAAATTAAAATGAGAAAGAGGCAGAGAACTGCCACAATATCCAACACCCCCTCCAACACCAAACCATCAAGCCAGTCAGCCAGCAAATTCTGCTTTTAAATGTTATTGGTCACATACCATTATGTAACTAATATCATGTCATATTACTCCAGACTGTACCCTGTTGTACACCTAAGTGACAAAGAATCTCTTAATGTAATGTAAAGTGGAACAAATACAGGAAGAAAAGATACTGACTTATGGATTACGTGCCTGTTACCAATTTATGGAGTGATTATCCAAACTGTTTCTATTTTTATTTTTGATATGATTATATTTCCCTCCACCTTCACCCTCCTCCACACTCCCTATAGCCTATAGCTCAGATCCCTTTTTTTTTTTATTCACCAAACGGATGCAAAAACTGATATTTCTCTGCCCACATTCTCTAGCAAAAACCCTGCAACCTTGTGCTTAATGAGGAAGAGTTTTAATAGAAGGATAGAGAGGTTAAATTGGCTAACAGAGAAAAAAAGAACTGAATAAGAAAAAGATGAAGTTTCCATGGAAACAGAGCCACATCCTATAATACTCTTGACTTAATGCATTTATTTATTTATTTCAGCTTTATCCATTTCTAAGAAATAGGTTAGAAAAATGTCCAGGAATTCAGAAAACTCTGATTTTAAATAGGGGTCCAGACTTTCAGCTGCTCTTAATCAGCACAAATTTGCTGAAGTCAGTATGGCTAATGACACCATCATGATTTACACCACTTAAGTATCTGGCCCAAATGCCTCACAGAGAAATTAAATGTATGAATACGAACTGTGAGACAAGAAATTAGTCTGAAGACCTGCACAATAAGGACGCTACCAGAAATCACCACACGGGATTATATGGTGGTTGCACATTACTGCCATCCCTTGAGGTGGCTTTTCAGAAAGGATGTTTTTATATGTAGGTCACCTGCTTGTACGAAGAGGACAAGGAAAGGTGCAGACCTCAGTGTGCAAGTAGTAGGGCAGCAAGCAGGCCTGATTAGCCATGCAAAAGCTAACACAGGCTTAATTTGGCTTACACCTTCTTTTCCCATCCTAGCCCTAAAATATCTCTGAAGAAGAAAGAGAAAATATTGCCATGATTTTAAAGATACACTGATGGAACTGACTATCAGTTATCCATTAATCAGTCAGCTGCATACATATTTCTCCTTCAGCATTTAATGACATGATGTGGTATTTCATGAGGAGCAAAATATTTTAGTTTTACCTGGCAGCTGGCGCAGCACCTCCTTGTTCAGATGCACTCAGAAGATACTCTGAAAACTGCAGCTACAGGCCATTGAGTTCAGCTGGGTCTTAAATTTCTTTCTGCAGAATTAAAATAAAAACAACATCCAGTTTTGCTAGAATCAAAGATGGCCAAAATCTGACATGATAACTGTTTCCCACCACCCACGTTTGAGGCCATGAAACAGGTCTCACACCCCATGTGGAGTTTTTGCAGATGAACTTTATTTTTCCAGTGAGCTCAAACTTAAGCCCAGAGCTGGTGAGAAAGTTGATTTTTGGAGCCTTTGAAATCTTGCTCCAGATCTAAATCGTCTGTCTCTGGCCTGTCTACTGTGTGAACTATTTGACCACATAACAGTAGGAGGGAGTGACGCAGTATAAGGGGTGCTGACCTTTCAGACGCACGATGAGCAGGAACCTTTCTCTTCACATCATCACTTGTCTGTCTTTCTGTATATGGAGAGCATAACAAGATCATGAGCCTTATTTTGTCTTTTTTCACTCCCGTTCCTCTGGCAGAACTCGGAGAGTTAGTTTGATCTCAAAACAAAAAAAACAAACAAACAAAAAAACCCCACCAACTTCTGACTTACCTCCTCACAAAGGAGGAAAAGTGATTTCTTACAGTTCCATAAAACAGAAACATACAACCAGGGAAGGATATATGTCCGCATGCTGTCACTTCAGGGCTGTTTTCTCAAGCACCACAACTCACCCAACTATAGCGACAGTCATGTGTCAAGGACATGAGCGTCACTGCAGAAAAGACCCCAGGAAAGCATTTGGTGTAAAAGCCATATTGTAAAGCAGCAGACACGGTTTACCCTGTCAATCAGCCTGGCTGTCTGACACAGTTTGCTGAGCCTGGCCAGGGTGGGAGCCCAGCAGAGGCCCCCAAGAGCTGCCAACTCCGACTCCTCTGGTGGGACCTGCCCTTGCTCCACTCACTGCCCAGCAGCCCCATTATCAGCACGCTTCTTTTAAACAGGCCCCTCTACAAATCTCAAGCACATTTATTTCATTCATTTTAGTGTTTCCCTCTGACAAGAAGGTGAAACACCTCTTACATACGGCAATAAAGGTGGTGTCTGCCGGGGAGTACGGAGGAGCCAGGCAGAAGGAGGGCACAACAGGGAGACCCCTTGCCCTAGGAATAAAAGGGCTTGTAGGAACATTGCTAGCCACCACCTCAGCTACACGCAGGCAGGACTCAACTTTTTTTTCTGGCCACTTTCTCCCTGTAATCAGAGGTGACAAAGAATTCTCTTTAGAAAAAGAGGTGTGTGGAGGGTTTCCCGTCGACTGGCTGCCTCAGCTACTGTCTCCTGTTCTGCGTTTCATCACTTCAAGGAGGACAACGGGAGACAAGGAGAGAGAGAAAATCCTGAGGTAACCTTACCCATATTGTTCTCTCATTAAAACTTCGGATTTTCATTGTAAAACTGCATTCTCTTTTTAAAAAATCTAACAACATTTAACAAGAGGAGTAAAAAATTTTACAAAACAATAACAATATTAAAAAAAAGAAGTTTCATCCCAAGTCACACAAAATTATTCTGGTTGCACAAAGCAGTATTTTTTCTTTGATCAGGCTCTTACCAGATTTCAATTTTTCAATTTTAGTTTAACTCTGGTAATTGCTTTCCGCTTTACTAAAAACTTAATCCAGCTCTAGTCTGTAACGGTCTACCACCAATGTCTCACCATGAGCCATGAGAACTTGCTAGATTATCCGAAGTTCTCTTCGAAGTCAAGGAAACATAGAAAGAAATAAGTTATTGGCATCACCTGAGATTTTTCTCCTTGATTTAATTTTTCAGATCTCTCTGTCCATAGACTCCATAATCATAATAATTTTTGATCACCAGTAACTTAGCAGATGTGATTATATACTTAATAGCAGTACTGTCCTAAATTCTGACAAATATATTAGACTTTATTATGCTTTTCATATGTATTATCAAACCAATATTCTTACAGCAATTAAGGAACTAGAAGCAAAAATAATTTTTCAAATGTTAAGAATGTAAGTACATGTTTTTCTTTATGAAAGCGTGTTAGATTTGCTGTAAGCCTCTTTGAACAAACTACTGTTTCTAAAATTTCTAGTATTATAATTCTCCTCTTCAGAATCTCTGTTCAAATGATACTGTACATCATTCTTCTCCTGACAATCAGTTTTTGGTTGGTTCAGATTTGTGGTTTTCCTGTTTGAGTCCATTCCTCATACGTGTGCACTCACTGATTTGGTAGGGAATTCCAGATGCCTAGGCAGCTTTGAGTGATGACAATAGACACCTATCTACTGCCCAAACTCTTGTTGGCATCAGTTATCCAGCCATGACTTCATGGGTCCAGAACAGAAGGAGGAATGCAGGTAGCAGGGTTTATCCCCAAATTCCTTCTTGGCAGTTCGCACTGAGAACACAACAGAACAAGTGGGATTTTCATGGCACAAGCTTGGTGGGCTATTTCACTCCTTTTGGATTAGGATCATTGGTATGAAAACATTCACTGAAATTGGTGTTTGCACAGCATTTGCCAAGCTTGAAAAAGGGCAGGTGACAGCTGCATTCTCTTTGCCTAAATGTTAAGGTTACTTGCTTTCAAGTGCTTCAAGTACGGCATTTCCAAGAGAACACACTACTTTATACAGTCCACTATATCACATTAACAGTGTCCTAATTAGGCCTTTGTTTCAGCTTTCTGAGATACTGAGCAAGACATGCTATTGCTGAATGCAAGAAGAGCTCAAGCATATCTGACTGATTTGGAGACATCATCTGAGTCACTAAACACATGTAAAATAATACACGAATCTTCTTCCTTCCAAGATAATTTGATTTCAACTTCCATACAGTGATGTTGGGTCAACAAGTTGTATAGGAACTCTGAAACAGCATTGACAATTTTTCTCTGTGATGTCCTTATTTTTATCTTATTCTTTGTTCGAGGATCTATTTAGGCCTGACTTTGTTAATCTGCTGAAAAAAGGGTGTTCTTTGGTGTGGGACTTGCTGCTATACTCTTGAAAGACTGTTTCCCTTGGATCTACTTTGCATCTCTTAGCAGTTTTTATTCATATCCCCTGGTAAACTTTAAAAGCTACATCAGTTCTGCAGGACTTTCTTCATCTTCACACAATGCTGACAATCAGTCACAGCCCCTCAGCTCTGAAATTGCTCTGTTACTACCGTTTATCCTCTGGAGCAGGCTTGTCCTAACCAGAGGACAAAAGGACACTTTCAGCAGCAGTTGCAGAGTGTACTATGCCTAAATTGCCTCATGTGGTTTTCATATGGACTCACTGAACCAGACTGGTGCCCAGAGGAGAGATCCTATTGAGCACATTACTTTGCTCATGTCCACCTTTGGGCAACAATTAACACGACTACCGAAAAAAACCTGCAATGTTTTGTGCATAAGTTCATTTCCCGAGATCTACATCACCTATTTCTGCTGCCACAATGACTACCTGGTCATATTTCAATCGGGTAGGTTCAGTTTCAAAAGTATCACTCTTTTCTTCTTGAAATCACTGTACACGTGCTTCGTTATCTTTGTTGCTGTCAGTAGGTCATCAACATCACTGCCTGGGACTTGCTAGCCAGTAGTCATACAGGTGGCTTACATATATTCAACTCTTACCAGGTCTATACTACTGTTTTCAAGCAGTTCCAAGGAAAGTTCAAAACCTGCTTGGTATTTCTAAGTCCTAGAGAGCTACAGATCTGCTGCAGTTAGAAATTATTTATTTTGCCATGTCTATTGCATCACACAATACTTCACTGTTCAACAGCTAAGTAGCACCTACTGACAATGCCAGTTCAAGAATAAATCCTTTTGCATTACTTAAAATGTGTCTTTATCTGGCCTTTCATCGGTTACTAATCTTTTTTTTTTACTAAGAAAACTTCCATTTGAACAGGATGTCCCCTATTTTTATGATGCATGTGGACATTTGGGGATCTTTCTAGTAAAGATATGGTTTCCTTATGGTACAGAAGTTAAATTTATCACTTGCAAAAAGAACTCACAGAACAGAATTCTATCTCATCCCCCTGCTTAGCTGTCCAAAATAATCCCATCATAATGTGGACTATACCAATGTCAGAAATGTAAAATTCTGGCAGGTTCCACTACCAGCTTTTGCCAGGTAACCATGCTTTTAGGTGACAAAGATACATTCCAAGGACATTCATAATTTGTGAAAATCAGTCATTGCAGAAAACTCCATTGAAATGCCCTTGGCATGTATCACCACAAGCATTGTAAATATATTTAAGTGCTTCTCTTCCAAGTGGACAGCTTCCAAAACTGGAAAGCAACAATGGCTCTGAACAGGTTTCAGAAGGGCATACTGCAAATTCATGCTCTTCAGTGGCAGTGTATTGGCACGTGGATCTTTTAAAGTTGTGTAAATTGTTCACGTCTTCCTCGCTAATTTGGAATAATGTCCACTGGCTCTGTCTTCTTCTCTGGTTATCTCCATCGATGTGACACTTATTCTCCAAAACTCCAATAAAAACATTGTCTGTATTGTAAGCTGCACAACAATTCAGCAGCTCAAGTAAATAAAAACAGTAGTAGCAGATGTACAAGTGAAATGGCATCCAACTGCGTTTCACCAACCATCTTGGAAAAGCAGCTCATGCAGAAAGGTTATTGCACACAGAAAGACTGAGTTGTATAGATAAACCTGTTTAACTCAGAATTAGCAACAGTTATCAAGCTGGCTAAACACTACCAGGTAAACACAGTGGGTCAAGTGCCTGGAGCTGTCGCTTTTCCCACTGTGTACAGCGAGACCAAGCCAGAGAACAGCAATAGAAAGCAATGAGACCCTTCTTCTCACCCAAAATTGTTTGCTTACTCTTTTTGATTCCTCCTGTGCAGGTACTTGAAAAGTACTATAGAGGAGAAAGCTCTCACATTTTAGATCTGCAATGAGACACCGTTTTATTTCATTAAAGGGTATAAAGCACTTCTCAAGAAAATGCATCTTTTAGAGTTTTTTCTTGACCCCTTTTTAGTGTCTTCCTGGATAGAAATACATCTCCTCCTTTTCTAGTCTCTGTTTTGCTATTGGAATAGAGAAACTTGAAGTTAAACCTTTTTAGTTTTGAATACAAACACTGTCTTCAATGCATACTGCAGTGTAACAGATCCAGTTTAAAGTGCAAACATGTTCACCTTTCCTGATAGCCCTCATGTGGATTTACATTGGCATAGCCAGTTCAGACCTTCCTTGACTGGAATTGTCGGAAAACTTCGTGAAATATTATCACACCAAAACCTGATCACAATTACTTGATGACTGCGGGCATAACCTGGCGAGGTAAGCTCAGCAATCCGTCCACCATCAATCAGCTCAGCCTTCAGTGGCTGCATCTCTACAAACACAGAATCATGGCTGGAGGTAACTAGCTCCACTGCCACCAACAGCTAATTTCAAAATTATGTTCTTGGGAGCATGTCCTTTGAGTGAGTTACAGATAATTTATAACCAATTCATCCCTATCTCCCTGTAGGCAAGGAAAAAGCACCTTTGAGGCACTAAGAACTACTCACTCACTTCTTCTGGTAGGTGTAACTGAATATCAGGAAAATGTGGTGCTCTGCTGATAACCTTCAGTAAAAAGTGTACACAGTGCTGACAGTGAGTGTGGCACCGCAGAGCTTCAGCAGGGTTGCAGAGTCCTTATCCTAAGTTGTACCTGGTATTCTGTGCCACCTGTGGTGGCTCACCATGAGTGCTTTATGAATTGAACTATACACATGGTGACTATACATTTTCTTCTTGTTCCTACCTGGGTGCTTTCTACAGATCAAGCATATTTAAACCCAGTGTAATTTTTACAGAACTTTATCCTTCAGATGAATACCTGATTATCTCCTGCTCTCTTAAGCTGTTTTTTCTGCCGTTTGTTTCTGGTTAGGGTCCTACTCCATCAGCAGTGTTGCCAACCAGACATGCACTTCCCATGCAAAAGCTGGTTTTCAGTGAGGATTTCTTCTGTCATCTAACCTACAAGACATCTACAAGTAGCCAGTGTGCACTTCACACTCCTCCATTTTTGATCAACTGTTTTAGCAATATTTATGAAGTCCTTCCCCTGCCATCAAGGAACATCCCTACTACAGAGAATTAATTCTTTTTAAAGAAAGTATTTTCCTGCTTTTCTCCTCATAAGTCTAGTACGACCAGGTCCAAAGTTTTATCATGCTTTTTAACTTCCTTTGCAAGCCGGTTGTGATTTTTCCCTATTAATCTGTTCATTAAGTTCCTTTTCAAACCAGTGCCTCTCTCTTGGCCCAGCAATGGGCATGAGTCAGGTCCAGGACTGGCCCAGCAGATTATGAAACATGCGAGTCACTGTCCTCCCAGGCAGCATGGCAAAAAACCCTATTAACACACCTTGTTAATACACATATAAACCTATCCCAGGTTTTCCTTTCCTGTCCTAATAAGCCGTTCTGTCTTTTATTCCTCACTGCTCCCTCTTCCTAGGGAAATATCTTATTCTGACTGTTCTTATAACTATTTGATATCCATGCCCTCTGGTTTGAAGATTTTGGTAAAAGGGCTAGGTATCACCATTCAAACCAACTAGTGCTCATTTTGGTGGTCCTGCTGCTCTCTCATTAGTCTGCTTCCTCAGGGAAAGTGACAGCTCGGAGTCTGTCCAGCATTCACAGATAACAGGATCAATCTAACGACCAGTATCTTTTTTATTTTGGTGAAAGCACTTCTACCACCTTGGAGCTAACAGTGAGTGTAGACATAGATAAACTTGCCTAGTCTCCCTTCAAACTGTGAAGTGCCAGCATCCACAACTTTCTCCAGCATGGAGCTGCCCAGATGTGCTGCTGCCCACTGCATGAGTCACCCACAAGGTTTTGCTTCTTTTGGACCTCACTCCATACACCTGAGCTCTCCCACTGGCACAAGCAATATGCAATAAATTCTTATCTGCCTTACCTGTGCCTTTCACAATTTTGTCATCTCTTTTGCACACTGAAAAGTCCTACCTTATTTGGACATTACAAACCTTTAACCACCCCTGTTGCCTCTGAACCCTTTCTAGCTCTACGCCATTCTATCTGAGATTAGGAGACAAGAAATGCATACACTATTAAAGATAAGAGTGAACCAAGGTTATTCTCTACTTATCTCTTGACCATTCCTAACATTTTATCTGTTTTGGTTTTTTTAACCAAAAAGAAAAATGAACGCTGAGCTTTTGTTTCCTTGGGATCTGTTGAAATTCCAAGACCTTTTTCCAGAGAAGCAGCAGTTAGCTCAGAGCCCATAAACATATAACCTGATGTTGGGTTCTTTTCCCTATATACACACCCTTCTATAGCCTGCGGTGAGGAAGCTACACCAGAAATAACATAGGAGTTAGTACACTTTTAACACGTCGTTTCTCTTCTGTGCACTTACAGGGTCCTGAATGAAGCCAGGAGTCAGGGCTGCTGCTCTCTGGCTCCATCTACAAAGTAAAACAAATGGACTAAACCCAACTGTGGATATACGGTAAGATGAGGTGAGGCCACACACATGGGTGTTGGGGCAATTCACATCCCATCTCCTTCTCAGGAGGGCAGGACAGGAGCGAGCAGATTCTACCTTCATACCACCACTACCAGAGGGCTCACTGATTCCTGTGTGGGAAATATGACATGAACACCTCAAATACGTTATTTTGTCTCAAGAAGAGCTTACACTCTTAGGAGACAAAGGCAGAAGAAAAGTGTGGGGAGTGAAGTGACCTTCCAAGAATACACAGCAAGCCAGAGCAAAACCAGGAGAGGCAGCTCCACCTCCAACCCATGTAAGAGTTGTTTTTGCTGCCTGCCCTGACCAGAACGCAATAAAATGTCAGAGGAATGAAGCTAGTCACTTTTTCTTGTAAAAACAGTTACTCAAGCTGGTAAACAAAGATTTCTATACAGAGAATGCTTTTCTGTTGTTGCCACACAAATTTCTTGTCAATGTCACCCAGAGTCAAACTCTGCTCTCGTGCCCTGCTAGAAAGAGGATTTCACAGCACAAACCAAAACCACAGATTTGGAAAAACGAATGGAAACTTTGCATATAGCCAATAGGACTGAGGCTAGCACATTTGGTAAAGAAATACACTTATAAATATTTGAGATGTTATTTTCTTTCCATGTTGGTTTGGGTTTTTTTCCTTTTCATCCCTGACCCTGACATCTCTGCTCTCTCCCATCCTCCCCCACCTCAGTATACTTAGAAAAGCACCTGTGCCAGGCCACTTCAAGCAGAGCTGTGGCAAAAATTCATAACGTGCAGGAGCCAAGAAAACATCTCCGTTCCAAGCTGTGTGCGTGCATAGGCAGACTTGAGGTGTCATCTTGGGCTGTCGAATAAAGTATGAGTGTACAATAGTGAATCAAAACATTTTAAATGAATTGTTTTGTTTTCACTCACTGCCTGGTAGGTGCACCTGTGCTCCTTCTCAGCTCCAGACAATATATATCTTTGTTTTTCCATTTAATATTCAGCATATGAGACACACACATAGAAAAATAAAAATAAAAAGGGAGAAGCAGGAAGACAAAATAGTTTTGTTGTTGTTTTTTAGGGGTTTTTTTTAAGTCACTTCAGAATTAAAACTTAAGGCTAAGGTCATGCACACAGAAGCCTGGAAAGACTGCACAATTATCAGTAAGGCTTGCATAATAAATGAAAATAGTGGGTAGGAGAGCGGAACACCAAAGACTGGGGGAAAGGGGCTGCATCTCACGTACTGCCAGTGGGACCACGGGTGTCCGTAGCATGAGCAAAGGTGATTCTTTGAGTCTAACAAGGAAAGGGGTCTGTCTGGTGTCTCTTGTGACTGTGATGCATTTCTCCTAAGGTGCAGCTGAAATATATTGTAGCTTCTGGTGTCCTGAAGCAGGTGAATGTGCACGAAAGACCACAAAAGTAGTCAGCTATCCTACAGGCATCCTGGCAAAACAAGATGCCACCACACTGAGAGAAAGCAATAAAAATTGTAGAGGGAGAGGGAAGGGTTTCTGCAAATGCAGGCTCCCTCATAACTAGCAAATCCTTTTTTCATCTTTTCTTTTGCTAGCACGCAGTGTCAGGAATCAAACTGCACTGTCCTTTTGGCAGCAGCTCCTGCTAGATGTGAGCAGTGAACTTGGCCTGCCCTCCAAGATAAAAGTTTAAAAAACTGAATTGGGAGCTGCTCCTAAGAGCACAAGCTGTTAGAGCAAACTAAACCAGAGCTGCTGTGTTTGTTTTCCCTTTAGGATATCACTACAGTATTTTTCAGTGATGGCTTCATACCCTGAAGCCCCTGAACACTGGAGGGAGGGATCCTAAGTTTTTTCCTACTGACTTCAGCAAAGCCCTCTCTGAATAAAATCTAGGAGTTAGTTGACTTCCTGAAGAGGTTAGTAAACTATTTTCAGTATTGTTAGTATTTAGCTGAAAGTAAGATCTCACAAAAGCCTTACGTAAGAGCAAGGTTTTTAAGCTTTCTTTCCCTTTGGTTGCCCAAGTATAACAGAATAAGTGTAGGTGACAGTGGCATGCATGAAAAATCTGTCGAGGGACCAAGAAAAAACTTGACTGCAGTTACAGATCTTTGTTTTGATACATACTAAGATTCAAGTTAATTAATCCTGACATGCCCTATTCCCACATATCACACCAAATCACTGCTGCCAATGTGGGGTTTTTTTTCTGAAACCCTAAATAAGTACTCACCCCACCTCCCCCAGCATCTTGTTTCTTTCCATGTGCTCACATTTTGAACAAAGGATGGGGTGAAAACCACCAAACCAGCTAAACTAACTGTGGAGGGCAAAGGAAACGTTACTGAGCCATACTCTGCATTAAAAGCAGGTAATATTGTGGACAATAAAAAGGCACAAAGACTTAGAAGGGACACAGTTACCAGTGTTCATTTGGGAATGAACTGCACCTGAAGCTATGCCCTTCAGCAATGTGCTGTGTTGAAATGGAAATTGCTAATTATAAAGCTGTTCTAGGGGCTAATAGAGTAGAAGTCACCAGCATCCTTATTGCATTCAGATGGTAAGTAGGTTGGTACCGCGGGCTTGGTGATAATTGATACTCATGTTCTTGTCCACTAATGAAGGAAGTCTTTCATCAGGGAAGAGCATTCATCCTTTGGGGAAGCTGCCTTCCATAGATACATCATACTCTCCCCACAAAAAGCTGGCATTAGAGCTAGTGGTGGCCCAAAAAAAGATTACAGTACAGTAACGAAACATGGGGCTAGAAATGAGAGAGTGCATAGCAAGGATTTTCTCACTAACAAAATGAAAGCTTCAATATTTCACTTCAGAGAGCAAGGGCCAACAGAAGTACATCCTCTCTTTATCACTTCAGTAGGCAGAGACATTATTAAGGTCACTGAGGTGTAAGGATGGGAAGCTGGAGGCCTGAAACTGTGCCTCTGTGTACTTGAAAACGTAGGCTTTTAAGGGAATATCAGCAGGTAGCAGCTGTTTTAAATTATATATATATAAAAGGCAGAACTGAGAAGCAATAATGTAAAGAGAGATGGAAGATGAACCCAAAACAGGAAAGCCCCTTCCACCTTGGAGCAATATGTGAAGATGCGTTTCAAGTGCCCCGAGTCTTTTCACGCCATTACATGAAAATCTGTAAGGGAATCTGGAAATAATTGCTTTGGCTTTAGTGGTGACAAAGCATCTGGTACTGTCCAGCTGAAATTACCTCCTTACTTTCTTCTTTCTTGCTGTCTCTGGCTATGTGGTTCAGTTGTTTCCATACTTGTCTTATGATGCCTGTATTTTTGACTGTCACAGTATTAACAGGAACATATACAGCACCCGATAAAAAAATCTTCAAATCCTGTTGAGCGGCCTTCATAAAATTCTATTAATATCTGTTTGTCTCACACTGTGAATAAATTGTTAACACTTCCATGTTCTTCTAAACAAAGCCAAAAATACAGCAATATCTTTCTGAAAACCACTTGACACATGCAAGAACAGCCAAGTTCTTGATGGAGCATGCTACGTTTTCACTAAGAGGTCTACTATTGAATATTCTGGCAGCTTAAGCTGTTCATCTAAACAGTAAGTGCTGTGATAATGGATGCGGCATTTTACAATGTAGTTGGGGATCTGCCTACATGAGTCACAGATACTGAGAAAAGGAGGACACATGGTAAAAACAAAATAGTTCTTCAGGCCCCTGACTTTTACTTGCTGTCAAATACCTCCATAACCCTTGGAGTGAGATCATGAAGTTCCAGATAGCTTGAAAAATGATACTAATTTTGTAAACTTATGTGTATTTAAAAGCTTTCTCCTTTCTTCACCGTCCCTCACAGGCAGCACAACTTCTGCTCCTGGGTTAGGCTAGAGTATAAAGGGAACCCAGGTGATATTTTCTAGCAGCACTGCTATATCCCTTTACTATTTTGCAGAAGAACAGGAAAACATTTGCAAATCAAGTACATAGTAGTTTCTTTGAAAAGGCTAATCTAAGTAGGAGAAACTGAACATTGGCCAGGTGACTCAGAGGACAGGAGTCTTCAGTTTCATGTTAGACATAAAGATGTTCACAGAAGTCTGTATGTAACTTAAGAGAGTCTTACTGCAGTTTTACCAGTTAAAGAAACAACACATCTTTCTGATGCAAAAGTCCATGCAAAAAATGTCATTGTTCCAGAGAAATGTTGCTCTGCTAGGCAAAATCAGAATTATCTGTCTTCAGCTAAGCAACACAGGGATTCCCCTTATCCTTTTCCAACTTTTTGGTATCTCCAGTGCTTCTTCATTTGTCGTGTTATCCAATATCTTCCATATTTTTCCCCTTATCACTCTTTTCTTCCTTGTCTCCTGCTCCAGAGAAGCTGCTAGTTCAGCACGTGTGGTGTGGTCAGCTTAGATTGGTCCACGAATGCTCTAAGGGGTCTTCAAGTGTTTTCTTAGCAAATCTGATATTAATCTCAAGCCTGTTTATTTTTAGAGCCCATTAGCTCTGAGTGTGGACAATTCCTGCACAAACCACGCTTCACTCTGCTCCAAGCCCCTGGTGCAGTGGTCTGGCAGACTTGAGATCAGCACTGGAAACTACAGAGCTAAATCCAGTAAAGTTTTTGCCACAGATCAACGTGAACCCTGCAAGGATACTTACTCTTGACCTTTACACTAACCTGAAGAATATGCTCAGTGAAGATCTTTCAAGACATGGAGCTTTGCAATTTAGATCACTAGTAGGACTTTGCTGCCAAGCCAGGGAAAACGTTACCTAACTGCTTGCCTGATTTACATTGACATGAGATAACTTCAAATATAGAATTTGTCAAGAGTTTGTGAATAGACTGACACAATGGAAGGAAAGCAAAAGATCTCACCGTGCATGGTTTGACTCACCACTGACTCAGGTGAAACCTAAATTCTTACGTATGTTTACAAGACGTAAAACCTCAAAAGAAATCAACAGGCCTGTATCATGAGCTCTATTTCCAGATGCTCTGCCCTTCATTCACAAAGGTGAATGTTTGGCACCAGCAGGACCATTTGCCTGCTAAAATACACTTCTTGCTAGCTCTCTTGGTTTATTGCCAGGCACTGCTTTGCACATGCAGTCAGGTTACAGAAGTCTTCAGAGGACTTAGTGCACTAGCCACGAACAGTGTTCGGTCATTCACGCAGATGATCAAAACACATAAAGAAATGTCAGCAGTGTCAGTCTACCAGCCTGCATGAATATATCAGGACACCAAAAGTTGATAAACCTAGTCTCTGTGAATTAAACAGAGAGGAGCTGTGGTTTTTTCAGCTCTTTTCAGCCCACAAAATACTCCAAATCTCATTGGTACTTGTAGAGATGGTTGAATTTCTCACTGTAAAACTAAATGCTGCACCTACCTCCTCAGGTCCTGCAGGATTCACTGTAAACATTTCCATTCCATCCACACACAGTAATTTGGCCTTGGAGAAATTTTCCTCATCAATGAATATGCTGCTGCTTTTCTTCTGAGTTTCCAAATATATATTGAAGGAGCATCCTCTTCCCAGGGTGTTTCTTGGGAAGATTACCTTGCAGTAAGTAAAGTAAGAGAAGGGAGAGCGGAATCATGGCTTAAATCCTCCAACATGTTGCATCCACAACAAAATGAAAGCAAAGCAAAATACAACAGAAATAGGAAACAAAGTACATACATACTTATTAGCATGACAGAGGCTAGAAAAAATCCTGGGCTGAGATTTTACTGATCCTGACAAGGATGTGGCAAGTTGCAAAGTAGGAGGAGTGTGGATATTTTATGAGGAATTTAGTCAGCATGGTGCTGCTCCCCAGTGAAGCAGCCAAAACTCTTGCCACAGAACCGAAATGTATCCCAAATCTGCTTTGCACTGTGTTAATCCATGTATATCCATGTACACAAGTGTCTATGTAGCACAGGCCAGACACGCCACAGACTGGCCCTGACCAAGATCTGCAGAAACAACAGGCATGTAACAATAGAAAAAAGCAAAAGTGTCATTGTGCAGAGAGAGAAAAGCATTAGCACTACTGCTAGGTACCTCTCTGGATGATGGAACAAATCACACAATTCACTGTCTTATTAAACCTGAGCACAAAGAGGGGGATCCTGTGAATCACTCTGAGCACCTTTAGTGGCATCTGAGGGCACACAGCATCGTACAAGAACTGAGCCAATAAGCCAGCCATTAGAAGGAACCTATTCATTAAGTTTTCTTGCTCATACAATGATTTAAACCCAGAGCTGTGCAAGACAAGCATTTCAGCACATTATAGTCTCACAAGTCTCCAGCAGGTCCAGCACATTCCTTCTCATCATCCTTGCAAACACTAAAAGGGGAGCATAACCACTATTTAATACTCTCCAGTTTGTTTATTCTTAGTGTTTATGATTCCTCTTATAAAGCTTGGAAACAGCATTTCTGCCTCAACAGATTTTGTCTTTTTCCACTTGGCCAACAATATTTCTGCTATCACATGGTGGGAGACAAGACAGCTTTGTTTGGTTTGCTTCTTTGTTTCTGCACTGGCAGCCCTGATTTGCCTTTCTTGCAGTTATCAAATGAACTGAGAACCGTTAGCATCTCTAGTGCAGGACGCTGAGAAGATGCGACCTCAACCTGCTTTGCCTCTTCTTAGGGAAACATGAGAATTTTCTTTTTTATCCAAACATCTTCCTTCCATTAGCAGACAGACTAAGGAGAGGGATTCATCTCATCTAACCTTTGTACCCACACATGCTCCTTAGAATTATTTTGCAGACAACAGAAAGAAAAAGGCACTTGCATACCATGCTCCTTTTTCTGTGAAAATATGTACAGCATAGTCATGCTACTGAAATGTGTGTCTCCATTCATAGCAGCAGTCAAGGCTGACTGCTCAGATGCACATGACTATTTTGTACTCTCAGAGTTATGTGAAGTCCAGCCAAGGCATCCTGAACCCACAAAAAACGCAGAGCACTAGAAGAAAAACAAGACTAGCCCTGTGAAGAAAGCTAGTATTTTCAGTCCATGTCTTCTGAAACATTAGCAAAATGACAAATGTAGATGGCATCTTGTAAGCTTTACATTTCCACTCTATTTTCAACTGATGAAAGAACAGAAGTAGTTGAATTTGTACAACTATATTATTGGGCCCTCACTATCCTCTCCTACACAGCTGTTTACACCATAAAAAGCTTTTCTATGCTGGTATAAAACACAAGGCAGCAATGAGCTAGGCTTTGGAGTTAAAATCTCTGCGGCTCTCCAGAAATGGATGGGAGCCAGCACCTGGGGTTCCCAGAGCCATGCAAGTGTCCTGACTTCCAGCAGCCCTCAGCCCCTTGGACATACTCTTGCAGTTGTTGCTGCAAACTCAGCCAAGGAGGGGGTAGCACAGAAGCTCATATTGCTTTTCACCTTCTTTTTTTATGTTATTTCCATATCACGTTAGTCAATTTTCCTGTTTATTCACCTTGATTATATTCTGTTCAGTGCAGGAGGAATCACTCTGGGTTCAGACAACTCATGTAAATGCATAGGGTACATTTTTATTTTCAGCATGGACAGCTTACAGCTCTGTAAAATACCGATGACTGTCGCATGTTGGAGGATGCTGGCATTTCATAGTAACTTGCTTCAGAGAAACAGATTCATTTCCAGATTAGTGAATTGAAAGGATCAGGCCTTGTGGATGCAATCCAAGGAGAGAGAGAAGGGGGTTAGTGACCTCATTTTGTTACTTTCGGTGGAAAACTATCTATGCTGTTCCATAAAACAGTGAAAATGTAAACGAGGTGTGAACTCCTTCCACATCTCATTTAGGTAACAGATGAGGCATGAAATGCATTTCACAGGCACGTGTACCAGAGCAGTATGCTAAGGCTTGTGACAATGAAGAATTCCTTTTTTCACACACAAGCACCCCTCCTCAGAGCACTAGATTAGCTCTGAAAGTATGTGTGAAGAGGAGAAATATAATTAAAAAAATGGCATGTTGGCTGCTTTTATTAGCTCTCAGAATATTTTGGATAGTAATCAAAGTTCCTGGGGTCTTCTGTCATTGCAAAGACTGATAATTTTTTTTCTTTTCCCACAAAATGAGTCACCTCCAGATGGTACCAGACAATGAAAATAAATAAGTAAGTAAACATAAAGTCTCTGCTCCTAGCAATGAGATTCTGAGCCAGAAAGCAGATTCACTTTTCCCAAAGCACAAGGAGCTAAAGTGTCAGGTAGAAAAAGTCCTCAGTCATTTTTCCAAAAATACAGGTTGCAAGAATGTCTTTGCCAATCACACAGCAGATGTAACATCAGAGCACTTCTTTAGATTTCTAAAACATGCACAGATAAGGTACAGGACACTTAATTCAGGTTTAAGCCAGATGAACATAGCTATGAATTAAGTTGGAAAGATAAGGAAAAAGTCAACGTCTTTATTTTTTTTAAAAAAAAAGGAGCTAAAACAAGGTATTCTAAATTAGAGAGACTCTGGGATGAACTATACAACCCATGGAGAGATATTGAACTCCTTGGTATCAAGTCAGTATAGAAGAATATTTGCTGGCAGAGAGTCAGCGGAAAATCTGAAGTGTATTTCGATGCCAGTGGCACAGTTGAAAAGTTCAGCAAAGGACACAATCATGAGGAGAACTTCACATGCTAAGGGCAGCAGAAATGTAGACATCCAAGACGAAAGAAAAGTAAAGCAAAACTTCTTTCACATCACAATGGTAAAGCAGTTCAAAAAGTGTTCTGATTTTTTTTTAAACCCCACCAAAAGTCACTTCAGATGTCTTCAGCATTTATACCTTTTAACATAGAAAAAGTTTGAATGTACGTGTTCACAATTTGAAGTCCTTTTTCAATTTTGTGTCAATTGGGCAACTACTAAAAAATGAAAACAAATAGCATTTCACTCAAGCACAGTTCTGTTTATTGAAATGTCAGTACTTCTATAAATATTAGAAATTAACTTAAAATTAATTGTATTTTATTCAGTGCTAGAAGGTATTTCTTAGAAAGCACTGTGCATTGGTAGTGCTTAGAGTCCCAGAAGGAGCGGACCTTTCTCTCCTGCTCTATGGGCTTTGACTTACAGTTTCTTACAGAGTGTACATTTTTAATCCAAGTAGGGCACAAATCAGGTACACACACAAATTGACTACTGGCTCTGCAATACTTGAAATAATAGCTCAAAGAACCAAGTAATTTAGGCATTACACAGGCAAAACCTCTACTAATTTGAGACTGAAAGGGAAATTTACCTTAATAAAACCTGCATGATAAGGCCACAAATTGCTAAGAAACTAAAAGACTGAATAGAGAAACAAGTAAAGGACTCAGAGTTTTGAACAGTGCAGAAATGACCTGAAGGAACATTGCTAAAGATTCAGATAAGTCATTGCAAACATTTTTCTTCTTGTGCATCTCCCTCCAATTTAGAGTGTAATTGAGTGCTGCTCTTAAATATAAACACTCTCTCCTTCGTTCTGTTCAATCTAATTGGTAAATGTCAGCCCTCCTGGTCCATGGTCATTCCCTCAATTAAATGATTATGAATCTCTTGGCCGACTCCCATTTTCAAGGCTGCAGGCAGATGCCTTTCCTGCCTGCATGCTAAGTTAGCCCTGCTCCCACCTCCCTCCTCAACCCAGGCAAGCAACTCCCAGATTTCTCTTGCTCCATTCATTCCCCTCCTCCCAACTCCTTCATGCCAGCTGGTTTACGTCTTCCCTTCAACACTTCTCCCTCCATCTTTTTCCTACCCTTTCTTTAGGTTCCCTGTCTTGAAGAGAAGCTGCCAAATTAATATATACTGTGATTAAGTCATAAAAGACGTACCCATCATTAACCAACTGACGTGAGATAAATGCTTGCTGACCACCTGCAAAATGAGGAGATATTTTTCAAGTTTTAGATCCTTCTGCGTGACAAGAGGGAGATAGAAGATTAAGTGATACATTGTTTAGAAGCAGAGTGCTTAGTTTATATTTAACTAATAATTAATAGATGTGTTGTAAGAAACTAAGCAATTCTAACTAACATCATTGATTATTTCTTAGTATAGATGTATTGTATGTCAAAATTTTCAAAAATTATAATGCATATGTAATAATTATGTGAATATAAGCAACGCAAGAGCATCCAGTTGTTGGAGCACTTATGGAGGTGGATCTCCAGTGTTCCCTGGCGCTGATAAAATAAAGAATGCTGCTTAACAGTATAATTGACTCTGCTGTTAAGTTTAGTTCTCTGTTTCAGTCTCACCTCGTCCTTCTCACTGAATATCTTTCCTGTTCTTTATCTTTAATGGGCCTGTTTTGCAGACTCAGCCGTGCCCCACAGCATCCGTACGCAGCCAAGAGCTGCCCATAGACACCCGCAGCCTCTCACCTGTGTGCTCCTGATTCATACCACAGCCAGGACGATCCTTCAAAGTAGGTCTGCTGCCAATTAATCTCACTTTCGAGGGTGACTGTCATGATACGACATGTCACCAGTCCTCTGGCATTCACCCCCGTTTGATCTCTGCATAGAAATGGATTCACGGGAACATAGTCTTTATCTGCCCTTTATAGCTGTTTTTCTCTAGATCCATTTAGTGTTTCACTCACCTTAGCAAATGAGCATCCCACAGACAGTAGGGACCCCGGACTTCACACTGTAGCTTCAAACCACATGGTAGAAGTGTCAATCTTTATATCTCTGCCTCTCCTATTCCTGTAAATTAGTTCATCTGTCTAGATAAATGGCAGTCATCCGTAGATCCTCTCAGAAGCATCACTGCCTCAAAGATAAAAGGTACAGAAAATTAGTTGTCTGGAGACAACCATTGTCTCAATTCATCATTTGACTGACTCTCAGACTACTGCCCATTAAACTTATTTGTTAACAAGCTGGAAAGACCAGAGGGCCCTTTAAGTCTTTCTGTGAGCACTCAAGGCACTTCAAAATGGCATCTCTCTCAACAATTTTTTTCTTATTTTGCCACTTTTGCTACCAGAGTTGCTTTTTTGTTGTATCTTCTGCAAGGTCATCACCTGAGAAGTGCAAATTGGCTGACCTGTTGGCAGAAGAAATTAAGCCAAAATCATGGGGTTTATCTGAAAGGTCACCAGCAACTCAGACATGAGCACTGGAAGAGCAAATGTCAGCTTCCAAATTCAAGAAAGTAACCACTAAAAAATGCACAAAAGAGGCATCTTTTAGATTAGGGAGAACCAAACAGAGTAACCCAGGCAGTGGAATATGATGGAAATGCCCTGAGATTCACCCAATTTTTTCTGTTACCTCATTTGCAGTGTTATGGAGGAGGGACTCTGAGTTGCAGAGAAGCAGGTGATAAAGCTCAGCCCTCACATTCCTCTCAGTGATACCCAACACACTTCTCCCTTACTATGACCTGCACAAATTGCTGACCTGGTAAATTTGCCAATATTGTTTCAGGGACCAGGGAAAGATCAAGACTATGTCGCAGTCCTTTCTCTCTTGCTTCAGTGATCGATCAGGTCCTGCTGCAGTTCTCTCAACACATGCAAACTCTGAGCAGTTAGCCTTCTGCTTTAATCTGTGCAGGGATGTCAGGACGGCATCTCTTTGCCAATGGAATGTGGGGCTGAATGGCTTTTAATTAGATATTCAAAGCCATTCAAAGTTTTACGTATTTTTAATGGCCTAGAAATTGTGCTTATTAGCATATTAGACTGCAGCTATAATGTCTGAGGACTACATTATTGTTGCAACTTCATGCATTGGCAAGACAGATCACCTTTTCGGAATACTTAATGGACAAATACCATTGTAAAAGAGAACCACTTACCCTCCATTACAGTGAGAGCAAAGATGCTGTGATGATGCCCTGTTATTTGTATTTTATCAAACGCACAGCACAGACAATCATCCTACCTAATAGATCTACCAGTGCAGTAGAGCGCAAGTTTTTCAATGACCCATTACTTACCTGCTGCTTTTTGATCATTCGAGGTATGTGTTGTGTGAGTTGCTGATTCAGGGAGTCAATGAGCTTCAACGGCACTCAGCAAACCTCCAAGTAATGTTATCTTAGCAGGTGCCCCTGCTCTGTGTTTCAGTCAATCAGAGACCACTTCATCCATAACAAAGACGATGACAGAGAAACATAAAGTATTATTGTTCTGCAAATATCACTCAGAAAGCCTGATTTGCCTTGTAAAATATTATCTGTGAACGCTGGTCAGGAATCCTGCCATTGGGTAGGTGGCTGATTTTCTCAATACTAATAATAAAACTATCAAAGAATTGAAAAAAGCAGATTCTTTTGATTCTAAAGCCTTTAATTTGTGATCAAATACAAAACTTAAATGAGGAACATGCATGTTAATCTCATTTTATCATCTGTCCATGATATAAAACTTTCCTTTTTGTCTTTCATCCCTTCTTCCTACCATGCATGCCTTTTTTTAAAATTTCCCTACTTTTCTCCCCTGAATCTCTCAGGTCCTATTTCACCTTTAAAACTAATAAAACTCTTTAATCATCAAGCTGTTAATTCAAGTATTTCTTTTTCACCAGTGTGGAAAATGAAGGTTTTCTTCACTTTCTTGTAAGGGATTTGCAACAAACAGCCACTAATCAAGATAAATAGAAGAGAAATAACAAACTACCTGAGGCCAAACATTTCATACTTAGGTGCTCAATGACAAGCACATAAATCCATATATAAGTAATCAAATAAACAACCCAATTTAAAAAAAATGCAGAACTTCCAGCAATTCCCATTGATTTCCCTAATCACTTTGTTTTCTCCATTGGTAGTGAAAAAGTGAGTACTTATACGAGGCCTAACATTAGGTATTCACATTTGAAAATATTAACTTTAGGAAGACTATTCAAAGAAACTTCTGCCCCACTATAAGAAATAAAAAATATAAAAATTGGGCTTTGGGTTGACAAATGTAAATTATGGGATTAAGAAGATAACTTCCTGTATCTCGTATGATGTCAAAAATACTGATACATGGTGCCACTGAGTTACGCATATTGACCCAAGGGACTTAAGGCCACTAGCAAATAAAATAGTTCCTAATGATGGGTAGATCAAGGCACACAGGTCTGCAAAGTCTAAGATAACCACTGCATGATTCCACATTTGCTTTCATAGCAGATAGCAAGAAAACTGCTACTATACTAAAACTCTTAACTTTGCCCCAGACTGGAGAGTTCTCAGAATGCCACTTATCAATGGGCCTGATCCTATGATTCCTATTCAACTGAGCCCACACGAGGGAAATTTTTAAATTCAGGCTCCCTGGATTTTTGCAGGCAGCTGGTTCACATTGTTTCAAATACTATAATAAACTCCAAGGAAAACAAAATCTTGGAATGGGCCAGGGAGTATGGAAAGACCTAGAAAGTATACAATAGGTTTGCAACCTGTCTATCTGAAATCAAGTTCATTGATACCACAGTAAAGCTTCCAGTGATTTCGACAATGCAGGAACAGACCCCTTTAGGAAAGTACTGAGAATTCATAGCTTCAGAGACTGAAAATACAATCTACAACTCGAAAAGAAAAAGAAAGAAAAAGAAAAAGAAAAAGAAAAAGAAAAAGAAAAAAAGAAATAGAAAGAGAATGAGAAAGAGAAAGAGAAAGAGAAAGAAAGAGAAAGAGAAAGAAAACGGGAAGGGAAAGGAAAGGAAAGGAAGGGAAAGGAAAGGAAAGGAAAGGAAAGGAAAGGAAAGGAAAGGAAAGGAAAGGAAAGGAAAGGAAAGGAAAGGAAAGGAAAGGAAAGAGAAAAGGAAGGAAAGGAAAAAAAGAGAAGAAAAGAGAAGAAAAGAGAAGAAAGAAGAGAAGAGAAGAGAAGAGAAGAGAAGAGAAGAGAAGAGAAGAGAAGAGAAGAGAAGAGAAGAGAAGAGAGAAAAGAAAAGAAAAGAAAAGAAAAGAAAAGAAAAGAAAAGAAAAGAAAAGAAAAGAAAAGAAAAGAAAAGAAAAGAAAAGAAAAGAAAAGAAAAGAAAAGAAAAGAAAAGAAAAGAAAAGAAAAGCATACCAAAGAACAACCACTTGCCAAGTGGTTTGTCTACTGCCAAACTACCAGGCCTTTTATTTTCCTTCAGACATTTCCCAGGTGGCTACAGATTCTTCCAGCTTAAACCTCTCTGCAACTCCAGCAATATTGACACATAGCAAAACTACCTATATCCAACTGATCTTTGTGTGACTGAAAATACATGATGCTGTTTACTCAGGAATATTATTAGCCATAAAGTCTCTGAGCTCCAGTTGTTAGAAAACATTCATCACCAGAATCTCGTATAAAAATCGCGAGAAGGCAGCAAATATGATGAGGCAATGTTCTCAGTTTTTCTTATGCAACTGCCTCTCGGGACTAATTAAAGTTGCTTTTGTAATTCACAAGCTATAAATTCTTTCAGATGCTTTTGGAAACTGTGTAATCTCTTCGGCAAGATTCTGCTTTGTGCTGATGTGGCAAGTCAGCTAAACTTCCCAAAGCATGTAACAATCTGTCTGATTAACAGAGAGGAAAGTCGAGCACGGTAACTGAATAATGCCAACTGGTTTGTTAATTTGCTGTTTCCCTTCCTCACTCACTTAAGGTTAATGGTACATCCTGCAGAAGCCTGCACTTCATTCTCCTGCTATACTTTTAAAATTAGCTTAATAACTTCATCTTATTTAATGACTGACCATAGCTAAGAGCTGGAACTAAGTATGCCCGTGTTGCAAAAAGAGCAACTCAAAGCAGGTAAAGGTCAGGTACTGAAATGCAGATATTCTCTCATGGGATGGGATGGGATGGGATGGGATGGGATGGGATGGGAAGGGAAGGGAAGGGAAGGGAAGGGAAGGGAAGGGAAGGGAAGGGAAATAGAAGAGAAGAATAAGATGGAAGGGAAGGGAAGGGAAGGGAAGGGAAGGGAAGGGAAGGGAAGGGAAGGGAAGGGAAGGGAAGGGAAGGGAAGGGAAGGGAAGGGAAGGGAAGGGAAGGGAAGGGAAGGGAAGGGAAGGGAAGGGAAGGGAAGGGAAGGGAAGGGAAGGGAAGGGAAGGGAAGGGAAGGGAAGGGAAGGGAAGGGAAGGGGAGAGATTATAGCCAAAGATTTAAGTCCCACTCGCAATGTGTCCTTCCTTGTGGGCAGGTAGGAACCACCATTAGACACATTAAGTGTGCACCGGAGCACTAGACAAATCTCTCAGCCATAGATTTTAGCAGGATCCAACCTCCTTAGAGTTACCCCTATGGGGGACAGTGGGCCAACTGCAAGGTGTAAGGCATGGCACAGGCAAATTTGATGCGTAAGTCTAGATAACCAAAAGGACTCATCACTCTTCTGGTGCACCTCTTACCTACACAGGTTCGAGGCAAAATACAGAGAAGGTTGTGCATAAGCAGTCTACCAACAGAAAAGGTATTTTTTGCTGAGGCTAACACTAAGGAAAAGGAAGAGGAAGATAAGTGTGGGAAAAGCGGGAAAAGCAAGAAAGGAGAGAGCGAGCACGCATCATCAGCAGAAAGGGGGTGGCAGAGCTATCCATGGCCACCCATACAGCTGGCCAAAATCCAGCCGTGGAAGCAAGGAGTAGGTTCTGAAAGAAAATGACCAGATCTTGGTGTAGCTGGACGTAATGGAAATGGTTGAGGGACAGGAGAATCTGCAAAAACAGTATCTTAGCAAGACTTTTCATGGAGGACAGCCTGTGATTTAAAAGAGGCAAGTTTTGAAGAAAGAAACAACATGTTTATTACACAAGACTGATACCACTAAAAAAAAAAAAACAAACCAACACTAAAAACTCATACATTCTTCTTCTCATTTTTTTTCCCCAATTATACCAGTTGACCTAATAAAATATATTATAATTCCTTCCAAACCATCTCTCTCTCAAATTCTGAGAAAATCACAAGCACAATAACTTTTACTATCACACAGCTTTGAAAATATCATGTTTAGGTTTTTCTGTAAAAATATCTTGAATACTTGGAGAGTTGACGGATATTAAAGTTGTGCTCTAATGCCAACACTCTCCTTGCTAAATTATTGAAAACAGAATTAATTAGACTGGGATTACTTTTTTTTTTTTTTTAATCAGCCCCTTTGGTTGTAAAGGCTTTCTGTTTTGTTTAAAAAATAAAAATAAAGTATTGACTAGAAAGAAGTAATATAAATGGATAATGAAAGCAAATTATTATCAAAATGTTTCCCTCTTCACTGCTACAATAAAAACAAATTGTATTATGCTAATAAAGCCAAATTGTCAAATACAGAACTACAATTTGGTTTAATATACCATTGCACCCTGCATATTCAAAATATCCCAAAGTGTCTTATAATAGTAAAAACACAGCCTTATTACCATATGTGTCTGATTTCGTTACCAACCACGCACTAAACTGAACAATTAACCATCTAATACATTTGTCAAAGCTTTCAGGGTTTTCTTCCTCCCTCAGCTGTACACAAGGCTCTAATCCTCACATTTTCGTTTTGTTTTGGTTAGACCATAATCTGGGCTATTGAAGTGCAAGAACTGATCCAAAATCACATCAGCAACTCAGAGTTCAGTCTCTGAGGCCACATACCTGTGAGTGCGCTACAGAGAGCCCAGGAAGGCTCACAGACCCCGGGCAGCGATTGCCTTTTGCCTCCTCACATGATCTCAAAAAGTTCCCAAGCTCAGTTTGTGGCACAGGTCACTCCTACCAGGGAGGCTACATATAGCTACCCTATTCTTGAGCTTTTAAGACTCTAAAGTATAAAAAATCTGGAATCCATAAGATTTTAATGGCAATAGATTAAGCACTGAACAAATTTGCTTTGTTCGCAGAAAGAGCTATAACCTCTGTGCCTTTGAAATACATATTTAAAGACAGATTTTCTGAAGAGACCTACTGTTGTGTAAGACTAAAATATTAATTTAGATTTGCTGAAGAGCTTACCATGAGGATGTCAATCAATTAAAACAAACAAACAAATCAACCAACCCACCCAGTCTTTTCCATTTTCTTCCTTTAAGCAGGAAAGAGTTTTTTACAAATCTGACCCTCCAATACACTAAAATATAACTTCAAGTGAAACAAAAAATAATTCAACTGAGACTAACTGCAATGTATACAGCATCTAACCAAGTTTCATCTGAATTATTTGAACTGTATTTCACTCTGTGCAAAACGGAGTTCCGAAATCTCCCAGGTAAAGGCTCTCGAGCTTGTCTCATTTCTGATGCATCTAACTTTTTTAGCTACCTGATCACAGTCCTTGTCAAAGTGATCTCCTAGTGCAAATTTGGGCATGAAAGGGATTTTTTTTTTCATTTCAGTCATCAAACCAAACTCCTGGGCGAAGAGAGAAAGAAACAAATAGTTTGAGTCACACTGAATTTATAAAAGAAATTTTTAGAGAGGTAAACTTTAATATGCCTAATGAAGTCAGCTCCTAACCGACTGAAATTTGCATTCACCACCTTAAACTTAATCCTCTTCTGTACCCACAGCTAATGCTATAACAAATTGTCTTGTGCTGCTTACTTTTTGAGCTCTGTTCACACCTGCAGAGTGAGTCTTTCAACTGCCTGTTGTGTCACCCCCATTCAGTACTTTTGTGGATCACCAGCACCTTCCTGATAAAAATGCAGGGGCTTCTACCAGTATGCTCTTTCCTCTTCCACATGGCTATCTCTAGTACTCTGGAATTTATTTCCATCTGCTGGTACCTTTCATCAGTAATGTCTTTTCTAGGTATCATTTTATCTTCATTTCAACACATTGAGGTCTTGGCAACACACACTGTAGATGTTTGACCACGTTCAGCTATGGATCTTTTATTGTACTGGGTTATCTTGGCAAGATACTCTGTTGATTTTCTTGCCAGCGTCTTATATATGCTACTAGCCTTTAAATTGTTTCCTTCCACAGCAGCAGTACCTACTCACCTTTCTCCGATTCAGTGCTGCTGCTTATCATTACTGCCAGGATGATGCTGAAGCTGGGCCACAGCGTAGGTGAAATCCATCTGGTCACTGATTTAATTCACTATGTAATGGCTGTTCACCCCTTCTTCAGCCAGCAGCTCCACTAAGATGCTTTGGACCTGCCAGAGATGTAAAGTTCTCTAAACAAACATATTGAGGACATCTTCCATGGGTGTCACTATGCTGTCCAAGGAGTGCAAGCCAGGGAGCCAGGACACCTGTAGCTCAGATGGCATGTTCGTGATATTCCATGACCGCCCACCAGTGCAGGCTTTTCTCTCCAAATACAATGTAAGAGACTGTCTAGGGGGGTTTCTGTGACCAGCTTACCAACTCAACATTAGCCACCTGCTGGCACTGCAAAGGTAGATAATCTACTTCTGATGTGAATTTCAGGCAAAAAACCCCCATGCTGCAGCTCATATGCTTCAGCCCATACCAAGAAATAACACAGTCCGAAGCTTTCCCTTTAAGCATGCTGTAAACTTCATGCAAAGTTTTTACCTGAGCACAAATTTGCATCTAAACCACTCTTATACGAGGGAAGTTTCAACTGAGCACATCTTAAGGGCCACAGATTATCATCAACCCTTTCTGCCCACTGCTGCTTTTTTATTCCTGGGATAGTAGTAGCCACAGTTAATAAAGCTGCTCTTTTTCCTACTTTATGGACACTTGAGTGCTGGCCAAGCCTTACTCATTCCACTACTTTCCCTAGCACCCACACTTAAGAGCAGGACGTGCAATCTCAGACTGTCTCTGTCTTGCTACCATGAAACTTTTATCTTAAGCCCTTTTACGTGTTTTCTACTGCTTGCTTAACTTGTTTGATCCTTTTTTTTTTTTTTTTCCTGAGCAGTTGAGCTCCTCTTGTTATTTGCATACTTTTCTCTAAGGCTAAATATGGTTTTCAACAATCTCTCCTGTAAACTGATGTCAGTGGTCACACAAATGATTTTCTTTGGCTCTAATTAGTCAATCTATTATGTTTCCAGAGTTACATAAGGAGGGAAGAGATCTCAGCTTGGTGACGTACACATCTATTCATGCTGAGAACATGGGATAAGGCAGGCGAGTCTGGTCCATCAGGGACAGCACTCTAAATTCTAGACAAGATGTCAAATAATTTATCTCATAAACCTACCAAGCTTCTTTTAAAAACCTTGGGGAAGGGGTTTTTCCCATTGGCCTAATGGTTAAAAACCTTTTTCTAATTTCTATCTTTTGCTTGTTAACATCCAGCTTAGACCTTTTGTTCACTTGTCATCATTGTTCCTTTTCTTAATGTGTTTTTTATCCCTCTGTAGCATTTACTCTCCTGATGTGTGTATAGACGGCAATCATCCCTGCTCAGCCTTAATACTGCTAATCTAAAGAGAGCATGTCCCTTTAATCTCTATTTATAAGATAAGGCTCTCCATTCTCTCAGCTACTCTGGTAGCCTTTCTCTGTATCTTTTCCAATCCAAATTTGTCTTTCTTGAGTATGGCTGATCAGAAGAGTACACAGACTTCCATATCCCTTACAGAGAAGCATTAATGCTTCTCCTTCTTTATTGGAAATTTCTCTCTCAGAACAAACCAGAATCACCACAGCAGTCTCAAAAGAGGACCCCTGGTGTCTCACTGCCATTCTGTAGGGAATAGCACACTTGGATCCTTGTTCTCCTTGGTCAAGAACTTCTTTTACTTCATTTTCTACTACAGTATGAAGCTTGTTTGGAATCACTAGTGTTGGATAAGTCCTATCAGCTCTTCTATTTCTCTGTTTCTCAGGACTATTCCAGGCAATAGATTCAACTTGGTTCTCATCTTTTTTACCAGCAGTAACATGAAAACAATATGACAGCTTCACTTTTTTCGCTCCTACCTCCTTGGTCAGCTCAGTATGAGGACTTGGTCCTTACTTCTTCCTCTTCCATACCATTGTCAGGAAATGCAGTATTTCCACAAACCTAAAATCTTAGATGCTGCTGGATATTTTGCTTCTGTTTCACTTATGTGCTAAGCGTGCTCTCACTAGACTGACCAGTGTCAACAGGCTTCTCTTCCAGAACTCCAGCAGTGTCCCAATGCAAAAAAATCAAGCCTTAGCTGCCCTTTCCCACCTCCTCATTCTGCCATTCGTGACACCCCCCCGCCCCCCCACCTCCCCCCCAAATCCCTTGCTCACAGCTACAAAAGAAGGTCACAGTCCTGGCTGACCAAGGGGCACACAGCAACATGGAACAACTCCCCCAAAATGTTCTGACGCACACATAAAGGCACTTCTTTTCAAGCCTCAACCTGCATTTTAGGAGACATGGGAAAGTTCCTTTACTCCAACTGTTGTTTGCAGCAGACTGTCCTCAGCACACTCCAGCCCTAGAGGACAGAATTTTTCCCTACTATTTTCACTCCTGCTGCCTTGAACAACTTCCAAACCAATCATTATGCCATACATCAAAAACCTTTTCATCTGAAGTTCTGACAAATTTCTGCAGAAAGGTTGGGGTTTTATTCATTTAATAGACACCAGGGAAGACCAACTCCAGTTTTAAAAATCTTTGAGTGGCCTAAATGAAGTTATTTTTTCCCTGCCTTAAAACCAAAATAGCGTTATTTTCTTAATAGCTTAACCCAGCTTGTTTTCTTTCACAAGCAGCAGCACTTTAAGTAGAGCCCACACTGTAATATAATTTACTTGGGGAGAACAGATGGAAGTGGAGAGACGATCAAGGCTGAGTAGTATGCTTTTGCTTTCTGCGTGCATTCATCTGTGTTATTTTTTTATTTTTGACAATGCAATGCTAAAACTATTGGTATTTTTTCAGATGGAAAGTACAAAGTTAAAAAGGTAACACTGTGCTTAGCAAACAGATCGGTTATAAACTAAATTGCTCTACACGGTGATTTCTTATTTGAGTTAGAGGGTCAAATTCTTAGTTACATTTAAGCACTTCAGAAAGCAATTTGTGAGGAAAATGGGGAGAAAAAAATTTGCACATTTTGCCTATGCCTCTGGTTTGAAAAATGACTTGATTAGTCCTCTAGCATATATAGAGTTGTCTGAAGACGGCTCTTCTTCCATCAGCTGCCAACAGCTCTGAGGAGCTACAGAACAGAAAGGGAGAGGCACAGTGAGATCCCAGCCCCACCAGCAGGTAAACAATGCAGTTCATCCAATGATTATCCTAGTTAATATTCTCCACTGACTTTTCAGAAGGATCATATTGAAAGGAAAGTATGTATGGTGCAGAAACAACTACGACAAATTTCTTCCTCTATTTTTGCTTCATTTCTAGATTGGTTGTAGAGATGAAGAAAGGTTTGTGTGTGCATAACGTTGGATGTCTCTCAAATATATGTCCAAACTGTGAACCTTTTTAAGTCTGTGTAAACCCAGTGTGCATCTGTGAGGGTATCCGCCCATATTCTCCAGCTCTCTTTTATTTCTATTTTTTTCTTAAAAAAAAAAATAAAAAGGAAAACTAGCATGAGACCGTGGCACCAGGATTGAAAAGGTGTAGTTGGTTGTTATAGTAACTTGATTTTTGCAAAGCTCTCGTTGTGACAAAGTAGACGTCTTTTGTATTAACAGAAGATCCTTTAAGAAAAGATATAAAATTATGTGTGCAAGATATATAATTTGAGAAGTTACAAAAAAGCTTCCCTTTGTCTTTCTAATCAAATTAAGGCAGAAGACACTTTCTGAGTCAGTGATAAAAGCAACAAAGACATTAGCCTAAAAACTTTTTCTAAGTTCCCTGTAGGTATAAATGGAGGAAAGATTTCTGCTGGCTTCTGAGCAACAGAAGTAGTTTAGCTTCTGGGGGCGTTACAGTCTCACACACATTCAGATTCGATATTCTGCCAAGTTCACTGTCATGTTGACTTTTTCTTAATAGACAGGGTGGTGGGAGAGAATTAAGCATTTTATCAAAAAGACTGATAACAAGGTCTCTTCAGTTGACTTCCAAATGTCCTTTTTAAGGGATCACATGCTTCTTTCCCCACTCCATATTTTCTTCCTGAAGAAGGGAGATTTAATACACCTAGGTAGACATGAGCATGTGTGAAAGTCTTGTCAATTGCTAACAAAGTGTCTTGATGCAGACATTAATTTGTACAGTGTACTTGCTTTTTGGGGGAAGATCAGAGTTTCACACATGTCCTGCTTATTTTTCTTTGACCTTTGAGGGCTAATTCAACATGTATACTTGATTAATTTCATTATCCTATCCAATCTGCACAAAGTGCTCTGTTTGAGCATCTGTAATTAGCCATCATTTCATTGCTCTATTCCTGTAGTCTGTCTGTAATGAGATACATAATGCTTTGCTAATGTGCTAGAAATTTTATGGGGTTTTTTAACTGTCAATTTGATTTGCTGTTACTGTATGTTCTTCTTGTTAATTGATCCCTTCTCTGTCTCTCAACACCCAAGAAATTAAACCTTTCAAAGCAGCGTACTTCTCTACCACATCTAGCTAATATATAAAATTTATATATGTCTCCACTATAGAATACATACGCACAAACACACACATAGCATATGTCTAATAAACAATTTCCTCTCAGTATGCTTCCCTGATGCCATATTTGGGTGTTAAATTCAAGTAAAATTCCATAGGCCAAGCATTATTCTCCAATTCAGATTTGCATGCTTATTATACAATCAACGGAGTGGACAGTCAACACTCAGTCTCCCGCCTTATCCTTACAAAACACATTCTGCTTCTGGGGCGTGCATCTTGGATTTGCAGTCAGTTGCACATATAGAAACCAACAGACAAGGAACGTGAATTTGTCTCTAGTGGCTAAGGCAGATTTCTCTTACATGAGCTGCAGAAGCAAATGTCTCCAGTTTGGCAGGAGAAAGAACTCCATTTTGATCTGCTCAGCAGACACTATGCCGCAGGACCACGTGTCCTAGTCCAGTCCTCCACGTTGAGGATGGGATAAAAACCCTGATGGAGAACTGTGTACAGTAGTGATGTATTTTCTACAGCCTGATCATAAGTAGGGATGATAGTCCTCTTTTTCACAGCTTAACAAGAATCTTTCCTGAAACATGACTTCCTTAAGCTTTTCGGAAGAAAATGACATGGATATCACCGTTACTGCACCCACATCATGATTAAGGAATCTCCACAACAATCCTTAAGCTCGTAGTATTAGGATCAAATGACAATCCCCTCAGCAGTGTAAGGAGCATATACACAAATAAAAGGCTAATCTATTTTTTTCAAACCTTCTCTAGCAAAAGCATGTTCCTTCTACAGATCTATGTCCTCACAAAACCCAGACAAATAAAGCAATCTTCAGCAAAATGATTTGCCCAACACTCTATACAAAGTCTAAGATAACACTAGGAATAAGAAATGAGGCCTCCTGATTCACAAGCTTATGGTGCAGTCCACGGATCATGTAAGTAAATTTATTTTGCATGTGCTTAGGAAGAAATATTAATTCATGCATTCATTGTGACCTTCTGAAAAATGCTATAATTTGTGACAAGGACAGTAAAGGGACTTAATGAAAGAGACTGTAAATAAACCTCCGCTCCTCTGAAATAACGACTAAACAATCACAAGATTGATTTTACAGTTTCATGTTTAGACAAAATGACTCATGCTCAAAAACTAAATTCTTTGTTTAATTCTTAATGAGCTCTATGCAAGATGAACCACACTGTACAAGCTTTCTTGCATCAAACTCTGCTGCATTTACATCACAAATGCTCTAGCATTCCTCAGGATTAAAACAGGTATTGTTTCCTGATCGAAGATTGCATCTCTGCAGCACTGAACATATCTGTGGTCTCCAAGGAGCGAAAGTTTTGCTTCAGCTTAGCCACCTGTAAGATGGTCATAATGATACTGATTTATTCATATCTCTCAAAGGGCTAGGATTAGCTGTCCAGGGATGTTAAGTGCTAGACTGTTTCCCTACAAGCAATCCAGCAGTAAATTTGGAAGTACTTGTTTAACTTTAGAGAAATCTGTGTTTAATTACCTCTCATTTTGCTAGAACTTATTTTCAGAAGTGGGTGAAATTTCTCTCTACTTCTTTCTACTTTTAACATAATAAACTTTTACAAGAAAGAGTTCATTTAAATGACAGTTCTAGAGGAGCAGTACAGATTAATGGTTCATACGTTCCTTCTGCTGGAGAAACTTACACATAGATTATACATGCATGTAACTCTGTGCCAAGTCATAGGATCTTGTGAAGGTGTTTCCTTGTTATGCTGATTCTCCATGATAGGTAAATGTGTTTCTCCTTGATACTGCTCAGAAACTAGGTAACACAGAAAGGCTTTTCAGGGAGGGAGGGAGGGAAGGAACTGGAAGGAAGGAAGGAAGGAAGGAAGGAAGGAAGGAAGGAAGGAAGGAAGGAAGGAAGGAAGGAAGGAAGGAACTGGAAGGAACTGGAAGGAAGGAAGGAAGGAAGGAAGGAAGGAAGGAAGGAAGGAACTGGAAGGAAGGAACTGGAAGGAACTGGAAGGAAGGAAGGAAGGAAGGAAGGAAGGAAGGAAGGAAGGAAGGAACTGGAAGGAAGGAAGGAACTGGAAGGAACTGGAAGGAAGGAACTGGAAGGAAGGGAGGAAGGAAGGGAGGAAGGAAGGAAGGAAGGAAGGAAGGAAGGAACTGGAAGGAAGGAACTGGAAGGAACTGGAAGGAAGGAACTGGAAGGAACTGGAAGGAAGGAAGGAAGGAAGGAAGGAAGGAAGGAAGGAAGGAAGGAAGGAAGGAACTGGGAGGAAGGAAGGAACTGGGAGGAACTGGGAGGAAGGAAGGAACTGGGAAGAGGAAACAAATGAAAGACTACGGACCCTGACAGAAAAGGCGCAAATCACCACAAATCACAAAGATATCTAGAAACCAGGGTTTATGTTTGCAACTACCTGCTCACCATACAAATTTATTACTTAAATTACAAAAATAGGTGAAACTGTAGGAATTTAGGCAATGCCCATTTTTCTCTTCTATTTTAAAATGTTGTATCTGATCTGGTTTTACTTTCCATACATGGCATGTATCTATCTTTGGGTTTTCCTTGTGCTTCTCTGTCTTTCTAGTCTGTTAACCTGCTGTGTACGCTCTCCAGTCTCTGCTTTAGTTACTTTAGTAGTGAGTCTCTGCTCAGTTCCTTTTCTTGCTTGTTTTCTGTAACCCTGCACCTACACTCCTTTTCCCATACAGTTTCCAAAATGCAAATCTTCATCCTCAGATTGTGTTTGAAAGAGTGTAAAATAAGTTGCTCATCTCTGTCACTGCCTTGAGATCTTTGAGACAGCTGAAGGCAGCGTTTCAGAAAATAGCATAGCTTCAGTTCAGTGATAGCACCCTTTTGGCTAGTCTACATAAATATCTCGATCTCTAAGAAAAGATTGTGCTTCACTTCCAGATCTGAATATCCGCATCATGTTGTTTGTCACTCCGAGGCAGCGTTCGTGCTGGTTTACATCTGTGCAGAAGGAGAATCTGTGCCCCTCTCTGACATCTGGAACACCTGCTCAAACCACGCCATGCTCTCGTTTTTCTGGTGCAGCTGGCTGCAGAGGAGGAATCTATGCTAGCTCCTATCACTACCAGACTCTTTAGCTAAGCTTAAGACCCAAACGTTTTCCTCCCCCAATCTGAATCCCACTCCCTCACCAAAATGCTGTGTCTTTTGTATTTAAGCACGTTGGCTGCATTACAGCTCCAGTCTGGTTTTGTGTGTGACAGAAAAATCTGCTTTCATTATTTGCTCGGTTCTCCTTTTGTTTTCCTCTGGGCTGTAAATAAGCAGTGTGAATGGTACATGTCTCTGACCTGTTTGTCGCTGTCCCATGCCAGGTACAGGAGGAAAAGGGTGGGAGGAAGTAGAGAGAATCCATCCACAAGGTAAGACAGGCCAACTGAGAAATCTGGCATAGAGGATGGCGCATTTTTGTGCAGCTGGTGTCTTCAGGAACTAGATAAGGACAAATGTTTTCTTTTGTCAATCCCTGCAAATGTGATTTCACTGTCAGGAGCGAGCTGTTCTCTTTGGCACATTAAGAACTGAAAAACAGGAGAAACGCTAGCAGAGGGTAAAGCATCCAGGAAGCGGGGAGAACATTAGTTCAGCTCTTTACTACATGACATATCATAAAGACAGACCAAAGAAGATATTGTTATTGCCACCTCACAAGTGAAACTCATTTGTGACCATGTGAGAAACGTATTCAAAAGGTTTTTTTAGGAAGAACTGTAGGGACGCCAACGAAGTTGTGACTGGGCATATGGCGTGACTTGCTGGAGGCTAAGATTTCTGCTACCAGTCCACCAGAAACTAACAGGCATATGTGAAGAGGTGAGGATAGAAAGCAAATGCATTTGTGTAGCTATATGCTGAACGGCAAAGACTGGCAGAGAGATACTCTATGAACGGAGATATCCATGATCTTTAAATACATGGTCTGGGAACATGCAGCTTCTGTTGGGGTCCTGATGGTATTATACCTAGTGAAGACAGGAGACAGGTACACAGCTCTTCTGATAACAGAGCCTACATCTCCTAAAAGGACTTTTTAAACCTAGTCCTTGAGGCTGGTTTGAATACCTCTCCTTGTTGCATTACATCAGCATGAGGCAGCTCTCCTTGACTGCCTCCCTTCCCTTAAAACTGAATTCTACATTGGTCAGATTGCCCACCTGTAAAAAAAAAAAAAAAAAAGGTCCCTTGGGTAATTTTGGGAATCTTTTGTTTAACACCAAAGAAAATAATCAGTCAGACCTGGTGGTTAGAAGCAATAGCAGCCAGGTCATTCTACAAGAGGAAAAGATATCTTCTTAGCTGGAGGTAACCAAACTTTTTTATTTGCATACGCAAGATCAGCAAACATTAAGCAAGTTCATCCAGTATTAAGCAGTAGAGGCCCAAGTGTTTTGCATAGTAGCTCTAATTTTCTGTTTGTGCTGATACTCAAGAGGCGATGAGCTGAGAAATCAATGCATTTCATGTCAGTTGTCACTGTATCCCATAACACAGGTGTTATGCAAGATGAGTTTCAGACACAAATTCTGTGAACCTTCCCTCTTGAAGCTTAGGGCAATTAGCTAACACCTGGGGTGTTAGCATTGAAGTTAGAGTAACTGTAGAAGTTGAGGAGTAAAGGAGTGAGGCCCCTCCAGTAAATCCTTTCAATCTCCAGATTCTGCTAGCTGATCCATGACAAGCTAGAAAGGCTTTAGAGTTATTATCATTCTCCTTCATTCATAAAAACACTCCCAAAGGTGGTGTATATTACCCTAAAATGCATAAGATTTTATAAAGTATGCCCATACTTTCAACAAAGCTTCCAACTAGGAAATATATTGGTCCTTTCCTCCTTGTGGCATACCAATTTCTCAGGTCTATCAACTGCTCAGCAGTTCCGTGAGGCCAATAAATGTCTGCTGTTGGGGACTTAGGTCCGCTGATCTTTTTCATTTGTGAGCTAAGACAGATTTGAAGCCTGAGTTTAGCTTGATTTCCCTGATGGATGATGCAATGTCCATGCCCCAAAACAAGTTTCAGAAAATTATATATTGGGCTCAACAAATCAGCATTTCCTGTATCGATACATCAGCATTTCAAGCTGTGCAGCAAAATGAAGGTTGTATGTGGAGACTAGAAAAAAAAAACAAACCCAAAACACCACACCTGCTTCCTAATACCTGTAAAATGAGGAGAAAAGCCAGTATATCTGTAGCTGTTTTGCTCATTTCTTGACTGGCTGCTATTTGCTGTTACAAAGCAATGCACAGAGGATTAGTGAGAGCAGTTTGTTGATCATGTAGGCATCCTACATTGAGTGCTGTTCTCCATTAGTGGACTAGCAGAACATGAATAACAGCCACACACTACTGACTGCTGTATACAAAGCAAGATTGACTTTCACACTCATGCAAGAGTAATGACCAGAAATTGGAGGAAATGATCAACTATTATTCATATTTTTGCTAGTTAAAGGGAGGCCATTATATTAATCTTTTCTTACGCTAGCTAAGCTAAGCAATGTTTACACAAGCCGTAAGAGAATGTGCTCTGGGATATGAGCTAGCTGCTGATGAGATTCAGAAGAAAAGTTCTACAGAGGCGTTCATCCTTAATTGACTGTGAAAACATTCCTTGCACCTTTCGCACAAGCATCTATCCCTACGCACCGTAAAAGGACCTTAAGTCTCTCTCACTATAGCAAATAAAAGCTACCGATAATTTCTTATTTTTTTTATTCTGAGTGATTCAGTGAGGCTGTAGACTGAAAATATCAAAAGCATCTTTGTGTGCTTCCGTGCCAGTCCATCAATCTGATGGGTCCGTACCCAACTGTCAGTGCCCTGCATTTTTTTTCTGACAGCTGATTCTTTCCTCATAACTGACAGATCTCACAACAGACCATACAGAAGTGTTTGTAGAATTGTGCTGGCCCACAAAAACACCAGTCTCATGTGACTTTCATTCGCAGATGTTAAGTCAGTTCTAAAACGCTCCATCAAGTTTCACAAATAAGGTCTAGAAAAGATGCCGTTGCTGAAGATGTAACCCACTCACAACATGAAGGACACGGATGATAAGAGATGTTGAGTAAATGTGCCCATAACAGACTTCTAAGCAGATATGCCTACCTACTATTGCAAACCTGTTTATCTGCTGAAAATAAACAATGACACTTATCTACACAAATTGTATGTGCTCTCCAGATAAGCAAAAAGGTATTTTATTCATCAGGTCTACAGAAAGCTGATAGTGGAAAACCTGTTCCTTCCTCCTACTCCCATCTTGTGTCCTCTTTCCTCATCCTGTCTCAAGCACAAAGTTTCCCAGAACCAGTTTTGTCTTGCACTGTGTAGGAAAAAGTGAAAATTTGCCACAAAATAACCTCCATCCCACTTTGTTATGTCTTTTCTTCAGTTCAACTTTTTTTTCCCTCAGTGCCCCTTCATCTCTTTCAGCCTTTACTGGCTTTACTCTTTTTTACCCCACCTCTAATTGCTTCCCATCCTCTACATTGCTCAGACATTATTTTCCATCTCCCATATGCCCAAACACCTGAATCTAACTCTCCTTCACTTTCCCGTGATCTCCCATCCCCAGCCATCATTTGCCTAGCAAAGGAGATAGTAGCTACCCTTTCTTGATGCTGTGTTTTCTTCTTGGAGATTTTCTGCATTTTTTCCTGTTTCCCAGTTCCTGTGCTGCACACCCATCCCTGTAGTCAGTTCCAGAGTTGGGGAAACCCAAGGGGAGAAGAACGGTGGATAACAGCAGGAGAAGAGGCTGATTGCAGGCCTGTCTTCTATGTGCACAATAAACACCTAAGAAGTCGGTCACTGATAGACCCAGGATGGAGATATTACACAAGGCAGACAAAAGGCTTAAGAGTGCTTAATCCTCAGCTTAAAGGTCAGGCAGGTTTACTTCCCAGTTTTATCAAGCAGGTACGAGCCTGAAAGCTCATTTAGCCAGTGAAAGCTATGTCCTCTGATAAGCCCAAGAAGTTTTGTTTTAGACAGGGACACCTTCGCAAAATCAAAGCAGCATTTCCCATTAAAAAGCCACAAAACCTCCATAAACAAACACGAGTGTTGTGGCACAAAAAATGTCACCCAAAGGTTGTCTAGGAGAGAACAGGGCACAAGGGAGAAATGGTTATCGCAGATATCTGCAGGAAACAGGCGTGACACCTGCAGCTACTTGATGGAAGCTCAGTATCAGATGTATCCTCCTATCTCCATTTCATACTAGCTGCTTTTGAAATCAGATGGGCTTTTAGAGGATTCAGCTTTAATATCACTGCTAGTTTAAGACCATGAAATGGAGAAGCCAAACCAGGACTGTAGCCAGAGCCTCTACTTTTTTTCTGTCTCTACTATCAGGTTTTGGTTTGTTTGGTCTTTTTAAAATTTCCATTGGATAGTCAGCTTAAGTTCTTACGCAAACAAAATAATAAACTGCTCATTTGTTTTATCTTGATATTTCCCCTTAGCAAAGGACCTAGTTTTGCCTATCCTGATTACAGAAAACACTGCAGAAAGAGCAAACTTTACATTGCAAGTAAACATTACATATACAGAACTGAATGACTTTTGTCATTCATTCAGATGACACAGAGCTACATTCGAATGCCTTTAGTTTGATTTAATGTCACTTTATTTCACAACGACTCCCATTTGCTTTAACAGGATTATTCAACTAGAGCCTGACTCTACATACGCTGAAATCACAGCCCATGGTTGCATTCACTTCACAATTTTAATCAGTCCAGGGTAAAATAGCATCCAGTATGAGCAGGAGTATCAGAATTTGGCCTGTAATAAGAGTGTTATGGAAGCTACCTCCCTTCCTAGCTTCACATTGTTGAAGGTGCCTGGCTGATGCACAGGATGAAATGTATTCAACAGACTCAGATGTTTAGGGTGAAACCAATCATTAAATTAAGGACAGGAAGGGGTGTTTTCTTCCTTGGTCGTATCGGCAAGAAACCAACAGGGGTTGGAGAAGTTATTGGCTTTCCTCTGTATTATGAGATACTCTCTACTTTTAGGGAGAACACCTAGTGGCATTGCAGGGATCTATGATACTGATGACACCAGCTGCCTTTCTTCTTTCTTTCCTGTGGTGTGTGGCAGTTTTGAGGTCCTTTTTTTTTTTTACTTCTGGTCTTGACTGAGTCTTGTGGCTAGGAGGATGAATTTTGGAGGGCATCGGGTACTGTCACATGTAAAATTCCTAATAATTTTGGAACTGGAAAAGCAAGGAATTAGAACTAGGCACAACTGGTCTTTCTTGGTCCTCTTACACCTATGTCCACTCTATGCAGCACTGCAGAACAGAGTGAAGTCATTTGCGATGCTGCAATTTTAAGTAGTTTTGGACTATGTATTTTGCTGGATTTTATCAGAAGAGCTCCTTTCCCATTGTATTTGGTTTAACTGACAAAATGAAGCCATGGTTAAAAAATAAATCATCTCCAGCCGTCAGGAACACTGTTATGCACACTCGCATCTTGACAGTTTTTCACAGCTTTCCAGTGTAGGAGGAGAGCACTTGCCACTAGAGCTGTAAATATAGCTTTTAGAGAAGGTTCCTGCTACTTTTTGGCCTACATGCACTCGAGAAACAAACTAGAGTATGCACATACTGAATTTATGAACAGGACATTGTACAAATATGAAACAAGTAAATTAGAGCTCAGAAATCACAGAAAATTAGAACCCAATCTACGCAAATTAAAAAAAAATAAAGAGGCAGAGACATATTCAATATAGAGAGCTGTTTAAAGCAAAGATAATGGCTTTGCAAGGAGGTTTTAATTCAAGAGGATAATGAAAAAGAAAACAAAGAGGTAATAATCATCTATCCATCTTAGCACAAATAGCTGTTTTGTACTGTGTGTGAAGATTTCAGCTGTGACATCATTTGCCAGACATATAATATTCCTACTATTAATATGCATTCGCTTGCAATGAGGAATAAGACATGAAGTATAAATTAGAATATACTAAAAAAAAGAAAAAAAAAAAAACACAAAATGAAACACAAAAACACCAACCCACACAGATAACTTCTACTTGAGTCTTCAAGACCAGCAACAAAATTCCAAATTCCAATGAGCTACTTATGAAACAGACAGCAAGAGGTCATAGAAAAGTCAAACACGATTTATTTTACATGAGGTGCTCCAGACACACAGCACCAATGCAAGCTGCCAGTCCAAGCCTGGGTAGAGGGAACAATGCAAACCACATCACATCTATCTCAGGGACATGCACCAGTGTTTTCTTGAACATCGTATCCTTAACAGCTATCTTTGCTGAGATTGTCAATATTCTATTGAATACCTCAGAGGCCAAATACCTTGTAGCAGACCAGTTGTACCCAACCCAATTCTGCTAAAATAAGTAGCCTTCACTCACATTTTGCACTATATATATGCTACCCCTTAAGAAGACTTGTATCTGTGACCTAATGTGTATGTGTGACCTAATGTTATCCATGTTAATGTTTCTGAGGAAAAAAACCACAAAATCTAGTGAAATCCGAAGCCCAAGTTCAACAAGTCCTCAGTTGTGGAGTTAAAATGAACCTCCTCTTTAGTGCCAGGCACGCTCCTGACTGTAGGTTTTGGTATCAGTCTTCGTTCAAATCTTGATACTCAAGCAGTTTAAAAAAGAATCAATAATGTTTAAGACATCACAACGATGTCATTCTCTTCAATCATGCTATTTCCTTTTGAGAACAAAGTGACACTGGGAGTCACTAGAGCCATGTGGGTTGTGATAGTAGTGAAAATCCCTCTCCCTGATTCCATCCCAAGAGGTATAAAAAGAAATTGTTTACTGCATGAAGACTTGTAGATGAGGTTCTTAGGGACATGGTTTAGTGACAGTGTTAGGTTAACAGTTGGACTCGATGATCTTGAGGGTGTCTTCCAACCAAAATTATTCTATGATTCTATATTGTAGGCATAATCTGTTATTGCTTTTCCAGCAATGCTGAAGTATTCTGCAGTGGAAATGCTAAACACAACAGCGTTGCTATCACAACCTCTAGTGCTGTGGAGGTTTGCTGCTTATTTCTTAGTATTCCTGAGACATCACATAAAAATATGTGGATGGCTATTTAGGGTCACCCCAAAGGTTCACCTGAGCTGTGGGACCTGTCCTCAGGTGGCTGCCTGAAGAAGATGATTAGGGGTATAGAGCTGTAAAACACAGCAAGCAGCAGGGTGATCCTTCCCCTGGCATATCCTCCCACATCCTAGTTTTTTCAAGTGAAGATAGATTTTGAATGGGTGTTTAAAACAGCTAGATTTCACAGTTATGAAATCCCACATGTGGTGTTTTGACAATCCAGTTTGCAACCTCTGGTCTAACCCCAGCGTGGGTAAGAAATGTGACACAGTGATTTCACACTGCACATTTTCTCAGTGAATCAGCACATGTATTTAGAACAAGAATTCCTGGATCCTCAAAGCTATAATACTATGAGCAGGATACTTAGCACCCACATGTAATACATTGCCCATTCTTGGCTCATGCATCTTGCGATATTCACGTAAGACAGTATCTTTTTACACAGCCATATATTAACTCTGTTTTGAAAGCAAGGATTTATGGTCTTATTTGTTTTTACCAATGAGGGAAGAAAATAAGTCCCACGTAAGCCTTCCTCACTGCTTCAGTAGGATTGCTCTCACAGATGTCCATGTGGGTCTGCTACTTAATGAGATAAAAAACAACATTCTCCAGATGACAGGGCCTCAAAGGCAGTGTTGGTCAGTGGGAAGCAGATTAAATCAGAGTTCAGGATAGCTGTGGCTTCACTCTGGTTCTGCTGTTTTCCTCCTGGGTAACCAAGGTTGAATCATTTTGCCGTGTCTCAGTGACTGGATGTATAACACAAGAAAAAGGGAGGCAAATCCTTCTTGTGAAGCCTTTTCTGATTTCTGCATTCAGTAGCAAAGGATTTGCTGTCATACTCTCCTACTTGTTATTCCAAAGCTTATCAAGACCCCTCAGATATACAGTGGAACCACATGAGAAATATGACCACAAAGGGATACAGACCACCTGCCAAGTAGTCATCATCTGGATTCTGACATTACATAGGTGCCAATCCAGATGAATAATGGTGCACATGATGAAAAATTAACACAATAAGAAGAAATCTGGAAAAGCAGAGTAAACATATGAACTTAGCATGCTCAGCATAACTGCACAGTGTTTTGATGAAGATAAAAAGATCTGGGGGTCTTTTAATAAATGTATCATATTCACATGCTCATGTATTTTATGGGATTTTAGCTGCAGTATTTTTTATTGGTTCAAATGTATAAACTGGAAAACTAATCTGGAAAAATTTAATCATTTCAACTAATCATCATTATGATTTTATGTCATTCAAAGTTCCTGACTCCAATGCCAAGACTTCAAAAGATTATTTCTCGCCTCTGGTTACAGAGCATTAATAGATATCCAGCTAATGCAAGCAGTGGAGGGAAAAAGGCAAAATATGCACACAAAATGTTGAGAAATGAAATGTTTACACAAATCGTTCTGGACCAGCAAATTACTATATACATTCTGTGAGAATTTGAGATATCGATGTGAACTGGAGTAAACTCTGAAATTATGTATTTAGCCAGCCAGAAGAAAATGAAGCATCTGAAAAATAGACTGGGAGATGCTCACATCTCCTCTAGTTTCACAATATGTGATTGAACGTACCGTAACAGCCAAAATACTGCGACTTCACTAATTAGCTGCCCTTCAGTCGCGTGGTGTTTAATCAGAACACCAGCCTTAGAAGTTTCTCCCAGCCTCACAGCAAAGATGTTTCAGAAAAAGCTGTAGTGAAATTCGCCATTAAAAGTGCCTTTCTTAATTAATCTCATTAAAAGTATAAATGGAAGAGATAACTAGTTCACCATCTACTCTTTCCTGTCTTACTTGCCACCTTCTGGTCCATGCATTCTCTGGAGAGCCATGCTGGCTTAATTTAATCATACACAGGAGGGATAAAGAACTCAGGTTTCAGTGAGGCCTCAGGTGGTGACAAGTAACATCAGTGGCCTAGGCTAAGCCAGGAGCCGAGACATCAGAAATTGCTATGGAGTCCATCTGTCTCAACAGGGCTCAACAAAGCCTGCTCAGCTTACGCTCCTCTAGTGCGAGGGACAGCACTTTGGCAAGGAAAACATCAGGTTCTCATATGGAGACAGCAGTAAATAAACCTGAAAAACAGCATCAGGTAAGGACCAGCAGAAAAGCTGCCAGGAAAGAAAAAAAAAAAATCTTTCATCTTCAGGAAGCTTCAAGTTTCCTCATGCTCTCAAATGACGACGCAGCCCCATAGACTGTTTGTTTTCCAGCACCACTACTTCAAAGCCTCACAGCAGAAATCTGAGTCAGAGCTGCCCTGAAAATGAGAGCAAGCTGGGCAATGTCCAGAGTCTGGCACCGTGAAATATGTTTCTCTCTTACGTTCTCTACCATAGGAACTGACAGCTGCTGCGGACTGAGGCACGGCATGGCCTGACAATGAACCATACTAGTTACAGAGCAACATGGCAGGTAATACAATAAAATTTTATACTTTTGAAGCCAGCTATGTTACTGCCATCTCTTTAAGTAGAGTGCAGAAGCTTTACTAATAGGGATGTTTCGAGCTGGATTTTTTGGAAATGACTCTGCTTTGACTCATACTGTATACACCAGATTTCCTTCTATGCTATTCAGAATATTCCCCTCAAGTCCCAAAACTTCCACAGATTATCTCTTGCCTTTGGATGTGGAGTATGATTGGTTGTCCAATTAACACAAGTAGTGGAAAAGACCCAAATCCATGAAGTGGAACAATTACTAGAAAAAGATATCTGAGGATCCCTAAAAGGCTTTGGGGAGAGTTGTGAGAAGCAGAAAACTCAAACACCATGCATGATGGTGCGAATGGCCTGTGGGAAATAATTTCTTCAGTAAGTCAGTGTTGCCGTTTTTCTCTCATTATGTAGTATTTGGCATGACTTCCAACTCTGAGTGCCTCTGAAACAGAAAACGTCAGATATGAACAGGGATTAGCTGAAATACCCTACCAGAAACCAAACATACTTTATGCTGCGTCGAGCTCTGGAGAGCTGTAGCCCTTATTATACCCACACAGAGAGCAAGGCTGAGGCTCCATGCTGCGGGGAGAAGGGAAAAGGAGGGAGTCAGCGAGTAAGGAAGAGGTAGACAGCAATGCCACCGCATTTAAGCAGAAGTGCCCGGCAGCTTTGCTCCTCCACAGGGCCCCACTGTGGTCTGCATGGGTGTCAGCTCTCAGCAAGCATCCTCCCAATGTTCTTAACCATAGGGGGAATCTGAGAAGGAGGAGGATGTAACCTCTGGGGAGAACCCAGAGGAGCAAAGCTCCTTTTTCTCCCCTGCAGACAGGGTCTGCAAGTTAAAGTGCCAGTGCTGGCGGTGATAAGTGTTAATGAAGCTTCTAGTTCAAGTAAAGAAGTAAACTTGACTTGGAAAAATCATCCCGCTTAAGGAGCTGCAGTTTCAGCCGTCTACTTGGTCAAAGTCAGAACACTGTCTTAGCATCTAGAGACTTAGAATCATGACCCTCTCCTGAGCAGTGTTTCTCTGTTCTCTGCTTTTTAGCCTTCTCCCTGCTGAAAGGGAAACCAGTAAATGTGATCTTTTTGGATTTCAGTAAAGCCTTCAATACTGTCTCTCACAGTATCCTCCTGGACAAAACATCCAGCATACAGTTGGATAAACACACAATCCAGTGGGTGAGCAATTGGCTGATGAGCCAGGCTCAAAGGTTTCTAGTAAATGGAGTTATGTCGGGCTGGTGACCAGTCATTTGCGGGGTTCCGCAGGAATCCATCTTAGGGCCAACACTCTTCAATGTCTTCATAAATGACTTGAATGCAGGACTTAAGGGAATCCTAAGTTCGCTGATAATATTAAATTGGGAGGAGCTGTCGACACTCTCGAGTGCAGAGAGGCCCTGCAGAGGGATCTGGACAAATTGGAGAACTGGGCAATCACCAGCCACATGAAGTTCAACAAGGGCAAGTGCCAGATTTTGCACCTGGGACACGGCAACCCTGGCTGTACATACAGACTGGGGGACGAGATGCTGGAAAGCAGCTCTGTGGAGAGGGATCTGGAGGTTCTGGTCAATGGCAAGCTGAACATGACCCAAGAGTGTCCCTGGCAGCCAAGATGGGCACCCGTGTCCTGGGTGCATCCAGCCCAGCATGGCCAGCCGGGCAGGGAGGTGGTTGTCCCGCTCTGCTCTGCACTGGTGCGGCCTCGCCTGGAGCACTGGGTGCAGTTCTGGGAGACACAGGATAAAAAAGATATTGAGCTAATGGAGAGTGTCCAGAAGAGGGCCATGAAGTTGGTGAAGGGTTTGGAGGAGGAGCTGTATGAGGAGCAGCTAAAGTCACTGGGTTTGTTCAGCCTGGAGAAGAGGACACAGGGGAGACCTCATCGCAACTACAGATTCCTCACAAGGGGAGGAGGAGGGGCAGGCACTGATCTCTCTGGCGATCAATGATAAAACCCAAGATAATAGCAGGAAGATGTGCCGGGGAAAGTTTAGGTTGGACATTAGGAAAAGGTTCTTCCCCCAGAGGGTGGTGGACACTGGAACAGGCTCCTCAGGGAGGTGTCACGGCCCCAAGCCTGGCAGTGTTCAAGAAGAGACTGGACAACACCCCCAGACACATGGTGTGAATTTCGGGGTTGTCCTGTGCAGGGACAGTGTTGGACTCAATGACTCTTGTGGGTCCCTTCCAACTCAGGACGTTCTATGATTCTGTGAAAGAATGACACCAGCTAGCCCAGCTCTGCCACAAGCAGGCAGCCCATCCTCTTTGGTCTCTCTCCTGACACCCTCCAGCAGCACTGTGGAAGCCCTTTGGCCCCTTTGCCTCCAGTGATGCTCAGTCTCCTCGCTGCCTCCTGCACCCCCAAGCTTGCACTGCAGCAAGCCCGCATGCTTCATGGCACAGGAGCAACCGTGACACAAGTTAAACATACACAAGGAGCCACAGAAGAATTCACAAGAAAGATCAGAAAAGTAAAAAACAGAGGAGCAGCTTTCAGAAGGAGTTAGTTTTAATGTTAAAAGGCAAGTGTGAAACCTGTTTCGGCAGCTGAGTGTAGGAAAGTGAGGTGTTGTCAGAAGTTACCCTGCAAATTCAGGCTCCACACCAAGCTTTACTCTGTTTTTTGCAGGTGTGTTGAAGAAATTTGTTTCTCCTGTATCTCTGCCTGCCAGCCACACCACTAACCAGGAATAAGATGTGGCATCACAATAGCTATGAACACCTTACCTTATGGAATGCTTACTTTATTTCTTAGCAGCAATCGGTGCATTACACTTGGGATTCAAAAGGTGGAGACAACTGGTCTAATTCAAGAAAACAACATTCAAACTGATTCCATTAAAACACTGTATCTCTGAATATATAAAGGAATATTTTTGCCAGAGCAGGAAGAAGCAAGAAAATATCCCCTTCTTATCTCTAATAATACCATAATCTTCCCTGGCTCCAGTCACTCCACCTGTATGGATGAAATATTTTAGATAAAGCCACATCCCATGAACACGGCAGAGGCGAAGCTACCCCTCTGAGGATGGGGAACGAGTGCATAAACTAACTATTATCATATCAGCACTACTATCATGACTGGCATATCTCAGTATACCCATCTGATGCAACTACTTCAGACATAATAAGCCACTATTACTTTTCACTGCACAGTCTCTCTGGCTGAAAAGGTTATTTTCATTAGTCTAGATACTACTTCACTTAGCCTATCCTATGAGAGATGCTACATGTAAAAGTTGAGATTATTACTGAGATAACCCCTCTGTCAGTCCTTGTAGGTTGTTCCTCTGATCTAGTCCAAGAATAAGATTACTCAGAGGCTTTAATGAACTATACTTAATTGATGTCTAGTATTAACTGCACCATCATAAGACAGATAATATCTTTTCCCCAGACACGCATCATTCATATCCTCACATAAATCTAGTGTTTGTTGAGTGGGTCCATTTATATCATCTTACAAAATGTCAGACAGATCAGTTCTTGCTCCAGTTTCTAATTTCGTGATATAATGGATACGTACATCTACTGTTGCCAGGCAGCAGATCTCAGGCTGTAGCCTCCACAACATTATTCTTCCTGATTTCCACATTAATTATTGACAGATTGAAATATATTAATTAAGAATGGCCAGGAACAGCATACCTCATTGCTAAACACTGGGATTACCTGGCATAACAAAAGAAGGCAAATCATCTTTAGGGTGAAATCTGAAGAACTGATCAAAGCAGAAATGTACAGAGGAACTTCTCAGAGGCAGGAGCACCCTTTTCCCTGCTGTAAGCAAGTCTGAAAGCAGGCTGGACTCCAGTGACAGCCATGTCCTTTCTCCTTTGCATCTGTATTACTAGCATGGGCTCAAGGCATACACTGTATAGAAAGAGCTACAGACAGGACAAATGACAGCAGGAACCCCTGTGTCTGGACAACTCTGAAGAGTGGTCCACACCGCTGAGGAAGGACGAAAGTCAATAGGTTCCTTTTCTCTTGCAGAAATCCCTTTAAAGCATCATCCAAACCTGAGCCAAAATCTTTCCAAAATTCAAGATAGATACAGCCCCTCTGAGTTCAATGTTTCTGAAGAGGCTCCGAATGTGGCCCTTGGGCTTCGTTCATGCTGAGGACCACATGGTGTTTCTGTTGCCTTAATGTGTGTCTGTTATCATTCTATGCAAGAGAGACCTCTCCGTCTGCAGGAATCAGTGTGGCTGAGGAAGGCTTTGCAACACTGAGGTCCATGAGAGGAAAAGGGAGACAACCTGCCATGTTTGGTACCAATCCCTGAGAGGACCGCAGTCCTTATAGCTAAGTAAATTGCAGAGCAACCTTTGGGGCTGATTATGAGGTTCCCCCCAGGGGATGTAATCTCAGCTCTTTGCAGAAGAAAGTGCCTGGTCAAGCACACACAGTGCTGGTAGCTACTCAACCTGTACCTTTGGAAAAAGATCATTAAAGCTAAGTAATATCGGGTCCAGCATCTGCTGCTGATAAACACTTGAAAGGTAACCAGTCCTGAGAACTTTACAGCACCAGAATGCAAAAAAAAGTATCTTATTTCTCATACTGTTTGCTGAATACAAAGCGGGGTGGGGGGAGCCAAAAATTCTCAAAATATCAGTACTAAAGAGAATGACTCATAAATATACAAAAAGCAAGTGCAGTGCACTTCTTTGCTGATGCTGTTTCAAAGAGCTGTCATCCAGCTGTATGAACGCTCGTTTGCACCCACATGTAGATCAAAGGACTCTTGCAACGGCTGGCAATTTTTGCAACTTCTGTCTACCCCAAAACCTTCTCCTGAGATGGCGTTGTAACTTATTACCAGAAAATTACTTAGATGTCACGTATTTCCAGTAGGTAAGATCAAAAGGAACTACGTTAGAAAAACTGAGATTTCCCCATCTGCCCATTCAGACAAATGGCTTCTATACACTTAAGAAACAGAAAACCAAATATGCTAGATAAGCTCAACTTGTGACATGCACCAGCTAATCATTTGTTGAGTGACGGCAGAGGAAAATGTCCCTCTGATTTTACACACATGAAATCATGAGGATTGTACATTCTCAGTAAGGGTGCATCGGCTGATGCTAGCTTTACCCATCCACTCTCTGTCTTGTTCTGAACTATTCCCAGATACACAGAACCAGGGGTTATTGATTTCCAGGCTATATTGCAGGCTCTGATTATTCAATGAGGTCTCAACGGGTAATTAGAGGAACAACTTGTCACTGTTCAGCCATTTGAAAAACTGTTAGTAGCCAGCCCAACCTTGCCTGGTTTGTTTTGTCTATGTGATTTAACAATTAGTTGGTGTACACATTGAGCTTGCAGCACAGGTATAAGCTTTCCTATCTATGACACCTGGAGTTAAACTTTTTCTCCACAGTACTGAAAGTCCTCAATTCCCATTCATATCAGCAAGAGTTTAAGGACACTGAGTACTCAAGAAGGGTAAGACAGGCACAAAAGTTGGACTGAGGGATCTAATACTTTTTCTGTTTCCCCCTTGAGAGAAAATCCTCTTTTTCATCTGTTGCCCCTCTCATTTCAGTTCATTTCATTTAATTTCATTTCAAACCACACACCATTTTTTCCAGATTAAAGAGTCTTCATCTGCAGTCAAATAAAAATATTTTGATATTCAGTGCTTTATTAGATTCGTATCCTTGAAAACTGTAGAGGCCCATTCAAAAATGTCAGGTATCCTCATCATTAAATATGGCTCTACAGATGAGCACAGGTTGTAGTAAGTCTTCTCAGGATAATTGCTATCATACAAGCATCATATTATGGTAAGAAACAAATTAAAACCCTCTTAGTTAGAAGTTTATCTAGGCCTGAATTAACAGGCTGCGCATCCGACTTCCCATTTCCTCTGTGTAGCCCTTGCTGCAAATGTTCAACATCTCACGCTGCTTCTGTAATTGTCTCGAAAAAGGCCATCAGATTCAGAGCACTGTTTCCCATATTTCTGAATTACATTTATAGACTAAGGCACTCCAGGGTACAGCGTACGCTTATCTTTCTGCACTTTAAAACATGGCAGGGTACCTCAGTCCTGGACTAAAGATGCATTAGCAGAGTCATGCGGTGACAAATTGCATAACACCTGCTTTTACTAGGCTTAGCTCTAGTCTGCTATTAGTCCCTTGCTTTCATGAACAATGTCTTTTATACACGAAAGAATAAAATAAAACTTGGTCAAGGTAGAGTTGTAAATAAATGCCAATACGTTAAACTGAAAAAGCTTTAGAGAATGTTGCTGTTGACAACCAGGGAGGCCAAAAATCTTGAAAGCACAAAGTTTACACACATGAGACCGGTGATGCCTCAAGCTATGGCATCTGTCACTTCACAAACCACCATGGGGCAGGGGCTTGTGTCTATCACAAGGATCAGGTTGCTTGCCTGCAAAGCTCAAACCCCATCCATTTGCAGCACAGTCCACGTAGCCAAACCAGGTGGAGGGAGCAATGGTGTCCTGCGGGGTTCTGCAGCACTGCACTGCTGCTCTGAAGCCATTTAACCCTGCCTGCGTGGGTATTTTGGTGCACAGAACGCTGGCTGCTCTTGTTGGAGGGAAGAAGGTGCAAAGGTGTCATCCCAGGGTGGTGGGATGTGGTGGGTGGAGTGGGATGCTGCAGGAGCTGGTCCGTGGCGCGGTCTCTACCCCCCGATCCCAGCACTGTGCTGCAAGAGAGTGAAGCCCCTTCTCAGCAAGGTGGGGCCATAGAAGAGATCAGGCAGCCCCTCTCCAGCCACAGCTGGTGAGAAACAAAGGCAGAGCAGGGCCAAATCCAGCTCTCTGTGGCCACACTGATGGAAAACAGTATCAAAAATGAGGCATCTCGCTGCCCTGTCCTGCAGCAGGATGAAGAAGAAAATAGAGCTGAGGCTGTCAGGAGAGATGGAAAACCAGAATTGTGGGACGTGGAGGAATACTCCAATCAGGGACTAAAAGTCAGGAGCAGCAGCTTCTGGTAAGCTCCCTTTTCTTCAGAAAGGCTCTCAAGGAGCCATCAGTCACTTCATACTCTTTCAGGCATGCACAATAATTTAGGATTCTCCAAATATACTGCTCTGCATGGATCTGTGTGAGATACTGGGCAGAGGCTTAGGGCTGAAAAAGAGCCCTAAGAAGGAGCTAAAATACTGAAGAGAAAAATCAGGACTTATAGAAGGAAAAAGGAGACGGACAGATCGGGATAAAAGGAGTTAGGGAGTAGTTAAAAAAAAAAGTGAAATGGAAATTAAAAAAAACCTTTTTAATAGAAAAAAATTGCATGAAAAAAAAAAGAGAGAAAGGTAGGAAAGAGAGTGGCAAACCACAAAATTTTAAGTTTGTGAATGACCACTGAGCCAGCAGATGACATAAAAGACAAAGAAATGTCCCATAAGACACACACCTATTACCAGACCAGAGTCCCAGGGCTGACGGAAAATATAGCGAATAAGCCAGTTGTGTGCATCAAAAAGATTGTATATGATTATTAGATCTGAAGGCCTACAGAAATACAATAGGAAAAAACTAGAAAAAGGGGGAGAGCAAGGGATAAATATTTAAATAGCAAGAGGAGAGGTTATGATGATAAGAAAAGCTGACGACAAAACATCCCATGTGGAAGCATGCATCTAGCCCCAGTTGATGGTGCTCTGGGGCTCCCAGAACTTTTTTTGTGGTGTTGCTTGGAATTTGTAACATCCAAAAAGACACCAAAATAAGCACATCTAGTTTTGCTCAGCACAGAACGCAACTGATATTTTCACTGCACAAATGTGACACACGTAGGTATGCCGCTTCTGTGCTTCTGAGTCACGGCAAATAAAGTTGTAATATAGGCTGGTGTGGCTTACAGGCCAGGGCTAACAGGAGGCTGGGGCAGCTGAGTTAAATCTTATAGAGAAAGCAGGTCTGTCAGTGTTCTCTGAGACTTGTGCACAACACAGATACCTTGATGTTACTTCAAAATCTACTTTCTTAAGCCATCTGCAAATCTTAATTAACTGCAAGATCCCCGCTGTGTTGCTGCGCATTGCTGCTGTTTCCTTGACATGACTGGCGAGGTGGGGTCTCCTCCAGAGATTGTGCCGGGTCCAGCAGATGGGGCCCAGGACAGTCACAGGAAAACAAAAGTTGATTCCCAACTCATACAAAGATTCATTTCACAGCAATACATTCATCTTCTCTTTTCCCCAGCCATAAGACGTCGATAATCATACTTACAAACCTCCTGTGATTACCAGAAGGGCTGGGGAGAGACAATTCAGGTCTGTGAAACATCCCATGATCTTCCAACAAAAGATGCCATAAACAGAGTTAAAGATCTGAAAACAAGGACAGGCATCTGCCTTCCCCCTCTGCCTGACCTAAGGAGCTCCACAGAACACTTTGGGAAGCATGCTGCCAGTTTCAGTAAGGCTATTATGCAAGGAAAGAGAAATATCTTTGTGTTCAAGGCAATGGCATGGAACCCAGGGAACTGTCTTTTAGCTCCAAGTCTGCTGCAGATTTCTTACTGGCTTTGACTTAGCCATTTAATCTTTCTGCATTTCAGTTATCCCATTAGGAGAATCAAGAGATAACCCTTTTAACCCACACGGGTGTTGTAGGTACATTCAAGTTGCTGAAGAGCTCTGATACTAAGATGATTTAGGCTATAAAATTACATAAGTGTATTAGGAATTCTGTAGCTAGCTGATTCCCATTTCATAACATCCACTAAAACTGACATATGGAGTTCTTAATCCATAGATAAATTCATTTTAATCCCCAAGTCAAGTCAATAGCACTGGTTTCCTTCAAGATCAACCACACACACAAAAAGATATATCTATCCCAAGCCATCTGGATATTACTGGGTTAAGAGAAGCCAGAAAAAAGAGGAAATGAAATAAAACAATGAATAAATAAAACCACTTAATTATAATAATTCATAATTTGTCAATGTTTCAGATGGTGTATTTAAACTTTTCACAAGTAGATCCTTGCATAAATTCCCACATGTAAAATGTCAGTCATGCTAATTTAATTTTCTAATTTAGAGACCAGGGCATGGACACTGTACTTCAAGAGTGTACAGTTAGCTTCAAACTGAACTATGAACAGAATAAGTCTCTTGAATAAACTAATCATGGAGCTTTTTTACTGTAGCAGATCACAGCTTAACGAGAACAGCAAGGTTATTGAGGAATGCATACTTCAAAGCAAGAGTGATATAAATTACAATGACAAGAATGCAACTAGTAAAAACACCAAAGAAACCATATCACGTTAGATATGAAGTGTCCTGTCATAGTTCAAACTTCAGCCTGAATACAATGAACTTACTGAAATGAATAGATCACTCTTGTAGCATGACTAATGCAATCATCTCATTCATGTGACCTGACAAGAGCTTTCTGTATGTGAGATTTAAGGTGAGAATTTAATAACATCATTGAGCTAGAGCTAATGTCATCTGGCACTTTAAATCTCTCAGATGGAAAGTTATCAGCAGATAAAAACCTTTTGTGGAGTTCAGTTAGTGATTCTGAGAGGTAAATTTGCTGAAATGGCACGACTGAAACGAAAGGTAGTGTTAACATTCATTCTTTTGCAATAAAGAATGAATTTAGGAGCTCAGGAAGGCTGCTGCACAGAGACCTAGATAAAGCCAAACATAGCCCAGGTAGATGCTATTTCAAACTTACTCTTTTACTTCCACGTTTCGCTTTAAACCTTATCAGGAGATAAAATAAAAATAATGAAAAAACTCAGTCATTTCACAACTGGTTTTCTTTTAGCTAGATAATCAGCTAATGCCCTTCTAGTTGTCTATGGCACTTTGATGCAGACAAATATTCCTATGGTAGTGGTAGAAAACAATAAAGCATACTTCATCTGGAAGCCTAAATAAGCCTTAAACTTTAAAGAATAAGAGAACTGGGCTCTTATTTCCTAAAACATTATTTCTATTCTGAAGGGTCATGACTTCTAGTCTTCCTGCAACCTGGATTTGATGGCAAACCTTGATCAGACTCTAAAAGGAAATAAATTGGCTTTTTAAAGGAGACGAAAAGATACCACCATTAGTATTTTAAAAATTAGTGAGGGATTTTTGAAATGAATGAGTTGACTTGCCAGGAGACATTTAGGCCTGTGTATGGTGCCAAGAGCAGCAGCAGACAAAGAAAATAGAGCCCATGGAAAAGTTAGCGACAGGGGGCCTGGTTTGAATGACAACACAAAATAAACTTCCTGTTTTTCTTGGATAGGTGATTTTCTAGACGGAAAAAACACAGGGCCTTCATCCAACTTGACATGAAAAAAACATTTGATGAAATGCCACATGGGAAAGTATTTAATAGCAGGAGAAGACAGGGATTAGTGCAAGGAGTGTAGCAGTCTGAGTTTAAAAACAAAGTTCTTGGGCAAAACACAGCTAACTGTGGCTGTGGCTGAAAAATCAGTAGGAACCAGTCACGTCTCATATTTTCGTATAATGACGTCAGTTAAATACAGGACTGAGATATGACATTTGCTGAGGAATGTCATCGGTAAAGATGAGTATCAGGATATTGCGTGGGAAGAACCTGAGACGTTCAAGAACAGTCATAGTGGAAATGGAATCAAATTGCTTAGAACAGAAATGGCATCACCTTGCACTTAGAGACTAGGGATGAGAAGTTGTTCCCTAAGCTGAGAACTCATTAGTCAGTGATGACAGAAGGGGAAAAGGCCTGGGGGTATTTATGGAGGACAGGATGACTGAGCCACGATGGAAAGCGTAAATACAGTCCTCCATTTTTATCCGGTAAAATGTTCCTGGTAGAAACAGGGGAGTATCAGTGCCACTGTATAGTTCATAGATGCCATAGAGAGGGCATCTGCAGTGCACTTCTAGGCAGTCATATTTAAACAGAAAAAAAAAAAGTTGAATCTAGAGCAGGTGATTAGGATAATCAAGGAAATGAACAGCTTCATCTTCCCAAAGGACGCAGATGGAAGTGAAACAAAGGCTTCAGGAGATATGAGTGCTGTCCACAAGTGCAGCAGAGAATAAACACCCACCAGTGAAAATGATGACTTATCCTAAAGGACAGCGTGGGCACAAAAAAGCATCAATTTGTCACAATCACATATTAAGATGGAGATCAGAAGAGGAGACTGGCAGAAGAGCCATCTTCTTATGGGAAAGTGGTAACAAGATCTGTAAAGGAACAAGAACGACTTCTAGTTTTAAGGTGCAGTGTGATCCCCTTCCTGAAATCATTATATTACATAAGTACTTACAAAACAGTGAATTTGCCTCAGCCCAGGTGGTCCCTTCCAATCTCATTTCTCTGTGCATTGGTCTTTTAAAAAAAACCAAAACAACTTTTTCCCTTTCCTCCTCATTTGCAGTCCCAACTCAAATATTGGTAGTTGGACTTAGCTGTTTTTCTAAAATCTAGGTATGTTTAAGAGCTCAAAAGGATTTTGCTTTTGCTTTGCACAAAGATTTGCAGCCCTTCTCTCTGAACCAGTTGAATTATAAATACTGATACAAATACCTGAAGTAACCTGATAAAGTCCTGGTATAAATCAAACAGTTGAAATTGAGACTTCAATCTAGATAAAAATATGTCCATTACCAGAAAATAAAACACCACAGCAGGAATAGATGTACTCTGGCTTTCGGAGGCTTTGGAGGGAAAAAAAAAAAAGCAGCAATCATGCTTGTTACAATAACAAATTAATCCATCTACAAAGAAGCAATATGTCACCTGCTTCTATCAATAGTACAAAGATTTATCTTACATCATCTTCTGTAATGCTACATGTACTGAATCTTCTTATGAATTAGTATTAATCTAAGTAGATAATGGCTAAGGAGCTGCTTATGAATAGCTTGGAAGATACCGTGAGAAGAGTTTTATGTTTTTGAAAACCTTTTTATGAAGGGGGATTCAGTCTCATATTATTTCTTGTAATGACTACGTAGTTTTCTTCACGAGCACTACTGTGTGAGGCTTTTTTTCAGACTGACTTATAGCCAGAAAGGCATTTGATATTATGGATCACCCTGGGAGTACTTGCTTTCATTTTCCTTTACATTTCAAAAGCAAGAAAAAGTTTCTAAATTTTTTCGGTACATTTTGGCCAGTGAGAGCTGGTTATATCCTGGCTGGACACTGTTACCATCAACGCTCAGCAAAACTCAGACCTTTCTTTTCAAGCAGATCAACTTGCATTGGTCATGAACCCGCTAGTTCTCAGATAAGTAATGAAATACATGTAGGTGAAATAGATTCCCAGTTGCTGGCCAAGGTTTGGGTGCCATAAGTAATGGAATAGGAATTAACAACAACAACAAAATCTTAAAAAACACAGATTTCTGATTTATGTAAAAACACACAACAAAATATAACAGAGGAAAACGTGAGATGAGAGAGACAGAGATGGAGATTTTTTACCAGGAGAAACCTACGCTAAATCTGGCAGAGCCATGCCAGCACAGAACTCAAGTGGGAGGAGCATCCTGCCCAAAACCTTCCCTTCCCACAAACTTTGTGCATCCAGGACCATGGCAAGACCACTCCTGGCTCCCTACAGACCACTCTGGAAATGAAAAGTGGGGACTTGCAGTAGACCAGAAACGTGTTCTAAGGGCTCTTCAGCATTGCTCCGTCCATCTTGTGCAGTTTTGATTCCTCTTTGTTTTAAAGCTGGCTGAATTTTTACTCTTGGTTCATTGTGATTCTGCCCTGTTAAGGTTGTTTTGGTTTTTTGTTTTCCTATACAGAAGTCACTGTGGATAGTCATAGAATAGCTTGGGTTGGAAGAGACCTTTAAAGGTCATCTAGTCCAACCAGAGTGTTATCAGGAACCAGGATATAAGGAACCTCAAGGCCAAAGAGATGTGTTTAACTTGCACCCGCAGAGAGATATAATGAGAAATTGGAAAATTATGTTAGCAAAGAGCGAGAGGATGGTGTTTTAAGGGACCTTGTGAAATCTTGCCTTCAGTCTCTAGCCCTGCAGGTGTAAAATATTTGGCCAAAGATGCAAATCATGCATTTACTTTGTGTTTTCATCAGATCGAATCTCTCACTTAAATGCAGAAGGGCAGATTTCTGGGTTCATCCAGAACTTCAGCTAGGTCCTAGCACCCCAGATAAGCAGGGGTTTGTACCAAACCATGTCTCCTTGTAGAAGTATGGCTTAATGACCTGTTCTAAACCTACACGTGCCAAGCAGACTACCGTAGCACCTACCACAGCTACAGTTATGAGAAGTCAACTTCTGACATGGTTCAAAGGGTGGCCCATCCACTCCAGGAGGAACTATGCAAAGCTCCATTGATGTGATCCCGGTGCACAAGTAGAAACTACCTGAAAAATAATAATGGCCATCTACTGCTGGATTCCTGGAACACTGACAGAGGCTTCACTGAGGGGCAGTTAACCTGAAGTCCTTTTACTACCCCACAAAAAGGATAAAGCCAAGATGAATGCCTCCCTTACAGCACTTCAGTTTATGTCCCAAACCCAGGCTCATCTGGAGGAGAGCTCTGCTCATCCTAACACCATCTCTGCCTTTCCCCAGCCTTCCTGCTCCTCTGCATGAGCATTTAGTTCCTGTTGGAATAGAGCAGCCCAAGAAGTACAGAACAAGGCAGAGAAAACAAAAAGAAATAAACCCCAAGAATGCATGTTCTTGAGCCCTATGCCACAACAAGTGCTCTGAATGGGTGCACTTGAACAGGATCCAGATACTTGGAGCTACTAGACTGGAAGTGCATCAGACAGTCAAAAATCACCTTTTCCTGTGACTCATAGAAGTTCATGATTTGGGTTCAAAGCCTGTGTAATCACTGCAGCTAGTTAGTAAACTCGTGAACGGAATCGATATTTTAAGGATACCTTTCTCATTTGTGAGGTACCCAGAACTGGAAATTAGACTCTTGTTATTTATTCTTTCTAGCAATGTTTTCATATAATTTTTACACATAAATTTGTAAGCTTTTCTAATTAGACCAGAAGCATTTCAATCTGTGCAACGTGTTGCTATGTTGCTGCAGTAGACGTAAAAAGAAATTGCTATCCAGGCTTAAATGATATGTGGCTATTGCTGTCTTAAACAGGAATGATGGTTTTGGTGAGGTCTTAAGCCAGAAATCCAATTTTCTGTCTGCTTTTATAACACAGCAAAAGGAGCAGACATGAGGCGAGCCCATGACAGGTTAGAAATGAGAAATTGTAAGGGCTATTAAACTTTCTAAAAATGTTCCCAGTGGATTAACATAAACTTACTTGGTGCCTCTATTTCTGTAACTGTGATATAGTGGGAGCATTCACAGTGTTCATTGGTTTATTCAGTGAACTCTTATGTTTTGCTGGTAACCTTGGCTGACACAAAAACAAGGAGGGATATCAGAGCATCCTCACACCTGAAACAGGATTTCAGCTTATTTTGCACCTTTTACATTTTTCATGAGTCTTATTTTGCAGAGTCTTGTTTTGCTTTAAGTTTCTTTTCTGTTCGTTTTTGAAGATTACTCTCTTGTTTTTAAGAAGGGGCTGTTTGCTTTCAAATTAATTGGAGAAAAAGCAGCCTTTGAAAGAGAGGCTAGATACCATTTTTCGCAAGCTATGGGTAAAATCAGAGCCATCCAAAGCAGTGTTAATTTGCCCAACACATCACCCGAGTGAATGTGGACAAGGGAAGAAATAAAATGCAAAAAGTCACAGTTACTTATGGACAGTCTGCTCAAATCCAAGACAACGCATGGAAATGAGTATGGCCAAGTCATATTTTGCACTCATAAGCAAGTTTGGTTTTGCATCACAAAATGAGAATATGAATCCAAAGAAAAGGAATGAGCCCATGCCAAAAGTTAAGAAGATGGGAAATATCTGTATTGGGCAGTGAGAGATACCTTCTAATCATCAGAGCTTTGAATCAACTTTCGGGCAAGACCTGCATCCATAACTTATGCCCTTAATGGCATGTATAATTGCTGTTGACAATATAAAATTTATTCTAGATTTATACTGGGGTTACTGAGAGCAGAGGCCGGTCTTTTAATGTGAAATAAGTCCCCTGAGAGACATTGCCGGGTAGCAGAAAGTGACACTTTGCATCATAAGAACTGCGATGACACTGACATCAGTAAGTGCCCTGTCAGCATTCTAAGAGAAAATTAGGCATGGAAATATTCTGATTTTGATTTAGTGCCTGAAGTACTTGGCACTGGAGAAAAAGTTTGGGTTCGAGCATGAAGGAAACGATATAGGCCTTTCTGCCCAACCATCACCACCCAGTATAAACATTTGTATAACCCCACATCTGACCAACACATTTTACAAGGAACAGTGATGCAAATTATATCTGAGCTCTTTAATACATCCTCCACAAGGCCCAGGCTTCTTTGAAAGAAACCTGGAGAAGTCTCCCAGCCACATATCTCTGTAGAGGGTGCAAAACCAGAGTTAGGTTAATAGTTGGACCTGATGATCTTGAGAGTCTCTTCCAACCAAAATGATTCTATGATTCTGTGAAATGAAGGAGTAACTTGACAGTCTCCTAGAGTTGAAGCAAGGATGGAAATGGGTAGAAAGAATGAGCTGTGCCTTTACAAGTGGTAGCAGTCATCTTCTGCTTTATTTCAGCACAGAATTTGGCTCTGATGTACATCTCTGCAGCAGCACAGAGGAGCCATAAAGCCACACTGGCTGACAAGCCAGAGATTCCCCTTGCATGGGGAATTCATGCACCGCAAAGCCAGAAACACCAACCCCATATCATTATTCCTCCCTGTGGAGATGATGTAGGCAAATGTCAGCAGCAGCTCACGACCGCAATTCTCCAGCTGCTGGAACAGCTGCTTGGGGCCAGTGTTGACCTGGAAAACATTAGAATAATCTTAAGGCTGCTTTGAATTGTTCCAAGAGCTGAACCAGCTGGCTTAATTTTGCACAGGAGACCACACTTGCCCCTCTCAGACCCCCTGTCAGAATTTTCCTTTTCCACAAGTCAAATCCTTCCTCGCATAGAAAGGAAATCATGGGGGCAGGTTATCTTCTCCAGAAGACAAAGCTACAAGGCTGCTGAGTACGTCCAATACTGGGTGTGAAGGGAAGCAAGAGAAACGATTAACCAGGTTCTGCTACCAGCATATTTTCTTGTTTCATGATCAGATCTTTAGTAAGTGACTGACGGTGCTTCAGGTACTTTAACCAACTGCTGCCCTCATTTAATGCCAAGTCTGCCCAAATCCTTTGCTTCTGCCAATCAAACCTCAAGCGTGACTTCCAAAGTTTATCCTGGAGTAAGAGCCATCTTTTTTGCCACACTGATTTGGAAAGCCATTCGACAGAGCTCTCCTGATCAGCAGGAAGGGAACAAGACATTTCCTGGAATAAAGTTCTTCATTAAAGGACTTTCCCTACCAGGGAAGCATAGTGTTGTTATTACAGCATGTAATTAGAAGTCAAAGGACTAAAGCTTAAATAAAACAGCTGTGTTACTGAATTATTAACTTCCTTAGCTATTAATTTGCAACATACACCAACTCTTCTTCATGATACGGATGTTGAGAGGCTTAATCAGTGAATATACCTGAACCAATACAAAACGTTGAAAAGCTGTATACTTGGTTTTGTGGAGGTGAGCATTTTAGTAAACATTTATAACTGAACCAAGGAGCTGTTAGATTTTGAGCTAAAAACAATAAAATGCACCTGCTGTAGGATTTTAACACTTTCCTCTCTCTGGACTTGGAATAAGTTAGCTGGGACCAAAGGTAAGAGTCAGTTGCACTCTCCTACTGAACAATACTGCTGTTTGAATTATTTTTTTAATAGTCCTAAAAGAGTATCTGTCTATCTTCAGACAAAATTTATGAGCATTTGGGCCCAGGATTCTTCCCCTAGGGCAGAGTAAATAATTTTCAGCTTCTACTGAAAGCCTTCCCTTACTTGTAAAAAAAAAAAAATTAAAGAGAGAAAAGCCTCAGAAAAAGGATGAAATTTACAGAAAAGACCAAAAAAGAACATTCAGAAGATGGAGCCATTTACTTGGTAGTGTACTATAACCATTGGAAGCAAGAAAGATTTCTGTTTTCCCTGTATAAAAGCCCAGTTTCATTCAATGAGCCACTTAAAGACAACTTAAAGTCAACACAAATATAGAATTAAAGCACAGTTCAGGTGTGAAGGGACCTCTGGAGACTGCCTAGTCCAACCCCGCTGCCCAAGCAAGGCCAGCTAGACCAGGGTGCCCAGGACCATGTCCAGTCTGGCTGTAAATACCTCCAAGGATGGAGACTCTACAACATCTCTGGGCAACCTGTGCCAGTGCTCACAGAGAAAAAGTTTGCATCTAGAAATTTTCTGGAACCGTACTTCTCTCTGACATTTCTCTGTTTGCATTTACCTTTTGCCATTATGCTTTTCAGGTCTTCCTTGGTGTTCAAAATAGATTCTGATAAGAGAGCAAATGTTTTTTGAGAAAGAAGACAGATCTGTAAGAAAGAGGGAACTCTGTATGAGATGTTCATGGCTACGGGAGCAGTGCAAAATGCTAAAGGTTACAAAGAAAGAACAAAAGGCCACCTTTTCATCACCAAGCATGAGCAACCAGAACATTTATGCATTTATGATGGAATTCCTGAAGATGCTAAACAAAATCAGGAGAAGTAAACAATGCTAGGAGGTTTGGAACAGAGTAATAAAAATGAAATTATTAATAGCTATTTATAGTTAATACCATCAGGTTACAACTCAGTAGCAGCACAGGAGGCACAACATAAAACAGACAGCAAATTTAGGAAAGGCTGCATCTTACAGTCACAACATTACTGGGGATAGCTGACGGAATCCCTTAGCTGTGGAAAATCCCCTACTATTTTGTACCTTTGCATGGCATTGTGCATGCCCGTCAGGGCAAGAATTGACGTAAGCACTGGAAAATCATCTGGCCTGTGGATGGAGTTAATGTGAGATAGGCTGTATGGCATGAAAACACATCTAGCATGCTTGGAAAGGAGTAGGCACTTGCAGGTTTTAAGACATGTTTCTAGAGATTCAGCCACCAAGATAAAGGTCATCTTGTCTTTTGGACTGTAAGGCTTCTGAAGATTATCCCTCACCAATCAGTAAACAAACAGTAGGAAACAAGGAAGTCCAAACTTTGACTGGTTTCAAGATACTGAATGGGGGAGAGCAGCAGGAGAGGGGCTGAACAGGTTGTTGAATAAAGTTTACATCTTACAGAAATACCACAGGTTTCAGAAGTAACCAGTGCGGACTGCAAATAAATAAGAAAATACTTCAAATTCTGTGTCACTGGCAAATGGGAATTAAGGTCTAATTATCACACTGACATGTTTCAAAATTTAAAAAAATACATCTTCTGAAACTGTCACAGTGTCAAAACAAATATCTACATGTTCAAGCAGATGTCAGATATTGTAGAGGCGTATATGTACTTGCAACTTTAAACAGAAAATTTTCTAAAATTGGAGACATAATCTGTTGCCTTAATTGCAACATACATAGAAATCTTGGTTGGAGGGAAAAGTGCTGATTTCATCTTTCCCTTTTTCAACACACAGAACATGACTTGTGAGTACAAATAAATTGAAATAAAAGAATCAGTAGCATATTTAGATAGATCCAGGCCCATCTCCGAGTGCTATTATTTTTTTCTTTTCCTCCTAATACTGTTATTTGCAAACGTAAAAAGAGTGTTGTATAAATTATTGCATTTGTATTGTAGCTAGGGCTAATAATAGTATCCTTTGCTGAGACTACATAATGTCTCACTCCTAAAGATATGGACTATCTTTCCACAAAAGAAAAAAAAATTGTGGAAAGTGCCCACTAGTGACATTTATTTAAATACTCCATAGAAACTATGGCTTATTATTATAGTCACAGTCTCAAGACAAATGTAGATGTAAATGAAGTGCGTTAAACCAAAGATGAGGTTCTTCAATAAAGAATCCACCTGCCAAACAGTATAGAAATTACATCCTTACTATAACAACATCAGACTTCTTTAAGGCATCCTCACAGAATGAGATCTTTAAGAGAGACGTGAATGTCAAGGAAATGCATGCCTTGGAGATTTGCTCAAGAAAGTGCATTCATTTACCCTTATATGACCAACAACTGCAGGGTTTGACCCTGAAGCTGATGTTCAAGCCACTTCTTTCCACAGCATCAGCTGCCACACAGCTGTACCCCGTACTTACCACGTAAGTGCAAAAGCAGCAGCCAGTGATAACACACCATGGGTTTTGTAACCAAAAGGGGCAACACCTTTTATCTGACAAGAATCATGAGGGAATTTGAGATAAACCAAAGTATCTACCCTTTTCGTCCAACAAAAAGACCGGATTTTCCATTTTGTATTCAATTACCTCTTATGGCACAGGTCATGCAATCTACTGGCTTAACCAAGAAGTTAAAGGAACTCCAAAGACCAGACAGTTCCTCAATCAAGGTAAAAGGCCATGGCTTCACTGAAGGCCTCAAAGTCAAGACACATTTGAGACACATAAAGCAGCTCTCAAATAGCAATCTGAAGTAAAGGGGTCAATACCACATCCTGTACCAGGTGTGAAGGTGACAATGAAAAGTTCTGTACATGAGGATTAAAAAAAAAAACAGAAAAAAAAAAATTATTGGTAACTTTGAAGATCTAGTGATGGGCTCTGAACTAGCTATTACCACTCCGGACAGAGATGTTGGAGTTATAACAGATACCACTGCGAACATGCCAGCTGGGTGCTCAGTAGTTGTCAAAAAATGACTAGAATGTTGGAAATTATGAGGAAAGAAATAGAGAACAAAACCAAAAACCATCATTATGCTCACGTCTTGATTACTGTGTTCAATTCAGCTCCTCTCAGAAAGAATATAGGTTGAGCTAGAAGAGACACGAAGAAACATGATAAGGATGATCAAAGTTTTGGCACAGCTTCCAAACAAGGAACAACCAATGCATTGTGATTCCTCAGTCTGAAAAAAGAGATAATGGAGATAGAGAATAAGAGGGGTTGACAAAATCATGAAGGGCATAGAGAGAACAGGAAACAGTGCTCATTTTCTTTTCTAGTACAAGAACTAGCAGACATCAAACTAAGTTTTCAGAATGCACCTTCAAAACAAAGAATACACAGCTCGACTGCAGAAGTTGTTACCAAACTTGTGGAATGCTAAAGATGCACAACTGCAAAAAGTGATCAGAAAAAATTCCTGGAGGAGAAAATAAGTAAATAAATAAACAGATTGATCGAAGGCTCTTAAACATGAAGACAGCATACCAGACCGAGGATCTCAAGCCACTGGAGGCTGGAGGAGTTTACCAGCATGGAGGACTAAACACTTGCTCTATACTTGTGCACTTGACACACCCTGTATGTCAGTCCAGTGTAGGAAACTGTGCCACATGGATGAATTCAGCCATTTCAACGCTCTGTTCAGCCTCTTTCATAAAGAGGCCAGGAGAGGGAAACAGGGATTGCTTTCAGACCCAGAAGTTCCTGAGACAGGAGGGCACCTGTGTGCTTAGTTTTAAGCTCATACTTAGGTCTTATTAAATTTAATAGAACTAAGGCACAGATATCATTCCTTTCTTTTCTTAAACTAAGGTGTTTTCTGGGATTGGAGGTCTTGTTATTACTATTCATGTCAATGTCTTTGCACAATTTTCTTCACCTTCTATTACAATTTTCCCAGATTAAAAAAAAGCAAGGTGTGCGTAGTGCTGCAACAATTCATTAAGGGTAGACTGAGTGCACACTTCTGTGCTTTAATTACATCAAAGCTCTCTTGCTAAAGTTGATCATTACTACTGCAGGGGAGTTTGTCAACCAAAGATTCTTATCTCCTCTGAGGAACAAAATAACTTTATCCACAGTTCTTAATATTCACTAATATAATTTTAAAATTTTGCTGTCACATGCTAATTGAGCAGATGCAAACCTCTCATGGGGTTTTCTTTAAAGAATAAATTATTAATAACTGCCAGTGAATTTAAGGTATATTTTTATTTTAAAAGTTCACTAATTACGTTCCATTCAGAAGACGCAGAACAGGAAAAAATAAGGACCTAAAGGAACGTGTGTGTTCAGTCATGCTAATGACTAAGACTCCAGCCATGTTTTCTAGATGTAATAATATATCCTATAGCCTTTTGGACTAATCAAATGAAAGTAGGGGATTTATGTTCCTGTGTGCTTTAAGAAGAGGGCTTAGGAGATTCCCAAAGTAATTTCATTTGACATTCAAAGCTATTTGATTGTAGTTTCTGAACATTTCTACCACATTTATATTCAGCATGTGGCAATCTGAGTTTTGTGATGTTTTGAAGCTGACTAATACATGGTATTGGTCTTTTCCTTCTTTTTTTCTTGTTCCGCAGTGCTGATTGCTTTCATATCACTAAGGCAAAAACGTTGTGAGTACATTTGAAATTGCTAACATTAGAAAAATCTCAGAGTCACCAGCATATTGGGGACTATTATGTAGTATTTGGGGATCTGGAATTTAAGGGGAAGAAATTGAAGCCTTATTGTATACTCATGGTAAGCGATTTTCTGCCACTGTGAATTTTGCTAGGACAGTGCAAAAGCTGCTGCTAATATATTTTCAGAGGACAAAATGCTGATGTAAATACATTTGTGAGATTCTATTATTCTGATGATTTTATTTTTACTAATATGATATGGCACAGCTGACATAAAGGCAACTTTAACCCTCTTTATACTCATCTTCTTTCTGCTCTTCCATCTCACTTTTCAATCATCTTAAAGGTACTGTACACAAGTTACATTCTGGTTTATTATTTGACTGCAGAGAAAACTAGTATCTTCACCAGTTTCTGGTGGCTAAAGGACCAGACACTTTTACAGCATGGTGACAGAGTCAGGCCACCAGCTGTTGCCTGACCCAGTGACGTGACAAATCCAAGAGACAGTGCAGATATTCAAAAATACTGAACCCAACACTATGGAGTATCTCAAACCTGCAGTCATCACACCAATTTTGACAGGATGGGGTCTTTTTAGCTGTCTGGGAAAAGCACCATTTGTAGTTAAGTGGATGCTCCAGTTCATGCACCAGCTATTTTTGCACACAGGATTTCTAGTTTGCCTTTGTTCTGGCACTGCCCTAAAAGTGGTTAAGGAAATAAAAGCTGTTTTGCTTAAAATCTATACAGATATTCCATGATAAATGCTCTCATCTTCTCACTACAACTGCTGCTAACTCTTATCATAATGGGAACTAAACTAGGAGCTCTGCAAGCGCACGGCACAGCACTGGATTGTCCTTGCCTGTGTAACAGTGTTCTTGTAAGCAAGAATCATCCAACTCTGACTTGCGTTTCAGAGACAAAAAAAAAAACTTGAGAAAGAAGTCTTCCTCATTCTTCTGGTAGGGAGGAAGGCAAGTGAAAGCTAAAAAAATAAAAGTAATAAATGCTGGATCCTTCTTATTCACTGGTACCGGCTTTGCAGTGGTGAGTGCTGGCGGCTCGGTGGGATGGAGGAGTGGGACCAGTGTGACTTACTAACCCAGCTCTCAGCTATCAAAATTTCAGGAGGCTGAAGTGCCTGGTGATTCACCACTCTGGAGGCCTCGGAATAAAAGTGTTCATTCACGTCTCATTAGGTTCTGCGCTGTCTCTTCCTCACCCTCCATCTAAAATTCAGCAGCACGCGGGTTGCTCAGCAATGCTCCTGAGAAGGTCCCCACATCCACCAGCGAAGCCGTCCCCTCGCTGGCTGTTCCACCTGAGAGCAGGAAAGCGTCACACAGGAGCATCTGCAAGTGCTGCCTTCTGCAGGAGGAAAGAGCTGGGAAAGGTCGGTTCTACGCCTTTTTAATAACCCGCCCCTCGGAAAAGAGAGAGACAGATCTCTGGGCTGGCAGTTGGTGAGAGAGAAGGTCAGAAAACCTCAGTTTAGTGCAAAATCTTGCTTTGAAGATTTGGGAAGGGTAGGCTAGTATTTCTCACATTGCAGAACTGCTAGCTTAGGGTGCCTTGTCATGCAAGCAAATAAATAAAACAGCTTTTAATAAATGGTGTAAGTCAATGCCTTTGTTACTGCTACTGTACCTAACTATTGTCTTGAACCAAAAGCAATTAAAACAGGGATTATACTTCAACAGCTGCATTTGTGGTGATACGTATGCATAGTAGAACTCAGCTGTGCTTTCAGAAGATGATCCATTTTTTAACACCTTGTTATAATTAGAACCACATGATTTACAATGAATTATTTATTTGATTGATTTCATCCTTTTTTCTTTTCTATCAATGAATTGTCTACAGAGAGCATGTTGAATTCTCAAATTCATAATCTGATGATTAGCTCCAGGTCTCTAAGTTATTCATCATTTGCTAATATTCACCATTCAAAATTTGTGCAGTGGTGTGCTATTTTATGAGGCTCAGAAGATGTACGGACTCTTTTCTCCTCCCTCTTCGGAACAATATGCGTAGTACGCTTTGTAAATTTTACTATAACATATACAGACTAATATTGTCTAATGGTTAAAATTTGGAGAATAATAATTTAAAAACAAACAAACAACACTAACTCCTGATGTTAAGCTTTACAATTTGAGCCCTAATCTGGTTTTGAAAGAAACTTAAAAAATCAGGACAGAAAAAAATTGCTTCCAGATATTCAGATATTTAGGAAATATGCTTCCAGATATTTAGGAAATAAATTCTGGTAAGTTGAGACAAAGTGATTTGGAGAAGTCTAATGCTGGATACTTTCATACAGTTTTTCAAACCAGATGCTTTCAGTGGTTTGTTTCCTAAGAACGAATCATCCAGTCCCATCCTTTAGTTGGCACAATAGACAATTCCTAATCTGCTTCTAGAAAGGCAGACAAAAGCAGATGCGAGCATGGACATTCATCTTAGTCATGAAGGATGTATGATGTTATAAAATGTCACCTCACAGTAACATACCTTCTTTGTATCATCTTACATAACTTAAAGCACTGCTCTACAAAAATCTACTATCCTAAGAACATTTATCTCAAGATAAGAGTGTCTTCATAATTCGAATAATTTATTTGATGACAATTTCCTGGTCCGCAGTGACTCATTACTTGCAAATAGCAAATATTCACAAGTTGCCATGGTGCAATATGTCACATTTGCTGTGATGTACAGGCCTTCAAACCTTCGTTTCCATCTCTTACATGCAGTACCTACAGTTATTGAGCTACAACAATCACGTTTATATGACTGTTAGTACAAAAGTCTGTTTGCCTTACCAGGTGATGAAATTTTCAAGCCTTAGGCTATTTTTAATCTTCTGGAAGTTTTTAAGTCTTGAGAAAGTACGCTCTGTTAATTTCCCATTTTAGTCAGCAGGAGAGAAGGCAGACGATGTAATAAGCACACAGACGATTGCACATATGATGACTTGTAAACTTGTCTGTAAATTCTGCAACAAATTATTAACAAGCAGCTGCAATGTTCTTACTGAGAAAAAAAAAAAAACTGCTTACATAATAGTTCATCATGATAGACGCTGAGTATTCATACAGATGTATTACATTTTTAGCCAGTTCCTATGGAAACATGACTTATGTGATCACAATCTGTATATGTTCCTCAATAACTTTTGAATCCATTGGCTAATTTCAGATACCTCTGACAGAACGGTGAGTGCTTGGGATAAGTCCTCCAGCTTGTGCAAGGCAGCTGGGTGTCCAAATAGTTGCCCTCATCAGAAGGCATCTGCTGGATGAGCTCAGCCTGTATCAGCCACCAGGGAGTCTACAGGCTGAGGCATGAAATAAGGTGAGGCAAAAAGACGGCATATACCCCAGCCATAGGAAAAATGTGTTTGGAGCTCATTAGCCACCATGAAAAACAAATCCGTGGGATATTAGACTTCATTGACCCAGACGCTTATAGAAGTTCTTGTCTGGAAAGTATATGATATTTCACTGCCCCAGAATTAGTTTAAGTCTTGAACAGGAAAGATGACTGTAACACTGTGCTTTCAGTTCAGACATAAAATCAAGAAAGCTCAAGTCTGGTCTTGCCTTTGACATATTCAGCTGCTGAGCACACCTGACCCTTGAACCTGCAAATGTAAATGCAGAGGTTTTACTTTAAACATGTGAGAAAGTCCTGTTTAAGCAGGCTGAGAGAGACTTGGTGCTCACATTTTCCTAAAGGACCCTTCTCTATGTCCCTTAAAAACCTATCCATGGCCTGGATGGTCTGTAAGTCTCCCTCGCCAAGCCCATCAACTTCAGTTACTCTTTGCCTGCACAGCCCTTCTCTTTCGAGTCCCATGAGGGCAAACAGCCTGGAAAGTGGTTCAAGCAGACACACCTCGGAGAAAGCGCAGCTTGGACAAAGTTTTCCTCGTCTTCTTTTAAGGGAGAAGCGAGGGACAGCGGCAGCCTGAGGGAGTCTCTCACTGTAATCCCTTCCCACCTCCTGGCCAGGCACCAGAGCCGGGAATGTGCCAAACTCAGGAAAACAAAAATAGGACCAAACTTCAAGTGAACTCTGTCCTCTCTAGTGGGTCATCCCAAGCAAGTCCCACGAGGAAGTCCATGGAGACAAAATTTCCACTTATTCCCCTCTCCTACCACAATTTTCCCAGCAGATCAGCAGAGAAGATACGTGATGCCAACGGTCTTATTTCTAGCTGCTTGCTTTCCCACAGCTTCGAAATCAATTCCAGCCACAGCCCTGAAAGGTGGCTGCCTGTACTCCCCTATGTGAGGACAGGCAGACTCCTGAAGGCTGGAGCAAGCACCCTGATCCAACTCCCGTGTGCCACAACAGATCCAAATCTCCTCCTCCAAGATGGCTAATACTCAAACGCACCCAGGCTTTAATCGCTTTCAAAACAAAGGTCAGTTCAAAGACCCAAATTCCTCAGCAGCATTCATGCACCAAATTAAACTGTTCGTCACATAGCGCTGATTTTACCTTTTCACTCAGCTTATCCCCACTGTGTCTGTGTCCACAAGCCACTCTCCCACCCCATGGAAGGACACATTGTTAGCACCAGGCTGATGGTCAAGGATCTTATAGGTTGCACTGTACATCACATCCCACAGCAACCGTGTAGGGAACATACATCCCTCACTTAAGTCTTCTGGATCAGCCTCCAGACTCGCTTGTCTCCTCCACCGACTACACAAAATACAATCAGGTACTCTGAATGGCATCTAAATGAGATGCCTGCAGCAACTCGAGGAAGGCTGTTCATACCATCTATTTCAGTTACCGCTCCCTGCTTTTCACAACCCTTTTTAACCCTGCAAGGTTTTGAAACAACCTACAAGGAACAGCGGCAACTCAACCAAGACTAGAAACCCCTGGAAGTTTCAGCAAACTGCAAGTGACTTTCACTTTCAGCAGCTTTTATAATGTATATGTTATTGTTCTAGTGCCTGTTAGTCCAGTGATGCTTAGCAAAATCAAGTGGTTGTTCTTTCTTTTTTTATATTGTCAAACTAATAAGAGGGACATTAAGATTCTACACACAAAGATAGGAGCAGTAATAATGAGGGAATTTTCTCCCACACTGCATTTAATTTAAAAGCACCAAGATTAGTACCTAAGCTCTTCTGGACACTCTAGGAGTTAATATTTTGCTCCATGGGTGTGTATACACGTCTGTCTTCTTCTGTGTGGCTCTCACACCTGCAGCTGATAATCATATGCAGTTTCAAATGAGTTGAGAAAATGAAAATTACCTTCAAAAGGAAGGAAAATGCATTTGATATACCTCTCATTCCAGCACTTGTGAGTCTCACTATAATTACCACTGTGAGCTCGCAGGCAGATGGCAAACGCGGCAGCACCTTGAAATCAGTCAGCAGGATGCTGTAGAAATGCTCTTACTAACATTTTGTTCAAGATGTTTCAAGACACAAATCTAAAAACTGGCAACCTAGACATAACTATTGTGATTATTAGTGAGCCTTAAATAAGGAGCACATTACATCTCCACCAGCCTACGTCTCTCTGTACCCACAGAGTGCCAGCTATGCTGTACCCTACTTAGCTGTATGTGCTCAGCCCCAATTAATGTTATTACAGACACCGAGACAGAAGGGTCAGCATTAACAGACGAGATAGAAAACAGCCAGGTTCTGCTCCAAGGGAAAAAAAAATATCTCACTTATGTCAGGGGAATAATTTTGAGCCTTGAAGGTTCGGACAGCAGTGGTATGCAAGCAAACTGGAGGTTGCCAGCTGCTCAAGTCACACTGAGCTTTTCATATGGCAAAGTGGGGAAGGGGTGTGGGAAAGGAGAGCTTTGGAAAGGCTAAAAAAAAAAAAAAAAAAAGTAGCAACAGGGTAAATATCCAGCTGCCTTAAGGTAGAGGGGTTATCTCTGCTCATTTTTTTAATCCACCTGCCTCTTTGGCTAGGGGATTTGGGAATATCTCTTTGCACAAGAAAGTCTTCCTGTGGAAGTGTGGATTAATTTGGGAGGTTGTAAAGGAAAGGGTGCTTATACATCTGAACAGCATTATGAAACTAATACCAGAGTCCTACTGCAGTGACAGAAGCAGACAAAAGAGGGTTAGCTATGTTCTCTTGCTCCCATTTCAAAAGAAGTGTTTTTTAAGCTGGTGGGAGTTTTTTATTATTATTTTGTTTGCTACATCGGATGTGTTTTTACTGATCTGGAGTCCCACTTTATATAGTTACAGTGCTGGAAACACAAACAGGGGCTCTTCAGCTGCCACTGCAGAGCAGCCAGCTCCCACGCTGCTGATTTAGACTGCTATAGAGAGGAGGATTTTACAATATTTCCACAGCCAAGTCCTATTACTGTATGTAAGGATGAAGTGATTAGAGCAGATGTCCCTAAGCACAATGAATTCTCCTTCCTCAAATCACTTCACTCTATGCCATTTGCACCCCAAATTGTTTGCATAACTTAAAGAAATGGCTGAAGAGTTTATACTGCAAATGTAGAACAAATCCTGCTGCTTGCTAGCTGGTTATGCGTACTTTAACCCATGAAAGGAGGGGTTTTTTAATTATCTAGTACATGAAACTAAATTTAAAGATTAATAAAGCAGATGGCATTTTCCAAAGAAAGCATTTTCCTCCTATGCCCTTCACTCAGAACGACACTCGTGTGAGAGCAGAATCAGGGTCAGTATCCCTACCAGCATGATTTAAGGGTAAAAGCAGAATATCTATAGTTTGCAAAGCAGGATGTCTCAGCTGCAGCAAAAGAAAGAAAATGCAGTACACAATATATAAAATGTAGATAAAAGTTCGGCTTTCATTCTTGGACTGAGATGCTCAGAAAATTAGAAATTCTGCCTCTTGTATATTTAACAAATAAGAGCAAACATGGAGCTTTTGATGCTGTGAAAGAGCCAACTACTTTCGTGTGCTCTCTGGTCTAAAAACCTTGACCTTGTGTCTGCAAAGGCTGTGGGAAAATACAGCGTCAATTCCTCTTTGAATGACAAGCCATGTCACATGACTGATCATAAAGTGCCTTATCACTGGTGTCAATACTGGGTTTTGATTAATCTTGGCAATACACTTCACACATAAATGCAACTTTCATTGCAAATATGTGCTGGAAGTAATAAACACCTGCTTTCGTGCCACCTAGATCTCAAGGCAATTGCCACTTACTTTTGATTGCAGATAAATTAAATGAGGTCCATGATGTCCCTTGTCTCATTAAACTTATCTTCAGGTAAAACTAAGGTATCTTATGTTTTCTTCAGGATCATGAAAATGTGACACATACTGTGGGGGTAAAAAAAAAAAAAAAGGTATTTTATTAATGTTAGCAATATTTAGCACCTTGGAAAAGAGATCTGGGGCTTGGCCTCAAATAGCATGCAATGACTCATGTGGCAATCTCTTCTGTCTCATTTAAGTATGTTTGAATCCCTTCCAATGGGGTAGAAAAAAAAGCCAATTGCTCCCACTCGCCTGTGACACACCTTGGCATCATCAGCTGCTTTTGAAGGAAAGCAATGAAGTGGTGTTTTGTAGTGAGCGTGGTCCTGGGGGTGTGTATACAGCCTATGCAGTTACTAGGATTAAGAACTTTGGTGCTTTGATATGAGTGTTAAAATCTGCCAGGAGTAAGCAGCAGTTTCTAGGTTGGGTCAGTCTGATCTATACTGAGGTGCTGAAAAGAACAGATGGCAAAAAAGCAACAAAAAAAAGAGGCTACATTTGCTGAACACATATATTTTCATAACCTGGATAGTCGTAGATAACAAGTTAGAGCACCTTATTTCTGATATAAACAACAGCAAATTAGTAGATGAGGTATACAGAGGCTACGCCTCAGCCAGAGGTCACAAAAATAACGCATGAAAAATAATCTGGGGGCAGGAGGAAGCATCAGCATTTTAACAAGCTTTGCATAATACTGTGACAAGCACTGCAGCAAACAAACCACACAGATCAAGAATCCAGAGGGGCGCATACGGCATTCGGATCAGAGCACGGGTGTTCAGCAAGCACAAAAGCTGCTGATCAAAGCACAACATCCTCCCCACCATGGAGCAGCGACGTTCCTTTGCTAACAGCCCTTTAACACAACATAGCAGGAAGCTCGCACTTTGAGCAGGGGTGAACTTTGAAGAAGACAGGCACACAAAAAAGCACCATGTATTGGAGCAATTAATATCGAGAAACAAATTTTATTTCCTGCTCGTCCTTTCATGCCATCAAATAGACAACCCACAGAGGATGACGGAAAAATACTCTGAAAGGTCATCAGTAAAGATTACAAACAGAGCATAAGGCAGGAACAAACTCTAACATTTTTACATAATATAGACCTGTATGTACTGCAAATCGGTCCCGGTTGTTGGTACACTTCTCACCAGTCTTACAGCTGAGCATGTCACTGCTGACAATGCACAGTTTCCCTGACTCAAGCTGGTACAAGGGAAGCCCAGAATCAGGACATTTCCATTCCCAATGCTGTGGACACCTTCACACATACCCAGATAATACATCTTGCCATTTCGAGTCAATGTAATGTTCTTTTAGCACCCTCTAGGTTTTGCCTATGAATGTTTTAGCATTACCGGTTTGAAGCATTGTTAATTATAAAAATTGCATCTATAGCACTTTACGTTTTCAGAATGCTTTAATTAGTTAATAAATTATTTGATCCTTAACAATATAAGTACATTGCTATGTAGATAACCATTTTAAAGTGGATAACCCAAGGCAGGCAGAGGTTAAGGACCTTGCCTACAATATTACAGCAGAGGAAATAACAGAGTCAAGATTAAACGAAAATTAAGTGCTGATTATTTAAAGTATATCAACAAATGAGATGGAGGTCATTCTTTTTAGGGAAGTTAAACTTCCATGTGCTAGGGGGAAAAAATAACAGAAAGATATCTTAAAACCCAATCTACAGCAGTGAATTAAGGTCATGCTGAATTTGACTTAAATAACGTAGGCGGAAATCTTCACTGAATACCACAAACAAGCCACCAAAGAAATACTGAAAAGTCAGTCGGGATTGATTTATTCTACAACTTCTGAAAACATGATTTAAAACATCCACAGACAGTCACACTCCTTTATGAGACACAGAAACAAGGTAAGTTTGCTTTAGCTTATTTAGAGGCTCTTATAAAAAACAAACAAACGAACAAAACCCAGAAGCTTTTCAAGTCTCTGTACTGAAATAAAACTTGCAGAAATACCCAGAAAATTATTTTAATCTGCAGGTCAAAATTACTTCAGGTTGCAGTTACACTGTTATAACACACAATGTTTCCTCGCACGGAAGTAATCCCATGGCACATGAAAAGACATACAGAAAAGTGTTGCTGTATCAGTCCAGCAACAGGGTCTTACAGGTTTCCAAGGGGAAACTCATTAAGACATCTCTTCCATGCCATTGCTTTCCAGTAAGAAGTAGAGCAATTCCTTATTCACTCTGATGGAAATGAGGAAAAAAACCTCATTTTTTTTTTAAGAAATAAAAAAGCAGCATTTCCAGCCACAGTGGGAAACTGCATGATCAGAAACTGCAAAGTGCTGCCTTCCAGCGAACTATCAGATGTTCATCATCCCTGCTTACTGGAGGCTAATTCTGCCATTGTGCAGGTTTCCTAAAGTCAACTCATTATCAGATTGTATATTTAAATCTCAAGTAAAGAAGTGTTTTGTGGACTTATACAAGTATCTGTTTGAATTCATCCAGAACTAATGAGAGTTACTGCAGATGAGCAATGCTGCGCTCCGGCAATGTAAATTGGGGAAGTTTCTGTGCCACGTACTTTCATTCTGAGACTCCAGCAGACAACGTAACTCATGAGTCTCTGTGTTTTAGGCGCTACAGTTGCTTGGATGCTTTGCATAGATAAGCAATTAAAGGCAAAAGTTGTCATCTATTTCACCTTGCATTCCTTATGAAATGTAGGCTAGATTCAGTAGTTGTATGGAATATTTTCAAGGTCCAATAAGCAGGTAATTTATAGACACAGAAGAAAAAATGGGAAATACAAAAATATGGGGAAAGTACTAAAGAACTGAATTATCTTTGGATATACATTTTCACAAGTGATAGAATTGTAACATTTCTGGAAAAGTGTAAGTAACAGAATAGGAGATCACCTTACCTAATGGTTGTAGCAACAGGATCAGTAGCTAAAAGGGCCAGGTCCCTATTCTGGCCACGTTACCCACCTAATGGGAAACCTCAATAAAACCGGTTGATGTTAACCTGCCTGAACTGTTAAACGATAATAAAAAGTAAAGATGAGGAACTGAATTTGAAATCAATTCTCTGGAGGAGAGCTGGTTCAAAGATTTACAAAAAGAACCTTACGCTTGAACCAATCACTTCCATTTTGGCATTATACATCAGCAGAACTTAGCTGAGGCATTTCGCTGCCTTTGGATGCTCTGTTTTGAAAATCATAATTGGTTAAGACATGTTATTAGACATGATTGAGAAGATAAATCAGCACATTATTTCATATAATGTAAACTATAGAAGTGAAGTTGCAGTGAAGTTAACAGCTTCTAAAGTAGTTGCTATAAGAAAAGGTTCCCTCTTCTTGCATGGTTTTCATGGTAAAAAGAAAAGGAAAGAAAAAAGAAAGTACAGTAGTTCTATAAAAAGCAATGGGAATTTTACTTGTGCAGCTTCTCATTTTGCTGTACTTTATTTTTTAATTCTCACCAGTCATTTCCAGTGGTGGGACATGATAGAGAGTTGGGTACCGAGCTTTGCATATTTCCTATTGCCATCTAAGGTAAAATGTTGCTGATGCACAGGACTTTTAGATTCTAGTTAGACATTCACCTAACAGTATATGAGTCATTCTTGTTACTATGCAAATGTCATCCTTTACCTGAAGGCAAATTCCTGCTTCTCAATATTTAAATCCCATCTAGTTTTGATCGATTTCTAAACATCACCACATTTTTGAAATTTTCTTAAGGATACATCGAGGGACAAAAACTCCCTTCCTTCCCCTTGTCTAATAATGGTATTTTTTACTTATTTTACCAAAGCAAAATGTTGTTCTTGATTCAGACAGGAAGGAAGTCTCAGTTTAGCTGTTAGAGAAAATATAAAGTCAATCAAAATAATTTCTCTCTTTGGACAAAGAAGATTACAATAAAGACAGAACTGAAGACAGCCACCACCATACCTCACATTTAGAGACCAGACCCCTAGTGATAGGTCTCTCCTGTACATGGTGTATTTGGTGCATGATAGCAAAGTCTAACGCACATTAGACTGGCATGCCAAGGGATCACCTAAAACTGGCATTCCTCTGCCATTAGCTAACCAATACAGACACAGAAAAGACAGGGTGTCTCTTAAATTTTCATCTTCCTCCAGCAACTTCTTCACAGCTACAAGAAATGCTTCTGTCTGCTTGGGATTCACAGCTCAAAAACTTTTCTTCAAAACTGGTTCCTGTTTTCTGTTAATTGAGGCAAGCGGGTTTTACTGGGGGTTTTTTGAACCATTGGCAAGTAATACGACTTTCATGATGACCTTCTTAGAAGAGTAGCAACCTGTGAAGTTCATTCAGTTCCTTGCCTGGGCAGTTTGCTCTTGAGTCAGGATTAGGGAGAGCAAGGAATGAGCTGAATTCCACAGAAATAATCCAGATATCTAGATATGTCCCTAGAAGCCTTTTTATTGTTCTGACATTGGTATAAACAAACAATAACACTACCACAGAAACCAGCCAGCACATTTGAGTAAGACCAAAATCAGATTCATTGCAGTCACCAAAGGTTGAAATGAGATGATATTGCTACAGGCAGGGATACAGGAATCAGCTGCAAAGTTAACTTGAACATGATCATTTTTCATGAAATATTCTTCCTCCAAACAAAAGAAGGTAAAGAAGGCCCATTTCCTCCAAAGCAGCTAAGTTATTGCTTATATCAAGCTTGAATCATGGTGCAAAACTGCTTTCATAGCCACATATATAGTCCATTGGCCTTCGAAATACACTGGTACAGTTTTAAAGTGAAGTCTAAGTTTCCAGTGGAGATGCAGTGTTGAAATTCAATTTCCAGTGTGGAAATGCAATGAAGGTCCATAGGCTTTCAGGCCGGAAAGACTTTTACTCAATACTAGGTAGAGCAGATGGAAACTCACCCTCTGAAGGTAACACCAAACCTTTGGAAAGCTGCTAGCTGTTTGGAGAATACTGAAACTGGGCAATGAAAAAAACGTCTGGGCTATTTACATGCACGCCTTGGTCTTTGTGGTTTCATCCAGGTGCTTGGAGCAGAACAGGAAACCCCAGGGTGACACACCTTTTTCATTTGGTGATAACTCTCTGTCTGCTCATTCCCTCCCTGCCCTGGAGGATGGTAGAACAATCAATGATCCACCAAGAGAGTGTGGCAAAGAAACCACCCTAAGCTGTAACTGGTTTTGCAAGGTCACATCACCTGTCCCAGAAACCCTCAGCCACAACCTGCAGCTAATTACAAACAGGCTGAAGAGAGTTTTGCAACCCCTTAACTCTGCCCTGGTGAGACCACATCTGGAGTACTGCATCCAGTTCTGGGCTCGCCAGTTTAAGAAGGACAAGGAATTACTGGAGGGAGTCCAGCAGTGGTCTAAGAAGATGATCAGGGGTCTGGAGCATCTTTCTTATGAGGAGAGACTAAGAGCTGGGTCTGTTCAGCCTGGAGAAGAGAAGGCTGGGAGGAGATCTTATTTATGCTTACAGATATCTCAGGGGTGGATGTCAAGAAGGTGGGACTGGACCCCTTTCAGTGGTGCCCAACGATAGGATGAGGGGCAACAGGCACAGACTGAAACACAGGAGGTTCCATTTGAATATGAGGAGAAACTTCTTTACTTTGAGGGTGTCAGAGCACTGGCAGAGGCTGCCCAGGGAGGTTGTGGAGTCTCCTTCTCTGGAGACATTCAAAACCCACCTGGACACATTCCTGTGTGATCTGCTCTGGGTGAACCTGCTTTAGCAGGTGGGTTAGGCTACTTGATCTCCAGAGGTCCCATCCAACCCCAACTATTCTGTGATTCTGTGAAATATCCCTGGTGAACCAAAGACCCAGACCAACAGACTGAAAGGAAAAAGCCAGGACCTCTGGTCCCTTCACCACAGAGGCATTGACAAGGAGAAAGGGGCTACAACATTCGTAGCCCAGACATTAGCACGGAGAGCAACCACCCCTTCTTCCCTAGGGGCCAGCCCTTGGAGCAGGCAGTGGGGCTGGCAGAGGTGCTGCAGCCTGGGCAATGCCAGCCTGAGCTGTGTTAGCCATTCCCAGGATGCTTTCCCATATTTTTTCAAGCCCTGTTCAGGAGGATCATCTGAATCGGTAAATGCCTTCCAAGTCACGGTCCTAGTAGCAGGAGCACAGTTATATAGCCTTTACTTTTATGTTTCAGCAGCATCCAACTCTGTCTTAATTCAATTTATAAGCCAGTTTTCCATGTAGTACCTGTGGAATTTCTGAAGTGCATTTACATATGATTATTGGCTTTTACTTCAGGCAAGTGAAGCAAATGAAAAGTGCAAGTCATTGCAATGACTCAGAGGTACAGGAAAGTAGAATTTGTGCCTCAGCTTAATCACCTGAGAGTGCCAAGAATGACTAAACAAACTAATATAACAAACTTTAGGAGACATGTATCTTTCCTCCCAAAATGATTTACTAAACAGTAGACAATGATAAAGGAGAATATTTACCTGGGCATTCTAGACAGTTTGCTTTATTTATTATTTTTAAAGAAAATGACTGCAAAACTATCTGTGATGCACAGATAATTCTACAAACAAAATTTGTTCTCAACAATTAGAGTCGATGTCTCACCTGGATGTGAGAAAATAATGTTTGTTTTCCTATTGCTTCTGACTAAAATGCCTTGGCAAAATAGAGGAAATAAGGAAGGCTTCTTGGTTTTTGTTTTTTTCTTCAGATAATTTTGTATTTAGTGGTCATATTTGCTTTGGTTACAGACCAGTAAAAATTCACGTTGGTCAAGCAGGGACATATAATCATTTAGCGGCTCTATTTTTTTAACAGCTCTTGTGCTCTTTCTGTGCCAGAGACATCAGCACTGCAGGGCAGCTGGAAAAAGGAACAAAACACTGGATAAAAACAGCTGGGTGAGAATTGTATGCTGGAATAACCCAAACACACAAATATACAGGGAAAAAATAATCTCAGGTTTAAAAAGAGACATAATATTTAAAGAGGGCCCAAAAAGACTCGAGAGGAATAGCTTATTCCTTGCTATAAGAACCAGAACAATTCACCAAGCTATCCTGACACAGTATTATGATACTTCTGTCTCAGGTGCAGGAGAAAGAGGAATATATTTTAAATGTGCCAAATAATTCACAGAGATATTAAGTTAGCCCATCTGGAAGTGGGACATAGATCTCTGGGACTCCTCTCAATATCAGATTTAGAGAAAGTATTTCATATTTTGATAGGCTGTTTAAAAGCAAATGTCTTACAGCCGACCCCAGATGCTCCATCTATTTGAAGCAAGAGGTTATTAAAGCTCCCCATTCTAAATATGTTTTTTGTTTTCCAAGGGCAAACACAGATGGTACAACGCAGCTTAGTGCAAGAGATGTCCGGGTAAACTGAGGATGAGGCAGTGCACAGGTGGTACGGGGCTGGCCCAGACAGAGCTGTGCCTTGGGCCTGGCCAGCTCTAACTCTTGTACACCAGCACACACACGAACACCAATTCAAGCACTGCTTTTGCTAGTAAGCCCAGTATTGTGTTGACACACTCAAGGCTTCAAGACACTGAACTTGCCTGGCAGTTTTTGTCAGAGCAATCCAACAAAAACCAGTCAGTCACAAGTTGCAGCATGGAAAATTCTGGTGAGATATTAGGAGAAATTTCTTCACAGTGGACCGGCACTAAAACTGGGGCTTGGAAAGGTTCTGCAATATCTACCCTTGGAGGTTTTTAAAACTTCATTAGACAAGAATCCAGCTAACCTGGTTTAGCTTTGAAGTTGGCCCTCCTTTGCGCAGGTTGGGTAGACAAGAGGACCTAGAGGTTCCTTCTGACCTAAATTATTCAATAATATCTAAATGGTGTTGATGTACTGATGATATCCTCACAGCCCTGGGAAAAGACAGGCAAACAGGATTTGCAAAATCAATCTCTGGATATCAAATCTACTCTTGCAAGCCAAACCACCACATAAAAGGATGTTACCTCAGCTTTCTCCATCAATGGCAGTATCACAGGTATTCCACTGACTCTTTTTTCCCTGAGCACTTTGCTCCACGTCCTCTTACTCATCGACAGCGTGCTCTCACAGATCTGAAACAACAAAATCCCTTCCCTTTTATGCTTTCCCCAGTCTTTCTCCCAATACCGCCAGGAATTTTACAGACTTTCCCACTGCTGAATTTCCACCTTTCCACTGCATTCACCTTAGCTCCAAACACCTGACAAGAAGTGTAGAAGCATCTAGCAATTATGACAGGTGCTAAAATCCTGCACATCATTTTTATCTGGCATAACGGGCCACCATAAGGCATTATGCAACTGACCCAATTTTAGGCTTTTTAAATAACAGAGTTTAGCAAAATATGTCTGTTGTGATCTACTAAGTACTGATCCTGTCCCCACTGAGAATCAATAACCATATTACTGGAGGCAGAACCAGATTCTATACGTCAGCACCACCCATCCATATACTAAATAAGTTGTACGAGGAAACATATTAGTTTCTAATCTTGGTTCTTCAGTGCCTAAATAAGCCTCATCACCATAGCAACAGATGGCTTCACAATCTTTAATGCCCTTATTTTCACAAGTCCTCTGAGAAATAGAGGAGGACAGCTGTCCTCGTTTTACAACTGAGAAACTGCGATGCAGAGAGGCAAAGTGATCTTGCCTCAAATCCTGCATGAAATCTATGAAGAGCAGGATGTCAGGGCACGAGGTCTCTCAAGCATCTTACCAGTGCCCCAACTTCCTACCCCATCCTTACTTCTAAAAGTACCTCCTATGTCTACCTCTACATGAACACAGCCTCTGAAAACCAGCCTTTTACATACAGAAAGCCTGGACTATTACAACATAAACTGAGCTGACTTTTTTTTTTTTTTTTAAGATTTATCTGTACAGGGGGTTTGAATTACAGAGGAAGTCCAAAGGGAATTGGGAAAATAGATTTGGCAAATTCAGTAAGCCAGAAAGCAGTGATGAGGCTGTGTAAATCCCATCAGTTTGTTCACATTTTAAAAGGTTGCAAAGGGACCGGATTCTGTGCTTTCTTTCCACAGTATTTAGCAAGAATCTGACTTCTACACTGTACATAGCATGCTCTCTAGGGAACATAAACATCAAAGTAGTTGGCGAAACTAATACTTGACCAATTGTTCTCCTCCCTGAAGTAGTTACCTAAAAGAGATGAAGTTCATAACCTGGAAAGAGCAGAAGTGTGCTCCACACCTGTGCCTTCTTATGTATTTTGCTGCCCATCTCTCTGAGGGTTATGAACACAGAGGACAACCCTATCTGCTTCCCCTTGGCTGTAGGTTATCCCTATACAGAAAGCCATGTCTACCCTTTCTGCATAATCTAAACCTGTGCTGGTTTAGATATATATCTTCATTTCCAGGGGTAAAATTCCAGTTTCCAAATGTGCGATATTCTGATCTGGGCCTCTGTTTTAGGCCGTTTCAGAAAAATCTGGTTTACATTGCTCTGTCTCCCCTCAAACTTCAGGTATTAGCTTGATTCTCCTTTATTTATAATGGTTTATAGGTAAAACAACTTTGGTTCATGTGATTTCTATCTTTATTTTATGAGCAAAAAAAATGCAAGGCAGGATTCATTTATCAATATAATCTTCTAAGTTTACAATTAGGATGAGAGTTGTATATAAAACATCTCAACCTTAAAATGTCTCTACTTATCACAGCAGTCTGCACCGTTTGTATTTATGAGGCAATTTGCACAAATGCCTTGAGATTGATGCAATGATCATTTTTATTTCATTTTTCTACTTCTAGTATATTATGTTCCTCTTCCCTTTTTACTGGCTTTTTGTCAGGAAACTGCTTCATTCATTCCTCAGGAAGAACTGCTTTAAGAGAGGCAGATGGGAGCACCTACAATGTGAAATATGGAAACTGTCTCTACATGGCATAAGTGTCCCCCTGGGTACTAGTGAATATTATACTTTTTAAAGTGCATGTTTTACTTTGGAAATAGAAGCAATTACTTTTAATTGTAGTTCTCAGCATGAAAAACTCACAAAAAGCATGTTTTTCTCCTCCTCAAAGTCAGACCTGTATATTAAAAACAGAAACACTCCAATACACACTAAAAAACAGGCCATAGTTGTCCTGGGAATATATAGCAATGCTGCTACGCATGACTGCATAAAGAAGATATGTTAAGTATGCCACTGCCTTGGGTTTATCTTGGCCGTCTTAACTCTGATGAGATTAGAGCTGCAGAATCAAACGCAAACACAATCCCCTGTTTCACTACAATAAATTTTGGTGCTTCTTTACCAAAACACATCAACGCTTCATTGTATCAGCTGGTTTTGAACATTAGCACTTTTTTTTTTTTCCTTAGTTATGCAGAAAATGTTAAAATCCAGGAGAGGTGCTTAAACTTATAGATGAATTACAGAGCTACACCACCAGAGAGATCTGATGTTATGCAGAGTGCTCAACTCAGGCTATGCAATCAACCTCTTCAATCCAACACACCTTGGTAGACTCTATAAGCCACATTGAGTCTGACAGCCACTGAAAAAAAAGTGTCAAGACAGCACTAATTTGATTATATGACTTTCTTTTGGGGACTGCCTAGTTAACTCCCTTTAGAGGCAAAGATGACTTCTGTGGGGTGCTTTAGGTAATCCCTGGTAGTCAGGACAGCATTGCTGGAGCCATCACCAATACATGTGACCCAGCAGAAGGCAGGACACAGAGATTTCTCAAGAATGTAAAGCAGCGGAAGGATCTGTGCCCAAACCAGGTGTCCAAATGAACAAAACAAGCGTGCCATGGTGAAAACAGACACGGGAAACCAAAGGAGTTAAAGACATATATTCGATAGCCTTTTCCTGAAGTGGGAGAAAACTTGGGCTTCATGTGCATCAGTCTACATTTCCAGGAAGTGTCCCTAATGACACAAGGATGGCCATTTTCACGACTATTGGCAAGGCTTAGCTCACACAGGAAGTACTGTACAGAGTAGAGCGTGGCTGGAAGGGCACATTTCCAACCTTCGTTCATCCTGCATAGAAAAACAAAATTCCCTTAGACTGCTATTTGCACTTCCTTGACATAGTCTCCGTAGCAGGTATTGCAGCTAAATTAACAATTACTTTTATCAAATCCATTTTTCTTGTGTATTCTACCTGCACAGAGATACATCCAAGACTGGGCTGGAATTTAATGGACATGAATTTAAATATCGCCTAGTGCAAAGCTACCAATAACCTCCATTATCCTTTATTTAAAGAGGTATTGGGAAATTATATCAAAATAAAGATCTTCTTCGAAAGACCTTGGAATTGGTTTCCTACTTATATTTAGCAGTATTTAATTAAGGAACAATACCATTGAAGTGTGAGTTTTCACCCTCTGACATTTCGTTCAACAGAAAATTGAAAACCAGAATGCCTATCTGCACTGTTAAAACCTGATGTCAAATGCATTAGGGATTTTCACATATATAAAGCAACAGATAAAGAAAAACAAAAATAAAACAATACAATTTGAAGCCCTGGGAACTGCCCTACTTCATGAAAATAGCATTGTGCATCTCAATGAAGAGAAACAATGGTTGTAAATAGCAATAGTGTCTCAAGGGGTTACCCTCAATTATATGAGGCTACTATTGAAGATAGATATATTTTTTGATGGAACAGGCAACTGAACAAAAACACACAAGAAGAGGAGATACAGGGCATGAATCTGCCCTCTTGCTTGAAATGGCCTGGGAGAACATAACTGGAGCAGGTTGAAATGGTGAACATGGCACATTCAAGGCAGATGTGTTTCTCATTTCCTGATAGACAAAATGCTCTCGAGAGATGAAGGCACATGCGGTAGAAGGAATGCAGGGCATCTCCAAGGTTAACCAGACACTGTGAGCAGAGCTACCTATTAGTCTAGTATACTTTGGTTAGTAGATGTCAATGCACAGCACATTATCAGATTCCTTGATCCATTTCCTCACCAAAGACCTCCTCTATTAAACACATCCCAAAAGACCCAGCATATATAGCAATATGGACAAAAAGGAGAGTTTGGGATGTAGAGGAAATGTAGAGCTAATACCATGGAAAAGCCTGTGTGGGCAGAGCTTCGAATTTTGTACTCACTAGTATAAATTCATAGAGCGTCTGCTGGATTCTGTGGCCTGAATTCAGGTTCATATTGATGAAAACTGGAGAAAACTTGGTCCAGTTATTTATCTTGATATGCTCATCAAAAGGCAAACTTGGCAACTTCTGACCAACGCAAAAAGAAGGTTCTTTCAGTTAATATTCCCACATATGCACACAGTATGCCCCCCGCTCTTTCCATCATTAATATAGTCACACTGTGCACACTCTTAAGCAGGTGATGTGATAACGACTGAATGCTGGTAATATCTTGACTCTGGGTTACTAGGTGGGCTCGGCTGCAAAGCTAAGCCACAACACACATCCCTGCTTCCAGCAGGTGGACACAACTATTTCCAGTGTTTCTCCCCAGAACTGTGGAGCCCTCAGCCAAGAAAAGCTGCAGGAGATTTCTAAATGGGCTTTTTGGTTGCTCTGCTTTGGCTGTCAGAAAGTTCCTGCTCTCAGCTGCTTTCCTCATTAAGCCAGCAATAGGGCACCTCAACAAAGGCTCAGCCACCAGAGATTTTAAGAATTCGGCAAACATCTACAAAGATCACAAGCATATCAAAGATGTACTGGGAAGGTACTGCAGAGGAGAAAATTCATTACTAGTTTAGTGGTTGGGATGAATTAGGTAATAAAATATCCCTAACAATGTAACCTGCTTTCTTGGTATTCTGCAGGCACTGCCATAACTGACTTTAGAGATGAGCTGAAAGATTCACATAACTGAGCACACTTACAGTAAAATTAATACAATATATTTCAGCCTTACTACGGTTGCTGCTTAGCAATCAAGGAGGCAAAAATCCCTGCTTCTGTGGCTCCAGAGTGACTCCATGTGCTGAACTGCCTTCAGTCCCAGCTAGGAGATCACACTGCTATTTGTCAGTAAAATGAACACCGTTCAAAGACAAGCAAGAGAAACTAGATGAAAAGACTCAGCTATAAAAAAGAACTAAAAGAGCCAAGTGTCCATAACCTGTCCAAGCCATGAGGAAAGGCAGATATCAATTGCCTGGAAATGCAAGAAAGATGGCAACAACAAACAGAGAGGACATATTTAATGTGCTCCAGGGGAATGACTGGAATGAATGGTACGAAATTGTAGCTTCTGTGACACGTTTTGGGAGCAGCCCAGTTTCGCCAGCATTGATGACCTGTCAGCCACTGTTCTCTGGTTAATCAGCATATTTCAACAGTAATGATGAATTTTCAGAAGTGTTGTGCTGAATTAATTTTAGGTGAAATAAATCCAACAGTGATGTAGTAAACTTTTCTCCTCTGGTGAGAACCTTTCTGCAAGCTCAAGCAGCCCGGAGCTCAGACTGAGCTTCCCTGTGTTGAAGGATCAGCACCAGCTCAGTGCAGAATGACTGTCCATACATCACTGCTACATCACAGCTCTTGGAAACAGTAGGTTTAATATCTCAAGTATTTCCTGATAGTGATTCCTACATAGGCAGTGGAATACCCTCCTGAGAAAAAGATAAGGCAGCCTTACTGTTGAGAGAATACAAAACTAGGAGAGGACAATACTAGAAACTGTACTCCAGATATTAAAACATGTATTGTCCTTGTTCATGATTGAGTAAGGCTTTTCCATCTTTAATGCCTACAGGTGATGCACAACTCCTTAGGAAAGCTGAAAGGGTTCATATAAAAAAAAAATCCCAATATTATTTCACGTTTTGAAAAAATAATTTATTCTTGTTCTCCTAAAGGACGAAGTGAGGTCTCTCTGAGGTAACTCTTAGCACTACTCTTATGAACTAAATTCTAACCAGGTGTGCTGTTCTGTTTTAAAGTAAAATATGCACAAACTTACAGAATGGCTTAATTTTCATTAACTAATACCTGGCATCATTTTTCATTTTTTCATTCACATTTTTCCTCTTCTTTTCCACTGTAAATAGTGGAGTCAAGGAAATATTGCTAAACTGCCTAAATTCACTGTCCAATTTATCGAAGTTATTCCTCTCAGTAATTGCCAAGTTCTGAATAAGAAGTTCTTAGTGAGCTTTCAGCAAGAAATCTGAGGACAAGTTGTTCATCTAAAGCAATATCAGAAGATATTTCCTTACATTTGTCAGAAACCACTGGAAAGAAAGGCTTATGAAGCACAGCACTATCAGCCACAATCAGTTACTCTCTGACATGAAAGACTGGAAGAAAGAAGTTGCTGATGTAGGACTCAAAGGACTTCTTGACATTTACTTCTCACAAAAGATCCAGCTGTTCTAGAATTCAGGTTCACCAAATCTTGGAGAAAGAAACAGGCAAAGACTGTTAAAAACTGTGCCCAACCCAATATGCAGAAATAAAGAATGAACAGATGCCAAGAACCCCATCTGCCCTTCTCAGGAAATGAGCCAAAGATTGTTCTCTACTTTTCCGAATTCACATTTGGATGAGATTGCATATTTTTTAACGGCTAAAGAGATGGTTTAATGCAAGAGCACAGAAAGTGAAAGGAAGAAGTTAAAAGAAAATTACTGCTCAGAAACATTAGGAACATTTCACTTTATCCTGTGGAAAAACATCATGAACTGTTCAAGCAACTTCCAGAGCATTTAACTTCAGAAAAGGGACCTGTGCTGGTGTTAGCTGGGGTAGAGTTAATTTTCTTCATAATAGTTACTAGCATGGGGCTGTGTTTTGGATTTGTGCTGAAAACAGTGTTGATAATACAGGGATGTTCTCCTCATTTCTGAGCAGCAGCTACACAGATTCAAGGCCTTTTCGGCTTCTCACAGCACCCACCAGCGAGTGGGCTGGAGGTGCACAAGAAGCTGGGAGGAGATACAGCCAGGAGAGCTGACCCCAACTGACCAAAGGGATTTTCCATACCATATGATGTTGTGTTCAGAAAGAAAAAGCTGGGGTAAGAGGAAGGCGTGGGGGGGATGTTCATTGTTATGGCATTTGTCTTCCCAAGTAACAGTGACGACGTGACAGAGTCCGGCTTTCCTGGAGATGGCTGAGCACCTGCCTGCCCACAGGAAGAAGTGAATTAATCCCTTGTTTTGCTTTGCTTGCATGTGTGACTTTTGCTTTACTTATTAAACTGTCTTTATATCAGTCCATGAGTTTTCTTAGTTTTACTCTTCTGATTCTTCCCCCCATCCTACTCAGGGGTGAGTGAATAAGCAGCTGTGTGGCTCTTAGTTGCCAGCTGGGGTTAAACCTTGACAGAAGCCCATGAAGAATAAAATAATAGAAATAAAACAAAATAATAGAAACAGATAGTGGTTTTAAATCAAGGCAATGCTCTCCATCTCCATCCTCCATAGACAAGGTTAAATGAGACCAAAGAATCCAGATCATACCCAGAAAAGAACCTCTAGTTACAAATGTGGAATAACTGTGGATTTCACCATTTGCTCCCCTTACTTTAATTGTTTACCAAACTCCAATTAAAAAAAAAAAAAAAAAAGAGAAAGAGAAAAAGAGAAGGTTTAAAGCATGGGAATGGATGAGCATATTAACCTAACCCTTCTCTTCCTTAATAAATTGGCTGCTACACCGGTGCAGGACATTCCCATAACCTTATCTGGGTTATCCAAATTGGCACCTCAATGGCAACGAGTTTTCCTGAAGCCACAGTTAAATTAGGCTAGATAAAGCTGATATTAAATGGAGCCAGAATCTGTGTAGCAGTCCTTTGATAAGAACTTGAGTGGCAAAAGGTAGTTTAGGACAATGTCTACACCTATTTGTCTTTTCCATATTTGTACAAGAAAGGTATGCCCTGTGATCATCAACAGTCTGACACTAGGTCTTCCTGTTCTTTTCCTTAGCTGTTTTTTGGGTGTTTTTTTAAGCTCTGCCCATTCACTTATAATAATAATGAATAATTTACTCAAAAGAAAATCAAAGAAAGCATGAGTCTGCCTTAATATTGGCATGTCAAATGAGTCTTAACAGTTGCTTAGCACCATGGATTTCAATAGAGCATTTCCTCATTCCCCTCAGCGTAAGTTAGAGAAGAAGTAGCAACACAATGAAACATTTGCAGAATCTTTTAAGTGGCTTACTTCATCTAAATGCTACAGTACTTCACTATAATAAGAACAATTATACGTGGATTTAGCTCAATTAAGCATCACCTTGGTAATGCTCTCTTCTTTTGTTATCCAAACATCATTGCATCTGTTCATCAGGATGACTGAAGTTTACCCAGGAAGCCAAGTCAATTTTCTAGCTCTCTATTCAAGTGAGTCAACTTTAAAGAAATAATTTTAAAGCCTGAAACTAACTACTCTACATTCACACTTGTTGCTTCAAGTGCAAATGCCTCAGTTGCTCACATACTGGTTACAAATGTTCATTGGCTGTATGACTGGACAAATCCATTCCAACATTTTTCTGAATCTTATCCACAAAATTATACGTATTATGTTGAATATTTGAAAACCGTTACCACATCCGTACCATGTCACCTTTCCTCGATGCTAAGAAGTTGCTCTTTATTCCGTTGTGTCTTTGAATCTCTGATCTTTCCATTTGCTCTTCCATGAACTCTCTACAGTTGGTCCACATCTTCCTTGAAGTATGGTACCCAAACTGGGAAAACCACTCTAGGTGAGTAGTTTGGCAGTATCTGAGCAACAAATTACTTTATGCATTCTAGAAACATCTCTTCTTTTTCTTTTGCTTTTCTGACTCTACCATGTTCCCCTTCACCCATTTTCCACAGGACTCAACCATCTTGGATTCGCATGATTGATTACTCCTTTCTACCTGTAGTTTCTTGTCTTGTCACTATTGCATAGCCTCTTCTTTTTTTTTCTTTTTCTTTTTTTTTTTTTCAGATAGCAGCTTCAATCTGTCATTTAGAATTCATGTCTTCCCTTAAAATATCCCGGAGGTCTCTCATGGATTGCTGTCATCTGTGCCATTAACAAGTATGCTCTCTACCCCATCTTCTGGGTGACAGATGAAAATATTCAGTAATACTGGGTCTAAGACAGCCTCACTAATCTGACTGTGAGTAACTTGCTGTGGCATTTCAGCAGCACTTTAGCCTTGAATGACGTTTCACAGGGCAGCTTGATATTTTTAAAAATATCAAATTAGTCGAGAAGTCTCGATTCTGTTCTTCTCTGTTAGAGGCTGAGATCTCACCCTTTGTCACACTGTGTCTGACACTAATTCAGTGAAGGCTGATGGAGTCTTAGTAATTTCTCAACATCATCTGTTGCTCAGACATCCTATTCCCAGGAACAAAAGACCAATTCTTCCCCGACCATCCTATTACATTTTGTGTGGCTGTTTCTGTGCCTTGACTGTTTTGATACTGTCCCTTCACATTCCTGCTGTAAATGTATTCCATCCTTAATGGCCGAGACTTGTTACGCTGTTTAAATGGTGGGAGACTGCTGCGGCATGACAACACACGTGATGTTTCCACCATAAGCAAGGACAACCACACATTTTCTGCTCATGCAAAAGCCCCCTTGTGTCCAGCTAGTGCAAGAGAGATGGTGTTTGGCTCAACGTGAGCCTAATTGAAATATGGCCTTTTAAAATTCAGTTAAAAGAGCATTATACTACATTTCAATACATTATATTATATTTCAATGCATTTTCTTTTTGCTCTAAAGCAGTTTCTTGAAAACACACCATTGCTCCTGGTCTCTTTTCCAAAATGCTCTGCAGTCTGTTTGCGCAGGACAGCGACTGTAAAAATGAGCAGTTGTAATGAGGTTTATTCCTGCATTCTCTTAAAACTTTGAAACATTTAACTGTAAAACTACCTGATCTTTCGTGCTGTTATTGTTGTATTCTCATTATGCACATTCATTGTTTCATAACTCTTCTGTTTTCAACATACAATATGTAGATCATTTCAGATTGTTCCACAGATTGCAGATGCCCTGTCCCACTTACAGCAGAAGAACCTGTCTACATATACATACGTACATATTTCTATGTGCACACACACAAGTACTTATACATATTAATATATGAACATATACGCACATAATTGTAGGTTTTTATGTAGACGTATGTGGACGAACACACTTGCATATTGCACACATGTACCTATTCCATATTTTAGCTCCAGAGCTAGGTGATTGCTTGTAATACAAATGTTGTATTGCTGCCTGACAGCTTGAACAGAATACTTTCCTGAAAATTCACTCACGAGATAATCATACAATAAATTGTTATTTGGGGTATAGAAGGAAGAAAGGGGTAGGTTTCAAAACCCACAAGAAAACAACCTGGATTAGGTATCCATGAAAATAATCAAGCAGGGCTTTTTCAATGAGAGCCAAAGTAAAGAAGACATGCATAACACCAGAAAAGGAAAAAGTATAGAGGCTGATCTTTGATAGAAATGACCACTGAAATTCACCCCTCAAGGCCAGTTCAACTCCTTGTTCACTTTTAAAGCAGGAGTCCTGTGGAAAGCATGTTTCCTCTGGACTTGGTGCTGACCCTCTGCACAGAGGGAAGTTTCACCACTTAGGATGGCCATCACACCGTTGCAGTCACACGCTGTTGAAGGAGCACCCGAAAGAACGGCCTGACTAGGCATCCCATATGCATCAGTTGGACCAGTTGGAAAACAGCAACTTAATTTAATGTCTCTCTGTATACAGATGAAGAAAACAACCTCTCAGATACTTACTGATCAAAAAAAAAAATCAAAAAAACCCACCACCAAGAACACAGAAGGGACTCTGTATAATCTGAGCACTTATCTACAGTGTGGGGCAAGAGATTCCGGGCTGTTCTGCCTGGTCAGGAGCCAAGGTTGGATGCTCACTTTCTCTCTAGGCATATTCCTCATGGCCAGAGGGAACAGGGTCTTTTATTTAGTCCCTCCCTGCTTCTCAAAGAAACCACAAGGCCGTTTCCATTTTGACAAAAAAAACCTGCCAAAATCTTTCAGACATCTCTATCTACATGTTCCTTCCAGTGCCGCATGAAGGAAGACTTATCTCCTTCACTGGACTTTGGATTAGGCTCATATAAGCAGGAATAAAAGAGGAAACCATAATCGCGTGAGATCTTCAATGCTTGGCCTCTCAGTCTCTGCAAAGACAAGTCCCATTTATCAAAAGCAGCCATTTATATTACCCAGAACAAACTTGGGTCAGTGGGAATATTTGTAGGCTTGCATCCCTGCAGCAACAAAGAGATTAAAATACTTCAGTGGAGTGGCTATAAGACTTTCAACAACTTTGATTTCCCTGGCCTTTTCTTAGGAAGTTTCTGTGAGATGCAGCTCTCTGGAATATAAACTAAGGAATAAAAAACTGTGGGTTCACACAGACACCCTCTGACTATTATCTGTAGAAGGGAGAAAAAGAAACGAGTAATCTTTAAGTGTAAAAACAGTGTTATAGTTAATTAAACAGAAAAAAAAATCCTTGCCATTCTCAACATAACTTTGACATTTAATTTTATTTTATTTTAATGTGAAATAGGCCTTCCCCACAGGAGACCCAGGATGGCCAATTATAAAGAGAAAAAGAATGCTTTAACATTTTATGTTCTAATAAATCAGAAAGTTTAGTGGTAGTGTTAAACTCCTATGAATCACCAAGCTTTCATGCTGAGCAGAGCATCCAGGAGCCTCTGACTTACCTCAAATTGGACCACAAACCCATTCATACACCATTTGTATGTGAAATATCTTCACATAAACCAAATGACCAGAATTACCTCCACTCTGCCATCACAAATTTGGTGTATTTACAATGCAAACAGTGCCATTAGCGGGCAAAGCCAGGGAGCCTGGTTTCCAAAAAGTTTTGACGCAAGGCTTTCCACATCTATGTGCTCTCTATGGATTTCCCAGAGCTTTTCTCATCACAAGGCATGCGTGGGGCCCTTGTCTTCTCTGACCAACCACTTACTCTCATGAAACTCATGGGAACTCACTAGTTTTGAAACTACTGCTCTTAGTCAAATGACCTTAAAATTGAACAAGTCACAAGTTAGGAGGGAGGAAAAAAAGGCGTTGCAGCTCGATCACACAACTTTCTCTTAGTTTTCAGTGGGGTTTTAAGGAAACAAATGAAAAATTATAAGGACTGTCCTTATTTAACCAAACCACAAAAAAATGAGGGACTACACACGGACTGAGCTAACATTGTACATTCAGTTCACTGGGTTTTGCTTAAGAAGCCTAAATTTCAGAAAAGTCTCCTGATCGCAGTCTCACTCTGCAAACAGTAAACAGCTGAGCCCACACAATTACATTCACTCCTCCCTTGCCTTCCTGTGCCTTTCAGATCAATCACAGAATATTATTTCCCATTCCCGCACAACCGGCTGGGCTCTCCTGCCAGCTTTGTGCAGCAACAGCTCTAGCAGACAAAGGAAAAGAATTCTTGTTAGCAGTGTAGGACAAGGGCAAACCTTGGGTTTCATCTGTTCATAAAGCACCTGAAATCCCGTCAGCAAAGCAAACAAGGGGAAATCTCAGGGTGCTGGCAGTAGCTGCCTAGCCTTGAGCTGTTTGGGCTGTCACCAAGGTAAAACGAGAAGTTTACCAATTTATGGGATCTGGCTAGATGGCCAGAAGATTCATTTACTAATATTGCTGATCACGTACCTGCTCCTTTTGCCCTTCTACCTCCTACTGCAATCCAAGTTCTGCTGCACCTCCATGCTCACCCAAGGAAGGTGCTTTGCTTTCTACAACCAAAGCACCAGCCTTGCAGGACCTCAGCCGCATGGTCACTGCCAGGCTGGAGCCCCTTTCACCGTTTCCCACAAAAGAAAACCTGGTGTGGCAATGCCTGCACGGACCGTGCCCCAAACGCGACTGCAAATGCCTTTCTGAAAAGGGTTTCAGCCTGAAAATAAATTCACATTTCACCGGTCTGAAACAACTTTGTTCCTGAGGTAGGACCATAGTAGTCACAACAATCAATATGACAATTTTCCCCACTGGACCTTGCCACTCCTCCTTACTTTTTCTTTTAACCTACTAAGTTCAATGTGTCTGCTTCAAATGTCAGTGATTTTAAACAATTTGTTCAACGTCCTGCTTATCAGTGCCCTTTAAGTTCCACAGTGTGCACAATGAGTTTAATTATGAGAAAACGCTGGGAAGTCAAAATTTTCCAAAAAGCAGTAAATGTTGAAAACAAAAATGTTACGTTTAACTCGCAAATCGAATTTAAAAATCTGAATTATAAACTGAAGTAGTCGCTCAGCTTATAATCCTCTCAAGGATAATGGCTCTTATTTTTTTTAAATCCATGTATTGTTAGCATTGCATCAACTAATAAATTAATCTAAACAGTAAGATTATCACAACTGCTAGCAACCGTTCCTAAGAAGGAAAGAGGAGCTGCAGAAGTGCACAAACGAGAAAGATTAACATTCGTATTAAAATAATGGAATAAGAACTTTCATTAGACAGCTGCTGCTTGAAAGAATCTCTGAATTGTATAAACACCCACAACATTCTTGCATCAGCCAGGCCAATGGACTTCAAGAAGAAAATAGACCATAAGATAAGGTGCAAAGGGGACCTGAGCAACAGACCAGGGTGAGAAATTCTAAAGCACAGAACAGCAGTGTTGGTGCTCTGTGGGTCACTCACTGAGGACAAAAGAGATTTTCCCACTAACAAAAAAAGTTTTGTTGATTTTGGGGTTTTGTGGGGTTTTTTTGAGGCAAAATGATTGGGTAGTCTTTGTTTTCAGAGCTGAACATCTCTGCTTCCTTCCCTGAGCTCCACAAGAAAAGAATCACTTATTACCAGAATGCCTTTGCAGGGAGAGTCACAAACTCATTACAGGAAGTATGTAAGAAATATCTCCATCACATCCCTGTCTGTAAACTAATGGTACGAGGTGCCACTAATGCTGGGGAAGAAAAAAAGAAGGAGGAAAAAAAAAGACAAACCAAGAAACCAGCAAAACAGCTTCAAAAATAAATAGAAATCCAGAGAGGCCTCTGTGCACTAAAAATTCCTCTAAGTCTGACAAGGCATTAAAAATCTTTTGTAAGAACAGTAGTGGTCAGAAGTGTGACAAAATTTCTGATACTCCTTGCCCACAATCAGGGTGCATTGAGAGAAAGACAAAACTACACTTCTGCTCATGCCAAGACAGCAAACTGTACAGGTCACTGATAAATATTAAAGTACATGATCTGTATTTGGTTACTGATGTCAATCAGAATCCATCCTTAATGAAAAGAAAATGCAGTCAGTTAAAGTACAATAACTTCCTATTTTATGAAAATAAAGATAAGAGAAAATACTCCTCAGAATAATGTAATTTGAAAGCTTTTCAAACAGTAATAACACAATTCAAGGAAATATGACTTTTACTGTCTTCACTTCTAATAAAACCGACATAGATCTTATTTCTTACTTTGTTCTTAATAAAGAAAAGTTGGCAAATGTCTCAGCATCATCAAATAGGTTTCAGACATGCAATTCCATCCAAGATTATCTAGAATTTCTCAGGGGAAAACAGTGAAAATATCTGCACCAATTCTGGCAGAGTCTAATTTTAATAAATTAAATGTTTCTCTTTTGTGTGTGCTCACACTCTAATAAAACACATATGGAAAATAGTGAAAATATTCAGAGAAACAAAATTTCCTTTGATGATGATTCATTGAAAGCAAAATCAAATCTGTTATTAGCCATCAGAGTCTAAATGGTGTGATGAATGCCTGGGATTTACATGGCACTTCTCATCTTCAGATACTGTAATTAATTATTCTTGTGCTGTGTGGCATAGTTTTCACACAAGTCTCTTCTAATGTCCAACTAGACATAAATTCTAATGGCTCCTTTCCTCAGCTAGCATAATGTGGTGAAACTCTGGTAATATACCTAACATAGATAAAGAACAGATTCGTACTGAATGCTGCAATGACAGAAACAATACATGTATTTCATTTGTTTGCTTGATGCTTTTGATTGAACCTTTAAAAGTACTTTAAGGTTTGGTTTGGGGAGTTTTTTAATAAGATAAAGCTCCAGAGGGAGCCCACACACGAAGAATATGTATATAAAATATCTTCCAGACTAATAGGAAAACTGCATGCAGAAATTTCTTCAAATGGATGTTTCAAATCTATCTTTATTAGGGGACTATAAGTTTCAACTATATGGAATAATCCTCCAAAGAATTTTTACATAACAGGTCTTACTTTTTTCTATTTAGTATACATATGTCAGTAAATACAAAACCTGTTGTAAATGAAACAATCTCCATTTGAAATCAAAGATGTTATTACTTTGCCTCAGAAGAGTTCAAGATAGCCTGTATGTAGTTATTCATAGGAAACAGAGACACCCAGAGGAAATATTAAAATAACAGTAAGATCTATGGGGCTAAAGAGGAATGGTTACACCATGGCATCCCATCGCAGGAAAGCCATCCTGTGGAAAGCCATCCAAAAGAAAGCCATCCTGCTAAGAAACACATCAGGGTAAATAGGATGTACAATACATTTCTTTTCCATTTCTCATCTGTAGAGAATTTTTCTATAAAATATACTTCACATCCTATTCTTATTGCGTTTGTATCTGACTCAGCTGTTTTCACTGGACCTTCTTTTATTTCTCTTGCCCTGTCTAACACTGCAGATCAGTCCCTCTCCATGAAGTTCTTCCACTCCAGCTGTCTTCCCTCAAGAACCACTACCTCTACTGGGATTTCACTTCAGTTCTTCCCCTTCACAACAGACGGAGAATTTAAGCCACTTTTGTGCCTTAATAAAAAGGTTAATCCAAAGGGGAAAGGGCAAGAAAAGTGAAAACATGAAAACAGCTGGAGATTTCAGATAGACAATGGCAAATTACATTCCCCTCTGTAGAGGAGGTGAAGAGGAGTTTGAGGTAGGCAGGTTATGTGATCTCCTGTCAGAGTTGTATTTTCCTTCTGGTTGGCTCTGACAGTTTGAACCTTGGCAAAAAAGATGTCCAGATCTCGCTTGTCATCAACTGCTTACCTTTTTAGGTTTACTACTTTAGAAATTTTTAACACACTATTTGCAGACCACTTTCAGAGTCCTCCAGGACAGCAAAGCTTTAGACACGTTCTACAGCCTACGAAAGCTCCTCTTCTTTTCTTTAAATAGACTTTTTGTCTGTTTTTTGTTTGGTTGGTTTGGGGCTTCTGGGGGGATTTTTGAGTGGGTTTTTTTGTTTGTGGGGTTTGTCGTTTGTTTTCAATTCTGAATCATCAGTGCCTTCCTTGACTGGCTCACTCACAAATTTCCATTAAAGCCCCTGGTGGGACCCTACTGTCACAGATGTAGTTTGTTCCCATAGAGGCAAAGGTCTGGTGTTTCTGCTTCCCTGTCCAGGAATGAAGCCTGCTACTACCTTGATGGTCCCTGAAACCTGCAGAGCAGAGTATTGTGATTACTATTTGAGAATATCCTCCCATCGACATATTTCACAGCCTTTTCTTCCCTGCTTTCTTCTTCCCCAGAATTTGCCTTCTGTTCACAAGAACACAGTTTACCTGGTTGTATACTGGCAAAAGAAACAAAAGTACCATAAAACCAGAACAAGTGTATCAAGCCTATGAATTACAGAATCACAGAATGTCAGGGACTGGAAGGGACCTCAAAAGATCATCAAGTCCAATCCCCCCACCAGAGCAGGAACACCCAGATGAGGTTACACAGGAAGGTGTCCCGGCGGATTTTGAATGTCTCCAGAGAAGGAGAATCCACAACCTCCCTGGGCAGCCTGTTCCAGTGCTCTGGCACCCTCACTGAGAAGAAGTTTCTTCTCATATTTAAGTGGAACCTCCTGTGTTCTGGTTTATACCTATTGCCCCTTGTCTTATCATTGGTTGTCACCGAGAAGAGCCTGGCTTCATCCTCGTGACACTCACCCTTTATATATTTATAAACATTAATGAGGTCTCCCCTCAGTCTCCTCTTCTCCAAGCTAAAGAGACCCAGCTCCCTCAGCCTTTCCTCATAAGGGAGATGCTCCACTCCCTTCATCATCTTTGTTGCCCTGCACTGGACTCTCTCCAGCAGTTCCCTGTCCTCCTTGAACTGAGGGGCCCAGAACTGGACACAATATTCCAGATGAGGTCTCACTAGGGCAGAGTAGAGGGGAAGGAGAACCTCTCTCGACCTACTAACCACCCCCGTTCTGATACACCCCAGGATGCCATTGGCCTTCTTGGCCGCAAGGGCACAGTGCTGGCTCATGGTCATCCTGCTGTACACCAGAACCCCCAGGTCCCTTTCCCCTACACTGCTCTCCAACAGGTCGTTTCCCCGCTTATACTGGAACCTGGGGTTGTTCTTGCCCAGATGCACGACTCTACACTTGCCCTTGTTATATTTGATTAAATTTTTCCCTGCCCAACTCTCCAGCCTGTCCCGATCTCGCTGGATGGCAGCACAGCCTTCTGGTGTGTCAGCCACTCCTCCCAGCTTGGTGTCATCAGCAAACTTGCTGATAGTACACTCTATCCCCTCATCCAAGTTGTTGATGAAGGTCAGGCTGCTAATATAAACTCTAACACTAATCAGTTTTCAGAAAAAAAAGCTAAAAGATAAATTTGCTTTATATTATATCCAAATATGGGAGAAAAAAAAGAGGAAAAAAAAAACCAACACAACATCAACATCCCACTATTTGCATTAGCATAATGTTCCTCTTCTTAATCATTGCAAACATTATCACCTTCAGGAAAACTGAGACAGAGTGAATGACTTGCCCCAGACTAAAGCATACATCAGAGAGAGAAATGAGAGGAGAATTTTAGTGTTACTGCCTCAGTTACTGCTGATCCTACTGAGATTTCTGGCTCCTCTGCTTCAAATTACCCACTATTGTTTTGCTTTGGCTAGGAAATGCAAACCATTCCAGCAATTCGTCTTAAAAAAAATTATTATCTATACAAGTTCTCTTTCCACTATTAAATATTCTTCCAGCCTTAAACACTCCAGTGGACTTCAGTTTTACAGACATTGCAGAATACTAGTCAGCTAGGGTAATAGTAATACTTTGCCAAAACAACATGGATTTTTAAATGCTCTGCTTTTGGTGAAGAGCCGAGACACGCAAACATATGGATGAAGTGAAACAATTCTATTGCTCTGTTTTATTTCAAAGAGCCACAGGGAAAAAGAAAAAGCTACCTGAGCGAAGAATGGAAATATTCACTATGTTTGACAGAGGAAGCATGATTAAAATGCATTGAAGCTGAAATAATGACTAAACTCTATCAAGAAAAACTCTCACCAACTCATAGCACAAGTGTTGCATTTGTAACGCAGGTGAGAGTATATAAAAACCATCTGTCTTAAGGCTGATCTTATAACATGTGGCCATTACCACTAAAAAGATATCCCCCAGAACATCTCACAAGATGAGAATAGGCAGAATAGTATACCAATGTACCTCCAGTAACCTGAAGGAATATAGTCCTGCCAGCGGTGCTCCAGCATAACCATCATTTCTCTGCTCACTTGCACAGAAACTCTCCTTATGCCTGCTCAGAATTTTTTCCCAACAAAATAGTTCTCTGTGGGAAGTTACTGGCTAGAAAATGAGCTGTTTGTTGGACTGTGGCAATAGTAGATAATGCCAGGGAAATTTTTCCTTGACATCCACCACACGACCAGTAAGGGTTTCTTGGGTTCCCTGGATTTTTGCCTGAACTGTAAAAGGGCTCCTCTGAAGTCAAGAAGTCAGATCTGTGGGCTTATATGAAAAATTATTCTACCAGGAGACTGACTCCAATGCAGAGATGCAAGTTCTTCACATGCCTCGTGGATAGTGAGAAAACAGCTCTGTGCTCCAAAGGATGAAACAAAATCACACATCTGAATCAAGGGACGCATCAGCCAGGAAAGATGTTTCTCTTACTCAAAGAATAGCAGTCATTTAAAAAATTGTTAGCATGGAAGGAACGACAACTAAAATGAAAAAATATTTTTAATAGTTAGACTAAACTCTTTAAATAATGTCAACCTTGAAATATTTTACTTTGATTTGAAGCAGTTAGGTTTGTTTGTTGTTTTTTTTATTTTTTCCAGAACTCCTCATTTCAGAAGAAATTTCTATATCTCAATACTTTAATTTCTAATGGAATGTTGTATTTTACAGCAGTGTTTCCCACATGATGAGTATTCATCCAGCTGTATTTGTCAGAATCCATAGGAGTCTTAAAATGCAAGCTTCAGAACTCACTACAAATGAACATGGCAATGGTAATTAGCACTGGTAATTGCAAAATGGCAGTAGCAATTAAACCAGCAAAAGTATCGTCTGCACATCATGAAATATTTTTCAATAAGAATGTCTATGAAACATGTCTCCCAAGACAAGTAATGAAAGCCCCACCACTTGAATCAATTAAATGAGACAAAACACTTGAAAACACGCTGTGGGGAGCAATCACGCACCAGACAAGCAGGTGGACAAGATGATCTTTCAGGTTTTTTACATCTCTCAAATCTGGAGAACAAACCAGCACTGCCACAGGGAACAGGGGTGCCAACAGGCACGTCTTGTCTTCAAGGACCCCTGTCAGCCAAGAGGAAACATCCTGCAAGCAGGACCAGGATGACACCAGCACAGCAGCGATTGAGGCTCCTACAGCCTCCCAGGATAGCTCTGAACCAGCTCTCTTGCTTGGGTCTGACTTACAGACTAAGCGTTGCAAGGCATAACCCGAAACAGACTGCTAGACTCTCCCCAAAGCTGGGAAAGGCTCATCCAAAAGCTACGCTGCTACTAATAAACTGTGGTCACTACTTCAGTAATTGCCTGGCTCTGTCTATAGAAGCTGTGGTGGAAATATTCGTTAAAGAGTTTTGCAACCAGGGCGTCAGTATGCGCTGGGTGTCACCCTTGTGCCTAGTCGACAGCAGACAAGAACATTACCCCAGTATTTTAAGCTTGAACAGGTGCAAAATGCGGGCTTCACAGCCTCAGCCTGCAAGACAGTGGTCCCTGTGGCCAGCGATGGAGGCAGCAAGTTCTGGCCTCCTGGGATGGTTTTGGCTTTCTGTATTTCAATGCAGCACCTGCGCACCTCTCCTGGTGCCGGTGTGAACACCAAGAACAACCGATTCAACTTTTTGATGAAACTTTCGGGCCAGAATCAGGTAACCTTCTCACAACAACAGACTGCTTTCATAAGTTTGCACAAAGGAGAAAAAACACTGCAATTTGAAACGCCATTTACATGTCTTTATTCACAGACTACTTTTTTTTTCTTTTCTTTTTTTTTTTTAATAGCCTATGCTAGTATCCATAAAAATCCTAGCTCACCACTGGTCTTCCTTTATCTTCCTTCCATTCTTCCAAAACATCAGAGGAAATTTCTCAGTCAAAACACAACCTGTTTTTATTTTTTTAATTTCTAACATGTTTTCTGAATACCTGCTCTTTATGTCATACTGCAAAACACTAGGCAATTAAAGACTTATAGAACACGGAAGAAACAAAGCTTGTCTGCATACAGGGAATTATACATGAGACAATAATAGCCATGAGTAAGATGTTATTTTATGTGTGTCTTCAGTACTAAACTACAAAAGCCAAAAATTACTAGGATTTTTATGTTTAGACTGTAACCTCAAAAGTGAAGAAATTTGAAAGCAAAGTACCCATGGCAACCTTAATTCTATTCATCTTGCCCTCTGATGCAGTACTTGTTCAGTGATTACACATTCCTGAGTAAACCTACATCTCTTGGATGATGTAAAGTAAGGTTAAAGAATTCTTAAAATTAATAAAGTCCTCCAGCATACTTGTAGGATTTGCAGGTAAAGGCATTCAAAAGCATATTGTGGAGGAGAAAATAACTAAAAAAAAAAAAAACTTTAACCGTCTTGATATTTGGAAAGAAATAAATGTAAACTACTGTCAAAGTGTTTTCAACTCATCTATTAGTTTTTTACTCTTCCTAACATACCCTTTTTCACATTTTTCTCAGTCTCTCAATGTGAGAAATGAGTAACATAGAACTCCTTTTTCTTTTTGGAGTTTAGCTTCTGCTTCTCTGCTTATGCTCCAACTAGAGTTGAAAAACCCCATTTACTGTGGTTATTTGGGGGTTTTTCCCTTATTTTTCCCCACCTGAATGATTTGTATAGACAAATACAATATTGTATGATGATGTTTAAGATATGAGAGTCACACTGTAAATTTCCAGGCATTTTACTATTTATTTTTAACCTAACTTCCTGATAATAGGAAGCTTACGCATTTGTTCTGTCTGTCCAGTGAATGTGTAAATATGCAAGTCCTCCCTCATCTTTTGAGCCCAATTTCATCCAAATTTGAAAGAGAAGGATATAATCCCCCAATATAGTTGAGTTCCTATGAGTTTAGCAGGAAAATGGGCAGGCTAGAGAAGACAGACACAAATTAATGTGGCCAGTAACACCCCAGAATAAAGCCAAGCAGAGCAGAGCCACCTCCCATTCTGCTTTACAGCAGCCAGGTGGCATTAACGCACCGGCTGTGCAAAGCACCAGGGGGTTGTTGCGGTGGCGGGGTGAGAAGGCACAAATCATTGCCTATTTTCTCAGGGGCAGTGCACTATAATGGTCCCCACGAACAAGGTCTGTCGGCCAGATCTCAACATCAGCTGCGGCGCCTCTGAGAATTGAGACCTGTGGCCTGGAAACCTCCCGCCAAAGGGGCGTCACACACGACGGAAGGATTAAAGCAGTCTTGTGACTAAGGGCAGTAGTAATGAGACTTTTAAAAGCAGCCAGTTAATGTACTTCGAAAAGGGGCTGCAGGGGAGCAGATTGCAGAGCTGCTGCAGCGTTCAGCCCAGCTGACACGTGTGGCAACGAGAGGAGAACTGCTGCTGGGAGCACTTTCTGCTCACGCTGAACAAAGAGCTGTCTTACACAAAGCAAGTCCATTACCTTTCGCGGTGACTCACTTCTTTACACCATAAAGGTGATGCATCTGCATCTCATGAATACAGCGGAGTCCAGCAACTGTTTTTGGTGAGCTACATAGGGCACCGACGAGCTTCTCAGCTCTATGCGTGCTGGCCCAATCCAGAAGGTACCAGGTGAGCTCCAAACCCCAGAGAATCCAAGTCATCTCTTACAGGTAGCCTATACCATCACCCTTCACAGCAGCACTTGTGATACTTCTTTTGCTTTGTGCTGTTGCGGCAAGAGCGCTAGCAGTTTCTGAGCAAGAAGGACCAGTTATCTTGCTTCAAGTCCAGGAAAAATAAGAACTGGCTTGAAATCACCAGAATTTCTGGAATCAGAGCGTACTTCCTTTAGCTGCTCTGCACAGGCAACACGCAAGCAGAAATACCAGGTCCTAACCAAAAATAGTGAAGAAACGTAACAAAATGCTATTCACTTTCTCTTTTTTTGCCCTTTCTTGAAAGCAAACAAACTCCACAAAACAAATAAAAAAAATACGACAACAACAAAAAAGCACCATCTCCTCCTATGTATCACATTAGACTAGATAAGAAACAGAATAATAGGATACTCCTTTCTGTCCTTGTACTGAAAAAATAAATAATATAGCATTAACTTAGGTAACAATAAAGCGTATTGATGGCAAATAAAATACTCTGCATTATAAATTTGGTTACAATCTCAGAATTGGAACTGAAAAGTATTCCTTGACCACCTGGTGTTCCACAAGACTCAACCATAGTTTGGGGTCTATAGCAGCATTTTCCTAGCACCTCAAGGAGCACTTAGATGGACCTGTCCACCTTACATAGGTAAAAAATATCAGTTCGGTCCAGTATCAAGACAGATCTCACCTAAGTTTAAACTCTGCCACTTCTGTTCTCGACAGTTTAAGCTAAAAGCCCTTTCTGAGCTGCATGACGCTATTAATATACCTTATTGTATATCAGATAGTAAATGAGACCCATGGAGTACACAAAAAGAAACCCATTACCCTTCCTTTAGCTCAGAGCCACCCAGTGATTCTGAGTTTGTTTGAAGTCATGGTATCTTCGAGTAGAAAGCAATGCAAATGAAATTGTGTGTACACATTTCTCTTTCTCTTATTAACAAATACATGGGGCCAGGACTGCCTTCTCATCTCTCTCTGAGCTCTAGCTGATGCCTAAGGAACAGCTAGTTGTTCACTTTGTCCTCCAGAGGCTGACTCCAGTGGTCCTACGCGTAGGTGACAAACAGGCTCAGAGAAGTAAGGCTTCCATGAAGGTCATGTGGGATATGTCACTAGAGCAATCACAGAGAATGGTGGGGACATGGTGCTGGATAATAAAGCAATAAGCATAGGGGCTCTGTTGCAGGTGACAAGGGAAGTAGCTGCCCAAAGTATTTCAGCTGGGTGGTCTGCTGGGAGAGTGTGTGGCAGAGGAGTATGAAAAGCAGCAGCAAGGAGAAATTCAAAGTGTCAAAAGCAGGATAGGATGCAGAACATTAAGGTAAACAGGAATTCAGATTGAAACCCTCGCTTCCCTTTGTGGTTTCCTCAGCCCTGCCCAGGGACTGTCCATCAGCTGTGCGTTGTCTCAGGAAGGGGAACATAAGAACTCTCTGGGTATGCAAGAAAACATGTTTCTCCCACAAAAGACTATGGTTCTCCAGCAAATGCACAACACTCAGCAAGTGCCTGCTCAGCTCTGACCGTTAGGAGGTTTATCAGATTCAGCTCTCACAGCAGCAGCACCATTTGTGTAGGCAACAGTGACAATCTTCTGAGATGTTTTTGTTCCCATTTGGAAAGGGCGATGCCACTGGCAGCTCTTACTAGAGCAAGGCGCCAAGCCCTGCATGCATCACACCCACGTTCTCGCTGGAGAAGCAGCGCTTTCCCAAAACAGCCCGGGAGAGGGAACCTCGTGCATCTTCTCTGCTAACCATATCGCTGGCCCATAAAGCATAGCCACAGCTGCTAGTGTAGCTGCATCGCATTCCTCTAAAGTTCCAATAAAGGAAGCATTGCGTGTGAAGAGAGATGTCCTACAGATGAGGTAGTGCTGAAGGGGGCCGCCTTGATTAAACTAGGTTGTTCTGCTGGGGAGCCCTCAATGCGCTCTCTTGGTTATGGCTGTTAGAGCTGCAGCAGGGTGACATGAATTGCCTTTTATCTAATTGGAAAACACCCACAGAGTTTAGAAGTACTCATTTAGACAGGCAAATCAATAAAGGAAATGGTAAGCATGAGAATACAGTGCGAGTGTAGAGCCTGTGTGGGTCCTACATGCTTTTGCTTAATGAAGATTAACTCTTGCCAGTTTGCTGCAGTGCCTGGACTTTGATAATAGCAGAACTGGAAGATTCTACCCTATAATATCAAGAAGGAGCTTGCCCTTATGAGTACATCTGAATGCAAGAGAATAAGCCTTTTGTTAAAGAGGCCAGAAATTTAGACGACTTGGAAATTTAGAAGATATTGCACAGAAGGCAGAAGAGAGGAAAAACTCATCTTAATTGTAACGGTTCTGAAGCTGGCAATAGGATCAAAAGTTACATTTCTAATACAAGGAAAAAGGAGCAAAACTTGGTTTACAAAATAGCAACAGTAACAGCTGTATTTCCATAAAGCTCTGCTGCAAATTGCAATGAAGGAAATGAGCAGACAAGTGATCCCAGGTTTTCCACTTTCAACTTTCCTTGTCCTTTTACCTCCACACTCATCAGTGGCTGTGCAAATCCCCACCCACAGAGCCCCTCCAAAAATTCAGGACTATTAAGAACAGTTATTTAGTTGTTAAAAAAACCTCCAGGTTTCAAGACAAAACCAGCAAAAACTCCAAAATTCTTAGAGTTGCTTAGTTTAGGATTAGTTTTGTTTTTCTTATTTCTCTTTGGCATTCCTTCCCCTAAATCTCCAATCACTTTCACAACAGGCTTATACTGAGTAGCTTCAGGCAGCTGAGAAAAAAATCCTGTTTAGCAATGTAAGTATCTCTTCTCCCACTGTTGCTAATAGGAGTTTTGTGCATAAATCACAGCATGCGCTGAAGGGAGAACAGATCCTGAAGCCTACAACTGTCTCTACCCACCGCTTGATTCTCTTCTCATTTACACCGATATATTGGCCTCAGAGGGAGCACTTCTGACGTGCCTCAGTGTAAGTCAGAGGAGAATCAGGCCCATGGGATGAGAACAGAGAACTTGCAATCTTAGTCTGCTGGCAAAAGTCAGAAAGAGGGTTCGGAGTGACATAGATTGACTCATGTTGGCTCCTGAGAAGCTGACAGCACGGGACAGCTTGGGACTCATGTTTCAAACTCAGACATCTTTACCTTATCATCCCTCATTTCTGCTGCAGGCTGGCTAGCCATGCTTTCAGCTCTTCCACGGGTACTTCACAGAAGTACAGACCGCCTGATGTGCTGGGTTAGCTGAATCGAGGTAACTTTCCATGCAGTCATTTTTCTTCTTAGTAGATAGCACCGTGTCTTTTGGTTTGGATTTAGATCAAGAATAATAAGATAGTACCCTGGGATAAAGTTAATGTTTTTTCCAGTATCTTTCCAATGTTTTGGATGTGGTATGAAGACAATGTAAGAACTCACTGATATCTTGGCTGCTGCCAAGGAGACAAAGGACTTTTCAGCTGTCCAGCTGCAGGTGCAAGATAGCCTCTGGGAGGGGACATAACGGGACAGTATCTTAGACTGACGTCCAGGTTGATCTATGAAGTATTCCATACCATAATCACCGCATTCCATATATAAGTGAGAAGTAGCTGGGAACAGCCCTTCTTCAATGGCCACCATCTGTGAGAGGTCCTGCTCCCACAGCTTCCCGACACCCTGCTGCCAATCTCCACATTTTATTGGGCTCACTGTGCTCACAGTGTCCACCCCCCCAGCATTCATTGCTGAGAGTGTGTGTTCCAGTGGCTAAGGATTGCTCTGTATCACTCCTATTATTGTTCTATTAAATCTGTTTCTATTTCAACCCATGAGTCTTTCCTTTTCCCTTCCTTCCCTCTGGGGAAGGAAAGGCAAGAGAGCGCAGCTGTCTACTGCTTGGTTGCCAGCACAGCGCTAAACGGTAACACCTCTATTTCCTTGCTGAGGTGACAACTGTTGAGAACAAGGTCTTGGAGGAAGTAGGTAGGACTGACAATAGCCTCATATTCAGGAAGAGTCTTACTGTCCTCTGTATATGAACCATTGCATGACAGAAGATGAGTCAAATAGCCTCTTATTGCATCAAGGGCATCTTTTACAGTATAGGACGAGCAAATCAGGTTATCCTTTGCCTCCTTCTTGCTCCTATTTGGAAATAACTAGACAGTGTTCATGCGGTGTCCTCTCCAAGCTAGCCCTATTTCTAGGGAAAGGGAACACACAAAGCAAAGGTGTGTGAATTTTTATTTTGTAAGTTTGAAGCCTCGGGACTGCCAACAGCAAATGAGCTTTTTTTAACATTGCCTGGCCTTCACGGTGCCCTCCGAAATATTTGTTGTATTCAAGGTATTCCAAAGTAGGACAAGAGGTGGTCTTCTCTGGTAAGCACATGCAAGGGTTTGCAGAACAAGTCTCTAGGTTCGTGGTTTCTTTTTCCCTGGTTTGGGTGACTGGAGGGAGAACAATTGTTAAGGATGTTGCAAGGCCTTAAGAGAGAAATATCATGACTAGGGGAGCCTAATGGAGCATAGCTACACCTGGCATGGATCAGGAAGTTCCTAAGGGGCCTACAAACAAATACATAAAGGTAATCTTTCCTAGAGAAGGTCTGTCAACCAACCTTTCATTACTCTATATAGGTCTATTGGTATTAGAAAGCACTCCTCTGTTAAAAAAAAAAAAAACCATCAGGACTTCAAGTCAGTTTTTGTATAATATATATTATATATGCAGTTCTTTAGTGCATATTTGCTTTCAAACCAACATTTTATTGATCAACATAAACAAGTAAAAAACAAACAGCTCCTTAAAAGAAGTACTTTTCATTTGCACTTATGCTCAGAGAAAGAAATATATAATAAAATGAATGGATTTTTTATGAGTTCCTTCTCTTTTTATTGACAAAGTGTATTTTAATAAAGACTTTATCTCCTCTTGCTTGATCCCACACTGAAGTTGTGATCCCATACTTTGGACATCAGTCTGTTGCCATGGAAATGATCATAATATCTCAAAAAATGCAGTATTATGACTTCACTGCAGGATCAAGGAGAGACAAAAATACAGGCTGTAAGGGATCAAGTCCTTAAGCAACAACAGCCTTAGTTATTAACACAAAGCGAACAATTATGTAAAATAAATCCAAGGCAAATTAACTTATGTTTTGCATGTTCAAAGAATATTTTTCCCAGAAGTCAAATGCCTTTTGAAGCACTGATTTCAAAAAGATCCTAAATGCCCACTTTCTGTTCTTCCAATCTGTAAACCCATTCTCCAGTTGAAATATGCCCTTTCTTTGAAAGAATCCTGGCCATTTTTTATTCCATCTCTTCCCAATGCCCACTCAGGACCTCCTTACTGAGTTTGTAGTCCCATGTTATTAGTGAAAGGACTGATACTTAATTCAAAGGAATTGTTGCAACTATAGGCAGTCATTTAGTTCAGGTGGTGTGCGTGGTGGGATAAGTTCTTACCCTGAAATGGAAATAGCATGTGACTAGCATAACATGCAGATCTGATAAGCTCTCTCTAAGCCTAAAAGCACATGCTTGCAGACACTGAGTAAACCCAAGACTATATTTTTGCCTCTAAAGAGGTAAAGTGAACTTTTCTGTTCATTTTCACCTTCCACTATAGCACTTCCCTGTGCTGGTTGAGAACAATTTTAATTCTTACCCAAGACAAAACCAAGGATTTTAGGGATTCTACCATAGAAGGCTTTCTTAATAGATGGCTGGGCAAGTTTCAAAAGTTAAACAAAAATTCAAAGATATAAACTTTGAGCCCTTCTCTTGTATCAAGCATTTGATTAAACCTGAAACTTCATCAAGGACCCTCCACACTCCAGCAGGGCTGCATGAATGAGTTAAAGCCTAGGTGGGGAAAAAAAAAAAAAAAAAAAAAAAAAAAAAGATATTTGGATAATTTAAATAACTCATTGGGGCCTGTAAGATGGTGGGTGCTACTGTACCCTGCTAATGCAATTCCTGACAGGAGCAGCAACCTTACAAGAGTAACAGCAACAGACATGCTCTGAAAAAACTCCAGAAGAGAGTTATGACCTTAATAATTTGCTTTCAGGTGATCATTGTTCTCATGAGCTCTGCTCCGCTGGCCATTTTTGGGGTTGCTTAAAGCTGGAGAAGAGGTGCTGCTTCAGAATTCAACTTTAGATTTTGAGCTTTAACAAGCATGATCCCAAAATCTGCCAGCCTTGGCAGCTCTCTGAGAGCTCCTTTCCACATATCCCACATCAAACAGTTTCCCCCTGGAACTCTTTCTGAGGAAGAAAATAGGATTTGCAGTGGTCAGAGACAATACAAAAGGTGCTAGAAGAAAGATTAGGGAGAAAGAAAAGAAAGCAGTCGTTGAGATAAGAGTGTTGCTTCACGGTTTCTCTCATTTTCTTTCAGATGAAAAACTTATCTTTCTCCTGAAATCCAACATGCACACACCATAAACTTGTGATTTCTTACAAATTTACATGTATACAACTAAAGTTTCTCCACATTACTAAACCTTTCAAGTGAGAAAGCCTAGAGCATCTGTACTACATACCAAAAGACTATTCATTCCCATTAAGAATTCACCGATTTTTTGCCTCCAGATGTGTTTTAAGATGCTGGGAAGACTCTGGATTTAGCAGATTAATGTGCTCTAAATGTCATTTGATAAAGGGCACTGCTGCCAATGGTTCATTCACACTGCATAGATTTAATTACTTAAATGAAGTACACTCCAAGAAATGCATGTTGGTCTTGGTAGTTTGAGGGGGGTTTGTGGGGTTTTTTTTGGTGATTGTGGTTTTAGGTTGTTTGGGTTTTTTGGGAGGGGTTGTTTTGTTTTGATAAAACTCAACTTCAGTTTGTATTTTTTCCCTTCTAATTGAAATTAATTTCCCTAGCTGTTTGATTTTCAAAAACACCTGGAACAGGGCTATTATTTCAAAGAGGTAATTATGAAATTAGACAGATAACTATGACACTTTAATTACAGATATAAATAGGGACTATAAAGAAGAAATTGCTTACAGACATCCTCCTGGATTGTGCTGGAAGAAAGCTGGAGAATCTGCTCCTCATCTGATTCCAAGGAGACACAAACCAAGACAAAATGAAGAGGTTGCTAAATCTACTATTGAGTTCTGTCTGAATCTTTGATGAAGCCCTTCTCTGTCATGATTCTATTTGTGCAAGCAAAGCAAAAAATTGTGAGGCTTTTTGGGCGTTGTTTTGTTTTGTTTTAAAGCTTCTTCAGGTTTTAGCACACCACTGAAATCAAATAACAATATGTGCATGTCTCACTGCAGAAAGCAGGACTTCCCTGATCCTGGAAGAAGCATGGCACGATAAAAGCACAACAGCAGCCCATATCCCTTGCCAGAAGTCTTAGCCACTTGTGAGTTTGAGCTGGTGTCGTGGTTTAACCCCAGCTGGCAACTAAGTACCAAGCAGCTGTTCACTCACTCCTCTCCCCCAGAGCCCCAGTAGGATGGGGAGTAGAATCAAAAAAAGTAAAACTTGTGGGTTCAGGTAAAGGAAGTTTAACAGACAGCAAAGGAAGAGAAAATAATAATAATAATAGAATACAAAAAACCAAGTGATTCAAAGTGCAATTGTTCTCCAACCCTTGATTGATGCCGAGCCCGTCCCCAAGCAGCAATCCCCCACCTAACTTTTCCCTAGTTTATAAACTGAGAATGCACATCAGTGTATTATCAACATTCTTCTCATTCTAAATCCAAAACACAGCACTATACCAGCTACTAGGAAGAAAATTAACTCTATCCCAGCTGAAATGAGGACAGCTGGAAAAGTTAATTCTATGTTGAAACTTCTACAGATAAAATAGCGGCAGCACCAGTTGCAACACAAAAGTGAGAGCATTAAAGGAAAGTGACCTGAAGGTTTTTAAAAGCAGGCAGGATAAGGCCATCTCAGGCATAAAATGGCTGCAGTCGACCTCCCATGGGACTAGAGGGTCTCTTGGGGCCTCTCCCAACCCTACGGCGTTGGGAGAAGACAGACCCTGCACCTTTGGAGACCTGGGCCAGCACAGCCTGGTGCAAGAGAGATGGCAGCAACATCAACAACAACCAGAATAAAATACAGTTATGCACCAACCCTTGTCAAAGCTCTCTGTTATTTCAGCTGGCAACAGCTATAATTAGGCACTCTTAACACAGCGTGATGCTTTTCAGAAATCAAGGCGTTCCCCCACGCCTCCCCCGAGAGTCATGTCAAGGGGCAACTTCCACAACTGCTGCCTGCTGACCCCTCTCTGACACAACTTGATCATTCTCTGTTGTTGATCTCAGCCCTTTTTTTCCATCCATGACTCCCAAGCCACCTGCCAGGTAATAAAAGTCTGCATCAAAATGCACAGCACACAGGGTGCTGCGAGTCAGAAGTGACATTTGTCTTCCAGACCTGGAAACCTGACAGTGTCGATAGGGGCCAGTTATCACAGTGTTGTTTGATCTTTCTGCTGAGGTTGTAAATAACTTCAATGGGCAGCCAAAAGGGGATAGAGAGACTCTGCCGCATTAACTATAAAAGCAAGGTGCTGCTGCTGTGTCAGTGGCAGAAGACATTGTTAAGCAACATAAGCAGCCCCTGCTGTCGACAAATTTCTAAAGACTCCCTGAGTTTCAAAGGGAAGGAAGGTTGAGGATGCCGCATTTTTCTTGTGCCATCTTTAATTTGGTCTTTTCATTTTAGTGCACTGCTGTCCATCAAGATCTGTGTTTGGATGCATGCACACCACAAGTGTCACAAAATGGATTCATGGAGCCCTGTACGGATACGTGGCATTTCAAGCCCAGCCCTGCTCATATGGGAAAGTTCCAGATCCCTTTGCTCTCTGAAGCACCTCTGAACCTCATATACCAGCAGAAGCAAAGGTACACACTGAGTGTGGTATCTTGGGCAATGGAAATCTGCCTATTTTCTCTCTCCCTCTTTCCCCCACAACATGTAACTCCAGAACATGCCTTGTGTGGCTATATAAAATATATCTGAATTATATATTGCTTTCTAAAACCCTTTTGTCCCAGATTTACACTGAAAAGCCAGTGTAGTAACACAGCGTAATACTGAAATAGAAGCAATAAAGACCCAGAGCTAATGCCATGTGCCTTATCAAAGAGATGAAGCTTACAGATCTGATTCTGACTCACTGCTTTTTCATTCTCCTTCCAGCTCTCCAGCCCTGAATGAGTTAAAGCAAGGCACAAGAGAAGAAAGATAAGTTAGGCAAGAAAAGGAAAAGGGGCAAGGAGAATAAAGGCAAACTGAAAACTGTTCTCTAGTGTGGCACACAGACTTAAGGAGGTCCCAAGTGTGGAAATTCAGGAGAAAAAAAAAAAAAAACACATATACAAACACAACAAACACCACACCCATATCAACAAAAATCCGTGCTTCCAGAAGAAAGTTATGCTGTTGGGTCCGTGTGGCGTCATCTAGACAAAGCAGTTACCAAGCAAAACCAGAACTCCAAATATGCAATGCTGTAATAATCCTCAAACCTTCAATGATATTTTCTGCAATTGTGCCTGTCTCATTACTTAGTGTTTATTAAATATGGTTCACTGAACAACCTCTTCGGTATGAGGAAGACATTTTTTGAATTTATTGAAGTTTCCTGAGTTTACAAAAGTACCAACTCAGTTGGCTGCCGTTATCACAAACTGGAAGATATAATATATCGGGACATCTTTGGTCACACTTTCCTACCTGGGGAAGGGTTTATCACCTTCCACCAATCAGCTGTAAAGTCAAAGGTAGGATGATTTTCTTACAGTCTCTTCATTTTCAGCAAGACACCTTGAAATTAAGCCTAGACTATGACCACACTTTTACTGCAAGTATCTTGACTGGCTTGGAGAAGTGAAAATGCTTATACTAGACTTTCATTTCACCTCAAAACGATGAGTATTGATAGCAATTGAAGTCTGTCAAGGTGAAAGAGGTTTTTGAAGATATGTATGAAATAAATCGGTACTTTCCACTCCAGTTTTTGGATAAGAGTGGTCGTTTTCAAATACCACCAAACCGAAGTGGGAGTCGGGGGGGAAAGCAAACTCTTATTTAGTCTCCATGAGGGATGATCCCTCAACAATTACCATTGAAGTACCAGTAATGCTGCAGCCAGGGATGTTGCTCAAGTTATGAGTGTTTTCCTTATTAATTTAAACCTACGGTATTTTTTTCTGCTGTCACAATCTAGACCCTTTCATAAACACTAAAAACATCTGCTTAAAAGTAATCTTTGTTTCCATCCAGTTGTTCAAGGCTTTCTACCAGGAGACTTTTCAGTCATCCTCTTCTCTCAGATATGTACGTGGTACATATGTAAATAGATGGTAATATATTTAAGGAAGGTTTATACACATTTTTCACTCTATTTTTAATAGACAGAACAAAACGGATGGCTTTTTATTTAAAAAAATAAAGGAAAAAATGGAAGCAGACATACATAAAAATCTAGTGTGCTTTTTACTAGATCACAGAATAATTTGACATAGGCTAAGAAATTTTTCTAAATGCTCATCTATGCCATCCTTCAATCTTAATGCAGTACAAAGATTACCTTCCAAATTTGTCCACACACTATTTAAGCTTTTCTGACTAAATTTTTCCTTTTCTCTCTAAATCATTACCGTACAGTTATAAACAGATTTGCAGCACTAGAGCTAAGAATCTAGTTCTCCTTTATACAAAAGTAAAATGAGGAATAATCCCAATGAGAACACACCTCTAAAACTGACTAAATTGTACGAAACACATTCTTATTCTCGAGGCAATACTTTTCTCTTGAAAAAACAATAAAAAACCTCAAATTATCTAACAATTTCAAAAGGGTAGTTTATGAGATCTGGCACTTTCAGGGCCAGAGGAAATATTATTTTAATGAATTGAATTTATAGAAGCACTTAGGTTGGATCATTACTCTGAGCTATTATGCTTAACTTGAAATAGTGACTTGAAGCTAGATTTGCTCCTAAAAGCAGGATTTTCTGTGGAATGCCGGTGCCTCCCTGCAAAGTTACAAGCCAAAATATTTCACTCTCAAGTGCAGTCTTTCCCTGGAAGCCATTTAACTCCTTAAGCACTTGCCTTTTACACTAAAAGTTGTCACATGCTTTAAGTTGTTTTTCCAAGCCTGCCCAGGGCAGGTGCAATGACACCCAGCTCTGGGCTGATGCACGGCCAGGCTGGAGCAAGTGCAGCAACGAGAGGCTGCACGTGTGGTTCTCCTGCCCAGTGTCTCTCCTTAGGGCGAAGGGTCTCAAAACCATTTTTTCAAAAGGAGTGCTCTAGTCACCCATTTTGGGAGAGAGCACGCGCTGCTTTGGCTGTCAAAGCTGCGACACCATGCAGAAAGGAGTTCGAGGAGGAGGAAGACAAGATGCAGACATAGCTTTGAAACCTAGCAGTGAGGAAATTCTTTGGTTAAGAGACCCTGGGCTCAAGTCTCTGCCTTGTCCTTCCACAGAAGCAGATATGAAAGGTGTCTTTTCCACATTCTGCGACAGCATTGCCCAAAGCTGTGCTTGTGCCCATAAAGAGTCTGATATTAGGCACAGCACAGGTGGAAGCCTCTTCATCCAGTACCAAGGATCAGCACGGGTGAAGAACCACCTCACCTTCTCCTCTGGACTTGTTCACATAGAGCAAAGGAGTTTTCTCCAGCCCATGTTCTAGGCATCACTCAGCAGTGCAACAAGCTTCTACATGAACAAAATCTTAGTGGTCAGTGAGGGTTTCAGTACGTGGACTAAAATACCATGGAAATAAATGGAAACAATTAATGATTTTAATTCAATCTTTTTCCCCTCACAATCTGCCCAATACAAAATATTACCAATCTAGCATCATCCAAGACCTATAGCTTTTCTGTTCTACAAGACGTACAAATTCTTCAAACCTACACTGATTTCAGCAGCAGCACCTTCAAAAGCCAAGACAATAAACACACTACACTCCATCACATTACCATTTTACCGGAAGTACTTCATCTGGATAATCTCTACTATCCATTGTATTCGAAAATATTTCCTGTCATTGCTAGTGCCAAAGGCACAGATTTTCAAGTTTCCATCACCTTTTCCTTTTGAGCTGTTTTGATAGCTCATATTATCAACATTTATTATCAACATAGAAATATAATGCTACATTGACAGTAGCGTTCAAACTGGACCCCTAAAGAATTCGAACTTATTGCTTCACACACAGCTACAGTCTCAGCGCCCGAACTGCAGTCACTCCACTAATATTGTATCACATCCAGCTGAGACTCACAGCCAAGACAATATCAGCAGAAGATTCACTCAGTTAATCACTTACTTGTGTATGGACACACACACAGCACTCTTCCAACTTTTTTTTTTTTTTAAAACAACTGTTCCATTTCACGCGTTTTACAAAACCATTAAGCCTTTTCCTTTAAAGTGATATTTCTCACATCAGCTGTCAAAAGGAAGGAAAATTAAAGTTAAAGCTGTTGTTCTAGCCCTAATCTGCTTCATCGTGATTATTAATAGAACGACGCACTGGCTGGATAAGAGCATCTGTAGTTTTGCCATGTGTCTTGCAGGTTTAGTCAAAAAGCAATGAACTCTGGGCACAAGGGCTTATGCAACAGCAGTTTGGGAATACAGAAGTTACTACCTTTCATCCGTTTCAGATAATTATTTTTTGTTATCTTGATACAGTCAGAAGGTCCAAAATGTATAGCTGTGCATTACCAGCAGTGCCGTGCATCACTGCCAGACTCCCAGACTGATGGCACTTGTGCAGCCTATGAAGTCTCTTAGTTTGTTACAAAGCCTCCAAGTTAATTACACAAATATGGGGGGGTTTTGTCTTTGTTCATTTTTCAAAGGCCATTCTAACAGTGTTTTATAATAATACAACCAAGGGAACAAAGTTTTCTCTCTTTTGTATAATTCGGTTCCCTTCGATTTGCTAATTCTGCTTAATTCTTCCAGTAACTGCCTTGCTATTTACCACGCAGCGGAGGTCTGATACCTCCCCTACAGAGACAAGTAGCTTTGCCTTCTCCTTTGGGCTCTTCGTACTCCTCCAAATTATTCTGATTGATATAGACCTCGATCCATGCTAATTATGGAGAGCTTCTCTTATAAAGTGAGGTTCCCATGGCAACAGCATCAGGCGAACAGGTGCGTGGAAAGCTGTGATATATTAAACGACAGCTACCCTCTGCCTCTACGATGCAGATTGCAATTCGCAGGGTTTATTTATAGCAGTTAGTAATTAATCCGTGTGAATCTCATTTCATTGAGACAGAAAAAAATAAAAATGCACAGAATCATTAGAGAGTCCTAATTATCCCCATACCTTTTATTCTGAAAATTTAGTCGCCATCAGATAACTCACAGAAATGTTGAATTATCATTTGTGTGGAGATGTCATTATGAAGAATGCTGTGCCGTCACCTGACTGACACCTCATATAGTCATTGCTGCAGCACCAAAACTTGCACTAGTGTTGCTGCAGTGAAGGTGGAGCTACAAAATATAGACATTGCTTGTTTTTATATATATATATATATATATATATATATATATACACACACACAAAAAAAATAAATAGGCTCTAACTGGTTTTTCTTGGGGCCCTATAATGCTGCGTGGAGTGGAAATCAAATTTATGGCACAGGTCTTCAAAACCTTTGACACAAATGAGAGAAATCAGATTTTAAGCCTGACACCAGCTCCCTCTTTGGCCTGAATAGAGTCTCTCAAACTCCCTTTCTCAGATATAACTTCCATAAGACCTCTTTTTCTGGGGACAAAAGCAAATGGCCTGAAGACACTTCAAAGATGAAAAATTAATTCTCATGCTACAAAGGGGATAGGCTTTACACTGAAAAAAATGCATGTGGTAGATTCATGTAGAGCTGACCTATGCAAGCACACTTCATGTGGACTGCTCTCTGCCTAGCACAGCCTTGTATCTTAGAGCTCCTTGAGTAACATAAGTAAGCTTGGGAAGCCAAAACTAAACTACAGCATTTTTGTGGCTAGTGAGAATTGTGATTCATATTGCAATGCAATACTAGTACTAGAATGGAGTTCTTGCATCTTGACTATGTCTCAGTTTTCATTCTTTATTTTTCTTTTTATGACTATGCGAATGAACATAGTTGGCAGAAAAGGTTCCCTAAAAAATAAATAGACACAATAACAAAAAATGAACACACGATCAAAATGGCCTTCCAAAAAAAAAAAAAAAAAAAAAAATCAATACACATCTTAGATGAAAGCACACAGTTTCGAGCATAAGGTTGAAAAGGTAAAGAAAAGGTTCCCAGTTGCTGTTATGGATACCACTACAAATATTTTTACAAGCAAATGTTATAATCACAATTACTGCAAAACCTACATATTGTTTTCCACTGCTCTGTTTGGTGTGGGGTTTTTTTGTTTTGGTTTTTTTGTTTAAAAGAAGCTGGGAAAAGTTAACGAGTTGATGTGGGCCAGGTCATCCACAGGCAGTATAGCCTGAGCTACCTCATAGTCTCAGGGCCTTCTGATAAACAGGAATACATATGACAACAATTAGCAAGTGGAAGGCACTGAAAGTGCTTTCCTCAGCCTTCCAGTCCTAAGTGAAAACTTTGGGAGTAAAAAGACCTGGAAGTGTTTGAACCTGGAGAACATTCCCCTAGTAAACATGTGCTCCAGAAAGCTGATAGCCCACAGGCAGTGATGGAACATCCCTTGCAGCAAGACTTGACAGTGTCACGTCATCCTTAAGGATGGTTTGCCAGAACAGCATAGCATTTACTGGGGTCATGGGGTCTCAATTTGCCAGAGTTTAGAGAACTTTTTGCTGACTTGGAAGAAATCATCACCTAGTATCCTTTGAAGTTAAGCAGCTCTGGTGCTAGAAACGTTGCAGATTATTCTAGGGATCATGCAAAGTGATTTAAGTCAACTTCACCTGTAGTCCAAGGCAGCACATTGTTGTTGTTTTACCAGGTTCAGGTTAGAACTTTGCAGGCAACAGCTAAACTTGTAATTCTAAGAGAAAACAAAAATCATGAGTATATAGCAATTATTCATTTCCTGAGTAGACCCAGTTATATCAGCATATGAAAAATGAAGGCTACACAGGTACGTGCCTAATCTGTTGGGAAATCCTCCCATGATAAAATTATTTTGGGGAATACAAATATTTCACAAAAATGGGTTACACATGGTTTGAGCCCCGATATAAATCACTGTCAATTCAGAACCAGACCTAGTTCTAGGGCCAAGCACTACACATTCCACCCTTGCAGAAGGCCCTACACCAAGCTTGCTTAGGAGGTGATGTTGGCTAGTATGGGGCAGCAGAGATGATATAACTCTGTTTTTTTAGAGACTGAATCTTCTTTTCCTGGGTCTTACACTAAATTTTCCCATATTAGACCCTCATTCTAGCAGATCTGATGTACATTTGCTGAACTTCATTAGCTGCGTTTCCATTTTTTTCTAGAAAACATGGTCTCAGAACAACTCAGGTGAATAAATTATTCTTGCAAACGAGACTAATTTTTACAGCAAGGTCTGTTTGTTATGGTTTTCCAACTGCCCAGGGTTATCTGTGTCATTCTCTAACAGATACCACACCGCAAGACCAGGGACAGCTGGAAAACAAGACTCAGTAGCCACAGCTGCCATTTGCCCCCATGGTGTCTCAGGGATTCACAGCATGGTGCAGGTACTATTTATACACAAGCTGCACCAGTTAAATTTGGGCTAAACAGGAAAATCACAGCTGGAAAATCCAAGCAGACCTAAGCCCTATTTACCATCTGAACAGAAGAAAGGGGCTCAAGCATCTCACCAGCTGAAGTTTTATATTAACAAAACTCGAGACTCTGGTTGTTCAAAACACCAATTCAGATTGATTTTTTTAAGTGTTCTCTGCCTCCTTCAAGAGCCTAACCTTGGTTTTAGGCCTGAACTCTCCATGCTTTCCCAAACCTTTCATTTTCCAGAGGTCCGTGACAGGACACAGGGACCAGCTTAGTATTGGAAGCCCACATCTACTACACATTAACATGTAACCTCATAAGTTATATCAGTTCCAGCCATACCCCTCAAATCATCCTTCAAAACTGCCTCTTTTACCACCAAGCCCTTAAATAACTGCCAGCAAGGAGGAAGAAAGGCTACTGGCAACTTCTAAAGTGTACTCCACCATACACCTGCCCCTTGAAATTAGCTATATGTAGAGCTGACCTATGCAAGCACACTTTTTTGGTAATCTCTCCCTAGTGCTCCCTCCTCTTATGCTTGTTAAGCTTTGTGGTGGAGTCTGGTTTCCAATTGCGCTGCAGTCTCTCCCAGTAGGACCTTGGGTGGGAGTGTTGATCTGCTCAAGGATAGGAAGGTTCTACAGAGGGATCTGGACTGGCTGGATTGATGGGCTGAGGCCAACTGTATGAGGTTCAACAAGGCCAAGCGCCGGGTCCTGCACTTGGGTCACAACCACTTCAGGCAGTGCTACAGGCTGGGGGAAGAGTGGCTGGAAAGCTGCCTGGCAGAGAGGGATCTGGGGGTGTTGGTCAACAGTTGGCTGAACCTGAGCCAGCAGTGCGCCCAGGTGGCCAAAAAGGCCAGCACCATCCTGGCTTGTATTAGGAATAGTGTGGCCAGCAGGACTAGAGAAGTGATTGTGCCACTGTACTCGGCACCAGTGAGGCCCCATCTTGAATGCTGGTTTGGGCCCCTCACTACAGGAAAGACACTGAGGTGCTGGAGCATGTCCAGAGAAGATCAACAAAGTTGGGGAAAGGTCTAGAGAATAAGTCGCATGAGGAGAGGCTGAGGGAACTAGGGTTGTTTAGCCTGGAAAAAAAACAGGCTGAGGGGAGACCTTATCACCCTCTACAACTACCTGAAAGGAGGTTGTAGCATGGACGGTGTTGGTCTCTTCTCCCAAGTAGTAAGTGATAGGACAAGAGAAAATGGCCTCAAGTTGCACCACAGGAGGTTTAGATTGTATATTAGGAAACATTTCTTCACAGAAAGGGTTGTGAAGCACTGGAACAGGCTGCCCAGGGAAGTGGTTGAATCACCATCCCTGGAAGTGTTTAAAAGATGAGGTTCTTAGGGACATGGTTTAGAGGCAGACTTGGCAGTGTTAGGTTAACAGTTGGACTTTATGATCTTGTGGGTCCAAAACAATTGTATGATTCTATCTCTTATGATATATTTTTATAGCAAAACTACAGTACAAGTTATAGTTAATAATAATGTATACTTCAGTGCTGCTGGAGCTGTGGTGATTTGAGAACATAAGAAACAGGAAGAGAAAATACTCTTTTTTTGTGCTTTTTTTTCTAGACTAACCAGGAGAAGTAGAAAAAGCAAAGAAATTCTTTCATGCCCAGGAGCTTGCCTACTTTTCCTAGCTCTATCAGTTAGTTTAATAAAAGACAGTTCTTGCTTTGCTTAGTAATTACATCTAATGTCAAGAGAGTTAAGGTCTCAGTTAAACTCTATTTAAGCAAGATTTTAAATTAAAGCATGAAAACCTATCACTCTTTACAGTGAGAGATCCCTCGTGTGCATACAAGAAGAGGGTGGACTGCATGGGTCACCACTAGAACTCTAGGACACTAGATTTTTTTCCCCTCCTCTACCAAAGCTGTAAATATTAAAATACCATGCATGGCTCCCATAAGTCACCCTCTTTTTACATCAAGCATATCAATTTCTCTATCATGAAGGCCCTTCTAGGGTCTCCACTCTAAGGAAACATCAAGTTGTTCTAACCTGAAAAGCTTGTAATGACCCTTTTCAGCAAATTCACAACCTGCTCATGATTTAAATGTTGCCTTTTTGCAGATACTGTCATGTTTCTGCATCCAGAGGACAAGAGGGAAACTGTCTCTTCCACTTACGCTAGTTCCAAAGGTCTGAATGCTCTTAGAAACGCTCTCTCAAAATAATGCTAGATCAAAAACTAATCAGAGTTCTAACTAATCAGAGATCAAAGACTAATCAATATACTGATAGGAAAATAGTAAAGAAAATTTAAAAAAAAGAACCACTACCATAACCCACCATCTAGACGCCAGTGCATGGCTATAAAGAAATTCAGCTAGAATAGAGTTCAAACTAAAATTTTACATTTCTCAGTCTGTAAAGAATTTGTAATAACCATCCAGCAAACCTTTGGAGAGGCAAGGGAAAATTGTGAGTCTTACCAGTGGCATTAACATCACACAGCAAACTGTCTTTATGAAGACATTCAGGGTCTGCCTATACAACTGTCTATACAGTTTATTCTCTAGCTTACTTCATCATGCTAACTTCGCAATTCAGCCAAGTCTGCAAAGAGCTTCTCTCCACCTCTCCCCAGCGCATAACATTTACAAGATTCATTTCGTTTCTGTCCTTCCCCCAGTCCCAGAAGGAAAGTTTTCCTTTCTTCAGTGAACACACTCCCATTTATGTTGCTTGTGTAATTCTCACTTCATGGCTTTTGTCAAAACTGTCATCTTTTCTTCTGAAGAAAACTGTACCAGGATGTATCTGGGGCATGGCACCACTGACATTTAAATGACAGTGGAGTTTGCTGTCAAATGAGACCAGCCTGTTGACCCTCAGATTAAATCCGGTACCACGGCAGTGCCCTGCTAGAGCTTCAGAGCAAACAACACAACAAAAAAAACTTTGGTGATGGTGGGAGGTGTATCACCAAACAAAGACTCTAAATATATGCAGAGACAGCAGGAAAGCTGCCCATTTCAGGTGCTTTATAGGCTTATAGTTTTATTTCCTGGTCAGCCTCATCTTTCTCCTGCCTCACAGATCACTGCAAAGCATAGCCGCTGTTGTCCCAGGGCTGCTGAAGGCAGCTCTTAATGAAAAGGATAGATGTTCCTCACAAGGATCTTCACCTCATTCTCAGCCAAATGGTGTCTATGTGCCACACACCCTGAACCATCTAATCTATGCTAGTTTAAATAAACAAAGAGGAGAGAAAAGATGACTAATTCAAATTTTGAGGCAGTATTTGCAAGCACTATGGCCTGCTGGTCTCACAGGTACAGAGTGTAAAAGAAACTAGCAGAAAAACTAAGGGCATGAATATCTCAGGGGATATAATTATTACAAGGTGGAAGACTAAAGTATCCTAAAAATTTATGAAGTGAGAGACTGCATTTTTTTATGTTGACATTCAAGATAATTCAAGAGAAGAGCTGAGAATTCTTGTGTGATTTAGGCCCATCATATTAATTATAATTGGTCTATCAGAGATTTAAAACTGCCTAAGTGATATATTTTAAAATGACATCAACTGGTAGGCACTAAGTTTAGTTCTGCAAAGCTGAGAAAATAAGCTCTAATAAAAAAGAACCTGTTTACTCCATAAAATCAGTTCCAGTCCCTGGAGCCTTCACTTAGCTCAGTGCTGTGTGCGAGAGTGGGAGGCATAGAACTGATTGAACAATATTTCCAGTTTATCCAGCATTTTCCCCACCACTTGTCAGAAAACATAGGGGTACCTTCCCTCCATTATTCAAACAATTTTATCATAGAGGGGGCTTCTTTAAATAAGTGCACAATTTAGAGTGCATTCAAATTCCAACACTAGGTCTCTTCCATTCTGTATTTTAGATCAAGTCCATATTAATCCAGAATTACAGCGGTGCAGTGAAAGCAAAAACATTATAGGAATATTGTAAGAATCTCTCAAACAAGAATCACAAAGCTAAAGAAATTCCAATTTAAGTTTAAATTGAAAAGAAAATTCAAGTAAAATGTGATGCATGGAAATGCATTATTGAGTCACACAATACAAAGTTTTCCTCTCTGACAGGTTTACTAATACTGTTCAGAGTGCTGTATAAGAATATTTATGGTCCCACTAATTTTCAGAAACACCTGAGACCTGAAGGGGTTGTTTGTTGTGGAGGTTTTTAGTTGAGACAAGGAATGTGGGGTTTTGTTTTGGTTTGAGTTATTTTTCCTTATGCTACTAGTTGAAGCTAAAGCTTCAGAAATTTTCTAGCTATGTATTTCCAGGCTTTTTACTGTTTAGGTCTGTTTTGCATTTGACTGCTTCTAGACTTTCTACATTTTCAGTACTTGGCTCTGGATGTTACAGTCTCCTGTCTTGAAAACATGAATGTTAGTACAGGCCAATGTATGAACTTATTCCATATCCAAAATGCTTCCTTAAAGCAGGCAACATTCCAATGATTTAAAAAAAGAAAAGGCGGGGGGAGGTGGGTGGTGATGGAAGATGAGACTAAGCAGCAGCATGTAAAATATATCGAGCTGGAAAGAATAAAGTGAAAAGTGAATGTGCTGTGGGCAAGGTCAAAACTGAGGGGGAAAAAGGTCATGAATGCAAGCTAGAAAAGGTTGGGTTTGAAAGGCACTCGGATGGATTTTATCTGCAGTGAGGAGAGGCATAAGCTAGTCGTGACTCTGCTGTACTAACACTCACCTTTTCAAGACAAAACTACCAGAGCTGTTCTTCCGGAGGGCAATCAGGTTCCTTAATCCCTATTTCTTTATCAATTCATTCCTGCAGGGAGCAGCCTCAGTGAAAACAGGAGAATAACTGGCTCAAATATTGCCCTCAACTCCATAGGAATTTCACTTACTAAAAAAAATAAAAATAAAACCTGAAATAACCAACAGGGGGAAACCTAATGTTACTTGCCCTACTCTCTATTTGTGATGTCTCTTCAAATAGCCCAGAACCACACATACGAATTATTTTCAGGACCATGTATACCTCCATTAAATCTACTTAGAAGCTTTTCCTGATAAATCTTCCATAAAGAATTGACTCAGAGAACAAGCATTTCCATTTCTCTCCTCACCTCATTAATTAAGGTGGGAGTATTAGCTGAGTCCCACATACAGATCTGCTGCTGAGCCAGTTTCTCTGGGATGTTCTGCATATCAAGGCTACAGGCATGCATTACCAGATGCTTCCCATTTGTCTGGGTTTTTTTCTGATCGCTTGTAGAGGGGGAAATGTATCCCATATTGGCCTTTTCCCTAATTTGACACACTCACTCACCTAAGTAGCCCATCCCCACACAGCTCAAGAAGATGCACCCCTACCACAGTGTAGCCAAAAGAATGATTCACATCCTTCTCCCTCTGCATACAAACTGTTCTCCTTGACTTCGGTCCTTGAATCAACTTTTACCCCAGCCTGTCTACAATCTATAAGGCACCACTAGCACCCTCAAACAGGAATACTTTCTAGCAGGAAAGTAGAACTCTTAGAAGTTTTCCTCTACCCTGGTTGTCCTGGGCACTGCAACCTTACTTATCCAATTACTAGATATTAAGACAGAAATATTCTCTTTCCTTTCTCTAAAAACATTCCTCATCCTCCTCCTTGTCCCATGATTCCTCCTTTTCTTTATTCTCACAGGTGTAGCAGGCAAAAAATTAAGAGCCAGTAGTAAGTTTTCCTAAAAAGGCAGCTTCAGTTATCCCATAATTATTTCTAAATTCAAAACTCGAATGTTTTCATAGTACCATTCTCTTTTCTCCAATAGTCAAGGCAACTGCCCAAGGTGTGGGAGTCTTAAATTTGAGTCTCTCTCCTGAATTTGGGGATTCTAATCCATGTCTTTTGCAGTCCCTGATCATCCTGGGTCAGTCAAATCCAGTATGTGCACAAGTCACCAAGGCACCTTTCTCCCTCAATTGATTTTCACATATTCTGCATGAATAGGGATGGTATCACCGGGGGAAGAATCCCTCACTCCAGAGCAGCCACAGGACACACTCCAATCATGCTTCACACAGAAACGTGCTTGTTTGTGTGGAGCCATGATGTCAAACAGCTCACTGAAACAGTCTAAGAAATAAGTCGTGGGGGGATTCATTGTTTTAACTCAAGTCATTTCAAGAGTTAACTTTCCAATGCAGATCTGCAAATGGCAGCACCAGGGAGCTGAACTCCTTAGACCAGCTTCATGCCTGAGGAAAACATGTTGTAGAGCCCAGCTGTCAAAGAAGAACAGTTAAGCTAGTCAGATAAATGTAGAAGAGACCACTCCAACAACTGAGTCTGACACTAGGAGTTAAGCCAAATCCACAAGACTTTGAGATTTCAGGATGACTAGTTGTAATTTTTTCTTTTTTTTTTCTTTTTTTTTAATAGGATATTCAGTGTTCTTAGACTTAAAGAGCTAAAATCATTTAGTTCATGTTACAGTGAAATTGGAACATTTTAGCTGGAAACAATCTCATGTTAATAAGTGTAATCCCATATTCCTAATAAGCGGAATTAACAGTTTAGTCTGTTGTTCCCTCTCACACCATAATGGAGAGCATTACACCAGCAATGGACCATCTGGAACAATACACAGCCAGAGCCTTTGAGGATATCTGTTTGCAGACTTTACATAGTTTTGGGGGAGTGAGATTTTAATAACCGTGCACAAGCATCTGTCTTCCCAGATACTTGATCTGATTTGAACCATGACTTTGATATTGGTACTTACTGTTTTACTAGTGCCAAGTGGGCCTAAAGAATGTCTATTCAGTTACTACTGAAAAGAAATAAGTGAATTAACAAGCCCATTTTCAATAAAGTTCAGAACTGGAAAAAGAATCAGCTTATGTTACATAAATCTCCAGCTAGAAATTAAAGTATCTGGACTTGGTTTAATTACATTTTGAATGTGATCCCCAATAGGACCTAGTAACCTTTAGGGTTTAATAACTTCAGCTTATTTAATGTCCTTTCATTACATTAGTGTAACAAAACAAGAGTAAGGTTTGAAAACAGAAACTGTATGCTTCCTCCTGGGTTTTCCCATATGTTCACCATCTTTAGCTCAGACTCCCAGGATACTCATGCCGAGTCTTATAAAATGTTCCTAGAAGAACTGAAAAACATCTTCTCCCACTATGATTTATATATTTATTCTTTTTAAAGGAAGAAAAATAAAATAATTTAGTACTGCAAAGCAAATCTCTGGGTATCTACAAAGATCCAGTCTCATCACAGGGAGAAAAGCTAATCAGGCCTTCTCATCTGGCCTCAGCAGCAGAAAATATGGTATAGTCCACACCTGAGACTGCAAGCTGTTTTGTGGTCTGAATAGACTGATTCCGTATCTGGCATTAAGTAATCGTGCAGTAGAAAGACTTTTTGGCTGAAGAATCACAGAATAAACCAAACTGGAAGAGGCCTTTGGAGGTCACATACTCCAATCTCTGCTCAAAGAGCACTAACTTGCATTAGGTTTACAGCAAAGGGCCTATTTGACAAAAAAACGCTCACGCAGCACCTCCACTCCCTCCCTATATATGACGTAAATTCAAATGTTTTACTTTTAGCGTATCACTTTTAGCACAAGTACAGCATGCTGAAGCATTTGAGGACTCCATGTTCGTACAGATGAACTATAACATCAGGGCTTGCAGAAGAGCCCAGCCCTTAGAAGGGCAGAGCTGTAGTCTCCTAAGTTGGGCACCCCACTTCTGAAACCACTCTCCATTGACATGATGGGTGGGACACACATCACCAAACTTCAGTGTCTACGGGGTTGATGACTGTAACTCAGCCACCTATTATCCCTCTAAAAAAAAATTCAGTGGAAAGAAATAAGCTGTTCAGGCATGGTTTACCTGACCCATTTAAGTGCTGCTTTAGGATAGCAGGAATTGCACTCCAGAATCTATTGACTGTCCTGATTTGATCTCCGCTTACTGTAAAGGAAACTCAGTTGTAGGCAGATGAATCCTATCCTATGACTGCTTTTACTCACAGCACACTTTTTAAACTAGAAAAAAATGTGCATGTGTGAACAAAGCAAGGCCGGATTGTACCTTTCAACACAAATACTACTAAAGGGAGGTTGTAAAGGGTGATAGTTGTAACATTTTTCTACAGTGGATATATATAAGCTTGTCCAAAAGACTATCTAAGGAAGAAAATATTTCTCAGAGATTCTTCCAAGTGCAATTTCTGCATCCCCAAGCACCTGCTCCCCTTCATCAACAAGTGAACATGGATTGGAATTCCACTAATTCTGTTCCCTTTGTGAATGGACCAGTCTCCCTGTGCTTTTGCCCTGCTGGATACTTTAAGGGGAAAACACAGCAATGATAAGTGTTCCCTAACTGTTATGCTGAAATATGTTAAAAGTCCACTAAATTCTTACAGGTCACAAATATTGTGGACAGGAGGACCTCCCTTTCCATGGATTAACATCACTCAGCACAGGGCTCTAAGTCCCAGGGTGGTTATGCTCACACAGATGTGTAGCCTTTTTCTTCATACCCCACTATGACAGGATCATAATATAATTCTAGACTGTACTAAATTCTGAACTGTTAGAAACAATACTAGGATTCTTCTGTCTCCCACCAACCAAACATTGAAAAACACCGCTAAATTAGTGAAACAGCCTAGAAAGTTAATGTAATAGACTGAGTGTTAATGCACAGATACTGTGGGGTGATGGTGGGTTTTGTTCCTGTAAAAGCAACTGTAAGGAAATGGACCTCTTCAAAGTTCGAGGTCTGAAAAAAACAAACAAACAAAACCACACCAACAAACAAAAACAAACCCCACCCCACCCCCCAAAAAAAAAAACCAAAACACAACACACAACAAGCAAAAAAACCCCACACCACCCACCACACACGCTAGAGTGATCAACTTTTCCACTAGGAAATCAGAAATGCATCCACAGTATTTTTGTCCTGCTGGGAACCTCAGCAGTAAGAGGAGATTGACTGAGAAAGGCAAAGAGGATATTCCCTAGGCAAAAGCTTGTGACACACAGGAGCTGTTGCTTCACCTGATGAGGCTGTGAACAAAGAAAACTGTTAAGCCTGGGTATTATCCTCATACAGAGTGCTTATTTTTAGCTACACAACATAGCTACTAGAGTAACCACTCTGTTTAAGGCCACAAAGGCAAGGTTACAAAAAAGTCTTGTGCTGAATACCCCCCAAATATTAAGGATCAAAACTGTGATTTTAAGACTGATCTCTACTCTGTAATAAAAGTGAAAAACTCAAGGTCCAGACACCTCAGGTCTGGTATAGGTTTAATTAAGACTGGAATTTAACATCTCAGGCCTATGCTTAATTTAACAGAGTCATAGGTGAAACACACATATGCATCTACCAATAGCAGTTTTGACTTGGAATTACCCTGTCACATACCACAGGTCAAAAAAAGACAAAGTTCTAATGATGGATAGCCCCAGATGAGGAACAAACATTTTTAGGTGTTACTGAAATAATTTATATATACAAACCTGGTCAAATACACTGCTAAATTATTACCAGATCTTGAAAGAAAGGAATTCCTCAGCTGTGCAAAAAAGAACTACCACTTTAGCTAACAAATGCACATTTATATGTGCAGCAATAACGTCTGATTTATGTCATTGTCAAGTTCTTTTTAATCTAGGAGAATTTGATGACCTCATCAGATATTGCTGCTGTGAGAAGAATCTTTATTTGTTAATCCAAATGGTATCTGTTAGAGGGAAAAAAAAGTAGACACACCATTCCTCAAAGATACAGTTTATATATTCCCTACCAGACATGATTTCAAGTAGTCTGAAGTTTAAAGAGGAGCTGTTTTGTGTTTCAATTAAGAAACAATTTGAGTCAAATGATCAGTACACTTGCTCCTGAGGAATTGTGTTATCAGCGGATATTTTTACGCATCCACAGATCTCATTTTGTGCACTCTGCTGAGCTGTTGCACGTATATAGCGGGTAGCTGCATGCCAAGCTGCCCTGTGGGCAACTGCAAACACCATCTCCGTGCATCACACCCGAGAGCGCTCCACACAGGCAAGTGTCCCCATAAAGTGTGTTAATGCCCATATGCCAGTCTGCTATAACTCATTACCTCACCTCACAGTGTTTCCTTCCAATCTCTTTCTTTCCCCTATTTAGCTATAATGAAGACATAATAGTCCTTGCATTATTGTTTTAAAGTAGACAATAAATGAACCAGTTTAGAACTCCCTACAGGCCCTTTTTGCACCCAAGCTGTTAAGAGCAGTAAATACCCTCTTCAACTTTGCTAAAGGAGCTGATGGGTACAAGGGTGAGAACAGAGATAATAGTTGAGTGTGACAAATCCCATATTTTAGTCAGGCATCAAGTACATTACAATATCATTTACACTTCGGCCTCTGTCCTAATGTCTCTGCAAGTAAACAAACAGAAGCCAAATAATACTTAAAAGTAACGTCAGCCTTTTAAAAGTCTGTCTAAAAAAGTTTTTTTTAGTTTCTGTAACATATGTAAGAGTATTTAAAATGGAAGAAGCATATGACTCCAGATATAGTATACAATGTCTTAATTCAATACAAGGCCGACCAGGTAATTGTCATTGCTGAAGCTGCAAGAGCAATTAACCTCATAAGACAATGACATTTTAAGTGTCTATAAACTGGTAATAAAGATACTTCAACATCAAGGGCCCATATAAGACTTCAGTAAAGTTTTATTTTCTGAAGGTACTTTATGGTTAACCACACTGCATTGCTAGTGATAACAGCATAAGTGAAAAACAGATTAATACACATACTTTCAGATGATCAAGAAACAAAGTCAAAGGTTAAAAATAATTACTGTTCTGAAAAAGCGATCTTCGCTATCTGTCGTTCACCTTGCCTCTACTAAGATGAAGTCTATAACAAGCCATTACAATTTAGTTGTGGGGATTCTTAATATAACATTAAAAATACAGATTACAAGTTGTCCGTCTTCATGCCACATGCAAGCATACAGTATTTCCTTTATTACCTTTCTCATAATTTGTTATGTTTTTAATAACAAAAAAGACCAAGTTATCTTTATCTGTAGCTGCAGCTAATAACCACACATGACTGCAGCTGATGAGCTGAGGAGCACCCATCCTCAAGTTTCTTGCCTATATAGCAAGAACAGCACTTTTTACATTTGCAAACACTCAAAAAATCCCAAGGGAATGAAAAATTAACACAAAGTGCTGTGCCACAGCTCCTAACAGAAATCTTGAGAGCACAACGTCTGACCCCAAGCCCAGGTACAGCCATAAGAGGCACGCAAAACCTTTCCATTCAGAAGTGAGAATAAAGAGACTGCTTTGGCTTCACAAAAATCAAATGGGCCATCATGGTCAGAAGGGGGAATGACTGCAGTGGCCTTCATGCTGGGATCTACCAAAGTGTCACACAGCTATCCAGAGAGCACAGATGGTCAAAACAATGAAGGACACAGAGCTACCCAGCTCAGTATCAAAGAGTGCCTAGCCTAGCCAAGGATCCAGTGTCACTGGTACAGAGTTATCTTCCAGGTGACCTCCATAACTACAAGCCCCAGTGAACTGAGCTGTTCTTCCATAGTGAAACTTCCAAGGAAGAGCGAGCATGCCAACACCTTTCAGCCTGCTGTGAGCCTTTCCTAACTTATTCTTCAAGGAGCAGGTATATACTGAATCTGACACTGAAGCATGGGTCACCTACCAGCCTTTGAGATTCTCTGGGATATCAGAGGCAGCCACACGGCAGATCTAGAGCAACAGCTGAAGATCAGGTAGGAAATCCTGGGTCATTTCAAAAGAGAGCACTTGTGGATGTATAAGTAAGTGAATTAAGCCATAGCTCTCCATTATGAGAATTTAGATACCATATAGACAGCTAAATGTATCCAACTCGAATCCTGAATATAGACACCTACTCTGTACTACCTTACAGAAACCTTCATTCTAGTGTTTAGGGCAGGCCCCAGGTATGGGTTTCTTTAATACAACAGTATAAGGATCCTTACAAGCACTTCAAATATTTCAGTCCAAAACGAATCCCCCTTAATCAAATGTTGGTCATTCTAGGTGAAGTTTCTTGCTCCTGCCTACTCAGACGTAAAGGGCTGGTTCAAGGAACAAGGCCAGAGCACGTATACGGAGCAGACTCCTCCTCAGTTGTCCATCACCTAGACACACAAAGTCAGGTGTTTCAAGTCCTGGCAACAGCCAGATGCTCTGTGGGGTTTGCCACAATGCCATGAATTAAAGAACAACACATCCAAAAGGCTACTCACTAGGAGATAAATAGGTGCCTTCAAAATTTCTCAACAAATCCGAATAGTTTTGCATGCCCAGAGCATTAAGGACTGGTATGTTCCATTTCCCTCTGACCTTCTTATCTTGTAAATTTATTAGGACAATTCAAACTGGTATCAACGAAATCAGTTAAGAGGCTTGTGGATTTACTGGTACCTACAGCATCCTTCTCGGGTGACTGGGCATTTTGCTGAAGCCGGTTAAAATTAGACCCATATAGAGGAGCTCAGCAAGATACTTTTTGCTCTGTAAATATCTATGCGGATTCACAAACCTTTTTTACTTTAGGAGTTAAAGAGTCTGAGGCTAAGTGGGACTTTATACCATTTTCTTTAGATTCTGCCCATATGTCATTATAGCAAAATTACCAGGGCATTCATGAAGAGCTGTGCTGCTTTCCAGTGATTACTTCAGTGATCTTGGTCTCTCCCTACTTCTTCTCTTCACAGCAGCATTGTCAAGTTTAATTTAATCCACTTAAAAACTACAACTACAGCACTTTATTTAGCAAAGCATAGAAAGGGTGTCCCTTTCAAGAACTACATTAGGCATCATAGTTCACTCTTCAATAAGAGATTAAAAGATACTTGCTGAAGATTATGCAGAACAAACCTTTTCATTATGAGTGGCCACATGTAATTCTGAGTGGTTTTGCAAGCAAATTATTGACTTGTCTGGAAATACACATACAACAACTACAAGTTTATTACTACTGCTTGGTCAAATAAAAGAGTCTATTAAGAACATTTATCCTGATTCTACATGAATCTCCTCATCTCTGAAGAATTTGTCTGCATTACACTAATCAAGGCTGCCCTGTAGTTAACAACATTAAGTTGTTTGACAATAAGAAGTTGTAAAGCACAAATGGCATTCTCCCCACGTCAGTAACACTAAAAGAACTGTATTTTTCCAGCTGCAAAGGCTGCATTTCTTTTTATAGGTCTGAGGGATAATACATTGCATTCTACGTAGTCAGAAAAGTTCAGTGAACAAGGGAGAAAAGAAAATGGAAATAGAAAAGACAACCCACTACTCTTCTGTAGTATAGCCAAGTCAGTTACTTATAAAAAATAGCCCAACACAGAATACAGAAACTCTGATTTCCAGTCCCCTATCCATGTCATGCATTCAATGCAGGAAACACCTGCTGTGGGCATTGTACAGCCCAAGAAAACTTTTGCTTTGATGCAATCTTACTTTCTGTGGTTTCCTTTATCCTGTACCTGGACTTCCACAAATAAACACTGTCATTATCAGCTGAGAAACAAATGCAGCTGAGAAAGGTGTGTGCATACATAGAGGAGAAATACAGTCCTAAGCCAGGATGAAAGTTTCAAGAATTTGGCCGCTATGTTTAGAACTCACAATCAGAGTCCAGTACTGAAATTCCTTGTACAGCATGACTGGGGACTACAAGGGGTTTTCCTGGGGCAAGAACACTGAGAAAGGATTTCTAAATCTGCCAATAACACACTCTTAAAAGGGGGATACATCTGATTTTTTTTTATTTCATAATCGTAAGTATCTAAGAAATCAACAGCCCAAAACTCTCCTGAAATTTCCTCCTTTAATCCTGTTATATGGACAACAAGCCCATTCATTCCTGAAGATGGTGGAGACTGTCCAGTTAACGAAACAATATCTTTGTATTGCACATCTTCCTGTGAAGTGGTGAATCTGGCTGGATTCAAATACCTTAGCTTGCTGACGCTCAGACACTTCCCATTTTCCATAACTTTTTTAGATAAGGTCTGGGAGCAATCTGCAGGACTACTCAGGTTTAAGTGGACAGTGCAGGTCATTCTGTATTCACCGGGACTGAAACGGAAGTCAACCTATCACCCACTGCACCTTGTAAAACACTTTCCAAATTCATTTTGTCGAATTTCACTGTGTTGCCCACCACAGAAGACTAACGTTCTTACACAAGTCCTGTTTTTCACCATACTATATGCCTCACCCAATGGGTGACTTCAAGATCTTTTAGATTCAAGTTTAATTAGCATCCTAATCCCAGGAAAATTGTCCTGTGTGAGTGCTAATATGTCACTATGCCACGTACTTCTTTGACTTTCCTTTGAGAAAGAAAGGAGAGAAAACATTTTTGTGGTATTTCAAAGGAAGACTTTAACATGCACATGGAATAAATACCCACTGAACCATAAAATGCAAAGGATCTCCACATTTGACAATGCAACTGTACTTGAACATTTGATTGTGCAGTGAAATTAGATTCAATACATCACTATTTTCAAAGGGAAAACAATCACACCTTAAACTCATATTTGATCTTTGAATCTATTTATCAGGAAAAACAAAGGTTTTTTCAGCATTGCTCATCTTGTCGTCATAGAGTAAACACTGTTCCAATTCCTCTCTGTCACCTTTATATTCAGGATTTCATGGCAACCTGAAGTACTAACCAAACCTCTGACTGCAGTTCTCCTGTTTTGCCTCTTATGTGACCACTTACACCTGGTGTTTACTAGGTGCAGAGTCAGTCACAGCAGACTCTATCTACTTTGTCCTGGTGCTAATGATTGCGTGAAAGTTCAGGACTCATCTTTGTAATGACTGAAGACTGAAAGGCTGTTTTGGATCCGGGGATTTTAATTATAGCAGTTGCCTGTCCTTTACTAACTGACCACCTAATACTAGTGTCATGTAAGTTGTCAACCAAAGCTATGACTGTGTTAGGAAGGTTGTAGCAAGGTGGGTGTCAGTCTCTTTTCTCAAGTAACAGATGATAGGACGAGAGGAAATGGCCTCAAGTGGCGCCAGGGGAAGTCTGGATTGGATATTAGGAAAAATGTATTCACTAAAAGAGTTGTCAGGCATTGGAACAGGCTGCCCAGGGAAGTGGTGGAGTCACCATCCCTGGAGGGGTTTAAAAGGCACATAGATGAGGTTCTTAGGGACATGGTTTAGAGGTGGACTTCACAGTGTTAACATTTGGACTCAATCTTAAAGGTCTTTTCCAACCAAATTGATTCTATGAAGAAATCACCTAATAAGTGTTCCTGTGCTTTACCTTGGACAATTATTGCCCTATTATCTGACTGCAAATTTGATTTGAAGACAACACAGTAGGAAAATCTTTAATCACAAAAAGAAAGTATCCAAGCACATCTAGGTCTTTTTGTTTTGTTTTCACTATAGACGTAACTCTCTTAGCGTCTATATCAATATCACCTTCTGGAAGTAAACGAGTGCAAGCATAAACTGAGATTAGATTTTGTCACTTACAAACTAGGCACAAACATGCAGAGAGCACACTCTTGCAGAGAAACATTTACAAACAAATAAGCAAAGGGCAAAGAGCACAGTTTTCAATAACAAAGTTTGTGTGTGATTCATGTGTCCTCTCTATGAACTCTGTGCAGTAGTGGGTGTGCATGTGTGTGTTTTCCTGAGTACAGGACAGGATGCATCAGTCAGAAGAAGGTCATGGGCCTGAACGCTGACAGCTACAAGGCATGTAGAGCACACAGCCCAAATACTGAGATTGGGACTCTCCCTCAGGCATAAACGACCCAGCAGCCTTAGTGCCAGCAAGTACCAGGGTCCTGTGAAAACGAAATTATCCAGAGTAGGCACAGCCTGGAAAACAAATCAAGTATTGACATCTGTGTTCAGAATATCATCCAGAAATGGCTCTCCCTATAAAGACTGTGTTACCTGACCTTCATGTGTCATCACTCTCCTTTTCAGAGGAGAACCTGGGCTATTCAAATCTCCATTCCTATTCGTTGTTCTTCAACTCTGATTTTGTTTCATTAGTTAACAAAGGCTTCCTGATGCTAAATATGTATTAAATTCTGCCACTGTTTACCTGCCATTTGTACCAGAGTCCACAACGAATCTTCCTTGGGCCTTCACAAAGGTCAGAATCTACCTCTGAACAGAAGTGATGCAGCTTATGAAAAGTGAGATGCTATTCTTTGTAGGCTACACCTCTGAAGTGTAGACTCTAGGAATGGTCACGAGGCTGATCTGCTCCATCTAGTCATAATTTTATTTTAAAAAAATAATAATAAAAAAAGAAGGCTGAAATTTGTTGTAATGTTCTGTCAGCCTCTACCTAGCGGGAAGAAAAGGGCTGCATTCAATTACTATAGATTCCTATTGAAAACAAAGACCTACACTCAGGGAGTCAGGAGGTCTCTGCTCACCCAAAAGCTGTGGCTTCCTGTACCTCAGTAGCAAGTATCAACAGTGAATTCTCTTCTCTCAGGTCTTTAAGTTACTATTACTATTACACGCACACCAACTTCAAGCCCCTTTTCATATCTGGTAAAGCAGCCAACCCTTACTAGTCACCTTCAGCTCCTCTCCTATAATCTTGATTAAAGCAAGTGGGTGCTGCCTACCTGTAAATCTTTTCCAGACTTGAGACTTCTACTTATTTCCTATTTCAGAGATGATGATGCGCCCTTCTTTGTACTCCCAAATTGCCTACACTCATTGTCAATCCTCACTAGCTTGTTCAACAGTTTGTACAGAGCTCAGTTAGTGCTCCAGCACTGCAATGGCTCAGTTGCGCGGGGTGGCCGTGAACTGCTTGCTCAAGTTCTCCTCGGTGCCAATACAAGATCTGCCTCTTCGCTAACTTTTAAGTGCTGCTGTTCATTATAGATTCCAAATCTAGACCACACACTCTGGGAAAAGGCACGAAGCTGTAGGCACTGCTTTACTCTGAAACGGAGACTTGTTTGTGGACTTGCACAGAGATTTTGCCACCAGGAAAAGCAAGGATGTAACTGATCTAAGGCTTTGCAAACTCCTACTAAATGGCAGGAAGTTGCTTGATTTCAACATGTGGACAAACTCAATTGTCTCAGCGCATACAGGAGGAAGTCTGGTAACACAGCTTTTCCATCAGCAAACCCAAACAGGCTCACTTTAAAGGGAACTACTTCTAGTCATCTTCATGCCCAGAATGCAGGAGTAAGCATGAGGATTTTCTCATTTCTCCCACTTTCTTTGCTTGAATGCAAATCCCAGGCTTCTGCTTCAAACATTTCTAGCTTAGGTATAATCCACTACAGATCTACTTGTTTTCCATGCTATTACCTGATTTGCTGCATAGGAAATGCAAGTCTTTCTAGTTGCAGCTGAGCTTTTTTTCAGCTCCAAATACAGGCTTGAGTGTGTTTGGCTGAGGGAGGCTCTAAATCATTCCCATATGCCAGCTAAGATAATAGGTCCTCAAGGAAAAGTTTTGTGTTTGTGCCACAGTTGTTGCCTGCTTTCTGACCAGAGGCCACCAGATTGCTTTGGTAAGGGCAGTATTTTATGGCTGAAGTGGCATAAAAAATACTGAGCTTTACATACCTCATCATAAGTTACAATAATACCACAGAGCAGAAACGCAAGTCAACATGCATATCAAGAGGATGGGACCAGACACTTTTCAGTGGTACCCAATGATAGGATGAGGGGCAATGGGCACAGACTGAAGCACAGGAGGTTCCATCTAAACATGAGGAGAAACTTCTTTACTTTGAGGGTGCCAGAGCAACTGGAACAGGCTGTCCAGAGAGGTTGTGGAGTCTCCTTCTCTGGAGACATTCAAAACCCGTTCGTACACATTCCTGTGCGATCTTCTCTGGGTGAACCTGCTTTAGCAGGTGGGTTGGACTAGATGATCTCCAGAAGCCCCTTCCAATCCAAACCATTCTACGATTCTGTGATATTCTCTATTCGGCAGAGATCAGTACCTCAGGACAGACAACTAGCAGTACTGCTAGGGAAAGGACAGACATGAAATGGCAGGATGGAAGATGCTTGCTTGACAACATATCAAGATAAATCTAGCCTTGTTACCAAGTTTCTGCGCTGCATGCCTCTGAGGTATAACATTTCTGGTTTAGATTTATTTGGAAAGCATACTCTATGGTTACAGACTGCCCATTTCTACACAGAATTGGCCTTAAATACTGATTTAACTAGTGCGGTTGGTCCTTTCTTGATGATTCAATTCATTTCTAAGAGTTAAAAATTGTGAGTGAAAGGCAGCTTCTGAAGAACAGAACTTGATATCCATATGGAAAGTAGGTTTCTGGCTGTGACTAATGCACCTCTCAATCTTGAATAATAAAACTAATAGGTTCTCTCCCTTCTTCAGAAAAGGTAGACAGATATCATCAAGAGTCTATGAAAAGGGGCTTCAAAGAAATCTCTTCTGCAAAATAGTAGAAAAAGTGATGCTGACTGATGGATGGGAATCAGTTAAACTGATTTCTGGGACACGTTATGCATTAATAAATCTGAGACTGTGTTCATTGAACCAAGTGTAGGAGGCATGTTAAAAACTTTTAAGGGAATAAGAAAAAAAAAGTTAAACATTATATTCCAAAGGAACCTACAGGAAGATTAGCACCAAGATCTTTTTATGAACACTGAGTATGTACATGAGGATCAAGAAAACAGACATCTCTGCAGGAACTCCTGCAAGCTATTTTTTGTCTTAGAAGATACTGCTGCTTTTCACTGCACTTAACAATAACCCTGTGCTATTTCTGAAGCTCTCCTGCCCAGCCCACAGCAAAGGCATTAGTTCCAACACTGATCATCAATTACAACAACAACAACAACAAAAAGCCTCCTGTTTAGCAAGAACAGAGTCCCAGAAAATGAGAGAACTTTTGCAATGAAAGTGAAATCTAACATGCCTCAACAAGGAGTCTGAGAGGTGCACACTTCGATGTGAACAAAACCAGAGATTTGCAGTTCTGAGGACCTGGGCTTGCAAATCATGTCAGTGCTATCTCCACCCTCCCAAGTGGCTGTCTGGATAGATTAGGTTTAAAAATTCAGGAAAAATAAAAGCCTCCCAATCTGAAAAACATTTGAGCCCTTGCAACTCTCAGGAACAGAGGACTTGTGTAGGCAGATGAACTTACCCAGGCTGCTCTTCCTCAGTGTCTTGTCTGCAGAAGAAACTCCCATATTCTGAAAACTCACCACCCTTTGGGGTTTGCTGCATTCAGGCAAAACCTATTTATGCTGCGGAAGTGAGGCTTCCTTTCCTTCCCCCTCAAATGCAAGAAAAAGAAAATATATATGTTTTCTCAGACTCATCTACAGAGTGACCCTGCTGGTACTAACACATTGAAGACATTGTTAGAGGGTAGAACACAAAATGATTAAGAGAGACCGAGAGCAGCTGTATGCTGGGGAAGCAGATTTCAGTTGATAATACAAGCCTGCACTGAAGTCTGTGAACACAGAACACGCTGTTCTGTCAATAAACCCTTACCCTCCTTTCCATCTTTGTTCCAGCTCAATTACAAACTCTCGGATGTATCGTGGTAGAGCAGGCTTATGTATCAGTAAGTTAAAGTAATCAAGCTCAGGCTTAGCCATGAAAACCTCCGTGATTTCAGTAAATTGGAAAAAACATAAGTGAAGACAGAACATGTCCCACGTTTTCTGTCACTGTTATGTAGTTGAGCTACAAAGCAATCCTCATTTAGGCAGCCCCAGATACTAGGTTACTTGCAGCAGTGGACAGGTTACAGCACAAAGAAACACATATTAATTGGAAATATTCCTGTTTCAAAAGCAGAACACTGCTACCATCTATGTATTTTAACAGTGTTTTGCCTTGTACATTCACCCTACAGCTTGCAGAAAATACATTTTCTAGGAAGCTAGAAGTTAAGCAACATTCTTAAGATGAAAGGCATGCTACTATATGAAGACATACAGGCATAAAAACATGATCTGGGACAACTAAAACAAAAAATTAAGAAATAACATGTAAAGCTCATAAATAATTGAAAAGAGAACGTTCCAAAGTTTTGATGTGTCATAAAATCCAAGTTTAGAAAGTGATGAAATTATTTCAATTAAATAGAACAAATGTCAGCAATGGATGCCTAAGCATTTTAATTAATTCATCTGTAATACTATGGTGCATGATGAGGCACAGAGCCAGTGGGGGTATACACATACAGACAAGTTATTTGTGAATATAATTTGAACTGTATAAGAAACACCTACTCAGACTGTGGAAGAGTTCCTTGAAGCAATCTGCAAAAGCTTCAGAAATTTCTCTAATACCAAAATCTGATTGCAGAATTGCGATACACAAAGATGAAGCAGCAAACGGGTCCAAAACCAGGGAACCAGTTTGGTCCAAGCAGCTGAAAAAGATTCCTTTAACTTGATTCCCAATGGATATAAAGCAGCTGTGCAACAGAGCAGTCCCACTGACTTAAATGGCAGAACTTCCTTCCTACCCTGTGAAGGAGACAAGAACTAAGCTTTCTTTCTACAAAATTATGTGGTAGAAAAGTTCCCAGTCAGCTGAAAGACAACATTCTCCTCTATTAAAACAATGAAGAAGTCAAGAGAGCTATACAAACAACAAACAAAATGGGTAAACAGAGCTGGTACTCAAATTATTTCTCCTCAAGAAAAAGTGACTGGAAAAAAAACTAGAAGGTGATACGTTTTAAATTAAACAAAACCAATCTGCTGCCTGTCCATAGCAGTATCTGCACTTCGAAGACTCTCGCCTCTAGGGCTCCCAGTCACTGTCAGCACTCCAAAATACAACTTATCACCCACTGGCTCTTTTATCGCTCTTGAAGCCATTTCTTATCCTGAAGCCCTTAGCATATAACACAATTCAATTCAATAGTGGATTTATCATATTTGGTAAGTAGTAACCACACTCTATTGGTGATTAAACAACCCACAATGGTGTCCAACACTTTAAATCCAAAGAGCCCGAGCTGTGAGCTATATTGTATGCATGTTATCAGTATGCTGCATACTATATTGCACACTGTCTTATTGGCTATCATCTATGATACATTTTCTATTTGGTTAATTATTTTTCCCCACAGGAAAAGCATGCTCACAAGCTCCAGTGATTAGCTGCACTCTGAATTTTCCCAGCCATATGTTCTCCTTGTACAGAACCATACAGGTCTTCCACAGCCCATGCTTACTGGTTTAATGGATTACTGACATCCTGCTCCTTAACCCTTTACTTCACTATCAGGCCCTCTATAAAGACCTCCATTACCTCAGTTGAATAGCTATAATAATTAGATTTTGTATTCTTGAAACTTTGAATTATAATCTATGAGTAAAGCCTTAATCAGCACATAGTTGAGCTGTGAGAAGTCTTGCCATCGTGGTTTTAGGTCAAGAATAAGAGAAAGGACAATGTAAGTGCACACACTAACCATTTGAAAGTGTTAGGGACATGATTTCTTCATGTCTTAGGATGTGAACCAAACCAGCAGTACTTCAGAATCTGCTTACAGGCAACTTCATGTTCTTGCACATAGTCCTGAAGGGAGAGACGATAAGATGGTCCATATATCTGGAAGTTTATGAAAATTTCCAAATTCCTAGGAGTATTAAAATAGATTTTGAGCTAGAACAATCAAACTGACAAAAAAATAAAAATAAAAAACAAACAAAACCCAGAAAAAAATAAAAAAACCCACAAAACAAAAAACAATCTCCATACGCTTGAAGCACTTAAGAGTAACATTTAACTTGGCATTTAGCATCAGTATTTAGCCTTTCCCAGTTTTTTTCCAGGCATTTTGTCAAGCCAAAACTAGAGTTTCCAGATCATAGAGATAAAGCCTCACTCTCTTGTTCCATAAAGAGTTAAACTGGAACATGAAGATATATTTTCTATAAAACTCACTCTTCCTGTCCTCAGAAACAGACTTTTGTATGACTACCTGCTGTTAAACTGCCTTCACAGGCTCATGAGAAAGCTCAGTCGTCTTCCTCTGTCCTTCAGACACAGCAGGAGAAATGTCTGCAGATAACAGCTTTCTATTAAATTATTTTGGCAAGTGAGCAATCCAGCCAGGTACTCCCCTCAGGAAGGTACAAGGAAAGAGTTCCCTCCCAAGGAGACTGTCAGGTGAAAGATAACTCATGAAGTCACAGAAACAGATATTTGGTAGACAAGATTGGGCCTGTTGGAGGTTTCATATGGGACAACTGGGATACCAGAGATTATAGAAGTGAGAAAACTGAACTCTGAACAGACTACAGTAAAGGCAAATAGTGAATGGTGGAAGCTGCTAGGAAATCAGCACAAGCAGAAAGCAAGCAAAACACTGTTGCAGTTATCCAGCAGTTTGAAAGAAATTTCAACTTACAAAGAATGCAAGCTATGTGGATAAAGAATTATTATGGATCTGGCAACCTACAACACAAACTCATTTATGAGATTCAAGTGGTGAACAAGTCAGTCAAATCTTTGAATAAGAAACTAGAAGGTTTTATCATTGCATGGATAGAGGAATAAATTGTTATACTTAAAAACAAATAGCCAAGAGAAGGATAAATAACTGAGACCAAAAGAAAAAAAAAAAAGAAGAAAGAAAAAAAAAAACACAGAGAACTTTGAACAGTAACTGAAAAGTCTAAAGAAAAGGAAGCCAAAACACACAAAATACTTAGAAAAGAGTTATTACAGATATGAAGCTAGCACAGGGCTGGCTTAAATCTCCTTTTACCTTCTATAGTCATTTACATCTATGCAAAATGCCTATTAAAGTCTACTGAACAGAATGGTCATTCCTTTATATAATGATGAATAGTTACATAAGGCACAAGAGAATATCACATTTAGCAATCCAAATTCTCATTAATAAATAGTGTTTAAAATAATATTAACCTAAATGACTAAAATTTAAAGTGATAAGCAAGTAAAAAGGAAAAGCATCCCATGACTTCTCAGACAGCTCTTCACCAAAGCAAGGTATTTGCAGGAGGAAGATACAAGTCATGTCTGGGTAATAAGGCTTCCCACAACCAAATAAAGCACTGAAGCAGAGAAGAGTCTGTTCCTTTATCATCCTGAGCACTAGAAATGAGACCAATCTTTTCCACATAGCCTGGAAAGTCACAGCTCAGGCTGGAGTTGAGATCAACGAGTCATATTCACCTCCTGGTTGAGGATTCAAAGAACCTATTCCAGCAAAAGCAAAGTATTAGCTGAAAATAACACTTCTGGTAGTCTTTAAAAAAAATAATCATAATGGTAATAATCATAGGAAAATACAGGTTGGAAGGGACATCTGCAGGTCATCTAGGCCCAGCTCCTGCTCAAAGCAGCACCAGCTTTAAGGTTAGACCATGTTGCTTGGAACCTCAGCCCATCAAGTTTTGAAAGTCCTGGGAGTCCACAGACCCTCTGGGTCCTGTTCCTGTGGAGAATTTTCCTGTAATCCCATAGGAATTTCCATTGCAGCTACTTCTGGCCATTGGCTCTTGTCCTTTCACAATGCATCTAAGAAAACTTCTCCTTTAGCGAATGGAAAGGCTTGCAAATAGATCTCTAGATCAACCCCCTCTTGGTCATCTCACAGCTAAACCAACGCATGTCCTTCAGTCTCCCCAATGTGCCTTGTGCTCTATCCTCTGACCATATTAATAGCCTTTCACTGTCCACACTCCAGTCTGTCTCTTACACTGGAGGGAATGGGGAAACACCAACACCAGACATTAATAATATAATAATGTTCCCCTCCAAGGAACAAGACTTTTATGGAGGTGGGTTAGCAAGTGGTTTCCCTTTTTCATCAACAGAGACACATGTAAGGGAAGCGGCATACCAGTGGCGTCTGGTAAATTAATATTTGACGTTCGTTGCACTACCTTGTTGCACGGTCCTTACACGAGGATTTCATACATTGCAAAGGCATTTAGTAGCTCTGGTACAAGTGGAAAGCACCTCAGAGCCTCCCACAGAGACAGCAATTCCTCACAGAACTAATTGTACTCAATGTCATGTCCTAAAAGACACAAAACCAATAAGTGCTGTCTAGTTTTAGGCATACAGTGTATGGGGAAATACAGTATAAGCGAGGAATAACTTATACCTTTTCCCATGTATCATGGATTTAAATTTCAACAAGACAGAGGAAAAAATGTTTATAAAGGACTTTAAGTTGAGTGACACTCTTCTAATTACACTGGATAATCTTGAAGCAAAGAAGTTTTTCCATATCATGCTTTTAAAGGATTTAAAAGAAAAAAAGAAAGCCGCAAATTACCTTAAGAACTGAATCACTCTGAAGATTAATGATATTTAGCCAGAAAAGACTTCAAAGACACAAAGCAGCCTTCCAAAATCCCATTCACCCATTCGCCCAGGAACAAGCAGGTTGGTTCTGCTGAAAAACTGGCAAGGAGGATATGGATTTCCTTGTTTATGGCAGTCAAACAAGAAGCTGAAGCCAGCGGATTTCCACAGCAATTCTGCAAGGCTGACTTATCCCGAGGGAAGAAGTGAATTGGCATCTGAGATCCATAAGGAAAATCAAAGAGGTACTCTAAGGATAATTTTTTAATAATTTCCCTGGAGTTCAAACCCCTTCTCCAACATCCTGCTGTAGGTCAAGGAAATATTTTTATTTTTGCCTAATGCAAATCACCAGGAGGCTCCTCTTCCCCTCAGCTGCCAGGAACCGTCTGCTGAGCCAGCCCATGCAGCTGGGCTGAGATGCATCTGGTTGCTCTGGATCTTCTGGAGGATCAGCTCAGGATGCTGTATCTCACAAAAGCAGATCGATTCCCTTTTTTCAGGATTAGAAAACACATAGGAACAGTACAAATCCTTGATAGTTGCCAGTTACCTTGACACCACCCATAAATATAAGCCAAGTAAAAAGCAAAGAAATAATTGACTTACTGAAAACTAAAAAACAACCACCCTGTTTCTAATGTTGTAAATGACGAGTGAACAGAAATAGAAGTGTGATTTTTCTCTTTTATCCCTCATCCTAGGATCAGAACTAAGAGGCTTCTCTGTCTTTGTCATAGAGTCTTAGATGAGACAACTGTGTGGTGAACACTCCACTCTTTGAACAAGTCTTCGATCCTCACATTTTCCTCACAGCAGGGAATACAGGCTGAGGAACATGTTTGCCATAATACCCCATTCTTCCTACACGGCCTCCAGCTAGATTCAGATCTTGGTCCCTTTCCCTCCCTTTAAGACCACTATATTTGTCTTTACTAAGGATGCAATTTCAGCAGGCTTCTTCCACCACCACCTTCTCCCCTCTTCTATTGACCATCTTCACTTCTTTAGAAATGCTTAAAGTACAGATTGATGGTGTCCCTGTGAGAAACGTATAAAAAGGGAAACAAATAATATTATTTCCACAGGCAGGTTACAGACTGAAGAAGTTAGGGCTGGATTAAAAGTACCTCTGACTTCTTAAATCTGTTTCACAGCCCACACAAAACATCCTGCTGCTCTGAGCCAGCCAACCAGAAGATAAATTGAGGAGGAAAAAAAAAAATAAAGACACAGTGTAATTGCTAAACAGAGGGAAACTGTAAATACAGCCACAGAGCGCCTCTCCAACAATGTAGTTTCGTGCAGATAAATTCATTTCCTTTGCACAATAGAGATCAATAACAATCCATAGAGATAAACACTGCAAACAATATGCCACTGCAGGAATAAACCAGTAGATTAGAAATAGAAAGGATTCTTTATGTAAAAGAGCTACATTTTTTATTATTATTTAGTTTGTACAGCAGGTTCCTGAAGGCCTCCAAGAAATGACGAACTCCGCACATTTAAAGGCTGCTCATTTCTTATACCACTGAAAGGCAGCCACCCTGGGAAGGATCTGCTGCTTCCCCTGGCAATTTTTTCAGGCATTTTTATGGTATGTGGCATTTTCCTTAAAGTTATGGCCGGTTTTCATATTATATGACGTAAAGTTTCTGTCCTTTATAGAGTAATGAAAAACTTGAAAACATTAATGCTTTTAAAAGACATAAACCCCAAAACCAAAAGACCCACCACTCCACACATTTATTCCAGCTGCAGGAGTGTGACAGCATAGTTACACCAACAGCTGGCAACGTCCTCTTCAGCCGTTCCACCAAGGACCACACTGTCATCATGTACTGGTTTATAGTCTGGGTACAGGCAGGTATATCCAAAACAGCTTCATGTAGTATCAAGTATTTCCACAGGACGTATGTTCAAACTGATTTATAAGAAAGGCCTGTGATAGAAGGACTACTTCAGCAGGGTCCCTAAAGCAGTTTTCCAGTAATGGAAAGCCAGTTCTTTACCAAAAAAACCAAACAAACAAGACACCTCACCAAACAAAAAAACACACACGAAATGCCAGTGTTCCTCATTAAAGAAGTTAAGGATTTTCAACACTGTAAGGAATGCCGTTTTCTAGGATCCTGGTTTTAATTCAGTTGTCTCAGACTCTGCTGGACATCACAGAAAAGTTATTTTGACACAAAAGCTCTGACTTCATGCAGTACACAAGACTAGAGATGGTAATAATGGGCCTTCAGAGAGCTTCTACTAAAGTTGCAAAATTCAATGAAAAATAGTACAGTTTTTCCTTTTTTATAGGCATAAGGAGTATCTTCCATTCTTAGAAAAAGGTATAAAGTGATATTCCATGAGAATACCTTGAACTAGTATTTCAAAGGACTTCTTTTGAAAGAATGATTTATAGATCACAAAGACCAATGGGTCTTTTATCAAAGAAAATTGATTCCTTCTCTGAACCACAAAGAAAAGATTGATGATATCCTAGACCACGTCTCCATTTTTGAAAGTTGTGTAGCACCAAAAGACAACAGTTACAGTGGGTTAGTACTTTACAACACCACAAATAATTCACATACTAATTATGGATTAAGTTCTTGTGGTGTTTTATGGAGGCCAAAAAGCAAACTTTGAGCACACAGGAATTCATGCCATGATTTATTTTATCCCCTCAGTACATACTAAGGATGACAAGAAGGGCTTTAAGTAATACATGAACATGACAAAATAGCAAAATGGATACAAACGTGTCAGTATGCTGTTTTGTTTTCTTACCAGGACTAAGAAAGTGCATACATGTAAAAGTATGCTCTGTGTACAAACATTAAGCTACTTCCAGCTTCATCATATCTCTTCCTCAACTCTTTACTCAGAGCACAGCCTGTATAGACAGACTTTCTAAAATTACTATCCAGCCAGAGGAAAAACATGGTAATTGTATTATCTTCCGGGTTTTCATAAGTAAAAAATAAAAATGAAAAAGATACCTTTCTTTTTAAACTGGCTATTTTTACTAATTTTTCAAAGCATTACTTTCCCAGACAGCCATCACCTAATATGTTAAATGACAGATACCATTTATCCAGACTCAATAAAATATGGAATACGCATGTTTTTACACATACAGAGGACAGGTAAATGCAAAAGAGTGTGGAAGAAAGCAAGCAACTCACACTGGCATTTACTCTTACGTTGGCATGTGCTGTCCTCAGAAGACACAACAGGTCTGTGGAGGCCAGAAGCAAACAGTTTCCCAGCTGAACAGGACTTGTTGAAAGCTGCATCTTTCATGCCCACCTAATAAAGCCTTGCACATCACCAGGGGCGTGAAATTCCACCATTGGTTTCTTGTAAAGATTTGCTCCATCCCTCAAATCCCCTACTTTTTTCTTCACCTTGTGAGCTTGTGACCAAGGCTCAGTCATAACTGTTGGTACTGAAAAAATGAGTAAGGTTAGACTTAGCAAACAAGTAGTAATAGCACAGTATAGTAAAATAATGCAACCCTACAAAACACAGGGTTTTGTTAGCTTAATCAGCTAGATATAATAAAGAAGATAAAATTAAGAGTAAATCTCTTTGCAAAGTCCCTTAGATTCCCAGAAGATTCAAGGACAGTGCTATTTACCAATCAGTTTACTAGTGCCTATTCCTCTAGTGCTATACCACTCATTGTGCAAGTGGTAGAGCCACAGATTATAAGAATCCTGCTTCCCTATGGTTTCCTTTTTTCTTTTTTACTGTTGTTCTTGTTGTAATCTCTACGCTTTGTTCTTTTGGGTTAATGTGGCATGTCTCCAACACAGCCTTGGAAAATAACTATAATGTGATTTGGGTTTAGTGTCATTAAACCTGATTAGCAAGAAGTGTTCATGAAAATCCATAATTACCTCAGGAAACAACAACAACAACAACAAAAAACACACACACAAAAAAAACCAAAACTTTTTTTTTGCCAGGAAACTACAAAGAACTTCACTTCCATTTAACAATTTGGGATACTCAAGAAAAGTTATTGTCACATTGTTTTGCCTCTGCACTTTTCTGTGCCTTGTAAATATCATAAAATACCAAAATCCGCTAAAAACATCCATCTTCTCTCAGAGCTGATTTCTAATATGGAACCAAATATACAGTCTTTATTTAAAGAAAATAACATTAAGACCCCTAGAGAGCATAATGCATCTTGATGGATGTGCTAGTGCTTTGGGTACAAGGCTGGACTTTGTGACTAAATCTATAATGACATAAAAAAGTTCCAGCTGGCACAGTGTGGCTAATGCCCACATAGCTGAACTGTTTAACCTCCCAAAACAGGGGTGTTGCAGAGAGCACTGTCCAGTCATTTGGAGGCTTCCCTCCCCCTGCCCCACCACTTCACCATGTGTTTTTCTTTGTTTTTGTTGTTTCTTGAGAAGGGGAAGATAAGGCTCTAAACTTTGTGAGTAGAGGCATAAGAAACTTTAGTCTAAGGCATACACCAACACGCATACTTCCAAGCCCTTATTTTTGTTTAACATTTAGTAGAGGACAATTTCCGCCTGTAGGTTTTTTGGATCTGTTTTCAGTTGCAAATCGAGTTGAGATCAGCCTTTGCATCAATTGCTGCTTGAAAACCTCAGTAAGAAGCGGGGACAAAAAGAGCCTTTCTCCCCTGCAGCATCAGGAAAAAGGTCTGGGGCAGCTCCACTGCTGCACTTCATGGGCAAGCATTCCCACAAACATGTCCCCTGAGCTTTGCTGAGTCCAACAGCATTCTTGTTTGATTTTTCCAGTAATAACATCCTCAGAGAAAGAGCTTGCCTGCAGTTGGCTTAAGCAAAACCCAGCTTTCCTTTGCACTATTATTTTAAGATGTTCCCAGCCTCTGTAGTTGTGTTAAATTAGAGGCTTGCACGGCCACAGTCCTGGTTTTAAGCTACTGGGTGTTCTTGAGCCATGGATGCCATTGACTTCTTCCCCTACAGCTCTCATGTCTGCCTCCAGGGCTGTTCACCACTGGGTAAATATTTTCTGTCTTCTACACAGGGACGAAACAGCAATGCTTGTGCAATAGCTGCATGTTGTGTGCACACTGAACTCCATTCAGAGGCTTGAATAAATATTCTCTGTACCTGAACGACAGTTGGGGCTGCAGTCTGGAAAGCTGCCCTTGAAGTGCTCTAGCATGCAAATTTTGAAATGTAGGTGGAAACACGTGCTGCAAAATAATATTTGAGGAACTCTCCAGCCCTGGGCAGTGAAGGTAAAAAACACTGACAACCTCAGTGGTAAAATGAGAAATGTAGGAAGTAGACCAAAGTCACCTTCATGCAAGAAGAAAGAAGTAAACTCCGTGTTGCTCATATTAGAAGCAAGTAAAATTCCACTCACACATTTGCTCTCTACATGCAGTATGATCATGATATCATGAAAAATAACAAGATTACTTCAGAGGGTCTCAGGCTTGCCTTTGCTGCATAACTTTATGGATACACAAAATACAATTGATAAAAAACCTAGTTAAAAGCCTCTGCGCTTCCACTCCATTCCAGTTTTTATTAACCCAATATAAACTAAAATCTGCATCTTCCCACCCTGGCCATTTCCTTTTTTGTTCCACCACATCAGAGACTTAAAAACTAGGAGCCAGGTTACAGCTTAGAATCATAGAATACACTGAGTTGGAAGGGATCACAGGGATTATCGAGTCCAACACCCAATTCCATGCAGGGCAAACTAACAGTTAAATCATATATCTAAGAGCATTGTCCAAATGCTTCTTGAACACCAACAAGCTTGGAGATGTGACCACTTTCCAGGGAACTTGTTCCAGCGCTTGACCATCCTCTCAGTAAGGAATTTTTTCCTCATATCCAATCTGAACTTCCTCTGACACAGCCTTAAGCCATTCCCTCTCATCACCAGACAAAAGAGATCAGCACCTTCCTCTGCTGCCCCTCATGAGGAAGTTGTAGCCAAGAATGAGGTCAGGGCTCAGCGTCCTTTTTTCTAAACTGAACAAAACCAGTATCCTCAGCTGCTCCTCCTCCCTATGGTCCTTTCACCATCTTTGTTGCCTGCCTTTGGACACATTCTAATATTTTCATATCCTTCCCAAAACTATACACAGGACTCGAGGTGAGGCAGCACCAAGGCAAAGCATAGTGGGACAAGCACTCACTTCACCCAGTTAGCTATATTGTGCTTAATGCATCTCAGGACAGGCTTGGTCCTTTGGGTTGCCAGGGCATTCTTGCTGATTCGTACCGATCTTGTCATCAGCCAATACCCCCAGATCCCTTTCTGAAGGGCTTCACTCCAGCCTCTTGTCCCCCACTCTATACAAACATCCAGAATTACTCTGTTCCAGGTGCAGAATCCAGCATTTGTTCTTGTTAAGTTTCATGTAGCTGGTGATTGCCTAGTGCCCTAATCTATCAAGACTTCTCTGCAAGGCCTCTCTATCCTCAAGGGAATCAACAGCTCCTCCTAATTTACTATTATCAGCAAACTTACTTACTGTGCACTCAACTCCTGTGTCCAGGTCACTGACAAGAACATTGAAGAAAGAAGGCCCTAAAACTGAGTCAGGGGGAACACCACTAGTGACTGGCTGCCAGACAGACGTTGCCCAACTTCCTGTAATTCTCTGAGCCCACCTCCTCAGCCAATTGTTCAGCCATCATATTTTGCACCTGTCTAGGTGTATGTTAGACATTTTGTCCAGAAGGATATTGAGAGAGATAGTATCAAAAGCTTTGCTAAAAATTGAAAATAAAAGAAAAAATCATATCCACCACCTTCCTTTTGTCCACTAGAAAGATAACCTTGTCATACGAAAGGATATTAAGTTAGTCAGGCATGACTCTCCCTTCATGAACCCGTGGTGGCTTTGACCAATGACCACATTTTCTTTCAAGAGGTGTTTTTATTAACTCCCCAAATAATCTTTTCCGTAAGTTTACCAGGCACCAAAATGAGATTGACAGGCCTATAATTACCAGGGTCTTCTTTCTTGCCCTTCTTGAACACCGGAATAACATTTGCTAGTTTCCAGTCAACTAGGACCTCTCCAGATTCCCAAGACCATCAATAAATAATGGAAAGATCTTGTAATAACAGTGTCCTACACTTTCAGTACCCCGGAATGAATCCTGTTGGGTCCTGTAGATTTATGTGCATTCAGTTACAGCAGCAAATCCTGTACCAGTTCAAAGTCAGCTGGGAGCTTATCACTCGCCCAGTTGCAGTCTTCCAACCAAGCGCTCTAGGTGTCCTGGAGTCTATCACTGGTGTTAAAGACCAAGGCAAAGACGACATGATATGTCTCTGCTTTATCTTAACCTCTATTTGTGAGGTGACCAACCTCATCAAGTAACAGACCGATGTTTTCTTTAATGTTTCTTTTGCTGTTAATATACTTTAAAAAGCCTTTTTTGTTATCCACCACAGTACTACCGGCAAGCTTCATCTCCAGTTGAGCTTTAGCCAAACAGATTTTCCCCCTACAGTGGTGAACATCATCTCTGTAATCCTCCTACATAGCCTGACCTTTCTTCCGAAGTCCATATACCTTCATTTTCTGCTTAAGCACCAGAGAACAACCCCATTCAACCAAGCTGGCCCTCTGCCCCGCTTGCTTGACTTCTGACATATTGGAATTGCCTGCTCCTGCACTCCTGAAAGATTAACCAGCATTTATGGACCCCACTACCCTTGGAAACAGTTCTCAAGTCTTACTTGTACCAATGATGTTGTAGCTCTGGGTCTGAGCTGAACCTTCTAGCCTCTCTTGTTTATTTTTCATACTGTGTGCACCAATGAATAAACATTTCAAACACGCTCCAGTGTAGTCAGTACACCAGGGAGCAGAGTGAAAGCCCCCACTAACACACCATCCCCCAAACACTGTCATGTCATCCCATGGCTTACCATCCCTAAGCCTGGTTTTAGCTCTTTCCCCCTTATAACCTAGTTTTAAGTTCTTTCCATCAGCCCTGCTAACTTTTCCCCCATTGAAAAAGGTGAAACCCATCAGGCCCCAGTTGTTCTGATGTTGCATATACTATTCCATCATCAAAATCTTCCAAATTCTGCCAGCAACACCAACCTTGGAGGCAGGTGTTGATAAGCTAGGTCCACCTCTTTATTTTTTATGCCATTCCCTACAACCAGAAGAACAGAGGAGAATACCAGCTGCACGCCTGATCCAATCACTCCTTTACCAATCTCCCCAAGGCCTTGAAGGGTCTTTTGATCTCCCTCGGACTTCTCATTGCAACTTCATTGGTACCCACAGGAAAAAGCAATAGCAGACAATAATCTGAGGGACATACCAGGCTAGAAAGTTTCCTGGCAATGTCTTTAACCCAAGCCCCAGAGAGGCAGCAAGCTTCCCTAAAAGGTGGGTCTGGTTGGCATATTGGGCCCTCTGTTCCTCTCAGAAAGGAGCCAACTATAACAACATTCCACAAGTTTTTTTTCATGGAGGTGGACATGAAGTGGGGGATAGGCTGACCTCATCTCAGTGACTCCTCTAGTGTAGGTACATCATCATCCACCTCATCACGTCCTTCCAACTCCAGAGCCTGTTATCTGTAGTATAAGAGCACTTGGGACAGCAAGGTGGACAAGGAGCTTCTCCCACTGCCCCAAACGGATGCTTGTATCCATTAACCTCTATCCCTCAAGTCACCACCCTCTGCCTGGTGAGGAGAGGGTGCAGAATATCCCTTGCCATGTGTTCTACCTAGTTGACATTTCTGTTGGGGAGAGGGCAGAGTACAGTTCCACCAATTTCCTTCTCGGACTCCTGGATGCTCCTTAGCCTGTCCATTTCCTCCTGAAGTTCAGCCACCAAGCTGAGCCGTTCTTCTACCTAGGTGCACCTCTCTCAGACATTCTCGCTACTGCCCTCAGACACCAGCAGAAACCTCTGGCATACCCTGCAAGCTGGAGACCTGGAAGGCCGCACGTTCCTTTGGGAGCTCTCTCTGGAGAGCTGCGTAGGTCTCAGTCAGTGCTAATACCACGGGGAATGCAGAGGACGCAGGTTTCTGTTGGGTGGTCACCATTGCCTGAGCTCCCTGTGGGTGGATTCTCACTGGTGGCAGGGGCCTGGGGACAGGCAGTCTGGCTGGCAAAGCTGCATTTCCCTAGTGTCTTGGTCTCCTCCAGTAGCTGGGTCCCTCCGCAAACACAGCCAAAGGCCTCTGGGCACCCAGAAATCTCCTCAGACACCCCCTGGGTACCTCACAAGCCTTGTACTCCTCTCGGCTTGCAGCTCCTGGCATCAGCTTCCAGCTGCTGGCATCAGCTTCCAGCTTCATAGAGCTGAAAACTCTACTATCAACTAAGTCTGAAATGGAGCAAACCAAGCAAAGAGTGTTTGTGTGCTTAATAATGACTGAACAGCTCCAGGGCCAGGACAGAAGCTGCTAAAGACACCCAGGAAGCTGTATGTAGGGTTATGCATTAAAGCACCTAATACTTAAGAACCTCCATCTACTTCCCAGTGAAACCAGTAGAAAGATTGCAAAGCAGAAGCTGAATCAGGCACTACGTTGTAATATTAAAGCTAATATTGCAAACCTGTAGAACTTTATCTCACAAAATGAGTTGATGGAAACATGCTTTACATTTGTCACTTCGCTGTCATCTAATAGTACGAAAAACAAACGAAAAATCTACCTACTGGATTAATGATGAACAAAGACAAGGAACGGTCTCTTAATTTAGTAGTAATGGAAAGTTTAAAACAACCTTCAACTGCCATAGCAAAGGCAGTGCAGAAATTCTCCCTCTTTCACAACATAGTTCTGTCAATTAGCTGAAAACAGCAATTACCAATCCTTTTCTTTGTTATTTGTGAAGAATCAAAAACTTTTTGAGGATGATAAATGGCTTTTTGGAAACATCAATGCTCAGTTCTGCTAAATTTGCACTTTTCTGTTGTGTCTTTTTGTGTGTGTGTTTGGGTTTTTTTTTTTTGGGGGGGGGGGGTGTTTGTTTTTGTCGTTGTTTGTTTACTGTTGTCATTGGGTTTTTTGACCATTCTTTCACACAGCCTATGAAGAGAAAGAAGTAGAGGCTGCTGGGGGAAAGAGGAGAGACAGAACACACATCATGGAAGGAAAGCACCGAGGAATGGTTTAAATGAGAATGCAGAGCTTTTCTCCTGTACCTCACTGACCAGGGCAAAGACATGTCCCCACACTTTCATTTATTAAACAGGAAAGTTAACCTTGTTAGCAACATTAGGAACAAAACCTCATTTAAATTGTTCTGAAACAAAACACAAAAAAAAGCAGCTGATGCATTCAGAGGATGACCTTTGAGAATTCTGGCTTCATTAACATTTCAAACAGCACAGCACAAAATTAAGACAGGAAATAGGCTTGCAATGCTATTTGACTGCAGAAATATATATCATTAACATGCCCATAATTAGCAGGATACCAATGTTTGTCCCATTGTCTCCGCTAATCACGATGTAACATGCAAATGGGATTTCTCCTAACAAAATTGAAGGAGGTATTTAAGTTTATTCCACCTCTTAAGCATGTGAGTAAAGACAAACGAAGCCCTTTTTGCTCTTTTGAAGGGCTGCCCGCTATGCCCGCCCTTCCAGCCTCACATGGAACAACTGCAGAAGGTAGATACAGGCTGCACTTAAAACACAGGGGCCAGTCATCCTTCCCTATCTCACAGCAGCAAGCTAACTGGACAGCTATCAGTAACCCATGCAGGTGTCACAGAAAGCGGTTCAAGATGCTAACAAAACCCCTTCCATGTGACACTGTGATGACAGCAGAGCCAGTTTCTCTGAAAGGGATCTTTTTCCCCAAGACACGAAGCAAAACTCTATCCGTTTCTAGCTGTTCAAAATGCTGAACTCCTGTGCTGTTGCTCAGTGGCTGCTGGACAACCACGCCAAGCACGGTCATGCACCTCTGACGCTGCCCCACTCCTATGGGGTAGGTAACTGAGCCCGGTCGTTTGAGTGCTTTGGGACCTTGGCATAGAAGTAAAATTACCTATCTAAAACAAGGCTTAATAGGCAAATGCAATAGATCTTCTCTGTCAGAGCAGACTGCCACTCTGGACTCGGCGGGCTTGACTTGCTAGAAAAGGACTTCAGTGCAACACACTGAAATCAGGCTGAAACCAGGTGCCACCAGCGGAACCACGGTGGACCACAGTCAGCACATCTGAGGGGCAGAGCAAGGCCCAGGAGATAGACAGGTTGCCAAATTGCTTCTTGAGTTCCCATGAATTTCAACCTCCTCCTTGTGAAATAGGCTTAGGTGCTCTTTTAAACTGCAATTAATCAGCTAACATATAATTTGCTGCCCAGATAGAGAAGCAAGCTACTCCTACAGTGAGTGGCTCCCGTCACAGCCAGGTTAGCCCAGGTCTGGCTGGTGCATGTTGCCAAGGCAGTGTCTATTCATTCCTAATGGTATAGTACAGCCCATTGTAGGGTTGTATACAGGTTTTGGGTTTTTAAACACGCACACAGAGACCATACGTAACAGCTTTCCTGCTAGTTTCCCCAGAAGTATTCTGCAGCCTGTTAAACCTCTGCTGGGAAGCATTGCCCCAACGTTCAGCCTAGACTCAATTTCCTTCTGTTTTCCTGTGTTAGATCTTCTCAAACTTGCTTGGTCATCAGCTGACAGGTTTTAGGACTTTTAATCACTCTTATGTCAGATCATCTTGAAAATCTGATAAGCCTCGGCCCCGCCTTATGATAAGAGGTGAGAGGAAGAAGTTCTTGACAGGGTTCTGTCTCTTCGCAGAGAACAACGAGGGCTGAGTATAACAAATTCTTGAAGCAGTGCCAGCACTATAGTTCTGTGATTAAGTCAAGTTACGTATTCAGTTATTCCCATTAGGCCCTTTTCTATGCAAAGACGCTGAAGTAACAGGGAATGCAGTTTACCCTCTTGTATTGGACTAGGGGGATTATCTAACCTCCCTCTCTTTGTATTAAGATATTATTTAGATTATGAGTTTGCTTACAAAGTCACAGAAGAATCAGACAAACTCAGCTGGCTGATTATCTGTGTTATTACATGACTGAAACAAAGAAGTCCCATCATCAAGCTGTTATACAATTACTGCTGTGCCACAGATTATGTCACCAACATACTAAGGGTTAAGGAAATAATTACTGTGGGGCTGAGAGACTTAATAAACAGCAGAAGTTCAAGGATGAACCAGATTTGTTGATCCCAGCAGAGAACTACAATTAAGATGTAATATTTCCTTAAGACTCCCCCCTCCCTTACTGTTTATCAGTATTTAAAAGTCAATTTATACTTTGCAGTTCTCTGGATCAACTGGAGTATTTCACAACAGGTAGGTAAGATTAAACTGTTCGTCACAAGAAGCTGTCTTTTCCCTGTGTTTATATTATCAAAGCCTATTGAGATTAAAGCCATAGGAAACTGGAAGACAGGTGTTCATCTTCTTCAAGTTCATAGGTTTATGAAGTTAGATTCCTACACACACATCCTCAATAGAAAAAAAAAAATCTCAGAAGTTCCCTCGATGGAAGTGAAAGTTGGAAAGTATTATATGCATTCCCTGAACTCACTCATGAACATCATAAAATATCTTCCTACGATGCCCTAAAAGAGCAGAGAGTCAGAAAGGAAATATTTCTGGGGCTGATCTTTTCAAAGAGGAAAACTATTTACCCCACTTGGCAAGATCAAGAGAAAGTGCCTCTGAGCAGCTTTCCCTTCCACAGGACTCTTACCCAACCTCTCCCACACATACCAGTCAGCAGAGTGGTCTGCAGGTGAGGGACGTTTTAAAACACTTCACTGCTCTAGACACCAGCACTCGAAAACCCCACTTTTGACTAGGAGTCAATGCTACAGCTTTACTATACCAATTACACATCAGCCATACTGAGCTCAATAGTACATTCTAGATTCTTATCGGTACGTTCCTCCTCAGGCTTGAAAACCAGAAAAGTCACTGTATTATGGAGCCACTTCATGTTTGTTCTCCAGTCTAATATTACTATTCTCCATTCACTTAATTACCAGTCTTGAAACTGCACCTGCCATGCCAGCTGTAAATCCTCCAGGACCAGAACATCTACTCCTCCTGTGACACAGCACTCCTCACCAATTAGTTGAGCTGATTTATTTGGAAAAGAGTCTTCGTGCTTTCCTTGGGGTTGAACGGAGCCTATAAATCCAGAGGTGACCATATAAGAATTTAAAAAATAAATAAATACCTCTGTATTGCCAGCTAGCTCAACATAGCTATTGCATTTTCACAGACAAGACCAAGCACTCAAAAGGGATTTGTATCTGTCCAGAAGGAAACTTTTGACTTGGTTCCAGGTGGTGTTGAATAGCTGGGGTAAATCACAAACACCTGTGCCCCAGAGCAAGCCAGCTAGCTGATATCTACAGGTAAGTTAGTCAGCACAAGCTAATTCAAGTTGCAAAATTCCCTGGGGCATCCTGACACCCTGATAGTGGGAACGACCTAAGGGACAAAGGGGAAAAAAAAAAATAGATGGTTGCCTGGAGAAAACTGCTGCTGGGAGCTCTTTGTGGACCTCTGTGCCAGAATCCAGGTACACCCCACAGTTTTATTTGTTGTGTAAATAAGATCTGTCTCCCTTTCTGGAACTGTGCTCAAAAGCAGAGAAGTGGCCCTTCCAAGATCAGAGTAATACAGGGAAAAACAGCCCTCTAGGATGCCCACATCTCACAGACCAATCTCTGTTCTTTGAATGCTGACAAAGCTCTACTAACACACAATTGAAGGAATTTAGGGGAGCATTTTTCACAGAAGCCCGTATTAGATACCCTTTATCGTCCCTAGTCAAAAACACCTTTCTTCTATTCACTAAATCTCCCTGCTACTTAAAAAAACACAACTGCCTCAGGACAGATGTGTCCCTACAAAGAAACTGCAGAACACAAACTTGTGTCCATCCCTTTGCTGACAAGTCACATCCTCAGGGGTGACAGTCAAATGCAGAGAAATTAAAAGCTTTCACAGCTTGGAGAACAGAGTGAAAAGGCAGAAGAGTGAAAGAGTGAAGGACTGAAAATATTTTCTCCTCCAAAGGATTGATTTTTAAATTCTCTGCTTCACCCATATTAAGCAGAAGCATGAAAACTTGCATATTCAAAGGTACATTTCAGTCGAAAGGAATAGGCTTAATACAGCAAATGGGAAACTCCTGAGGACAGGTAATAATAATTCTTTTTCCAGCTCCAATCTGCTAATTGATAAAGTATATGACTGCTTGTGGCTCATTTTTCTCCCCATTTTAACAGAGATAACGCTAGCTACACATCCTCATGAAACTCCTCAGCATCTTTAAACTGCAGGAAGCCAAGCCTTCCAGTTTCATGAACAAATTGGATTTGGATGAGGCTTTAACCCGACGCTGTTGTGGCTTCTAGATAGAATTTAAATCTAGATGCTTCTGTTTCAGAAATGGCAAAAACGCACATCTTTTTGCTTTGCCCATCTCTCCTCAGCAACTTCCCTCCCAACCTTAGGTCTGCTCGTCCATTGCAGGCTCTGTTTCAGGAGATCTTTGGTGCGAACATGCAGATCTTGCAGCAAATCATATTCAAGCTGATTGCAGCTGTTGTGCTTAAGCTCAACATTGACCTGAGGTGCCCAAATACCCTGTCAGGCCCCTCCACACAATAAGTGTTCAGTGCCTTTCACAGGAGACTCAGCTCTGGATTTCACTGTCCACGTAGCAGCAGCTTTCCTTTGAAGCTCTGCCCACTTAAAACTCAAACAAAACCACATCCCATTTGTGATTTGTTAGTAGCAATGCAGAGGACCAAAGGTACCAAGATGGATTCCTCAGTCATAAGTCACGTTTTCCAAAGGGAGCACCGCTAAAACATATGTTCCCTTGTCAAGATGAGACTAGCTTTCAATACTGGTACAACAACATGTATTGGTGAAAAACATTTTCAGTAAAGGATTCATTTCCCAGAATAGTCAAGGATGATTCTATAAAAGCCAGCTTAGAAGAGCAGAAGGAGAGAAAAAAAAAACCAACACACAACAACACACACACCACCACACACGAAAACAACAATACACCACACACTATGAAGAATAGGAGACATTTCTCAGCAGGACTCAGCAAATGATATGTTACTCACTACAACATATATAATTGCTCACACCAAGCACAAATGGAAACAACGAGATAAAGCCAAGAAGAGACTCTAGTTTTAAGTTTGTGGGGAGCTTTTACACAGCAGGGGGACATAAGAGATTAACAGAAAAGTTGTTTAACAGTAAATCACCTCTCTAAATTCACAGCAATGTCAAATCTAATGAGCAGACACAATGCTGTAGTGTCCACATCAAATCCACATCAAATCACAATAGCCAGAGCACAGGATTCCAGGAAAGACCCCAGACCTCAAGGGACACATGCTGAGGGTGCACTGAAACTTATCACTAATTCTGTCTGCCCATCCCGTGTTTTTCAGCAGACATTGCCACAGTAGTCAGTCTACCCATTAAAGTACACAGACAACAGGAGAATGAAAAACAAACAAACGAAAAAGGTACCTTCCTAAAAGAAACAAATCCAGCAGTAAGAAAAAAAAAAATCTCATCCAGTGATGTTGAGAACTAGTCTCCATGCACAGATGTTAATGGGCAATAATCAAGAATTTTAATTCCCACAGACTTCAGGTGTTCAAACCTAATCAAATACACTTACAGCAACATAAGGAATGAGAAAGCAAAACAAACTCTGTGTTGTGACAAATATCCATAGCACTTTCCTGGTCAGGTTAACAGCTGGACAACCAGCAAAGAAACCAGCTGGGAGGTAGCCAGGCTTGTTATCCTGCAACAAAGCTGCTGTAATTTAGCAGGCACCAAGAGAAATCAGCAAGATTTATTTGAGGCACCTGAGATACCACAGATATTTTGCAGCAAAGGAGGAGGAAAATCCTGATTTCTCAGGTGATGAATGGAAGGGGTAGGAGAGCAGTGCAAACACCTGCAGACATCAGCAGCCCAGCCCTTCATACCTTTTGTGGGAGCCACAAATTAATCCACAAGGAACCCATATGCAGGAGCAGTGGATCAAACCCGAGCTCTCTAGCTCTGAAACGAACTATGAGTGACTAATTAAAGGCCAAATAATATTATCGCTACTCGCATTGCCCAGTAACTTACACCATGAGTGGTCCCTTTGGCTTCAATTAGTTGCTATCCTGATGGGTGCTGACTAAAAAGCAGATAAATGCCCAGTTTTGACAAATTTTGAAATGCTGCCTGAATGAGTTTTCCTGCCAGATGCGCTGTTGCATTGCAGCTAGTTACCTTACTCCAGGTGAGCAACCCAGAGCTTTGAAAGCTCCCAACGCCACCCAGCTTTTTTGAGAAATCTGCTTTTTCCTGGACATGAACACCATAAGCTGTACCTGCGTGTGTCTCAGTAGGACCTAGAGGAGCAGCTGGTTCAGACGCAGCCTCAACAGAGGAGCTGAAAAGTTCACAGAGTGCTTTCCCTCTCCTCCTGACAAGGTGCATTTTTTTAAAAGCCACACCGCTAACAAAGAGCAGCATTTGGACTGTGACCTGGGGGAGCGCACTGGAGAGGTCATTTTTTGTGTTTCAATTTTGGCTTTTAAGAGAGGAAGAATAGATGCTATAATGTCAATTATGCCTCAGTGCAGAGACTGCTCAGAAGCCTCCAAAATGTTCCAGAGAGGCATTTTAGAGGCACTCGTGTTTAGATATACCTTCTGCATTGGACTGTATGAATGTTAAACACAGCTTAAAACAAAAATACCCAAGATATTTATGTACCCCCAGCAAGGAAAAATCATAAGAATCAGCTGTTATTTTTAATTTCATAGCTTTTTGAGTAACTTCAGTGAAAGGGGAAAGAAATCTTATTTTGTATGGCTTCTTGTAGTGTGTTAAACATAGACTGGATGCTTTGTATTTATTGTGCAGCCATTCCAGCTTGCACAGGAATAAGACACTGTTTTACATTAATTTTTTTCCCCAATATCTGTATTTATATATTGGCACTGATCTTGCTCCATGGCAAGATCAGATTGGCATGATGTTCTAGAAATGTCTTTCAATTTCAAAAAAAAAGAAACAAAAAAAAAAAAGAGACCAATTTCTTTTTAGTTTCTCCTCCTCCACCCCCTTCTCAATAGACAGAGGGGTTTTTCTATGACCCCTATGAGCGCAGGCGAACAGAGGGTCACCAGGAGAGCAAGCCTGGAGGCAGCACCATTACAGAAAAAGTTGAATTACTTGATGAGAATTTCCCCTTTTCTTCTGCAACTTCGAGCTGTATCAATTGCTCAAACCGCTTTTGTCACCTCAGGTGACTTTGCCAAGCAGAGTGGACTTCTTCAGCACCAGAATACACAGGATGACCCCAGAGGTCCCCATGAAGCTCCAGGCAACACCTCTGAGGCAGGTGAGGGCCAAGCGTGGTCCCAGGAGCTCCTGCAGAGACCAGGAGGTCATGCACAACTCAGTTCCTTGTTTCCAGCTTCACCGCTGGGCTTATTTGACAGCTGGGTAAGAGGATTTGTCTCTCCTGTGGTAAGTAGGGAAGCTACATGGGAGCTCAAATTACAGAAGTTTTAAATATCTCATGAGCTTTTTCCAGCTTGAGCCTTAGCTGGTTGTCAGACAAGCAGCAGGTGCCTTTGGTAGCAAGATATAGGGGGAAGAGGGAAAAGAACCAAGTGGGAAAAGAAGGGAAGAGGGAAAAGAAAAACAGGCTCAACTTACCCTCTCATTCCCCCTTCCTCATATCTTCCCTGGTTGCAGGTCCCCTGTTAGAGGCCAGACTGGCTACAAACTGCAGGCAGCAGTCCCTCTAACCAGCCTCACCTATATGACTGTGCCAGCAGCCAAAAAAAAAAAATATCTATCTAGGGGTCACATTAGTGATGCCACCTGGGGTAAGGGAACACAACTGATAGAAATGTGAAGTATGTGTAGGTACATCTGCAAAAGATAATCAGAAGTTGGATAAATCATAAAGGAAGGGAAAACAGAAGTTATTCAAAGCATGAATCAGGTGCTTCCTAAGCAGCCAGACATGAAAATAAATGGACACATTTTGACTCTCAGTCATTTATAATCACAGAGAAGAATGAAAACCTTGTTACTTTTGAAGCCTGTAGCCATTTAATAGAGCCAAACCTCACCATTCTTCAAAAAACCAGCAGCCAACTGCCTCCTTTCCTCAGCTGATCTCTCCCAAAATCCTGAACCTTGGTCTATGGAAGCACAACTTGTTTCAAAGGAATAAGACCTGAACAGCCCCAGCAACAACAGAGCATCCTCCTTATTCACAGAGGACCGTGGATGACCCAGGAAAGCTCATAAAACAAGACAAACATAGCAAAGGTTTTCCTAATTAAATGGAGACCATCAAAAGTAATTTAAGTTTTTAAAGAAATGTTGCAGTGTTTATAAAGGGAAGCTGATGCTGTTCAAATGGCTCCTGAGAGGACCATACGAACAGCAAGTTTGCAGCATCTAGAGTGTGTTTGTCTACCAGATATTCAGTAATATTTCTAAGTACACTTATTAAAAGTGAAAACATACACCAACCTCGGCAGTCTAGGCACTCACTGTGGATTTAACACATACTGTTCCTAAGTGCGTTTGTTTTCTCACAAGCCTAAAGCACTCCCAGTAAAATCCAGAAAGCTTCAAGCAAAACGTTCTAGGGTGTAATACCGCTGCCATAGGCATTGGTAGAAAATAAATGACTTCAGGTGCTCTGGGAACATTAGTGGTGCTGCAGGCAGAGATGCAGGCAGTGGAAAATAAATACAGCTAAACAGTAGGAAATAGATTGCTTTTGCTCCTTCCAGCTTCCTGCTGGGGAAGTGGGTGGCAAATACAAGCCTGGAAAGGGCTCCCAGACTTACCAGTGCCCCTAAATGAGGAAACTATCCCCTTTCCTTTTAAGTTCTTCTGCTTATCCTACTAACATTGTGAAAACCAAACAGCAAGCTGTGGTGAAATCCTGCACTGCTGCCATGGCCAGCACCTGGGCTGCCTGAGAACAAGCAGCTCCAGGGCCAAGACAACTTCGTCAGCAGGTAAAAGTAAGGCAGCAAGTTACAATCTCCTTGAGTTACAAAGCAAGTGCGAAGGGGACTGGGGACTTACAGACCGTTTGTAAGCTGCCAGCCTTGGAAGCACTGCCCAGGAAAGTAGTGGAGTCACCGTCCCTAGAAGTGTTTAAAAAGCGTTTAGATGAGGTTCTTAGGTACATGGTTTAGTGCTAGAGCTAGGTTATGGTTGGACTCAATGATCTTGAGGGTCTCTGAAACGATTCTATGTTTCTGTAGATAGAAGAGAAAGAGCACCACTGTCCACCTCTTCTGCAAGGTCCTCTGAACCCTTTTCAGAGGATCTCATTTACCCTGTTAGATTTCGTCCACAGAGATCTCCTTGAGAGAGCTCATGAGCTCAGCTAGTCTTGGCTGCCAGCAGCACATTTGCTGTTCCAGCCCAAGCAGCACGTGGCTTTCAGAGGGAAAGGCTTTTAGAGCTCCTGCTCAGAGATCGCTGCACAGGCATACACAGACCTAGGTGTAACAAAGCAAGCAGCCTCACGCTAGACATGGAGTCAGAGCAGTGCAAACCCCAGCACAAGCCTCAAATTACAGCATACCTGGTCAGGCTTTGCCCCCTATGTTGGGACTAGCCTGAGGATGGACCCAAGCACCCAGTGGGACAGCTTGCACACACATACCTGCACAATCCACAGCAGCAAAAACAGCTCCTCCTAAGGAACAGGCAGCTACCCAGGCTAAGCTGAAATGGGGATTCTGGGGAGAGGTCAGGGGTGGGAAAAGACTCCAGGTGAGGCCAGTTGGGTTCATTAAGGCACTGAGAGGATGGTGAGGTTTTAGGGGAAGGCATTTCCTCTACCTGGTGCTCTTGGTTTGCTTCCCTGTGGTCTCTAGTCAGAAGGGTCCCAGCCAAAGTGGAGTTTGTTGCTTTTTAGAGTTGGATATCAGGAAAATGGTGGTCACCTCCCTGATCTGTTCATGTGAGCTACAGGCCACGGGCCTGCCATTGTAGAGGTGGCTGCAGAAGGAGGTTCTACACTTCCTATGAGCACCAATTCAGAATGGACTTAATTTGGCCAGTGGCAGCTAAATCCCTCCAACGTGCTTTCTTGAAGGATTAAAATTTCATCCACCAAGACTAACCTGGTGCTTCTATCTATTCTGGTGTTTAGGAGTGGCAAATTCTGTTTATCAAGTATTTTCTACCTCTTTTTAATTAAACATATCTCAATGATATAAAAAATGTTTTCCTTTCTTCCATATACACTTTGCCATCTAACTATTTCCAGCTGTGCCTAAGAACTGTTAAACTGCTTTAAGTCAATGTGCCAAGTTGTCCCGTATCAAACGCTCTATGAGTCTGTTAAGTACTACTAAAAGAAGAGCAGCTTTCGAGCAGTGCTAGCAGTATGAAAACTCATGAAGAGAAATCTTTGTGCACCAACAGCCTTCCTACCTACCTATCTGAGCAACCAACATCATGCCAGGGCTTGACTCTTCCCAAATATTCAGAGTTTTCTGTCTCTTCAGGATTTTTACACTAGGTAATTCCATGGGAAATTTAACCACCTTTTAGAAAGAAAGAGAGAAAACATCCAGTCCTCCAGGCCTTAGAAAATATTCCCACGTAAACCTCAAAAATCAAAGCAGAGGGTAAGAAGAACTGAGTTGGTTCTTCTCTTTTAAACCTCGTGCTAGGAGAGCATTTGAAGCTGGCAGGACACCCACAAGCCATCAGCAGAGAAGCCTCCCTGGGTGTTGCAGTGTGTCATAGTGGTGTCACAAGCAACAGAAAGACAAAAGGAAATATGTGATCTTTCTTCTCATGCTCCTAAGATCTTTGGGTGCGTCATTGAACCAATGGACACCAGCAGTTTCTCCATTAAAATCATAAGCAATTTAAAAAGTTATGAGTCGTATTTGATTTTTAGCCTTCTTCATGGAGAAATCTTTTAAACAGCACTGTAGAAACATAGCAGGGAATTTTGACACGTAGCAGTTTGCATTATTAATATGAATGAATTTTAAAACTCCAGATTTACTTTTAACATCTTTGCTTTTCAATTATTAACTTTCCTGGGTGCTGTACTCAGCATAGCCCTATGCAGAAATATGCTGAAATAATTTAATATGAAAATAGAAAAGGCTTGGATAGTCAGGGCAAGTTCACATCCATTTGTACAAAAAATGGTATTACAATATTTTTGACAACTAGAAATGAAAAAGCACCTTCATGTCTATTCTTACGTGAAGATTTCGGAGCAACTGAGGACCTGACAAAGTTCAGGAGAGGCTGTCAGCATGACCCTGAGTCAGAGGAATGGAGAGCAGTACAGCCCAAGCAGCCAGACCCACCTCTGCTTGGAATAAGGCAAATCACCCTGTGCAGCAGAATGGGACTGAAAAACGGGTGTCTGCAAAGGAAAAATGTTGGATACAGAAAGCATTGTGTTTGAGGTTACTGCTCCTCTGGGAGCACCCAGCTGTCCCTTCTCCCAAACTGGTTCTGACTCCAGCTGACCCCTGCCAACGGGAGTTGCCGGGCTGGCACCCTCCGAAGCCTGGAGGGTCACATCAGTGTGGTGGTACCAGCTCTGGGGCAAATCAGCCCAGGCACTGTGGTATCAGCACCCACAGCTTCAAGTCCAAAAGCTGCCCCAGCTCTGCAGCAAGGTCAGCTGCTGGAAGGTTGTGGCTTCCCACCTGCAGTGTCACAGATGCTCAGTGGGGTTGGACATCCAGCAGACATCCAGCAAGGTGCAAGCGGAGAAGACCACCTGTAACTCAGAACAGTAAGGTTTCATTGCACCATGCTGCTAATGCTCAGCAGTGGTGAGGCTGGCACAAGCTATATGTGTTTGAGGACAAAAGGGTTTTCATTTTGTTATGAGAAAGGGAGGAAATATTCAAGTTATCATAATAAAATTTTACTTTTAAAACTGTCTCTCATCTAGAAGTGGAATATTTATCAAGCCACCAGGTAGCTGTGTTGAAAAAAACATGGCCGTGAGCAGGATGAATTCTTCTGCAGCAGCCAGAAATCCTTTGTTTTCTGGGTAAGAGAAGGTTAAAAAAAACCTTCACGTGGAAGGAAGAAGACTTTATGGCATTTACAGAATTAGCACAGAGGAGAAATCTATGGTTCAGGGTATTTCCAGGACGGATTGCAGCAAAACTGCAGGGAAAAGGAAAAAAGAAAAAACAAAAGCATTAAATATATATATAATTAACCTACCTAAGCAGTGAAAAAACAAAACACTTGGAAGGTGTAAAACTCTCCATATTGCAATGGTTTAAACGAAAACAATTAAAAAGATATTTTATCCCGGGTACTATGCCAAAATAGAGCAAACATTAATTACTGGTCATTCAAGAAGGGTACTCTGAAAATGTCAATTACAAAGGGCTTTCAATTAACAGAACACAATTTGTAGGGAGATGTCTAGGAAAAAGATTAAGGCTTTGCTTTGGGGTTTATTGAAACAGGCATGAGGTCTAGTCTGGAAACCATAATCTGATCATGTTGCTCATTCCTGATCTGCTGGGGGGAAAAAGGTGATCCAAGCCTTCCAGCACCAGAGAGCTTCTGAAGGAATAAGATGCTATTAAGCTCAACTTGCAGCCCCAGGTGAGTCACAGAAGAGAGAGGTCAGCATTTTCTAGTCTGAGCATTTGATCTGAGGCAGAAGTGTTGTTTGCTTCATGAGGGGCTGACTACAATCCGAAATACAACCCTGCCGTTCTGTGAAACACGTTCCTCCTTTCCGTCCTGACACGACTACGGCACAGTCATATTCAGATACCACGCATCTTTATTTAAAAGAGAGTCCATTTGCAGATGAGATGTCGTTTGAGTAGCTGCACTCTGCTGCAAGCAACGATTTAGAGAAAAATACGTTGCCGAGCTAAGTTCGGGCACCGTGAATATGTTGTGGCTCTAATAGGAGGGAAAACAGGCCAGAGGAAGAGAGCATCTCCTCTCAGGGGAAAAGCAGCCTCAGTGATGAATGAGATCGCACAATTAATAGCTAAAGGAGAGCACATCAAAGGCTGAATACTAAAATCAAAGTATTACTACAAACTGCCCAGACAGGTGCCAAAGCAACAGAGACCAGCTACATAGACCAGGGTAGGTAGGAAAGAAAGCAGCAAGCTAGCAGAAGAAACCTGAACATCAGGCTGCCACACAGAAGGGTGCAGGAGGATTCACAAACTGCAAAGCCTGACCTGAGCATTTTGCATGCAGGCAGCAATAAGGATCCTGCCTTTGCCATCCCACAGCCAACCCAAATGAGGGCCCTGGCTTCATTAGGCAAAGGGGTTACATGACCTTTCCCAAGGACAAAGGACATTTGAGCCTCAGGACGCCGGCACACACGTTGTGCACGGTCCTGTGCCTGACGGCAGACCATCTCCCAGGATAGGCTATAGGAAGCTTGAAGACTTACTGGGGAAGGGTAGAAAGTTTTATTTCAAAGCTGTCAATAAAACTTGCATCTGAGGTCTTGGCGCACAAGTATCCTTTAAACAATAAAGCTGACATGCACTGGACTGTTAATAACAAATATATACCAGAGATAGAAAACACACATCTCCTCAGTGCTGCTGGGGCAAAAGGCTTTGTGAATGTCATCAGATGCAATGATGCAGGTCACAATGAAGTGTACACCTCAGCAAAGTACAGCAGTATCTTCAAAGGAGAAAAAAAAATCACATGTGAAACATAAAACTCTCATACCTCTTGGTACTGAAGTTTAACAGTATTGTTTCAGCCAGATGCAGCTGTTCATTGGCCTTGAGTTTTATACACAAGAAGCACAAAAGCTAGAGAATTGTCTTGCCAGGTAAGCATCCCTGCTAAGTAACCCTGATTAATCCATCAAATTAATGACAGTGTTCTGAAAGGATGAGTAATGCTGCAAACTTCACGGTTCAAGGCTTCACAGTTGAACGAAATCATCTCTTGTCAGCTTTCCGCAGGCTCAGTCAACTCCACAGGTACCGTGTCACATAGGCTGAAATCCCGTTTCAGTTCACAAATGCCCTTGTGGGCTGCGTCTAGAAGAGTGCCTGGGAAAATTTATGAACGAGGTACTGCATGCTGTGTGATGCCTCGTGCATGTTAGTGCCTTTGAGGGATGGACAGAGACCGCAAGAAAAACATTCTGTCCGTTGGAGAAACAGGAGGTGAAGATGAAACGTCTTCAATATGGTCTAAGTCAGAAGCGTGTGACGTGGGAATCAAAATGTCTCCTCAAGGGGGTTAGACAACAGAGCAACACGGCACATGGGATGTGCTTGCAGAGAAACCACCAAGTGTCACCACAGTCTTTGCTGGTCATTGGATGTCTTCACCACAGACAGCACAGCCCCGAGCAGCAGAACTGCTGCAAGAGTTGGTGGCTTGGGGCTGGGACTGGATGCCCAAAGCAGATTTAGAAAAAGAAGCAAGCCGACGGGGAGAGGTATGAACAGAGACTATTTAGCTGGACTACACAAACTACAGAGCTTTGAACACACTGATACAGCCAGAAAAATATTCTCTATTGGTTCTCACTTCCCGTGTAGCCTACACACAGATGTTTTAATTAAGGTATTAGGTACAGCTCATTATAATGGTGTCAGGATGTTTGATCGAGCATTACTGTTTACAGCAGGGGAAGAGCGCTGACTAACAGGAAAACTGGAGGTTCTTTTTCAATAATACCATGACTAACAAATTGTAGAAACCCACAGCTTATTAAAAAAATAAATAAATAAAGCTTTTTTCAGAGGAAACAACATGACCCCATTGTGACAGTAATGATGTTTGCTCATTTTGCCTGGACTGCAGACACCAAAACAGTTTTCAGTGCAACAGCATTTATCTGGGTATCTTTTAGTTCACTGAAGCAAAAGCATCCTAGATTTGTCAGATTTGCTGATGTTCATGCTGAACAGCCAACAAGCTTTGGAGAAAAACAAAACTTTTAATTTTTTTCTAGCAAAGCAAGTTCTTGAGCAACATCTCGGAAGTGACAAAAGAAAAGCATTATGTGACTAAAGGCAAACTTGATCTGTACTTGAAATCTAATTGCCTGCCAAGGAATTTTTTCAGGTTTCTCCATGACACCTTCTAGCGAAGATACTACTGATTCTAGAAGTATGAGATGCATCAAGATACAGCACGGTATTCCATTTAGCTGTACCTTTCAGACATCCCTTAGCTGCAACAGGTGAGCACTGGACAGCCTGAAGAGAGCTGTCTGCAAAGGGGACCCTGTTCCAGGCTCTCCCTTGAACTAGTGATACCTGCGGTTTACCAAGGTGACACACTGAAGCTTCCAAGCAGGTCCTGGGTCCCCAGTTTTCCATCTCTCTTGCTAGTCAGTTTGCAGAGGCTGATTGCATTTACAGCTTTGATGAGCTCCGTGCATTTGCAAGACAAATTAAATATTGCTTCAACCCATGGCGGGATATAAGACACTATTTTGGCACTTTGGTGTTTTACATCCACTCTAGCTGGAGGATCACCTTGCAGACACCTCTTTTCCCAGATCACATGTGTTGCATTAGGAAATCACTCCTGGATCTGTAGTAACTTGTAACTTGCTTATAATGAGAGATATCTGCTTGAGAGCTCTCAGATTGAAGCTGCTTAGGCCGCCCTGCAGTGATCCATCCACGGTGACCGTGGGACAAAGTGGTACCAGTCCTACACCAGCCCATGCATGCTCCCCAGATGGGGCAAAAAGGCTGTTTTCTGCCCTCCTATCCCATTCTGGTTTAGCAAACCCATAATCCTCCCTCTACAGTCTCACCCAGTCGGCCCCTACCTCCTCAGCCACATGCAGAGACCCATTTGCACCAAAAGCCCATGGACCAGGCCGCATCTGGAGTACTGTGTCCAGTTCTAGGCTCCCCAGTTTAAGAAGGACAAGGAATTACTGGAGGGAGTCCAGCGGTGGGCTATGAAGATGATTAGGGGCCTACAGCACCTTTCTTATGAGGAGAGATGGAGAGAGCTGGGTCTGTTCAGCCTGGAGAAGAGAAGGCTGAGAGGGGATCTCATCAATGTTTATAAATATCTCAAGGCTGGGTGTCAAGAGGATGGGACCAGACTCCTTTCAGTGGTGCCCAACAATAGGATGAGGGGCAACGGGCACAGAATGAAGCATAAGAGGTTCCATTTGAATATGAGGAAAAACTTCTTTACTTTGAGGGTGCCAGAGCACTGGAACAGGCTGCCCAGAGAGGTTGTGGAGTCTTCTTCTCTGGAGACATTCAAAACTCGCCTGGACACACTGCTGTGCAATCTACTCTAGGTGAACCTGCTTCAGGAGGTGGGTTGAACTAGATGATCTCCAGAGGTCCCTTCCAACCCCAACCGTTCTGTGATTCTGTGACTTGAGACTTGGGAGCAACATTTCCACCCCAGCTGGTCCATAGCCAGAACCTGCTCCTGTGGAGAGCCTCCTCTTGCAGCCTAACAGCTACAGACAGCTGGGAACCACCTTCTGTTTTGTGGTGAAGCCCTTTCTAAGAAAGATGAGATCTCAGCTGCTGCACTTGCGCTGCTGAAGTAGCAAGACCCTTGGCAGGGTGACTGGCGTATGGACACTGTACCACTGGACAGGACATGCACAGCCCCTCAGAGGTCTATTGTGTGAGTTGCCCAAGGCGTTGTCTGGAAAGAGACATGTTGGCTGAGGAGAAACTCTTATAAAGAAAAAAAAGCTATATTTAAAAAAAAAAACGACTAAAAACATATAAGAAAGGTGAGGGATTTAAAAAGTACAGAAAACGAGGTGTAACAAGATGCCTATGAAAAAAAGGGGATATCAAGGAACAGAGTATGTAAGCTCATTGGAGGTTGCTTTTCTTATCATATGTGAGCCTCACACGTTTTGTCAGCAGAGCCTGTGCCTGCATCCAAGCACAAAGCAAACTCCCACAAATCATCTGTAGTGCTACTAGGTAACTTCACCACCTAAGCTTGGATTAGAAGAAGCTTCATACCAAGTAAAAAAAAAAAAGATAAATACATTTTTGGCACAGTACACCAATGCACTTACACATCTTGCCTGGGGCCAAATGGTCAAGTAAGACTGTGATAGGCAACCTCTTACATTACCTTGTTTTGAAATTTGGTTTCCTGAAAAGGATCCATGGTGCTCTGGAGGGGGCAGAATTTACAAGCAACTTCATCAGAAAGTTGCTAAAAACCGTGTCACACAACTGTCAACTGTCCACAGATCAAAAGGGCAAGCAGTCAACTCAGCTGACTATACTGAGGATTTTACTGATTTTTGTATGACTTTGTCCGATGTGAAGTAGGCATATATGTTTGGAAGGAGGTGAAGGGGTTGTTATCCTTCTGTGTTTCATGTGGAAGAGCCCGAAGCACACTCAGTGATGGTGCATTTCACTTACCTTTAAACTCTGAATCTACCTCTGGGGACCATGAAGCTTGTGCTGAGAAAAAAAAAGGGAACAGCAAAAGAAAGAAGCTTCTGAACCCATATGAAAATATTTGAAAAATCTGATGGCGAGGTAGAGAGCACAGGAGCCCACAGTGCAGCCCTCTTGTCAGGAGTCTTTCAGAGAGAGTTGGATCTGACAAATTAACGTTACTGGGATGGTAACATTCATTTCACACTGGGAAGGAAAGAGAAATAGCCCAGCAGCAAAAATAGAGATGGGAAAAGATTTCTTCACTGCAGCACTTTACCTTCTTGTAATGTTTTCTCCACATCTCTGTGTTCTGGTGTTTTTTGATTTATGTGTTCTCCTTTACGTCAGTTCACACTGGACTGTAAGGAGACACACAGCCCAGAGCAAACCAACTAGCTTACATGCAGGCTGGAAAGAGATGGGGATTCAGACTCCAGAGACCAACATAGCAAGAGTAAAAGGTGCCTTGGCCCTTACCTACTGGTATCCTGATGCTGTCTGTAGCATTACAACTTTCAACCAAAAAGCATTTTTATCTGCATTTCAGGAATGCCTGTGCTATTTGTCTGCCCCCCCTTGGAAAGTGTTAAGTAGACCGATCAGGTATTCATGCCAGCTGCTGAAAGGCACGTTTGCCAAAACGATAAGGCAGAATCTAAACCTGGTGGCGCCTCAGAGGAGAGAGAACAGCAACAACCCACTGACACTAAAAAGCCATCTTGGAGAGAGGAAGAGGTGCTCCAAACCCGCCAACACTCAGCCATCACAGGGTACTTCCACACTGTCTACAGCCAATGACTGCGCCAGGCTCAGAAATCTCTTCTCCATGTATTATTTCTTCTTTTCTTTTTTCTTCTCCTTTCTTTTTTCTTCTTTCCCTTTCTTTCTTTTTCCTTTTTTTTCCTCCTTTTTCCCTTTTTTCCCCTTCTTTTTCCCCCTCTTTCCCCTCCCCCCTCTTTTTTTTCTTTCTCTTTTTTTTTTTTTTTTTTTAATCTGGGTCAGCAACGAGCATTTAAAAGTTGTTTCCAAGTATGCTGCACAGCCTAACTTCACCTGCCAAACCTTTGCCAGCCTGTCAGCCCCACCAGACCGCACAGGCAGTGGACAGCAAACCAGCATTCTCCAGTCTCCACCAGCAACCTGTTTCCTCGACCCGTGCACACCAGGACGATCTTCCTGGGAGACATGTTGCTTGTGACCTACAACCAACAAACCACACCATCACCTCCATCTTGAACCTAAGCTCCTGCCTGACACCCTGCTGGCTAAAATATTTAGCACTAGTTAGCACAGATGGCAACGTTTATCATGCATTTGGGAAGGACGAAGAAAATCAGAAATTAAGATTCTTGTACGGAAGGGTCATTTCATCTCTGACCCCCAGTGGTAAACAGTCACAGTTAGCAGAGCTTAAAGACCTTAGAAAATATGAATGTAAATGAAAAGAAATCCTATTATCTCCTTATGCAAGCGAGCTGCTGTACTGGTGATCTGACAGGTAATTCAGCAGCACACCGCGCACTGCCCGAACCTGCTCTGCTGAGGAGGATGTTTCAGCTGCCTGTCTGCCTATTAACTTTGCCTTCAGCTTTCCACAAAACAGTGCCCTAAATTCTGGTAAAGCTGCCCTAACTAAGCGAAGAAGACACTTCAGGTTTTTGCTCAACCCCTAATCCTCCACACTGGCCACAGAAGAAAATCTGCAGTTTCAGTCCCAGAGGAGCCAAGGCAGCTGCAGCGTTCCCTGGGCAGCCCCTGCTGCCCAAGCCCCACCAGCATCCCTGCGAGCCTCGGCCCTTGTTTCGCCTTGTTTAGGTCTCTTCCATCACTGCTGGAGAGGAAAGAAAGAGGAAAGAAAGACCTTCTCCAAAATGAATTTTTTTTTTTTTAATGAATAAGCTAAGCGCTTCTATCAAGAAACATTGAACATTTTTTACAATCAATAACAAAGGCATTTGAAATCTCACTGCGGCCTCAAGTGTTTCAGCATCTTGAAGGTTAGCTCAGAGTATTCCTCCAAAGGTTTGCTGGTGCAGAATTAACCAGAACATCCATCATTTCTTTTACAGGCAGCATTGTTTCTGATTTCTTCAGAGATGACTGCATGGATCAGAAGGATTATTGTGGCATTAACTTCTCTGATTACATTCCCTACAGTTTAATAACAAGAGCAGTGAGACTGTAGGTGTATCAACAGAGTTTTGTATTTGTGAGCAGAGAAAGTTGGGGGTTATTAGCGGAATGCAAGAAAAGGTCACACACTCGAATGTGCCTCTCAGGATACAGCTGACATATTCCGTTGGGCAAGAAAAGTGATTTCTCAATATAACATCATGAGTTTTCTGATAAGAAGCAGTAGGGACTTTGTTAGGAAAGCTGTAGGTCCATCTTGTCACATCCAGAGTGCTTTGGCTGTGAACTTAACCCATAAAAAATAAGGCGAGCACATTTTTTAACATCTGCCTTTTAAAGATATTAGCTATGGTGTGTGCACGCTTTATGTTCCTATTTATCTGCCAGTGTCTGCAGTGATAACTGCACTAGCTCCTGGATTTTTTTAATCAATAAGAAGAAACTTACTTTCATTGGAAATAAAAAGCTAGAAAACAGGGTCTCAGCAAAATGGTGGCTGTTAACTGCACTGTTGTTCCTCCAGTCTAATGGTTTCCCCAAAGAAGTATTGCCCTCTCCATGGAAAGTTTTTGGCTGGGACTTCGTGGAAGAGAGCAGAGAGGTAGCTGAAGAACCTTACAGCTAAAATTACAAGCTACCAATGAGATTAAACATATTTTTCCCAGGCACATTTACTGAAGATAATGTAGAAGAAGTATACGATTCTATTGTTCCAGCTCCCTGTGCTTGTTAAAGTGCAGAAGACAATCTGTAGTTGCTTATTTTGTATCTAAGCAACTGTCAGACTCTATATCTACTAATAAGAAAGGGTGCAATTATATGCTGCTACTTTAATTAGCAGCAGATGCCTATGTTTATGAAATAAGATGTAAGATTTTCCGAAGTGCGGAGTCTTGCTTATGTGCAAATCGCAGGAGCGCTTTCACAGGCTGCCGCCAGGCTTTGTGGGGCTGGGGCAGCTCGCCCGGGGCAGGGCGGGGGGCACACGCGACCGGCTGCTGCTGCTGTGCCTTAGAACACGGGCCCTGCTGCTGCCCTGCATGCCCATCCAGGAGAGCTGCAGGTTAAATCAGTGTCTAACATTCCTTTTTTTGATGCTCCTAGCGCTGGCGGGAGGCAGGTGCTTGTCCCTGGTTCAAAGACCAAGAGCCGCCAGCGCACAGCCTGCTCCGGGCTACCCATTTTCCGTGCCCCAGGGGCTGCTTTCTGTGGGATGTGGTCACAGAGAAACCAACGTGGGGAAAGAATCCTTAAGGTGAATTTCTGATCTCACTGAGGTGCTTGAATAGCACATAGTGATGCAATGCAGCATTTTTCTCCAGAAGGAATAACAACAGGAGCTATAGCTGAGGGTGCTTCTTTGCATATCAGAGGAAAAGAGTACCAACAAAACAAAATAAAATCCAGTCTTTCAGAAACCCATGAAGACGTATGCAGGCAGAGCATATAGATGAGAATAACCTTGTCCAGGATAGAAAAGCCTTGTTAGATGAGTCTCTAATTTCCATTATTCAGTACTTTTAGCCTTGTTTCCATGGAAACAACACTCATACAATGACGTTGTCCTGCAAGGGAGTGGATGCACACATGTGTATGTAGATCTGTGTATTCTTTTCCTGGCCTTCAAAAACTTCGAACAAATTTGCCAGCAAAGTTGAGATTCCGAGGATAAGTAGATGCAAACAATTTTGTGAAAGCATCGAGGTAAGGGAAAAATGATCTTGTAAGTTTTCCACCAAAAATATCTCATTAGACAGTAGAGAACCCACATGAGAGGAGAAGGAGGCCACCTTGTAACTGCTGCACCTACAGAAGGTGCTTCATTAGGAAAGCTCATACTTGCTTGGGCATCAAACACCATGACACGCTCCCTGCCACAAGGCACAGATCCACAGGAAATCTGTTCTTGGGTTTGGAAGTCAAGGCTTCTGTTTAGAAACCATCAGAATGCAAGACATCCTGCCTGAAGGTGTGAAATTCCAGCAGAACCACCAACATCCATCTTGCCCTGTTACCTGCTCTCTTAAGAAAAAGAAAATGAAGTAGTTAACCAAGTTCGGCCCATCTCTTAGTTCCTTCAAAATGAGGTGTCATGCTGCCTCTCACAGCCATGTATACAAGAAAAAGGACAGACTAGATCATCAAGTTAAATGAGATAGAGTCTCTAATTAGAAAGAATGTCTTAATTCCTCTCTAAATTAGAGAGAATCTCTAATTTATAATCTCTAATAATCCGTCACTACATTCCTCATTTCAGGAAGAGATGAAATCCTTTAGCGTACCTTTGTATTCGTCGTTTTTATGCCCCTCTGTCACTGTCGCTAATCCAACTACAAGAACTAAGCTGTGCAAGACTGCACCCTAGTAGGCTGCAAGAGCTTACGAGCGTATAATCCGTACCTTTGTCTTCTTTTACTACACTTCCTAATCTCTAATCCACTCTCTGCAAAAAATGGGCAGCCATTTCTCTGCTCACTGCGGCAGAGGCTGTCAGCAGAGACATACACCAGATGCTTTCCCACAGAGCCCGATTTTGCTCTGACTCTGTGGGTCTCGATCAGAATTCAAGGTCATTCTGATTACAAATTTCTGATTTTATTTGGTCTTCCCCACACGCAGAGTTAACATACAGTATGCAAAGCAATGGTTCTGCAACAGGTACCGCTCAGGGCACATATGGAGACAGAAGGATCTGGCTGAACAAGACACCTGCTAGCTGGAGCATTTGCATTTATTCAAAAGCTTTAAGAGCTAATTTATCATATAGGATATTTGTGACAGCCTCATCTTGAATATGCTTTAAGAAATTATCCATGCTTAAGCTGAGCTGCATAAAACCACGGTGACCTGTACTAATCAACACTCTAGAAAAGGAAAACTCTATCTACACCTGTGGTCATTTTGAAAGTGACTTGTGTGACTGTTGAGCAGTATTTCAGGATTATCCTCTTCGCAACAGGGGCTTTGTACCTCCTGCAGCACACACAGACAGTTTTAATAACCTGTGCTTCCGTAACATTCAGTAACAGGTAAAAATCTACTGAGTGCGCTCCAAATGCCAGCACCTTTTCTGTGCTGCATGATACGAATATTGTTGCAGCTGTGCAGGGAATGGATCTCCTCACACCAGCCCAAAAGACAGTGAGGGCAGCTCAAGGGAGTTGTGCACCAAGGCACAAGAAGTTTCTGCTCCCATCACCCTGAGTGTCCAGCTCACCTCCTCACGCTCCTCTCCACGGTGGATGAGAGGGCACACAAAATGCAACCACCATGGACCATAGGAGGTAAATAAATAGCTCAGGTAAATTCACCCTGGGCACACACTCTTCCTCTGCCATAACTGGCCTGCTACAGCATGTGTGACATTCAAGGTCCTATTGTCAGCTCTACATCATGGCAGAAACCAGTAAGTCTCCAATAGCACAGTCACCTTTGGGACACTTCGCTTTTGCTACCCAACAGCATATGCACTTATCCAAAGTGGTGGCCCTTGTCCAGAGGGGAGGAATGGAGGAAGAAGACGACTCTTGTGTCCGTTATTACCTCCTCTCCACAGATATGGAGAAATATTTTAGATTAGCAAACTTATTAACCGATAATGCAGGTCATTGCTATCAGTATTTCACACAATCTACTGCCCTTCTGCCCTTTAATTAAAAACAACGGGCATGAGGTGTCATTTCACAGAAAATAGGGGTGTAGGTGGGGTGGCTCCAGTGTTAAGCCCCACTGACAAACCTGTGGTGATATACCACATGCTCAACATAACCAAAGGTGGGAAAAAGATCTCTAAATCCAGAAAACAGCCTTGTAGGGACACAGAGGTAGCATTTTGGTTTCTCTAAAATCTTCACAACAATCTCTTTTTGTAGCACAGAAAACTTTTTCTTCCATCAGCTTGTATCTTTTCGTCTTGCCCCTTAACAATGCTGTTCAAAATTTTCCACGCAAAGCTGATGATGCCATTGAGATGCAGGGATTTAACAGCAGTGCAGTACGTGTAGGATGATTTGGGTTTATGTTATGTCTTTCCATAGAATGCCACCTAGCGTGCATTACACAGAAACTGCCAGACGGCCTTGGTTAGCTATTCCTTCCTTGCATTTGGCGAATGGAAGTGCACTGCAAAGTTCTGTTTACTTCAAAGCAACAAGAAAAAGTGTTTCAACGAAGCCATGTGACAACACTGGAAAACAGCAACACATCAGGCAGATTTTTAATCTTTTTTTCTGAATCTACATCTCTTTCTGTGCTAAACCCCATGCTCCTTTCCTGCTTATGGGAATTAATACTTGCCGGAAACCACTGACTAGTGAAAAATTTACTAATATGATACGAACTGCTCCTTCACTAAATAATTATAAATAGTGTCAGCAAGAGGCTGAACAGAGAAGAAAGTCAGCTTTCTTGATTTAGATAGGAAACTCCATTTGCTTTGAGATACTGGTATCTACCACCAGTTCTTGGGCTTCGGCATCTCGACCTGCTGTCTCTCCTTTCCTTCGTAGACTGTGGGGTTCGTATCACCCCTTTTTGTCGCCAGTACAGGAGACTGGCATGTAAGCACCTGCCTTGATTCCTCTACTCAGAGTGGTCACTCAATTGAAGATCCTACTAATTTCTAAGCCATAATTGCAGCCAGCCTTTGCCAACGTGCTCAAATGCATCTGGTCTGCTGCATCTTTCTTCTTCTCTTTTAAAGACCCTCTCTGCCCGTCACCAACCCCGAGCTTTCACCCAGCCCTCCAGACCCGCTGGAAGTTACCGTCTTGATTGACTCCTTTCCTTACCATTACGCTTCTGCCCTCACCCAAGCAGGAGGAGAAAAATGTTCATTTCCTTCACCTTTAAATTCCTTTTCTGAACCTCTCCCTCCCTGTACAGCTAAAGCTCTATCTCTTTTTTTTCCTTCTCTTTATTACCATTGCTCTTTCGTCTGTTTCAATTAATTCTTAAGCACTTTCAACTTGAATTCTGCTTTCCTTGCTCCACCCAAGATGTTACAATTTATGACTTCCTGCTGTCTAAAATCCTAGGGCCTTCCTTCCATGCTCCCTTGTCTTCCTAAACTCATTTGATGAGCCCTCCTGTTTCCTCAACCATCAGCTGTCCGTCAGCTTTTCTACTATTTTCTCCTGGGTCTTTCTCCTCTCTGACCACTTTGGCACCTTCCCTTTCTAAGTGTTGTTAATCCGCCTGTTGCAACATCTGCTGGTCCTGTTGTAGCCACCCCACAGCGACAGAACTCTGCCTGCCAATGCGCTTTTCTCCTGCCAGCAACGTGTGCTCCTTTTTTCTATCCCTCGTCTCAGAAAGGGTCATGGTAACAACCGCCATCCACTTTGCTCCAATGTCACTTCATTGCAGCAGCAGTTTAAGCCTAATCAGATAACTCTGCACCGGGTAAACAGCCATCTTATCATGTCAGATAGGGGAGGTGAGTATAAACCACACTGGGTAAATTCAGACACTGTCCAGGTGTGCAGACTAAAGGTGGAAAATACCCAAAAGCTACATAACTCTTGCAGAGCAATAAAGCAGTTCAAGATGACCGCAAAGCCTTACCTACCCCTCCACCTTCTCAGCACAGTGCTCCGAGTCCAGTTTGCAGCTGGTCAGGATGGTGGACGTGGGCAGCTGATGTAGTTGTCCTTGTGCTTGGCTGGTTCTACAGTTCAGGCTCCAGGTCATCAACCAAGGAGCTTTCATGATATCTACATGGCACTTAAAATTGGCAACGCTTAATTAAAAGCCATTTGCCTGTCCTTCCAGCAACATGAACTCAAATATCTGGTTTTGCATGCAGTCGCACCAAAAAGATCTGTTGGAAATGCAGAGTATTTCCCAGTTACATGGTTTCAGCCTGCCCTCTGCTGCAGGCTCCGCACACAGCACCGTCTTGGTCCGCGTCCCATTGTCATTTACTTTCTGAGAACACCGACAGCATGGGCTGGCCCTGTCTTACATGAATATATGACTCAGAAAAGTTTGGTTTAAACCAGCAAAACTAAAGAGGCCAAACAAGGTGTGACAATGAGACTAAGAAATCCTTAGTGGAAAATACAAAGCAGAGGAACAAGAGCTGCGTAGGCACATCTTCACACAGGCAGCACCATCATTAATTCTGCAGCTCACATACCACAGTTCCTCCCCATAGTATATGATTGTCACCATTTACTGCACGGTGACAATAAACCGTGGCAGATGCTCTCTGGTAACCCCAACGCCCTCCTCGCCCACTACGGGAAGGTAATAGGAGGAAAAGGGAGAGAGAGACTTGCAAGTCAGAAAAGCTAAAAATGCTTTACTATGCTACTAACAGAGAAAATAATACAAAATATACAAAACCACTCTTGAATTTCCTGGGATAGCGCAGGGTTGCCTGTGGGAGCTGGCTGCTCCAGCGGCTGCAGGGCAGGCACCCAGAAGTCCTAGGCTGGACTCTGCAGTAAACCAGACCTGGATTCAGGGATGCACGGTCTGGAACCAGGCTGGGATTTGCAGGGACAACAGGCAGGATCCTGTTCAGATGCCAGCCATGGTCAAAGACAGCGAGACCCTCATGATCTCCCTCTTTTATAGGCTGTATGACATGTATGGGATGAACTACTTTGTTGGTCAATTTTACTCACTTGTTCTGTCCACCCCTCCTTGCACTCTAATTACTCCGGTTCTTTCGCTGACTACTGGGAGGGCCAGTAATGGGCCACAGCTGGTGGCATTTAATGTTCCTCTGCTCCCAGCCGCTGCAGCCAAATCCAGAGAAGTGCAATTACCTAGAAGAACTTAGCTGAAAGGAAAAAGCACTAAAAGAAGAAACTGGTCTTGTTTTTAACCAAACCAGGACAAGGATGTACAGTCTCACTGTCACACCCCGAAAAGCAAGCAGGCTGGGAGCAAACCCCAGACACCAAACCAGCCAAAATACAGGGCGGTCTTCTACTTCAGGCAACCGCTCCCTTCCAGCACCAATTGGCATGAGTTAAGCCTGGACCAGCTGTGGCCAAGTGACAGTCCCCTCCTGCCCCCCGCCTCATCCCCGGGGTTTTAGCTCCATGGAGGAACCCACCACTCGTGGTGGGGCTGCCTGAGGTGGGGCAGGAGCAGGTCCTGCTCAGCTGTGGCACTGGCAGCCACTTGCCCCGTGTTCCTTGTACCGCGGCACCCAGCTCTCCCCACCCAGGTCAGGCAACGCTGCTGCTCCCCAACAATTTCACAGGCAGATTTCCAGAGTGAGCCCGGTCCGGGTTGTGCCACAGGGTAAAGGTTACTGGGGACCAAGATTTATTTGAGGTCAGAGGACAGAAGTTACTGGAGGTCAAAGGTTACTCAGGGTCAAAGGTTACTTTCTAAGGTAGATTTCTAGAGTGAGACCAGTCTGGCCTTTGTCATTGGACAGTGGTTACTTGAGGTCAAAGGTTACTTGAGGTCAAAGGACAAAGGATATTTAAGGTATCCTTCTCTGGAGGTCAGTGGACAGAGATTACTTGAGGTCAAAGGTTGCTTCAGGTCAAAGGTTAATCGAAGTCACAGTCACAGACTGAAGCATAGGAAGGTCCATCTAAACATGAGGAGAAACCTTTACTTTGAGGGTGCCAGAGCACTGGAACAGGCTGCCCAGAGAGGTTGTGGAGTCTCCTTCTCTGGAGACATTCAAAACCCAGCTGTACACATTCCTGTGTGATCTGCCCTGGGTGAACCTGCTTCAGGAGGTGGGTTGAACTAGATGATCTCCAGAGGTCCCTTCCAACCCCAACCATTCTGTGATTCTGTGACAGAGGTTCCTTGAGGTCAGAAGTCACTTGAGGTCAATGGACAGATGTTCCTCAAGGTCAGGAGTTACTCTAGGATAAAGGTTAATTCAGGTCACAGGACAGAGGTTACTCCATGTGAAAGGCTACTCTAGGTCAAAGGTTACTTGGGGTCAAATCTGGTTTTGCTGTACATCTCACCAGGGTCCACAATGGAAGCCAGAATCAAGTCCCTACTGTGTTTTTGATGCCGATGTGCACTCCCCATGCCCACAAGCAGGGGCTGAGGGCTGGCTGGAGTGTCTGTACCCCCACGCTCGTTCACCGCCTCAGCCGCCAGCTGGGGGGGCTGCACACAAGCTGCCTGCCTTGCCCGCCCCACCACACACCTCACCCAGCTGGCAAAAGCATTGCTTGGGCTGGGCTACCCTCACACCAGCGCTCCAGCTGGTTACTGGGACAGAGAACAGCACCCCAGCACCCAGCAGTGCTGTAACTTAAGAGTATAGATGCAGTCAAGACATGGCCATACAGAATCACTGCAGGGATTTAAGGGGAAAGAGCTGAAGGAAGCAGTAGCAGTCATTTGCAATGAAGACTTGTAGCTGATTTTGCAATGGCGCTTGTCTCTCCCTTTTCACGCTTGATAGTAGAAGGCTTATCCTCACAACCTAGTTAATAAAAGTGATGGCCAGCTTCTCCCAAGAATTTACAAACATAGTTTCATTTTATTAAAGAGATAACAACAACTGAGATACAGTTGTTGCCATCAGGGACCATTACACTCAATTAGGGGAATTGCATGCCAGACTAAAGTAATCATTTGGGACTATCAGGAACTGTATGCTTGCCAGTAAAAGTTACTATAGTTCCAAAATTGAGTCCAAACTAGAAAAATCTCAATGCAAATATAAAGTTTTTGGCTATTTCTCAGAACGTAAAAACATAAGGGAAAGTGCGTAGGATGGTTGGAAAGAAAAAAAGAGTCAAAATTATTATTTTTTTTTTTTTAAATCTAGTAGTATTTAACTATTATGACAAACAGGATGTCAACTTTTTTAAAATAATAAACACTGACCATTTTAAATATAGCTTTTAATAGTCAAAATAAATATAAAAAGCTAGCAGGTGGCTGATGCTAGCTAAAAGTAACAACAAAAAAAAAGCCCCAAATCCTCCCCATAAACAATACAAAAAAGCAACTTTGAGTGTTGCTCTGCTGTAATAGCTCATCTTCTCAAGAGCTAGAACGTCCAAAATAGTTTCTTTTAAACTAAACATAGCGAAGTCTTGAAAATTCAGGTAGTTTCACCCAGTAGTATACAACCAAAGCTTAAAAACACAATCACTTGCCTTAGTCTATTTTAATGTTCTGTCAGGATAAATACATTCCAGAAAACAGGTTCTGAGATGCATGTCACTTCAGAATCGAACACATTTTAGTAACGAATACATCTCTGAGCTAATGCAAAGAAAAAATTGGCTTTCCAAAGAATTTTCTTGCCATTTTCAGCCACCTGGCAACAGGTAACGTCGTTTTGGAATGTCAAGGTCCAAATACTGCCTCAATGTACTTTGAAATAAAAAAGGACTACATTCAGTGTAATTCAGACTAGATCCCACAGGTCAACCCTAAAAACACTCAATCCTACATCCTATTTGGGATGACAGCAAAAGAAGCATCATCAGCTGGCAATGTCCAATTAGTGCTCAGGAAAGATTACACTTTTTCATATGGCCTGAAAGGACACTAAAAAAGAAAAAATTAGGAAAAACCTACTGGCCCTGCAGTAGTTTGGTATTTCACTGATGATCTGTAATTAGTTCACTTCAATAAGGCTTGCTTTTCTCATGACTTGTACTGAAAGCTTTTATGCAAGACAAAATAAATGCTCGACTCCAAAGTCTCTGAAAGGACAGGATTGTAAACTTTTGTCCCCACACAGCAATTGCAAGAAGCACGGTATTATAGTGTCTTTAAAAAAAAAAAAAAAAAATTCCACTTAGAATCACAGAATCATTCTGGTTGGAAGAGACCCTCAGGATCATTGAGTCCAACCATAACCTAACCTAACTCTAGCATTAAACCATGTCCCTAAGAACCTCGTCTAAATGCCTTTTAAACACCTCCAGGGACGGTGACTCCACCACTCCCCTGGGCAGCCTGTTCCAACGCTTCACAACCCTTTCCTCCGTATATACACAGGCTGCCATTTCCCAGGGTAGCCCATACACCAAGCGCCTTCACCATAGCACAAACTTACTTGAGGGACCATGACTTATTTCCATCCTTTCCAAAAATAACACTTGTCGGAAGCCAAAGGACTCAAGAGAAAAGCCATGAAATCAGGTTTTCTAACTGATTTTTTTAATAAACTATAGAAGAACAAGATAACATTTCATCCAAAATCATGACAGCTGCATGCTTAAAAGCAGATACATACAGGTTTCTGGATTTTTCTGTTTTCTTTAGGAAAAAGAAAAAAAAAAAGAGAGAAAAATGGTCATGTGAAAGCTGAACAGAATGCATAGACTTCTATACATATTCAAATAATAGCAGACAAAAGCAAGCAGTAACACAACTGGAAAAATGTTTGAACAGCAATTCCAGATCTATGTAACTTTAAAAAGGAAATTTCAGTTCTTGGAAACCTTATGCTGAACAAATTACATTTTTTATACAGCATTAAAATAAGTTTTATAAATTGAGGCACTAGAAACAAACTCACACAATAACTCAAATGCATCTAATGTGCGAACTGAAAAAAAAAATCTACGGGCCAGAGTGTGCTAGAAATTTGGAACTTAAAAGGTTGCATTAGATTTGCACTTGCTTACATTGACACAGTGAAATTAGTGGAAAACTACTGATTTTCCAGTTAGAGTAAAATCAGATTCTGATTGTTGGTTCCAAACAGTTGCCTTCCTAGCTTTTTCTCATTGTCCTCGCTTGCCTCTTACGTATTAGCATCACATGAAAACAAAAAAATTTGAGAGGTTCCTGTGCCACCTCATTCAGCAGTTTTTATAAAGAAATGTGAAGCACCTGTCCTTGTGCTCAGTTTATCTACGGCGCTGTATTCTCTTACTTCGTCCTGTTCCCCCACATCACTGACCTTCTACAGGATTAATAATTTTTCTTTAGAATTAGATACTTATGTTCTATAAGGGATGCTTATTTTTATCTTTTGATATGTATTCTGTATGAGGGTCAGGGAATAATAAAGACAAGTGGTCTTCACCAAGTAATCAGAGTGATCGCATAGCAAGAACTTGAGACAAAGAAAGGAGCTCATATGGACATGTACACTGCTTTCTTTACGAAGAGGAGTACTCAAGATCCAGTAAGGTTTCCACCCAGATGCTACAATAACTGGCACCCTCTAAACCCCTAACATTAAAATATACCTCGATATTTAAATCAGGCACTTAAATAGAAAAACAAAGCAGTAACATTTAACATCGGTATTGTGATAGCTATTCTGTAAGGCCAGAACCTCTTGCATGAAGCACTCGGAAAATTAACTGTCCCACAGAACCAAGTAACATTTGTCAAAGGCTAACGGAATGGAGAGTCTCTCACTAGACAAGCATGTTTAAAAAGAAGAAAAAAAGGACTGAAGATGGTTAGCAAATATTTGGTAGAAGCCATTAAGCACAAACTTATATTCTTCGCTATCTAATGCAAAATGCAGTGCAGGTTTATTAATCCCTTTAGAAGATGGATCCACAAGTAAACATTCAATGTGCTTTAACTTACAAGAAAATATTTTTTTCCTCCCCGCCCCCCCCCAAAAAAAAGCTTCTCCACTGATAACAAGCTCCCTGAGGGAATATATTGATTTTTTCAAGGGAAAAAAGCAATCATTTAAAAACATGATCTGAAAAGCTCCAACAATCAATAGTTGCTCTATTTTGAGCCCTAACACATTTCTGATCAATATTTCTTTGGAAAATGTGGGTTAGACCAACCAGTCACTGGTTTGTAAAAGGAACCCTGATCTCTCCTCTTTTAAGTAGTGTTCTGGAAACGAATATAATCGTTCTTTTAAGTCTGTAATGAACATGTATCAGTCCAATACACTTCAAAGTTATAGGAAAATTTTACCCACAAGACTTCATCTACCAACATTTAAATGGTTAATTATAGATTCTGTCACAAAATTACAGAATCAAGGAAAAGAGGTGGAAATTCAGTTGTAAGGCTAAACACTTGAAAAGTTATCTTTATGTTACGCAAGGGACAAATGAAAGAACCTACAGACGCACAAAACACATTTTTACGGTAATGAGAATGCCAAGTGTTTAAACCATCTTAAGTAATTTATTTTTTTTACTGAAGATTTACAAGGCCTTGATTATTAGACAAAATAGCATATTTTAACTAAACTCAAAAAATACAAACCGATAGAGAGGGAAATGCTGTATGTTTCTGTAGAATATCTCACACCCAGTGCTCCCACTGCTTCATTTTTCTCATCTGAACCCATTTATTACTTATAAGATTTTTGAAAAGAAATATTTTGGTCTAGCCAACATGTAGTGTACAGTTTCAGACCACTGAATTAGGCTCTAATTCTGGCATTAGTCTATAGTCTAAACCACTGCAGCAAATCTTTCAAAGTGGTTAGTGTAATCAAAAACTGATCTAGACATTTTTGAGCAGTTAACAATGAAGAGGAGTTATAGACTGCATACAGTTCAATATTGTACACTAACTGAAGCTAAAGGTTTTAGTATGCTTATTGCCAATTTCTCCCAAATTCTAACAAGCAGAACTTCTTTGCAGATGCATTATTGCTGAGGGTAATAAGGCTGTTGAGGAAAAGGGTATCCAGGTTGTTGAGGCGGTGGGTATGGTGCTTGTCCAGGGTTTTGAAACACAGGTGAGGGTGCATATGGCAGACTATACTGACCATACATGTACGGATTATAGCCCATTGGCATTGGCATCTGGCAATACCTGTGTGAGGGGGGAAAAAAAAGAAAAAAGAGCACACTTTCGTTGTAAAACACTGACGATGTTAATTTGTAAATAACAACTCATTAATAGATACAAAGAGACATGCAATCACCCAAAATGCTTTCCTTTCATTTTCCTTTTCATGCAGCAGAAAGTGTGGTAACTTTCAAGGATCAGACATGAAAAAAATTTATAATGCATGGAAAAGAAATGCAGTCAGAAAGTAGAATAAAGGCAACTTGCTGGAACTAGAACTGTTATACATTGATTCTCTTATGTTTAACATCATTGTACATATTTTAATATTTGCTGAGCCTCCTACTGAAGGAGAGAGCAGCTGCCTTCAATTCCTTGTGATGATTCCAGAAACATGGTAAAAAAGCACCAGAAGAAAGCACATTACTCGACTGGATTTTTTTCTATGTTTTCATCACCTTTAGCAAGATAACAAGATTTGAAAAATGAAATATGCCAACACGTTTGAGATAAACACAAACTGATTATGCAAGGGCTGGCAATAGTTCACAAGCCACCGTTAAGGAACTGCAGCCCCATCTCCCTTCTCCTTTTTAAAAAAATAAATAAATAAAATGAACCCTCCTATAAATGGTACCAGCAAATGACTCCAACAAGAATTACATGATTAAAACTGGAGGGGGGAAAAAAACCAAACAAACAAACCAACCAAACAACAACAACAAAAAACCACCACCACCAAAAAAACCCAAAACAAACAAAAAACACCCAAACAAACAAAACCAAAAAACACAAACAAACAAAAAAAAACAACAAACAAAAAAACCACACACCACCACAAACCAACCCAAAACCCATCTTGCCTCAAACACTAAACGCATCTTCAATTATAACAATAACTGATTTTAAAATGTCACATGCAACAAACAAGTGCTTTTAGATAATGGGATAATAAAGAACTGCTCAAGTCCCCCCATAGCTTACCCTGGGTAACCTGGGTAAGTTGGGTAGGGAGGTCCCTGTGCCTGTGAAGGCGCAGTGCTTGCTGCAGGTGCGCTGGCTCCTGGAGTAGGAGCAGGAGCAGCAGCAGGAGCGGCAGCTGTTCCAGAGGGTGCTGATGTAGAAGAGGAACTGCCTGCTGCAGAAACCACTGGTGGTGGTGGCCGTGCTGGTGGCTGTGGTTTAGTCCCCTAACACAAGAAAGTGAATTAAGCTTCTTTCTGGAAGTCTTGGAATCAAAAGCTGTGGTTATATGATTGGCTGATTTTTATTTTCATTTCAAACAGTCTATATTTGCTCTATACAGATAATAATGTGAAGCATCTAAAAAGCAATAAGCTTTCCATTTCAAATCTATAAATTATGAACACCAATCTCTCTGCAAAGCCTTTAGACTTTGCCCTCTACTACACTTCAACACATTTCCAAATACTCCAATACATTAAGGAGTGATATAAACAAATTACAGATCAGTTTGGACTTCCAAAGTATGGACATTCTATTTTCAACCCACTGATTCCATAGCATGTATTTACCACCATGGTCCTTGGTGCTGGAGTAGGAGTCGAAGACGCAGCAGGTTTACTTCCCCCGGCTGCTGTGGTCTGATATGTAGGCACAGGAATGGAGGGAGCACTGGGTTCCCTAGCAATGCTTTGCTGCAAATCTCTGTTGAAAACAAATGAGAAAACATACAGCTTAGTTTAAGAATTGTTTGTTATACACTCCAGCAAGCTAAGCTACAAAGATGCAACAGACAAAACGTAGTATTTAAAGCATGATCATTGAGCTAGCTCTAAATCTGGAGCCCAAACCACTTCCACAGGAACAATCCTCTAGTCAATCCTCCGATTAACTGCTACAATTATTTTCTAATGAAGTCTTTATGTTCCCACTCAATACTGTCTATAGATCACTGAATTAGCCAAAAGCTTTGGGATGGGAAATTACAGAATGGCCAGAGTATTTAGGAACTTGGAAGCTTTCCTGAGAACCTAAGGAAACGTCAAGGCTACAGAAAGGACAGAAATATATTTAAGTAATTTTGATATGTAGAGAGATGCCTGAATACAGAAGAAAAGCAATGTTGTATTGTTTGTAGAGTGCTCTAAATTAAATAATATTGCATGCAAACACCATACATCTAACAGAACTGTTAAAAAAAAAGAAAGCTAGATAGTCTGCAGTATCTTTTATATCTAGGTAAGCATAATTACCAAAAAAAAAAACCTGGCAAAAATCTGAACGGATCAACACATGAGCTTTCAAGTTCTCTATACTGTTACCTCTACTGTTAGAATTAGTCTTGGTAAGATACTTTCGTATCTTACTTTGCTAAGATACAAGAAAGCTTTGGTGTCGTGTTGTAATACAAGCTGCCATCGAGCAGCATAATTTTACAGTCAGCTTGTCATGAAAACTCCAAGGAAGTAGTTCTAACTTACGTATTCAGAGGAATGTAATGCATTCCTCAACGCCAAGATTCAATATTTGAGCTTGGGCAGATTCTTCAGATAGACTTTAGGAAGTACTTAATATTTCAGACAATTTGGGGTAAAAGTGATAGGTGAGCAATATATAACAGCTAGAACTTTATACCTGGCATTCTGAAACAGAAGACAGAGGAGACTGACAAAGTCATACAGCCTGGTTAGCAACAAACTACAGGCTCCTGTTACACAGCACACAAAGGTGAGCTCCAAAGAACAACAAAATTGGTAACTTTTGTAGAAACTTGTTAGAAAAAACAAGACTGCAACAAAAACTTCAAGAAAAGTGTCCTTGAAGTAAAAAGGAATGATGGAGAAAAAGCTGGAAATACTGTCTTAATGCTCTGTTACATATGCATACGTACATCTCAAACTACTTGTTGCTGATAGTGAAGTGACTATTCCACATTGTATTATACTGAAAGTAACAAAATCAAAACTTAATATCTTAGAAGATGGCGTAAGGGATGGAACTAACAATTTTCTTTAAATTACGCTTCAAAAACCAATGGCTCAGAACAGTGGTATCATTGAGTGAAGTGTATTTTGACTACCAAGTGACCAAACGCATTAAATGTGGTGCTTAAAACACTATCTAAACTGATCCTCTAATGGGCAATCATTATGTGAGGGGGAAAAAAAAATATCTAGTTCTAAGTGAGAGACTATCTAAACAAATTTGTTTTCATTAGTGAAGATGTAGCTTACTGTCAATATTTTTATTGTAGGGGGAGGCAGGGGGATGGGGCAAAACACACATTTTATTCAAACTGTGGGTTGGGCACACTGAGCAATATATGTTGTACACATATACTACAAATATCCCACATCTGATCATTGCCCCTAACCTTGACAGGGTTTCATGTCAGTGAACAGCTAATACATGAGCCGGTAAAAGATATGGCAAGATTCAGCTGAATGTTATGCAAATATTAAACCTACAGCTTTAACACCAAACATAAATATATTAGAGATGCGAGATATTGTTGGTTAGGCAGCATACAGCTTCCAAATTGCATAGATGTAGGAAGAGAGGTGGAAGGGGTTGCATATAGGTACTAAGAATTAATTTACAAGCACAATGCCCAACTGAAAAAGAACAGTTCTGCAAAGGATGAAGTTAGGAAAGGAAAAATTTGAGGGCAGGGCATCCCATTCACAACACCGTACATGCACAGAAAAACTGCAGTTTCCCCAGTTGAAACTTTCATAACAACTGGCTCTTTTTTATAAAAGGCTACGTGCTTTGCTGAAGAATTGATTAAAAGGTGAGTCCTTTCACTTATGCTTTCCTCTTAAGAGCCTAAAACTCAAGGCTGAAGCATACTATACCAGTATTGATCGCATGTGGAGGACAACATCAGAACCCCTCCTTCACATGAAGGACAAGATCTACTTCTCTCCCCAGCAGTGCAGAGAACCCACATACCTAAACAATAATAACCTGTCAGACCAGATCAAACTATGGAGCAGAGGTGGAAAACCAACCGTTTTTCTCCTGTGACCGGGCACATGGAAGGCAATCACACGTTCAAGCATTTATCTAATTTCTCAAACCAAAATGACAGCAGGAGCAAGGTGCAAAAATCATAAGTTCCTCACAGGAAAGAATAAAATAAAATTATTAACAGACACATACCAAAAAGAAGAGTGAAATGATAAGATGGCACAAATTCACGCTGGACTGTATATAGGCACAGGAGATCAGACTTCAAAGCAGAGTTTTCCATTTATTTCTACTACCTACCTTCCTAGTTTTTTCAGGGGAGGAGAAAGTGGGGTTAGCATTAGGGAAAAGAGGAGGTGATGGTCTTAACACACTTTTTCTCCCTTTCTCATTTCATCGACTACCATAATAAACATGTCCCCAAATATTAATTCCCGATAAATACTTAACTGTTTCTACAAAGCTTAAACAAAATATTGAAATCTTACTTGAGCAGTTCATCTCTTTCAGTCTTGCGAGCAAAGACAATGTCACTGCATTTATTTTGGAATTTCAGCAGGAGTTCTGTCAGCTCATTGTAAAACTAGTGAAGAAAAAAACAAACACAATAACATGCTCAATCAATACCTTCAGACTACATGCTCACATATTTCTACACACTGACCCAGTTATAGTCATTGTATTATTACAGTGTGCAGAGCCTGCCATTCCAGTAAAGCTTCCTAGTGCATTTTATTCTGCTTTTCAAAAACAAATACTAGTCAGCTCTTGTCCATCCCTGTAATATCCTACAGCTTTGTTGGGTTTTTATACGTGTGTGTGTGTATAAATATAAAAATTGTTTAAGACAACTAGAAAATGTATTACAACCAGAACAAAACTAGATTACTCCTGGTTATTAGCTATTTATTGTTTAAACGATAACCTTTTTTTAAATTTTACTGCCTTCAGTCAGTTCCATGTATTCCATTTGTATAGACATTTCAGAGTTTTATTTTCTTTTTTCCTCTGGTGAGCTACCAATAAACCAGCAAAAAGTACTTAATACAGAAGCAGTGAGACACCTTTCAGAAGCCCAGATTAAAAAAAAAGGCAAGCTAAACAAAGCCCTCCTCACCTCTCCAAGTAGCAGTACATAAAATACAAATTTGATAAGGTGATGAAATACCACAGGAGAACAGATGAAAGCACTCCTCAGATAAAATGGCTCATCTGGGTACTTCAGCATCAGTTCAGCTGTAATTAACACCTCTTCCTATTTTAATACAAATTAATACTCAGGAAAGTTTACTTTTCAGACAGGAACAAAGAAGCCGTTCACAGTTATCAAAACAATCAGAATTTGAGCAACTCACCATCCCCAGTTCTGTAGTAAAAATCTTCAAAAAACACACCTCTCATAAAGCATGTCAACAAAGTTTATGATGATTTTTGATTCACATCTCATTGTGCAAATAAAAAACACTCACAACATTCTTCCAATCCCTTAAGCATTACCATACCTTTGTGCCTTCTTTTAAATTGGCAACAAGTTCCACAAAGTTGTCATTTGCTACAGCTAAGTTCTTCAAAACTTCTTCTCTTAAATTAGATTCATTGTTTGATTGTTTCATCTTAGAAAATTCCTGATGTGCATTCTTAAAAGAGAAAAAAAATAAGCAGTGAGAATGATGCAAGCTAGTTCCACAAAAGATTCTGTATCTTTATTTTTTTTTCATTATACTCATTGCTTCTACCCCCTTTTCCCAATGCCCACCTTTCCTCACCTTCCGTCCTCACATTATACTTCCCAATACTTGCTGTCTGCCAAGTGCAGCGGCTCTTTCAGAATACACATACATTAACTCACTGGCAGTAGGTATCGGCTAATTCTCTGTTCTGAGGTGGGCTGCTCTCAGCTAATTCTCAAGTTCATACTGCAGACTCTCTTTCAGAGACTACACTAATTAGGCTCTCTCCTGTACTACCCTTCATTGATATTCATAAAGTTAGTCTGAAAGTTAGTATTTTAAAGAAATGCTACCTCAAATTTGGTTGACATTTGCAAGCTATTAAAAGGACAGGGAACTGAAAAACTTACAGAAGAATCACCTACACCTTCAGTTTTTTGAGGAAAATAAACAAACAAGCAAACTTAAAAAGACTACTTCAGCTGTCAGAAGCAGCCAAACTTGAACTTCAGGACATTCGAACATCAAAGTAACATCCATCCTTATTTTAAAAGTATGTTATGTTAAAAGATATCTGAATACTAAATTCGTAACAAACATGGGCCATGTTGTCATTTAGAAACAATTTTTTCCCCTTTTGGAAAAGTCTCTTATTCTTGCAATCCAAGTTGCAGTCAGAAGTTGCAAGTAATCTTGTGCACAAACAGGCCCCATCATTACTCATGCCACTACTGTCACTTGTCCAAGCACTAGCACTTCCTCTTTTACCAGATGCTTCAGGTACCTGTCTCTAGTGTTACTGACAAATTAAGGCTAAATTTATAACTAAACTTTGGGAAATTCTCATTAATTTTTACTTTCATGAGCTTTGCACGTGCTGCAAGTCAAGCACATAGGAAATAGCAATTAGGAATAAACCAGAATGTACTTCAGAGACCCAAAATGTCTTCTGGTAGACAGAATGGACAGGTCTCTTGTTATCCCTGAAAGAAGTATTAAGATGGGATGAGAGCAAAAAACAAAACACAACACAAGCTTCTTAACATACCAACTACGCCTCTTTCAAGGGCAAAGCCATCTGCAGAATTGGGCTAAAAAAAGGTCCAAGAGAATTTACACTGGAGCACTGGGTGAGTCTGCTAAAAATTCAGAATTCTTTCCAGTGACCACAAAAAATAGCCCTGGATATTTCAGTGATGAGAGGAGTAAAGGAGTATCAACTGGCCTATGACAGAGTAACAAGCAAAACAGCCAGCGTAGAAAGCAAAGTGAGATTTCTAAAGCACTGGAGAGGTAAAGGAATCATTGCTCCTTAGTTCAAGAGGAAGGAAGACATACAAGGTGTTGTACCTGAATGTTTTTGAGAAGTTCTTCCTGCTTTTTTAGAGACTCTTGCACTTTCTCTGTGTAACTTCCATAAATTCTGTCCAACTCAGTCACAGAGATAGCCTCCTCATTTATAGCACCATCCTGCGCAAGCGCAGTCAGGAATTTGCTTGTCATGTCAAAATTTACAGATTTCAGGTCATTTTCCAGTTGTTCTCTCTCCTTCTTAACTTCATCCAGATTGGCCAGCAAAGTTCTTAAGACATTAACAACCTAGGCAATAAAAATTGTCAGAAGTTAGTATGTTTAGTGGAATTACTGTGGAAGCATACTCTACTATTTGTTTTCATCTTGCACTTCTCGTTGATGCTGGCAACACTACTGCATAAGTATTTGTTTATAAATGTGTTTAAGATGACTAATCAGGACAAAATGCAACACAACAAAGATCTTCAAGCCTTTCTCAAGCTGTATTTCCCTCTAAAGATTTGCATTCACTAATAACACTGAATAACTACAAAGATTTTTAAATCTATTTTTTTAAAAACTGATCAGATACCTTCCGATAGGATATTCTAAAAAAAGGCAGTCAAAAACATTGACTTCAAATCAGTCCTATGAGAAAAATAATCACATCGATATAGATGAAACATGACTTTCTTGGAAAGCAAGTTCATGTAATTGCCTAATACTTTAAAATACTGGACCATGTTTTCTACATTGCCTAACTGCTCCAAGGACCCGAGCACTACACCCCACCACCATACGTAACAAAAATATTCATCAAGGACAGTCCCTTTTATAATCATCAACCAGTCTGGCTGTCCATGGAGACTGAACTTGCTCACATTAAGTGTAACAAAATACACTCAAGCAAATTTTAAACCAACTTGTTTTCCAAATGTTAGTTACCTCCTGTATCAACTGTGACAGAAACAAGAGCAGCTAAGGATCAGCTTCCACACCAATTCACTTAAGTTTACTTGGTTTGATGAACATCACTTTTATTCAAAACAGACACAAATTTCAACACTTTACCTCACTTCCTTGTAATGTTTTTGCTGGGTTGGCAGAAGGAATGGCTGCATTGAGTTCTGACTCTGGCTTACACAGAAGTGCAATCGTATCCCTGTGAGACTGATAGCGCTCTTTAACTTGGCCATCTGCTTGCACAGCCTTGCTCAAAATATTTTGGTAATTGGCTCCCTCTGGTGGTAGGAGGGAAAAAGTTTGTATTATTTCAAAGCTTGTTTTATCCAAGTCTTGCATCACAGCAGTTTTCATGCTTTTCAGCAAGTCTTCGTACATTTTCACGAGCCTTCACATCATGAAGTAATCAAGACATAAATAAAATATAAGCTTCTAAGTTATGTTTTAAATAGTGCATAACATTATTTAAATAGGCATCTATATTACTTCTCCAGAGAAGCATACAAACATAAATGAACGAACACTGGAATGAACACTACTCCCCAGATTTGAACCTCTCTAACTTCAAACTGAGGCAGTGGTATCAGTCCCTTGTCAGCTTCAAAACAACACATATTAAGGGCACAGAAAACATGCTATAATGATGGCTCCGAGTAGTTTGAATAACTGCTAGAGGAAAACAAACCACCAAAATCAAAGAGAAAATAACACCTTGAGGGGAAACTAAAAAAAAAAAATACAAAGAAAAGTACACTGAAGTATTTAAGTGGTAATTGCAACCAGATTCTTAGGAGGGAAGCCATTTTTCATTACATATGCTTTCTGAAACTTTAGCGTGCACTTGGACTCCAAGGGTACAAAATCAGCAGCAAATTCTCTGTGCTATCACACCATCTCACAACTCCAAATAATGGTGCTGACTGCAATGAGGATATTTTGGCATAACCTCCCCTAAACTGCAATTTGTATCTTTAAAGATATCGGAGCACTGAAAATTACTTTAATTTATATGATAAGAATGGACATTTTTAGAGCAATCCCAGAATCCAAAGCATGAAACATGAACTTTACCTGCCCTTAAAGGCTTATAGAGTTCGTTGGATGGTGTTCTCTGCCAGCGTTCTTTGAATTTTGTTCGCAGGTCATTGTCTGTAGTTTCTTCTTCATCTAACAATCTTAGTGACTACAAGAGAAAAATGTTACATGCATTATAAGCCATTCTAAACACGACATAGCTATAAAATATGCAACTAGTGTAGAAAATATAAACACTTCTTATACATCCTTTAGAAGTTTAATTTGGCAAATGAAACACAGGCATGAAAGGCACACATCACCCAAATTTCTTTAGAATGCTTCCCCCTCACCTCAACAATTTTAAAAACAAATTACTGGTAAGGGAACATCCACATGTGACAGCACAGTTTTTGTATGGACCAAACACTTAAATATTATTATTACTAAAGTTACAAGCATTTTGGATAATCGTGCACTTTTTCTATTGCCATTTAAGAGAAAAAGTTCAGTGGTGGCGTTTTTTAATAATGTTTCGGTGCTGGCAGTTGCTGAGCTTACCTCATCTAAAATCTCTTTGTTCCTTTGTAGCAGTTCAGGCAGATCTTTGATCAGCTGATCAACAGTCTGAATTCCTCCCTGTTCAATCACAGACTTAGACTTGTTCAAAATAGACTGAGGGACAGAATCACCAGATACATCTTCAATAGCAGCAGGAAGATTGAGGGAAGCCAACACACTGAAAAAGTCAACATGATAAATAGCAACTTGTTCGCAGAATTAGATGGTTTTACCCTGTAAATAACACTTCTATCCAAACAATCACACAATTTTAATAGAAACAGAGTATAATGTACTCCTGGACAGAAGTTTCAAATTGAAAACTCTAAAATTATTCCTAGTATATACCTCACCAAAACTAAGCTTCAAAGCTTTTAAAAAGCTAAACAAATCCTAGTATTTCAGCACTTACAAAATACGGCAAACACTTTCAGTAGTAACTATCTGGCAGATAAAGAACCAACTGCCTCAAGTTGCGTTCCTATCTTTCAGCTTGATATAACTTTTTTATTATTATTTATTTTAAAGAAAAAAAAAAACTTGAGGGAGGAATATCATGCATTGAGTCATTGGTACAATCAAGCTGACCATTGGAATGTGAAAATCCTTCTAGATTAATGGAACTGGAAATTTTTCCAAGAAAGTGTCAGACTCCTAAAAATGAGGAAAGATTGAAGAGAATTAAGTACTATTTGTTCTTAATATGCTTTCAGTCTTAGTATCTGCAGAGAAGTAGTTCTAAATACCCCTGCTATGGTTTAAGTTTGCCAGCTAACCACATAGTAATTAAAAAATGCTGCTGTAATCTGGATGTCTGCAGGCTGCAAGGCAACCAGTGTTTAGACGCTGTTCCGTAACTCCTCTTGATAAATTTAACAAGCCGCCATACTCACCCATTTGCCAGATTTGTGGCTTCTCTCATCTGGGCTATTGACCTGTTCACTAGATCTGCCTTTCTCTGGTTATAAACACTCACAGATTGCTGAACTTGCAACGGAACCATCTTCTCAAACAGGTCTGCAATTAAAGTAGTATAAATTACTCAAGTTGCACTGTGAAGGTAAAAGGACACAAACATCCTCACAGCTCTTTTGTACAGGTTGTATTACAGAGACTGATCTAAACAGTTTGTGATGCTCTCCCACACTACCCAAGATGCCTTGACAAAAGTAAATCGATTTCTACAGGTCTTTAGATTAGGTTTCAGTTTTTAAGACTGAAATTGATTCAGAAATAATTTAAAGGCATTATATTTAAAACAACTGTAGGATTGCAAATCAGATTTTCCTTAAGGCTTAATTTCTAATTCTGCTTTTTTAAAGGAGGAAAATGAGAAAGGAGAGAGAGTATCATTTTCCAGAACTCCCCTGTACAGCCAACAAACTGAAATTTCTCAGCTTTATGGAAGGCCAGCAACTAGGTTAGTTAAGATTGTACAATTGGATACTTTTCCCATATATTTGTGTTCCTTCTGAAACCAAAAAGCTTGGTTTAATATAGAAAATACAGCTGCTGAGAAAATCTTTAAGAGAGGGGCACATCGCACATAACAGTTTTCAATCTGTGGTTTATTCTTCCAGTACTTTTTTTAATCATCAAGTAGTAGAACAAACTGGAAAAGACAAATCGCACTTTCAAAAACACCGGTGTACATTTAACACAATGCAAAAGTAAACGTTTACATTTTCATGGTACAAATGAACTTTGGTGGTGATATGTTTCACAAGGTAACAATTACCCTGTTTGCTCCACACACTTTGCTTACCAGTGAATTTCTGACTGAGGGGAACAACAACTGGAGTAGACTTCACAAGACTGGCTTTTCCAATGGACTCCAAATCTTTCAGGTCAGGAACCCGGTCATGGTAAATGAAGTCATTGTCTTTTTTGGCAGCTGTAAGTGCACGGTTGATTTTGTCAACCAGATCTTTAACATTTATATATTCGTCATAACGAGATGCCACTGTTTTCACCAGGTCTGCTGCATGCTAAAAAAAAATAAAATACAGTTAAATTTAATATAATTTTTCTTTCTCCTTTTCATATATACCTAGGAAAACCAATGAGTCTCTCAGTTAGCCAGGTAACTACTGCCGACGCATATGATCAATATTATTATTTCCTTGAGAAAATATTTTCTTATGTATCAAAAAGGAGATTTTACTCATTAAAATAGTTCAGTGGAAAAAAAGAACAAAACTAAAACAAACAGTAACCAAGTTATTATCTCCGAATAGCTTCACTATGACTCCCCAAAATCCAAAAGAAGTGATTGTGAGACAGTAATGCTTCAAACACCCATTCACCACAAAAAAAAAAAAAAAAAAAAAAAAAAAAAAAAAAAAGCGCCACTATGTCATTTTCATGGTATTTCATAAAATCCACAGCTTGTTTCTCCAGGCAACTTTATATTGCTTCTGAAACCTTGCTCACTTGCTCATGTTCATGAAGAGGCCAGAGCTCTGCTTTTCATATCTGCCACTAACACCCACCTAACCTTCCGCTAAGAAGCTACAGAAATTCTGCTGGAATCCTACTGCAAATTAAAATAAAATACCAAGGTCTGCTGTCTCTTCTTCGCTTCTGACTGCTCAGCCTAGATGCAAGCCTGAGATAATCCGATTTTGCTACATCAAATTTACTGCAGGAGAGATGCAAGACAAAACACTGTCCTTTGATTGTATCTGTTCAATCTTATCACTTCGTGTTGTGAATGTGTAAAAACAAAATCCTGAGAAGAAACGTCAGTTGAGGTATACATAAACTCACAACAATTCAAAAACTCAGACTTCTTGGGATTGTGAAGTGGAACCTGAGCTACATTTGAAGTGAAGCATATTTGAAATTTGCTGAGATTTTGTGCCACTTTCCATTGTGCCATAAATCACACAACAGTAGTTTTGGTTTGATACGATATTACAGTCTAACCAGCATTTGCCAGAAACAGAAAATGAGAGAAGAAACATGGGTGTGCATATATACTTTAATTTGGAAAAATTTACATTAGTGTTCCCCCCCCCAATTTAATCCATCTTTGTTCTAAGTTTTAAAAAGAGAAATAAAAAGAGAGTATTGCTTTATATCAACTGCATTTTTCGAAAACTCATTAAAAAGGATACTAAGCCTCTAATTTAGATTAATTACAGAAGCAGTCTTTTAGTGACTATGGAGAACAGAATTTGAGTTTCATCTTATTAAACGTATTAAATAAGAAGATACGGAATTTTAACTTCTGACTACATGCTGTTCATGAAGCAGAGCTAAAATAAGTAATAATGGAGTATTTTCCCCCAGGCTTCACTACAAAAAAACCAAAAAAACCCAAAAAACCCCAAAAAAACCCACACAACCCCACGCTTTACCTACTTCCTGTAACACAACATGAAGAAAAATCATGGACATGAACTAATTTACTATACAACTTAACTATAATAGTAAATTTGATATAGCCAGACCTGTCAAGAGTGAGCACAAAAAACACCCCCACACATTAATATTCTGTCACAGTAGAGTCCTAGAAAAGGAGGTCTGCTAGGCAGATTTGAAACTCAAGAACAAACAGATATACCTTCATCTATCACCTAGTAATGTAGTCATAACAACTTGCTATTACAAGTTCATAGAGGCCCTTCCATTGTCATGCAAGTATACAAAGAAGTTTCAAGCTCCACCCCGCACCAAGTCAATAAATGCATAATGGTAACTTTCAAAATGTCAACATAATAGTCTTATTTAAGTCTCTCAATTCTCCTGCATATCAATAAATAGATATTGCACATGGATCCTACAAAGTCAGTTGAAGTGACACTTCATCCTCCAAGCACCAGGGGACTTCAAGAAAGGAGTTATTGAACTTAAAACATGAGAAGACCTTACTCATTACATCATCTATATCTGAGTCCTTCTAGAAACCAGATACAGAAGCAAAAAACTATAGTTTTTAAATCAGGATTGCAAGAAAGGAGTTATGTATAGACTAGGCAGAATTTTAACATTTTGGATTTTTTTTAATAACATTACTTGGGAAAATTTAATAACAAATCTGCTGTATTAGTGATGCTGAGATAAGAAGCCCATGCAAATGTAAAGATACAGACCTAAAAAGGCAAGCAGTATCAAACTGCCCAAAAATCATTAAAATACATCTTTATAAAAGCTTCAGAGAGAACTCTCATCTTTCCAGCTGCTAATAATTTGATTCATGTGATAAACGTGCTCTACAGTTTTTGAATGCATGTCATTCTTAGCTATTTGAATTTTGGAACTCTGAGCCAGCTTTTCAGGATTTAAAGTTTTCCAATATTTTTCAGAGAAGAAAAAAAGTTACTCACCTGTAACCTCCCAATTTCTTCACCAAATTTCTTTTGCTGTTTTGCCACGATAGATTGATGATATTCTGCATTGGCCTGCATAATGCAGTGCTTTGCAGCCAGAACAGGAAACACCTCCTGGAAATAAAAATACTGACCAGGGGAAAGTCCAACCACATTAACCACCACAGACAACATGGGATGCAGGAAGAAAAAGGAAGAATAAAAGGAAATTAGAATCACCCAATTAATGGTTTAGATAGGTTAAAACATTAGAGGTAAATGTCAGAGACCATGTGACTTCACATGGACTGAAAACAGTCCTCTTTTGTTTTGGTTTTTTTTTTTTTTAAATCCATTGTTGCAAAATACTTAGTTTCCATTATTTTACATCACATGAACTATAATTCAAATTCAAGCCATGAAGTCACAACATTTACTCTGAAAGTTAGAAATGCATGCATATATTAGAAAGGATAGTTGCAAGAATACCTCCAAATGCCCCCAAGACAAAGCCAAGACCACGTGTTCTTAAAAAAAGGGCAGAGAAGAGAAAGTTGGGCCTGTTTGTGTTTTTATTTTGTTTTGGTTTTTTGGTTGGTTTGGGGTTTTGTTTGGTTTTAATTTAACAAAGCAATTACACCTAAATCAGCAACAGGCCTATTGAGAAAATAACTCTAAAATTATGAAAGCAAAGAACAAATAAAGAGGCTCAGTAAGTATTGACAAGGAAAGCAATTTAAAAGTCATTTTTAGACTTTTCTATAAATGCACTTATCTTTGCAGGAGTATCAACCGACACATGAAAAAAACACATTAAGTTGCAGCCCACAGTATAGGCACAGTCTTTGATCAAGGATTTGACCTTACTGCTTTATTTCTTAAATCAAGGAACACTGGAAAACCACAGCAATGTCTTAAAGACCTCAGTATACAAAGACCTGCTTCTTTCCATTTGTACGGACTTGCTGCCCCCACAAAGACTAAAAAAGAGGGTAAATTTGAAAGAAAAAGCTGTCCGGGAGGACTTGCGACTAAAGTCTGATGCTTGAAGTCAACCTCTATTTCACACTCGTAAAAATGTAACTGTTCTCAGAGCTGGTGTTAACTCATGGAACCAGCAAACCTTATTATGTTCTTTCAAATAATCAATTTACAGATTACTGTGCAACCGGAACAGGGAGGAGATCTATGGCTTACAAAAGTCCACAACAAGAGACCAAGCAATGCCTTTATTATATCTCACTGCCGCTCAGAAATAGATCATAAACATAATACTTAAGTGAAAAATTAGCCCAATCTGTAAAATGTCACAGAATGTGTGAGAGGAAATATGTGTACATATAAAAGAATGTATCAAGTTGCAGCCAAGCAAGATATCAGTTTAACTTCTAAAAAACTTTTGGTTTTCAAAAATGTATTTCGAAAGTCACTGACTGGCCTACAAAGGCATTTGTATAATGTATTGCTTAAGAATAAAAATGCATACTTTCGCTCTGCATTAGAAACGGAAGAAAAAAAAAAATTACCTGATTTCTTTTTCCCCATGGATAACAAAAGTACTTTTAGCAAATACTCTGGCAATAATTTGCCTAAGATTGCATACTAAGTTATAGAACCAGATGTCAACCACTTCCATTTATCAGTGGTAAAAATATTTTTAGTAAGTCTTCTGGTGTAATTTTTGTAAATCTAGTATATTTCGCATTTTATTTGTAACAAGAAAGACCACTGCAAGCTGGAATAGGTACTTCAGAGTTTTGAAAAGTATTAATGAATGAAAAATAACTGCAAATTAGCAACAATGGATGCTTCCCAGGGACATTCACAAAAAACAAAACAAAAAAAACCAACAAAAAACCCACACACCACACACACACTATGGAAGACAGTCTCCTACTTAGGTAGATCTAAATTTCAAGAGTCCAACTTTTACATTTGTAACACTGCACAAAAAGTTTTCTACTATTTTATGATTGGAACATAACTGATACATTTGATACATTGAAAATCTGTTCATTTTTAAAGTACTTGTTATACAGTATATATTCAAAGAGTATGAAAAAAAGATCCTTCTGCATCTTCCAAAACCAATAGCACTCAAATGAACAGTTAAGACTAAATTGACTTAATTTAAAAGTATCAAGATTGTTTTGGGGTGGAGGAAGAAGAGAAGACAGGCAGAAGGACAGAGGGCACACACTGACTTCCACTCATGTTTTCCATTAACAGTTAAGTGAACAGTACCACTGTATTCATGCTGTCAACACAAGAGCAAATTTCACATGAAAACATTGAGACTAGAAGCCAATTTAGCCCCATTAGAAAGTATTAGTTTGAAAAACATTTAGTAAGGCATTAAGTACTAAGAAAGCATCCCTAAATGCTATTATAAACATTACAAGTTCACTTTACACAAAACACCTTGAAAAAAAACCACACTATCTTTTGCCTCCTAGATTCTTCACTGTTTGTCAAATTACAAGTTCATTTCACTGAAATGTAGGAATGTCAGCTTTTCTTGAAGATACATTTTAAGTGTATTCTATCAAGTACACCATAAACGATAACAATTATTCACAATAACAGCAGATCCCAGATTACTTCCATGAGAGTTACTAACCTTGGGCAAAGTATCTTTATATTGACATTGTTTGTAAGCATCACCATAGTAATCTGCAGCTTGGTTAGCTAGTTTAGCTATGATAGCATCTTTCATTTTATCTGGCGGGAGAAAACACAAAGAACAATTATGATTATCATCAGTTTTTACAAGCGAACAGGAAAATTACTTCATTTTCAAACAGCAATAACTGCATTTGAAGGGTTTAGCTTTACATTATAGCTCAAAGGTGGGATCCCATTCTTCTCTCTTGACACCCAGCTGCAGTTTCCAGATTTTTCTACTTCGACCATGACACTGAAGGTCCAGCCAGTTGTACAAGAGATCTTTTGGCAGCTGCTGGCATTTATGCAGGATTAAGAGTGACGCTTCACCTCAGAGCAATGGCAAGCTGCCAATAAAAGCTGCAGTCCCACTCTAGCTCTGGCAGCATGTTCCCTGCCCTTCTCTTGTGCCAGCACAAGCATTTGTGCAGCCAAAGTCAAAGAAATTTAGTTAGCAAAGAATAGTTAAATTTTCAGCAGGATCTTTTCTCTAACCCAACTCCACGTCAGGACTCGCACAAATTCGCAGAAGTGCAACAGAAGAGAACGGACTGGTCCCTTCCACAGCGCTCCACACCACTGTTAGCTTATAGTGAGTATAGAAACACCATCCCTAGACATAAATAACCACAGTTCCTCCAAGTGGTATCCACTATTTCATATGAGAGTTTTATGTGCCTAGCGGCAGCGGTACTCCCTGCCTCACGTCCTCACCCTGTTCCCAATGCCAAAACTGTCCAAATAGGAACATGTTTCATCTATCTTTATCTTGTTTTATAACCACCTCTGGGCTGCAGTAGCAACTGAGCCTTCCAAGAGATGGCAGGCAATCAGTGCAAACATCAGCTATCCACTCTAAAGAGCTGCCCTTACAAACAAGTATCCTCTGACTCAGGTGATTTTTATGTACTGCCAGATTGATAAGCATGAGTGGGTGATATGGGGAGATAAGGAAGTCTGCACAGTATGCTTAATCGCCAGAATTAAATCAAAAGAATTCCCGAGTGAGCTGCTCATTCCACCATATTCACACATCTATTTACGACATCGCAGGCATGAGCTATGATGTAATGTACTTACTTTCCATGAGGCAAACGCATTTAAGGTATGCCAGAAAGATCTTTTCACTGTGGAACAGGATTTAGATGATAAATGGAGAAAAAACAGCTTATGAGACCTAGCAACTTACTTCTTTGCTAAAATGTTTCTGTCCAGGGCAGAATTTAATAAAATCAAAGCAAAGAATATCTAAATAGACTGCCCCTCTAGCCCCATCTAGTGTGTGGTAGTTGCATCTTCCTTCATAGAGCTTGAGCTCTAAGAAAAGAGAATAATACTGGCATACTAACTACATTTCCATTAACAAAGGAAATGTTAGAGAAGACTCACTTGTCCATGCAGAGAGCTCGTAATAGATCTTTCACCATCAGAAGCTTTAGCTTTTACTCACATATCTTTAAAATATTTCATCTACAATGCAAGCCTTGAGATGGAAAAGCAAACAAATGCAGACTTAAAGAAAATATTAAGAAAGGCTCAGAAATTAAAAGAGCTGATCTGTAGTTACGCAGTGAGTTAGATTTGACTGACCAATTCGGTTTTTGCCACACACTTTCGTGTTCTTTCAACTTGTGAATAAACTCAGTTAAATCAGATATAACATTATCAGCTGGTAAGCTGCTAAATTGACTGTCTCACGTGAGAGAAAAACCAGAAAATTGCAAGTAAGGTAGTCAATGCAGCAAGAAGCTAAAATTGAGTTTTAAGATCAAACTTTGATGCATTTCCACTTGAAAAACAGGTTTCTGAAGTTAATCGTGTTGTCAAACATGATTCTTCAAAAAATGTCTTTCCTGGCAGGGAAAAGAACCTCTACATCTAGCAAAATGTCCATAGTCAGATGATTATTAACCTTACTGTCTCTCTAACACTGGCAGACTTGTTGTCTTGGGAATAGTCACAAAAATCTTCATTCACTGGGCACATGTGGGTTTTGCATCAGCCTTGCTTTCTCTTTTTCACGTTTTGGATAAGAAGAAATCAAGAAGGTAACAGAAAGATCTATTTCCCATGCAAAATGAGCTAAGTGTCTGCGCCTGCTCTGAAGAAAAGTTTCAGGCATTTGTTATACAAATTTATTTCAAAGCAATGCCCAAAAAGCCAGAGACTAAAACACTGCTACCAGAATGATAAAGAACGTAAATGTAATTTATCAGTTGACTGAAGAACAACAATTTCTTGTTGAGATTCTCCTGAAAGCAGTAAGGCTACAAGGATTTTCAGGGATCTTCCCTATGAAGAAACATCCCAGTTAAGATAACCCCTGCCTTCCTCCACTATATTCCAAACAACACAAGGAGAGAGAGCAGTTGGTGGGCAACCACATGTGACCTCTGTCCTTAGTTCTGCTTAGTTCTGTAATTTCTAGATGCACAATTTCTTGTAAAGACAGAGAGAAGGGCAGCATAGCAAAGAGTTGGAAGAAATCTTGTACCGAAGATAGTACTGTTCCACAGGAAACATCTCTGAAGCATATGTACTTTAATACTTGTATTAAAATACACAGCCTCTGAATCAGTATTTCGCAATCAGCCTTTAACAGTTAGGGATGTGATTTTTCTTCCACCTGCAAAATTTCACTGTCCAAGACAAACTGGGCATTCTCAAAGTTAGACTTGGTCAAAGAGTTTCTCTTAAAATTAGGAGCAATCAAACAGAATTTGTTTCCCCTAAACTCTTAAGAAATTTCCTTTGTTTCCTAGCACAGTCATTTCTTTCTCAATTCTCATTAAATCATTCCCCAGACAGAAGGGGAGGGGAGTAGTGGTAAAATCCCTATGCACCATTTCTAGTACTCTCAGTTATTTTAGAGAATGTCTTTTGTTCTCAAGGCAGGGGCGGGGAAGGAAATAATAGAAACCAAGATAATCCTTTGTAAAGATGAAGACTAATGGTTTTGGACATCATAATAAAGGACAAGCAAATGGGACAACCGCATTGTCAAGCGAACCTTAGACAAATTCTGAAGTGGCATCTGTAGTTCTGTGTTTAATAACCTGCAAAGGGAGGGGAGCAGAATCAGTAAAGACAAAAATAAAAGCTTCTGAAAGGCCCTTTAGAAGCAATTAATAACTTAAAACACTAAGTTTTTGTGGAAGTTGTAATGAGCACATAAATATACGAGCCAAAAATTAAGACATACCTCTAGTAGCTTTTAAAAAAAAGACTTCTTGGGCTTGAGCCAACATAATAAGACTGAGAGTTCCAACTGTGTCTGGAGAAATGTCCACTGTAGGTTCTCGATTCAAGGCTGACAAAACAGTGTCTTTAATGTGTTGGAAAGCACCACTTGCAAACTAAGCAAAACAAAATAATATATAATCATTCATGTTTCCAAATACATTTTTCTCTTACAAATATAATACATACGACCATTTAAGAAAATCTAGAGCTTTTTTGGTATATGGTTTCCTATTTATTGTTTAGCCACTAAAAGCAATTCCTTGTGACTTCTTGTTCTTAAAGCCACTGATACTGAGACACTTATGGACTGTAAGTAAAGGTATACTTGCTACACCTAACAGTATAAGAACAGCTAAATTTCAATGCATTCCACAAAGAAGAAAGAGATTATTATTTGTTAAAACTAAAATTCATACTAGCTGAAATGATTAAATCTTAAGCTGAACGTTATTAGTTACCACACATTTGAGGGAAAGGGCATGGGGAATTGTATGAAATTAAATCCTTCAAAGCTGGTAAATAAATATGAGCCAAGACCAGCTGCTTAGCCAATCCACTTTTGCAATTAAGAGAGGGAAAATATGTATATCTATTTATGTGTACATATAGCTTTAAAATTGAGAGATACTTATTTGATGTTCTACAATTAAAGTTTCTGAATCCCTAAGCATAAGCAGGGAGCCTCTGTACCTGATAGTGCTTAGCTGCAGCTTTCAGTCCTTCATCATTATCTAGATTCTGTTCTGCTGCAATCTGGCTTGCCAATGCTCCACAGTTGAACAACACACAGGTCTTCTCATACCCCAAACTCGCCAAAGCTGCAATCAAAATGGACAGTTACCCATATTGCTAAGAAAACAAATTTCCGTAGTCTAGCATGCAGATGAAGCCAACACTGCCAACAACTGTATTTAAAAACATCAACAGTTTAAAGCCAAAAAAATAACAATCATGCTGAACTCTTAAAGTCAAAGTTGTCTTCATTCTGAAGGCTTTAGATAGTCTAATTTAGTACTTCCACAAAACATTTCAACATGAAGAACTATAGCGAGTGGCATAAAGCATAAAAGCAGTAGCACAAAAATCTACACAATATACAAAATAATTTGAAAGTCTTTCTAACTAGAGCACAGCTTTTTGGCTCCTGAGGGTACAGAAACACATGCATTACTGCAGAATAATCTGAAATATGAACTTCCATGCATTAATCACTACTCAATACCTGCCCAATTACATGCTCTTACTGTATCTTGAATGCAAGATTAACTACCCTTCTCTCACTGAGGCCAAAGATTTTTTTACATCCTCTATCTTACTATCTGTTGAAATGCAGGGAATTTTTCACCTCTCAAAGCTATTGTTTCAGACTGAAAATACTGATAAATATCTTGGTTATCCATGTACTAAAACAGCTAAGGATTTACTTAATTAAAACTTGTGCTCACTATATAGTGTGCCCTGTCCAGACTCAACTTCCGTAGCACATCCTAGCCCCAGAGGATGGAGCCCAGAGTTCTAAAAACAGTAATACTCAAACAGAAACCGTTCTGAATCTATCAATTGCTTTCAAAAGGTTATTGGCCACATACCAGTACTGGAAAATCTAAAGACTGCAGATACTCATTTCCTACTACTGTTAAAAAGTGTCTAGACACTCCTCTTGGAGAATACAGAACACTTAACTAGTTAATTTTCAATTTCACAAACCCAGGTACACCTTTTAAGTTATCCTTAAAACATAAAGGTACTAAAAAGGCACACTTGTTTCATTTCACTAACATCCAGCTTCCTTATACAGCTATATGTTTATCTAACATGACTCTGAAGTTTCTGTGCTAGCAGCTCCTGACCTGCACTAAATTTTCAGACCAGCAGCCACAATTCTGACATGCCATTTTTCCCATTCTGTTTCCCTGAGTGAAAAGCAAACTACACAGTCGCTGTATTTCAATAATTGCCATTTATATAATCTCTTTTCCAGAATTTTTCTAAAAAGAACATCTTGTACAACTTACACATCATTCAGACGACTGAAACACACAAAAAAGAAAATATGGCTTTTAGGTTTCTGAATTGCAGAATTACTTTATCTGCAGAACTACTTTATACTCTGGACTGCATCTCAAGAGTGATTAACTACAGTGAGAACAGCTGTTTAGCAATATAGCTTTTCCTCAGACTCATCTGTTTATAGCTCTACCTATTAACTTCAGCCAACATATTTCAGATTTCAGATTACATGAACCGGGTCACTTTTTCAAGCAGCCACAGTATCTGTCAGCTACCCCTGTGATACAGACTTGGGATTCAGGGGAAGATGAGAAAAGAAGTTTGTCACCACAGCGAGAGCCAGAACTCTCAAGTCACATCCCTGCATCTTGGCCTCATGGATGTCAAAGGAGTTTACACTGAATTTCCACCTGGAGATAAGATTGTCTCCTCTTTAGAAGTCAACAGAAATTTTGCTCCCTCAGTAACTGAAAACTTTGCTTTACACTGAGAAACCCCACTGCTAATTCTGATCTGAAATAAAGAGATATACACATGCTCTAGTTAATCTGGAGAGCAGCATCTAAGTATCTGTGATATAGCAATGTAAAGATACACACTAAAGGACTCCTTTTGTTAATTTCTTTCCACTAAGGTCTGCTTTAAAGTTTCAAAATAAAATTTATTTCATTGCTTGTTTAACTGAGCATTACTCACATCTCAGTTAAGAATTTCTTTCATATTTCACGTAGACACTTGCATAAATCTCTGGACATCTGCCTCACACATTATATAGACTAGTATATAATTAACCTGCAGACAAGCAAGCCTTTCAAGCTGCTGTAACACCAAATACATTCAAATTTTCAGGGTAATCATTAATGTTATGATTACTTTTACTCACAATTATTATAAATCTCTGGCAATTTACAGATTATGTGTAAGTCACAATTAAATATTCTGAACTTCACTATGAAACAGGTTCAATCATCATTAAAAGCTAGCCTCAAAGACGACAGAACCAATCAAACTCTGAGAAAAAACACAGCATCTTCAGGAAGGTTCTTCCAGAGGGACTTCTTAGAACAGTTAGAAAGTAAAGCAAGGAAAGGTCTGCACCACCTGCTTACGCATAGGAATGTGGTGTATTGTTACACATACAGTTCGCTCAAGCACAACTTTAGCAGGTGTATTCAGAACATGGAAAATTGCAAAGGCTTCCAGTAGCTGCTAACACAGAACTATATAAAGGACACAAACTTTGAAAAAAACTAAAAAGAGAATAAGTACTCTAACATGTTTTCAGGTTTTATCTGGAGCTCCAAATTTGCAATGCTACTCATGATGAACAATAAGTTATAAATGGAAACACTAAAGTATTACAACACATGACCAAACAGCTCCTCACTTAACTCAAGAGGATTTAGTTTCTATACTGGTAAGTGTTCCAAACCCATTTAATGACCCTGAATTCATGGTGCAGAATTTCCTCTATAACTAAAATAAATCACAGGTTCAAACTCCTTCTGTTTGCAGGAAACTTTTTTTTTCCCTAAGCGTTCAAATCTGTATTAAAATATTTTAAAAAGAAGTGATACACGAATCATTTCTCAGCACGGGTAGATCCTTCTATTCTCTTGAACAAAATGTGACATCACACTAGTTTACTGAAGCCAGTCACCTTTACTCCCCTTCTTCTGGAGGAACTCGCTCACAAGCACATCTCAAGAGGAATAAGGAATAAGTTTCCTTTAGAACAGCTAGAGCTGGCTTACCAAAATCCTACACTGAAATTTAATGTAAGTTGAACAATTTTTACTAATGTCAGCAGGGGTTGCTCCCAGAAAAAGTCTGAAGAGCAGACAGCACAGCTATTATCAGACTGCACATCTATCTGTGCCTCTGGAAAACTAAATATCAATTCCATAGAAATTCCTTGCATGGTGCCCATTTATTCATTACCAAGGTTGAAGTGATAATCTGTTACCAATATAGTTGCGTTCATTTGAAAGCTAAGTTAAAAATACTAGAAAGACCATTAACAACTCAGCTATATAAAAATATTCTTTAAATTTAGTATCATTAATACTTCCACTTCCATGACATTCACATACCCAATTTGGCAGATCCTCCAAAAAGTGATCCTTTATCAAAAGCATCTTTCCATGTAAATGTTACACAGACCTGAAAGTTGAGAAAAAGAAAGATCTTTATCTCTAAAATTAAATATGAAATCTTCAGAAAATATCAAAAATTCACACACTTATCCTTTTATATTCTAATTGCATAAAACATCCACCTGTAATATTACAAACATTCTAGAAGTTTCAGGAAGTCATCAAGAGTTATTTAAAAAAATATTATTATACCTTCTTTCCTTCCTGTTAGTTTGCTCAAAACATTTCAAGCAGACAAGACAGAAATTCTCAAAATCATCTCTCTACTGTGCTCATATTCTGAGTGACAGGTAAATTTATGTCCAAACCAAGATATTCCTCTCCCAAGAAGTCTGACAGTCTGGTATAGTCAGAGTTAAAGGAAAGCACCCAATCAGGCAGTTTCCACTGTTCCAAATTACTAGCATATTGGAACATTTTTATGAGTGAATTCAGCAGTAGCATTATCAGGAAATGCACTCAGGAAAGAGAAAGCAAGTAAAAATAGTGTGGTTTATATTATATTTCCAGCATATATTTCATAGACAATGCAAATACTTCACAGAATCTGCTTTGAAGTTCCACAATTTGATTCTTTATTCAGCTGATCAAACTAGTTGTAGGCAATGGATATCAGACCAGAAAAGACAGCAAAATTCCTCATTTTAAAGTAGCTGGGGAGATAACTTCAGAAAGAGCACAGTACTGTTTAATAACATATTTTCCTCTAGCAGCAATGCTAGTTCAGGAAATTCTGGTCCCCAGCTGTTCATTGCTGCTTCCACTGACTACTTCTTCCCTTTGGGGGAAGAATTTACAGATCTGCAGAACTTGCTCTTAAAGTTTTCCAGTTTTCCATGCTTCAGGTTTTGCAGATCACCATATCAAAACATTCGCACACTAAAAAACAAAGTGTAGTTATTGGCTACAAGTAAATGAAGTTACATGCAAAACTCAAATCAGTTTGAACTGCATTAAAACTACCTCCTTACTTGTAACCTTTAAGTCTGAAATAAATCTTTTCTTTTAGTCGGAACATTACCATTTAAATACGATTTGATCAGGAAAGAAATGCAGGTTCTGTCCAATTTTAAACACATCCAAATAAGACCTACATCTCTTCCATCAAAATACAGTAGTCTAAAGATGTATTCCAGTCTCCACCTGAGGAAGACTTCAATACGCAGGAGTTAAGCTGAATTTTTCCTTAGAGACAGGATTTTAAAGAAATATGGTAGGAAAAAAAAAAAACAAACCACACTTAACAAACACCAATATCTACCTAAAAATTATATAATTTGTAGATGCAGAGGCAGGAATAAAGTGGTAAACTCTGAAGTGGGCTTATTCTGTTAGCTGTTGCGAATGAAACTTTAAAAGCCAAAGATCATATTCCATCCATTGCTAAAGGTTTTACCATATAAATTATGTTTTAAAAAGTCTTGGTAACATAGTATCAAATAAGACTACTTGCAAAAAAGGAGAGCTGAAGTGGACTCAGCACAGCACAACTCTCTGACCTAGATGGCAGTGACTGATAACCAAAGTCAAACGCTTCTGAATCTCTAAAATGAAGGCAATTATGGCCATTAGAGGTGAAGCTTCAGTATAGACTATATGTGAACACCAACTAGAAAATAAACACAGATCGGGAATATAAGGCTCAAAGAGATTAAATGCCTTGCCCAAAAGCACTGTTTAGTGGATTAGGTACAGGTTTAGAAGTCATACATTGTAGGTGTCACCATTCGGTTTAATGGTTTGTAAGTTGTCTTACCTGATTTTCAGAGAATGGAAACTTCGGTTCAATTGAACACAACTGATCATAGTATCTACATTAAAAAAAAAAAAAGGAAGAAAAAGCTATTAGATAAATCAAATTAAGAATTTGGTTTCTTACACTGGCATGTAAGGAAAAGGGCACAACAATCCCCCACACAAATAAATTGTGATGGTCATTTGTAACGATGGAGGATTTGCAGGACAGAGATAAATCCTGCCTAAAAGTATTTTTTCAGTAGACGAACAAGATCAACTGGAGGCAGTCTTCCATAGATAACATGGAAACCCTGCCTCAGTCAGAAGTGGAAGAGTATATCACAGATGAAGCTGACCCATTCCTCTTTCTGATGGAGTGTAGATTAGAAAATAATGTCATGCAAAGGAGTCCCTGTATACGTACAGGAAGACAAAGAGTACATTAGACATTAAGTTATGCTGAGAAAGTAAATTAAATATAGCATTTAACATAATATTAACAAGCTATACCGCACTCTCTTGATCTGAAAATTATAGCCCACTCCTTTACAATTTCTGACTCATCTGTTTAAATTTCAGTGTCTTTGAAATAGATGTCATTTGCCTTGCACAATATCAACTGGAAAGCTTAATCCTTGATAAAATAATTTAGTTGTAAGCTTAGTTTTCATTAGAGTATATTGTAGCAGTCACACTGAATTAAAAACAGAAGTTCCTCTGTGCCAATATTTTGTCTACTCACTGTGGAAGATGTTTAGGAAAGAATGTCAAAAAGATAATATACCAAGTACAGCACTGTCCCTCACACAATCTATCCAGGCAACAGTTAGCAATTCAAAGTTTTCCTGAGTTGTACCCTATACCTGCATCACTTGTTCAACATGACAGGCTGGATGCAGAGCAGGAAGCCTTTCAACTGCCAACACCTGAGAACACAGAACATGTAAAGCCTGTTTCCTCTTCTCTCCTCACAGCACTTGCCATATGGGCATACACCCAACATCCTATTGGTCAAATTCTTTTTTTAACAATTTATATTCCCAATATACAAAATACCTTGTAGTAATGAGTTTCACAGCCTGTGAAACAGGGTTAACACGTTTCCCATTTCCTTACATTATTAAATATTAATCATTACTGATCTAGACACGAAGTAGATGTACAAGGCCTATGTTCTGCAGGCAATAAACATTTGTTTAAAAATTCAAGACGCATTTTTTTAAAGTCATATTCAACAACAAAAATAGTGTTAGTATAATCTTCAGTGAATTATACCTGCCAGTGTATAAAATACTACAGGTTTCTGACCACAACTGAGCCACTGCAATTTAAGACATAATATACTAAACTGTACCAAAAGCTAGAATAATCTATAACAGCAACCCAGCAGGACTTCTACTAATCACTGAGTTGAAAGAAATTGCTCCTAAAGTTAAAACAAAAGTCTGCAGATGTTTACTGTGACAGCCGTTTAATCAAGATTAACTTTTAATAACTTACAAGGTATGCAAAAGGCATAGTTAAAAAAAAACCAAACCACACACACACACCTTAATGTGGACTTCAAAGCTAATGATAATTTTTCTTACTGTCTACACAAATCCATGAATCTGTATTCTACTTAGCCATACTTCAGCATTGAGGTTGCTAGCACAAGAGCAGCCATTATGAAGTCAGACTTCAAATATACCTCCACTGAGAGACTTAACTTTATAAATCAAAGGCATTTTTCAGAAAGAACTAAAATATTGGCAATAGAGTCTGATAATTTTAAGTTATGTGATAGTACAGTAACTAGTTTCTTCCAATATTTATGAAGCTAGCACATGAAAGGTAATGACTTTAAAATAATGTATATTTATTTTCTGTAAAAGATTTTTCATTTATCTGTTTTCTTAATCTTTCATTAGATTGCCATACCTTGAAAGCACATATCACTTGAAACAAAGCAGTAGTTAAATAGAATTTAGTTACAATTTTTTAAGTGATCTTTCATCCAAGGCTTGACCTATAAAAATCGTACACAAGAGCATCCCTTCTGTTAGAGAAATTCAGCTTTGCATGTTGGTACTCTTTCATCAGTTTAGGTTTGGTCTGATTTGTCACACCATCACACTTTTTTTTTTTTTTTTTCCATTTCCTAATAGGTTTCAGTGATACAGATTAACAGAAGCAGTACAAAAATTAGTTCAATACTAGCACTGAAGATCACTTCAACTGAAATATTTCCATGTACTTCCTTCACTGACTTGAGCGGGTCTCAACACAGTAGTTTTCATGTAGTATCATAAAGAAAATGAGACTTCCCATGCTGTCTCCTCCTACCTCAATTTTATTTGTTAACCAAAAGCCACCAGTAAAGCTGAGTTGTCTTCCCACATTCCATGATTATCCTGTCCTCATCTGCCGGGAGGGTAGTCAAGAAGCAAAGCTTGTTAAATGGCCTTGCGCCTAAGCATTGGCTATCTGCAAATAGACTATTCTTTGTATGTCAACACAGCCACAAAGAAAAAGAAAATAAGACAATGAAGTGTATGTTCATCCCAAATATGCACATTGCTGTATTTAACATCAAGGAGTACCAACAACACAGGGCCATTTGTTTGGTTGCTTTTTAACAAGTTCAGAAATTATGTTACTATTTTCTTTACTATTTTAAGCACGTGATGTCATTCCTTTTTATTAAAGAACTTGAAATTCTACTCAAGATTAAGAGCTCTTTAAAACTCTGCAGACCGAAAGAAAAAAAAACCAACACAAGCATAAAACCATTAGTTTTGTTTAGCAGTAGCTAAACATATATAATTGTATATATAAACTAAGCATCTATAAATAAAATGGTAAATGAATACGTGAACCACAGAACAGCATAGAACTAGCAGTACAAAGACAGAAAATAAATATTGAAGGAATGGCCACATCTGATGCACATGTCAGTTACAGACTGAAGGATGAGGGTAAATATGAAGGTGTTATTTAAAACAAAATTTACAGTAATCTAACTATCAACACACAAAGAACAGAAGTTGATGAGCATTGTGTGTTTGGCTGTGCCAGAGTGACGAACTACAAAAAGCACACAAACATGTCAACTGCCCAAGTTCCAACTAGAACAATGGAAGACAAGGCAGATGTCAGCAACACAGATCTAGTTCTTGAAGTACAGCAATCTTTCACCAAAACAGGCATTACACACTCCCAAATGCTAATAAAAATGAGTTACAGCAGTTAAATGAGTTGGAAGTCAAGGTTTAAATTAGAATTTAACTAAAATATATGTATTGCATTAAGAACCTCAAATCCTGTTCCTCCTTCAAAGAATCGTAAAGAAAAATCTCCTCCAAAAGAACATAAAAGAGACCAAGATTTGCCTCCACTCTTCTAGATAAGAACAGGAGCTCTGAACTCACACCTGGAAACCAGAACTGCAACCTTCAGGTTTCAGAGGATTTGACCATTCAAAATAAAACCATGCACCCCTCCCCTTCCCCCCCCCCTTTTTCTTTTTTTAAAAGAACTGCAAGAGTTGTTAGCAAAATTAAACCAATTTAAATTGTCCCACCACCCCATCCCTCCAGAAAACAGAAATGAAGTCCACACTATCTTTAATATGAAGAGAGGAAGCAAGGAACTGCTTGAAGCTGTAATTACACTTAAAACGGGGTTTTAAAAAAAAAAAACAAAAAACACAACACATGAAATCAAATCTGCTATGACAGAATTTAAGGGGAAACATCTGTACCAAGCTCACCTATGTCACCTTCAGAGTGCTCAGATTCTCACAAAACAAAGAAAGCTTGGAATCAGGCTGATGTCTTCCCCAGTTACACTGTGCCCCTTTTCACTGGCTACCTCAAATACTTCTCCAAGAGAAGCATTTGTGATCATCAGCCAAACAACAGCACACCACACACTTTCAAAGTTTTCCTGGAAATGAGGCTGCAACTCAGTTCATTTCTTCCATAAAAGAAAAAAAAATCTGCAGTAACTACTCAGCAAAACATGGCTTCTAAAGATTACAAAACCGTGGGCAAATCCTAGATTAATTAGCAGAAGATTAAGCCCTCATTTCTCAACAGTTAAATGGTCTGAAGTGCTCTACTAGGTATTATGGTCTATAAAAAGCCACAAAGAAGTAAATGCATGCAAAGGCTATCCACATTGTAATTAGCTCTTCCAACCTTACTTCATTAACTAAGAAGTTTGCTAAAGTTGTTACTTAAACATAAAACTGAGTACAACCCTTAAACAGCAACAGGAAAATACTGGAAGTGGAAGAGGTAATGGCATTTTCAGAGGAAATGCAAGGCACTGAGACGCTTGTGCTCTTTCAATTATAAGCTCAGCTGGATACTTCAAGCTTCTGGGAATGCAGACAGTCTGACTTATAAAGTAACTGCACCTTACAGAATATATGTCAGAATATTCTAACAGAATAAGAACAAACTTATTTTCCAACAACTGTAACGTATTTAAATGGTCAGACAAGGACAAACCACTCATAACTTGTTAAATGAAAACATACATCTGACAATCTTATTTTCTCTAATTTACAGTTAATTCAGACCTTCATCTTATCCCACTTCCACTGTAAAGGGAACAAATATTATCAAACAATGCAATTTAAAATGCAGATGTTTGATACAAGGATGCCTTAGTGCAGCTTCCGTGTGGCACAGGTATCACATCTTGTTTGCACATAAGGTGACACCAGTGCAGAGCCCCATTCAACACCTCCTGAGTACTGCAACACCTTGGGCAGCTGAATTCATCTACGGATCAACAGCAGACAGATCAGTGCATACGGAATTGACTCAAAAGGAAAACTGGTAATTACACAATCGCAAGTGGTTTCCCTTCATTAATCAGAGAGAAAATCTGCGGTGTAGTTACATACTATGACTTGAACTAATTTAATGACCTAGTGGCACTAAAAGAGGGAGGTCCCACTCAGCCCCTTGGCTTTCAGCGACACTACTTTTAACTTCCCCGATGTTCATCTGACGTTCCACTGAACTCATTCAAGTTGCTCACCTGTCAGAAAGCCATGTACACCTTTTACCTTCCAGAAATGGCATAAGAGACCAGAACTGAAGAGACAGCTTCTTTCGGCATTGTAGAGCTGTTAGGGTGAAGTTATATGATGTGACTGGGCCAAAGAGGGATTTCACATAGAAACTAATCACAAACCCCATTGGGACCTTCAGAAAAGGAAGCTGAAGTCCAGTGTTCAAGGGAAGATAGTCATATGCCTTTTGATTTGGCTAGCAGAGTCCCTCTTTTGGTTCATAGATGCTCGTTATTTCCCTGACCTTGAAAAGGTATACACGGTAGAACCTTCAAAAGCATACGCAGCAATATACAGGAATAGAACAGGAAACCACAAAGATACTGTAAAACACAATCAGTACAATAATAGATTTTATAGCCCAAACACCCACTGAAGGGTTGATAAGCTCAAAAAACATCAGTAACTCACTTTATAAATTTTATCTTTTTAATAAGTCACTTGTTTCTTTTCCATTCCTCTTCATTTTTTTTTAAGTTTATAAATAAGAAATTCTAGTGAACATCGGATGTACTTCTACTTGTTCATGGTATTACAGAAATGTGCCACGTCTACAGGTATCACTTCTATATTAGAAAATCCATCCTTTTTTTTTTTTCCTTCTTAAAAAAAGAAAGAAAATCTGGTACTGCAAATACAAGTGTGTACTTAGCATCAGCCTAGTGAATGAATCACAGTGACCTCAGTGAGTAGATGAGCTACAAATAAATGGGCTCGAAGTATTTCAAACACAGAGAAACAAAACAACAGGATTACCGCAGTAAGTCAATACTGCGATTCATAAATATGGAGAGAGACAGGAAAGAGTGAGTGCTTTTGTAAATGATGGAGCAGTTATCCTAAAGCAGTTTTAGGCAGTTTACTGGGCCAAAGGCATAGATGAATCTTTTGCTCATCTCCCCTATGATAATTACAGTGCAAGAGGCAGCAGTAAACTTCCTGATAGCAAGCTAAGTGTGTTAACATAGAATATAGGGATGCATTTGCAAATACATTAAAAAGCTGCTAAATACAGACAACAGAAGGAAAGTTGTCAGCTGTAACAGCAAAATGTAACACTGAAACAAAAGATACACCTGCTCTCTTCTGATTAACAAAGTAGTCTGCAATCTCTACCTAGATCCAACCCTGACTGGCATGTTAACAAACCCTGTGAAGGGGAAGTTGACCGGTCTCCACCCTATGCCTCCCCCGCCAGCCCTGCGCTGTCATCATATGACATCCCACGACGTGCGGTAGGGACAGGGCACCCCGGGATGCTGCAAGACACCCGAGCGCAAGCCGGCGGCGGGGAGGCGGGCGGGCACCCCGCAGGCCGCGGGAGCTGGCCCGGCAGCCCCGGCTGCTTCCTCCCGGGGGACCCCGCCCCACCTGGGCCCGCCCGCACCTGCTTCCGGCTCCGCCGCGCCCAGGGCCCGGAGCTGCCGCCGGGGCCTCTCGGGGCAGCTGGGGCAGGGGAGGTGTGCGCCCACCCCGCCGGGAAGGGGAAGGAGAGGGAAGGAGAGGGGAGGAGAGGGGAGGGCCGGCGGAGGGGGGTGCGCCCGGCGCCGAGGGGTCTGTGCCGGCCCGGCCCTCCCGCCCCTACCTGAGGAGGGTCTCGAGCGCGCTCTCGTGCTTGTCGAGGGGGCGGCCGAGCGCGCTCTTGCGGAGCTTGCTGAGCTCCTCGGCGGCGCGGCAGTGCTCGGCCTGGGCGTCGCCGCCCGGGTAGCTCTGCTGAATGAACTTGCAGAGCGGCTTGGCCAAGTCCACCTCCGAGGCCTTTTTCAGCTGCACCGAGATGAAGTTCGTCATGGCCGCCGCCGCCGCCGCCGCGGGGGGGGGGATGGGGATGGGGATGAGGCGGGCAAGGCAGCAGCCGCCGCTGTCACCGCAGCTCCGCGCTCCCCTGCTCCTCGCCGAGCGGCCCGGCCCGCCAAGCGCTGCCCGCCGCCTGCCCCGACCGCGGCCGCAGCCCCGCGCGCTTCCGGGATCGTCGCGCGGCTTCCCGGCGGAGCGCCGTCACACGCGCCGCCCCCCGCTGCCCTCGCGCAGCCGCAGCCGCCTCAGGGAGGGGACGGGACGCGACGAGGAGGCGGCGCCGCCGCGCTGCTCCAAAACCCTCCCCTCCCCCGCGCCGGTCCGTAGGGTCGGCACAGCCGGCGGGAGCCGTGCGTTTGCACCCCCGGGAGCTCGAGTGCCGCTTCTGGAAAAGCGCCGCTTCGCGCAGGACGTGACCGCGGAGCTCAGCTGCGGTGAGGGGAGCTTCGCCAGCCGGCGGCAGCAGCCGTGACACGGCGCTAAAAGCAGCGGCTGCTAGCGAGGTGTCAGGCTGGTGACGCCTTAGAGGGCAGCAAGGGGTCCCGTGCTCAACCCACTCCAAGAATCGGTATTTTAAATAAAGTAAAACGCCTTAGAGGGCAGCAAAGGGTCCCGTATTCAACCCGCCCCAAGAATCGGTATTTTAAATAAAGTAAAACGCCTGAGAGGGCAGCAAAGGGTCCCGTACTCAACCCGCCCCAAGAATCGGTATTTTAAATAAAGTAAAACGCCTTAGAGGGCAGCAAAGGGTCCCGTACTCAACCCGCCCCAAGAATCGGTATTTTAAATAAAGTAGAACGCCTTAGAGGGCAGCAAAGGGTCCCGTACTCAACCCGCCCCAAGAATCGGTATTTTAAATAAAGTAAAACGCCTGAGAGGGCAGCAAAGGGTCCCGTACTCAACCCGCCCCAAGAATCGGTATTTTAAATAAAGTAGAACGCCTTAGAGGGCAGCAAAGGTCTCGTACTCAACCCTCCCCAAGAATCGGTATTTTAAATAAAGTAGAACGCCTTAGAGGGCAGCAAAGGTCTCGTACTCAGCCCGCCCCAAGAATCGGTATTTTAGATAGAGTAAAACGTTACTTCCTCCGCAGCAAACGTTTTAGATGGTTAAACGTTTTGAATGCTGCCGTGGGCAGCAAAAGGCACGGCTTCACGCGTTGCTGTGGTTGCGGATCCGTCACGCACATCACCACGCTTGCTTCCTGCTGACTCAGCCCAGCACGGCTCAAATGGGCAAAACAGGTAATCTGCAAGGCTGGCTTGTCTGAAGGACCTAAAAGGAATAGCCAGCCCTTGTTCTCATTTCACCCTTTCTTCTGCCACTTGTTCCAGACAGCCAAGGCTGGTAAGCCTGCAGTTTTCTTCTTACATAAACCCCGAGGTGATGATACCATAAAAAGGAGTGGTAAAAGTGCTTTTTAAAATTATGTAAAAGGGTTTGGTCTCACGTTGTAGCAGATCACGGGTTTTGCTGTAAAGTAAAGCCGGTGACCTCTCCCTACTGAAAGTGTACTCTACTCAGCAGAGCTTTCTTCTGTGTCATCTGATGAACGTGTAAATTGGAGGCATAAGAGGAAAAGGGCAGAGCCTGGGAAATCAGTCCTAAGTGTTCATGTCACCGCTGGGAGGGGCAGCTCCTCCAGTATTAACCATCCCTGTACACAATCCAGAGATGCTGTGGCAACAGCAGCTGGGCCTTCCCCAACACAGGCACAGGGAAGGAGGCCATGGAGTTGTCTCCATTCTGCTGCTTCTGATCGCATTCGGTGGGCCCCAAGTTTTACAGTTTGCTTCTGTTACAAACCTCTGTAATATTCACAAAAAGTGAATATATATGTTAACAGTTCCTTGGGTGCACTCCTACCTCCCCGCACTGAGTAAGCACCCAGTTCAATTTCTCATAGCTTAATCAAAACCAAATAGTACTTGACTTATTTTTACAGTTTAAAAAAAAAAGGGGGAGTGGGAATTTTTGTCCCACAATTAATATAGAAAGTAAGCTCTCCTGCCTTACTCATATCTGGGTATGTGAGTTCCTCACTGCTTTTTTTTACCCCATGTTTTATTGACCACATAAACTTGGTCTCTTGGCGTGAGTCAGCCTTGCACTGGCCACATTTTCCTGCCCCAGGGAAAACCTCCACCCTCACCAGTTTAGATTAAGGTCAGTCTTAAGATACAGTCAGCTGGGCAGTTGCCTCCCTTTGTTCCCAACATCAAGACCTTATGGGGTATAGTCAGCCTACACATCCTTACAAGATACATGGCCGTCTATATATGGAAGATGGAAGCCATCAATACCTTCCAGCGTAACAGTCATAAACACAGAAAGGGTGTGAACAGGGAAGGGCAAAAACGGCAGCTATGAGATCATAGTTCTACTTTGGAACCTTGGTGACCTTTAGATGGCTGTTGCTTAACAAATGCAGTGACTGATATTTTGCATTCCTAAACTGTCCACCAACACAGTGCAGAATTTCACTTTGTCTTAGAATTAAGTTACTAGAACTTCAAACATACAGGTGTTTTGCTTCTTTCCCATGGATTTCTTAATAAATCAGTACTCCTCTGAAGGCCTTGCTCTGATTATTGCAATTATAATATTATAAACAGTAATGATTTGTCTCCTTGTTACCTCTAACTATTTAAGTACTGTTTCCCAATTTAGAGATGAGGAAGCCACATAGTCAGTAGTTATCAGTGCAGGGGGCATAATCTACATGTTCTGACTCAGAGTCCTATGCTTTAAACCTTCTTCAACAAATTTCTGATAGTATCTAAGGGATCCACTTTAAAACAGGTTTCGCCTAAAATGTTTGAAGTAATGCAGCATAAGCAAGTTATAGCCTTATTTAAGCATTAGCAAGGTCACTGATACATCTAATTTTAGTGTAGACAGATGATTAGATGTCCCAAGTTTTCCTCTTTTTCCTGAACATCCATTATGTATATGTAGAGCACCGCAGTTTTGCAAAAGCATTTCTAAGTTAGATTTGCTTTCAGTATGCAAACTGGCTTTTCTGCATGCTTCATGGTTTTCCTCTACAATTTTTAGTCAGAAAAGTTTCCGCTGAACTCTGATGTTCTATTTTATGCTTGCTTTCTGTTCACAAATTCTGTGTACAGATATTTCATTGATGCAAGATTTTATTCTGTATTTGCTGCATTTTATTCCGTAGATTTTGATCATGCTGCTTTATCCACAGTGTAAGAGTTGCCCTGTAGCAATAGCACTAACTGGCAAACAAATGCTATACTAAACAAATCAAAAATCAGCAAAAGGAAGTTATAGGGGGCCTAATTGTTAATTTCATTAAATCTGATGTCCTCTTGCCTAAAGCTTCATTTAATCAGGCAGATCTAACCTCATTTTGATATGCCTAACATAATCTTTAGCTGAGATATTGTAAGACCGAATCATTTATCACCATTATCTTTTGACCATGAGTTTCAGGAGTGATTTTCATCAGTTACCAAAATGATGGAATGAGGAAAACAAGTTGTAGATCAGAAGCAGCTCGGATTGGATCCAAATAACCATCTAGTCCTACTGCCCATTTAGAAGAAAATGTAAAATTCTCATGACCTATGAATGAAATTTCTGCCTAAGAGCCCTTAATCAAAACCACAGGGAAGAATTTCTACTATTTCCTTCAAATTTGACACTCATTTACCTTTTGTTTCAAAATTGAGAGGAACTGCTAATGCTATTTTCCTCAATTTGCATTTGTTTTTATTAGAGTTTTATATTTCTTGTAGGTGAGGAGGGACCTGAACCGTAAGATACATTGATAGCAAACTGAGCTGGCCAGGAGCCGTGCTTATCTTTGTGCTTGTAGCACTGCATTCACAAGAATGCTTGGTATGCTATCCTCCTGCTGTTCCAATGCTAAATAAGAAAAACACATCTTCAGTCCAAATTCCAGGTATAATACAGGTCAGGATGAAGAAATGAGAGGCTGGAGAAGGGGGAAAACTGGTCTAAATCAATACTATACGTACACTTACTTAGGGTAGACACATATATAATGGTAATTATAACAAAGTTGCCTTTCAATCACAATCTAAATAAGGATAGTGACTATATCTGATTTTTGCTTGAGGATAGGGTGCTGGCAGAATGGTTTAGAGTAAGAAGAGCATCACATGCATAGCTAGTGGCACAGAAAAGAACCTTGTAGATGAAATAAATGGCAAGCAGGAGCAGAAGTGGGGATCAGAGAAGGCTAAAGAGAAGATAGAGGTGAATTAATATGAACTTAGGTAAGATATTAAAGAGGGAGAGATTATGCAAGGCCTGGAAATTGTCGATCTAGGTAAATAATTTTACCTGGTGCACTGTAGATAGACTAGAGCAGAACCAACAGAGAATCCCACAAGCATTAGTGCAATATTTTCCAGAAATGGTTACCAGAATATCAGCTATTAGGCCCATCAGAGTGCAGCCTAGAATTTTCCCCAAGTCTCAGCAGCTTTAGAAATATGCCATAATACTGATCGCATAATGACAGTGCCTGTGCTTATTACTCAAATACACCACATAAACAGGAAGAAACGGCTCTTCACTGTCTCACATCATGGTTTGTAGTAGTGGGTCTTCATAAGCACCAAAAGCATTGCTGAAGTATTTTCATATATCCTATTAAAAATCTGTGGAAATTATGTCCCACTCAAAAGGATACGTAAGATTTTTTTTAAATGGGTTTTTTTTACTGCCTATACTATTCATATCATTGTGGTTTTAGAAGACTTGCAAAGCAGAACAGCTTATAGAAGCCAGCAGCAACTTTCAGTTCAGTAAGAAACAGCTGAGAGTCTATTAAAACCTGTTTCCCAAAAGCTGAAGGTTAGGATTAGTCCAGGACATACAAGTACAAACATATAAAATGCTTCTTTACAATGCATTGACAAACTGCTTGCTATTTAGCTACTACTACCATAGTCCTGTATGCTGTGTATTAGGGTACAGTCACATTCTGCCTCCAGATACATATTTTCTACTTAAAAAGAGGCAATGTTTACATAAGTAATGATCCTGATACAAGACAACATATAAATATGCATTGCTATAGATATACTGACACAAGTCAGGTGACTGGTAACCCCCCAAATGGGCACTTGACTCTGAATGAGAGTATAAGTTTACACCTTGTTACCCTTCTATTGGTTATGGGGCAACTACACATAAGAAGAGGTGGATGTAATAGAGAATATCATTGTCATATAATCCTGGATAGATTGTACAGCTATTTACAGAATCAAACCTTGCATAGAAGTTTCTGAAAAATCCAAAGTCATGCACGAGTATTTGGCTTAGATTTCGGCATGAAGGCTCTGTAATCAATACATTTTGGTGCAATGATTATGGTGTGAGGTTTGCAAAAAGTTCAGATCCTTCCTCTGAAAGTTTGTTGAAAGACAGAAAAAGGTTTGTTCTACTTTTGTTCAGTGCTGAACTGTTGATGTTACTTAGTAAATCATTCATTCTACTTTATATATATAAATTGTGGAGTTTAAAATATTTTTTACTCTTAGGAATAGAAAACAAAGTACCTGTCATATTGCATTAAAAGCAGATGAAAAATCAAATGTCTGCTTTTTGTGATAATGGACTAAATTTTGTCTTACACTGCACTTTTTCATGCTATGAACATTTCCTTGAACTGTCAGGCTTTTAGAAGCCCCAACAGGAGATGGGTATTGTTCTAATGTTATTACATCTTTAATTAGAAGAAGAAACAATTAATGACCTTGAAACACAAGTTCTTGCAATATATCCTTCCCCTAATTATGCTGTGTTTTTATCGCTTCTAATTTTAATACAATAAACAATTGAGACTTAAGTATGTGATTATTTATTCATTCTAGAAGAGAGAAGAGTTTTTGATTTTACGAATTGCTTTTACAAGTTTGACTAATTAAGCTACCCCTTAAGATCTGAAAGTTAGAAAGTTTTTACTTAAATTTTGTATTACTAAATAATGTAAATATATTAATTATTGCACTATGGGATATACCTAAAGCAACAGCTTGGTTTTGTTCAATTTAAAGCATTGCTTTCTTTACTTAAAGCATTGTATTTCACATTTTATAAAGAATTTTGTCCAAAGAGGTCATCAATTTAATCCAAGTATTTTTTTGCACCAAATGACAGAGTAGCCTTCAAAGAAGCAGAAAATGATTGTTTTACTTTGTTGGTGTTTTACAATATGTAATTAAATTTTATATTGGTTTCGCCTGTATACTCAGTGCAAGAAAAATGCTTTTTCCTATTTGTTACTTTACAATTACAAGGCTTGACTAGAAAACTCCATATATAATTTGGAGACTACTAGGTTTATTACATTGAAGATATAAAAGAAATTAAATCTGGTTAATTGAGGAAGATCCTTTATATGTCATCATTGGCTTAGCATTTATTTCAACAGTATTTTCAATTTGGAGTATTTCTTATCCTGAAATTTATTATAAAATATTCAAATAGAAATAATTTCATATAGCTTGAAATAGGTCTGGGTGGAAGTAGGCAATTAGGTAGTCAGTCATTATATAGCATAATGCTTGCTAGTATAGAGAGATGCCTTCTTGCTGCATGGAACAAGGACAGTAAATAAGATCCTGACAGAGATACCTTCACTTGGTAAAGTCCACAAGCAACACTGCTGAAATTCAGTTCTGTCATGCAACAGACTCTTTTTATGGCAAGTGAGAGGTTTACACCCCTAAATAATCCTCTCTATTGACAGTGTTTTTATTTTTAGCATTTCAGGTGGAGAAGAGTCTGTAGAAAGCTGCAGTTCACACACCTACAACTCCTCCGCTGCACAAAGCAGTCTTGTTTTTTGAGAGGACACTACTAAACTTTGTCCCTCATGCGGGCTGCGTACATGTGCCCCGACAGAGACAAGCTTGTTGCTCGCGTGTGAGACGGGACGCGTCTCTCCTTTGGCTGCAGGGCTGCGCCTCTGCTCGCAGCAGCGGCTGCCCGAGTGCGCAGCGCAGCTCTTTGGTTTGTTGCTGGGTTATTTGCCACCTACTCACTAATTCAGATAAACAATGAGACGCCGTGCTCTGCCTACTCGGCGCAGTGACGCTGAGGGGTTTTGAAGCGACGTGAATCAAAAGCCAGACGTACTTTTTTGGGCGTGCTCATATGGGCCAACCTTCCGTATCCCCATCGGGGTGTATGACCATTGTGTCTGTGTAGATGGAATCTATGACGTAAAAGTGTCTTACGGTCAGGGGAAGAATTTGCTATTATGTGCTGGACAGAGCAGAATCACACTGCTGGAGCAGTATTAGGAGACAACAGGGGGAGGGGGCAAGGCCTGATTTTAGGTCCAAGAGTGGTGACGGGCATGTAAGGAGGAAAGCAAGGACCTGATTTAAAGGCTGTAAAGTCAAATTTTCCCTTTCTAATGTGGGAATTGAATTAATAATTCCTCCGGAGTACAGTCCAGGAATAACTGTGGTCCTCATTCTCTGGAAAGAGCCCACTCCAGTGAATGACAGTCTGAGACCTTACAAAAAATGGAAAGATCAAACAAAAGAAAGAAGACCCTGGGATCAGGGTTGTCCCATGGTCCATGCAGGAAGGGTTTTATGACTTTTCCCAGTTCAAAACACGAACATACGCGCTGACTGGCTTACAAAGAGCCACCTCTAATAACAAAATACAGGGAATCCACTTCTGAGAGCAGTGAAGATCCTCATGTCCTACCGTTAAACTTGCCTGTAATATCAGGTTTTATCTTACACATTCCAAACATCATGAATCAGAACAAAGTTTCTCTGTTACATAATGCAGCAAACGCGAGTACAGGCAGCTCTTTTGCAAAGTTTGGCCCGACCACAAAAATTTAGGGATAAATAAATGGCAACAGGATTTGTCAGATGATTCCTCCTAAAATGCCTTTTTTGCAATGTTCAAAGGAGAAATGATAGACAAACTTGCAGTGGTGCAGTCTAAAAAAGATGCAAAAAAAGTGGTTTAATCTTCTATTTCATCATACTACTGATTCTATATGGCTGAAAATGGTGCAAGCAGGCAACAAAATCCAGCATTAGCAGTGTGCTTTTTGTACACAAAACGGAAGGGGAGGATGATTTGATCAAAGGCATTTTTACAGTATACACCTTTTTCTATTTTTTTTGTTGTTGTTGTTGTTGTTGGTTGGTTGGTGGTTTGGGGTTTTTGTTTTTTGGGGTTTTTTTTAATCAAAGGAGAAAACTGTGGCTAAAGTTGCTTCTAATTGTGGAAGGACATCCATAGAACATCACAGAGTCTGACAGACATTAAAGGGGAGAGTCTGACAGACACTGGACGAGCCAGTTTTGTTATGAGACTGCACTTCAATCAACACCTTTGCAAAAGTTATATAAATTAGGGCAGATTTCAGCGCACTATTTGTCATATATGATTCGTCCCAGCATGAAGTATCTGGACATGGCTTGACTAATGCCAGTATGCAAAATGTTACTGTAAGGAATTTAGCATGCCAATTATGTTCTGCAAGCTCAAGAGATTATCCCTACTACTTACTTCATTAATTCTCAGGTTGCTCTGCCTGACATTCCCTCTGAAGTTCCAGGAAGTTCTTACCATCATATATACAGACTGAAATTTTTGTAATGAGTCACTTGTAGGGGGGAAAAAAAAATCAGTTTTCCGAATAGATATTTTCTTCTGTGGAATCAGACATTCAGCTGATTTGTATATGCAACGTTTCCTCCATTTGCACTGACTGGTGTAAACTGTAATGTCATGTTCCTTTCAGACTAGTATGCCTGGAAACGTAACCCTGTTTCCTCTCCTTTCAGATACAGAGATGTTGACATACATAAAAAGATATTTCAAGGAACGTGAGACAGTATATTCCTGCTTCAAATATTTTATTTAAATGAATGCTTAATTACTATCCATTCTCTGTGCAAGCACTGACAGGCTTATCAGCGGTCACTTCTGCAATCAGCTGGCACTGCCTACAAACTACTTAGCTAGGAGTTTGACGGTGACTAGGCATAACTGACATTAAATTGTCTTTGTAATCACTCTAGGACAGCAAATGAACTTCACAAAGTAAAAAGCAAAGACTAACCGCTTCTTTACCAATGGAATCCTTCATGCTTGTGCAACTCTGGTAACACCAGGTGTGCATGTGCCTGTCCACTTTCAAGCTCATGTTTTCTGTACCCCTACTATCTACATTTGTTTCTAGTATCTGCTTCTTCTGCTTTTGACAGAGTTCAAAGAATATGCTTGGGATTGGTTAGCTAGATAGGAGGCAGTATAGCAGGTCAATTCATTTTCCCATGGCATGTGTTGTTCCACTTGCTGACTGTAATTTTTTCCATTTTGATCTTACCAGTATTACCTGCTTGCCATGGCACTTTATCGGTGACTAATGAAGTACCTATTTTCAGGGATGAAGCAGCTAAAGAATTTTTTTCTTTACTATGTAGATGATTCAATATGACTTTTCATTCAATGTACCTAATGTCTATATACTAATTATTTAAATGATCTGTTTTATTGCCCAGAAATGCATGCAGTGATTCAACGGTAACCATCTCCACTTGTATGGAACTCACATAACGTCTAAATACATGCACATCAAAATACATGCCCAAAAACCACCTCAGTGAGAGATGGGAAATTTTACTTGTGATGTATTATTTGTTAAGAGTAAAGATAAAAATTAACGATGTAAACTTTAGGCTCACAAGAATTTTTTTTCAGAAGTGTGATAGTTGTACCCAGTAATTCACACTCCTGGGCTGTGACAACATGCTGACTCACTGACAAACAAAAAGATTGCTCCATTTCCCTCATTTTCCCTCCTATTTTCAAATATACCCAGAGAGAATAATAAACCATGTTTGAGCATGGCATATTAGCCAGATTATACACAAGGAAACAGAGGAATTAAAAATGGTGTAAGGAATGCTGTAAAGAATGGAGGACCATGAGCAATTATTGCAAGCTAAGGTGATGACTCAGAATGCTTCTTGTGAAGAAGCATCAAGTTCAGGGTGTCCTGATTAGGTCAAGTGCAAAATTTTGGCGGTTTTCACATCTTCAAGGAGGAACATAGGGAGTGTGGTTTTATTTGCCACAATACCTAATAGATAACTATAGGTGCATACAAGGGTCTTTGCGAAGGTTTAGGAGCACTTTCTAAATGTTAATTAAGCTAGGCAATAATTGAAGCAATTATATATTAATAGACCTGTCTTAAGTAGAACAGAGAAGTTATTTGCCAGAAGAACTCTCATGCCAGGCCCAGGAGAAGAAACAGCGATTTCTGGTTTAGTATAATATATTGTGGCCATTAACTGTCCCTGTCTCTCCCCTTCTTTTCACGTTCCCAAGAACACCTGTACCAGAAGAGGTCTTCCCCCCAAAATAAGAAATTACTAGACTGATAGTACTTGCTAAAGATCTTTCTGTATGTGAGCCAGCATGAAAGCAGTCTGAGGTGTGGCCGAGATGTTCTTTAGTACTTGTCATGCATAGTGCTGAAAAGTCCTGTGGGAAACACAGCAATTATGGTACAAGTTAGGGCAACTCTTAGGGTAGCTGGATTTTTTCCGGGGACCAAACTGGCCTGTGGCATCTTCAGAATGGAGGTAAATGCATATTTCTTGCCTCTGCTCTTGGTTCTGTACTACACCTGAAAGGAACTAAGCTGTCTGACATTGTCTCGGTTCTCTAAGTGTTGTCAGTATTACTGTGCTGCAGAGGAAGAACACAACTGCATGAATGACTGTACAAACAAATTTTAAAATGCTCTCTGAAACCTCATACAACTGTAAAGAGCCAACAGGTGAAGAGAGATGGAAATGTACAAGGTTACCTATCTAACACACAGTGCAGAGGCTCCTGAGGTTCCCCCACCAGATCTACGTCTCAAAGAAGCTTCTAGAAGCACTACCCCAAGCCAATTAGCTCTGTATTACAGTGTGGAGGTAGCTGTCATGCTGTACTGTACTACCCCCAACATTTTTACCATCAAGGAACAAAACACACATTTTTCCCTTCTATCTTAAAAATTCACTTATAGAAGGGAATGAAAAAACTTTTGAAAACAATTACCATGTAACTCACATTTCCACCCTTACACTCAGCACTGCCTACATAAATAGAGGATACTGATGGAAGTGATAGGGAGCTCATTTTTTTCTAGCCACAAAACAAAGCTCAAAGTAATAATATTCATGCCATGCTTTTGATTTATTCCCTGAGAGGAGCAGTGTGTCTCTTGACTCTACTACCAACTGCAAATGCCATGCTGACAAAATTTATCTCTCAGTGTCAAAAGATTACACTGTACAAAGCTATTATGTATTATTTTAATATTGGACTTTATCTTTGTTGCAGGATCAGCTTTCTAGGACTACTGACATATGAAATAAAACACAGTGACAAGAACAGATTTGAAATTAAGCCAGATTTTATTGCATAATGGACTTATCAGAGTGGGGGAAAAAACAGGGCTTGTAAAACCAACTGCTAGTTAGTGGTTATGGAAAGAAAGTCAATCTGCAATTAAACCATAATGGTGGGAAATTAAATAGGAGTGAGTAATGTCAGCTAAACTTAATTAAAGCTGGAAATATCTAAAGTATCAGTAACAATTTTATACTGAAACCATATGATGAGTTTTGGCTTGATCATTCTCAGAAGCCCCGCTGCTGTACAACCCTTCAGGCAAAACACCTGCTGAGATCTATATGCTCATAAAGAGAGATTTCAGACACATTTTAAAGCTGATAAAGACTGTCTGGACTCAAGCAATGATTACATAGCCATTGCCCAGTTCTGTGAGATACAGTTTGCATTATCTTTTGATGAGGTCTGCCTCTTTGTGAAAAAATATTGTTTGGATTAAATATACATTTACCTGGACTACTGGATGCTATTATGGCTCAGGAAATCTTTTTGTGATAATTGTGTTCTTGGATTTTCATCTGATGACCGTGTCTTGGCATGAAAGGTACAGAGCATACTTGAAACTGGATTTTTTGGTACAGGTTCGGGAATCCCAGCTGCATTGCCTTATTAGACTGTATACTGCCAGAGGCCAGAAACGCTGACTGTCCACTGTCAGTTATTTATGTGCACTCCGAGGCACAGAGAGAGCAACCCAGTTAAGCTACCAGAGGATCGTCCTCACGTGTCCACCAGTGTATGTGCAATTAGGAAGTCTGGGCTCTCAAGCACTGCTGCTAGGACAACTACAGGGCCACACCACTGCCTGCACCACTCGTGGCGTGCTTCTTCCACTGTTCTGCAGCACAGGTGGGATATTCAGCTGCCTTGTTTTCCAGGCTGACCATGCCATCACACCAACACGGCACAAGAGAGGACCACATCACACCACACTCCAGCTCCAGAAGGGCTAAGCCAGAGTCTGCCTTGCACCTGCAGTGACAAGCAAAAAGCAATGCTGGGAGTAGACAAGCACAGCCACAGCAGCTATACCTGTGTTTTCCCTTTGACTTTCACCTGCAGCTGCAGAGCTTTCTCTATTGAGACATTCTGGACCTGACTGTGACAGGTTCTGTTTGGCTACATCTTATGCTAATAAGGATAGTAAAAGTATTTTGTCTTGAATAATACTCCTTGAATAAAATTCCTGGCCTGGCCAGGAATATGGTCACATAACCATACAAATACCATGCTTCCTGAAATGGTGACTTGGAGGCAGCTTTTGGTTTGCACAGACCCACATCTTTAAACACATATGGTTGTACAAATATGCACTCAAAAATGCTTTCAAAGCCGAGAGGTCTGATTTATTTTTCTGACATAACTATACTGTATCCCTATATATGGAGATCCCTGTAATAGTCTGGAAGCACCCTGCAGTCCGCAGTGTGAACCCGGATAGAGTAACCTCAAATGCAGCATAGACATAGCCAGCGTATCTGCTTCATTCTCTAGGCTCAAGTTAGCATTTCTCGAAGCAGCATCAAGATATCGATTACATTGCCTCGAAGAGGGAAAATGTTGCTGATCTCATCTGTCCCAGTGAAACCCAGAGTGCAGTCCTTGTGACACTTCCATGCTGCCAGGGAAAAGCAAGTAGTGCTACAAAATGCCAGGAATGTTGCAACTTCTTTAAAAGTCTTCTCCTCAAAATCTGATTGATTTGGGTGTTTGCTTGAAGAAGTAAAATGGATGATCTGGACACAATTTCCTTCTTCATACATACTTCAGGAAAATGAGATTGGGGGAATAATACGTTCTTATCCTTTCTTGAAGTATGTCTCAATGTTTTTTTTCCAAAAATACATATAACTGCATGCTAGTTTTGAAAATGTTGTCATGCCCCAGGATTGCTTTCAAAAATATGAGGAATAGTAGCCATTGCCAAGATGTGTTCTATTCCTATTTTTGGGCATACTTCGGAAGCTCATACTTAAGCAACACTCACTGCACTCAAGAGAAGTTATGCTTAGGTAAGGACTGACATGAAGCCTCATCATAACAGGATTATCTGGATTTCTGAATCCCAGCCCAAGTCTACAACAGAAGTCTTGAAACTAGTCTTCAGACTTATAATGGTCCACAGCAAAACCACAGAGATGAACAAAAGTGAACTGTGGGTGGAAAATCAAACTCTATGTTGAAATTTTAGATGTTGTAATTCAGGTCCATCTCAAATGTAAATCTGTAGTTCAGATGGACTGGTTCTACTGCTCTTACTCCTTTACCACGTAGCTGTGTGACAGAAGTGGGATACCAGATCTCCTACGTTCAGTACCACATGTTTAAAGCATTTAAGACAAAGGAACACTGCCATTCATGAACAGATAAAGAAGCATGGAGTCTCCTTCTCTGGAGACATTCAAGACTTGCCTGGATGCATTCCTGTGCGATCCGCTCTGGGTGAACCTGCTCTAGCAGGTGAGTGGGACTAGATGATCTTCAGAGGTCCCTTCCAACGCCAACCATTCCGTGATTCTGTGAAATCCACAGCATGAGGACCCTGGGTGCAGTTCCCCAGCAGAGATCTGACAGCCTGTGCTGGAGGCCAGCAGGGATGTGGTGTAGATGTGTTCACCGTGGATCAGGTGGCTGTGAAAAGCCGGTGGCTGAGAAGGAGCTGTGGGAAGCCTCGTGGAGGCCTTCCCCTTCACCTGGGAGCTGCATTCAAGCTCCAGCTCTAGCCCTGGGCCGCCGCCTGAGGCACACTGTGGCTGCCGCCTGAGGCACACTGTGGCTGCCGCCTGAGGCACACTGTGGCTGCGCCTGCGCCCAAGTCCCGCACCTCGCTAAGTCAGATACGCGGCCTGGCCTGGGACCTGCCTCGCGACTGCAGACCTGTCTGGCAGCCACAGAGCTGCTGATGGCCCTGGGCACTGCCAGGAGGCCGCTCTGCTCCCCTGGCTCCTGCACGGGGCACAGTGAGGCCCCTGCCCCAGCTTGCCTCTTTGTCATTCGGCTGGTGGCCTGCCTGGTTGTCACCCTGGGCTGGTGGCTTGCCTCCCCTTGCAGAGCAGCCTGCTCCAGCTGCAGTCCTCGCTGCAGTGATCCCCACAAGATCCGATGTGAACCTAGAACATCTGCTTCATACCAGGATCCTTGAATAAAAGTTACATTGTTGAGACCTAAGAATGAAGAATGCTGTTTTATTGAACAAAACAAGCTACTGTTCACTGAATTGGTATTATTTTAGCTGAGGTTGTACAGGCTTTTCCTTCCCAAAGAATCGAGCTGTAGTTTGGCATTTAAACTAGTTTAAAATCAGCCAACATGTTTACCATAAGCAGGTTTCTAAACCGAACGAACTTAAACTCCTATTATAGATGTTCGGCTAGTCGCTCTCACTTTTATACATCCTCAATTTCCTCTGAGTGTCTGTTGTGACATCTGTCAGAGTGAACGCGGGGGAAGGTTGAGACACCCGCCACAATGGTGGCCGAGTACCGTGCTGGGGACAAAGCTTTGCATCTCTCGTCACTTTGAGCCCTCACACGCTTGCTCACTTACGCACTGGGCATACGGTCTGGAAAATCCATAGCACAGGATACGTCTGCATGCAGAAATACCCGTATACAGAAATTTTTATTTCAATAGGAATTTACTTCTAAATAGGCCACTTATTGTCTTTAAATGCTGGCAAGGAATACAAGAATGTTTCCGCTATGAGTCACACAATACTAAGGAAAAAAAAGTGAATTCATAATTGAGGCATCACAGACACTATGGTTTCTCAGTTAAAAGAAGATTAAAAAGAGTCCACTTCTGCGGCTACAAATTTATATTCTATTACTTGGGATTTCCTATAAAAAAGTGATATTATACCGTTGCCTATATTACAACATTACTTTCCTTGATTTGTCTATAAATAGTTCACTAGACCTGCAGTGTGGATAAGTGAGTTCTCGCAGCGGAAATACAGAAGCTCTAAAAGGGGAACAAAGCCCTATTCATAATTTGACTCTTAAGAAATTTTGTCTGTGCAAAGTGCCTGTGTACCAAACCCGTATGTTAACTTCTCTAACCATTTCCATCCTAGAACGCAGAAATGGTGAAATACCTAAATTTTTTATTAAAATACTGCTAAATTGGCATCTAAATGTTGTTTTATGAAACACCTAACTGCAAATATATAGATTAGGGTAAATTAATGTAAAATTATTTATATACATGTGTGAAAAGGCACCTGCAAACATAAAATAAATTCCTGGCCATAGAATTTGTTGGGAAGTAAATTGAAGATCTACGTAGCCTTAATAAATACCAAAGAAAAGCTAGCAGCTGTTATGAATAATTCTTTGAAACATTTTGTTTTAATTTGAATATGTGCATATATGTTTTAATAACAATTTATAATTGAAGTTCTGACAACTATATCACATTTTAATTACAAGACACATTTTCTAATTTTTATTACTTTGATTAATAATTATTTCTATATACTTTCTTTGAAAAATCCCATAAAAAAGCAAAATAGCAAGCCCAATCCCTGGTACTGGTCAGAGACATAGGATCTGAATTCAACTCTAGTTTTCAAAAATTACCTGAATTTGAGTTGCTTGGATTCATGTGGTTTTGTTACTGGTTTCTCAGTTAGATGACTATACATGACTGAATACCTTATTTTCTTGACAGATTGAGCTCTGTGTTGATGATTAAAACAATGTGAATTCGACTACATTTAATTTAAGCAGTCCACTTCAGAACCCACAAGACACACATACAGAAAACCAACCTTACTGTCATCCCCCATAATCTACCTTACTTTTCCCACTATTTTACGTGATTTACAGTGCTGTTATTTTCCGAGCTGTGTTTATGGCTGTGATCTCTTTTCAATTTTCATTCTAAAGTGGTATAATTCACTCTAGCTTGGAAGATCTGGACAGGCCATCACTTGAACCATAGGAAAACAGGGAGAATCGGTGCACCCTCTGTACTCATAGGAACGACCTTCACGCTGCCTTGTACCGGCTGGTGCAGAGGTACCAAAAATCCTGACTCGGCCTCTCTCACAGGAGACACTGAAGAGTCGGTTGCAATGACCCCACCGTGTTGTGCAAGAGGTTTGCAGGATTTGTGGCGGCTGCTGCAGTCCCTGACACTGCAGATCCACATCTTTTCCCAGGTGAGGCGATTATTTATGAAAAAAAGCATTTAAAACTATATGTCTGTAGCTTTATGTATTGATTAAGCTACATATACGTAAGGAAAACTTTCTCTCTTTTTGAGGAAAACTTGGTGAGGGATGGGAAAATGTCTGAACCTCTTTTTTTTCCCCACCCTTGGTACTCCTCCTGCACGGAGTGGGCAACAGTTCTGAACAGCAAAGCAATTTAGTAAAAACACACAGCACAGGCCCATAATAGCAGGTATTTGGTCAAAGCTGCTGGTGGGTGTAGCAAGTACAGTCTGCCTCAAACTGCACGTTCAGCAGCACCAACTCGAATATGAGTAAAAGAGATTCTAAACTATTCTACACACAGACAGTAATTTCTTCTTTCTAGGGTAAAAAAATATAAAAGTATCTGTGATTCGTGGGTTTGTTTGTTTTCTCTTTTCTTTTTTCGTAGAACACAAATGAGTACTTACAGTTTTTTTCATATGCATACTCATTTACAGAAATCCCCCCAAAATACCAACTGATATTTGTATCCATACCAAACCGGTAGGTTTCTATGTGAGAAGGGTGGACAGCCAAGCAAAAAATATGATCTGTAACAACTGCTAGCTTAGCTGCTTTTTTTTTTTTCGCCGCACAGCGTTATCAGTAATAGATACGGTAGGTAAAGTTTCAACTACATGCCTTTGGATGGGAATACTTGCTAAGATCTTCCAGGAAAGTTTACCACGAGAGGGAGCTCTCACGCAGTTGGTTGGTTTTGGGTTTTTGATTGATTGGTTGGTTGGTTGGGTTTTTGGTTTTTTGGTTTTTTTGTTTTCAAACTACGGAGGAAGAGCATGTCAAAATTAGGCAATAGCCAAAACATTGTCAGCTTAATCCCAAAATGTAAATGCATGCAATTATTTATGAAAAAAAGCATTTAAAACTGTATGTCTGTAGCTTTATGTATTGATTAAACTACATGTACGTAAGGAAAACTTTCTCGCTTTTTGAGGAAGAACCCTGCAGCTTCTACTTCCCTGAGAAAACTTCTCCTCATCAATACTGGTAATGTAGGAGTTACTCAAGGGATAAATGCTGAATCTGGTCCTATTTACAGCAGGGTTTGCATTACAGGAAACAAACCAAGCCAAACCAGAGGCAAACAAGTCGGCTCACACATGCTTTTCCCTTTCCCTTCCAATTCCCAGGCAGTGAGAAGGGGGTTGCTTGGTGTAAACGCAGGCAGAGGCTGCCACAGCACCTGTCTTCCCAGGATAAATATCAACATGCTGCCTGGTTTGGAAAGCTGTTTCTGTGTAATGACAAGGATATCGTTCCGCATGGTTTTTCACGTTCTTCAGCGCATTCACTGTCTTGCAAGCTTCCTGCAGATAACGAAATTGCCGTGACTTGTTTTGCAAGAACAGCGATTTTGCCAGTCCAAGGTCAAAATACACCCATCTACACGTCCCTGGGTACTGCTGTGCAGCACACTGTGTGCTCACTAGTTTTGACTTTTCAGGTCAGATGAATCGAGTATTTTGGATCCTTTTTCTAGTTTTTTCATACTGCTGTTACAAACAGTAGTTTGACAATACACGGGTAATTGCAACTATATTGAAATAGTTCTCATAGATATTTTAACTAAAAGTTTCATCAATTTCTTAAGTTTAACAATTTAGAAAAAATAGTATTGATGGAATATTAATAATGTTGAGCTATTGCATCCCAATGTTTTCCAGCATGACACAAAATCATTATACAGCAGCACTATACAAAGGTTTTACACATAACACTGGCATATCATATTGCACCACAGAAACTTAAAAACAGAAAAGCATAATTGATCAAGGTCTAGCAAACTAACCTGCTGCACAAAGCAGATGCAATCATTCATGTGACAAACCACAGTTGAATACTTCTTCCACTACAGACAAACATCTCTGCCACCATACAAAAATGATATAAAGAACACAGTTTTGTAGCAGTGCTTTGAGAAATTAAAGAAGGTGCAATAGACTAACATGATAAAAGAGAAGTGGCTGTATACACATTAATTCTGGCATTGTTTTATTGATCTGTTATTACTATTTTTCATTTCCCACAGTTTTTCATTTTTTTTCCTTCTCTGTATCAAGAAAATTAGCAAACAAATCATAAAAGATTTGTCAGGATGAATTATTTAATTGCAGTATCTACATGTTAAAACATATTTGACAATGAGAAACAATGCCTTGGAGTAATCTAGTAGACAGGCATCAGTCTGACCCCTCCCATGCCCCATTTCTGTAATCAAATTGAGGTAGTATGTACAAGAAAAATACCAGACTATTAGTTTCAACTTCTGTTTCATAAATACGCTGAAGAAAGTGATCTATATTAAATATGTAATTTCAAGAACATCCATGGCACAAGTCAAAATGTAGCAGAGTTCACCAAGTACACTTTAAATACAGTTACATCTAATTTCATCTTTAAGGCCTTGTGAGAAAAATGGGCAATACTTCAACTAGCTTGGTACATATATTGCATCATCATCATCATAACTTTCCTTCGTGAATGAACTGATTTATATTCAGAAGATATTTATTACTTCGTTATTCTGATATTCTTCATTTCAGAGGGAGGAATCCAAAACAGTGATAAATTCAGCTTGAAAAGATACAGATCACCTTTTACAACTAATGTAGGAAAAGTTGCAAAATAAATTCCTATATGACATGACATGGATAACAAAAGTGCCACATTTCTGCTTAAAATAGCATGATATGACACTATTATACCCTGACAGTATTAAGAAAAACCTTGATGTACTGATCTCCAACCCATAAACAAATAAAAGCCTATGGTTATTCCAGAATACATTAAAAGGAGGTGGTATATGATTGAAGGACACCACATCCAAGACGGAATCTGATAATTTGCTTGAAGCCACCCAGTGTGGAATATGAGGCAGAAAGTGCCATCCCAGCTGTGGAGGAACCCAACAGGAACGTACGGACAACGTTCTCATAGATCTCTTCAGTGTCAGCTTAGGCTACGTCAAATGTAATTTACAGGAACTTTCTGAGTGGCCTATGTTTAAATTAACTCTATTTTTATTATTATGGTCTGTGCTTGCTATTTGTGATAAAGAGACTTTTTAATCAAAGGGGTTTTGAGGGATTTTTATGGTTCTTTCAGTGATAGGATTACATCTTCTGAATAGGAAGGATTTTCCAGAAGGCGAAGTCGGTCTGTGAAAGGAGTTTTCTGCTGGAATGACTGACAGGCCACTACAGAAAACCAATAACTGGGTTGCACAAGGTCTCAGCCTGTTAAAGCTACTGCTAGGGAAGAAAAGAGGGTAGAAACAGGGCCTGAAACGCAGTATGCGCTTCCTTATCAGCCGAAGGCATGAAGAGCACGGCATTCTCCCTTCCCAGCCTGTTTCCCTATATGATTCTCACCTTTTTCAGAGCAGGACATTACACGCGATAATTGCACAGCACACTTGTATGGGATGGGGGCGTAGAAACAGGTTTGGTGTGCAATTCAGGTTGGAAATGCGCCTTGCTGGATGAGTGTCGTTTACCTCAGCTCCTGCTGTAACCGCTGTGGTTGCCAGCAAGTCACATTGAGAAGACTGAAGGGAATTTGGATTCTGCATTCAATTACGGGGCTTAATTGCTCTACAAAATATTATGCATTGTACAAACACACAGGAGTAGTGGATTTACGCTCACATGCTTGCATATCAGAAAGAAGATTGCATACCAAAGGAAGCAATCTCCTTAGCTAAGAGGCTTTTAAAAGATCTTTGGCTTGAATGGAAATGCCTTCCTTTTGGAGCCTAGCTCGCTCCCCTAAGTATGAAGTCCACTAGGACTTTGTGAGAACATCTAACAACAAAACTGTGTCCTTTGTCCAGCTGGAGGACTGCTCTAGATTCAAGAGTACTACCCCTGCCTTGCTACAAAAATAAATGCGTATGCAGGAGCTCTATTTGCCAAATCAAAATGCTATTTGTTTGCAGAGGAACCAACATTTATTGGTCCCACAAAAAATAATCCTGTCAAAGGATGTCAAAGGAAACTGCCTTGATCTTATCAGAACACCTCAGCGATCAAAAGGCTACCTATTTCCTAGTGTTACATCAGTGTTCATACAGTAGAAACACTCTAGTGCTGGCAGGTAGTAACAGGATGAAATACAGTAGGCTAATCCCCTGATTTTACAGCGAGGCAATTATTTTTTCCTGTGTTTTCTAAGAAAATGCTTATTAAATGAAATGGGGGAAAAAAAAAAGAGCCACATACTCCAGGCTGGCTTTTTGCCCTTAACATAGCTTTGTGGTGTTGTCTTTGGGCTGACAAAATAGTTTCAACATTTCAAGTGTGTATGTTGTTATACTTTACCCTTCTCCTCAGCTTCCATGCTATTCACAGCAATCAGATGATCTCATCAGTATATGTGCTTTGAATCCAGGGAAATTCAGAAAAGCTAGTGCCATGAGCCTTCCCCCCTCTTTTTGCTTGGAATTTTCTGTCTTAAGAGATTGACATTAACTTGGACTATAATGAAAGGTGAATTTTAAATTACCTGCTTTTTCAGAAAGTTTGGTGGACTGAAACAGTTCTTGATGCTCCAAAAGTTCAGTATCATTTGCTCAGTTCTTTCCTATGTAGCCAACCTCATTAGACCATGAGCTACTTCTCAAACTTTCACAGCAATACATTTGCTTTTTAAGCTTATAACACCAGTGAACCAGATTCTAGTGCACCGAAAACATGTAACGATATAGCTTTACTTTTCTGATATTTATTTTTCCATTTCCAGCAGTTCCTTGAGTCCCATTTTCAATAAAAGCAATGAGTAATTCCATACCAAGTTTTCATAATCTATCTTCATGAATGGCATTGCACACACAGGACAAGGACTATTCAGCTCCATCCAAAATTACAGTTCTTTATATGTGCACGGGTAAATACATTGTGAACACATGATGAGTACTTCATAGTATTTTTGTAAAAGTATAATAAGCTCAAAGTACGATACATACATTTCTGTTTTAAAGGCATCTATAATCTTTTAAATCATCTTTACTATTGTTATACCTAGGGACCGATCAAGCATGGGATCCCGAACTTGCCACATCACACCAAAATCAACAACAGGCTGCTTGTGGTCTCACCTTCTGCTATGCCTGTGGACATAGATCTCTTTTCCTTTTTTTTTTTTTTGCCACATCAATTCCCTGAACAAGCCCCTTGCAAGGTCACACAGATGTCAGTGCCCAGGACACGAAGGCAGTGCAGAATTCCTGAAAACAGGACTTGTGAGAAGCACCAAGGGGGACCACTGTAGCACCAATTTAGTTCGGTTTACACTGCTGTGAAACTGCCATTTGCAGGTGTGGTTCCTCAGTCCGTCCATACCTGCCTAAATCTTGCAGTCAACTGAAGGGAGTACCTCACTTTCCTGCAGTCTCGCCCTTCGCCAGTGTTAGGACTAATGAGGAGAGCGAGACACCCAGTCTGCGCTGCCTTGAAACTAAGCTGAGCACTTACGACACAACAGCTGCCATCGGAAGAGGTCCCACCAGTGCTCGTCTGTCCCCATCCAGCTTCTGGCTTTCTGCTTCTACTTCCCCTGCACCAATTCCAGCACTTGCTTAACCCCAGAGTGAGGTAATTTAGGAATGTGAATCAGCAAAAAGCTAATTCTGGGGGAAAAAAAAAAAAGGAAAAAAATCGAGGAAAAAATTATCTCTCCGAATTTTTTACACAAAGTCAAATTAACACCAGCTCTGGTATAAGAAAGGGAAAGACTGTAGACACGACAGCAAGGGAAGAGAAGGTCAGGCTGTATCAACAGCAGCTTGCAGTTCAGTGTAACGTGAATCCTCCCAGCACCAGAGCGACTGCAGCCCAGCATTGCTGTCCTCGGCCACTGCCCATCGCCAGAGCCCTGAGAGACAGCCCAGATCACTGGCACCAGCTCTGTCGTGTACCCCTCTAAGTCAACCCACAGTGGGCAGTGAGCGCAGGACCTGGCACAGGGGACGCAACCAGGCCCAAGCAGAGCAGCTTGGGCATGAGGAGGAGGAAAGCAACCTCCTTTCCTTTCTTTTCCTTCCCTCTTTCATTTCTCCTTTCCTTTTCACCTTTCATTTCCTCTCCTTTTTCCTTTTCCTTTCATTTTATTAATTTCCTTTCCCCTTTCCTTTTTCCTATCCTTTTTAGTTTCCTTTTCCTTTGCTTTTCCCCTTCCTTTGTTCCACTTTTTTTCTTTCCTTTCCCCTTTCCTTTACTTTCCCCTTTCCCTCGTTTTTCCTTTCCCTTCCTTTTTTCTTTCATTTTTTATTTCCTTTCCCCTTTTTAATTTCCTTTCTCATTTTCTTTCTCCTTTTCCTTTTCCCTTTTTTCCTTCCTTTTCCCTTTCCCTTTTTATTCCCTTTTGCCTTTCCTTTCCTCTTTTTCTTTTCTTTTCCTTTTCCCCTTCTCTTCCTTTTTCCCCTTCCTTTTTCCTTTCCTTGCATTTTTTATTTCTTCCCCTTTTCCTTTTCTTTTTCATTTTTTCATATCCTTTCCCCCTTCCTTTTTCCTTTCCCTTCCTTTTCCTTTCTTTTTCCTTTCCTTTTTCATTTCATTTCCCCTTCCTTTCTCCTTGCCTCTTCCCTTCCCATGCATGTGAAAACCAACACCCATGCTTTCAGAGGGCTGAGGCCACACGGACACGCTGCGAGGACAAGGAGGGGGAGGAAGGAGAAGAACAGGACTTCCTAACATCGGGGGGATTTAGATCAGTTTAAAGAGACTCCGAAACACCACCTCAAGTCACAGACCCTGCACGAAAAGGTCTGTTTTAAATGAAGTCAGCTCCCGGCAGTGCGCATGTGGCTGAGCCCCGCTGCAGGGTTTGCACACCCCGTACCCCGCTGGCTCCCCGGGGGTGTCTCCGCCTCAACCCAGGGCAGCGGGCAGGGCCGAACAGGCTGCAGGGCACCGCTGGACAAAGCCGGGACGCAGCAGCTCCATTTCCCGTGTGCGCTCGCCGCAGCGGGGCTCTGTGCCGGTGCTCCCCGCCCGCACAGCTCTGCTTGCCGCGCCGCTCCTGCCCGCGCAGCTCCCTCCCCGCTCCCGCCGCGCCGCGGTGAGCAGCAGCCGGCACCAGCCGCCCCACGGCACCCGGCTGGGCAGGGCACGGCGGAGCGCGGGAGCCCGCCCGGGGTGCGCCCCCAGCAGCGGCCTCTTCGCCCACCGCCCACCGCCCCGGGCCGGGCGGGAGAAGAGGGGAGAGCCCCCGCTTTCCCAGGGGAGCCTCGCGGAATCACAGAATGTCAGGGACTGGAAGGGACCTCGAAAGATCATCCAGTCCGATCCCGCGCCGGAGCAGGAACACCCAGATGAGGTTGCACAGGAAGGTGTCCCGGCGGGTTTTGAATGTCTCCAGAGAAGGAGACTCCACAACTCCCCTGGGCAGCCTGTTCCAGTGCTCGGTCACCCTGACCTTGAAGAAGTTTCTTCTCATATTTAAGTGGAACCTCCTGTATTGCAGTGTGCACCCATTGCCCCTCGTCCTATCATTGGTTGTCACCGAGATGAGCCTGGCTCCATCCTCGTGACACTCACCCTTTATAGATTTATAAACATTGATGAGGTCACCCCTCAGTCTCCTCTTCTCCAACCTCCAGAGCCCCAGCTCCCTCAGCCTCTCCTCACTCGGGAGATGCTCCACTCCCCTAATCACCTCCGTGGCCCTGCGCTGGACTCCCTCCAGCAGTTCCCCGTAGCACCGCTGCCTCCTTGCAGCACGGCCGGGAGCCCGCGCTCCCGTCCTCCCGCGAGCCAGCCCGGAGGGGCAGGGCACCCCTGCCCCCTGCGCACCGCTTCCCCTGTTTCTCAACACTTCCCGCATCTCCCTCTCCTCGCCCGCCGCCGCCTGCCCCCGGCGCGCCGGCTGCCACAGGCCGCGCCCGGCCCCCGCCTTTGCGGGCAGCGGCGCCGCCGCCTGCCGGCCGCGCGGGGCGCATGCGCCTGCCGCCACCGCGGGGGGGGGGGGAGGCAGCGGGGCGCCTTCCTCCCGCCGCAGCGCGGGGCGGGGCGGGCCGCATGGGCGCGCGCTCGGCGCGGGGCGGGGCGGGAGGCTGGGGGCAGCGGGGAGGCGCGGCGGGGGGTGTGGCGGGGGCGGGGCCGCCGGGCGCCACGCCCAGTGTAGCTGTAGCTGGCGCTGGCGGGGCGGCCCGCGGACGCAACTTCCACGGGACGGAGGCGGCGCCGCCGCAGCCGGGCGGAGGAGGGCGCGGCGGAGCGTGACCGGCTCCGTGGGGGCTCGTCCGACCTGGTCCGCGGCGGGGCCGACGGGGGAAGGGGAGCGAGCGAGCGGCGCTGAGACCCGCCGAGGCGAAGTTTGGAAGCTGCCCCGCGGGCAAGCGGGAGGAGTCGGAGGCCGCGGCGTCGGGAGCATGAGAGGTCTGCCCCGGCCTCACCGCTGCTGTGTCCGCGGGAGGACCGGCCAGTGCCCGCGGCGGTGAGAGGCGGCCCGGGGAGCGCCGCTCGGTGCCTGCGGGCGGCAGGAGAGAGAGCCAGAGGCGGCGGCAGCTCCCGCGGGGACCCCCACGGCTGCCCGCCCTCCGCCGAGGTGCCTGCGAGCCCCCTCCGCCCCGCAGGGCGAGCCTCAGCGCCTGTTCTCGCTCTTAATTTCCCGTCCCCCGGCGGGGGAAGAGGAGGAGCAGCGGCGACGAGCCCTCCTGGGATCCCCCGAGGACGACGCGGAGGCGCCTGGAAAACCCCGAGCCCGACGAGGCGGCCCCCGCCGACCCCTCCACCCTCGGGGCCGCCGCAGCCTCCCAGCCTTGCGTGCGCCCCCGTCTTCCCGTCCGACTCCGGGCTTCACCCTGCGGGCAGGCTCGGGGAGGAGGCCGGAGGAAGCCGCCCGTGCCCCTGGCGGCGGGTGCGCGCATGGAGGCGCCGGGCGCGGAGCCGGCGCGGAGGGGGCGAGGAGCGGCTCCATGAGCGCCGCGGCCCTGCCGGGGATCGCCGCCTCGCCGGGCGTTTCCCTCCTGCCGCCGCCCGCCCTGCCCTGCCAGCGCTTCCGACCCTGAAGCCGGTCGGTTCTTCGTCGCCGTGAAAAAAACCACCACCACCACCACCACCAACAAAAAACCAAAAAAACTTTTGCGCAGCGGCCGAAGATGGAGGCTGCCGGGATGGATTATTTCTGCGAGCAGGTACAGCAGAAGGACGTGGGCCGCAGGATGCAGGTCGGCCCGGAGCTGCTGGAGTACCTGGGCGACCCGGCGAGGTCCTCCGATCTGGAGCAGGACCAGCAGCGCCTTGACAAAGTGATCGACGAATTGACAGGATGGGTCAACTCTAGTAATTTTAAGGTGAGGAGGCTGGTCGGCGGGGCTTGGTACAGGAAGACCATGATTCATCATGGTAGGGAGGTCCGGAGGTCCGGATTACTCTGTAATCGATACGAGCAGAAATACAACTAAATCTATAACAGTTTTTATCCCTCCCCCACAAAGGGGAATTCAGAAATTTTGGGAGGGGTTCGTTAACATTTTCTTGTTTCTATTTCTCTGTCCTAAAAGAAGCAGTAATGTTTGGGGGTGTTTTTTGTTTGGGTTCTTTTTTTGTTTGTTCGTTGTTGATTTTTTTTTATTATTTTTTTTAAAATCACTGGTTAAAAGGGTTTTTTTCCAGATACTTGGGTTGTGTTTCTTATTCTGAGAGAAGATAGGTAGTGATTTTTTTTACTTTTTTTTTTTTTTTTTTTGCTACCACTCCCATTCCATCGTCTCTGCACTTGGGTGTAACGTTTCCTGGGATTGCCTTGATTTTCTGTAGGCCGTAAAGAGTGCTGTTTGCCCGCGTTCGTATTACGCCGTGTGCGTTTTATACGATGTAATGAATAATTTGCTTCTTGGGATCCCTGTTGTAAATTTAAAGTTGCTCATATCGTCTTTAGGTGACTTTCCTGTACGTGGGAAGTTATATAGTATCTTTACAGCAGCCCAATGATGACTCACGTTTTGGTTGGGTTTTTTGTTTGTTTGTTTGTTTATTTGGGTTTTTTTTTCTGCGTTTTTAGGCTGACCTACGAGAAAACTGATCACTCCTGCGCACGCCTTTTGTAAGATTTGTAATTTTTTCTGACGGCGCTCAGCCGATAACGCAGTTGACAGCGCAGTTTTACTACCGAGGGCAAAAACCGTGTTCGCATTGGCGATTTCTCCCCCCCTCGTTCGGTGTGTGCGGGCGGGCGCTGCCGTCGCCGGGTGGCGATGTCGCTCCGCGGGTCCCTGTGCTCTGGTCCCCTCACCTCCCTCTCCTGCCCTGCGGGATGATTGACTTGCCCTTTGGGCCTTTGAACGTAGTGTAGTGAGGTTAATGTAATTTTTTCCTATTTGCTTAGGCTCAGGACGCAGGCCTGGGAGTAACTTGTAAGTGCCGTGTCTGTTCGTGAATTTTTTTTTTTTTAAATTTTTTTCTCTGTTGACTCTACAGTGCTGCGTACTTGCCAGTGTTTGCACACAGCACTTCTGAGTTTGAGGTCTGAAACCAATAGGGCTTAACCCTATTTGCACGTATGATTTAATTTATTTGGCAGTGTATTTGTCATTAAAGGTCAGGTTAACTTGAGGAAATGATGTGCTGGACAAGTATGATTTATTTGCTTTTTAATTTCTCACTTGAGAGCAGTTGTTGGTGGTAACTGATTACTGTGAAACCTAGGCAGGTGTTTAAAAATACCCTTTTGTGTAAAGACGACTAGATACTTATCTCAATGGGATAACGCAAAAATTTCTTTTCACACTTTTAAATTTACAAAATTGGGCATAAATACTTGAAATTTTCTTTTCAAGGTGTATTTGGCATAACACAATACATTCTGCTTGCTGTTGATGTGAGGTGACAGAACTCCTCAGCTGTTCCAACTGTAGGAGAAATGAGGACTATGCAGTACTTCAGGTCACAAGCCTCAGTCATACAAGATAAGGTTAAGAGTATTACGAATTCGAAGCGTTTTAAAAATAGTTTGCATAATAAATATTTTTTTTTAAAAATGTGTCCACTTACTGGTGGCTCTTTATACATACGCCATTCCAGTTCAAAGCGTATTATTAATATATACGTTAAATTGACTGCGACAGCACGAGATCTCGGATGTGTTGGATCAGTTCCAGTGTTCCTTGCTGTGGTGGTGACTGTCAGCATCTGCTGCTTCAGAAAGAAAATTAAAAACATTATGGAAAACTCTGGTTTCATCTTATTTCTTATCTTATATAAGCATAGATGTTACGTGTTTAAGTGGTAGATCTGAGCTTGTTATTAAACTCAGGGCCGGACTGATATCATAAGTAATGAGTACCACAGGCTTACATGTATTTTCAAGAAAAATATTGAAGTAATATTTATTTTGGATTACTGTATTTTTAATAAATTGTTGGTTACCCTTTCCTCTGCTGAGGAGTGGATACGTAGAGCACTTAGACAATTCCACTTAACCTCTCTTCTTATATTTTGCTGAAGGTCTTGCAGGTCTTCAAAGTCTCAGAGTAATTAATCCCTACCTGTTGATGTGGCTGTTTAATTGAGCAGTGATAATGGCTGGCAACTAGGAGCTCTAGGTTCAACTTCATGCTGTGCATGAGAAAACTTTCTATGAAATGCCACCCTAAAAAGTTTCTGGCTCGCATAACCAGAAGGGAAAGGATCTGGATAGAATAGGAAGGTTGATTTGGCAGACTTGATAACGAGTGGGGAAAAAGAAAATAGGTGTTCAGTAAACAAGCGTAGACTTGTTGTCAAGTTGTCTCAAAAAGATTTTGGCCATCTAAATAGTGCTTTTTTTTTTTCCTGAAGTTTGCAGCTATTTGTAGTGATTTAATAAACTGCCTGGCAATTCCAAGCTAAGAAAGCAGATAGGAAAACTTCTGAGTTCACCTGACTCATTCAAGTGGAAAACACAATTGCCAGTTTGAGTTACTGATAAATCAAAGAAGCGGGATTAAAAATGTGTTGGCTCATCTGCAAATGGTGTATGGAGTTGTAGTGAAAGTTGGTTGCAGAACACAAGGAGTGACCTAGAGAGAGAGAAATGAGTCATTTCAGAGGCTGACCTTAGTGGTCTGTGATGGGGACTTGAGTTACGATGTATATGCAGTCGGTGATAAATTAGCTTCCAAAGACTGTTGAAAACTTTGCAACATCAGGGACTACACAGATGTGCATAATTTAAGCTTTTATTTTGGATCTCATTAGAATGAAAGAGTTGCTCACTGAACTGAAAATTGTTTGCTTGGTGTCCTGGTACTGCAATCTGGTTTACTTCATATTGATTGGAACTGACCTCTCCCTACAACGTAGAGCTTTGGTGTTTGTTTTGTTTTTCTTGCAAAATCACCATTTTTCCCAAGACTGTGAGGAATAGTGGAGAAAAAAAATAAGGGCACTGAACTCTGAAATGTTTTTAAGGAGTTGGATGCAAAGTAGTAAGAGCTGGGTGATGGTATTTTTCTGCTGATATTCTTCTCAAACTCTGAAATATTTGGCAGTCTCAAAAAATTGGAGCAGTGCTAATGTTTGAGTTCAGGCTCTCGGGTGAACTTCAATCAGTAAATTAATTCCCCATTCTGAGAGTATCGCTATTGATGGATATTAGCTGGCTTTACTAGGTTAACCTGGATAGTCAGCTATGTATATATGAGCTTTAATTAACACATCTCTTGTGTCTCTCTTGTACTCGATAGTCACTTGAAATAATTACAAGATTATCTAACTTAGTACAGTCTGGTGGCTCAAACTGTTCTGTATCTGACTCAAGCAATCTGGAAATCTGCTTTGAACTTCTGCTAAAGAGATATGGGATGGAGAAATACTACTTTTCTAGTAGCGATTTGCAAATCTACTGTTAGCATGTTGTGAGGTTTTTTTTTAAGCCCACCAGAATTGAAGAGTTACCCTCTTAAAATTTACTTTTTGAGCATTAAAGCCACCTTTCGGTTCTTGATGCAAATCACACCTGATCAAAAAGCCTATGACTAAAATTCGGGTAGTTTCTTAAGGTAATTTTGTGTGAGAAGAATAATCAGTAATGCTTGTGACTGTGAGTCATATTTGGATTTCTTACCTTTGTAGTCCATATTTTACCTTGTTTTATTCCTCAGCTGCAGTAAGAAAATCATTAACAATTACTGGGTTTATGTCAGAGCAGCAGGTTATTTGCCATGCACAGAAAAAATACAATTTCACACTATCTGTTCCTGATAGTGCAGATAATCTGTTTATTTTAGGCAAATCCTTGGAGTTATCTTTTATTCTATGCTTCCTGTAGAGTTAGATTTTCCTTGGCTTTGTTTGTTTCAACATCAAATACTGTAAGATACTAAAATACCACTGATGTTTTTGCATTTTTGTAGTTCCTTGTTTTGGCAAGTATTTATTTTGATTTGTCTTTAGTTCAACAGAAGGCCAGCAGGAGGAGCGTTCAGTTTTCAGAAAGGAAGATTTAAACTGTAGTTTTGCAAATAGTTAAGTGGTTAGGATTTTTATCTGAAGTCCTCGCAAAGAGATAGCAGCAGTTATAACTTTGACTGTACGTAAGTATGTGAGGTAGAAGACAGAATTGAAAATTATGTCAGCAAAATACAGAGATCTGAAAAAAAAAAAGGAAAGTTCAGAAGTAAGAAATGTGAAGTCCTACATTTCAGGGAGGATAATCAAAGGCACTGGCGTGCAGGGTGTGAGGCATGTGATTGAGTAGCAGTCCCTAGGAGGAAAATGTGTGGGTTATCAGGATCTGAAGTTGAACACAAGCCGACATATGCTACACAAAAGGCAAATGCTGTAGTGAGTTGTAGGCCTGTAACCTGCAAGACAGAAGAATGGAATAAAAGAGGACACACTTCCACCTTAATTTTTCAGTTACTGGATAGATCCTGGTATTTCCTTAGTCTTTATCAAATAGTGGTAATTTAAATGTCTTTGGTGGAGGAAAAATGTTTGACTTTGAGCTCTTTGATGAATTTCATTATTCCTTTCTTCAAGTTGTTTCGCCTTGGCTATGTGGGAGCTACTGGCCTTATTTCTGTGCAAGGAGAATGTGGCTTGACCTGTCCATGTATGAATCCAGTTTTAGTTTTCAAGCTCAATGATTTGCTTCTTTGTCTTGAGTAATAATTATTGTTTTTTCATGTATTATTTATGTTCTGTTCATATAATGTTAAATAAACTATTGCATGTTAGCCAAATAATGAAGCAGATCTCCAGGAGGCAAGGGAAACTTGAAAGAAGTTTTAATTATATTAAGTTTCGTTAAAACTAATTCTGTCCAGCCTTTAATTAGGAACGTGGAACATATAGTTTCAAACTCTTGGTCATGTCCTCCAGAGGCAGAATTGACGGTTCTCAAATGTTCTGCAGCTGTGTGTAATCCAACCTAACTGTAGTCCCTGTTGAAACAGCAGCTCTGCTGCTCCTGTGGCCAGGCATTCTCACTCTCGTTCTTGGGGCAATTAACTTTCTGTTGATGTTGAATTCATTTTCCAGCTGATTTGACTGATGCTACGGGAGAGACAAATGCACCAGAGCAAATATGCCTGGAAGTCAAGAGGGAGAACAGGGCTCTCTCCCTCTTAGCCTGCAGTTTGATTGATCTGGGTGTGAACGGAGACCCTGGCCGAGCTCTGTGCAGGGTGCAAGCGGAGGGGTGCGTCCTTCAGAAGAGAATTCACAGCAGCCAACGCACGTCAGCCACACGCGGTTCAGCATTTGTTTTTAGCGGTGTTTCGGGTTTAAGCAGTTTGATTCCCAGGCTGCTGAACTGTGATGGTGCATCGCGCCATCATCGCTCTGAGGCCAGGGCTTGGGAGGCTGCACAGTGAACAGGCTCAGGGAGGAGATCTGGCCAAGAAGAAGGTGCTTTTTCTTGTTCATTTGTTGGACTAGTTTCCTAAAGCAGGTTACTGTTCAGCTGCATGAATACTCATCTCCTCTCAGAAGAATAGCTGGTGCCAGGAGTAGGAGTAAGTAGCAGAGAATGGGAATCACTGTATGTTTAATACAATTGAATAAGAGGAAGTGGGAAAGAAAATAGGAGACCTTGGGCACGAAAAGAATGATATTCTTTTGGAAGAACTAAGTCCTAAAATAAAGTGTTTCTTTGTTTTGCTCCATCAACATGCCTAGAAAGGCTTTCAAGTGCATTTTTCTTTGGGGGGGGGAAGCTATTTCCTTTTTTTTTTTAATTATTTATTCTAAAGAGAAATACCATGCATCCCATTGTCTTCCCACTGAGCCTTGCTTTTAAAGAGGCTTTGTCTTCAAACTTTTTCTACTGCAGCACATAGAGTTTAAGCCAGGCAATTTAAAAAAGAAAATGGCTTAAAATGTCAGGTGTTGCTGTATGTCATACTTTTGTTTTATGCTCACTCTCCTCGGAACAATGTCTATGAAAAATTTATGACAGTGGTCAAGGGAGGAATGTTTAATATACATAGGAGCAAACTGCGGATATTCCTATAATGGATCAAGCTGGAGGTAGTGCACGGCACATTTTAGAGTAGGGGTCCCTGGATTGTCCACAGAATACAGAACAATTTGGAGTCCGAACTCAAGTCAGTTTGAGAGATTTTTAAATAATGGAAGGTTGTAAACATTTTTGCAGTAACCATTTTGAGTGTTACACTAATGTGTTCTTCAAAATTGGGCCAATGTTTCTTAATTAATGAAGGGGAAAGGAACGTTACAGTTTCCATCACGGGGAAAGGGCAGTTAAACATTTTTTTGGGGTTTGTTTTTTGGTTTTTTTTTTATATAAGCTTTAACATTTTAATGACAGCACCATGCTTGCTTGTTTTGGCTGCTGTACAGGAGAGGTCAAAATAACAAGGACCTCCCAGATCTACGCCTGTTGAGAAGGACCTCTGAGGAAACCAAGCCTTCTCAGTGCTGAACCACACTCCTCAGTCTCTGGATAAATACGGGTGATTCAATCAGTAATCCTCTGGTGGTATGGTTACTTGCACTGCAATGCTGAAATTATTTGTGGTTGGCCATCACAGAAGGGTAATGAAAGGAAGATTATCATAAGAAGTTTGGTAGTCTATACCCCTTTTGAGAAAGTGAGGGTTGCAGCTGATGTGTAGTTTTAACAGTATCAAAGATTGGATACTCTCAGGAGAATCTTAGCTCCTAGTTCAAGTTATACTTGCAAAATGTTGAAGTCAGTAAACTTGGATTTTTAGATAGAGGAGGTTTTGCATTTGCTGAAGAGCTCACGACTCAAATTGTTGAGCTTGAAGACTTTGCTAGATTACCAGCAACCTCCCTCCTTGCAATGTGATGCGATAGACATTAAAAAACAATTGTATGCATCTTTGCAAGTGTGTCATTTGTACTCTTGAAGATGAAAGAAGCAAGAGAATGGAAATAAAGCTTTCTTGTCAGCTAAAATATCTAACGTACAGATGACGCGTGTGGTAGCTTCAGCAGCCAGGGTTGCAGTTTTGGCTGCTGTCAGCAGAGGCAGCTGCTCAGCTGATGCTGAGTGGGAGGATTGCAGCAACGCGCTTTCTTGTACAAGGGAGAACAGAGTCTGAAGATGACCAGGCTGGGACTGAAGAAGCAAAAAGGAACGACATGGACCTATTGGAGAGGGTCCAGAGGAGGCCACCAATATGTTCAGAGGGCTGGAACAGCTCTACTGTGAGGACAGGCTGAGAAAGTTGGGGTTGTTCAGCCTGGAGAAGAAGAGGGTCTAAGGAGACATTACTGTGGCCTTTCAGTACTTAAAAGGGGCCTGTAAGAAAGATGGGGACAGACTTTAGCAGGGACTGCTGCGACAGGACAAGGGGTAATGGTTTTAAACTAAAAGAGGGGAGATTCAGGCTAGACATGAGGAAGAAACTTTTTACAGTGAGGGTGGTGAAACACTGGCCCAGGTTGCCCAGAGTGGTGGTAGATGCCCCATCCCTGGAGACACTCAAGGCCAGGCTGGATGGGGCTCTGAGCAACCTGATCTGGTTGACGATGTCCCTGCTCATTGCAGGGGGGTTGGACTGGATGACCTTTGAAGGTCCCTTCCAACCCAAACTATTCTATGGTAACCACCTGGGCTGAATAAATGACCCAGGAAAAATGGAAGCGTCCTTCTGCCCATGGATCCAGGGGCAGTTTTTGGTACCTGCAAACTTTTGGGTTAAGGGCAAGAGTGGAATATGGGTAGATCCCAGTGAAGTGGGTGGAGAGAATTAGAATGGGAAGCAGTAAAGTGAGCAAAAAGTGATTGAGTATCCTGGTGAAATAGGAGAGAAGTGTATTCAGGGAGGTGAGTAAAGAGAACGAGGAATAAGAAACTTCAAGAAGTGAAGCAGAAGAGACTGCTCATACATATACATGTTTTGGTCTCATATTTAGCTACTTGCAAGGTGCTTGAGATTATTTCAGAATTGAGAAAGTACACCTTTAGGCTTGGCTGGCAATACTTAAACAAAAAAAAAATCTCATTATGTTCTTGCATATGTCTTATTCCAGCATTGCAGTGCTGGAACAATGCTTGTTCTTGCAGGGTGTAGTTGTTTCGCATGCTGTCTTGTTTTTGTCAGTTGATTGTTAGTGATACCACAGCTGTCCCCATGGTGACAGGAAGTCCAGTGCCTTAACTCTATTCTTTTGGAGTTCCAAATAGTGACCTCTGTAATTCTCCCACTAAATTCTCATGACTAGTTTGCAGATTGTGATCTGCAGAATCTATACAGTTCAGAGATCCTATGACCAAATCCAAGGACGTTCATTTTAAGGTCATTTTGGCAACTCATGTAACTAGAGATGGTTTCCTGGCAGTGTCCTGTCCCTGGATGTCCCCTACAGGGATCGGAAATTGCAGAGTCATGGCGAGAGTAGTAATAAGCATGCATGGTTAACCAGGTATGGTTTGAAGAGCAGTATTTCTTTTCCTAGCAAAGACTTCTATGCCTGGACGTTGCCCACAGAAGAGCAGTGGCAATGCTGGAAAGAGTACGTAGAAGGAGCGGTGGAAAAGGAGCAAGCTGCAGAGCAAGAAATAAGCTCATTTCCTAATCACTTGCTCACTTCATAATCATGTTTTGGTTGGAACCTCTTGATTTCACTAAAGAGTCTGGTCCTTTCCGGATCAGATAAAATATTTCTCAGTTGGACTGGCAATTTTGTTGTGATCTAGGAAGTCAAGGATGGCCTTGAACACTGGCTTGTTAAAGCGTATCTCAACAACTAACCAAATCCAGTTCAAACAAGCCTAAATTTCTTCTCCACTGTGAACCTCAAAAGCAGTATTTAAATGCGTCAAACAATAGTGAGCTGATGAATCAGTCTCAACATACAAAGGCTCCTTCTAGGCAGCAGGCAAAAGGCTTAATGAATGCAGAGTAAGAAACAGATCCAACCCTTCTAATCCCAGAAAGAACACATCCCTCATTGGAGCTGGTGGGGAAACAGCCGTGATGGCGAGAGGTTTTTCTGTTGGTAGTGGAAGGACTGTGTTGGTATGCGGTCCCACACCATGTCTGAGAGCTTGGAGCCTTTTTCTTGCAGATCAGTTCTGCCTTGACTTGTGGAGTGGTGTGTGTGGTGTTTTACTTTTGGTTGGTTTGGTTTTTTGGTTGGTTGGTTTTGTTTTGTATGCTGCTCATGTGGCCCCATATGAATTGTTAAGGACTCCTTCCAAAGGGCTGCTTGAACACTGCGTGGATCATACCCACCAGGAGATGCTGAAACTCAGAACATTGTGTGTCAAAGCGGAGAAATGTTAAGACTGATTTACAAAAACAGTAAGAGGTAGTTTATTTGGAATACTCTGCAGTGGTGTGCTTCAGCTGACTTGCTTTGAAATGTGGAATGAGAGCCAGTTCTGTAGCTGGAGCAGTTTCCTGTTACTTCCATCCTGAAGTCACATTGGACTTTCTCACTCTGCAGATATTGTGATGTTTCGTACCTGTTATCTTTTCAAAGTTGCCAACCATAGAGGACTTTCTATGAGCTAAAGAATAACCATCATGTTGTAGTTAGAGGATTGCTCCTTTAAAACCATAGTAACCTGTTCCCTTACCTCTCATCTGTAAAGGTTCTTTTTCAGTAGCTGTTAAAGAGATGAGAATTTCGCAGCAGTGTTTGTTACATTTTTGCATTTCTAAAAGCCAGGGTGGGTGTCATACCTTACTCTGACTTACAAAGGTATCTTTTGAAAGCTTTATTTCATCTCGTGCAGTCTGAACAATATATTTTTGTACAGTAAGGACCTCACAAGACAAAACTACTCTTTGAGATATTTAAATTGATAGTATTTACTGAAGTGTCTTATGTACACTAATTATTGAAGTAGAACCCCTGCTGCATTCATTAAGCAAATCTTTGGCTCTTTGCAACTGTCTGTCAGTGTCATATTGGCAACTGGTTGAATGGTTAATCAAGAAAATTGTGACTTGCGTCATAAGGGGTGATTAAGCTTTACCCATTCACAGGGAGGGATACTAAAATATGGAATATGCAGGCATTATCTCAGTGGGTGCTCTTGATCAAAATAAAATGGTAATACAGAAAGGAAATACAAGTGATCAGATTTTTTGTTGGCAATAATGGTCATGGCAGGATGAACAGCTGTTTGTCTAGCAGTTATTAAGCCTCTGACCCTTAGGCATATGGAGGTTCAAATCTTTTGTACGGCCACTGTTTTTACACAGGTGAGTTGTCAAAAACAAGCAATCCCACCCCCAACCAAAACGAACCAACCAAAAAAACAAGGCAAAAATAATCCCACAAACCACGTCCAACCCCTAGAGGCTAAGCACTGGAGGAATTAACCAAGAAATACACCTTACTCAGAATTCTTCTTTGGAATTAGTAAATAGTAGATATGTAGTAAAAAACAAACAAACAAAACAACAGCCACATGCTTTACTTTTTAAAATCTCTGAACTGCTGTTGTTGGGAATGGTAAAAGTCATCAAGAGAAAATTTAGAAAGAGAATCAACTGTGTGGAGAAGAGAGAGACTCTCTGTAAGTACCTTTACAGAAGGCAAGGCTGCAGTTTGTGTATTAATAGACCCCAAAATACTTTAACAGGAAAGGTATCTCAAAAGTTGTCACTGGAAGACAAGTCTAAGGTTGGGTTTGTAGTCAGGAAAGAGACACATAGGAAAACAGTGTATATCCAGAATAAATTTCTTATTTCTTTCAGGCGTCACTATTTAGATTGAGACTTTTGTCTTGAGTGTCATATAGTTTGACAACCTGGAAAAGAACATTAAAGGAAACGGCTTTAGGGAAGCCTTGACATTACCATTAAAGCCGACTTATATTTTTTGTTTAAGTTAGTTATCAATTATAGTATTCTGTTATCTCATCCTAAACTGTAGACACAATCACTTGTTGGCAAGTGTTAATTTAAGCCAGTTATGCCATCCACTTATATTTGCTATTTTCTGTTTTAATATGTAATAAAATTGTGTAAATTTCCAAGTAAGTTGTACCAGCTTGGGACAAAGTTTTGTACATACTGTTTAAAGGAGATCTGTTGTACTAATACTGAATTTATTTAAATCAGTTTAATTATGTGTTTGCTTCAGATCCTAGATTTTATGGAGACCTTATTTGTCTAGTTTCCCGTGGAAACAAGGCGCATGTGATCCCCCGTGTGCGTGGGCCGTGTGTATTCCCATTCGTCTCCAGTCAAATTCTTTTTGGCCTGTTGTCTAGTGTGGACAGCTGTGACAGATGAGGATCTTAAAGAAACAGAGCTGTCCAAGAAAATGTAGTTCCAAGTTTTATGAAAGTAAAAAGCTAATGGAGGGGAATAATTCTGCTCATGTCCTTGTGGGGAAAAAACTTGCAGTGTGTGTCTTATTAGAAAACAAAGAGGAGGAAAAACTCTTGTGAATGCCCGAGCTTCAGGAGATCCTTCCTTTGGCATTTGCACCTTCATAGGCAGCAAACTGAGTTAACTACACGGTGTGAAAATGCAGGTTCTGGTGCTCATAATGAACTATTGTAGGAAATTAAGGATAAAGTCTTGGAACAGCATGCAGGATAGTTAAGAGTTTTAAAAAAAGTGTCCTGACTTGTTACAATAAAGTTTAACTGATCATTTCTGACCACATTTTTGTTTCTATATTAGTGGATATTGTTCTCTCATCTAGTTTCTGTTTATAGGTGGAAACTTCCTCACAATCTCAGTTGTATTTTTTTTTTTTTTTTTTTGAACAAGAGCAAATGAATTAAAAACTTCCCTAGCTTAACAAGCAGGTGGACAAATGGTGTGGTCTGAACTGCTAGGGAAGGCAGTATTAGCTTTTCTCTATTGTTTTCTTTTGGGAGTTTGGAAAAAAATGTAATGACCTTAGTGGATGAGCTAAGTAGCTAGATTGAAGGAAGCTCTAAGAATCTGGGAAACTGTTTAAACCATGTTTGCGTGGTGGTCTCAGCCTGGTAACTGCAGCCTACCTCCTGCTCCCCCACTCTCCCCGTCCCCTTTTTTTTTTTATATTGTTGTTAAGGCATTCTGTTTGTTTTTTCTTTCAGCAACTTAGAAAGCTGCAGAAGAGGTAAGGCCTAAAGCCTTACTGGTACCTGTTTCAAAGGAATTTTGACTTTTAGTTGATACTGAGAAAGCCTTCGAGAGTCATCTTTTAAAGAAAATGGGGGACAGAACTGCAGTCCAAAGACATATTCCAGAGGGGGAAAAAAAAAAGCGCTCAGTCCTTATAATTCTTAATTTGAATTTTAATAATTTTTAGTTGAAAATACTAAAACATTGGATTTCTAATACTTATTTTCTTTCTGGTTTAAGACAAGTACTGAAAAATCTTCACTGCTCTGGTATATGTAAATATACTTGATCAATTTCAAACATATTCTGATAACTATCTTAATGAAAACTTTCAAAGAATTGTCAGCTCTCTAATTTGAACTTTATTTTTAGGCTAAGATAGAGTCTTTCAGCATGCTTGCATATATATATGTCTAATTTCTTTAAAATATAAAGAATATAAAGAATATAAAATATATATAAAATATAAAGAATTACTTAGTGATCTGTTTTGAATATGTAATGCTTTTGTTTCAACAGGTATCATTACTGGGATTAGATGTTTTAGGTGCCTTTGTCGACAGACTATCAGGACGCTTTAAACCCTATATAGGAACTGGTAAGTTAAATATAACTCTTTTTCTTAAGACCAAAAAGTAACAGACACTTTTTTTTTTCTGTCCCCTAGCAGCTGAAGTGTAACATATTGAAAGCTTTTTGAGCTAATTATACAGGATGTTTCAAAAAGATGGACTCAATTTCAAAGCAGTATACAGGGTGTTTCAGAAAGATGGACGCAATTTGAAATCACTATATCTCTGCAACCACAAACTACCCATGAATGAAACTCTTGCCGCTTGAAAGGGAGGGGCATAGAGTTTCAAATGGTAACTGCTAGATGCCTCTCCCAGCCATTTGTAAGTTTTTGTTTAATTGTAACATTGCTGTAGTGAAATACACTGCTTTGGAATTGGGTCCATCTTTATGAAACATCGTGCAATATATTGGTAGGCATCTTATTGCTGTTGTTGGAATTCAAATAATTTTATATTAACTTGTAAATATTCATTTGTCATGCAGTCACTGATTTCTAGATGGTGGCTGGGATTTTTTTAAAGGTTTGAGGAAAAACTTAAAAGTAATTAGTTTCGTACTATGTAGTTGCTTATCGCTCCCATGCTAGGTACTTGCTTACTGCTTCCCAAGACAGTCATCTAAAAATTACATGGGAATGTAAGTCCTATCTTGAACTTGTGTTAAAGATTGAAGGTTTTATTTGTAGATCGTTTTAATTAGAGCCTTACGTCTGGTGAAGCCTGTGGTTTCAGAGTACTGTGTGGTCCACCTCCTGTTTCATAACTGGACTGTAGCATTTAGACTAAACTTTTTATGGGATTAAAAAAAAGTACTAACTGTTATTCTTTTGTTAAATGTTTACTGAAATGAATTTCAAATTAATGGATCTACATGTGCCTGAGTGTGAAACAGCTGTTTTGGGAAGTACAAGCAAACAGCGCTGCTCAGCTCATTTTGCTGATGTCCTTGAAAGCAGATAGTGATACTAGGGCATTAATGTTGGTGTTATATCACTGGCTATTTTTAACAGAAGTTTCTAGCTTAATGTCCTTTTCCAAAATTTGCGTGAATTATCTTGCATCTTGTTCCCACATGCCCAGCTATATTGAATTGTCTGTCAAAATGTTAAGCTTCCTCTTCTTTGTGTCTACTTTTGTATTTAAGAGTTAAGAAATCAGTAAAATTTAAAGTTTAGGAATACAAAGCATAGTTTATAACAAGTTACTAACTAAAATTGTTGAAAGCATATTTTGGGATGGTGTAGAACTACTGCAACAGTGTGCTACAGAATTTAAATCCATTTTGTTGCAGAGGTTTTTTTCTTTGGCTGGGTAGTTTTGTATTGCAGCAGTGTAAGGGAACCAGAGGTGTATTGTGCTATGCAGAATACTGATTTCTGAATAGTCTCCATTTCGCTAGCTATGGTAAACTTCAGAGTGTTACTCTGGCTTGGTTTATATTTTAGTGGTGTGCAGAAATTAAAATTACAGCAACTTCGAGATTGGAAAGCTTTTTTCATTTCTTCTGTGTTGTTTTTTTTCTTCCTAAGTGCGAACTATTTGAGAATAGGTTGAAAATAATAATTTTTTTCGTCCCAGGATTTGAGTAGTTTGAGATTATGAGCAAATGGAAGATTTAAATTCCAGTACTCAGTAGCATTTATATTAAAAAAAAAAAAAGTATTCTTGGCACTGAATGACTATCGAACATGTGTAACATCAATAGACATCTGAAGCTGTGTATTCCAGAAGTACTTTTTAGAAAAGCTGAGTAGTAGTGCCTTCAACTGAAACTGAGCATCACCAGAAACAAGACCGGTAGAGTGCATTATGTTGAACATGCAAGTCTCTGTTGTGTATGATCAACTTTTATATAAGCTTAACAGACACTGAAATGTTAGTATCAGTAAAGGCAGAAAACAAATCTTTATTTTAGATGACTTTTTAAAAGAGTGATTTATAGGATGAATTCTCTTCAGTTGGTGGCTGTCTCTCCAAGTCTTACAACAAGATTGGTACCATTTTCAGTTTTTATCAGTGAAGCAATGATACAAAAACTTCATTGTAAGTGTCTGGGAGTGTGGATGGTCTGGGGTTTATGAGAGTAATTAAAAGCACGCTGGTGAGCAAGAAAACTGCTTCCTTCAACCAAACTTAAAGAACCAGCAGTTTCCCAAATCATGTTCTGTTGACTCCGCAGATTTGGCTTCTAACGTAATCTGAGAATGAGTCCAGTCAGTCAGATCAAAGACTCGTGTCTGACAGGGATCCGTTTGCAGATGCCTGAGAAGAAAGTGAGGACAGAACAAACGCATTGGTAATACCTTCAGTATGAAGCCCTAGCTGTCAGCAGTCTTGCAGCTTAGGGCCAGCTAAGGCAGATAGTATCTTCAGTGTCTCCCCTGTTTTCTTATAGCTTTATCTGGTTGGTTTTTGAACCCACGTAGACTTTTGGCTTCTACAGTGTTCTGTAGTAATGCTTAATTAGGCAGAACTCTTCTTCTGGAGTGGCTGCCTGATAACTTTGTGCTTGCTAGACCCTGTGTTAGAGAGGTGAGCCATCCTTTCTTGTTGACTGCCAGTCTCCATTTTACGGATCTCTGCTGTGCCTCTCCTCTGCTATCCCTTCACCCCTCTCCCCCTTTCCCCCTCCCACCCCAGGCAAGTGTCCCAGTCCAATTCTTTCTTGTATATACACAGTTCTACAGTTGTTATTGTTCTTGTTTCCCCTCTCGGTGCCTTCCTGTTGTAGTGCTTCTGAGTTGAGGAAGCCATAACAGCACAGATGCAGCATATGTTTATAGTGCCATATTTCTGTTTGGTTTTATTATGTCATCTATTACTTTCATAATTATTGATAATCTATTTCCTTGTTACATCGCTGTTTCCTGAAAATTGACCTAATATATTCATGAGACCATTAACTGTGAGAACCTGTTTCCTGTGCAGCGATGGTACATTTAGGGTCCACTGTTCAGGGCGGTGTCTATTCCTCCATGCCCTTGTCATTATGGTACCTTCTTTCCTCTAAGACCCCTTATTGAGAACTATGTGAAAATCCAGCTGCACTCTGTTACGTAAATTACCTTCTGCACAGGTGTTCTGCAGAGAGCTGTTACAAGTTTGTGAGGTACCACTTCTTTCATTGAAGCTGTATTGTCTCTTCTAGCCGTAGCTGACTCTGTGCATGCTAACTCTAGCTATCCTGAGTTCTTTACACATGCCAGAAGAAAGCAAAATCATAGAATCATTTAGGTTGGAGAAGACCTGAGACCGGGAGAACACCACTCGTGACCAGCCGCCAACTGGATTTGGCTCTGTTCACCACAACTCTTGGGGCCCGGCCATCCAAACATTTTTTTTTCCCAGCAAAGAGTACACCCTGTCCAATCCATGAGCTGCCAGTTTCTCCAGAAGAACATGGTGTTATTCAAACAAATATTTTCAAATTCTTGTACGAAATGCTTTTAATCCAAATTCACTCAAAAAATCAATGCACACTGCAAGTCCTTGCAACTACTTTAAAATAAATCAGGCAACATACTTGCATGCTTCATTATACCAACAGATTTGAAAGAGCATTTAAATTATTCTGAAGAGTCTAATTTAAAGGTTCTTCCATCACTTCTAGAAGTCACCTGGGAAAGAATTTAAACACTTCAAATTGGTTTCACATCTTAGTATACAGCACTACAACTGTCTTCCAAAATTATTTTTTCCCACTAGTTTCTTTTTACAGGAAGAAGAATTTGAATCAGCTATTACACATATACAAAAATTTATATGTGGGTTTTTTTGTATAAAATGTGTTCTATATATTCAGACTTACCCATATATGTAGTTTATACAAATTGTATCTGTGTTCCACCTTTTTGAAGTGTTGTGTATCTTTCCTTTAATTGGCAGATAACTAAAATATATTTTGCAACATCTTGTAAAGTTGTATCTGGAAGTGAATAGCAATATAGTTATATCATAGACTAATAGTTCAATAGATGCAGAAAAATGTCATGATATAAAAACACATTAAAGCTGAAACAGATTCCATATACCTTTATTATACTTTTTTCATTCCTTTGACAATAACAAGAGTGCAAAAGAACATTCAGTCCTTTTAGAAAATGAAACTAGGAGTAGAGGCTTTTCCCATAATATCTATCATCCAGCCACATTTGCTCATAATTCTAATATTCTCTTTTATTTCTGATATCTAATATTTTAATAATTAATCCAATCACCTGGGAAAAGAGATTGTGACAAAGTAATTACGTACTCTTATGTAATCTCTTTTAATCACAGAACAAGCGATAGTTCTAAATACTCCAAGATGTAGCACTCAAATGCTCCTTAATCTGCTTCATATTTTCCAGAATATAGCCACATAGTTTTATGAACTACCACACACCCTGATATTTATTGCTTCCAAAGTATTTTCAAGTATCTTCACTGGAAGTACTAAGAAAGAGGTTCCAAATTTGTGTGTCCAAGTTCCCAGAACACTGATGCCAGCTGCAGAGAGTGTGCAATGTGGGTAGTCATAAAAGGATAACACCTTGGAAGTTACTGCAACATTAGACTGTTGCCTGGGAAACGGAATTAAGTCTCTTATCAGGCATTACACTTCAATACAAAGATCACTAGCATGCTCTTCAGAATACTGGAAAGCATCTGTCTTACAACAATTGTATTGATTTTGCCCAAATCTAATTTACAGCATATATGTAGGTTGTAAAGATGGAAATAATAATAAAGCATCCGTGTTTTTTACTTCCTAGCAAAAAGCCTGTGATGCTTATGGAGGTGAATATTCAGTCATATTAGTTATTTTTCTCTGCATTTACAAGAAATCTGTCCTCATCACAACTGAAAAGGAAATTAAACAGTGGAAAAATAAATGTTTTGCCACGTTATAGTTGGGTAATACACTATTATACTTCCATCATTTACTGATTTCTGAATCAGTAATAAAAACTTCTCAGGGTCACCAAAATGTAACACTCTCTATTAAGACAAAAATGCATTTAAAGTTCCAGGTATTTTATCACAAAATACAGCTATAAAAGTGAAATTTAACCTAGAAATTAGGATTCATTGTGTGTGTGTTTTTTTTAGAAGGCAGAAAACAAGAGTAGGTAGATGTTTTACATAAACCTTGTATATTCATGGTGCAATCCTGATCTTTGGTGAGAATGCGAGTACCTGCAATAACTTACTGAAATAAACCTTGTTGAATGTGTTCACATCAAACGAGGACGTAACTGGATGTAACCAAGGCAAAATAAATACCAAAATGGCAGTTTGCATAGAATAGTTGATTCTTCTCAAATGCATTACTATGGAGACTTTGTAGAAGTTTCAGGGAATTAAAAAAAAGCTTGTTTTTCCCTACTTCTAAGCAATTTTCATCATCCAGATGTAATGAAGAGTTTATAGCTAAAACCTGAATGAAAAATGCTCTCACAGCATTTTACTGGAAAAGCTGACAGCTCATGGCTTGGACGGGCAAACTCTTTGCTGGGAAAAAATCTGGCTGGAGGGCTGGGCCCAAAGAGTTGTGGTGAACAGAGCCAAATCCAGTTGGCAGATGGTCATGAGTGGTGTTCCCCAGGGCTCAGTATTGGGGCCAATTCTGTTTGATCTCTTTATCAATGATCTGGATGATCATTACCCTTAGTAAGTTTGCAGATGACACCAAATTGGGTGGGAGTGTTGATCTGCTGGAGGGCAGGATGGCCATACAGAGGGATCTGGACTGTCTGGATAGTTGGGCTGAGGCCAGTTGTATGAGGTTTAACAAGGCCAACTGCCGGATCCTGCACTTGGGTCACAACAACCCCAGGCAGCGCTACAAGCTCAGGGAAGAGTGGCTGGAAAGCTGCCTGGCAGAGAGGGATCTGGGGGTGTTGGTTGACAGCTGGCTGAACATGAGCCAGCAGTGTGGCCAGGTGGCCAAAAAGGCCAACAGCATCCTGGCTTGTATCAGGAATAGTGTGGCCAGCAGGACTAGGGAAGTGATCGTCCCCCTGTACACAGCACTGGTGAGGCCCCACCTTGAATACTGTGTACAGTTTTGGGCCCCTCACGACATGAAAGACATTGAGGTGCTGGAGAGAGTGCAGAGGAGGGTGATGAAGCTCGTGAGGGGCCTGGAGCACAAGTCTGATGAGGAGCAGCTGAGGGAACTGTGGTTGTTTAGCCTGGAGAAAAGCAGGCTGAGGGGAGACCTTATCGCTCTATACAGCTACCTGAAAGGAGGTTGTAGCATGGAGGGTGTTGGTCTCTTTTCACAAGTAACAAGACAAGAAGAAAGGGCCTCAGGTTTCCCCAGGGGAGGTTTAGATTGGATATTAGGAAAAGTTTCTTCACGGAAAGCGTCAGGCATTGCAACAGGCTGCCCAGGGCAGTGGTGGAGTCACCATCCCTGAAGGGGTTTAAAAGACGTGTAGACATGGTGCTTAGGGTTATGGTTTAGTGGTGGACTTGGCAGTGCTAGGATAACAGCTGGACTTGATGATCTTAAGGGTCTTTTCCAACCTAAATGATTCTATGATGCTAAGTGACACCCAAGTTGGTAATTTTTGCTTTTTTTCCTGCTTTATGATTGAAATTTTTGGATGGAAGAATACACAGTTTAATCATGATGTATGTGACTGCTCAATAAGTGGTTTTAATGATGCGTGGAGAAATGCTTTCCTCAACACCATGAAAATCAAGAACCGTTTTAGCATGAGCCATCATGGATATACAGCATGTAGAAAAAATATTTGATCTTCAGGTTTTAGGGACTTACTGGTTTTTTTGTGGTTTTTTTTGTTTGTTTGGTTTTTTTAAATTAATTTCATTTAAATGTTGAGACTAATGGCACGATCTACTGTAAGATTCCAGATTACAAATGCTTGCAGAACACCTAAACATAAAACCTGGAATAATTTAGGTTGGAAGGGACCTTCAAGATTTTCTGGCCCATGTCGTTGCTTAAAATATGGTCAACCTCAGATATTAGAGAAAACTTTGAAAATAAATCAAATAAATAAAAAAATTGAATTGCTGAGATAATGTAAAGCAAGCTTTTCTGTTTATGTGAGAGAAGTCTTGTCTCAAAGATACCTTGTTGCATCTAAATGCAAGTCAGGTGTTCTGTCTGTTACTGCCTTTTCAATTTACTGCTTATTAACCTTAGGAAAAGCTGTTGGGTATGTGTTGTAGGATTTTCTTAATAAAATGCTGAATAAGTGTGGTTTGTTTGGTGTTTGTTTTTTTGTTTTGTGGTTTGTTTTGTTTTTTAGAAAAGGCTTTTAGAGGGGAGTCCATTATTTGTTTTTTTTCTCCAGAATAAATGTTTTGAATTGCTTTTACTTTTTAAAATCTAACAAGAATGATGAACTTCCTACAACATCTCAGAAAGTTCTTAAATTTTCTTTGGTTCCCTGTATAGTTAATGCTCGTATCTAATTGTCTTAGCTGGTCTAAGCTGCGACTGTTTTCATCTTGGTGACAGATTCCCTAAAGCTCTAGTGAAAAAAAAAAAAAAAAATCTGTGCAGCCTTTTAAAGTGCTTTATGACCTGGCTGGTTAGCACTGGAATTTTTTAGTAGTGGGAATTAATTTTACCTGAAGTGATCTATGCTTGAGTGATAGGCGGTGATTTAGATAACCATCTGCCTCTTGTCTGTGGACACTTCACTATGTGACACCTAGAAATGCAGTGCCTTTAGGTAAGAGTGGAGAGATCCTTGCCTTCCTTGTTTTTGCTTTGGTTCTGATTAATACTAGTTCTGCAGAAACCTAGCCTAGAGCTAAAAAATTCCAGAAGATGACGTGAACATTTGTTTTCTACCTTCTAGTTTTCCTGCTCATCTAATACAGCTCTCAAAACTCTTTGGACTTGAAGGCTCCGTTCTTATGTTCCTGAGACTGAAAGCCTGGTAGATTCATGGATATAAAAAAAGGTGTTTGGCTTTTTCCCTCCACTGCTGGTGTATCTCATTAATCCCATTAATGCTTTTCTTAGTTGGCTCCTGGGCAGACCGCAAAGAAGCACATTAACGTCTGAGATGGCTTTTGATAAAACTTATCGTGGACTGGACTTTGTCTTGAGGAGGGGAGAGAGGGGTATGAGGAGGGGAACAGTGAGGCCCTCTCTGAGAGCCTGCTCATGGTTGTTTGCTTAGAAATAGCCCTTGGCCGTGTGGGTCTGTCAGATCAGCCCTATTGCTGGCCCCGTGGGAGCCCCTGTGGGACTCCCTTCCCTCCCATGCAACTCACACAGGAGAACAGAGACTGCTCTAATTGCAGAGGCAGCTGTTTCCCTCCCTCTCTTCTAATGGCAGCTGTTTAATGCTGTTGCCTGGGCTGGTGAGGTTTCTGAGAAAACTAGGAAGATACTGCTGCCTAGGTTCAATCTGTTTCTGTCCTCTAAGCCTTTTCTTTTGATGCCTAAGACAAGAAGTTACACTTCTTAGTAACAGAATTTTTGCTGACAGTGATGTTATTTGCTTGGTAAAGACTCTTATTTGCTTAATGCTTTTTTGGAAGTCTTTGCGGCAGAGCAGACAGGGACTATGTAAAATTGGTTCCTAGAAATGGGTGGGCATGAGAGAGTACACATAAAATGGGCAGTGAAAAAGAGCAAGTGTAAGTAGTCAAGAGAGAGGGAATAGAGAGGGAGCTGTGAGCGATAATGCAAAGTGAATAGCTCCATATTTGTGTCGTAACACAAGGAACTCTTGTTAAAGTTTAACAAAAAGAGATTGTGTTACCTATGGCATTCTTTGCTGCAGGGAGTCATACAGTTAAGCTGCCCAGGATTTTAAAAAATACATTGAATGCCTTTCCAGGCACTGACTTTCTGGGATTTACTTGTTTGTCATCTTCAGTTCCGGTAGAGGAAATAAACATTTAATCTCTCAAGACTGTACTTTGACTCCGCTGGCTGGTTTTGGCCTTAAGTCTTGCATCTACTATCCAACTAACGATAAAATCATTATGTAAATTTGTATAAATGAAAATTTATTTAGGTTTACAAGAAAAGGAAGGCAAACAACGGAAAAGAAACCAACGGGATAATAAGCTCTGTTAGCGATATAATAGAAAGGTAACTGTTCTGCAATTAGAAAGGAAAGAGGTAAAAATAGCAGCTCAGATGCAAATAGCAGATCAGTTTGAGGTAGATCTGGTAGAATTAATGCGTGCTGTAGAAAATATTTTTAATAATACTTAGTTTTCTTCAGCAATCAAAACATGTAAAATCATGGTATAACAATGTAGAAATCTTACAGGAAAAACTCAGGAGTGGCTGGTAGTGATAGGAAACTTTGACAATATGTTAAAATGTGGGGAAAAGGCAAATTGAGTGGGATGCAGTGCTGCTTGGCTCTGCAAAAGGTAACCAGCAAGTGCAAAGGGAATCAGTTTCTTTCAAATTTGGTGTAATGTTTCTCAGCATATCAGCAGAAATAAATAAAAGGAAGGCAGTTGTCATATGTTGTTAGGTTTTCCAAAATCCCTTTGAAATAATTAAAGAAACTAGGCAACAGAAGAAGTAAGATGGGCAAGGTTAACATAAAACAGTAGGAATGTGTGCATCCATACTGAATATGACAAATTATATACTTCAATGCATAACTTGTGAGGAGGCTATCACTTTGAATACTGCTTTCATGCATGGTCCTACTTCTTCTTCACTCTCCTTTGAACTCCAACATCTATTTGAGATTGTTTAGCTTGCAGGCTGATGCCAGAAATGACCAATGCATATATTTGCACTGCAGCATGAAGGATGCTAATTTGATAATGCTGCTGAGAAAACATATAAAACTTAAAGGAAAAGTATCAGCCAAAATGATTGCTCAGTTGTAGTTTGAATGAAGTTGGGGACAAAAAAAAAGCATTGTTCTTAGTGATTTATTTTCTGGTCATCCATTCTTTGGGATGTAGTAGTGCTTTAATCTTCTAAAGCAGTGACTTGATTTTTTGATAAATGGTGACCTTGTATTGCAAATATGACTTCAGCTGTTCCTGGTAGGGATAGAAACTTGCCCAAAGCTGGCCAAGGTAAAAATCTTTTTATAAAATCTTAGTATATGAACACCCAGTAGATACTTCCTAAGGTGCCAAAACCTCCACAGGCTGTTCCTGTCGTCTCAGTTCCAACATAACTCTTAGCTCGTGCTTTTGATTGACATGTGTGTATCATCTGGATTGTCTGAGTATGTTCTCAGTTCACCTTGTAAACAGACAAGTAGTGGTACAAGGGGTGGTATGGGCTGTGAGGAGGAAACAGTGGCTGGGGCAGTGGGTAGGCAAAGCTGCTGCTTTCTATTGTTAGCACTGGCTTACCCTGATGCAGAGCAAAAGCCGGTGTTGCACCGTCATCTCTGACGCTCAGCTGTAGTTGCTGCCTTGGTCTTAGGTGAGGTTTCTTACGAATTTTGGCTGTGATTTTTGGCTGGGCAGGATTAGGGAGGAGCAAGGAGAGGCCAGGAGGCTTGAAGTAGGGAAAAGAAAAGGGTGATCAGTGAAACAGGATGCTGGGATGGACCTGAGTATCTCAAATGTTATCAGAATTTTTAGGTAGGGAGATGTTTCCCACTCGTTCATAGAAAGGACGGCTTACACAATTCAGCTATTTTTCACTATAGCTCTCCCTAGATGCGTCTAACATTTGTAGAAAAAGTGATGAAGGCGTTAAGAATTCAAACTGAAATAAATATGTTTGGTGGAGATCCCCTTATGGTTAAACATACTGAAATTTTACCAATAGGCAGCTGACTTCAAATCATTTCCTATTGGAGCTTATTCTGACAGAGAAGATAAACTACCAAACTGAAAACCAGCTGGTGCTTGCCAGTGTTCAACAGCCTAATTCCATTTGTCTCATCCAAATGGAATATATCATGCCTTATATGGGGTCTTACAGAAACTTGAGGTTTAGGGGGAAAAAAAAAGAGTCAAGAGCTTGCGGACACTTGGGCCCTTTAACAGCTCCTGCAGCAGTTTGTCCCTCTGTGGGAGCACCGGGAGTGACAAAGGCTGGCGTGTTCAGTAGCTACGCACACTGAAATCTGCAGGCTGTGTCATAGCTCAGTTTAACTTGGTGACCTCATCCCTGTTCAGCGGCTCCTAGTAGCTGTTCTCTGTGCTCGCTGTAGTGATTTGAGCGGAGCCCTGGTATCTGTGGCTCCGTCAAGTGACTTGGCATCCTCATTAGTCACAAAGGAGCTGTGTTCCCGCGGGACCGGCGCTCGCTGCGTTCCCCTCTGCAGGAGCAGCTTCTCAGGGGCTCTGCTTGTGTCCCTCGCTGTGAAGCTGGAGTCGCCTTCAGCTGCCCAAGAGTCAGGTTAAGGTAGCAGACCTCACCAGGAATGTGTGTGGTACGGGTGAAAGGCCAGTTTAGAAGTGCCAAAAATAGTAATGAAAAGTACTGTTGGCAAGAAAAATGTAATCAGTAAGTATATGAGTGATGGGAAGTTTACAGGAGGGATCTGCTGTGTACTCCCAAAAATCACTTCTTGAGTTCTGGATGTTTCCTCTGTGTTTACAAAATGGGAAAAAAATCCCCAAACCAAAACAAAACCAAGCCACAACAGAACCACAAGCAAACAAAAACCCACAATAAACAAACAAACAAAAAAACCCCAAACAGAACAAAACCACCCATCAAAAAAAAACCCCAAACCAAAACAAAAACCCAACACCCCACACCAACAAAACAAGAACAAAAAACCCAACCCAATTAAAAAAAAAAAAAACAACCCTTCAAACTGTAAAATTAAAGTAGCTGTAAAAATTTATTCAGAGGAGGAAGGGAAGAGAAGATAGATGAAAAATGCAAAAACTTGATAATGGTAGCCAAGGATATCAGTGGAATATCCAGAGCCAGTAGAATTAAATATTCAGATTAGGACAGTTAAAAAGTGTTTGGATACAGCAGGAGGGGAAATTTAAACTTCAGGAGTGTATTTTTCAGTAATAATCAGGGTACAGAGATGGCTGCTGTTCTTAATGTGGGAACAGAGGACTGAGGAGACCTCCCGAGTTACTGATTCTGTTCCCTTTCTTTTGCTGACAAAGCTATTGTTTAGTTATTACTGTAAAATCATTAAGTACTGTTGAAATTCTTTAAGATCTCCCTTTCAAAAAGTAGGGCAATACAGTTATTTCTTCTGTGAGTAGGATAGGAAAATAAATTTTACAGCGATCAGTAGCTGAGAGAGGTTAGGCAGCAACTGTAAAATACTATGAGGTGTTCAGAGATTCAAGACCAAATGCAGCAAAACATGATTTTAGCTGTTACTTTTATCTTTATTGCAATATGAGCAAGTCTCCAAGACTCATGGTAAACATCGTGCTAGTTTTGGAAGTTTGGAATAAATGGCATGGTAATTGCGAACTTAGTCCCAGCTTATCCAGAGTGCAGGAGCAGAAGGGTGGGCTGGGTAGGTATCATGGTCTCTGTTGAAGAAGTTCCACCTAGGTTACGTGACTGATACTTGCAGCTCTTAGAAACCTGTGCATCAGATCAGAAACAAAAGCCAACGCAGAAGGTTGAGCTGTTGACAGGTAAATGTCACCGTCAGCATGTGTCACTGCTTTTCCTAGGTGGTGTTTGTATCTTTATAAATATCTCAAGGGTGGATGTCAAGAAGATGGGACCAGACTCTTTTCAGTGGTGCCCAACAATAGGATGAGGGGCAACAGGCATAGACTCAAGCACAGGAGGTTCCGTCTAAACATGAGGAGAAACTTCTTTACTTTGAGGGTAACAGAGCCCTGGAACAGGCTGCCCAGAGAGGCTGTGGAGTCTCCTTCTCTGGAGATACTCAAAACCCACCTGGACACGTTTCTGTGTGATCTGCTCTGGGTGAACCTGCTTTAGCAGGTGGGTTGGGCTGGATGATCTCCCCTCTCCCTCTCCCTCCTCACACAGCCTATGTGCAGGCCCCAGGTGGAGGACTGGGAACCAGTATGGCGGGATTTCTTGCACAATGCTGATCTAAACATTCATTCACCTTTCCTAAATATCCTGACGTTAGTTTGTTTATCCGATGTAACTATAAACTTCTCTCTGGATAAGCAAGTGAAAAGAATTGGCAAGTCCTTTCATTTTGAGTGGGTTCGGATTTTTAGGTTGTGAAATCATCAGCTATCATGCCAGTTAAATACTGTTTGAGGACACTTGTTTTAAAATAGTAACTTTTATTAACACAAATACTTTTACTAAAGTAAGGTTGAGTTTCCAGAAGATCCACTGTGTGAATAGGAGGATTTAAAACTTTTAAATTTTTTGTAATTAAATCCCACTGATTTCAAAGTAGTCCTTCTCCCATATCCCAATTCTTTCCCACTCACCAGGCCTAGCACTATTTTTCAGAAAAGGCAGACGTTCAGAAGCTACTGGCATATTTTTTTTGGAGATTAAATTGAAGTAATTCATACAGTTTTTAAGATGGGAAGCTTACTTTTTAGCTTGTTGGAAGATAATATTTCCTTCAACTTCAGTACCATGCATTTGTTGCTAGTCTTGTAAAATACTCAGAAATATGTTTGAGACTTCAAAATATTTTGACCAACTCAAAATCAGCTTTTATTTTTGAACAAGATGTATCTTAAATTTGTTTCAGGAAATATCCTTAAGTATTAGAAAACCTTAATTGGGTGTTTAATATTTTTTCTTCTTCCCTTTTTTTTTTTCCTCTCCTGTAGTTCTCCTGCCTTTGATAGATCGTATGGGAGATGCCAAAGACCAAGTTCGAGAGCAAGCACAGAATCTTATACTGAAATTGATGGATGAAGCAGCACCACCCATGGTATGATTACCTAATGTACATTCAGATGTTGGCCTCCAGTGAGCTTACGACTTATGCATGAGCTTGACTTTGAATATGTCACAATGTTGTGATGTCTGTTAATGGTGTAAATGTTAAACATATTCTTAGTGGACTGACACCGATGCATTGTGTAGCTAAAGAAAAAGTCTGGCACAGTGCAATTCTGCGGTTTTTGCGTATCAGAGCTAAATTCTGAGTATGTGTTTTCATGTCATGTGGCAGGACTTTGTTAATTAAAGCATGTTTGAAACAACCTCCTGGTTTTGAGTTTGCATAATGAGAATAAACAAGTTTATTTAGCTTTGAATTTATTTTAAAATTAGATTTGTAATTGAACATGTAGGAGTAGTCCCACAGTTGAGATGGTGCTTTCTAACTTTAAAAGTCTGGCTTTCTAGATATGTGGCAAACATGCTGTGTGAACCTTTGACAAACTGAGACGGGGATAAGTTTCCCTCTGCCTCGTTGGCGTAGGCTGAAGTTTGAGTTAAGCAAACCTTTTTACAGTTCTTAGCACTATGTGGCTTCCAAGTGCTAAATCTCGTATTTCTACTGTGTGAGTCTGAAAAATGTAGGGTTGTTTAACAGGATTATGTTGCTTGAGCAATGAGGTAATTTGGAACTCTAGAGACCCTGGTTGTCAGTAGGAGCTGTTATTTGAGTTCTTAATTTCTGAAGAAAATCTATTTCTGAGTTTTAAGTGCAAAAGTTAATAGAGAACATCTTATTTTTTGGGAACGAAAATGTTTCATTTGCATGCTAATTCATGGCTTTGTTTGTTCATAGATACAGGTTTGAATGTTTGTATGCAGGGAATAAGATTTTGCAGACTTGACCTGCAGTGAGAAAATTGTTCTCAATTGCTTTGTTTGCCTGATAGGAAAAACAGGTAGCATGTTAGGCAACTGTAGAAGTGTATTTATCTCCCTTCCAACATGAGGCATTTTCTCATGTGATTTGGTCACAAATCTGACTGGGATGTAGTTCTGATCCTGTTCATCAACAAAGAGGCATTGCAGCATTTTTTTGTGACTAAATGCAAGTAGTTCGTGAGTGACATGTTCCTGTGCCCAAGATGCTCCCAAGTACCTGGCATGGAGACCTGAAAGTATACCTGCCTCTACAGTAACAGCATGTGGATAAGCGCACAGCAGAGCATCTTGGAGATGCCTTCATTTGAACTGTTGCTGATATAGAATGTGGTGATAGTTGCTTCGTGCTAGGCCTTCATCGTGAAAGAGTTTTAGATTACTGGTCCGTCTTCCAGTTTCTGGAGGGTTGTTAGGCTCTACACTGAGGTGATGGAAGGAGCTTCCATCCCAGGTTCCTGGGGTCCAGGGAACAGCGTGTGTAAGTAAGAGGAGTTACGGTTCTTCTGGTAACTTCGCTAAGGTGGGAGAAACCTGGCTCCAGTTGCCTGCTCTCAGGATAGTTTATATACCATTAAGATTTCAGATGAAAAGCAACAATCATCCTTACAGCAGGGACCAAAGCAGAGAAACCTTTCTTGTGCCTCCAGCACTGAAACAGGGTTTTAGGCTCTCTTTGCCACAGAGAAACATCCCTTTGGAAGAGTTGGGTGGAAAATTTTTTGTGATAAGTCCTGTAAGTTTCCTTCCAACCAACTCATCTTGTCTGTTCTAGTGCATCGTTGAATGATATGTAATTTGTCCTGTTGTCAGTTCCCTTTGCGTGTTTTAGATGTGTTCGGGTATTTTGTTTGTTTTGGGTTTTTTTAATGAGTGAGAACTAGGTGTAGCTGGTTATATGCAGGAAAGCATCAAAATAATAATATAGCTGGTATAAATGCATGAATGAGACAAACGGAGGTTGATGCCGAGTGTTGCTAGCAAGTCGTGAGAGCTGAAATTCCTAAGCAGCCATTTAAGTTTCTGTTTAGAAGAATTCAGTTCTTAAAGTAGGATTAATTTAGTGAAAGACTAAATTTCTATTCAGACTGTTTTGTAACTCTATGGTTACCTCTCTCTAGCTGTATTTTTGTACAAAGGAGATCTCCTTTTCCCCATGTTTTTCTGGGACAGTGGGTTAATCAGAAGGATGTTTTCTTTCATTCAATCCTGTGATTTGTTGTTAAGCTGTGCAGTTTTGGCAAGCCATATCCTGCTTGTCTAAGGTTTGTTTTCTCTAAATGTAATGAAGTATAAAGCAAACAAGCAACCACAGATGGGACAAAACGATCGAGCAAGGTTCTAATTGGAAAATTTTATGTCGGCTACCAAGCGTGTTACCCTGTTAATAAACAGGATGCGGTATTCCCTGCTCTTACACTGCTTTTGTTGCTCAGCAGCTGTTTGCGAGGGTTTTGGGTTTTTGTTTGGTGTTTGTTTTTTTTTTTTTTTTTGATGAATACGATCGCAATGATTAGTGTCTCATACATTTTAGCGGATGCGTATGGAATGGTTACATGCTGCAATGGCACCACTGAAGGGGGGTGGGAGGGAGGGTGGTGGCCGGGCTGCAGGAGCTGCTGTTGGCGGCGTGCAGCCATCTCCAGGCAACGCTGCCCGCGGATGCCGGCGAGCTGCGGCCCCAATGGCAGCGCTGCAGCTGCGGGAGCCGCAGTCTGAGCCCCCGCATCTCCTCCCAAATACCACCCAGGAGCCCCGAGGCTCCTGAGCCTCACCTTTACATTGGGTTGGTTTGTTTTTTTGGTTTGGGTTTTTTTTGGTCTTTTTTTTTTTTTTTTTTTTTGCACTGTCGCATACACCTAGAGAAACAACAAGGAGATGGAAAGGTAAAAAAGATGAACTGAGGAGGGGAAGATTAAAAGGCGTGCGGAGGGGAGAAATGAGTGCGCAGGAGGGTAAACGAGGGTTTAGCGAGGCAGAGAATCGTGGCGCAGGAAGCGGCGCCGGCGCAAAAGGAGAAACGAAAGCAGAACAGGAATGGAAGCAAAGGAACTGGGGTGAACGGGCAAGAAATAATTGAAAAATGAGGAAATAAATTTAAAGCAAAAGTAGAAGAGAAGTGGACAGCAGGGGGTATGGATGAGGATGAGCCAAAATGGATGAGCGGAAATTTTGGCAGGGAAACTGAATACGAAGCAAAAAGAATATAGCAACTTCTGCTTAAGACAGTAGTTTGTAATGTTAATGTTTGTTTTCTGTGTGTTAACTGTAACAGTTCTCTATGTTTTTAAGAGCTGTTTCTCAAACAAGAAAAATACTCAGCTAGATTTCTAAAGGATGTTTTTTAGAAATAGTTTTTGGCGTAAGAATAATCTGTGGTGTGTTCCATACTGTGCATTTTATAACTTAATTTTAATTGAGAAGTGCCTTTACTTTTCCAATAGACCTGTCTTCTGTCTGTTTGTTTGTTTGTTTTTCAACTGTTATGAATGCAATTATAAAATATGGATAGAATTACATTGTATTGTGCTCCTAGTAACCAAAGGCAATTATTTCTGTTTTTATATAGTACATTTGGGAACGCCTTGCTGTTGGTTTTAAACACAAGAATTACCGATCCCGAGAAGGAGTGTGTTTGTGTCTTATTGCTACCTTAAACATGTAAGCTTTTTGTTCCTATGGAGATGTAAGGGTTCTGTCCTTCTTCTGAATGTCATTTTTCTCTGAAACTAATACTTTAGGAAGTCTGATTCTAATGAATTAATAAATGGGAAAAATCAAACAACTTGTAAGCTTTCTGAAAGACTAAAGGTATAGTATTTTTGTCTTATTTAAAAGTAGACAAAGGACTAGTAAGAGAGAGATGGAGCTTGATTGATGTAAGTTTGTGTTTTATCAATGCTAAGGTAAAAGTTCACTTGTGCATAAAGTATTTTTGGTTTCTCTTTAAAAAAAAAATAAGGTTTGTGTGTGCTTTTTTTTTTTTCCCAGTTATGGTGCACAGCCATTAATCCTCAGCAAGTTGGTACCACATCTGTGTACAGCGTTTGGTGACTCGAATAGTCAGGTAAGAATTTCATTACTTACTGGTGCTTCAACAACTGTACTTTGACAGAGGAATGAAAGCAAAATAAATGTAGGCATTTAAGATAAAACGATGGGCTTGCTTGTATACAACAGATCATTATTTTCTACCATGAGAAACAAAAAACCCATTTTCTTCTGAATCAGTCAGATGAATTAAATGAAAGTAGAGCTGCAAAGGCAGCAGTTTTGCAATATACTGACCCCTTTAGTTTTGTCTTCAGAGATTGAAACTACTCATTACTGAAAATAGTTGTTTCTTGTAGAGCATGTTGAAAGAAAAAAAAATATTGACGGGGGAATTGCCTCCAGAAGGACACCCTACGTAAGGCCTGTAATAGTCTGCCCAATTTGCTAAAGATAACATTATCATGTGCAGGACAGGTAATAATTTCCTAAATGGAACCCAAATGGCATTTGGGCACATGCAAGGACTGTAGTTAAAATCAGTTAATTAAGCAAAAACATCTGCAGTGAAAATCGCAATGTAGTTCATATTGGCGACATCTGAACTTCAGAAAACCTTCAAATAGAAATGGATAAGATCTCTCCTGATTTATTTGAACTTGTGCCTCAAGAGAAAAGACTAAGAATACAGAAACAAGGGAGGTGGCGTTGGCAGGAGATGGGTAGATATACAGGATAGGCCTTTATGCTTATTTTCTGTGTGCAGCAAAGTCCTTGCTGTATACCATACCATTGTTCTGTCCTAGAGAAAATCTGTTAAGAATTTGTCTTGTTTGTTGATCATTAGTAAAGATGTAGTTCATATCTTGATAGAGCAATTGTGGGCTTAGTTCAAACTGCTACAAAGAACAATACCAAAGTTGTTCCAGTAATTCTTTGTAGAGAATAATGGCATTTGCTAACATGCTCTTTTGGCAGTTTTTGTTGCAATTACTATGGTTTAATTTTTTTTAAAGAGGCACTCCATCTTATTGCTTTAACTGCTCTTTCCCCTTCCCCTGTCTTGTCTTATTCCCTGCCTTGTGATGCCACGCAATTCCTGCTGAAGGAGGTAAAGAAGGCATTGATCACTTTGGCCCACTCTTGAAGGCAACCAGGTCCTAGTTTTCCAGAAGGGCCTTGCTGCATGTAGAAACAGATGAAAGCAAGATGAAGTGTCAACACTGAGTGCAGAGACTAACTTTTGGAACTATTGCCTACTGTGATAGAGTCCTAAATAAAGCACATTTTTTCCACAAATATTAGTCTTATGTCAATTCCAGAAATTCCCTCTAGAGCTGTTATTTCTAGGATTTTTCATTTGCCATCTGTAGATGCTCTAACTTGGAACAAATACCATCTTGAAATAACAGTTGTATTTCCTTTCCCTTCAATCCTCACTGTTACAACTGTTTTGTGAAATGAATTGGCTTGCAGGTTGATAGAAACTGGAAGATTAGTGGGTTGTCACCAAATGTTGTTTTGGTTTCTGAAACCCTGAAATTAACAATTTAAACTCTGGCTTCACAGGTGAGAGATGCTGCCATACTAGCCATTGTAGAGGTTTATAGACATGTGGGAGAGAAAGTACGAATAGATCTTACGAAGAGAGGAATTCCTCCTGGAAGGTGAGTTAGCTGTTTCGATTTAGTAATCCTGAGCCATTCTGTGTTACTGTTCTTTATCAGAACTTTAAACTCAATAAAACCTTTGTTTTAAAATCATTACAATTTTTATTTTATCTTGTAGTTAGTTTTGCTTCCATTGTGATGTTACTAGTATCATGACTTTCTTTTGCTGCTGTCTTTTCTGCTTGGAAGAGTCATACAGGTGTATGATGAAAAGCAGCCTTATATTCACCAGTTAAAATCTACCGACTTTAAAAGAAGCTGAGAGCTATACAGTAGTAGTAAAATGTTTTAAAATTAAGCAAGTATATACTGAGTGCAACTGGACAATAATTAGAAAACACTTGAATATATACATCTTCTTTCTTATTCTAGAGTTGATGTTTAACCTCAGTGTAGAAGAGTCACAACTGAAATACTTGGATGTTTTTCATGTATTGTGCACCAGGGGAGGTTTAGATTGGATATTAGGAAAAAATTCTTCACAGAAAGGGTTGTCAGGCATTGGAACAGGCTGCCCAGGGAAGTGGTGGAGTCACCATCCCTGGAGGTGTTTAAAAGGCATTTAGATGAGATTCTTAGGGACATGGATTAGGCCTAGAGTTAGGTGAGGTTATGGTTGGACTCCATGATCCTGAGGGTCTCTTCCAACTGAAATGATTCTATGATTCTGTGTGTGAGAACAAGTTTGTGTGCACATGTGTGTGCAATGAAAGTTTGGCAAATCAACAGGCTACTACTTTCTTGAAGATAGTTATAACAGAAGAATTGTCTTCCCTTGCTGCTTGCTAATTACATCAGACCAATCCTTTCTACCCTAGATGTTTGTGTATGGGCTACAGTAAGGTGAGGGAAGGTGCTTTTCAGAATAACTACTTCCAGGTTCTGAAGTCTTAGTTCTGGGGTTCAGTGAGAAAGGAGTATCAAAAAGGAGTGTTCATTTGTCTAAGTGTTGCACATGCCATCGCAGGACACTGGGTGTTTTTTGCAAAAGGTGCAATGAAGTTTTGAAAATGTGTGCTTCATCGGTCCTTTCTCTTTCTGAAAAGCAATTCTGATCTTTAGAGGCTGGTCTGTGTTATGTGTAGATTAGTTTATATGAAATAAAGGTAGCTATTGATTTGTCGCTACCTTGGTAAGGATTTGTTTAATTAGGTCAGCTAGACAGAGCTTGAAATTGTACTCAGTGGGAAAGACTATTTATGCAATAAAATATTTCAAATTCCTTATTAAAACAATTTACACTTTTAAAAAATGTGTTAACTCTTTATCAATTAATATGCCATTTTACTCCAGGTCTTCATCTCACTTCTTGATTTTGATAAAGCCCAATGTATTTACTACATAGTGTCAGAGAGAATATCAGAATGGATACTGTGCCTCATCAGACTCTTCTAAAAAAACTATTATCCCTTGTTTTTAATGATGATTTGTAGGGTATCAAAATAGCAAAGAGAATGGTGTTGAATTTATTGTTCCACATTCCAGATACAGTTCAGCCTGTTTGGATAAAAGCTTTCCCTGCCTGTGGGAAGGGAAAGTTGTACACATTCTCTTCTATTTAATGGCTGTTGCAATTCTGGACAATGGAGAGATTGTATGGTTACTATAGAAGTTTAAGCCATGTTAGTTATTACTACAATCCCAAAAATGGAGTTTTGTAGCAGATTATTGGAACATACCGGGGAAGATCCTTCTTACATTACGGTAGGGTTTCAGGCATCCTTTAGAACAGAGAATAAGAGCAAAAGCGTACAGATAACAATAGCCTTTGTTTGTACTGTGAATGTTGGGTCTGACCATAAGTGTAGGTTCAGCACTTGTCCTGTTCAGATTTCCATGCGATACGAACTGAGTAAATCTTGGGATCCAAATAGGATTAAACACCATAGGAGCTTTGTATCCTCAGGGCAATCAACAGCTTCTAATTTAGTTGCAGTAGGTGCCAAATTGTTATTTCCAATGTCTTAATCAGTTGAATACAAAATTCCTCCTGATCTGAAAGCAAACATAGTTGTACCATTTGCATTTACACAGAGAAGGAAAGCTTTACTTGGTGGATGCTAAATGGGTTGTTGCCACTTAATCTCCAGAGTTTTGCACCCAACAGTCAAACCAAGTGTAACATAATACATGAATTGAGTCTTGGTGCTGTGTCCTCTGCAGTGGTTTTCAGGTTGAGGTGAAGGGGGGAGTTATGAGTTACCTGAGGATGGGGCTACTGGTCTCCATCCCATCCATCGCTGGCAGAAAGCAGAGTTCCTGTAGTCTCTTCTTAACTCCTTCACACAAGTAACAAGGCAGTTGACAAAGCTCAGGAAAGACAGATTAGCTCTGTGGTAGCTCAGCCTGTTGTTCCTTCAGAGGTGGGCTTAATTTGTTTCTTCCCCAGTGCCTGTCAGAAGTTTTCCCTTCACTTACATGCATTAAAATTTTCATGTGGTTATGCAGGAGCTATGATATGTAGGAAAAAAACCTTTGATGTAGAGTATCATCAGTGTTTTGAGGGGAATCTGTGTTCATATTTGTGTGTCTGGGTAGGTTTTAAGGGTTTTAAGTATTACAGATAATCTCTAGTTCAGATGCAGCTGCTTTCAGTTGTCGAGTTCAGCTCCTTCACTGCATGCGAGTGCATTAAAAATTAGATGTAAGCATAAATATTAGCAGAAAACCCCATTACTTCAGTATTTGGTGCACCCATGATTTAATAGAACGTAGGCTTGTTGAGTTTACATAACAAATTACACATTAGAGATCTGTGTGTTGCTGCTTGAATGTGCTCTGCCCTAAAGCACTGAAAAGAGGAGCTCATGTCTGCTGAAAGGAAGGCAGGGAAGTTAATCAAGCATTGTTTTGAGAAATTGCTCAACTTCCTTAAATATGCAAATGGTAGATACATGCTGTGTCTGTATAAAGTCAAATGTAGTTAGTAAATTAATAATAGTAGGCTTAAAAGGTTTTGGAATCTGTACCTGGTAGCTTTGCCTTTGTGGAAAATACTAGATTTTGTAGAGAAGGTTATTGGACCTATTGGAATCTATATAGTCAATAAAAGAAGATGGGCTCTTTCGTAGTTCAACTCTATTTGCTACTAATGTATTTTTTCTTCAGTGCATTTTTATTCTTTACAGAGATTAATTTGTGAGTTTGTTTATAAATAAAATCAATGAGTTCCTCTTTCTATTTGTTACTTTTCAACTTACAAGTGTCAGAATAATATTGTGCTTTTTGCCTGAAGCATATAAGTTTTTCCAAAAAAAGGTTTTGTGTCAGTGGTTGGAAATTTGGATCTTGTTTTCCCTTTTGTTAAAGTTGCTGCCAAAAAGGTTTGACAGTCTTTGGTATCGGGCCTGTAAATATTAGTGTTAATACATTTGTGAATACTGAAAGTGGATGTTATATTTCTAGGTCTGTGAGCCAAGAATAGTGAACAGGTTTTGTTCTATATGGGCCAAATTGAATTGTTGCAGTATGGAATCTGTTTGGCTGATCTTCCCTGAATGGAAGTAATAGATGTGGCTCTGGATAGCAGTTGCTTAGTCTGAGTGTTAAAAGCTTTTTAAGATCTTTCAGGAAGTCATCAGACAACTTTTCCCACTGTTACTTGAGAAACGCAAATGTATAGAACCAGTTATTTGTTTAGTTCTCATGGACAGGTCCACAAATTCATATCTTGAAATGCTAAAGCATTCTGCAGCATGCATTTCTGAATACTGCATTTTATGTGGTATGCAGATTCTACATGTCTGTCTAGTTCATTTTGTAGATGAGGTCCATCTGTGTGTCCAGATGTGGACACATGTCTGTGCAAGATCCTTTTTTTTTTTTTTATTTGGAGGGGGGAAGTAAGGGGAAATAAGTGTGAAGTTTCAGATGGGCCATTTCCTGCTTTAGGCTCAGTTTGGACATGAAGAACAGACACTAGTCTGTTCTACCACCCTTTCTTCTTTTTTATCCTCCTGCTATTGGCAGGGAAGTGGTGCTTGTTTGCCTCTTCATCACAAGGTCCAAACTTTTAGGTATCCTCTTCTACCTGTCATGCAAACAGTTGAACTCCATCAAGAATGGTAATAAATAGTGGCTTTTCAGTCTAGAAGTGTAGCGCATGTTCTTTGCCAGCATCTGTGTTTTCCGTGTGTGTGCATGTCAGCTCATGCTGTGTCTTAGAAGAGTACGTATTCCTCTCATTGAACGTAATCACCATAATATGTTAATTCTTTGATAGAGACCTGTCACCTGCCATAGGAGAGGGTTTAGTAGGTTGCCAGGAGCCCCCATTTGAAGTGCTGAAACCTCATACGTTCACTTACTCACTGAGACAGCAACAATCATCAAGACCATGCAGAAGTGGCCTGCTCTCCTGAACATATGCTTATTGTCAATGGGGATTTGTCCTTCAATATGTGAAGTTATGGAACACCTGTCTGTGCCTTTTTGGAGAAAGAAGATAATATTTCTCTTCACCGCTGACACAGTATTTCTATTGACTGATGACTTCACTGATCAATTATGCATGTCAGACCCAGACTTGTGCTTGCAGATATGAGATAAAGCAGTAATAATGCTGCTCTTCTCAAAGAACGTTCCTCATTGTTCATGACGGTGAAACCAGTCTTCACCCAGCCTTGTAAACTTTCTTGGATTCCCCTTGGCCAGGCTCTCTTTTGCTGGGAGCCGAACTCCTGTAAACACTCCTAAATGGACTGTGGTTGCAATAATTTTAGAGACCTCAGCCCAAACTGCCTTGCTGCCTGTGGCTGTGTGAAAAAATAATGAGAACACGGGTAGCATGAGCGGCTGAGGGAACTGGGGCTTTAGCCTGGAGAAAAGGAGGCTGAGGGGAGACCTTATCACTCTCTACAACTACCCGAAAGGAGGTTGTAGCATGGAGGGTGTTGGTCTCTTCTTCCAAGTAGCAAGTGACAGGATGAGAACAAATGGCCTCAAGTTGCCCCAGGGAAAGTTCAGACTGGATATTAGGAAACTTTTCTTTACGGAAAGCGTTGTGAAGCATTGGAACAGACTGCCCAGGGAAGTAGTGGAGTCACCATCGCTGGAGGGGTTTAAAAGGTGTATAGACGAGGTTCTAAGGGACATGGTTTAGAGCCAGAGTTAGATTATGGTTGGACTCGATGATCCTGAGGGTCTTTTCCAACTGAAATTATTCTATGAAGAGCTACGTGGAAGGAGAAGGAGGAAGAAACTTGTTGTAAGAATCATTGTAAAGTGGTAGTTACAGTTCCCATAAGCTGTACTAAAGAGAGAGTTGGATCTACAGTAGTGCTTGACCATTTTGTCAGCGGTGTTTTACTGGTTTTTTTTTTGTAATTATGACAAAATACTGTAGAGTGTTTCTCTGGTCATGAAGACATAAAGCTTTGAAAGCTTTAGGAGTGGTAGTACTGTGGTGTTCTCCAGCCTGCACCATCGACTACATAGCATCCAGTGCTGACAAACACATTTTTTTAGTGTTCATAGTAAGTACTTTTATCAGATATTTTGCCCAGAGTGAGAGGCAACATGTGTGTTATTATAATGTATTTATAAGGAATAATTTAATTTTTCTCTTCTCTTTAAAACACTCAGGAAAACATTTTTGAAAACTAAGTTCAAAAGAGCAGGAAATCTTTTCTTTTTCTTTTGTATTCTCTAAAATATGTGTGCCAAATGCATAACATCAGCCTGACAGGATATAAAAATAAAAGTGAAGTTTTAAAGGAAACCCGTTACTCTCCCTAGTCTTCATGTTCAGTTTCTCTCAGGGTAACAGTTTCCGCCTTTCAGCTGTGGTGTTAAATCCTCTTCATTAACCAGGCAGGCTCTTAATGTAGTGTTTGGTATGGAATCCAGCAGTGTCAAGGGGAACTCACAGTCACTGGCAAACACTAAAAATAGGTCCTATGGTACATACGAAGCAAATGCATTAACTTTTATGAAAGCACGATGGCGTAACGGATTGCTGTGTGTATTGATTCTTGTGCGAACTTTTCACTTTGTACGTTTGAAAGCACACGGCATTTTAATGGGATTTCATGTGTCATTAGCAAATGCTAGTACCCGAAAAGCATTTCATATAATAACCGTAGCTTTACTTTTTCAAGTTGAAGTGCAAAAAATACAATTTCGGCATAAATTGCCTTTGGTTTACTAATTTACCTTCTCATTAAGATACTGAGATTTAATATTAAAGCAGTGTAGTCTGACGTTTGCGAATTGCTGCTGCCATTTCAGACGCTTTGCTGTGGCTGCAGTGGCTGTAAATGCAATGGTGGTGCAACAGGGAGAGGAGAACAGGATCCAGAGAGAAGAATGACACATACGTTAGGGGAAGTTTATGCAAAGTACCAGTGAGCTACATACAGTTTCAAGATAAGCTGAGATGGTAGAATAATTACTGGTTTGTTGTATGTGTTGTTGACATACATGATTAAGGAGGGGTTTGGTTTTGTTTTTTTAGATGCTTGCAGTAGGGTAAGCCTTTTTGTGGAGTTGTTAGCTAAATCCAGGTCGTTCTTGTTGTGGGCCTGTTAAGTACAGGACAAATTTGTTCTGTAGCAGATTGCTTTGAAGTATTTGGAAGGTAAAAATGCCACACTGTGAGAGTCCTAAGAGATTGGAAAGTGTGGGGAAAGGCTCAGGCTTTTTACGCTGTTGTCTGCCAGTGTTTAATGATTTCATCACATTCTTCATTATTAGATAAACGAGGTAAATAGAAAAAGGTACTGGTGAAGGAAAGGGGAATGCATTGTGTCGGAAAAGGCAGACTGTGCACAGCCCTCGACAAGGATCATTGACTAAAAGCGGGGTGTGCATAAGGAAATGTTGAAGTTAAATCTTTGTGTGTCCTTGATTTTGCTCCTTTATGTGTTGTGAGAATTTCTATACCAAAGCACTGTTCTTATCCATTTTTCTCGGTCTGTCTTATAATAGTTTGGATTGTGAGTTGTAAAAGCTGCTCTTATAGTGAATTTTCATTGAGTAATATAGGTAATGTAGCTGAACTGTACCTGTTTGGAGAGTTGCAGACTATCACAAGATTTGTAGTTAGTAACTCTATGCATTTAAGGTCAGGATCCAGTCCTACTAGTCTTGTAGCTAAAACTTCACATGTATGTTAGATATTACCATGCTCTGAGTTGTCTAAAATGCAGAATAGTCTTTGGAGAAATGTAAGAAAATGTTCTCAGTTGTGTTCAGTTGAACAGTGTATTATGTCAATACAAACCCATTGCTGGCCTGTGGGTCACACTTTTTCTGCAAGATATTTCCACTGCCTTTATTGAGTTTTCTGCAGAAGTGATGAGAAATGACTGTTTAAGTGTTTTGCCAGCTTTCTTGCTTGAATTGCATTTTCTACTTCGTGGGACTAGACTGCAAATCTAGAGTGTTTTCAGGTCTGTTTTTTTGCGCGGTTGGTTGGGTTTCATTTTGGTTTTTTTTTTTGCTATTTACATGTAGCTAAGCACTTGCAGTGTGTTTTGTGAGAGTTTAAATCAGTGGTGTGCGAGTTGAACATAATTAAAGTTTTTAGTGTACCTTAAGTTTAGAGAAAAGTTTGGTTTGTTTTTGTTTTTTTCCTGTGGAAGTGCTACTATGAAAGTATTTTCATAATAAAACTGAGGAAATTTTGAGGAACAAAAATTTTGAGGAAAACTCGTAATTGTCTCAGAACAAATTAAATAGTAATCCCTTTTGTTTCACCACATGAACATTCCATAGTTCAAATTGTTGCCTTTTACTCTTGTGTAAAAATAGAGTAATATCAGTCCTCTGAATCCAATATATAGTATTACTGAACATGAACTTCAGAATTTTAGTTATTTTTAATCATGCTAATAACGATGCTCAGTTTTGTTCTTTGCTAAGTTGACTTAGGTTTTCCCTGCATTCGTGTAAAGATGCTCAACTAACTGAAGAGACTTAAAACCTTTAGGAATTGTTTCTTGATACTCTTAATCCCTTGTATATTCTGCATTACTGCTTTATGTATTATAATAAACTGATTTCAGAGATGTAAAAATATTTTATTGTTGTTCTTTACAGGTTGCAAACAATCTTTGCAAAATTTGATGAAGTAAGAAACTCTGGAAATATGATTTCAAGCAACATCAGTGGTGAGTACGAAAGATGATGCGTTTGTTTTCAGCTTTAGATTGATACAAGATAAAATTTAAATACTAGCATTATCAATGTGAGATGGATGACTGAAAACATGTAAATACTAAGAAAATGAGACAGTGAAACAAACATGCTGCATTACTGGAAGTATTTGCTGAACTGCAGTCAGAATACAATTGAAAAAGGTGTTGAAACTGCATGGAAACAAGCAGTGAATCTTTAACAAGTTACATATGTGCTCAGTAGAGGATACAAGAATGCTGCAAAGCATTCATGCGAGGGGAGGAAAGATCAGATGAACCATATCCTATCTTACAGTATGTTTCTAACAGAAAATGGTAATTTAGTGATGGCTGTGTTTGATTTCTTCTCAGTTAAAATGATTTATAATGTTTATAATCCATGGAGTTTTAAATTATAGAAGTAAGTGACCGCAGCATTCCAAGACAAATGTTGAAGTTAAGACTGTACTTAGTTTGAGCTCTTTATTGTTGGTGTATTTCATGAAAAGAAAACCCTCTGTGCAGAGAATCCTTGTTGCTTCCTACTGCATTCTTGATACAGTATTTTATAGTATGAAAGAGCAAACCCATAATTCTTTCTTACTTAAAACTATAATTTAAGAAAAAACTGTTGCATAAGAGTACAACAAGGGAGGTGGTGTGACAATGGCTTTAATGTAGTTGGTTTTGAAAGCGTCATTATCAGCCTGCAAGGAATCCGTAGATTTTGGTTTACGGAGGAGGGTTTTCTGGTGTTCATTTTCCTTTCAGAGCAACTATGCTGACTGAAAAGGAGGCTCTTCTAGATCTAAAAAGTGTAATTGTGCAAGAGCAGAAATATTTTGAGGAATGCATATGATTTGTTAATGTACTCAAATATACCTTTTCATTTTAAATATTCTCACGCTTTTCTTCGTGTGAAAACAGAAGAGGCCGTAGGTTCAAAGGAATGTGTTTTTACGACCTTTGAGGCAGTAAGAACTTCTAGGCCGCATTCTGCTTTGAAATAAAACATTGCTATTCTTGAACACTTAAATACAAAAATAGATTTGTAAAGATTAATATTTTAAAAAATACTAATTTGGGGGAAAGATGTTTTACATAAATGTTCTGTTGGATTGTAAATTTACTCATTTTGAAAGGGTAAACCATTATCTCTTGTATTTGAATTTAATACTGCTGCACAGGTTTGAGAGGTTCAAAGATGCATTTTACATGTATTTTATTTGTGTTGGTAGTTCTCAGGAGAACAGAGAAAGTTGCAGGAGGGAATGTAAATGCATTGAAATAAGTTAAATATATCTGAAAATATGAATACAACATTGCTGGACTGGTTTACATAGCACTTCTGAGCTTTTTGTCTCTATTTTAAGAGAGTTGATTACGTTTCTCTTTAAACCATTTTTATCTCGTCTGTAAAATACAGATATTAATGCTGATCTTCAGCAGTATAAACTATTTATTTTGTCTTGTAGGTGGCAAAAGTTATTATGATTCTGTTTGGTACCATAGAGACAGAATCCCTTTAGTACCTCGGTTTCAGTATTTTTGCTTGAACCTAGTTTATCCGTTGCATCCATCTAGACAATTTTTTAATTTATTGAAAAGATACTCTTCCATTGTTAGTGCTTTGTCTTGGCTTTGTCCTTCATTATTCCCTGAAGGATAATTTGTGTTTACTGCTTGCACGTGTAGATTGAAATTTACTGTTGAATTCCTGTAGCCTTGTTACCAACTTTTGTTTTAGGAGCTTTACCAAACATCTTTGGATAAAGGCCAAATTTTAATGTCTAATTACATCTGTTACAGCGTTGAGGATTTTTGTAGTGCTTTGGATATTTTGGAGCTGGGCTTAGGAAGGTAGGGGGGGAACGTTTCCAAAGGAGGGGGGAGGAAACAAAAAACTGTTCAACAGGCTTTAATATAATCAGACTGGTGCAGCTCTGTAGTGGACCTTTTTACCAGCCAAAGGAGGGGCTTTTTGCCAGATTGAGCCACTTTCCCAAATAAGTTAACTGCACTGATGAGTTTTCTCTTCAGTGTGTGATAGATGGGGAAAGGCTCGCTTATACAGCTGTGGAAGATGTCAGCTTCTTCGTGGTCCCAAGTGACACTGCTGTGGCGGTAAATCTTTGTCGTGTCGACCTAATTTCTGAGAACTCAGATGTGACTGAGGAGTCTTCTGTCAAAGAATACTAATGTCAGTTGTTCAGTCTCTTTATTCAGCATGTACTGAGGAGAGGAAAATAAAAAATAAACCCCTCAAAACTCTCAGCCACAAGAATGTTTTCCATAGTATTTTAATAATCAAAACAAATATATATTTAAAAAAAAAAAGTTTTGTGCTAACATGATTAAACACGTCAGGTTTTAAAAACATTGTGTCGGTATGGTTAGGTATGTTGGGACAAATACAGGGAGGAGAGGAAAAGACACCGTACCTGCAGTCTCACGCGCATTGGTAGATTTAATATCTTGTTATCCCTGTGACTGTGTTAGAGCAGACCTGGCATGAACAGCCCCTTTAGTCTGAGCGTTACCATCTTCCTTTATTGAATCTGATGCCTGATAATAGTGTAAAGAGCAGCGAGTTACTGTTGGAGGCTGCCAAGACCCTCTTGGAGGGTCGAAGAGGCGACAAGCACATTGACACAAGTACGGATGGAGTAATTGGGGCAGGATGTACCAAGCAGTTTCAAAAGCCAACAGATAAGGAGGCACAAGGGCACTGAGCAAGAGTCCGTGCTTTTGCTCAGTGAGCGCAACTTACCGGCTTAAATAATATCACACTGACGTTTCCAATTGACCTTTGATTATATTTTTGAAGTTATTTTTCCCCCATCTTCCCTTGCCCTCAGCAGTGGGTAGTAAAACCAGACGTCGTTTCTTTAAAGTGAATTATGTGAATGAATTTGCTGCTGTGAAAACCTTGCGGTTTGTTTACATTCATAATGATGTTGCATATTAAGAGAATCATGTCAGGATGTTTGCCTATTAAGCGAAATCTTACGTGTGCTGCTATTTTTGCCCTTTCACTACACCAGAAATATATGTATCCCTGTAAACTGGAGAAGGTTCTTTAAAGCACCTCCCAATTTTTCAGCAAATGAATGTTCATTTCTATGGAAACAGAACTGGCAGCCAATCTCAAAGCTCAAAAAGCACTTGTTTCTGCTGCCTAAGATTTGTAAATACTGTTTTCTCTAACAGAATTTAAACAGATTCCTATATCGGATAGTAGTGTAAATTTTGAGACAGGGAATTAAAACTAGGGAAAATAGTAATATCGAGCTTTCTACTTTGCTTCGTCTAGCGGACAGAGTGACTTGAGCTGAATATAAATGGTACATCTCTATTCAACCCATGCAGTTTTCCCATTTTAATGGTACGCCTCACAGATTTAGCTTTACACACATAAAATGTGACAGGTAGGATAAAGTGATGTTAGTATCGCGGTTATGGGGGAGCTGTGTTATGGGTGATAAAGATGCAGTCGAGGCAAACATTCTGTTTAAAAAAAAAAAAAAGGGGGGGAGCTGGCAAATAAAAATCCGTAGCACAACTGTGTATGTGTTTTTCCACATTATGTTCTTGGTTTTTATTTTTCTTTGCTGTTTTCTTTTGGGAAATATAGTTACTATGGAGACAATGACGACACAGTCTGCCAGAGCTCACCAGTGTGGCACAGTGTGAACGCATGTAGTTTGGGAAATACGGCAACTGGTGATAGATGCCACAATTAATTTACAGGGGTTTGAGCTACATGTATTTCTTTTGCGTGCTCAATGTGAATGGTCAGAGTGTAGCCACATTATTTTAAATCTCAGTGGTTACTCTTGCTGCTTAATAATTTTAAATAGGAGAATTCACTGACCACTGAAGCGTAGTGGTCAGTTTAAGCCTATTTAGACGTAAAGGGCCTCAGCAGGCTGATGCTTCCACTGGTTTTTAAGGAATTTGCATGATATTTTGAACTATTACTCTGCAGAACTGTGCCCCGGCTACTGCAAATGCGAGGTTTACAGGCGCTGCACAGCTCGCTGTGCGTTACGGCCGTGTGTCCGTCTGCGTTTTAAGCTCTTCCTTAGGCAAGATGAAGTAAATTGGAACAACGTTGGGTTTTTTGTTTGTTTGGGGTTTTTTATCCATTTTATTGGATTGCACTTTTTCAGTATGCCACTGAAAACGTTGATTTGGGAGTAGACTGGAGCCAGGAGTTCAGGCTGTGGGTGGGTTTTTGTTCTAATTCCTGCACCACTGCCAAATGCCCTCCAGCATCTCTTGCCTGCCCGCTTTAAAAAGCTGCTTCTCGTAAAGTTTTGAGGGGATTTCCACGGAGTCCTGTCAAATAGCACCTTTCTTCAACGGGCTATCTTACGCCTCCTGTATTTTTTTTTTAAATTAATTTTTTTTTTTTTTAAATTGATTTATTTCTGCGGAACGCCCGTCCCAATGGAAGCAGCCGCGCAGGAAGCAGCGGGGCTCTCGCAGCGCGCTCCGCGGGGGGGACACGCCACCCCACGGGTGAGGCTGATCCCCGCGGGCGGGCGCGGAGCCCGCGGGGCACGTGACCGCCGCGGCGGGGGCGGGCGCGGGAGGAGGAGCGCAAGTAAAAGTCCCCGGTGGGACGGGGCCGGGCCAGGCGCGCTGGCGGGAGGCGCGGAGGAAGCGGGGCTGGGGGCGGTTCCCGCCTGAGGCGGGACTGCTATTTTGAAGCGTGGGCGGCGGCGGCGGCTGTTGCGGCAGGGAGCCGGCACCCGCCGCGGCATGATGGCTGTGGGGGACGGTGAGTGCGCGCCCCGGGGCACCGGCGCTGCCCCCGCCGGCGGCTGAGGGGCTCGGGAGGAAGGGTGTGGGGAGCGGGGGTCGTTTGCAAGCCCCGCGGAGGAGCGCGGGGAGCGGTGCCGGGCGCGCAGGTCGGGCAGGGCGCTGGGTGGGCGGAGGGGCCCGGCGGGGCCGGGCGATGCCCTCCCGTGTTGGGGGGGGGCGGCTCCGCTGCTCCGCGTCCGCCTCCCGGAGAGCGAGGTTTGGCCGCAGTAAGTCTGAACGGCAGGTTGACATCTCGTCCCGATGTCATTCGCTCCGGCCGGGGGGGTCCCTGGGGCAGCGGGCGCAGCAGCTCTGCTCGTTGTTTTTTGGGGTTTGTTTTTTTTGTTTGGGTTTTTTTTTTTTGGTTGGTTTTTTTTTGGTTTTGTTTTGGTTTGGTTTTGGTTTTTTTTGGTTTTTTTTGGTTTTTTGGGTTTTTTGGTTTGTTTTTGTTTTTAATTCTAACCACGCGTGGATTTCTGGGAGGGCCCGTGGTCTCAATTATTTACAACGCTGGCAGTTTCCACTCTGCATTTTCATGTTGGCATTCTGTTTACCCCTCTTGTCTCAGCCCTGCTTGTGTTAGCCAGCCGTGTAAAATAAGACTGAATTTACTGTCCCGCTTTATAAACAAGCATGTGTTAATCTGCTCTGTTTCGTGGATAAATTTATAGTAATCCGGTGTAGCTACAGAAGGAGTGCCTTGCTTCTAGTGCTAGGAATATATATTTAATAAAGACATGGGATGTTACTATGTTTCCTTCACTGCACAGTGTATTGTTACACAAACCAATGGAAAGTAGGTCAGTGAAGACTATATTGCCGTGTTTTGATTAAGAACTGGACATAGTGTTTTATCTTTATCACATCTCTTGGTTCTGTATGACAGCAGGTTATCTGAGCTTGATAACTTCATGACTTCCTACATATGTGTTATTTCCAGAGAAATGTGAGCAGTGTTCTTTTGGCTTGCAGCAAGTTTAGGAATGTAGTAGAAGGGCCGTGTTTTTACAGATGATTATATATATAGTTTTCAATAGCATTAAGGAAGATGGTCTATAAAGATCATGTACTTAGATTAAGTTAGATATTTTATCTGAATTTGCTGAAACATTGGTAGTAAGAGTCCCAAGACAGACCTTTTCTTAAGGTGTCCTGAAACATGTTTTTCTCTTAGTTCTTTGGTATGTTAGAGGCTAAAAGAGGTAATCAGTGTGACGGGAGCAGTGAAATTAAGGCTGGACTTCATAGTTCAAAAAAAAAAATCTGGGCAGTTCTCTGATGTTTGTATTTTTTTTTGTCATGTGATCTGCAAGACGCAAGAGAAGTCATGGTCTTTGTAGAACTGAATATGTGGTAAGCTCTTTCTTGTTGAGATTTTTTTTCTAGGAATGTTTTTCTTCATCTTTGTTTCCCTCCCATGAAGGAACCCAGTTCTCCACGTTGTAAACATGGATTGTGGTGATCTGCAGATTAAGGATGCAAGTTATAGTATGTTACGAAATAACTGTATTCCCTGGGCAAAGACATAGGATTTTTGTGGTTCTGTAATGGTCAAGGTTTATAAAATAAGGGTGGTTGTGGAGCTCTCTTCTGTATAATTTAATTCATCATTAACAAAGGCACTAAGAACAAAGTGCTGTTCAGGCAGTCAGCTGACGCTCTGTGTAGGAGCTTTGAGCAATAATGCCAGATACAATTAAGAGTGTGTGGGATGATTATGTAGCTGTTGGTCTCTCTTAAAACTACTGCTTACCACATTTATGAGGAATTCAGTCTTCTGACGTTGGGTTATGAAACTGCTAGGGAAAACAAAACCTTAGTTACTATTCAGAAAACTTTTTGATCTTTTTTTCTGAATTTAAATGTAGGTTTTGCCACGGTCTTTTGTTTTGCAAATATCCTATGCATCCTCCTAATATGTGCAACATAAAAGAAATGATCTATTTTAAGGTTAGTGATTCTGTAGCCTTTGAGAAATGTCTTTTCTTGACAAAATCACTTTTTTGTGGCCAGTATGTATGTTTAACTTATTATTTGAGACTATGCTGATTTTCTGGATGGTGTTGTGCAGATACTACAGAGAAGAGAATTTTTTGTTTATTTTATTTGGTTTGCTCACTTAATCAGCCTAGATACAGTACAAAATTGAGCAGGGTATGTTTGGAAATCTTATATGGAGGTGGTAGTTTCAACATTTTGTCTCGAATGCAGGACACTGACTTACTGTAACCTCTTGGATTTTTTTTCAGCTTTCTTGAGCACAAGCAGAAATGTAAATAAAATGTGGTGCTTAACTGCTGAATCTTAATCTGATTTCTCAAGTAAAGATTAAAGGGAAGAGCCAGATTTTCTGTTTGCTCCCATGTTAACTGGCTCAAGCTCTCCAATCTTTTGTTGGAAGAATGTGGAGGAAAAAATAAAAAGGCAGTACTGTGTTTGTGGCCCAGCAAGCAAATGGGCTGTTACTTCTGGTGTACCGAATGCGTGCCAGTGGGAAAGCACACGCTGTCTCAGTCTTAAAGGCATTTCACATACTCATGTGAATGTGTGTATTTGACCCATAGGTTGTGTTCTGAGGCTGCTGAGGAAAACCGGTCGGGAACCATTCCTCGCTCTGGATTTCTTGTTCCTTGGAGAGGATAATGCATTTCTGCCCTTATCCGCTGATAACCAGATTAGGGTGTTTAGGAGGTCACTGGCAGAATTGCAGCGCGGCACGTCGCTTTGTGTGTTCTCTTTGGGGTTTGTAATTCAGTGGCTTCCAGCAAGTGCTTCCTCACCTTGTTGTCAGTCTGTGCTCTGCTACCCTGTTTCCCTGAAAATAAGACAGGGCTTTATGCAATTTTTCCTTCAAAAGATTCTTACTTTTTTACATCTATAGCTGCCTGGACACTATTTAAATTGACTTTTTTAATGAACTGTAGCTAGGACTTTTTTTTGGAACAGGGCTTATATTTCGAGCATCCTCAAATCGTGCTAGGGCTTATTTTCGGGGAAACAGGGTACTTTGTTTCATAGGTAAGGGACTGTCTTGCTCCCAGTTGAACAAGATAGTTAGAATAAAGACAAATTTATCTGCCTAAAAGTATGAGAGGCCATAGATTAGACATAGGTTTTCTTAAGATGTACTAAACATATTGCAGTACCAGACATGAGGTATTTGAGAGCTATCTAAAAGCATATAATCAGCTTTGTAAGAGGACATATATGGTGCACAGATTTGTTGCACTAATATGTACTATGTATGCTATTTTGAATCATATAATGAATGAGATAAATCAACTTCTTTATTTATTAGTGGATTTTTATTTAAGTGTTATACAATGTAATGATGTTTCATGACTTTAAGCACTTGTCAGATTTCAGATGATAAAGCGTATGTGACTGGTTTATGAACAGGAATTATCCTTGTATCTTACTACATATGCATATCGAATTATGGTGTTTGTCTTCTTTCAAAATAACTTCATTAATGTATGCATGATCCTTGAGCACAAGAACAATTATCTTCCATTCCCTGATGTTCTTCTGAGGGAAGACCGTCTTCCTAAGTCGTTAATCTGATTAGTAGTTTCTGTGAAATGTGGGTGCCATACAGCTTTAATATATTACTTTTGGCTGAAAAAAGATTGACATATTAAAGGTACAGAGGCTATAGTGATGTTTGACACATTAGCTTGATTTAAAAAATATATATAAAATATTTGTAGTGCATATGCATTTCTGATGTGTATTTCCAATTTTACTTTCCTGAAGTAAGAGGGAAGAGGCTTTTTATTAATAAACCAACAGAGTCCGGTGAATGGTGGTAATGGAGCAATTACTGCACAGGCCTAGAAATTGCACAGGATGTAACTGCGGTGCTTTGTACCATCCAGAGCTGTTTCCTGGGCAGGGGAAGAAAATATAGTGGCAGAAGTTTCTTTTGGGGAATAAAAGTGCATTGTTTGTTCCCTTTTCTCTTCTTCTTTGGGCCTGTTTTTTTTAACGTGCTGACTGTTCCTGCACTGGATCCTTTCCTTGTGATTGCTCCGCACTCCTCCTCTTCCCTTGTCAGCAGTTGGTGGGCGCGTTGGGTTGGGAAAAGGCTTTACTCACTGTGCCTGAGAAATGAAGGACAAATACTGTGAGCTGGAGTTCTGTTGCTGTTCTGAACCAAACCAGTGCAAAGCTTCTTTTCATGGTAAGGTCATATGGTACTCCCAGTGATTAACAGAGATTCTGAGTAGCATTTTGTCTATAAAGTGCACGTACCGTTGCTAATAGCAGTAAAAGAGCACTGGGACAGTGAAACAACTGAGTGGGAGAGGGATGGAATGTGTAAACAAGCCAAGGGCTATATGAAAAGACAGTGTTTCTACTCAGAGAATGGATGAATACAGCGAGGTTCAACACTGGCGTGAATTAAAAAAAATAATTCAAGGAAGAAATATGCAACTTGGAGCATTTCTTTCTTAGAAAACAAAGCTGAAAACCTATGACAAACACAATTATTTTCTCAAAACCAGCATGGATTCTGGAGTGATAACTGCACTTTTGTTTTTGTTTTTCTATTCTAAAATAGCAACTACAAGTAAGTTTCGTCTTCCTGTTTCTAAATGACATTTTTCAAGTGTCAAAGGAATTTTTGGTGTTCAGTTCTGGGGAACTTGGGGATGGTGATTGTTGTTTTCATTAAACGTGAAACACCAGTCCACTAAAAAGATTTCCAGAGATGTTTAATCTGCCATCCAAAAGTGTTGGTTGCTTTTGAAGTCTGTTTCCATTTGTTTTTCGGAACAAGTTACCTAAGAAAAACAAGTTTTGTGTTACAGTTGAAATCCTTATTTGTTTTGAAACATCTTTGATTATTCCAAGCTAATGCTGATATTAGGTTTGTTAGGTTTTGTTTTGTGGTGTCTTTTTTGGGTTTTTTTTAAGATGTGTTTTGAAATAAGCATTAGAATTGCCAACAGCCTAACAAGAAATTTAAAGTCTAGTGAGGATTTTCTTTGACAGATGTTGCAAGACTCTTTCACATGACTAATTGGATGTTTACCTTCCAGGGTTAATTTTTGTCTTTGTTATCTATATAGATATGAGGAGTTTTTCCATACTGTTGCAAGTTATTTTTAATAAAGTCTTACTGTAGTAAATACTGATGAGCAAGTAAGCTATAATTGGGTCACTTCAGGTGTCTGAAATGCCTTCGGATGTGAAGGTTTTGCTTTATTACTCACTTGAATCAGAAGTTCCACTCTGGATATTGTATTTATAGAAGTACCTTAGTTGTAAAGAATCGTGGTTTGCATTTTGTGCGTTCTTTCCTTTCCCAGGTCCTTCATCAAAATACGCTTTGGTGCAGTGCTTAACTTGAAAGAGCCTTTTGAAAACCAGCTATGCCTGTAGATTCTTACAAGAAGTAACTACAGTTTAAATCTCAAAGGAGTTTCACAGCTATGTGGAGTATAGGCAATAAGATTTTCATGGTTACTAGTTTAAAATTTCTCTGGTACAGCTTTTCTTGTATTTAATTGATATGAAAATTCTTCTTTTCAACTGAGAAACACTTGAAAGCCCTCAGAGTTATAGGTAGTTGGAGCCTGAGGAGAAGGGATGTAGAGCAAAGCTCTTCACAGCCTGCAGAAGAACCTTCAAATTAGATATTTTTTGCTTTCATTAGATGTCAAGAGCTCCATGATGTTCCTTGGCCACCTAAACAATTAACATAGGTAGATTCACGTTTGCCAAAATATCCTTTTATTATTACAGATCGATTTGTGTGTTGACCTGATAAAAGTCCTTTGGTCAGTCAACTTATGCAATATGAGGTTTGCTATTGAACTTAAATGTCAGAAACATTTCTCTATAGATTTTTTTTTTTTTTTTTTTTTTTTGCAAACTATTCAGAAACACTGAGGGAAGCAGGCAGTATGTGTTACTTTGGGATTGGATGGTGTTCTCACAAAAGTTGAAACGGTGCCTACTAAAACTGCCCAGCTATAAACCAGGCATATTTGCCCTAATTCCTTAATTGCCATTTCTGTGAGTATGTGAGGTAGAGAACAAATTGGTCAGTGTGCTCAAAGACCATTAACAACCCTTTCATTCTTGCTGTGGAGTGCATGTTTTTGTGTTCAGAGATGAGTATTATTTTTCTAATTCGTGAAATACAGATATCTAAAGTAATTTTAGAGAAATAAATCTCTCCACATTTTATCAGCTGTGTGTTCATATTAGAGTTACACTCTTTGCTTCTAGGACCTGTGTTTTATTTGTGAATCTGAAAACGTAAAACACAAAGGCAACGTACAAATTGAATTGTAGAATTATAGAAAGTCCTGAGTTGGGAGGGACCCACAGGATCATCGAGACCAACTCCTGTCCCTGCACAGGACAACCCCTCAGTTCACACCGTGTGTCTGAGGGCGTTGTCCAGTTTGTTCTTGAACACTGTCAGGCTTGGGGCTGTGACACCTCCCTGGGGAGCCTGTTCCAGTGTCCAGCACCCTCTGGGGGAAGAACCTCTTCCTAATGTCCAACCCAAACCTCCCCTGGCACATCTTCCTGCCATTCCCTCGGGTTCTGTCATTGGTCACTAAAGAGAAGAGCTCAGTGCCTGCCCCTCCTCCTCCCCTTGTGAGGAAGCTGCAGCCACCATGAGGTCGTCTCTTAGTCTCCTCCAGGCTGAACAAACTCTGTGACTTTAGCTGTCCCTCATATGGCTTCCTCTCCAAACCCTCCACCAACTTCATGGCCCTCTTCTGGACACTCTCCAGTAGCTTTAGATCCTTTTTATCCTGTGTCTCCCAGAGCTGCACCCAGTGCTCCAGGCGAGGCCGCACCAGTGCAGAGCAGAGCGGGACAACCACCTCCCTGCCCGGCTGGCCATGCTGGGCTGGATGCACCCAGGACACGGTTGCCCCTCTTGGCTGCCAGGACACACTGCTGGCTCGTGTGAGTTTAACACACAGAAACTGGCCACACTAAAAAGTAATGTGTTTGTTACTAAAAAAGTTATCTATTGTAGAACTAAATTTGTCACTGTTAGCCTCTAATAGTAAATCACAATTAAAGCTCGCAGTTTGTAAACCTTCTTATTGATACTACATGATATTTATCACATGGCCCTTTGTTATCACATATACATGTTAAAGATGAATGCACATGGTCCTTATGTCTGCCTCTCTTATCTTTGCTGTGATGTAATTGATAGTTTGAAAAATCAAATCATTAAACTCTTGTTTCCATGTGAATGAATTAAGTATTGGAGATGCCGTGAATGGTTTCTTCCTCAATGGATGTCAGTCGTTTGATTGACTTAGTTACAGATACTAAAGTTATGGTCCTTTTTTTCCTCATGTTTCTTAACTTAAATGTATCAATAATGCCAGTCATATTGTAATTTATGGACAGTGGATTCTAAATATAATGTGTTTTAATATTAAATATATTGGTTTTAAAATAGGTCATTAGAGTCACTGAATAAAATACTGGTACTATTTAGAGTGGATACTCGATTCACAAGCGAAGGAAATTTGTGAAGAAAGAAATCAAATGATTTCTGGTGCCTTGGTAATTAAGACAGTCAATAATGAAACCAGGCCTGCTGAGCAAAATCTAGCTGTTGAATTACAGAATGTTTTAAAAGTGAATAGCAGGGTTTATACTTCGAGAACATATTTCAAGTAGTAGCTTTTTCAGAAGGTAACTTAAGCAACAGAGTGAAGCATTAGGCCAAAAAGGAGGTCTGAATTCAGACGGACTACAACAGTTAAATAAACCATAACTTTTGATATAAATTATGGATCTCTTTTGTGGCTCACAGATTTACCAGGCATCAAGTAAAAAATCTCTTCAAGCCTTTCTTTTTTTTTTTTTTCTTTTTTGTTATTACTGTTTTAAGTGAACTACCTTGTTTCATTTTAGTCACTGTCTGGATAGGAAGACTTTCTACAGGAGTACTCATATTCATTTACCAGAGGTCTTGATTGCTTCAGAAGTTACTGTCTTTCTCAGCTTTACTTCTCTAACATTTCATAGGAGAGCAAAACACTTGTGTTGAGGTAGACATAGTTTACTTTGTGCTAAAACAGAGGAGTATTCCCATCAGTTTCTGTGTTACAGCTACTGGGTCAACCTCTACTGTGTTTAAATTGTCAGAAATTACTGGTCTTTAATTTCTTCTACAAAGCATGTCTGTGTCATTTCTCCACTTTTTTCCTCCACCCTGCCCAAAAGACACGTTACTTGTTAACATTTCAGCGCTGGCCATAGTGCAGTGTGCCCCAAACAATGTGGCCTAAAGCAATAACATGTTAGGTATGGGCTTGCTTTGGTGTTGGTTTTTTTTTGTTGTTGTTGTCTTGCTGTTTAATCTTTAATACTATTTTAGGTGTTGCCTTGTCATGAATTCTAGAAACCCTTGCTATCTTTCTCTTCCCCCTTTACTATTAAAATGGTACTTTACTCACTAATAGGTTATAGACTACTAGGTGTTAATTCAGAAGGCTATTGAACATGCCTGAGGAAAGCTGTAAATAAAGTGAGACTGATTATTTCTAAAGTACAGTTATACTGACTGCATCTCCAGTTTTCCATAAGTTGCACTGAGTAGCGTTTGGGAAATATATAACAAAGGAAGGTCCAATAGCAAACATTGAAAACTGTCTAAAGGATTGATTGATTTTGTTTGTTTATTTTACCAAATTTAACTGGACTGTGGAAATAATTTTACAGATGCTGTGAAGGTAAAAAATACAGCAAGATTTGCAGAAACTGTCTTTGACTTTAATGGGTAAAAATGAGAAAGTAACTTACATGAGTTTAATGGAGTTATTCCAGAACTAGAACTAGAAACTGGGATGGAACTTCGCTTGGGAGCGAAGTTACCTCAGTTGCTTATTCTGGCTAGTTGCAGCTTTATTTGAAACCTGTATTTGAATCTTGTATTTCAGCCAGGCAACCGTAAGATGAACTGTAAGACCAGCTTTTCTTTGTGCCATTGCCAGTCCTTGTTATTTCTTTTCTAAATGTCTCCGTCAGGTCTCTTCAGTTTTCCATTCTTCTCTCTTTTGCCCTGTTCATTTAGATTGAGGTTTTCTTGTTGTGTGTTTGGTGGGTGGGTTGGTTGGTTTGTTTGTTTGTGGGGTGGGTTTTTTTGTGTGTGTTTGGTTTTTTTTTTTTCTTAAAAAAAGCACATTTGGCCTGAGCCTCTTTTGGTGAGCTGTAGCTGATTGATGGAAGGTAGGAGAGCTGTACTGCACTTTGCTTGTTGAAAAGTTAGGGGAACTTTATCAGAATTTGAGGGATCAACAGTATCAATTTAACTGGTTAATATTTGCCTCATTCCTGTTACTGACTGTCTTTTGTAAAAGACACTCTAGTCCACTGGAACTGCCTGAAGAAACTAGCATGTGAAGGAGTACGTTTGGCTTCACAATTGGCTTTAGTGCATGGGGGTTTTTTTGAACCAAGTTGTATTATTTAGCTACTTTTGTCATTGGTATTTTTAATTCCTTCCACCTCAGGAGGTTACCGTGGAAAAAGGAATCTCTTTTGGTAAGAGTTGGAGCTTTTGCTGATGAGCATCAGCAAATGTTGCACGGAACACGAGAACCGTTTGTCAGCGCAGAACCATAGGTAAAGTTGCCTCCTTTAGGAGTGTAAAGAGAAACAGAGGGGGTACCATGCAGTAAAGTTAAATCTGTCAGTAAGTGGCCTTACGCTACTTCTGTCATCTTCTGAAGAACCATGCTCCGTCATTGTGGGAAGTAGATTTTTGATTTTGAATGAGAATTTGCCTCCTAATGGTTCCAGATCCCTCTACCTGCTGTGGCACAGGGTGAATGCCCAGGAATTACGCCTTTACGGTCGATCTGAAGCATCTTAGGTGCGATTCAGCTGCCCAGACATAGATGTCTAGTGCTGCTTGAGGTGCCTTTCAGCGCCCACAGCAGCCATGCAGAGCAAACAAGCCTGACGGGAGACCCGTAAGAGATCTGTGCCCTTCTGGAATGTCAGCTGGCAGCCAGACAGGATGACCAGCGCTGTCTAAACTGGTTTTAGGTGACTGTGCTTAAGCATATGAATACTGTCCTTTGTGTCAGGACAAACAGATTCGGGCTGTATGGAATGCCTGATGTGTATGGGATAAAGTGCTTGCTAAATGATGTGGGACATTGCCTTGAAGTATGGATTAGAAGGATCAACTAACCTGATGCGTCTGTAGCGCTCGTGGCTTTGTTTTTGTGCTTGACAGAAGTTGTTGTGGGCTGCACCAGTTCATCTGGAATTGAGCTAACGATCCTGTCCCAGATGTTCTGAGTAATTGATACAGTTAGTGCTTGTAAATCACCAAGGGGAGACTGGCAGTCGGTGTCTTGGTAGGCGCAGGATGTGGGAGTGACTTGGGAAATTGTGAGGAGTTCATCTACTTGCCATTGTTTTGCATGGGCACGAATTTGCAATCATGTCATTATAAAGAGTTTGTGGTGTGAAAGAGGAACTGTTAGGAGGAGTTTGCAAACATTTAGTATCCCTTAGCAATACTTGAAAGGAAAATGGACGTTGGAAAGGGCACGTTTTTAACAAAAGTCAAAGTTTAGAAGCAGTTTTATTAAAGATACTATATTCTCTGGTTTGTCTGTCATTAATTTAAAATACTGTAAGTTGGTATTTACAACCTCTGTAGTGTTAGATATGTAAAATATCGATACTGGTACAGTATCAAGATTTGCCTTTGTGGTCAGCTTTAGTTCAGTGTTACTGCAGGGGACCCATTTTTTTGTTTTCCCCCATCTGTGGTGTTACTTGGGGATCTAGTTTAAGATCAGTTCGTTTGTGATTGTCTGCTTATGAGTAGCAGGAGTAGAATATAGATCTTCTATTTCTACAGCCATGTGGATGATACTGTATTTCTTTTGTTATTGACTGTGATTTATAAAATGATAGATATTAAATGTCATGTTAATTATATGAATCTTAAGATCAACTAAGGTAAAGGCTTGAATTGCAGCAACAATAAATATGTTTTAATTTTCTTTAAAAATATATATTTTTTTCTCTCTAGACATGAAAACTTTTAGATTCTCCTTTGTCTCTGGATGCATCTGAAATTGCCCTTATTGATCTATAGCCAAATCACAGTAAATAGGTTGTTTAGAACTTCTTAGCATTGGGAGTACTATTAGTAGAATGTTCTTCGTGTATCAAGTTTGATTGTAAGTGCTTATCCTTTGATATCTCTGAATACTTTATAAAACAGATACTACATATTTGTAATCTGGCCCCCAAGAGTAATGCTACAAGGCACAAAGCTATCACATATATTTTTGTTATTTTTAGTTCAAATTGCGTAATTTATTTCTTAAGGATTTTAGTATTTAAACCTTTGCAGTGGTTCAGAGTTTTGGTCTGTGTTCCTAATTGAAGAAGTGTGTCTGGATTTAATCTTAGAATAACTTTGGTAAACCCCAGGTTTTGAAAGAGTAAACTCAAGGGCCTGATGTGTCATGCAGGGTGTTTGGGTAGGTTTTTTAGTAGAAATATTCATTTGACTCCTGAAATGTTTTGTAAAAATGCATAGCAGTTCATTGATGCCAGTTCACTTGCTGCATAGTACCTGCAGAACACTTCTCTGTGGTACAGATCTCCTCCTTCTATTGGAGAGAAAACTTCTAATGCCTAGAAATTCAATCTTGTGTTTCTAGCTTTCTGAATATAAGAGCAACTATTTCTTGTGGTTCTGTTGGTTGGTTGGTTTGGTGTTTTTCATTTATTTGTTTTTTTGTGGGGGTTGTTTGTTTTTGTTATGTTTTTCTGCTTTGAACTTGTTCATCTGGAGGAGAACTTGTATCAGACTGAGAACATGAGCTGCTCATCAGGTTTCTTCAGGAGCTCTTGGAAATACTACATTCGAAGCTCTTCTCTCTGGAGTGTGCTCACTTCCAAAACTCTTTATACCCGTTGTGATTTAAAATGAAGATATGGAGTACAAGAACAGCCTTTTGAGGTTTAGCTGAGGTTCAGTGTCTTTCATTAATTGTTTTTTTTATTTAAGATGTTCTGTACATTGCTAGCAATTCATACAGCTTTTTATTCCTGTTTTATAGTAGCTCAGAGCTTTGTTGTAAAATGCTGTTTGGACAGTGCTTTCTCAGCTGTCAGGTGTATTTACATAGGTAAAATCTGATATGTTAAAAGTGTTGTTTGGACTTAAAATTACCTGGAATGAAAATTATCTAGCCATCTGAGAATGAGAGAGTGCTTGCATCCTTCAGATAGATTTGTTTTGAAATACCAGTTATATTTAGGCTTTTCCGACTCCTGTTGTAGAAACCAGCCTTGTTTGCAGACTGCGTGGGACTGACACTATGGTCACGCTTGGACAGTGACAGTGTGACCAAGGTCACGCTCTGCACGGTGGCAGCAGCTCCAGCCCTGGGCCATCGGCAAACCCAAGGCACAGAGTAAACACGTTTGGCTCAGCTGGCTGGAGCAGAACTGCGCCTTGATTACACCTTGCAGGATAACACTTACACCTGAAGCTGGGGTTCTGTGTGCTCAAGCACATGGAAATGCTTTTATGAGAGATAAAAACAAGTGTATTGTTGCGCATGAGTGGGAGCACATGGAAAAGAGATCATACTGGAAGCAAATCTAATGCTTTTATTAATGGCTATAAATACAGACTTCAGGTTTCAGATATTCACAAATACTGTTAAACATCTTTCTGAAAATTGAATGTCCCTAAAGATTGTGTGGGGTTATGTTGTTGTTAAAGCCCAGGGAAATAAAAGTGCGAAGGCCCAAAAGGCTGGGGAAAACCTCTGGTTTCTGTAAAAGACAGTACAAAATTTTCCTGCTCGTGTTTATTTAAAAACAAACAAACCCGGAACAAAAGAAAGCTGCACTATCAATTTAGCCTTAATAGAATTAAAACAGGTCTTTTTCACCCATTAATTTTATACTTCTATGGTACTGTACTATAGTTGTGGAATACTTTCAGTGATAGTAATTTTTTCATTTGTTTTAACATAAATCATCGGAAGTCTAGTTAAGAACGTCCATGTATCAGTGGTTAAGATCCATTCTATGTCTAAAAAATATTTATGCATTTAAATAAAAAAAATAGTTTATTTTAAAAGCCAGGTTTTATGTGGACTGTATTAAACTATTTAATAGTGTAGGTTTTTAATCCAGTGTTAACAATGTTTTAAATGTATGGAAAGAGTATTCATTAGGCAAAGTAATTAGACAGTATTACCAAGACCACTGTTTAATATATTGTCCTATAATTTCCCAGCTACTGACATGTTGTGTAATGTTTACCTTTGCATTTTTCTGAAATTCTATTTGTGCATTTTGGGGTTGAGCAGTAACTTCTACAATTCTCCCATCTTCTATACTCCTTTGTAATGAACAGCTTGGTAACAATAAAATTAATTTATCTGAGCCTTTGGTTCCCAAAGTACACTGTTTGGGGATGTTTAGGTTTTTCTTGATTAGGAGGTTTTGCATTAGTGAGCAAGTAAGTGCTTACTATTTTTAAGATCGTACTGGAAATAACTTCTTCTTTCAAAGGCTTCTTGTGCAATATTTGCATATCAATGCTGCATTGTAGTGCTGTTGGATAGTAACATGAAAGTCTAGCCTATTTGTTATGAAACTTAAAAATGCAGCAACCAAACATTTTTTATTTGAAAAACATGTTTTCACTTTTAATCGGTTTTTGTGATAGCATATTCATGTGTCAATGTTGATCTGTTCATGCTGTTTAAAAATCTGCAAGATATTTCTTAATGCTGTTTTAAAATTACCTGTACTGTTGAAGGTACGCCAGATATTAACCATTACTATCTACACTTCTATTACAGTGTTTAGTTCATTGCACTCAGTCTGGCATTTGGATTAGTGGTTTCCCCTGTTTCGAAAATCTTTGATGTCTGGTTCTATTTAAGATACCAAGAGTAAAAGCAGCAGGAATCCAAATGTGTTCTGCCTCAGCCCGTATGCTGAGCGGGAGTGCTGTTTCCATGGCAACTCACGGGATGGTGGTGGGGAGCCTGATGCTTTTTCTCCGGTTCCGAGGGTTTACATATCCAAACACGATTATTCTTAGCGAGGTTCTCTTAAAAATCGGTGTTTGTGGGAGAGAAGGAAATAACGTTAGTGGAAAATGTCAGTGTGCACCCAGATATTTCTTGTGGTGGTTTGTTTCTTCTTTAATCGTGAAGGTTTTTTAGTGCAACACACACCTTTCGGTAATGGTAGAAAAATGTACCAACTATAGCAGCCGTGATCTTGGACGTGTTAAATGTGGGGTGTTCTAATATTCGGTGCTGCAAACACTGTTGGACGAAACCTTGCTTTACCCTTTTAATGAAAGCTGCCTGCCTTTGGGAGGCTGTATTATTAAAAATAGTTGACATTTCACCGGGAGTGAGTTCTGAATAAGCTAAGGGTAAATAGTCACCATTCCAGAAATAACAAAGCTTTGCAATTAATTTAATTTCTTTTTTAGAAATGCCAGGTTTTAGAACAGGTAATATGCTAAATTGGTCTTTCATTGCTGTAACGCAGCTGTGTCTCAGCCTCGCCCATTTTATTTATTATAGGAACCATAGGCTGATAGGTTTCTGTGCTCAAGCTTATAGATAAATCCTTCTTCCCTAGGCGGATTGAGAAACCCTTACATTCTACTGGTGGAATATGTCGGGTTGGTTTTTTTTTTTTTTTTGAAGGCTGAATATTTTGTATCGAGACTTTTATTTAGTCACTAGAGATCAATTTCTTTCTTGATTAAAAATACACAAACCTGAAATTGTAGAAAAGAGGAGTGCAAACCCCCGGAGTATTATCTGCCCTTCTTAAATTTTTTTTTTTTTTTTTTTTAAATGAAGGATCAGAATAGTGGCAAATAAGGGTGTGTGGGAATTAATTTATTTGCATGGAGAATTTTCACCTTTTCCTCTGGCGGTGGCTCCCAGCAGATGATGTCACCTTGCAGCTCATTGGTTGTGCGGCACTGAGTGCGGGGAAGGGAGAGAAAGATGCCGGCACAAATCTCAGTGGTGGATCCAGGGTGTTTGCGAGCAGTTTTTGATCGAATCTTTGATTAGTATTGAGAATTTTACTGCGTGTGGCCATGTGAGGTGCTGGGTCCGTCCTAGAGTGAGGGGATCGAAGAGCTATCAGAGGAATGAGGCGGCTGATCTGCAAGAGGATCTGTGATTGTAAGTTGAAAAATCTGGGTGGAAGGAAAGAGACAGGGAGTGCTGGTTAGACACATTGTGGGAGGATGTGTAGCAGAAAATGCATGCATGAGTAAAAGGAGAAAAGGGAGAAGCATTTGTCTTTGGTAGACTGCAATGATAAAAAAATAAGGGCTTTCCGTTGGGAAAAATATTCAGAAATGAGCAAAAATATTCAATCTCTGAAAAGATATTTTCCCTTTGTGGGGATGAATGTGTGGAATTAATTTTTATGCCCAGTTTTACAGTGGTTAATTATGAAGGCAAAACAATATTTTATAAGAGCTTAACATGTAGAAAATGCTGTTTATTTCACACTGTCATTTTATTCCTAGGTCAGAGACAGAGGACAAAGCGATAAATATTTGTTTTTATGTATCCATTTTGTGAATTTCTATGAAATATGGAGCAGAATAGCGATTGGGAAATAAATATACATCCATTCTAATAGCTGTATTTTTATTTAATGTATCCTTTTCTAGACAAAAGCTTTGATGATGAAGAGTCAGTGGATGGAAATAGGCCATCATCAGCTGCTTCAGCCTTCAAGGTTCCGGCACCTAAAAAGCCAGGAAATCCTTCAAACAGCGCAAGAAAGCCAGGATCAGCTGGTGGGCCTAAGGTTGGAGGTAATATAAAGCTATTAACATTCTAATCGGTGTTCCCAGAGACCTTGCCAGAGCAGGCACAAAACAGAGAACTTTGGAAGGTGATGTTTAATTCATGACTGCAGTGTTTTTGCAGAGCTGAAAACAGTAAGGAACCCTGTTTTATGTAATTTTTCATGTGTAAAGGTGTGTGCATGTTGATTTTTGTGAACATACATTTAGCTTACAAAGGCCTCTCATTATAAATAAAATTAACATCTGGAGGTAGCAGTTTTGTTGGTAAAATGAATATATGGATGCCTCTGATGGAATCCATGCATCACTTACTGTATTTATAAATACACTCTGAAATTCTGTAGTAGGTCTGTGTAGATGACATTTTTACTGTAGGTCTGCAGTGTTTCACATGGCTAGAAAGGACGAGCCATCAACCACATGCCTCAACAGAAGTGTGTATTATACTTGAACGACTTGTATTATTATTCCTTAAACTGTCAGAGTATTGTGAAATTGGTTGTGAAAGATAAAAAACAAGGGCCAAAACCCTTGCCAGGATTTTTTTATGTAATAGACTTCAAAGCAGTATAATGGTGATGCTTACTAATTATAGTCTTTGAACATGGAAATCCGCATTTTTTTAGGGCGGGGGTAATCTAACAAAAGCAACTGTTTACTGCTAAAGAAGTGACAGCTTTTTTGATGGTTCATGTACACATTCAGAAAAAAATATAATTAAGTTGAAATATAACATGCTGCAAGTATGGCTTTTTTATGAAAAAAAAATTATTTCAGTAGGGGATTTTTGTAAGAGTAAGTAATTTTTCCATTTTCCTATTGATACAACATTCGCTTATGTGAGCTGCAAAGCAAAGATAAAATTTGAAAGAAGACATACATGCCAAACAAACTGCCTTGAGTATTTTTATGTTAGTAAGATATATCTAATGTTTCGACAATTTATCGTTTTTCTAATGTGATCTTCAGAATTCCTAATAAATTGAAGATTCCCATAAGGTGGGATCAACACTACTATAGTATAACTCAAAATTGATAGCAGTATGAATCAGAAAGTCACACCTAAAGTCTTCCTAAAGGAAATTATATATCGAAATCGACTCTTAGTATTTATTATTACACAAATAAGTAATAATAATATCATCTTCTTTAACCTGAGGCATGATGGGGTTTGCATGCAAGACTAACATATATAGTACCAGAACTGAATGCTCGGGATTCCTGTTTCTTTCGGGATGTGCTGCTTCTAATAATAATTTATTAAACGTAGATGGTTTTTCGTGTAAAATTGTTTTTACATGTAGACTTTCACTTTACATGCTCTGCAGTAAAAACGTGGAAATAGAAGAGCAGGGGAAAGGAAATAAGAACAGAATAACCACTGGACTGATTTTTCAGTTTATCTAAAAATTCAGTAGTAAAAACCCCCCCAAAATCACGTTTTTTTCCTCCTTTTCCTACATTGCCAAACTTCAAAAAATTCACATGAAAAAACACGTGGAATAAGGCCAAAATTTAAACATGCCAAAACCAGAGTCCTTTGGTCATTCTTTGCTTTATACTGAGGACTGCTCACGTGTGCATCTATTTCCCCTCCTTTTTTTTTTTTTTTTTTATTTTTTAAATTTTTATTCTATCATTATGTCTGTAGTCAGAATTTTTAAAATTTTGGACTCAATATTTGGCTGGCCTTTATAATGTTGATTAAATTGTTCTTGGAATGCTTGTCTGTATGTGTATCTGTGGCATGGTTGTGCAGACTGCTCAGGTGCTTGACCATGGAGAATTTTTGCCTTAATATTTTGTAGGAGAGACGTTATGCCTTTGTATTCTTCACCGAATGGCTAGAAGGTGGAAATTTGTCTTCCAGTCTTCAGTTGTTCTTGACTACCTTTACTTTTTGTTCTCTTTCTGTCTACCAGGGAGAAACTTTTACAGGTCTATTAATCTACTTGTGCACGTGTTTCTTTCATTACATATAACTATATGCTTCCTAGTTTAATTCTTCTTTGTTGTGTTTTTCCCTTCAGGTTTTCCTTGAGTTGACCCTCAGTCTTTTCTTTTTAGCATTTTCTGTATGTCACCATTGATCAGCAAGGCTATTATCACTGTTTTCATTTTTAGCAGCTAGTATTTGTCTTCATTTTACTCCTGCTGCTCATTATTTTTATCTTTCTATGTTTTTCTCCATCTTCATACTTCTGGGTTTTTTTGAGGATACCAGTGTTTAAACGAGTTCTGTCTAGTAACAAGCTTGCTAGCAGATTGAAATGTTAAGTGCCTGTATTCTCTAAGAGAGACTTAACTTAAACAAGTCAATCAAGTCATAGTCTCTTCCGGAAGTGAGGGGTTTCCCATAACATTATTCATATGAACAGTGATAGCAGGTCAGATAAGAGGTTTGTATAGTCCACTATCCAGCCTGGCAGTGGTCAGAAATGGCTCCTAGAGAAATGTATGTGAACAGGACCAGTGTCTAGAACCGCATCGTCATTACAGGGCAAAGTGCTGCATTTAGAGAGCTTTATTCCACAAAGAACCATGGTGTTTGAAGAGTCCAGTTAGGGCATCCTATTCTGCTTATCTCGAGACTTCACGGATCTTTATGGCTACAAACAAACCTCAATGCTCTTTCGCATCCACGTTCAGTAGAGTCTGTTCTGCAGGTGCCTAAAGGACACTTGAGATTTTTCTCCAGCCTCAAAATTGCCATCTTTACGGAACAAATCTATGGTTTCAGAAGTTATCCATTCTAACTGATATACTAAGGCTCTGCCATATCCTGCAGTCCCAAATACTTCTGCTGACCATTGCAATCCAAGCTGGTTATCAATGGGAATGTCATCTCTCACCTTTCCTCATAAACACTGACTAACAGGTATTGCAGGTTCGTAACTGCTCAACTTGCGGTTCAACCACTTGTTGGTCCTGCTTGCCCGAGTCTTCTCTGACTCTTTCATATATACATGTGTGCTTACTAAGACGTTGCAGGTCAGCCTTGTAGGAAGAAGTAGCAGCAGCTCCATTAACTGTGTTGCTTTTTCTTTCCTTTTCACAAAAATCTTCAAAGTCACGTCAGTGACTCACAGCTGAAGCAGTCCTTCGCTGCAGTTTTTCTTCAGGCTTCTGTGACCAGGCAGGATTGTTAGTGCAGGTAGAGATGGTGTTGAGTGTAGGCTGAGATTACTGCAAGTTCCATTCATTTAAACTGCCTTTTACATTCCAGACATCCTTTTCCTAGGATATTACTTTAGAAATACCTCTTTTCCTATCAGCTGTAGATAACAATAAAGAAATTACAGCTTTTTCCTAGTTTCAAAAGAGAGTGAATGCTATACTGTCTTGAGGCTAAGAAAATTAAACTTCTTAGCTATGCTGCTTGCTTGCTTTCATGCTTGTATCTGCTGATATATAGCTCAGATGTGCATGTGCTCAGCTTTTCATTATATACTCCATGGAGATCTTTCTTAGTGAAGAAATGGATAATTTCACCACTGACCAGATACTCTGTTCAAGTGAAAGGACCCATCCAATATGAAAAAAGAGATTTTCTTCACTGTGGTGGGCACTTTCCATTTAATGTAGGAAATGCACTTTGGTGGCACTGGAACTGCAAAATGGTCCAGGAAGTCAGGTGAAACAGGTATGGACACGAGCAATAGCAATGTCTTACTCGAGCTGAAATTCTCCCTCCTTGTACTGGGAATGACTGTCCAAGACCTTTTCCTGTCAGCTGTAGGGATGGGGGAGCTTGTAGAACTTGTGCGTTTGCTGACAGGTGTGATTAAGCCTGTAGAAGACAGCTTGGCAGAGAAGTATCAGAGCAGGCGGCCTCGGAGGTGTACTGCCCTCAGAGGAAGAAATCCAGCAGTCTGTTTCTCATCTGACTTTACTGCTGGGAGGTATTCAGACACTTGACTTTCTTGCTTGCGATGAATGAGAAGTGATGGGTCTTCAACATAATGGAGCAGTGCTTTCTTTGGCATATTTGTTATTCCATGGTCAATACCTTTTCCTGAGTTAGATCTTTGCCAGGAAATGCACAGCTGATCTACTTAACTTCTGACATGCTTGTTTTTCAGCTTTTCATTTGAGTGGCAGAGCCTCTGGAAATGTCCATTTGCTCTAAGGTGTTCTTACAGAGAATGTGGACCATGTGTGTTCTGCCCTTCTAGAAATGGATACTCTGGGCTTTTTCTTGGCAGTATGGCAAGCAGCTTTTTGATTGTAAGGGACACCATGATTTACAGTAGAAAAAGATGTAAGTTGAGTATGTTAGCCAAATGAGCTATATTCTTGTCCCTGCACTGTTCAAGATCTCTTACAGGGCTTTGGCAGGTTCTCTTGCAAATGTGAGCTCCCTGTTCCAAGTCTTCTAGGGAATTTTTTGCTTGTATACTATTCTGTAGCCTAGAAACCTCAGTCTAAACCTCAACAAGAAGACTGGCCTCCTTTCTTTTTACAACACGTCAATTTAAGTCAGTAGTCTTTCAAATGTTTGAAATGTAGGAGTGGTGTTACTTCAATAGAGCCATGTGACATTTGGAAGAAAAGCTTACTGATGAAGCCTAATCATGACAAAAGTTGATATTAACTTTCCGTGATCTGTTTTATAAGAAGCTCTGTAAGGCTGGAACATCATTCTCAATGTTTTAATTTGAAACAAGGTGGACTTTCTACTTTTTGCAGTTGTCTTCAGTGGGAAGATACTGCGTCACGTATTCTTACCTATGGCTCATTGGCTTTTTAAAATCTATTAATATAATGTATTGGCCTACTAGCATTATTACACATGGCTTACGTTAACATTGCTACACTTTTTGAAACAACCTGTGCTGTTTCAGGATTAATCATCCTGTGCCAAAACAGCAAAGGGGATGCCATTAATTCCAATGTCAGAATTATTGTAGCTGCTCTTTAAAAAGCTATTTTGGAGTAAGAGTGTTGTTGATGCCAAGTGTGAAGAATATGAAGGGAAACCTCAAGGACATAGCTTTATTTTTTTCCGTTTAAAAAGTCTGTGCATACAAAACGCATTTATTTCCAACATAAAAATTGTGATGTTGCCTTCTTAAACTGTTCTAATGATCTGGTCCTCAATGAAGCCAGTTTGAAGTTTGATGCTGGCATTATTTGAAATAACTCTCAGGCCTCCTGAAGTTTGATTTGTCAAAAAACATGAAAAATATCTCCGTTTAGGTAGAAATCTAGTAACTTGGGTGAGCCAGGTGAACTGTTTTGGTGAAAGAAGGCTGTCATAATGATAATAACACCATACATGTTTTTTCTTAACTACAGGAGCACATTTTTAACTGCAGGAAGCTGTTCCCAATTTCAGGAAGTTTTTGTTTAGTTTGTCTCTCTCTCTATAGTGTGTTCTATCAGCATCATAATGCTTTCTTCTCCTTCTCATTAACAGCAATACAGCTCTTTGCTGAGAAGTATTAAAATGGTACTGATTTGCTTCTGTTGGCTCTATTTCCCAGCAGAAGACATTTTGAAGTGTTCAGACGCTTTAGTAGGAAACAGTTTAAATCAAAAGGCTCTGCATAAAACAAGTGTGGTACTGAAAAATGGATATTTGCCTTCTGAAAACTTAGCCAGGTGAACTTAACCTCGCTGAAACTACGTACTGTAGTTAAATACAAATTTTCAGTGAATGGACTTGGAGCAGGGTAAACTTATATTTGCTTTATTGATTGTCTTCAGACTCATGAAGACAGTTCTGTGTTTACTTGCACATAAAAATCTTCATGGTAATCAATGCCCAAGGTTCTTTTTTTGTTTTTTATTTTTTAGTTCTGAGTTCTGCAGAAAATACGTTCAGGAGCCTTTTCCTCTGTTATTTGTTTAGCTGTCATTAAGTGATTTCCAAAGTGCTGTATTTGTCTTGTAAAATAAAATAGGAATTTTTTTTTCATTGTTCTGTATTGGCCCTTTGTATGACATAAAACTGCTCCAGCATAATCTTGGTCAGCAAAACATCCCTGACATTCTGTGGCACTTGTTTCCTTTCTTCTTTTCCAGGTTGTAATATTCAGGGATTTTGCTGCAAGATCCCAGCTGAAATCAGCATTTTTGTCTTTCTGAGCAGCCTCTGAGATCAGCTTTGGGTATCAGAATCTGCATCAGAGAATTTATTAAAGAATGCCCGTTTGCTTCCTTGTCCACAGTGAATGTCAATTTACTTCCTTCCTGAGAGATCCTTGCCCACAGAATCACTGGGTTGCAATCCTGCAGTCGTGAATTGCTGCTGTTTTAACCTAACCCAGAATTCAGGGAAGTAGGAGGACTTCCAGCTTTCCACATTCTCTGAGAGTTATTGGATTTTGTTGTTGTTGTTCACTCCCTGGAGGGGTTTCCTCGCACATGCGCATTGGTCTGTTCTCCTTGGCCCTTATAAATGCTTGTCCAGTCACTGGGGTTTCCATTCCTCTAACAGACACTTTCCTTTGCAGCCAGCCTCAGCAGCTGGATTGGAAAATCAACCTTAATGAAGACTCTGAATGAAAATAAACTAACACGATAATTTATAAATATATTTATGTACGCACACCTATACATATACCTTCAAAGAATATATATATATATTTTCATAATTACTGTTCATTAGTGTCTCTGTTTTCTGTGCGTCACTCAAGGACAGTTGGCAGATAGTTCATACTACTTTATTTTGTGCTGACTTCTAGAAGCTTCAATTAGATTGTAGGATTTATTATGTTGGTGTAAGTACAGTGCTCTATCTGATAGTCTTCTCTTAAAAGGCTCACAGCCTAGAAGTCAGCTCACAAATGAATAAAATAGGAGGAGAGTAACAGTGGAGCAGAAATTAAGAGGTCTGAAGATAGGAGCTTACCACACTGTGTAACCTTCTTTTAACATTTCTACTCTGTGTTGTAGTTCCAAACATCTTACTAGCAGTTGTGGTCATACCAGGCAGTGATGGGAATAAGGCAGACAACCCACCCCTCGTTTGCTTTGCTAACATTGAATACTCATTTTTTTTCAAGCAGTAAGAAGGGGAAGCAATTGGTTTATATTTTTATGAGGGCGAATCCAGAAGGAAAAAGAGGAAGGAGGAAGCTGGTCTGAAACCAGCTGCCCCCACCACTTTGAGGCCTTATGGACTGCGCCTGTGTTACAGAGTGGGCAAACACAACCCTTCCAGAACATTCCTGCCTTGTTGCTTTGCGAAGTAGCAGGTGTGAGTCCTCTTTGTGGTGAGTGTCTTAAGAAAAACAGTTGCATTTCTTTGGACAATTCTATATGATCTCAAACAGAGAAGCAGGGAATGTGGAAGCATAAGATGCAAATTATTTTCATAATTTGAATAGGGCATTTTCAACAAAGGTGCAAATATTACTTTTAACAAATAAATGCAATGTTCTCAAAAATACAAGAGAAAAGCAATGCAAGAAAGTCAAATCACTTTGACCTTCTGTCTTGCCCTAGTGAACTTCTGTAAGTAAAATATAAAGATGTGTTGAATAAAATGTGTAAAAACTGTAATTGTGTAGTTTGCGGTGACAGTTATTTCTATTTATTCTTACTACAGTTTCTGTTTAAATTGTTCCAGAAAAGAATGCACAGTTAAAGAGAACTGACAACAGTAATGAAAATACTATTTTTCTGCAGCTGTTACACCACAATAACTCCAAAAAATTCACAGTATCCCAAACCAGTTTGTTTTACAACACAAATTATAGATGATACAAATAAGCTGTTTATGTTCCTGGTTGTTCGCAGTAATTTCTGTAATGTAAAATAATTAGTGCAATTTTCCCTGTTCAGGTGTAAAAAAATAAGACTAATGCTGTCATGCTTATAAAATTCATATAACTTTAAAACTCACCTGTTGAAACTGGGCGAATGAGCCAGAGTCTCAAATGTATGTTCTTTTAAATATTTGTGAAAAATCAGTGCCAATAGAGAAACAAAATGCAGGAGTGCTTTGAAAGATTACTGTGTGAGGATGAATGTTATGCATGAGTTGAAAGATGACTGTATGAGCTTCCAGTTGAGTAGAAACAGGCATTAATCAACTATGAGATAAGCCTAAAGGAAATGAGGTATCTATATTTTTGCTGCTCATGGAACTGCTTGTTTTTCTCCACACCCCCGGTTTGGTCTTATCTAATGTATGTTGTCCAAACCTTGTACTAAGTAAAACACTATTAATTTTGTTGTTGCATACTTGTCATATTTTCTGTGTGCTTCGCAAATGCTTGTGAGTTGATCTCCATCGTGTGTATGTGAAAATAAGAGGTAGTATTCATAATCTTTTACACCTGTGAAACTGTGCTACATAGGAATTGAGGCTGAAGTTGTTGAAACTGCATTCAGTATTAGGAATCAGTTTCAAATACTTCTCACTAGATTTCTTAGAGTGTAACATTCAATACACGATTCCAAGGAATTTTTATGCTCAAGAGCAGCTCCAAATTTTAAGTTATGTGTGCTGGTGCAATGATCTTCAGTCCATGTAAGAATTGTGTTTTGCTTCCTCTTAGCACACAAGTCCTGTATTTGCCCCTGACTAATGTGGTACACCTCAAGGACTGAGATGTGCTACTTAATAAACACCTTGTACCATCACTTTCCTTGTAAGTATAGCTCGCTCCTAATTTGTTCTAGCTCCTCCTGCTCCTGTTCTTTCCCAGGGTGAGTAGTTGTATGGAGAGATCTGCTTAGATCTCCATCCTCAGAGGCAGCGCCCTCACTTGCTGGGTGGAAACTTCAATGTGCAAATGTTTCTGGCATGTTGGAGGAATGTCTTAATGAAGCAGGCGCGATGCAGGTGGGATCTCCAGGGAAGTTCTCTAACCGTATGTGCCAAGTTTCTAACATAGGCAGATAAAGTAAGGGGCAGAAGGTGTTATGAGGGTATTTGAAGGTATTTTGCTATTTTATTCAGTTTGTGCAGCTGTTTCAGCTTGAATGACTTTCTGGTTGCCTCAGGGACAATGACTTTTGGCGTTGGAGGAGCTGAGGTGGGCACGTCAGCTCAGGATGAATGTCAGTCACTGGGGCTGAACATGACAGAATTCACCTGTCAGTTTCCTTAAAGTGGGCTTTCCAGCAAAGGCTCTTCTACTCTGCTAAGTTCACTTGGTTATAACTTGGATTGTCTTCCAGGCTGGTTTAAAATTACATGAAGGCTTTGCCAGTTAAGATTCTGCCAAAAAAATGGCTTATTTGGGTTTGGTATCCTATCTGATGATGTAAAAATATATTTTATTTATTAAACTTATTTCAAAAAACTCCAGTTACTTGTGTTGGAACAACTGAATATGTTTACTGGTCCTAATTGTTTGCCCAGTGTCTTTGTCAAAGGCATTTTAGCTTAAGTTAATAAACCATGAGCTGCAATGGCTTAAGAGACTGATACATGTTCCTTCTGCTGGTTCCTCTCCCTCCTCCTCTCTATGCAGGTAATAACTATTATTACCACCAGTCAGATGTGTTGAGCAGCCCAGTAAGGTGATCTCCCAATGGATTCCTAAGTTCTATTTGTAAAGTTTCTCTGGTAGGCAAGGTGTGTGCTTGCAAAAGCACTAGGAATATACACAAGTTTATAACAACAAAGAGGTTTTTGAGGATGGGGAGTTATTTGTTTCCAGATGCAATTGTGGTGTGTTTTTGGTTTTTTTTTTTTTTGTCAGAAGACAGGGACCAGGCAGGTGGAATTCTGATGACTTAAATTTTTGTCTGAAATAAGATCACTACAGTTTTTCATGGTTTTGTCTTCTGTAAGTTTTATTGGCAGAGCTATGGCAACTAGCAGTGTGATCTGGTTCTTAACTTGTATAGCAAAGCCAGGAAGTGATAATAGTTACATCAGTGTGATCTGGTTCTTAACTTGTATAGCAAAGCCAGGAAGTGATAATAGTTACATCAGAACAATTAGCATCAGCTGATAAAATTTATGCTGCGAGTTGAACTTGGTAGAAGTTACTGCACTAACATAATTTTATATCAATTAGTCTAATTATATCTGTCCTAGAGGATTTACCAGTGTAACTATCTAAAAGTAAATCTGCCCTGTTTACAAAAAACACCTTGTCTATGGTTGATGGAAGTGTTTTTTACTAGAGAAAGAGCTATGTCTTTGTTGCTCTCAAATATTTTCCTGACTTAAGCAGGCGACCTGAAGACATCTTTACCAAGTGTTTCTTAGTCACCTGATGAAAGAATACTTTTGTGCTTTATCCAGATATTTGAGATTGAAGAACAGTTCTCCACTTGTCTTATGAGAGGTTTTTATTTAAGTTTTTCTATTACAATCCAAAGATTAATCTTTCAAACATGGAAATAAGAACATTGATAGAATTAAGGCAAGGCCAGTATTTTTTCACAGAATCACAATGTTAGGGATTGGAAGGGACCTCGAATTGTGTTAATATGTCAAGATGTATGTATGCAATAGATCAAATTGCTTTAGATGTCTCGGTAATTTAAAACGTGAAGGGAATTTTCAGAGGTTCTCGATCTTCAGTTACTTTCCCAAACATTTGGTTCATGCTTTACAGAAGCAAAATTGTGAAAAGTGCATAAGAAAATATGTTATTCTGTACTGGTTTAATACCTCTCATAATACCTGGAAAGATATTAAGGTTCCTTACTGATTTACTCAGATTCAGTCTATACACAGAGCTTTATCAGAATCATCATCATAAAATTCACGCTTGCTTTCTCTGAGCTGGTAATTCAGATGGCGAAGCACCAGTAACTTCCTTCCCCCACCCTCCAACAGATACCATTTTAAAAGTAAGTCCTCAGTTTTATCAAATAGTAATAACGGCTGACCCAAGAATAAATAAATAGATTTTACAAAGACTATCTAAGAGCTGTAGAAGATTCAGGAAAAATCTTAGTTTCAGAGACTAACAAACAGCAGAATGTATATTCAAAGAAAGAATGAAATAGGACCTTTGCAACATCTGTCTGCTGGGACTTGGAACAGAATTTGGTTATTGAGCACCGTCACTGTCCTCTGCAGGTTCTGTGCTAAAGAACTCTGTTCACAAACGATTAGGTTTTGTGTCTTTGTTGTTGATAGGGATTCAGAAAATGGGTTGCTGTAATCTATTAATTTATTTGTAGCTTGTATGAGTACATTTGCCCTTTTTGTATATATGGTCACTTTAGATTTTTTTTTTTTCCCCTCCCCCCTTGTGTTTAGTGGGAGAGGCTATCCATTCCACTAGGTTACCTTTGTGCTTGTCCTTGCTTCAGTTCATTTTGAGTGTTGCTCCACTTCCTCCAGCCTATACTTAGCCTTTCAGCAGTTGTACTGTTTAAGCTGCCTGGTGTCATTTCTTTCCCCCTCTAACTCATTTGTGTCCCGAGTCATCCACTGGATTGTGCTGGCACAGTGTTCATACGGCCCCACAGTGAAGGAGGCCAGGGAACTTGCCTCATTGAAACCATTCTTCTTGGCCAGTTTATTTTATTCTCAGCTTGGCCACTCCCCGTTGTGATTTACTATGCAGCTGTACTAGTGCTAGAATGAGGGAGGTCAGTAGGAGTGAGTGAGAATTGTTGGTCAACCTATTATACAAAAAGCTAAGTGAGTACTTGAGCTGATCCTGTCCACTTATCCTATGCTGAGCTGAAGCTGTTGTCAGTTCCTAATTTACAGCTGATTGTTTATTATCCTACAAAACAGGTAACAGTACCTTTTTTTGTTTGTTTGTTTTTGTTTTTGTTTTTGTTTTTTTTTTGTTTAAATCCAGAATGATCTGCATCTTCTGCTTCAGTGTCTGGTAGATAAGAAGTGAAGCTTTTAAATTAGTTGAGATGTGAGTATAGCTTTAGGTTTGTTTTTTGTTTGGTTGTGGTTTGCTTTGTTGAGGTTTTTTGTTTTGTTTGTTTTTAGAAAACAAATGCCATCCACATCATCTTACTCTAGATGTGTTGCTCAGTAAGATACTGTTCCTGCCTGCAATTAGGGAATTCTGAAGGATAAGAGACATTTGTGTAACAGTACCCTTTTCAAAGTTTACTAACACTTAATTTGTGATGTGTCTTGTATCAGAAAATAGTTACGTGTGTTTTATGGGGAAGTGTGTTGAGAAAAGCATTTTAGAACAAAAAGTGAAACAAAGTTTTAGAGTTTATTTTACTCTTCAGTTTCTGTACCGGTTTTCAAATTCCCGTTTTTCACAGGGAGATTTTCATTCTGAAATATTAGTCAGAAGACCCACAGAAGCAGACTAGTAGAAAGTGGCTACCAAACACACGTTCAGCTTTTTTTTTAAATTATTTTTAGACCAGTGCTAGTGTGCTTTATTAAACAGTTAAGCATGCTTTGATTAAACAGATCCTTGTTTCAAAACAAAAATACCAGTCCAGTATCACATTCATGGTATCTTTCTTCTCTCATACAGTATTGTCGTGTTGTTTTGTCATCCCATCATGCACAGCTTTATAGATACTGGTGGGGAGAGCATCAAGGTGGTAGAGCAAGTGAGCAGCCCAAAGTCATTGTGATATGATGGAATGATTTCAAATGTTTCAGTCAGAAGAGGGGAAGAACTCAACTGCAGGAATTAATTCCTGGGTGAGAAATTGGTTCTGTAAAAGACCGGGTAATTTCTTTACTTGTATACAGTACCCTTCCTGGTATTGAGCTGTCCTCAATGCTGAACTGAAAGCCTTGTGACTGGAAAAAACTTTATTAAAAAAAAATTTTCTAAGGCATTACAAACTGTTAGGAATCCTTAAATTTAACTCAGGAAGATGTTATCTCTCTTAGTAGTCTGCAGGAGGTGTGTTTCCTTTGCCTCCATCCCCAGACTCACTGAATTTAAGTTTAAAAGAAACCCTAAACCACAAGCCCACAGTAAAACTCAGCTGCTGTAATTTACTGCCATATCAAGCCTGTTTGTTACGTTTGGTAGATTCTCGCCAGCTTCTTGAAGCGTAACTTAGGCTTGCAGATGTCTCTGTGGGTCTGTTTAACCAGGGTACTTGAAGGATATGAACAGGTAAAGGTTAGGAGTGAAAACTAACAAATAACGTAGGTAAATGTCTTGTGTGGATTGTTCTCCCTCTCCTTCAGATGCATTTCTCTTCTGGGTCTCAGCTGAGGGAGGCCCAGTTAGATTCAGTGGGCTGAGTCCCAAGGTAGGGTAATGTAAATTGCATTTAAGAAAAAGCAAGTTGACGAGGCTTTAGATTTTAGTTATGTGCTGAGCACTTAAAGGTGTTAAATGCAGTGGGCTCACAGCACCTTGGAATTGTTTATAGTGTCTTTGCCATTAGGAATCCTGTAGTTGAACTTGTCTGTACTTGGTCAAGGAATTATATGTTCTGTGGGTAAGGTGAAGAACATGCATTATTCAGCGGAAGGCATTAACACTGGAGAGAGGTATGTCTAAGAAATTTATAATCACAGCTTGGTCTGAGAAGGTAAGCAACAACAAAACGGCTTATAAACATATGTGTGCTCTGACAGATATGTCAATTTTGAGTCTGTAGGCAGTACTGTCTGAAATGAGAGTTCTGTAAAGCTCTACCATTGCTTTTGTGAAGGGTAGCTAAGCCTTACAGCAGCATTAGAAGTTGTTTGCATCTACATGTGTGTGACGATTATGTATTTTGTTAGCATAGTTAAAGACTTTCTCCCGAGTTGGGAACAGTGGGTTGAGTTCTGTCATGTTTTGGTTAGTCTCTATAGAAACAGTGATGGAGTGAATTGGTAAACATACCTATGAAGAGATCAGGAAGGGAAAAGTTGAATGATATAGACCTTTGACTTGTATACAACATAAAGAGAGGATAGTTATTTCGCACTTTATTTTGGTATGCATATGGGCTTATGCAGTAGAGGAGGATAAAGATTAGTGAAATAGAAGTGAACATGCATTTAAAGGTAACTTTTAAAAAGTGTCACCTGCTAAGAAAAACACATAACCTTTTTTTTATTACCAGGCAAAGATGCAATAAGACAATTTTCTGAGAGTATTAGTTTCAAAGAGAAGTGATCTGTAGAAGTGAACTAGTTGTTGAGACTAAGGAAGGTGGGAAATAGTGTGTGCCTAAACTATATGTCACATGGATTTTAAATAGTAGCATATCCTTCCTCTCTTTTTCTCTCTTTAAAGTAATAAATTTTTATTTCTTAAATAAAGGATGCACTCTTATCCCTCAGGATGCATTATTGGATGATCTCAAGGTGCTGGAAGATCTGTTATGTAGTCCATTCTATTTTCTCATTTTAAAAGTGATACTTTAATAGATGACAACATCTACTTATTTAGCAAAGGCAACTTCATACTTGTTTAATCTATAGTGTACAGGAGTGCACTATGAATACATGAAATCCAAACATTTTGTTTTGATATTCACGGCTTGTATGTGTCAATTTTTAATGTTTGATTTCTGTAAGTTTCTTATCTTGGCAGAACATTGGTAAGTAATTGATGGGAATGCAAAATACCTTTTTCCCCACCCCTACTTTAGCAGTAGTGTTTGGATACTTGTGTAGCTGAATAATAATACAGAACTTGTGTAAACTGTTAAGTGTAGGAGCTTTTTGCTTCTAGTGTCACAGGATTACTGTAGCCTTATATAATATTTTATCAGGTTGTGAAGAAACATGTAGCGTGAACTTCATAGGGGTTTACTGGTTTGTGACTAACAAAAGCTTCGACTAAAACTATTTTGATAAGAACAGAAACTTTTTACGAACTGTTTATAATTTTGAAGATTTTTAAAGAGAGTAAGTTCTTTAACCATGTGAAAACCATATTTTAACCTTTAAAAATTAGGTAACCTTCTGGCTTCTCAACCTTTCTTTTCCATTTATTTTTCCTGAGTACTGCATATTGATTGTGATTATTTCAGTACTACGAGACTTCCTTAAATACCGTGGTATTTTGGGAGGGACAAACGGGGTTATGAATTGAGCATCCAGATGGCTCTTTGTACCGCCTAGTTTAGCGTGGGACCTCTGTGCCAAATTCTTTCTTTTCGAGGTTCCTCTCCACAAAATTCTGCTCTGGCCAGGGCATCCTCCCTTTTAGGAGCTATCTACATGTTTGTGTGGCACAAGGGTTATGTTCTGAGTATAAACCCTCTTAGCTGGTCAGGTACTCATTAACTTTGTGGAGGGACTCCTGCCCTCTACTGTCTGGATAGTGAAAAAAATAAGCAGTTACAATTTCTTCTTTCCCTTCAGACTGCCATTGACAATCATGACAGATGGTGTTGGAGATACACATGTAGAAGAGTTTTATGCACAGCATCTCTGTACAACATCCTCGAGTTTAGGCTGTCAAAATTTTCTAGATGTTCCTATATCATCTTGCAGACACCATGTCCAAATTTTGCTAGGTGCTGCTTCAGTGTTTTTACACTAAGCAGCCACAAAGGCAGGCAGGAGATCTTGTACCTGCATAGAGGTGCTAAGATCTAGTGAGTTTGCCGTCAGATTTGTAGTGGTAGTGGACCCTTGTGTTTCAAACTACACAAGGTATACAACCAGAGCAGACGTAGTTCCCTGTACTATAAATAGGAGGTGAGAGACTAAAGCATGAAATGCGTTTCTGGAGAGTGCAGCTACCAAGAGTTTGATTTGTCTAGAAGTCCTAGGTTTTCATTTTAGTTGAGCTCTTAAGCTAACCGATGACATAAATGTATGTAACTATAGCTCCTTAGTTGACCTCTTATTTTTACCGATAGTTTATATTTGTCATATAGTTGGTAAAATGAATGTCTTTTCAGCTGTGCTCTCTAAGTTAGCTAGTGTAATTTAGGTAGGACATCGTGTCGTTTATCCCGTTGCCCTCACTCTGTCTGAAAGAGTTCATTTCCTGCAAGAGTTTGTTTCCCCAACCCCTGAAGGAAATATTTTACTGAATTGATCATTTCCATGCAGTTAACCTGTGTTGTCATATCATTTGCCTGTCTTAATTATTGAAGATATTTACGGATTCTGCCACATTCTACTTTTTACTTCAGACTTCTAGGCTTGTAGCGCAGCCTGGATCTGCTGAGCTTGCTTTTCGATTTGATAGCAAACTTGAGTCCAGTCCTTTGAAAAAGGGCTTTCTTGGTAACCAACTTGCAAGAAAGTGAAATCAGAGGCTGGTATCAAATTATTTTATTTGTTAGAGTTACCTTAGTTTCTACCCAAGATTTTAATGAAACTTAGCAATCATATGCCAGTGTGAGGCCAGCATGTTACCTGTTGATGTTCTTTCATTATCCTTCTGTTTGGGCTTTGGGGAACCTTTGCCTATTATGTGAAAATATTTCCATCATTTACCTTGCAAAGAAGTATACTGCCCTACTACTTGCATAGCTGTCATGGAAGCTTTTGGAGAGAGAACTTTTTTGGTATCGTGGTTTTCTGGGAACAGATCTGGAAGGTTCTTGAGAGTTTCCTTCAGGTGATTCAATTCTGGAGCCCCGCTGTGGACCACATGTGGGGATGAGTGCTCAGAGAAGGAGGCTGCCAATCACAGAATCACAGAACAGTTGGGGTTGGAAGGGACCTCTAGAGATCATCTAGTCCAACCCACCTGCTAAAGCAGGTTCACCCAGAGCAGATCACACAGGAATGTGTCCAGGCGGGTTTTGAATGTCTCCAGAGGAGGCTCCACAACCTCTCTGGGCAGCCTGTTCAGTGGAGTCCAGATTTTGCTCCAACACTACATTCCCTTCGCTGTCCTTGCTCTCTTCCTTTAAATTCTTGGAACCTGGGGGTCCTGGTAGACAGCAGGATGACCATGAGCCAGCACTGTGCCCTTGTGGCCAAGCCAAGAAGGCCAATGGCATCCTGGGGTGTATTAGAACGGGGGTGGTTAGTAGGTCGAGAGAGGTTCTCCTTCCCCTCTACTCTGCCCTGGTGAGACCTCATCTGGAATATTGTGTCCAGTTCTGGGCCCCTCAGTTCAAGAAGGACAGGGAACTGCTGGAGAGAGTCCAGCGCAGGGCCACAAAGATGATGAAGGGAGTGGAGCATCTCCCTTATGAGGAAAGGCTGAGGGAGCTGGGTCTCTTTAGCTTGGAGAAGAGGAGACTGAGGAGTGACCTCATCAGTGTTTATAAATATATAAAGGGTGGGTGTCAGGAGGATGGAGCCAGGCTCTTCTTGGTGACAACCAACAGTAAGACAAGGGGTAACGCGTTCACACTGGAACACAAGAGGTTCCACTTAAATTTGAGAAGAAACTTCTTCTCAGTGAGGGTGACGGAACACTGTAACAGGCTGCCCAGGGAGGTTGTGGAGTCTCCTTCTCTGGAGACATTCAAAACCCGCCTGGACACCTTCCTGTGTAACCTCACCTAGGTGTTCCTGCCCTGGCAGGGGGATTGGACTAGATGATCTTTCGAGGTCCCTTCCAATCCCTAACATTCTGTGATTCTGTGATTTGAGGTTGAGAAATACACCTCAGGCTTTTTAGCGTCTCAGGAGAATACTGGAAAGCACGATGTGAATGTAGGGCTACTGCACAAGATTTCAAAACAAACAAAAAGCCCCAACCAACCAAAAAGAAAAAAACCTATCCCAGACCTTCTAGGGCTGATTGCTTGTGGTACATGTTTTAATGTGAAAACTCATCTTGAGGCGTTTAATTGAATGACAAGTAGTTCTTGCTGTTGTAAGTAGTTTGAAATTCTATGGTTTATTTGGGAACGTTTGTATCATCAGGGTGTGGGTATCAGAATTCTATGCAAATGGCTGCTAGAGGGTGGTTGTAATAAACGTGTTACCACTTACAAAAATAACAAAAATGAAAGCATTAGCTTTGTCAAATTGGAAAGGGCACAGAATTGTTCATTCATGAAAAACACTCATTTACCTCTTCTTATTCAAGGAGAAATCACAGCCATGTTTTGTAATCTTATACAGGATGAATGTTCAGGATTTTTGTAAGTTATATTAAATGTTTGAAAATAGCTATTATGAAAGATACTTATGTCACTTTGAAAACCCCAACATGCATTACATACTGCTTAACAGTATTTTACGTTTATGTAGGTTCCTCTAAAGAGGGAGGAGCTGGAGCAGTGGATGAGGATGACTTTATTAAGGCATTTACAGATGTTCCTACTGTACAGGTAAGATGCTGTGCATACACGTTTTTTTTCAGAAATATACTATTTACAATGCTATATGTTAGCCTACTTTTAAAAATTCTGTAGTGTTACAGTCTTCTAACTTTTCCTTCTTGTTGAAGAATTAATTTACACTGTCTGTGGAAAGCTGCTTTTTCCAGTTCTTAGTTAAAACCCAAGAAGAAAGGAGGGGTGGAGGGAAAGGTGGTTTAAGATTTGAGGTTTTTTTCTTATTACCCAACACTGATTTGATTTGCAATAAATTATTTTTTCCCCACGTTGAGTCTGTTTTGCCTATGACGGTAATTGCTGAGTGATCTCTCTGTCCTTATCCCAACCCACGAGCCTCTTGTTATATTTTCTCTGCCCTGTCCAGCTGAGGAGAGGAGTGATAGAGCAGCTTTGGTGGGCACCTGGTGTCCAGCCAGGGTCAACCCCCCACAGTGTTTCAACTAAAATCAATTATCGCTTTTCGTAGTCTTTTCCAGGGAGTTACTGAAAATAAGTGTATGTTATAGTTTTCATAAGAAAAATATTTTCATAATGTTTGGAAAATTTAGGGCTGCAATTTTGGGGGACAATTGAGTAATAATAATACAGGCAAATGATTTTAAAAGCATGAATTGTATTTTCAAATGTGAGCGCCTGAACTGTAATGTCTGGCATACATGTCCCCATCTCTAGCAATACATCAAAAAATATATCTGGTGCCTTATTTGAGCACTAATGAACCTGTTGCATACTGAGTTCTTAGTCGAAAGATCAGATTTTAATTTCTGTTCTTTAAGTGTGGGAACTGCACATACTTGGTGCTTTCACACAGCTGAGTCATTTAACTTGCTTGTGTCTTCCTAGACCTATTTTGAATAAGTTTTCCTTGAGCAGTGGAGGTGTGGAACACAACCAGAAACTTAGTCAGCCACAATTCCCAAATCCCAGAAGGATTTTGTATGACTCTTCTCTCAATAGATGTATATTCATTCTGGTTTTATTTCTCAAGATGATAGTGTAGTTATTTGTTAGATCTCCTTCTGCAGGCAGAAGAAGTGTCTACTATTATGAAGGAACGCTTTATCTCCATGGTTCCTGTCACATTGAGGAAAGCTTTGTCTTACACTGTTAGAACTTCATGGTTCTTTGCTTCTCCAAACTGTGTTAAGGATTCTTTAGAGGGCAAAACCACAGAGCTCTGAATATTATTTATCCCCATTATGTTGAAAGAAGCCACATTCCACAGCACAGAAAATGTGCTGCCTGTAGTTCAATGCCTTAATATTTGCAGTCCCAAGCAGTGTTCTCTAATCAGTGAAATTGGTTAATTACATTGCAAGAACAAAAGTGGAGTGTGTGTTGTTGACCAGCACATGTGATTTTCTGTCTGACTGCTGGGGGATCTAGGAAGGCAGGTCATTCCTCAACTGCAAAAGGTAGAGGAGAAAGACCCACTTGTCTGAACTAATCTCACTCAGGATGAGAGGAGGCGGAGGAGAAATGTGTAACTGAACCCAAAATAACCTATTGGTTTAATGGATGAGAATGTAAGAAAGACCTGTGAAACAGGAAGAAAAAAGGTGGGAGGGAGGCTGGTATTCTTGGGAATAATGATGTCCTGCTGTCTAACTTCATGCTTCTGGTTGTGGATAATCTCTGATATTTTTTTTTAAAAAAAAAGGCAAATCCCATGTTCTGAGACCATGTTAATTGCTAAGGAAGAGAGCATTTTCTGTACTAGACCCTGTGAAGAAAGAATGTTTATGACCTGGTTATTCTAAAAGCAAAGGAAACTTGTTAGACAGAATGGGGAGAGGGACTTGGTTGTACATTACTGGGCTTATTCCCGTGTCTTTCTCTTTTCATTACATTTATGGGTTTTAGTAGTGGTTTCAGTGAAAGTAAGGAAAGGAACTATGTTATAGGAAAACATATCTGATTCTGAATCAAGATTAAGTGCATCTGGATTAATCAAGTAAATTGAGGTTATTTAGAGTGTGTGTATGTTTAATTCATCCTTAAAAGCCTCTCATGGTGGATCTGCCTTTCCCATAACCTGTTGCAATGATGCTCGTCATTACCTTTTTTAGGAATATCATTGTTTACTCATACCTGGTTTGTAATCTGCATATTGGAAATAGTTTCTATATAGTTAGTACTCTTATTTATGTTTAAGCTTTTAATTTTTCTGTCTTTGATATTTCACTTACCTTCAATGCTGTGTGTGTGTGCATGTTGCCCTCTAATGGATAATAGCAGTTTGTGAAGAACATGTGTGATTTTGAGATATAGTCTGATGGATCTGGGTGCCAAAAAGAGAAGCACCGTGGTGAGAGAATTGTGTGTTCATATTTAAGATTACAAGCATAATGTTTTTACAACTATGTTTATTTGCTTTTGCTTAAATTGAAGAAAATTCTGTGTTCGGTTATTAGGAGTAATGCCTATTAGTAGCTAGAATTTGTTTCAAAACAGATTTAATTATTTTTACAAAAGTCTGATGTGGGAACTTGTAAACAAAAAAATGTATTATGTCATTGACTGAACAGAGAATTTCATCTTGGCTTTCTAAAAGCATAATTAATCAAGGGCAGGGAGAAAAGAAATTATTGAAATGTTACCTTTTATTCCTCTGAAACTAATACGTGTACGGACAACCTTGACAATTTGGGATTTTTCAGTGGAATTACATTTTTAATTTCATGACAAGATAAAATTATGCCATTTACTGAAGTCCTCATTATAATGCCAATTTGAATAGCAGAAATTGCATAGATCCAATGCAGTTTGTGCCAGGTAATTAAAGAAAAAAATTAAATTCTTTGCCTAGGCTAGGCATGCAAGTAGGGCAGACATAAACCCATTGCACGTGTTGCTTCTGTGCTTGTTTATTGCCTGGCATGTTTTAGTCCAGTGGCAGTAACTACAGCACATGGTCTCTGATAACACATAGGCTGACAACAAAAAATGTTCCATTGAGGATCTATTCAATGAGACACCTTAAAAAAGGTAATTGTACCTTGAGCAGAACCTCAGACTAAGTTGAGTGTGCACTAACCAGCTCTCAGCTGCCACAAAAAGGCATGATTCTGCTTCCCTTGTTGTTGCACTTCACTTCTTTGCAATAAGTTGGCACAGGCTGCTGAGTTGGCAGAGAAGTGTTTGTGTTTCCTCTTGTAGGGTTAACTGGTTGTATGTCAAAACCTCAAACTGGGAACGAGACAGGGCAAGGTGGGTGATGGTAAAGGGGAAGCCTGAGGAGCTCAGATCACATCACAAATTCTGATGGCATTAGGGTCACTGTAATGTGAAATTAGTTAATTTAGTTAACCAGTGACTAGTGCCTTCCACTTTTAAAAGGAAAATAAGGAATTTTCTTTGAAAATGGAAATTTAATTTGATTAAAATTCTTACTGAGACGCATGTCATATTTGTTCTTAATAGTATGGTACCTTTTGAATTAGTGTTAGAGCAAGTTAGTGTTGTGTAATAAGTATTACGTGGTACCAGCATACACAAGTATATGAAATGGTGATAGAAGACTCATGTTCAATTTTGTGGGCAGTGGAATAGAAAGTCTGTTATGCTTGGACCCACTGGTTTCATTAAATTATTTACTCTTTTAAAATAATTTATGTACCAGATGTTTATTGACTTCTGATGAAGACGAAAACAGTCATGAGGAATAGCTTTTTTGTTTTTGTGGATGCAGTTTTGTGCCCTATGTACAACTGCAAAGCTGCTTGCACAGTGTACCCTGGAAAAGCTTATGCAACTGCGAGGTAATAAAAATTTCGATTTTGCTGGTAAAGCATATTCAGAAATTGTTTTTTGCCTGATAGCGAAGCTGGCCTGGGTGTACTAATTCATCTGTTGTGAAGTGATTTCTACCCTGTTTATCCTATAAACTAGATATGCAGGCATTTAGAGCATGGATGTCTTCCACCTCCTCAGTATTCCAGAATGAAATGTAGAGGCCTTCATAACCATGTGTTATTAAAGCATTGGAACAAAAGTAAATGTCAGTAGAATCAAGGTCCCATATCTACTATAAATTAAATTAATTTCATATGCTATGAAAATTGGAAGACTAGACTGTATTTGGAATAACTTGTAGTAATTTCTAGTCACCTAGGAAAATGAAGTACTTTGTAGAAAATACACATTCAGCTTAACTGTAAAACAGAAGAAAGATGGTCCTAAATCTTTTTACAAATAACAAGATGAATATATACATGCAGAACAGTGTGTTCAAGAGACCAGTGTCAAAGCTCCTCAGCAATTCATGCGAAGCAAGATGTCCTCACCTTCAGTCCTTGTTGCCTCTACATGCTGTGTGTTCTTGCACATATAAAAATTATGTCTTGGACTTAAGTAACGATGGAGCATCAGGCACTACTATTTAGGTGCTATTTAAGGCAAAGGCATCATGCTGGCCTCCAACTTTCATTCTAGAAGGGTACGAGTTTCCTTGAAGTCCTGAATCATGGCATATCGTAACTGTGGATGTCTTGGATGCATCTCAGACGGCATCAGGTGCCTGTGTATAGGCAACTGAGTTTATCCCAATATGTTTATAGAAAATATGTTTTCGAAAAAAAATCTGACCAGATCAAGAGTCTAGTTAGTAATGTGCTTCATATCCTCTTCAACTTGTTCTCGATCTTGGAGGAAGAAAAAACCTTAAAAGTTTGCATCTTCAGTTGAAGCAGAGAAGAGCATCCTGTGGCTTCTGTCTAGGAGAACAGAAGGGAAGTCTGTTTATTTCTGGTGTTAATAACATGTTTTCATGACTAATTTAATTTTCTTATTTAGAAGTCCACTGTTATGTGTACCGTTATCAATAAATGCGTTAATTCATGTATCACCAAACAGTGACTGATGTATGATTAGATTGGTCAGGCATCAGTTTTGCTGGAATTACTCTGTAGAGAATAGAGAACTCTGGAGTAGTCGGTAGTATAGTAGTGAGTATGAAAATGAAATTGAATTGCAATAATATTGCAACAGATTATCTAAAACCTCTGTTCATATTGAATTCTATTTTTTTAAGTGAAATTCTATATATGATTAGATCATCACAAAGATGAAAGGTGAAATCTTGAAGGAAAATGTTGATTCTTCAGCTTTTCTTTTAATGAATATTCACTACTCAGTGATATCCTCAAAGATTTGCCCTAAAACGCCCAATTATACCTCTTATACAGTTGTCTGGAATTATTGGGGCAAGATTTTCAGAATTATAATAGTATGGTTAGTCTTGTCAAGTTATTTTCCTTTATCAGGTTACCTGGGATATTAACAATATACACTTTTTTTTTTAATACTTCAGATCTATTCTAGTCGAGAACTTGAAGAAACATTGAACAAAATCAGGGAAATTCTCTCAGATGACAAACATGATTGGGATCAACGAACTAATGCGGTAAACTCTTTATCTGATTTGAGGTTTGGGTGGGTGTATTTCATAAAGCACAGACAGCTAGTACATTTTCATTGTCATTTTTAAACATTGAATTCCCATATGCCAAATAAGTTTTAGCAGGTATTTTTAAAAGGCTGAAATACATTTTTGCTGACATTTAAGTGGAAGCTTTTCTAGAAGCCATCATGTACGTTTCAATTGGCACTTATGCAAAATTATGTATGCTGCAGGTAAACTGCTAGCATTAGTATCTCTTATGTGTGGCTCTGATAAATTTCACTTGCAGGATTGAAATGTTTGTGTATGTAGCATTTGTATTTTTTATCAAATGTGTGGCATCTTAGTGTTTGGAAACAGGTCCGTGAACAGACATGTATTTGAGTACTTGTAGACTGGGATCTGAGACTTTAGCTCTAGAATTTAAGTAATAGAATTTTTTTACAGTTTTTTTAAATGACTGCCTTATATTTCAAAATCATGCTTTGCTTTAAAGATGTGCCTGTGTACCTTTTTGCAGTGAAGTTCTGACTTCGTTAGTTTGAAATGCATATTGGTAGTGTCCTAAAATAAACGCCTTAATTTTTTTAGCTGAAGAAAGTTCGGTCGTTGCTTGTTGCTGGAGCTGCACAGTATGATGGATTTTTCCAGCATTTGCGGTTGTTGGATGGTGCTTTCAAGCTGTCAGCCAAGGATCTCAGATCCCAGGTGGTTAGAGAAGCATGCATTACTGTAGCGTAAGTACAGTTCATGTGCGTTTGTGTACATCGCTAGAATTTTGTACGAATTTGATTTAAAGATGCTTTGTCAGTGTTGCAGGAAAGATTATCTTGTTGGACTGCTGTACACTGTGACTGATAAAGAGTCAAACCGTCATCTGAAGCCATAGAGAAAAAGAAAAATTCAAAGGAATTTGTTCTTTTGGGTGATGTACCTAGTTGATAAACCTGTAACAGATTTTATGTGAAGAACAAATATCTTCATTACACTGAGTACTTAGTGCAAATTAATGTAAACTGCTGTAAGTACTAATGTAATATTGGGGACTAGTCTTAGGAGCACTTATGCTTAGATGATTGGCACAGGACTTTACTGTGACTGCTTGTAATGGCAAAGCGAGCTGCCCTGTAGGGGTTTGAACATGGTACGTTTTCTCTCATGTCCATGATAACTTCAGAAGCTGTGACTGAACAGAAATAAGATCTTCAGGTTTATCATCTTGGGGGCTTTCATTAAATTCAAGGACAGGGAGAAAAGCCTTATTTTTATACCAGAGCGGTCTTTTCCATTTCCCTGTTTTCCGTGGCTTGCTTTTCCTCTGGAAAGGCATTAATGTAACCATTGATTCCCAGTGACCATCTGGAACAGATACACCCCTGAGTTCACCCTTGCTATTCTGGTCTCCTGACTGAACAGGCCATGGGGACCTGTTAGACCATACAGCTGTCCTTGCCAGGGAAATTGAGGCTTTAAGAAAATAATGCTAACCTTTCCTAACATGAAGTCAGGAATAGTGCAAAGGTACTATGTAAATGTTCTCATCCAGGCCTAAAAGCCTGGAATTTTGTTTGATCCCTAAAACTTAGATATATTCTATGTGTCATTTGCTGCTGACTACAAATTCATTTTATGTGGTCTCTGTACGTAGAAGCAGCATTAGTTGTCACCACTGGACAGATAAATTACTGTGTGTCGTATGTGTTTCTGTATTTGTTAAAATTGAAACCATAACCTTTAATAACGGAGTCAAATTTTATGGTTGGCTAATTATAAGTTCAGTGGCTTTGCCTGCATTCAAAAGGAAAAAAACCTCAAACAATAATTTCCAGAAGATTTTAGACTTATATACACTCAAAGTGTGTTAGAAAGCAGAAACATTGTGATATTTTATGTGGACATGAGAATTTTAGCCTTTCAAATTGTGGTATTTGTTTTTCATTACAAAGTAAAGTTATCAGTGTTCAACCTCTTAATGTGTCTGCTAGGTAAAAAAAAAGTTCCACAAATCCTGCATTTCTAATGAGGGAAGGACTTGGAAATAATGGAATTAGGAAATTCCGTTGTTTGGAAAGCTAAATCTTTAAAGTGTGCAGTAAACTTCTTTATTTTAAGACTAAGAAATTAATTTTCGTTAACAAGTTTTCTTTCTTTTTCCTAAATAGCCATCTTTCAACTGTTCTGGGAAACAAATTTGATCATGGCGCTGAAGCTATTGTGCCTACTCTTTTTAATCTGGTTCCCAACAGCGCCAAAGTGATGGCAACTTCTGGGTGCGCAGCCATTAGATTCATTATTCGGGTAGGTGTTCCTTTCTCACTTTGCTTGCTAGGAATGTTCAGGTAATGGCTCTTAGAGGTAATAACAATTCTGAAATACAGAATTTAAATCATGCTTTAATGTAGAAGTAATTTTATCACAGACAGACATATTATCTACCATTGAAACGAATTGGCAGCATTACCATAGTAAAGATCAAGAAATGGGTATGAAAAGCAAGTCTGTTTTCATGATTTTTTGGGGTAATGTGTCAATATTAAAAAGGCAAGTGTATTTCAAAGAGTAACTGTCTTAAACTGGCTTTTTGGAAAAGACAAAGTTAAGACAGTAGTCAAGAAGCTAGTAAGAATTTAAAAATCAAGCCAAAAAAACCCCCACTCATACACAAAAACTATTTCTTTTTGGGGAAAAAAAAAAAATAGAACAGATTTGGAACCATGGAGTTAATGACAAAATATTGAAGAGGCTGGACATGTGTGGATCAGTTCACAAAGCACAAGTTCATGGAAGAAAAGCACAGTACAGATTGTAATCCTGAGGTTTAAGAACTTTTTAAGATGAGTCTTTAAAGCTATATCGTATAAGGGAGAGCAGTGCTGCGTACTAGCTGCTTCTTATTGTCTATTTCTTAAGCAACTGCTACTAACTGGTGTCTGAGGCAAGACATTTAGCTAGATTTTTTTGGGACTTGTATTGGTATTTTTGTGTTTCAAATACAAGTGGGAGGTTGCCTGTAGTTTCTGCATTAAAAGCCGTGCTGTTCTTAGTGCTGTGCACATACTATTATTCACTATGATCTCATTCATGGTTTTAATTTTGTAAGTTGCTGGAAACCTAAGTGATGTAATAACTCACAGCTTTTATTGCCATGCTCAGTACGTTTTGGAATCTGTAGTTGTTCTGTCTACCCGTGCCTTTGAGAACATGTTCCGAGACTTCTGCATTACCTTTGCATCAGCGCTTGGGCTAAGATCCATTGGCATTTTTTCCCCAAACTCTTACAGTGCACTTTGAGGTGGCCAGTGGCACAGAGTTGAGAGTGGAGGAAGGAAAACACCTCACAAAGGATGATTAAAGTTGTAAGAGAAGAATGCAATTTGCAGTAGTAGTAGGTGAGCTCAGGCATGTAAAAAAACTAACCCTGTCATGTTGTTTACAGGAGCCAAATCAAGCACCAGAAAAGCAGCATGAAATAAAAATTCACCCGTTATATTAAGTTGGCTTTATTGGTTCAGTTCAGTTGGAGACGACTATGCATCGGCTATAGATGCCCTGATTTTGTTTAGACTTCTGTTCTTCTTGGCTGTAATTTAACATACTAGACTGGAGGCATAGAAGGGAGAAAATTCTATCCATAGCGTTCAAACACCCAACCAATAAATGGCTTATGCAAGGTGTTCTGACAGAAAAGTCAGGTTTCAATGGAAAAAGAGAAATAAATGCCAGAGTCAAACAGTGCAGCCCCACACTCCTTTGGACTTCTGTTCTTTGGACGACATGAGAGTTGGTCAGGGAGCGTGTGATCAGATCATTATTTAGAGCCCAAGCCATTACAGCTTTTGGAGTCAGCATTTTCCTCAAAAACTCCTTCCAGCATCCACTGACAGCCAGCTCAGATACTGGTGCTTAATATCTAATTGCTGTGAGAGTGGGTCTAGGTAAAAAGAGGGAAGCTGTGTTATACCAGTGATCTTGAAGAGTTCCATTTAATCTTTTTGCCTTTATTGGACTTCATATTTCTTCTCCAGATAGTTCTTATACTGCAGTCTCATATCTTTTGTTCTTGACTCTTAGTATATTGGAAAACAATTTTTAAAAGCGGGGGGAGGGTGTGTGCCATGAAGAGTTGGCATGGTGGCAGAAAATCTTTTCCAGAGGGAAGTGGGATTCAGGTTGGGCAATCGAGCTGCAAGGTGCGTTTGGAGAAAGCATTTATCATCACAGCTTCAAAGGGAGTAGCAGATGAAATGTGCAGTCTTAAAGCCGAATGAAAACAAGCCTGGGGCTTTGAGTCCTTTGCAAAACACTTCATAGAAATTACAATGTCAATAGCTCTAAAGACTGGAAACATAGAGGTTTCTCCATCTGTAAAAATGTTTTATTCTTTGCCCTGATATTGCTTATTGTTGCCTTTCTGACAGTCATGTGCCACTTTTCAATTTGAAAACTATGCAAACCACAAACAAAGCCCCTAAAAACCTGTTGAAAAGTACATCAGTAGAAACAAATGCAACTGGAAGGCTCTTCCAGATTTTTTGATTAATTCCCTTCTAATTCTGAAGTTGGTAGTACTCTCAGAGATGATAGTTATCTCTCTGCTTTTTTGGTGATTTGTGTGTTTATATCCTGCAACAATGTCATAAGGAGAAAGTCTATGTGAGATACTAAGAATTGTTCAGTACTGTACTACTTAAGCAGTTTGTTTTTAAGGCAACAGTTTCACACTGTATTGGAGACTGGTTTAGAAGTTATGTGTTTAATCAAGAAAAGAATAAAGAAATGAATTGAAAATGGATTTGTTGAACCATGTTACCCTTACTTGGAATTCAAATGTCAATGCTTTGTGTCTACAATTAGTTGAGCTGAAGTAAGGCTGCTTTATTTCTGAATTAAAGTATTGCAATTGGATTTGATGTAGTTTATCTTACCCACTTTAAATGGTAGTTCAAAGGTTTTTTTTCCAATGAGGATGTTAGGTGTTTCCATATAGATTATATACATAAGCTTGCTTATATTACATGTCATACTTTATTATTTTATTGACATATTTTGCATTAAAAGGAATTGGATCTTTGCACCACTAATGATATTCATTGATCCCTAAAAGAAGTCCTGTAGTTTCAGATTGATGGACTTGCTTTTTGCTCCATAACTTGGATTTTTTTTTAAGATTGCTGTGTCTATTGTTTTTTTTTCTGTGGCAAAACTAAAATAACATCAGCTTACAACTCCCTTGAGGAGACACATGTGAGCCTTCGTATATGACTTCTGACACCTAAATATGGCATATCATGATACAATTGTTGATGGCAGTGGAAGTGCTTTTTGCTTGATGTTTTGGAAGAATACAAGTTTTAATTGACACGCTAGCAGCAGTCTCTTATTTAGTAGTGTTCTCCATTTAGTTTCAGTAAGCATTTAAAATGATTGCCTTTTTAATTATATTCCTCATTCTGTTTAACTTAATTAGTACAGTACAAATTCAGGAATGCTTTTGTCATTAACTGCTTTGTCTTTTTTTTTTTTCTCCTCAGCATACCCATGTGCCACGACTCATACCTTTAATAACAAGCAACTGTACCTCAAAATCAGTTGCAGTGAGAAGGTGAGTACGTTATAAGTGGCCATTCACTCTGAATACGCACAACTGCGTTACTTATTAAACTACAAAAATTAATTTCAGCCAAGTTACATTAGATTATGTTGAGGAATGGTACTTTCTGTCATATTGGGGAGGATGTACATTGTATCCTTCTGCAGAATTTATTCTAATCAAAAATGGTCCTAATGCCTGTTGAAAAAGTACCTTCTGATTTAAAACCAGAAAAAAAAAAGCTGTACTTGCATCTGTGTTGCTCAGTCTAATGAGAATAAACAACACAGATATTGAGAGGCATTGGGAGAGCAGGAGACAGACCTGCGTGTCTCCTCAAAGAACCAGCCCGAGCCTGTTAGCTACAGTTAGGCCAGACTTGACAGACCTGCTGAGGCTGGCTCTTGTCGAAGCACCAGAGCGCACCACGTGCAGAGCGTGCCAGCACCGTGCTCTCCCCGTGCCAGGGGGACTTTGTGACTTCCATGCAATGCGGTTTGAATGTGTGGAGCCAGGCTGGCTGATACTGCGCCCCGCTGGGCGCTGTGAGATCAAGACGGTGGCTGCTACCTTACATAGGACATGGTGGGTCAGCGTGGTGTCATGTGTAACAACTGAGGTGCATCTGCAGCATGATGCTTTTTCCAAGAGCATGGTACTTGAACACTTGGATTGACTCTTGATAAAATTAATTGGTTTCTGACAGTGTCGTTATCTGCACAGAATCCCACAAGAATGGTTGACTGTTTCTGGACCCACGCTAGCCCTGAAAGAAATAGAGCTGTGTGTGTGCAAGAAATAGCTTGAGCATCTAAACTGTTTGCTCTAAATGTAAACTGCCTTTGCATCCAAAGCAAGTATTATCTCAACCCAGATTATGCTGACCTGTCATAACTTCTGGTTTTACTGCAAAACAATTCATAGGGCTTCAGTGCCTCCACTTACCACAGCTTTACTGAAGAACATTAGACTCCAGGTGGCTTTGGTACAGCAATTCACAATCCAGTGAGCATCAATGAAGGTGGCCAAAATTGCATTGTTTTTATACTGACTTCATTCCTTTGGAAAAACAAAGGAAAAATAGATCCGTTATAATAGTGAAAAGACTTTCAGAGTTTCTTGCCTTGTCTTGTAGGTGTCCAAAGGATTTGGGCAGCATAAAAATGAAATCTGCCCCTCCAGAACAGGTCAAAGATTCAACATAGCCAGAAAAATAATTCCAGGCAGTAGAGTCCGCTACCTTTTTGAAGACTTAATGTGTAACACCTTCCTAATCTGTGTTGCTTTGATTTATTCACCAGTATCTTATCTTCAGACATATTTTAAAGTTTGCCTTTTGCCATGGCTGGCTGCTAAATTGTCAAGAATTCTGAATTAATAATTAATAAGGTTACATAACTTTTGTTTGTACAGTGCCAGCAAATCTTCAGGAGTGCTTTCTATATGCACAGCCCTGTACTGGTGGTGTCATGTTTTCCTTTATGCTACATACTCAGTAATGGCAGATGAAAGGATGGGAATCGTGTTTGGGACAGAAGTACAGTGCCATAGAAACATTATGTTGTGACTTAATAGCTGAATTTTTAAAGTATCGTGGGGTTTTTTAATATTAAGATTTTATAGTTTGTACAATTTTTAAACTTTATTGATTTTTTTCTGTTAGTTTGGAGTGTAATAACATGGCAGATGGTTAATTGAACCACATCTGTTTTTCTGAACTTCAGGATTAGTTAGCCTGCACGTTTGCATTCTACATAGAATATTTTAACTTTGCAATAAGGTGACTAATGTTCTTATTTGACAGATAAATGTACTTTCATTTTATGTATTTGTTTCCCTCAAGGTAAAAGAATAAAGTTACTGTTTATTCTGCAAGCACATTAGAGAAGTGAGTATTAATTATAACTTTTTGTTCTGTCTCTTCAGGCGCTCCTTTGAATTTTTAGACCTGTTGTTACAAGAGTGGCAAACACATTCATTGGAAAGGTATGGGCCAGTATACTTTTTCCCCAAGAACAAACTGCTCATGAATTTCAAGACAGAAATATTTTCATTGAATCCTTTAATTGGATTGTGTTGTTCAGTGTTGGCCAACCTTTCTAGTGTAGACAACCTTTCTAGCACAGCAGGTCTTGTGACTCATTCAAGTGCCAGGGAGAAGGAGGAGAGCTCTGTGCTCCAGCCTTGACTTGGTGTTGCCTCTTCGCCTTCCCCTCTGCCTCTTCTATACCGCATGTGAGCAGTACGTACTGTGCTTTCTCTGAGTTTTGCTTATATCAGGAGTGTCAAACTAATTTTCACCAGGGGCCGCATCAGCCTGGCGGTTGCCTTCAAAGGGCTGAATGTAATTTTAGAACCGTATAAATGTAGGAGATGCACAGGTAAGCATCTGTCTTTTCTCCTGAAAAGAGGAAATTTGTGTGTTTGCCATGAAAGATGGCAAGTGGGATTAGGCTGGAGGACTTTTTCTGCTAATGATTAAGAGCACACCAGCTTCTCTGGGTAGATAGGAAAATAGTGCACACATCAGCTCTGAAGAGTTTGTGCTGTAAGCAGACAGTAAGAGCAAAGGGACTGCGGGGCCTCCAGAAAGACTCTGAAGAGCTCATCCAGCTCCGTAGTCACCTTTCAACCTCTCCGGGTGCCCCAGGAAAGGGAGCAATGGGGAGATCACTTGATTTATGGCAGAGTGTGTGTGTATTTTTTAAAAAAAAAAAAAAGGCAAATATACAAAAAAAACTCAACAAAAGCAAAATAGCCCAGCCCCCCCCACTCAAACAAAAAAAGCAGCCACCCAAACATGTCTTGAATTAAAGTCTGTTTATCATCACAATTTTTTGTTGTTCTGATGAGTGCTTTGCTGTTCTTTGAGCATGTGTTCAGGTTTAGAACTTGTATGCCAAAAGCTTTCAGAGGTGAATTTCCAGGGAAGCAAACTTATTAATCTTAACTTTTATCTTACTACTAATATAGTAGGAGAAATAGTTTTTTTCCATTTCAGGAAAGCAGATATCTTTAGAAAAGGTATTTTAAAATAACTTTTAAAGTGTCATGAGTGGATGTATGTCTGAAAAGTACATTAATATTTTTCTAAATTGAAAGAGGATGCTTACTTAAACCTTGACAGAAGGTGCAGTCATGTCATCAGTGTACTCCAGCATTTGCCTACTTCGTATCTTAGAAGGAACTACTATCTCAGCTGGTTTTTACTTAGAGAAATGTCAATCGAAGTGTGAAACTTGAATACTTAAAATATAATTTGGAGTAGCAAAATAGCATGAAGAATGTCTTTCTTCTAGGCATGCAGCTGTCTTGGTTGAAACCATCAAGAAGGGCATTCATGATGCTGATGCAGAAGCAAGAGTGGAGGCAAGAAAGTGAGTTTTGACTACCTTTTGCTCTGAAAAATTTTACGTTTTACATGAGCGATAAGAAGGCTCTACCAGGAGGTGAGCAGCCAACTATGGCTGAAGAAGAGGACACACATTAGGTTGAAAATTGATATTTCTGTTTTCAAAGTCCTGAATTAATGTCTAGTTTATTTTGCAAAAGACATTCTGAAAGTTGAGGCAAATAATACTGTTGTGCAGCATTTTAGGATTCTACTGAAAAAGGAGTCAGGTTGATATTGCTATAGAATCATTCTTGATTACCCCCTTTAAGTCATTAAACAACTGCAGCACTTTAACTAGTGAGTAGTCCAGAAAAGAACTCCTCTTGCCTTCTCCACAGAATTGGTAAGTGAATGTGAGAATTTCAGAGGATAAAGTTACTTATTTTGAAAATATTAATTCAGGCAGTGTAGCTGGTTTCTTTTATGATTTGATGAGCAGTATTGTATGCATTAGATATTTTCAGTTTGAGTTCCTTTCCCTCCCATCCCTGGTTCATTCTGTAATCTTTACTACTTGACTCCACACTTCGAATAAAATACAGAGTATTGCATGTGCTTATTCTCTTATTTTGCAGGGCTTATCTGGGTCTTAGAAATCACTTTCCTAGTGAAGCTGAGACTCTCTACAATTCTCTTGAGCCACCCTATCAAAGAAGCCTCCAGACCTACTTGAAGAATTCTGGCAGTATAACATCTCTCCCCCAGTCAGACAGGTCATCCTCCAGCTCTCAGGAGAGCCTCAAGTAAGGGTCCCTTAACTGTTTCTCAGCCTATAAACAAACAAAAACTGTTTCTCAAAAGCAAATGAGCCAGTCTGCTGTGATGTACAAAAAAGCTGCAATTGTATTTTTTTCACATTTAAGTTTTTTCAATAAAAAAGCTTTTATTGTGTTTTGCTGTACGATGATATTACCCTAGCAAGGTGAAAAATAGAGGCAATCATTAACTGGATTTTAGCAGGCTGTTCTTACTCATATATTTAGTTCTTAGCAGCCTCTGTTAGACCAAAACATCTTTAAGGTTCACATCTTGATGTCTAGCATTCTGGTGCAAAGAGTAAGTAACAAATAATGGTGTTAGTCCTTTTTTATCTCTTTTCACTGGGAAGTATGGGAAAGAGACACTGACAGTGAGATTCATTCAGATCAGAGATCATGTTTTTTTCCTGTCTTCACAGTATGGAATATGTATTAGCAGTATTTTGCAGCTGTGCCCATTACTAGAGGGTGGGTCTGTGCTGCATTCAGTGGTATAATGAAATGTATAGACAATCTTGAGCTGAATAGATTAAAGTTTGTTTAGGTACCAATAGCAAAAGAAATCTATGGGCTTTTTATTATAAATGTAAAATAGTAGTAGTTAGTAGTATGTGGTGATTTTTTTTTTCTTTAAATTCTAGAAAGCTTCCTCAGCGTATTAAAACCTGTTAAGATTTCAATTCAGATGCTTCATTTTCAAAGCCAGGGAACTTGTCTGCTCACTTCTGACTTGAAAGCAAAGACTACTTCCAGCATATTGGAAGTTAATTTTTTTCTTTTTTTGGTTGCTGCCTTAAATACCAGAGGCTTTCCCTCTTCTACATCAAATCTTATCTTTCCTAGGATACTTCTAATTATTAAGAAAAAATTTTAAATAATTGTCTGTAATGTAGGCTATTGCTAGCACTTCATTTTTTCCACGAACAAATGTTTATTCAAAGATTAATTACTCTTGTTTAAATTAATCTGTATTCCCTGTCTGAAAAATCAAAGTGCTGTTAATGAGTTGCTGGTAATAAAGCGTTAAAAACTAAATTATAGAGAAATTAGAATCTTAAAATATTCCTAAATTCTCAGGTAAATGTTACTTCGTGTATTGCAAGAAATGCCAGTACTGTAATACAGAAAGGGAGGAGTAAAATAAGAGATGAACAGAAGATATCATATTGGAAATTCATTAATGTGTAATTGATTTTTCACCGATTCTGCATTTAGATGCATGTTGTTTTCCCTGCGTTACCCAAAATTATATTTCTGGCTTCTAATATAGATGCCGAGGTCTCCATGTATAGACTAGCTTAGTAAATGTGGGTATTGTTTTCCTAAAAGTCTAATCCTCCATGATTTTTGACCCTCTGAACTTAATAGGTCTTGCAGATCATTGGCCAAAAACAGTTTTAAAGAGGATGGCGGAATGAGAGAAATGTGGTGACATTTGCCTACCTGTTATATATGAAACTCTTGAAATGAAATGTCAATCTCAATACATTGTTCAAGTGCTGAAATTGTAACAGTTGTCTGGGCCTTCTGCTTGGAGCAACTTGTGAGGTCAGGGTGCACCCAGGAGCTTTGCCTGGGCCTCCTCTACTTACTTGCAGCAAAATACATCCAAAACACTAGTTAATAATGTCAGAAAAGCAGGTTTTATACATGATAAGCTGCAAATACATGATCTTCTGTGAGGAGCTGGATAACAGTGCTGACACTTATGTTATCATTAAGCACCTGAGCTTATAATTTGGATAAATACACATTATGCATATTTTTTTCTCTCTGCCTCTCAGTTTAAAATTAGAGAGGGATTATTTTTACGAAAGCTAAGACTCTAGACTGAGGCCGTAATATGACTATTGATGAAATAGTCAACTATTTCAGCAAATAGAACCCTTCCCAATCAGTTAAATATTTAGATGGCTAGATATGAATCCATGAATAAAGTATCATGCTTTCTTCTCCTAGTCTTTTGCTTTTCTGTGGTTCCTCTGCCTGCATTTTACCCACTGAACCAGTCAGAAGGAAGGGCTCACAGCTGAACTTGGGTAGACAGAAAGATATTTCTTCAGCAACTACTCATACTTACAGTAAGAGTAAAGGGGAATGGAGAGAAAACACAGAGAAAAAAACTATGGGATTTTTCTCATTTTATAAATTGTGGGGGCACTCAACATTGAAACAGGGGAAATTCAGTTTAGCTGCTTGGGAGTTCCTGCATTTTCCTTTTTAATTTGTAACTTGATTCTTAGGAGATCTAGAACTGGAGGAGGCTTATGAATTGTACATCTGTTTTCCTTGTTACTGCAGACACCACTTCACATAATTTTATCATAAATCAAGGGTTTTTTGTGTAGCTCCCGCTATTTTTGTTTGATAACTGATTTCGAAGATCAGCTCTGTGGCTAAAACCTTGTGCTGACAACCTTAAATGTTTCTATGACCAAGTCTGAAGTGCTTGAACTTTGTTAGCTAAGTGTGCCTGTTGGTAACCAAAGGATTAATGCTTTGTGATGAAGACATAATTTTATAAAATACAAAAGATAAGATGATTGTGCTTTCTTTATCGTTCTGTGTTTAATGTGTGTGTTTAAAATATACTGAGAAAGTTGAAGGGGAGAAAAGAACAGAAGCCTTCTATTGTTGCCGTTTGGATCTGATAAATGAGACTTACTGGGTTTGACTTTTTTTTTTTTTTTCAGTCGTCCTCTGTCTTCTAAATGGTCTGCAGCCAGCCCAGCAAACTTTGCAGGCAGAGGTAAGGTGGTTGCTGTACAGTGCGGTGCACAATTATTGTGCTTTATGTTCTTTGAATTAAAAATTCTAAATGCAGCTTAAAATCTTAGAGTCTTAAGCATTTACCCTGTTTCCAACTTGAATAATGATACGTGTCACTACAGACTGCACCTGGAGCTACGATTGCCGAATACTTGCTTCACATTTTATATATTTTCAGTTGTTGCAAGTGTAAGACTTAATTTTCTTTGTAGTGGTACTATTAATTGATCATCTGTCTTGGAGTTTTGTCATGGAACAGTCACTCTCAAAGAAGCAAAACATTATTCTATGGTCTACTCATTATTAGTAGGATTAAGGCAATTGGAAATTAAGGACTTTTAAGGACTTGTACCTTTTATCTATTTACGTGTAACTGCTGCTCTGAAAAAAAAATAAACACACACACACCAGGTTTGTAATACAAAGAGTTTAATTTTGTCTCAAGTTTTCAGAATTTAGTGTCTTCGTCCTCGTTTCACATGATGTGTTTGTAACTCCTGCAGAGTAAATCATCGAACTCCGTTTTTACTAATGGCCAGTAATTGAGAGTTCTTGATACTGAAACTATTAAGGGAGAGTCAAGTTTTGAGGACATAAACCAATGGTTAAAATTAACTGAAGCAAATAGGTAATAATCAGTAAATAATAGGAGGTGGATATAAAAATACTTTACAGAAGATTAGACCCTAAAGCAATGCAAGGTGTGCACTCAGCTTGCCTGTGGCTTTATCCTCGCTGAAGTGTGAGAATATTATCTTCCCCCAGTATCACAAGGAATGCTGTGAATTTCCTTATGTTTGTGAAGCATTCAATAATGTAATAAGTCACGTAAATGTTCAGAATCATGTAATTTGAACTAGAGTGGGAGCACACAGTTTATATTGAGTAATGGTAAAACTTAATGCTGAATGAAGATTAATACTACTCTAAAATAAACTGTTCTTTATCTGGATTTCATGGCAATACCAGGTCTAGTTTGCTTCTTAACCTGAAAAATACTTTGTTTAATATTAACTTGACTTACACTATTTTATATTGTTTTCTTGTACTTCTTGCAGGTATGCTGCAGAAGCAGAAAACACCGAGTTTTTACAGTAATTTTATTCATTACCAACTAATTTCCTAATTTTATTAATATTTTTCTTCTCTTTTTTTTTTTTTTTTTTGCTAGTTTCAGGCAGCAGCAAGAGTGTTCAGAGCCCGGGAACTCTGCAAAGGTCTCGCAGCGACATTGATGTCAATGCTGCCGCCGGTGCGAAGGCGCGCCACGCTGCCGGGCAGACAGCTGGAGCTGGGCGCTTGTCAGCAGCTGGTCTACCTCCAGGATCGTACGCATCACTAGGTAGGGGAACATCTTTGCAACACTGCAAAATGTTTTTTGAGGTTATTGGTCAAAAAGTGACAGGAAAATACTTCTACATTTGAAAAATTGATGTTATTTTTAGTAGTATTGGAGTACTGCAAAAGAGGCAGGTGTTCTCATTTAAGTTATCCAATCACTAGGTGCTTTATTGTGCTGAAAGAATGGAAGCACAAAGAATGCGTCCATACTGTGCTCTTTAAATGTGTTAATCTGGAGTTAATATTAACTATTGAAAGGAACAGTACCTTCACTTAACAGCAAATGGTGATCATGGCTTTGGTTTCTAAAAGTAACAGGGAAATGAGCGTTAGGACTCTTGATTTTCCATTTTTCTCAGCTCTTCAGCTGACTATTTTACAACAAGGCTAAAGAGACATCTTGGCAATAAGTGGTGGCTTCTTCATGTAATACAGAAGTGTTTTACGCAATAATATACAACATGGATTTAGTAGATTTCTTCCTAAGCGTGCTGATGGAACTGTGTGTAAGTTTTTATCTAGGTGACAGTCTTCATTAACAGGCATATTTGCTGTTAGACATAGAAGGTGCTACAAATTGTAAGAGTGCAGAAAAGTATTTGATAGTTGTGGTAGATGCTGGAACCTCCACTACGTCTAAATTAAACCAGTAGGCAGGGAGGTTAAAGGAATATGGTTGTGTTCTTGTTCTTTTTAAAGGTTATCCATACTATAGGGAGGGATAGCAAAGGGGGAGATGAGGTTCAGTGTTCACAAAAGTGTTAGTGTTTTCTTCTCAGCTTATGTGCCAGCTGGGTCACCGAGGAGGCCTGTCCTTCTGTCAGTGTTGCTGAAGATGATCACAAGAGAGGCAGAGAAACTTAAGTAGTTTTTCTGATTTACCTTGTGTTTGGGGAGATGTTAAGATACACATAGACTATGGTTTTCAAAGGTTTTGATTATGCTTTGTTTAAAATTAAAATTTAAGTTTAAAACTATTTTAAATTAGTTGATTCTTTTGTGATCGGGACCTATTTGAAATGGTTTGACTATACCATTGATTTTTGGATTAAGTTTGAGCGTGAGTGATGATGACTTGCTACTTGTAATAGCAATTTCAGATGTGGGCTCCCTCTAGTGCCCGCGGGGAGGAATCGGAGAACCTGCTGGGTAGCAGGTGGACACCAAAGTTTCGCTGCTCAGTTTGCTTGGTGGAGGAGATATGATTGTGGTTATCACTTGAAGAATTCTCAGTTCCTCCTATCTTAGCACATAAAAGCCTGAAATAGGTGGGATGATTATTCTCAAAGATCAGAGTATTGCTTGGTCTATTTTGTTGTGCAACAGGACATATTGTGAAGCTCAGACAAAGCTGGAGTTCAGCTGTTGTGAGAAGTGAAAGTGATAGAGCATGGTGCTAGAAGGAAAAAAGGTCAAATGGAGAAAGAGAAATCTCTCTCTGTTAATGTATCTTCATGGTGCTGAAATGGGCTGCTTCGGTCTTAAGAGTTTTGCAACAAATGAGCTCTTGATTGGAGTATTGGTTTCTTTCAGAACATTTTAAGCAATATGGGATTCATGCCCAGGATTTTGTTAGCAGTGGTTGAGAAGGACACAGAGGTTTTCAGGGTAGTAGATAGTGATGGTTTAGTGCAGAGAAATAGCAGAAGTAAAGAAATAGCTTGTTCTCTTTGTAGTTTATAGATTTGGTAAGGAGAGGTGCCAGAGAGGAACAAATAGCCAATAAGTCCAGGTTGTGTTCTTTTGAAGAATTTGAGTAGCTGGAAAGCTTTGCCACACTAGCAGATGCAATCACTTGTTGGAAAATAATACAACGGTTGTTTGAAATGGCAAAATGTGACGCTAGCAGTGTATAGTAAAGTCAAATCCTATTACAGATGGTATAAGGGCAGTGATAGTCAAGAAGACCAAGATTTGTTTATGGTCACATGAAAGCAGTACTGCTGCATTGACCTTGGCTTATTCTCCTAACAGTTTTTTAATAGCAGTAAGGTAATTTAAATGACATGTAGCTGTCCTCTCTCACCTGTGTAGAGATCGTGACTGTGTTTGACTATGCATTAACCTCAAAATATTGTTTGCTCTTAGTTTTAAATGTAACCTTAAAATGAATGGTGTGTGAATCCAAGCAAGTGCCATGTTTCAGAAAATAGACAACGTCATAATGTTCTCCCCTCTGTTCATATTAAGGGGATTGTTTATACTAGTCCAAATTTGTAAACTTAAATGATGGAATTGTCAAGTTAATGCTGACCATAGTACTAAAATATTTAGACAGTGTTACTGTATTTCCTTAATGCTTTCCACATCTTCTCAGGTGTTGTAGTCAATACCAAAATAAAGAACATTGTCTGCTGGAGCTTGAGTTTGTTTTCAGCCTTATGTACAGAGAAACATCTACCTTTTTACTTAACTGCCAAATTTAGAGCCTCAGAGGACCACAAGTTCATGAACATAGTAATCTTTAGTTGTCTCTACCCATCTTTTCCCTTTTTATTATTAATAGAACTCTTGCTTGCTTATTTATGATTTTTTAAGACTGTTTAAGAAGCAGGAGGACATACTTTACTTTAGTTATTCTAGATGTTGACTGTCTTTGACATCCTTATAGTACTACTGTCCTTTTTGAGGAGACTTGAGCAGTAATTATATGTCTCTCACTAAATATTTTAATTTTGATTTTTACTGTCAGAATATGTATGCACTACCTTCCAGCTGAACTGATAAATCTTTAATGCTTTCAAACCAAGAGTGGAACTTTCTCGTATTTGTCCTCTGTCTTTATTGTGATGTCTTTTTCCCTCCTGTGCCTTACCCCAGTGGGGCTTCCTGCTCTGTAGCAAATTTCAGAAGAAATATGAATATTGTGGCTCAGTAATGATATAAATATGTACTGATGCTTCAGTAACTGTTGAACATCAAGCATGAAACAGTTCATAAATATTTTACTAGTAAGGATTTGCCCAAATCTGGGTAGTAGGGACAGAATCAAGGTTCATGCCTGGGTACCTGTACCCCATTCTGTAATTTTGTACCTTGAACTGAGAGAAACAAACTTTACTTAAGGTAGCTTATACATGCATGAATTAGATAAACGTGTCTGCTGTATTTAATATTAATGTATTTTCCTTAATTAATGTTTTATGACTCTGCTGTGAACATCCTTATTCTAACACACTAAGTTTTCCATGTTTATTTGCCTGCTTTTTCAACAAAGAGGATACTTCTGACAAGATGGATGGTAAGAAATTGTTTAGTCTGTCCTCTAATTCTATTAAATATTTAATAAAGTGTCTTCTATGTTAAATTATTCATGTTTAATATATTTGTCTGTTCATTAACAAAACACTATGCTGTTTTCATTAACCTGTATGTAATCTTGATGTTTTAATATGCGTTGGGTTATTGCTGTATTTGTCAATATTTTTGATTGGAGTTTATCAGCAACATAAATGTTATCAGAAATTGGATGTTACTCCTATTTTTGTTTAAGGCTCTATTAATTAGAGAGCAATTCTGCAATCAATGCTTACTATTTTTTTTAATTGGCTCTAGTTCCATCATATTTCATAGTTTTACCTCTAAAGTCAAATTTTTTTGACTTCTTGGCAGAACAGCAGTGGGAGAGCAAAAGATGCTTGACCACGTAACTTAAGGTTTTTTAAAACATAAAACTAAAATCTTCTCTTTCAAAAGTAGTCTTATTCAAAATCTAGTCTAGCTACGTATTTTTAAGTGCCCGTAAATCACATAATACAATATAATTCTGTTGAAGAATAGTTTCTTAAAAAGACCTGTTAAAATAGCTTACCAAATATTGCACCTAAGTTTTATAGCATTTCTTTTTTCATAATTCACTGTAGTAAGCACATGGAGGAAGTTGTCGTATATTTTTATCCTAATGGCAAAACAATTGAGCATCAGGCTTCTCATAGCAGTTGTCTGTTTCAGGTGTGTAAGTACTGCTTCCCATATAATAAAGTGACCGAGTCCCAGCTTGATGCCTGATAATTCTGGTTCTAATTTATTGCCTGGGAACAATTAACGAGTCAGTTATGTTTGCTACTAAATAATTGCCACTTGTTTATTAACAGTACGTATTTCAAAGAACGAGTAGTTTACTAGAAGCAAAGCAGGTGGTATTTTTCATAGAAATGAAAACAGCAAGAAGGTAGATCACTAAAACTCAGAATCCTGAATAATTTTAAAGCTCAGATAATCAGTTTCATGAGAGATACTTTTTGGAAGAATTTGAGCCATTTTTGAGTATTGCAGATGGCAAGCCTACTTAGCAGAAAGGAGGGGAGTTTGTACAGGATAGTAGTGTCTGTCTTGCTTGTTTTCGTATCAGATTTCTTTATGTAGCATATAATATGATTTATTCATATCTGTGCTAAACACTTAATCTTGAGGTTATATGCATTGTCACCAGCAATCAAGGTTCTTAGAGCCATGTGTATGTGTACAGGCTTTTTCTTTTGTTCACACTGGTAGTCACAACTAATGGTGTCTCACACTTTTTTAAAAATAGTAGGGAAGTGCTACAAAACTGATCAGAATAACAGGGTTGTTTGGTTTTGGTTTTTTCCTAGAGGATATCTATAGAGATGATGTGTGAGACAGAATAAGCACAGCTCATCTCTCCAGCTGTAGTTATAGGATAGAGCTACCCGGATCTAACCACCACTAGGAGGAACTAATAGTTTTTCTGTTTCCCACTAATCTTGGCCACATGTTTCTACCACTTGTTTTAGTAGTGCCTTGTAATGGTCTGTTATCAATCACTGTAGATGAACAAACTCTAGAAAGCTGATTTAACAAACCAAAAGTGAATAGTATTTTGTTATTTAGCTTTTGGAGCTGACAGTGAGTCTTTAGCTACCCAAACCTGGTGGTAGCACAAGGGTAGAGAGGCAGGAGAAGGAGAACCAGCCCTTTTAGGAGCAGGTCACTGTGAGCCTGGCTTGGGTGTTGCATAGAACCTGCTTTCCAAGGTCCAGCTTGGGAAGAATGTTGGATATGGGGGGAGGGGGGGTAAGTTTAGAGTTTGTTTTCTTTTCATACAGACTGGAAAACTTTGAGACACTCCTACATACATATTAGTGTAACTCATTTTTGTGAAGAAGCATTGAAATTTACACTGAATTATTTTTTAGAGGGAGTTTTAAAAATAGTGCCTTGAAGATAGTAGAATATGAGAAAGCCATAGCCAGATGTGCTGAGAAAGCCAAGTTCAGGCAGACATTTTAATCATTGTAGTTCTCTTACAAGGCAGAAATGTCAAAGAGTGAAAACAAAAATGGAAGTAGACTTTGATTTTTTTTGAGGCATTTAACATTTTTATTACTACTAACATAACATTTTATTCCATAATGATTTGTTTCAAAGGAGCTTAGAGAGAGGAAGGTGTGCTCTTTAGATAGCTTCCCATCAAATCCGAGGTACTGATGTCAGTAAAAAGATTTGTCTGACTCATTTTATCCTAATCAAGCCTTGTTAAGCTTGGCATACCTGTTCAAGCGTGATCTGGTTTCAGCAAGCTCATTTTACTTAAACTTCTCTGAGCAAAACTTGATCTTGTGCATGTAGATCTGCAGACTAATTAATGGACTTAATTCAGAGAAATCCTCCTTGCTGGCAGTGCTTATCAAATTATCACTGTCCAGTGTGGGAAATGCTGTCCTTGTGTTTTCCTCTGAGGTAATTTATAATAGTATGTTTTGTATTTTCAGAAGAGCTTGCATTAATGTATTTTAATGTTTGTTTCGAGCTGCACATGTAATTTTGTTGACTTATTTAAATATTTTTTGGTGGTGGTTTTGTAACAAGTTTGGATGGCAGTGCTATATATTGTGTTCTTGTAAATCACTAACGATATGGTATGGATGTTTCTTGATAATTTTGCTTGGGTTCTATAATGGAATTGCAACACAAAAGCTTTAGCCCCTTTGACTTAATAAAATTTGTCAAGGTTCGTAAGATTAATCTCAAAGGAATTGGAGAGACACAGTATTGTTTGGAATATCATGTGTTTTGTTATTTTTTCTGTTTAGGAACAGCTTCTGAAGATGGTAAGAAAATATTTTGTTAGACTAGCTAATATTTTCAGCTTCATATTTTCATTGATACAATTCAAGCTTTAGAAATAGAATATGGTCTTTCTGGGGCTTTGTGGAGGTTCATAACTCCAGATAGCTTATGCATCTAATACTTGGTTGTCATGTAGTGTTTTTTAAATTCTTTTGCTTTTATTTTAATTCTCAAGTATTCATCTGCAGTAGAAGTGTCGTCGCTTAACATTTTAGTCTGAAAACACAGGAGCTTTATAATTTTGCATTTGTTTTTTAAAGCAAATCTTGTCACAGAATATTTCATCAAATGTGTTCATGCTCTGGGAAGCAGGTGCTGCTATTACTTATCTCTCTGAGACTTGGGAATTCATTTTCACTACGCTATTAACATTTAAACCTGTCATTAGTGAATGGATGTTGAGACTCCAAGTTCATTTGCCTAAATACAAACTGCTTTATTATTATTTAGATAAAATTGAGCCAGATTCCAAGCGATAATTTAACCCAGTATCAAAATAGTGGCACTCTGTATTCCTAGAATTTTGGGCCAAATTCCGAATGCAGTTACATGCCTTGCAGTCTCACAGCACTCAGTGGGAAAGCACTGCCATTGCACGGGGATAACTAGTAGAGCTTGGACTAGTTAATCTAACCGTTCTTGCTAACCTATTGTTTTCTAATAGTTTAGTGAATAACCTCCTTTATCCTAATTCTCTTCTTATAGACTCTCATCTATGGCTATTCCCTCTACTTGGATGAATAATGTTAACTTGGTTGGTCTCCAAATTCTGCTGTGGAATGCCTAAAGAGGCTAGAACTAAATAACAGTCTGTTATTCTTCTGGGTCAAATTTTGACTCTACATGTCTAGAAAATATTTCAATTATGCCGGTTTTAAAAGTGGGTTACTTGTTGAGCTAGATCCACCCTGTACAAGTGTTTTGGGTTTAATTCTTGCGATGTTTAAGAATTACATCTAGCATGGGTTTTGCTTTTGTTCCATTTTTTCTATTGTTTGAGAGGTTGGCTTAGGAAATGTAGCACACGACTCTACTATTTTCTTTTAAGAAAAATCTTTCAGTTATCTATAATTCATCCAACTGGGATCTTCTTTTCTTTTGTAACTTCATTTTATACTCTGAATGTTATGAGGAATGTGGCTCATAATGCAGAGAAGTTTAACCCAAAACCAAGATGGTTTGGCATTCTAGAAAAAAGTGAATCTATCGTTTTAGTTGTAGATACTCACTTTAATCTCTTTCTCAGTTCTTCTATCTGTGGCGGAGAGTAGTATTTTATTATGTTGTCACTGAGAAGTACTGAAGTGTATTTAGTCTCTGCAAAAGGCTTGGGAAATCCTGCACGAGTCTATATGACTGTGGCCAGGAAAACAGCAGAATCTTCAGTAATAGGAAAGCTAGTATTTAGATTTCTAAAAAGAGGAATGAAGTTAGGAAGAAACGTCAGAACTCTATTAAAAAACTAGTCAACATAATTTTTATAGTTTTATGACAGCAAAAATGGAACTACGGCCACAAGTAATAATCAAAAGACTGTACCGGATACAGCAGCATTAGTGTATGCATTGCCTAATATATTTAATAAACTTCCACTTTTTTAATACAGTCAACCTATTTATGTAGGAAGCAAGAACTAGCTAGCTAGTTCAGGGTGTTTAAGTGATGTTAATTGTTTACTCAAACATGTAGTATTAGAGGAGAAGTATTTTGATTCCTCAATTACTAAGTCTTTCAAAGTGTTCAAATTTCTACTAATTATCCCAAGCGAATTTTCACCAGTTGAGTTACCTTATGCTTCTTTTTTATCTACAGAAACTTAATATCAGTAAATGCTACTGATGCTTTGCTTTCTACATTACTGTGAAAAACTGATTTAATGCCATTTTTCTTTTATAGGTCGTGTACGAACAAAGTTTTCAACGCCTTCTGTTGGTATTGGAAATTCTAAAACAGATTCCAGAGGACGGAGTAGAACCAAAGTGGTGTCGCAGTCTCAGCGTATGTATTTTCAGTTTGTCAGCTATACCTGATAAAGAGGCCAAATGTTTAAGCATATATTCATTGACCAATGGCTACAGTCAAAGTTAATTTTAAAAACAAGCTACATACTGAGTTGTTGTTCTGTGCCTTAGGTTCATCATCGCCAGACAAAAATGAAGGTATTTTTTTCAGTGTTTTGGATCAGTGGTATTTGCATGCTTTTCTAATTCATGTTGTTTTTTTCTGGACAAAATTCTAGGTTAGGTCTTAGTTTGCCAATTAGATTAGATAACAGCAGGAAATGAAATCTACCCTTAAATTCTGTCTTCGGTTATAACTTCTCAACATTCTTTTCCTCCCTTTCTGACCTCTCCAACATAAAAGACCAGTAAACTCATGCATCTGTTACATGTGACACATGGACGAGTAATACAGAAGAATGGGTAGGCTGAATGGTGTCCTCAGTGTTACCTGCAAAACCTAATTTTTCATTTTTCAAGACGTCTTATTTTTCAGCCAGAAATACCTGTTATCATTTTAAGCTAGGTTCTACTCTAGCTCTTGGATATATACCCCTCTTTGTGTATTATAGCTGTTACCTTTACTTAAATCTGCTTTGGAGTAAAGATACGAAACCCTAACTTTATAATCAGGTACTTAGCTTTCATTGAACCAAAGGCTTAAAACAATCAATTTACTGTACATCAGCTAATCCACAGTAATTAGCTATGTTCGTTTAGAAACCAAAACAAACGCAAAATTTCTGATCTAGCTGAGCACTGTCATTAATTAAGAAGGCCTGATCACCTCACATTCTTTGGCACTGGCTGACCTACAGCAATTTTTTCACATAGCTGATGCCTCCAACAGACATCATCTGACCAAGCTCTGTAGTGTTTTCAGGTTCCTATCTTTGTTTAATTAAGTGAAATGCAATGAAATTAATGGAAGGAAGGCAACACTAAAATTAAAATAAACTAAACAATCCTGTAGTTTGTCAGGTCTAATGTTTTAAACCCAGTAAATTACACAGGTTTTGAATTTTCCAGTATACCTATTTTGCTATCAGTAACCCTTAAAACCCCTAATTCTGTGTTTAATGGCAGAGACATTTGTCTTCCTAGCAATGACTGCTTTTATCATAAATAGAATTACTTTAGAGGTTAAAAAAGCATGGGGTTTGTTTTTCTTGTTAGAGTACTTCCCATTCAGTTTTACGTTATGTCATTTTCAAACAAATACTGTTGGATCAAACCTAATCCAATGCTTGCAGGTTTTGTGAAATAAAACTCTTAAAAAAAATCTGAACCAATAAATAATAAAATCCAATAACAGTTCCCTTAAGTTAATTTTTTGCTTTGACAGTGCTCTAATCTCACAAGCATATGTGGAATGAGAGCTTGAAAATAAAGGCTAGTTATTGGCTGTGACAAAGGTTGTGCAAAAACTTTTCCAATGTTAAGATGACTATGCTATATCATAAGCAAAGAATATTTGAATTAATAATTTAAGGGAGAGAGGAGCTAACAGTCCTGTCAAATCACCTTTTGCTGTCATGAAAAGCTGTAAGCAGTATCTGTAACATTAGTATTAAGAAAGTTCTGAAATAAGCTTTTTGAAAATACTTTCATACTTTAAATAGATTTGGTAATTTCTTAGAAAGTTGAGGTGTTGAATTGTTGAATTGTTATTGAAAAAGTTGAATTGTTATTGAAATAACTGGATTTGTCTACATGCAATATTGTCTCTAAAAGCACGAATGCATCTTTCCAGCCTTTTTTTACTACTTCTGTTCAGAACTGATGGCTGCAGATAGCTCGTTATAACCTGTCAGTGGGGGAGAACAAGAATTCTGAGATGTTTTAAGGAAGATAAACAGGGCAAATACAAATGGAGAGGCAAAGGAGAACTGTTGGGCACTGTGTGTCGGCTGTTTGGGTGATGCTTCTCTATGGGACTGAAAATTTTCACAGCATTGTGGAGAGCGAGATGCTTGATGTTTCCGTACAGGGGATCGTTTTAGTTCCCCAGCTTATAGTGGGAGAATAGCTTCGTATTAGATTTAAGCTTTTATTTTTTTAAAAGCCACTGTAACACCGATGCTTTTGTAAATTCAGGGTTACAGCTATTCAGTACTTCTGTTCAAATATCATTTTATGAAAGACTTGCAAACTTGAATGCTTTTCCAAAAAAAAAAAAAAAGTTTTTAGGGTTTTAGAAGCCCTTTACTCTTCCTCTTCTTTTTTTAAATTGTAACATTAAAAATGCATATACAATCTATATCTCATTATTGTATTCTTATCTATGGAAAAAAATTGTTCCATTTTTTTCCTCTCCCTGTTTGGTCATCAGGTAGTTGAACAAGGTGTGCTGAAACTACATTACAGTCTTCATTCAGGAAAAAAGTATAAAATTTCTGAATGGAAACAAATTCTTACTTTTATACTTCGGATTGATTTTAAAGAGGAACACCTGAAATTCTATGCAAGTCTTTTCAGTTGTACCATTGTGAGGTTTTTTGGTTTTTTATTTTTTGTCATCCACCGCACCTGCAGCTCAGTTTCTTTACTGTCTGTCTCAAAAAAAATGTTTTGGCCTTGTGTGTAATTTTTGTTCAGCTGTTGAACTTCTTGAACCTTTTTGGCAATGTAGTATTCTTTTAAAGTGACTTGAAGGCTACCGTTTCATGTTTAATTGAAATGTAATTCTTCAGTATTATCCAGTTGTTGCTTTGAAAGCTGAAGAATTGTTATTTGCCTGTGCAGCTTTGCTTCATCTGCTTTGTATATAGCATCCGAGTTTAGTTCTTCAACTGTGGAAGCTACTTAAAAGCACTGCTTTAGCATAACCCCCTTGTGGCTTTTTTTCCTGTGTGAAATGACTAAAGCTTTCTTATTTCCATTTGCCATCCATTTTTTAATCTGCTCTGCTCCCTCCCTCTTCATGGATTATAAACCCTTACCCTAATCCTGCCTTTACACTTGTTCAGGATCACAGTCTGCTAACCCCATTGGTGGTAAGAGTCTACAGAATTTGTGTATACATCATTGTTTGATCACCTGTTTTGACATATCTCATATAAGGACCCTATTCAGCAGAAATTTTGGCTCGCTTTTTTTCTGTATGCTGCTCTTACTTAATTGGATGCAATCCTTATTTAGAAGGCAGTAGAGATGGGAGGTTTTTGTCATTGTGGAATACTGTTTTAGTAATCCTTTTTTCATCGTTCAGTTTGCTTAGATCTACTACTGGTGTTAGTACTGGCAACAGTATGCCAATGCTGTTATTAGCATAATATTTTCAGGATATTAAGCTTCATTTGGTTTATTTACACTAGAGTGGTGCACTTTGCAAGTCAGACAATAGAAAGATAAATAAAGCGTTAGAATGAGAGGTTGCATTTCCTTCAGGCTTCTGACCCATTGAAGAAAACCTTCTAAAAGTCTCTGATATTGTGAAAACTTTTACAGTATTTTATTGGTTTAGAAATGTAGGTTAGGAAGAAGGCATAGTAGTATCAGGCCTAAGTTGAAATGCCTTGATATGAAGAAACTGCCAAACCCTGAATTTTTGCAGACTACAGCAGTTATAGATTTGCCTATTCTTTTTTTTGCTACAGAAGTTATGCTTGTTTTTTCCAGCCTGCATAATATTTTATTTATCATTTCTGCTGAATAGGTGTGTAGTTTGGAAAAGGGATTTTGCGAAATAATCATTTCAAGTTTGAATTCAAACAATGAATCTGGAAGTATATGCATGGTACATTGGTTTAGTTTTCTCCCTTCCACCCAATATATGTTTTATTTTGTTTGGGATTTTGTTTCTTTTCCCATATAGACAAGCTTTAATCAACTTGTATCTTTTTTTAAATGTGCGTCATAAGAAGTAATCCATGAAACTCACTTGAGATGTTGCATGTCAAGTCTATAGATCTGATAGCATAGCTGTGGTCATATCGTTATGTGATTATTTTTAAAATGTTAATGAAAGGTTTGTATCTGTGTGTAAGTAGTCTTTGGTTAAAATTATGTTTTGGTTTTTATTTGGTCAGAATTCTTGAATTCTGCAGCTGGAAACAATATATTCATATGAACTGGTGGTATGAATTAGTTATAAGTAGAGAAAAATGGATTATTGGTAAAGGCTTAGAACTTGATATTTCAGTTACAGAAAATTTAAAATTAGGGATCAGTGACCAGTTTCTGGTAGTGAGTACAGTGTGTTGACCATTGATAGCACTTTGTAATGTACAGTGTTGATTAATAAAAATGTGAGATGTTTAAATATGTCGTGATCAATTTTTTAGCTTGTTTAGAACTAACTGAAGATTTTCTTCAAATTTGTGAGGTAACCTCCACAGAAGTGAATATGAGTATTTTAATTGTCTTCAGTGACATTTTATTTAATTTCTCAGAGAATAGTGCTTGAAGACCCCATGCTTTTAAAAGCAAGGGAGAAGAGTTTAAATGTTAATAAAGGAAGTTAATTTATTACAGCATTGGTTGCATTGAAAAGGGCTGGGATAATGATGAAATTGCTAGTTTGAAGTTGCTCCCTTTAGCTTTCTAGCAGTTTTTTTTCTTTTTTAATAGGAAGTGTGATTAGTAAGACCATGTAGCTTAAAAAATGAACACACCAGTGTTCGTGTTAGGGACATTGGAACTGTTGATGAAGACTAGAAATATTATTTATGGTTTCTTGAGCATATCTAGTGCTAAATACCATGCCAAGTACTTCCTTGCATTGGTAATTTTGTCTACCTTGTATGTAGTGCTATAAGAACTTGGACCAAGGCTTTCTATTTCACATTTTTACCTTCTAAGTTTTTCCAAATAATTTAAATCTACCACCACTTTACTACTAACTGTAAGATTTTTTTTTTTCTTTTTAACCATGGTAATTTCTCTTCTACACTGTTACTTATATTTATCCGTTTTGCCTTCAGCTGGCAGCAGATCTGGGTCTCCTGGAAGAGTTTTGACAACAACCACACTTTCCACTATGAACACAGGAGTTCAGAGAGTGTTGGTGAATCCTGCAACTGCACAAAAACGAAGCAAAATCCCACGAAGTCAGGGATGCAGTAGAGAAGCGAGTCCTTCCAGATTGTCAGTAGGTAAGAATCACTGAATAAGTTTCTTTGTAGGCTTTCTTACTTTAAATGCTGGATATATATCTACAGCTTGCTTTTAGCTACAGGTGGATGATAAAATTATACATGGTACTACAAATCTAAACCATGCCTGTTTTCTGAGGCTAGTCTTTGATATATGAGGCAGTTTTAAATTTAAGCTGAAACTTTAATTTTTTTGTTGTCAGAATGCACTGGTTCTTTTCCTCACCTTCCTTTCTTCTCTTTCACTTTTCTTTACTTCTTATCCCCATTCCCAAAATACCCACATCCATTGAATAAAAGTGTTACCATTTTAAAAATATTTTCTTCATTACTTTTGTGTGTATTCTGTGTATGTGTGTGTATGTCCTTCTGTGATACAAAAATGAATGTCGTATCTTAAACCTCACAGTATAACCCGATGATACTTCATTACAAAAAAATACTATTGAAAAATATCAGTTGATTTTAATGGCATTGCTACTGGTCTTTGTTTTGTATTTTGATTTTTACCTTAGCTGCATTAATTTTATATTTTCCTTCTTTAGAAGGCTGTGAGTTTTTTTCTTTTCGGTTACGGTTTATTAACTTACCTTGAACACAAATTCTGAATCGATAGTTATATTTTTTTATTGCTTGTTTCCTCTCTGATGTTTTTCAAGAGGTTTTTCAATCACTTTGTAAAGAGTTGGTAAATCCCTTTTTTAGAAGAAATAATTTAATTGAACTGGCTAGGCTTAGTGTAATCCAGTGCAATGAAGAAAGTGTGTGGAAACAGTTAATGACTTAAAATACGGCATAATCGTCAAGGAGTCTTTTCTTAGAAATGCGTCTTTGATCTTACCGCAAACCAGAATTGCATTAAAACCGCAACTTTTCTTGTGTCTTCTCCCTTCTGTGCTGCTGTTTGTCTGCACCCTGAATCATACTAGCGCGAGGCAGCCGCATTCCTCGGCCTAGTGTGAGTCAGGGCTGCAGTCGGGAGGCCAGCCGCGAAAGCAGCAGGGACACGAGCCCTGTCCGCTCTTTTCCACCCCTCGGTAAGTACTCGGAGCCCCTTGTCGTGCATGGCTATCTGTGCCCTTCGTTATTTGCGCCTAACGACCCCGTGCCTCCTTCATTTAGCTTGTAGCCGGCCACCGTTGTTTTCCCTTCCTTTGGCTCGCTCACCGCTTAACTGCGATGGAGAATTGACCAATGCGTGAATGGGTTGCACCCTGGAAAAAATAAACACTTTGCTAGTGTTAGTCTTATTTAAATACCAAGCCCGGAGCTAATAAGGTTCATAGATTTTAGGCACTTACTAAATTAGTAAGAATAAGGTTCGCAGATGTTAGGTTTTGGGCACTTATAAGGCGTTAAGTCACAAGAATGGTATTTGTTAAGATAAGCAGGAGAAGGTTAGGAGATGATGCCCTTGCTCTCAGAAGATAAGATGGTGACACCAACGCAAGAACCAGTTCATACTGTTTTTGCGGTTACAAGCTGATTAACGAAAGAATGTAGTGCAAATGCAAAGGATTTCCTGGAAATGTAATGAACATATATAATCTGTGTGGATATAGCCTTTGTCTGGAGCTTCTTCAGGGCCCTCACTAGGCAGAGCTATCCCTGTGAGAGCGCCTGAGTGACATGTGTCAATCATTAAATGGAATGCTACTTTTAAAACCTTAAACTCTGATTTTAGAAGTTTCTTCAATTTGCCAATTTTACAGTATCAGTGCGATACGCCGCGCCTAGAGACTTTATTTTCAAAAGGACAATTATGCTTTTGGGAAGTTTTTTGAAAGGATGTGTTTCTCTTTTTATTACAGCACTCATTTCTGGGGTGCAGTTAGATAATCCATTTCTCCCTGGGCAGCTAGAGCAAAGAATGCAGTGTGGCTGCCACCCTCGGCCTTTCCCTGCACCAACAGCTGGGGTCTGCTAGTCCTCCACATTGCTTCCGAGTCAATAAATCATTTTGGTGTATAAGACGAAAATACGCTTAATTTTATGTCTCCTTATCTATGTTGTCATCACTGTGTTGTTAAAAAAATAATTTAAAAAATTAAGTTTTTGCTATTAAAGCAAGTAAATATGATGGTGCAGATAAGGGGCCAATCTATTGAAGCAGAACTGTATTCTGAGGCTGCTTTCTATTTTCTAAAAATGAACAGGGCAAGTAGCGAAGTCCTTTCCCAAGCAGATGAACCAAAGTACAGTTCTGAAGTTTACTTTTAATCTGTCTAGAACAAGTGATAAGAAATTAAAGTAGCAGCTGTTGTTACATAGGGAAGCAGAGAGGAATTGGAAACTTCAGCGTTCACATGTGCGTAGCCATGTTTAGTCCCCATTCCTAGAGCTGCTCTAAGTTTTTGTTTCCACTTAGTATTTCAGCTTATTGGCCTGGCACTTAAAGGATTTTGCAAGATTTTGTCAAGCTGTTGCTTGTTTCCGAAATGTCAATAAGGCATGGGAACATTAGCTTATAATTACTTTAACATATTGTTGGTTAAGGATTAGGGAAGCTTGTCATCTCCATGTATCCTTCTCGAGGTTACTAGGAAGTTGGTAGTAAGTTTTAATCAAAAGTCTTTCTACATATTGGAGGTTTTCTTTTGAATGTTCGATAATACAAAACTGACCCTCTAAGATTGTATCTGAAACTGGTCTTTTTTGGTGTTATCTTTGTCTAAGTTAGTCTTCAGTATGTATCCCTCTTCCTTTGTTTGTTCAAGTGTAGCTTGCAGTCAAGGACTTTGTAACAGTAGCTGTTAAAGACAGTCTGAAAATAGTAGATCTCTGGTTTCTATCTCAAACTGAGGCACCCGACTGTACTTGCTAATTCATGTGGCAAACTTATTGTGGTCTGTTAAGGCAGTGTGCTGCCTGTCAGCCATGGTTTCATTGGGAAAGTACAGATTAATTGAATGAACGCTGTTTCAATAATAAATGCTGATTTGCCCAGATGCTATTTAATTGGGAGATTAAATTAAACGTAGACATTATGCAGGATCCATTAGTAAACTCGTATCTTTTACTAAAACACAGCTGGCAGGCCGTGTTGTAATACACGGATTATTTTATTTTAAAAACAAGGGCATTTTGCAGATCTTTTTGTGCTTCTTTTGCTACCTTACAGTTTGACTTCAATAGCATGCATGCAAAATCTGATTTATATTTTATATTTGGTTGAAAGCATGTTATCTTAAGAAAGCTGTATTCAACTAATAGCATAAGATGGGTCATTGAGGTTTCATTTTTATTGGTGGAGTTTAACTTTTCTTTTCAGATATCGAAACAGATACAGTGGGTTGAATTGTCTGATGGCACAGAGGACATGAAATAGCACATATAGGAAACTGGTAGTGTTAAAAAAAAGGCAGCTACACCTGAAATAAATGAGGATTACTAGGATTCCTTCTAGTATGACTTCTTGTTTGAATGATTTTGAATGTCATTCACTGTTTTGTTGGACCAGTTTTGTCTTACAGGATGCTCATAACTTTTATCAAAAATACTAAGTTTAATATTTTTCAAGGATAAAAGTGGAAGCTGAAATAAAGCAAATTCAGCTTTGTCTTTGTAGCTAGAGACAGTTTTACATGTGGTAGAGGGGGGAGCATAATTTTTTTACTTAAAAACACTAAGCCCTATGGTACATAAAATGATTTTTCTTTATACATTGGTATGAAGTGTTTATGTAACCTCACATCTTGGTATAAGTTTATAAACTGTGAGAAAGCAGACACTTCGAGAAGCAAGTTATTTGTAATTTACATGGATGTGCCTATCTTTCTGCTACATAAAGTTAATATTAAATATCAGACTAGTATAAATCCCATATTTTAGCCAGGAAATGATTTTAAGTCCATTTAAAATAATTCCTCTTTTGAGTCATTTTCTAAAAAATGAAACAACAAAAGCAAATACTTGCACAATTTCTGCAATTTAAATGGGTACAAAGACTATTCTTGAAAATACACTTTAGAATGAGGTATGTTAGATTCAATATAGTGCTTCTTCTCACTGTCTGAAAAAACTTTTCCAGCGTGTTTCCGACATATATGGGGACAGGATCATGTTGAATTACATGCCTGAAGTTTGAATTTCTAAATGTACCTTTAATTTTCAGGGCTTGTTGATGGAAAGCAATAGAAGGGTCTATGCCATTATTGCTTGTACTTAAAGCTCTATCAGCCTTAATGCCGGTGTTTTGACATCCGCTGTCTTGTGTCCTTTTCTGTGCTGAGACAGACTTTCTAAAGAGCCAAGTATTCCACAAAGCATTATTTGCAAAATAAAATTCCCTAGCTAAACAACTTCATACATGAAATAAAATACGTGGCTGCACCTTATGTAAAACTGTAAAACACAGTGTTGTCTCTGGGACCTTTAGAGGGCTTAGAATCATTTAGGAGTCGATTCAGATTAAAAGACGTGTGTTTCCCCAAATGTAATTTGGTCCATGTCAGGGTTATTTGATTCAATCAGACTCTTAAATTGTCTAAGTTAATCAGAGTAAAGGATGGTTCATTTGATTCCTGGTTTCTATTTATATTACTTTATATATCAAAAAGTTGTAAAATATTTGCATTTACAATTATTTATTGAATTATAATATTATATGTGGGGTTTATGTCACTGCGGGTAGACATTTGAATTCAGTTAAAATTGTCAAAACCAGTTTCATTTACATGACTGAAAAATTCTAAGCTAAATGTACTGAAGAAAAAAGAAGATGGATTCTTTTAAAACACACTGAATTTGAAACTCCTTGGTTTAAGAAAGAAAATATTAGCAATGGTGAGTCAGCTTCTTTAGAATCTCTAAAAGACCAGTTTTATACAAGTGCCAGAAGGAGGAGGGTACTCAGTTTTATTCAAAAGTCCTGAGGGATCCCACTTCCCATAACTTTAAAGCATTTTAATGAGCTACAGTAACTAACATAAGTGTTTCAATTTCACATTTTATTTATTTAAAGAAAACAATACAAATGTGAGAGATCAATTTCATTAAATTATTTTAAGCTCTTAATTCAAATTGAATAATTTTAACTTTAATCTACACAGTGGTGAGTTTTAACTGAGGTTGACTTATCTGCTCATAGGTGAGATCTCAGGCTTGTGTAGATGGTCAACTGCTAACACACTAAGTTCGTGCAGTAGTCGCTTTTTGCAGATAATGTTTGGTATGTGAACTCTGGCTCTAACTTGAGCATGTAGAATTGAGTTAATTCTACAGTGGAAGACCAGTATCAGTGGAACTTCTTAGATATTTTTGAGGATTCTCTTTGTGTGTGTGTGCATATGTGTGTCTACGCTTTTTTTCTTCTTTGAACCTAAACATACTTGCTTTTTATCTGCTCTTGATCTTTTAAATTAAAAATATGCATGAAATGTCCAGTGTACATAAACCTACATAATTCTATATAATCACGTTCTATATAATCAAAGAATCAAGAAGCTTTTTCCTTCTATGTAATACTCAATTTCTTGTGCTAAAGCTGAATATTCTTGATAAACTTGTGTTCATCTAAGCAACTATTGCAGCACTGTGATTCTATGGTAATAGATAGGGTTTGTATGATCCTGTTATTGCAGCTTCCAGACATCACTCCAGATCCACTGGTGCCCTCTACACTCCTGATGTTTATGGGGCTACAGGTGAAGGATGAGTACACTTTGCTGTCATCTGTGCAGTCATCCTGGATTTTTTTTTTCCCCATCCACTTGGTTACTTTTGTAGTTCAGTTTTAAAAAGCGTTACTTATATTAATTTGAGTTTTGTGGTTTTAATAAGCCAGATAGATGTGTATATGTTGCTAGATTTTGTCTCCACCCCTACCCTCCAATGTTAATCCTTTTCCTCCTTAACAACATTTTATTTTTAGTTGCAGAAGAACTTCTTTTAGTTTTCCGTTTTTCAGTATTTGTAGAGCATTCTTTATGCATGTAGTTTTCTAATCAGTGTTCTCAGTAGCCTTCCTATTGTATTTGCCTTCTTTTTAAATTAAAACAAAAACCCAAAATGAAGAAGACATTTATTTTTTTAAAAAAGGAAAGTTTCTTTCAGTTAAAACCGTTTCGTGGTTTTTTTTTTTCCCTGTGATATTGAAATAGAAAGTTTATATATGACTATGGTTTTGGGGTTTTTTTTACCTAATTTCTTAGTTTTTGCTGTACCACTAAAGACTTCAGAATGAAAATAACGAGTATTTTAGTCAATACGTAATTTATTAGAAATGTTAAGCAAACGCTTTTCTTCTGCTTGGGTTTTTTAAATGAGTATGGTATTAATATCCCACATTGCTGTTCTGACTGAATTCTTTATGTTCGTTTTTGTTGTTGTTAAAACAGGCACCGGCTTTGGAATTAGTCAGTCGAGTAGGTTGTCGTCATCAGTTAGTGCTATGCGAGTTCTCAACACAGGTTCTGACGTGGAAGAGGCCGTAGCAGATGCTTTGGTAAGAATCTCACACTTGTGTAGGACACAGGCTCTAAAAATGTTTGGTACCTATACATTAAAGTATGCAAAAGAACTCGTCATTCATTATTTTATTGGCTTCTAGGTGGAGAACAAGGTGAAACCGAATTGCTAGAGCTGCAAAGTGTTGGAGTTTTTGTTCCATACAGAAGTCTTAACTTTTGAGAAATGTGCATTTTTCAGTGGCAGACAGGAAATAGTCTTGGCCTGTTCTGTTGGAGCGGCCCAAGGAGCCACGTGAGCAGGTAGTGCTGACCCACAGCAGCCAGACAAACTTCTGGAAAGGCTGAGGGCTTGTCAGAGCTGGGAATGATGGCAGCTAAAGCACTTTGCTTATCCTAACCTGGGTTCCATTTGAAGTTGTTCTGACAACATGTTGAGATTGATGCTGAAGAGATGAACTGGCGGCTGGGCAGGAAGCATTTCATAAATTTTTATTTTGGTTTTTTGTGTTTGTGGTTTTTTTTTTTTTTCAAAACGTTACTTTGAATTTAAAACTTGTTATGCCGTTCGTTTTCTTAACTTTTGCTGTTCTTTAAAAAGGGCAGGTTTGGCTTCTCTTCCTCCATGCCCCAGTTAGCCAAACTGAACTCATCATGTATTTTGCTATTCTGACATTTACACCAGCAAGCTGAAATCTTCAATTAATTTAAAATACTTGATGCTATGAGTCAGATACATTTTTATCACGTATCCTATTTGCATATCATTAAATATTTGTAAGTACCTGTTATCTAGTTACCAGGATGCTTTAAGGAATTTGTTATTGCTCTGTTTTAACAAAAAGATTATTTGGAACATTGGTAAAAAACTACTAATTCTACTCCAAAAATTTAGTTATAGCCAAATATGACTGAACAAAGAGAAACAAAATTTCAAAGGAAAAGTTCTGAAGAACTCTGTCATGTTCTTAGTCTGGCACTTCATTGATTTCTTGGTTAATACTGTCTTCTTGGCACATTAGCTTAAAATCTGTGTGCCTTCACTGGCACAGAGATCAGCTTATCTGTGAAATGTTGCCTAAGAGGTCATGGTGAGATACAGTATTTTTTTCCCCTTTCTGATATTGTAAACTTGCAAAAAGTTTTCAGCACTGATTGGGAAAGCTAATTAGTAAACTGGAAGTGAGTCTGGATTTTGGAATAGGGAACAGTAGAAAAACAGTCTGTGGAACACAAAAAGTTCCTCGGTAGAATATGAAAGCCTGTGCTATAGATTTATCCATACTGGTGCTACGTAAAGAGTACCTTTAGGACTTTTAGCAGCTTCATACTTATTCAAATTTAGCTGGGCAAAGTGTGTAATAAGAATATAAATTGAGGAGAAACTCAGGCTCCCAGTGACTGCTCTTGAAGCTTGACTGTGTCCTGCTTTTTGAAGCAGTAAAGTTTGTTCATAGAAACTGGTTTGTATTACCTGGAACCAAAATAGGATGATGCTTCTAGAAACATTAGAGGAAAATTAGTTTGTATATTTTAGCTACAATCTGTCATTACAAAGATCAAGGATAGCAACATTTTATTGATGTATTATTTGCATGCCCAGTTGCCTGCCATGCTCTAAATGTACAGTTGTCCGGTACAAAAGGCTCCATTTAGATGGAAATCTGGTTATGAACACCGTTCTTGTTTTATCATAGACTGAAGCCCCTCCTCCGAACAGTGTTTTGGAAAGGTAGAGTGTAGAGTCCTGACAGATGTAATTTAAAAATAAAAAATATTCTAGGTTGTATTACTGTTTTAATGGTGTGAAAAATACTTGGCCAGTTATAATACTGTTCAAGCCAAAGGAGTATCAGTCTTCTGGCTAAGACCTGGTTTTGAATATAAGATGCATGAAATGCAGCAATATGGTAATCCTTACATATTTTTATACGTTTTACTTTAGCACAATCCTTGGAATTTCAGATTCTGTTTCTTTAAAAAACCCTCTTTTTTATGTACGGTGACCCCTTTTCAAAAATGCTCATGTCTTTGTTATGTTTCCCTTGCTTTGTTCTCTTGCACATGGATGTATGCTTGTTTTGTTAACAAAAAGCTTGCTTGTTACATAATGTATGTACTAGTTTGTATTGTGATATCCTTTAAATTATTCTCCAGTCAAAAATGAGAACCCTGTGCAAATGGCACTGATAATTAAGGGGCAAACAATCACTTATACTGCTGCTTCTTTGAGTATGTAATGAAACCGCATTTTTAACTAATAGCTTCAACTCCAAAATTTGAGTGGCAGAGTTATTTTGCAGAGGTGTGTATTTTTCCTTTTAGGATGAATAACTTTTTTTTTTCCTCTGGCATGTTTTGTTAGCTTGTTTTTTGGTTTTAGGGGATGTGGGATTTTGCATTACATAATTAATTTTTGTGGGACATTGCTATAGTAATTGTTGCAATGACAAAATTCAGATATTAAAATGAAGTTAAATAAAGACAGGGATGGAGAAGTTGGTGGGAAAATAAAGTTTAAAAGAAGGTTTCCTACTTCGATAGCAATTGACTGCATGTGTTAAGTCATCTTGGTCAAATATCTCTGCATAAGACACACAGATTTTGACAGAGAAGTCTTTGTGACCAACCAGTAGATGACACATAATGTTTCCCTGGAAATTGAAGCTTAGCAAACTACTTCTTGGCAATGCATGATATGCTAATCAGATACAGGGAGCTAAGAACAAGATTTACAGTAAGAGTATATGTTTTCCAGTGGCAGGTAGTGTAATAGTCACAATGCTGCTGTGCCTTACCTTCGTGTTCTCAATTTCTGTTTCTTTTCAATAATTTACTGCTAACAGCTCTTAGGAGACATACGGACTAAGGTATAGAAACTATTTTCCTTCTTCAATAGTTTAATATTTTGTTATTAACTTGCTCGATGCAAAATAAGTTAAAATGACAAAATATGTTGGATTAGACCTGATTGTTATATTCTGTAACATATATAAAGTCATTAAGTGAAATAACTAACTTGAAATAGTCTTTATGTCACCCTGTCATGCAATTGTATGGATTTTTACAAGTAAACTTTGCATTGAACTTTTCATCAAACGTATGTCTTCTCTGCATTTGCTTTGCTTTTATATTTGGTATACTGCACGAGTCATACTACTTCAAAATATTTTTATTAACCTGTTTTGACCTGCTGAGCAGTTGGAGCTCTTTGCCACTGTAGGGAGTAAGGGTCGCACCTATTTTTTGAGCTGTTGGTCTTTCTACTGATGATGGGTATGTACGCTATCTCTTTGAAAATCAGTACTAATGCGATGTGTTTCTGTACAATAGAAGAAGCCTGTGCGAAGAAGATACGAGTCCTACGGGATGTACTCAGATGATGATGCCAACAGTGATGCATCAAGTGCCTGTTCAGAAAGGTCCTATAGCTCCAGGAACGGAAGCATACCAACATATATGAGGCAGACAGAAGATGTGGCTGAGGTCCTGAATCGCTGTGCCAGCTCCAACTGGTCAGAGAGAAAAGAAGGACTCCTGGGCCTGCAAAACTTATTGAAGAACCAGAGGACTTTAAGGTAAGAAGACATGTTAACAGAAAAGGAGGCTAATGTTGTAAAGCAGAGGTGTCAAATTCATTTTCACCGGGGGCCACATCAGCTTGGCGGTTGCCTTCAAAGGGCTGAGTGTAATTTTAGGACCGTATAAATGTAACTACATTACATTACATTACATACAATTTTAGGACCCTTTTTTTTATACAGTCCCAAAACTACATTCGACCCTTTGAAGGCAACCGCCAGGCTGATGTGGCCCCCACTGAAAATGAGTTTGACAGCCCTGCTCTAAAGAATATGGAAAGTTGGGGAGATGGAAAGCGGGATGTGTGTCTGTGAGAGTAAGATGGGGGAAGGAAGGAGAAGCTATTGTCAATTTAGCCACTAGTGTATGGGGTCTGTTTAAAAAGCTCAGGTTAGGAAATGAGATTTAAATCAAGAGAATTCTTGCAATACGAGAGATTCCTAAAATGCTTCCATCTAGTATTAGTGGAAGGCCTTTATATTTATTCATTCGTGCCTTTATTCATTTATTTTTAGTTGGGTATTAATTCAGAAGAAACTGTTGACTACTAGCTACTAAGAATACCTTTTTCATTATCTGTTCCGTTAATGTAGTTGAGAATGGTTTAATATATGAATTAGTTTAGGAGACATTTCTAGGTTGAGAGTCTTGTTTTAGACAAAATCTATTACATTTTTATCAATGCCTTAAACAAAACACTTTTTTCTACTTTGTTTAGTAGATTTTATTTGATTCAACATTTACAGTTGATTGCACCAGCTGCTATGCATTAGTGTTCTGGTAGTACTAGCAGGGGAGCTGACTAATGTATTGTTGTCACTTTTGACAGTCGTGTTGAGTTGAAAAGATTGTGTGAAATCTTCACAAGAATGTTTGCTGATCCTCACAGTAAGGTATGTTTAGGTTTTTCTTACTTTCAGTAAATGTTTGAAGACATATTAATAGAAAGCCATTTGCAGTAAAAGGTCAGCAGTATTTGCACATGCAAAAACTTCACAAAATGTATTCTGTAAGCAGTTAATGGTATCAGATTTCAATCGATTTAGTTTGCAGTTTTGAACAAGATAATTTTCTACCTTTTTTGCAGGATAATTGAAATAAAGGTTAGTTTTGTCTAAAATGCATTAAAGTAGTTCAACAGTTTGTGCTCAAAATTTGTAAGTATTTTTAAAAAGTCATGTTGTTTATAAAGACCACTTCAACACAAGCAATGGTTTTCCCTCAATTAGAAACAAAAGGCTCTGGTGTAGTAACTTAAATCATAAAGAAAGTGGTCTGACCAAATCATACATGATGAGTCTGAACAATACCAAATGTTCACTTATTTATTTTCCAGGGTGTTTTGTATTATCATAGCTTATGATGTGTTCCTTGAGTTTTGCAGCTAGGGCTGGCAGTTGAGACAGTTGAATAATTTTTGTGTCATAGTTACTGCTCAATAAGGAAGGTGGAAACTATATTAGGTATAGAAGAAAATGCAATGTTTTTTTCACTTTTACCTAGGTAAAGAGCATTAAAATACTTTTAACTGAGTTACTTTGCTTGATAGTATTTTTTACAATTTTTTTGTGGGAGGTGGGTTACTGGTACAGCTTCATATATGCAGTAATTTCCCATAACAAAAGGACTGCAGGTAAATGAGGAGCTGAATAAAGTTATAATGGTATCATGTGAACAAAATGTAACTTCATATTTTGTTTGAATTATAGGCTTGTTTGGAAGAAACCTTATCTTTTATGTTGAGTATGACGTGTCCCACTTTGTGTCCATACTTCAGAATTGATAAAACGATAACTCAGAAAAATTCAGAGCAAAGTAGTTATTTCAAAATTATTGGCTTTTCCCAGCAGAATTCTGAAAACCTGCTTTTGTTATGCAATATTTTTAAGTCTTATTGCTGCAATGGACAGTTGTATTCAGAGAGATGAGCAGTCTTGACAGGTTAATTTAGTGTTCATCTGTCCTCCTTATTTCTTTTGCTGGAAAAAGTGACTTAGCTACTATGTGACACCATGTATTTTGGAAGAAACTTGCATTGCATGCAGCAACATGATATTAAACTTGTTCATAGACTGCTGAAATCCAGAAGAAAAGGCTACAGTTAAGCAGTTAAAGAGAAACTGAGGAAAACTTTCCATAAAAAGAACAGTTAAGTCAGAGGAGAGGAAAGAAAATTAAATGTTGAAATATTACTGGCTTTTAAATGAAGTAATGACAAAATTGTGAACAGCAGCTTGGTTTAATTTTTGCTTGTTCTTGTGTTAATTAATATTGCAGCTATGCAAATATCAGAACTACCCTGGAGATGTTTTTTGTAGTGGGGGAGCCAGGGAACGGTAATGAAAATGTTCCAGAATTTAGTCGCATGTGTCAGAAGACCATTTTGTCTTTTCCTTAAGCCTTTAGGAATGTTACATTGAATTATTTTGGTTGATTGTGTTATTTTGTTTACTGGGCATTCTGACATAAAATAACGTTGCTTTGATTTTGAAAATTTGGCCTGTGTTACAGCACATGTGGTACACCTGTTCCAGTCACTGAAACCTGGCTTGCTTTTTGGTGTTTCCTTACCTGTTAATAGTTATCAATGTATTGTCAGGAGGATCCTTTAAGTATTAAGAGTTCATAAGCTGTGAATTTTTAATCACACATATGGCTACACAAATGTCATCTTTGCCAAGTGTCTGTAGGAATTATTCTGTCATCATTTTTGTGGAGATTTTTTTTAAAGGTTTATTTTAACATGATAGCTGGATGCAGGGAACTGCTTAGAAAAAGAGGCTAATAGCATCTGGGGGAGAAAATGGGAGAATGATTTGAAGGACATGCCAAGGGCTTACTTTCAAAATACACTGGGTATCCCAGTAAAATTACAACATTTATCACAAGAGTTTTGAAATACCTTTTTTGTTTTATTTTGTTTTATATTCCATACAGGAACCTTGTATTGATGGCCACTAATTTGTGTGTTTTTATCTTTTTTCCTTTTTTGTTGTTTTGTTTTGTTCTGTTTTTGTTTCGTTTTGCATGCTGTCCCCTGTGTTGGAACTCTCTTTAGAGAGTAAGTTGGTTCAATATTTGTTGGAAGCCTAACCTTACTTGCATGAATGTGCAATTAACCCTTTTTCTCTATTTTTCTTCCCCAAAGAGTTCATGCAGTGTCAAGCCTTTTGCAATCATAAAATGCTATATACAGTTATGTAAACTGTGTGGTAAAGTTTCGAGATGTGCTTTATCTACTAATTAACTGACATTGTTTGGTTATGCATTCCTGCTTTATATTGTGGTGGTTGGCACATCTGAAATAATTTACTTTAAAGGTAGATCACATATAGTTATTGTCATATCTGTTTATTTCTTCCACTGTCAAATTATCAAAAACTTCAACTTGAGGTGCTTGATTTCAGAATTTTTATTTACATCATAAAAATGGAAACTGCAAAAATCGCAGTACCTACATACGTTGTTCAACATATAGATGGTTGAGTTCCATTTTCCATTCCAAATTCATACTTTACCCTAAATGTTCTTACAGCCTTCTTAAATTCTTCATGCTTTGGTGTAAGACAAAATAGTATGATTCATATTTTTTAAAAAATACAACAAAATGACTCAACTTATTTGAGTTTTCTCCAGACATTCACTGTGGTAAACCTAAAATCAAACAAAGCTTGAAAACAAAAGTGAGTCCTCAGTTATGTGTATTTTTAACAGCTAAAACATTGTCACGTAATCTTTAGAGTATTTTTGCCATAGTAATTCATAATTCACTTCATAAATATTTCGATTTAAATCACTTTACATGTTTAAAGTGTCGTAAGAAGTCCACATCACTCCATCAAATCAGAGGTTGTAACCAGTTTGTTCAACTTGTGCGTTTTAATGAAAAAAATGTGTGTCAGTGTCTCCCAACTGGAAGAAACCAGTACAAATTTGAAATTCTGTTGAGCTGTGTAGTTTAATTTGAAGGGTTTGAAGTACAATTGTAAGATTCCCAGTGTAATCTTTATAGCATTATGATTTTGTTGTTGTTGTTTATGTAAGTCAGATATATTTTTCCCCAATTTCAGGACTGTGAAATCCAAAGACCATCATATTGCAGTACAGAAAGTACTTTTTGGTTTGGTTTGGTTTTCGCTTAGGTCTTACAACTGTGCCCGCTACTTCTGCATCCACAAAGTGGTGTGTTGTTTAAGTTAAGCCAAATACAGAAGACATTTCCAATCCTGAGCATAAAAATTTCTTTCCACTACTGGGAGGGTGATTTTTAAATCTCAGACTTGAATAAAAAATCTAGACAGATAGCAGCAGAATTAGTTTAAGAAAAAAAAATCTTAGAACATTCAGTGTAGTTTGCCCCAAAAGGGAAGTTAAAATAGCTCAGCCCGATAGGCTTTATGTCGAGTAGGATATCTGTTGTTTTGTTTCTAACACAGCTTTTCAGTATATAAGATGTCTGTGAAAAGATTCTCCCTGGTCTTCATTAGATTCTGAAAATGTGAATTTATTTTTTATTTCTAATGAAAATTTGGAAGCACTTCTTTTAAAGATACCGGTATGGATTTCTTCACTTTGTGGTGCAAATTTGCTTACCCTGGCTTAGAATCATAGCATGCCCTCAGTTGGAAGGGACCCACAATGATCATCGGGTCCAACTCCTGTCCCTGCACAGGACAACCCCACAGTTCACACCATGTGTCTGAGGGTGTTGTCTTGTCTTTTCTTGATTATCAACACGAAAAGAGATGTCATTTCCTCAGCGTTGAAGGCATTCAGCAGCATGAGCCAGCTCCTTCATACTCCATCAGCGCTGTGGTAAAAAGCCCACTTCCATCAACTGGTTCCTGCAGCCATGTGAGGTATAATCCCAGTTTGGGATCATCCACCCTCAGAGCAGAATTTGGCCTTACGACAAGCCAGGTCAGCCGCAGGATGACGTGGGGTTCCAGCCCTTCCTCTGCAGCTTCTATTTCCAACCTTGTACCAGTGTCATAAATCAGGAGGCAATATCTCTCCAACCCTCTTTACATCATAGCAATACTTCTGCTTGTATACCCAGCTGGAGTTGTGAAGGGAGCCTGTTCAGCCCAAACATCCATTTTTCTTGTGGAGAGATACAGGAAGCCTATGGGCCACAGTGGTATAGAGTGTGTGCATCCTGATCTCACCCCAAGTCTTGAAAATACAGAAAAGTAGTGAGGTACCAAAAAGGCTGTTTAAACAAAATTACTTATTCCTCATGCCCTGCTTTACCCCTTCCCTCCAAAAAGTCCTTTTCCCTGGTCTGAGTACTGAGGTTACTATACATACAATAATATCAATAATATGTGTCTTTTTTTTTTTACTGAATGTAGTCTTTTCATCATTATTTGTATTTATCGTATTCAACATTATTTGTTGAAAATAACAGAGTGGATAACATGTTTTTGAGAAGATGACAGTACTTCTGTGTTTTAGACACCTGCAAATCTGAAATGTACGGTGGCTTTTTTCCCTACTCTGCTGAATAATTTTGTGTTTGGATTCCTGCAACAGCAGGAGAATCTTGCTCTGTTCCACAAATATTTTATGTAAAGGAATTGGCCAGCTTTCATGATTTTCCCGTATTTAGTAATATAGATATTTACAATGAATATTTTGCCCAAGAATTGTAGGTTTTTTGGTTTAGAGAGAAAGTGTTTTTGTAGTCTTCGAGCAACATGTAAAATCAACTTAATGGTAAACCTGGAGAGGGTAAAAAAGAAGTTTTACTGAAAACAATTGAAGTTGCGCCAGCCATCACAGTAAGCATTTCTTTTCTTGACAAAACTGCATGGAATACCTAATTGTGAAACTTCTACAGAAGTCGGCTAACATTTCCAATGTACTCTTGTATCAAAATCCAATGAAAAAGCAAGACAGATTTCTTTTTTCTTTTTCTTTTTCTTTTTTTCCCTCCTGCTTGGCTGCAAAACACTGCCTTTCTCTGCCTCTGATTCCCTTACTGCTTTCTTCTTCGTTTGTAAGTTCAGCATATGTCAGTGTCAGTTCCTCTTTTGCCCCATCCTACCCTCTTTCCATCTTCTTCTGCCTTCTAGGTGTTCAGTATGTTTCTGGAGACACTGGTGGACTTCATCCAGGTCCATAAAGAAGATCTGCAGGACTGGCTGTTCGTACTCCTGACACAGCTGTTGAAAAAAATGGGTGCCGATTTACTTGGGTCTGTACAAGCAAAAGTTCAGAAGGCACTTGATGTCACAAGGTAATGAGTTCTTTAAAAAAAAAAAAATTCTAAACCCTCATGCTACTTTCAAGTTCTTTTTGTTGTGTTGTTGGTTTTGTTGTTGTTTTTTAGTATGGTTATGAAATTCTTGGGGAAAAATGCAGAGCTAATAACAGATTGTGAAACTTAAAAAAACCTCCCAGCTTAAGCGTTTTGGTTTCCTGAATGACTCTTAGTTGAAAGGGTTTGAGTCCTTAATGCTGAGCAATCAATACGATACTACTTATCTGATTCCAAAATGTGCATCTGAGCCTTGTATGTCTGTTGTCTTGCCTTGTGTTCAGCAGTTCAGTGCTTGTGTTTGAACTTCTTTATTTTGATATGAAAATATTGTGGCAATATTCATCTCTCAGTATCAGCAGGCTTTTAAGGAGTTATGGCAATAATGGATTTGCTTTCTGCCTTCCCTCCACTCTTCCCAAACTTCACTAATAGCCTGATTCCAAAATGATCGTATGTGATTTGGGGGGGCCATCAGAGCTGCCAGTTTTATTTCCAAATGCAAGCTACCTTCTTAAATAGATTTGGAGAGGCTCTGGGACCCACTTCTTGTCCTCCATTCTCTGAAGTATGGGACAGTCTAAGCCAGAGGTGTTAAACTCATTTTCACCGGGGGGCACATCAGCCACGCGATTGCCTTCAGAGGGCCGAAGGTAATTTTAGGGCTGTATAAATGCAACTACTCCTATATTTATACAGTCCTAAAATTACGTTTGGCCCTTTGAAGGCAACTGTGAAGCTGGTGCGGCTCCCGGTGAAAATGAGCTTGACGCCCCTGGTCTAAGCGGTCTGGGCCTCTGCTGAACTTGTTTGTGGGGCAGGTCTGCTGTTGAAATCTGGGGAAGGGGGTGGTGTGTGTTGCGGGGAGAGAGGGGATATGATCTGCTACAGCTCTTTTTTTTGCTGCTGCAGCAGAGCCCGTGAGGGTTGCACCCAAAGTGTGGTCTGTGGGAGAGTGGAGGCAGCAGGAAGGGAACAGGATGGGTCAGAGGAGCGTACAGGAGAGCTGCGCTGTGTAACTTTAGCAGTACTGCTGCATGTTAATTCAAGAATTGCATAGATTTAGAATTAGAATACTACCATATTATTATTATGCTGTTCCTTATGACTTACTTTATCCATTCTAGCTATAATGGCTTCAAAGCAGGGATTTCTTACGTTTTGTCCTTTTCATGCTAGGTGAAAGTTTCTGAAAGTCAGATACAATATCATCGAAACTGGTAGAATTTTTTTTTCCTTTTAGAAGTACCAAAGCTTTTCGTTACCAAAAAGAGTGAAGACTTATTTAATGCCTCTCAACAGGTATTAAAAGAAAATTTCATATACCTTAACACAATTTGATTTGTTTGTTTTACAGGGAATCTTTTCCAAATGACCTCCAGTTCAGTATTTTAATGAGATTTACTGTTGACCAGACCCAAACACCTAGCCTGAAGGTAAGAATTTTCAGACTTGTATTGCAAACAAAAATCTTCATTGATAGACATTTGCTTGTCTTAATGTTTGAATTTGTATTGTTATTTTTGTTTTGTTTAAAAAGAAAAAAAAGAAAAAACAGGTTTTCAATTAGTGGATTTTGTTTTTGTAAACTTTCAGACAGTCAAGCCAGCACTACAGGACCAGCTTCGCTCTTTTTGGAGCTCAAAGGTTTTTTTCTGAATTATTGTCTTTATTCTTAACCCTATGTCAACCTCTTACAGTGTTTCCAATAATTTTTATTTGAATGCATTTGTATGCTGCTACTAACCTTTGCGAGAAACTTGAAGCATGCAGATGTTCAATTTTAAACACTACACTAGTATGAAAATGTTTGCTGCAAGAGAGATCTAATAAAACCACAGTGCAGTAAAAATGAGCAACAAAAATGTGGCCGCCTAACAATCAAGCTGGTTATGCAAACTTACTCTATCAAGTCTTTTCTAATTTTATGTTTGTGATTTCCCAATCATGTTTTCCTAGTTTATATATATATTTTTTGCCTGTGTTCAGCCTGATAGGTCTTGAATTAATTTAAATATTTTTATATTAATATGGAGATAAGTTACTATAATACATTAAAAATCAGCTCCCTTTGTGGCACGCTTACTTTCTGAAACCAGCGTGTAGTTTTATAGTTACACACATTTTTACATAAGAATCTATAGTCCACAGACTTGCAACTATAACTGAAAAGTAAAAAAGTATTCTGTCATACAGTTACAGTTCCAAAGAGAGTTGATTTTAGGATAAATACATCAGATCTTAAGATTTACAAGTGATGTAAATGGGGAAATAACAAGCATATGATAACTGGCATTTTCTGCTCTATCCTGCACGAAATATTTTTGCGTAATTTGATACCGCACAAGAATATGACTTTTCCCAAGTTATGTTGAACCTAAAGTCACATCAATATGCCTTTTTTGTCTACAATACAGTAAAACTTTCATTTTTAAGCTTTTGAGGACAGTTGATACGTTGACCACTGTTGCTTCGTAGAGCTGTGTTAAAAAGGGACTGCTGTCATTTATTGAAGACAGCAAATGAGGTAGTAAAAATTAGTTTGTTGTTTAAATAAATCCTTGGAACAAATCGGGCTCAGTTTTGTTTTACTTGGTTTTCTTCCCCACGAAGGTGAATTTGATGGTTTAGATGTTCTTTTCTTCTGTACTGTAGTATAGCTGATAAACACAAATCGGTCATGTTTCAAAGTTGAGAGTGTAGATCTCGAACGAGACGTGGACTCCTACCAGCTGAGTTGGGGCTGAGTTCAAGAATATTCACTATGCAATGTAGAAGGAATTAAGAAATACGAAACACTTAATGGGAAGATATTCTGAAAATATTTTTGAGTATTTGAGAGAGACTTCTGAAATGATGTTGATAAAAACTATCTCTGTAGAAGAATACGTGTTCATTTGAAATAAAATCAAGAGTATTTAAATGAATCTTTGGGACGGTGAATTATAACCATTTAAGAAAAGGTAAGCTTTTTTTCAGAAGAAAGTGATATCTACCCCCTACTTCTGTCTTTGTGAGGTAAATACAACTTCAGGATCCAGACAGTACAGTTATTTAACATAAATTGCAGAAGTATCATTTTTAATATCCACATTCTTGAACATTTTCTCTAAATCCCATCCTCAGTGCACCCAGATGTTTGACAGATTAGTTGATAATCCTGGGGTACTACTCTTTTTGTTTAAATCTTCAGCTTTTGGTCTTACTCTGATAAATAATTATTTTGTTGCAGAGTGTGCCTTTGGGCTAGGTATACTGAGAAACAGCATTCACTGTGACAGGAAAAATCAGAGAAAGGGCTTTCAGCATCCTTAAATATGGTCAGATATAAGAAGGGATGATAGATCAGAAATTTGCTCCATCGAAGGATTCCCATCTACAAATGACTTTCCATCTGATTTTCATGTGGTAGTAGTAAATAATCATGATTCTTTAGAGTAAACTGTCATTGTTCTTACACTTACAAACACGGCTAAGTCTTGCTCTATAAAAGTCAAGTTTTTGGGGTGGCCACAGAGGTGGATTTGGGTAGCTGGCCAGTCAGAGGACCAAACAGAGAGAAAATAAAACGCTACTCACTTAATCCATGGAGGATGCAGTACAGTGTATTGTGCTGTATCTGTCTTACTTTCTTTTGCTATCATTTTGCACGTGGGTGTAGTGAACTGCTGCAACACAGTTTAGAGGTGTCAGATGCATGTATCTGTTCCAGTCAAATGTATGGATGGGCATAGGACTCAAATTGTCTAGATGGGATGTAATTTATTAATCTTATTTTCACAGGTGCAGAAAATGCACTTTCCAAAGCATGGGTGTTGTCCTGAAATACACTTCATCACTTTCATTTTTCTCAAGTTGAATATCAAATGGCTCACACTTAGTGAGAAATTGATTTAAGCGTTGTGATCAAAGTTCATTACAAGTTTCCGAACCCTTCTTCCTGTTGAAAATACAGATTTGTTGACAAAGGTTTTTGCCACAGTTGATCACATATTTTTGTCCCCGAAGTCAATGTTAAAATTTCTGGATTAAAAAGAAAAAACAACCAGCTAGTGACACAGATTCACGGGGATGAGTGAGCCCTTCAAAATTCATCTTTAGAGTATATTTTAGTTATTTGGTTAAATAATGGCAGAGGCAGTCATTCTTAAATATCTAGTAACTTAGGGACAGACACCTGGGATGTGGCAATCCGAATGTCACTTTTTGTGATCGCTTATATTCAGCCTGAGTAAGGCAGGGTAGTCTTGCATCCCAGGAAAGCAGTGTAAGAGATGGACTTTTTTTTTTTCTGGTTTAAGTAAAGCAGCTTTTCTACATTCCTCTCTCTTTTTTTTCCTTTTTCCTGTTACATGAAAAGTTTCTTTTGTCTTCCTCTGATGCAGTAAATGAAACTCTGTAAATCTCAGATTTTTCACAGGACAGGAAATCATTTGCCTTCTAGCACAGACTGTGTAGCATCCTTACAGTATTTCCTGAATCTCTGGCGATAGTTGCACATGTTTTTGTGCTGTAATTTGTTTTTTTTTTTTCATTCTCTGGGAAAGATGTTTATGAAGTGTTTTAGTTCCATTTACGTCTGGTCTTTTTTTTTATGAGTAATAGTACTAGTTGTGGCTTGGTCTATATTTCAGCTCACTTACTAGAGCAGTGCTATTCTTAAACAAAATGTCTCTTTGTGTTATATGCTGTGCAGGGAAAAATGTCTCTGTTTATATTCCAGTGAAAGTTACAATAAATTCAACCTGGAAGAGTACAAAGGAAGTCAAGACAACTTCATAGCTAGTGGTTTCAGATTAATGGCAGATATTCATTCTAAGAATTCCTGGAGCTGCTTTCATTGCAGTCAAAAATCGTTTATCTCTTGGAGAGATTAAATGGATAATTGAGTAGGACTATGTTAGACCTTTTATTTCTGAATCTCAACTCTGTACATGCTTACTAGAAATAGTGACAAAAATACACCATAAGTAGATTTGCTGCAATTCTGGAGTTAACTTCAGAGTGGGTTTTTTTAACCCATAATAATACTGTCTTATCATATTTGAGCATGGAAAGGTACCCCTTCCAGAATTTCTCTCAAAAGCAATTACTGAAAAACACTCTCTTTCAAAACAGCTGTGAAACGTAGCCTGGGGTGTCTGTCTCTGTGAAAAGCTTTATTAGTGTGAGCTCTCTCCATTCGTCTTCTGTTCGGTGCTCTCCTGAGAGCGCCCATCTTTCCAGAAGCCTGTGTGATTTATTCTGTGGGAGTAGTTCAAACACTAAATAGTACTGCTCTCTCAGATACGGAACTCCAGAACTTTTCCACTGGGAGAAATGCCTCTGGGTGTTCTAAGTCTTACAGTTCTTAACAGTATTTTTTTTTAAGGTGTGATAATATATATATTTAAATCGTGAACAGTGAAACATAGTGTTGTTGCAATGGTTTCACTTGGTAATCTAGAAATTTTAATCGTTACTTCATATTTGGAAAACCATGTAGCCTAAAGTTTTTTGCTGCAGCAGTGTTTGTGGGGTTTTTCCTTTGGAAAAAAAAATCTAGCAAATAATGTGGTCTTTACTGCGTTTGTTGATATTGATCTGCATAAGATGAAAGGCTTCAGCTGTTGCTTATTGGATTACTTTGAACAAGTGGAGCTTTAACAACTGCTGTGAAAATGAATTATTCCTCATTAATCTACATGTATCAGCTGTCACTAATGTGTGTGTCCCTTATTGTATCTTGAGTTTTTAATAGCTTGCAAGTTTTGGTGACCAAGGAAAATGTCTAAATAGCTTTGTTCAGAACAGTTGTACTGCAAGACATGAACAATTAAAAATACACTCAGAAATATTTTTCTTTTTGCTTATGATGGACATAGGTGTCTCCCTCCCCGGTAGGTGTTTCTGGTTCACTATAATTATTAGTGGAAATAAAAGCAGTTAAGTCAAAAAGGTGGCGTATGTAAATGTTCAGCACTTTCATTGATGGGGTTTGTGACAAATCCCTGGGGCAGCAGGAGCTGAGGAGATAAATAGGAGATGCAGGCATAGTAGCCCTTTGCCCAAAGCTGTGCAGTGGTGCAATTTTGGAGACACGAGAGAGGTGCTACGGTCTGAGATGTATAAAACAGAGATTTTTACATAAGGAGTAGATGGAGTTTGTGGAGTAGGAGAACAATGCTCAGATAAATGAAGGAGTAAAGCAGCTTTTCTATCCTCCTGGTAAATCTATACCTTTGCCTTCTAAATATCTGCAGAGGAAAAGTGTGCATGTGACCCCTCCTAAGTCTTCAGTAGAAATTCTATCCCATACCTTTTTAGTATTTAACAGGAAGATTCATGCGGCTTATCCCCAGAGACAGTGACTGTTCAACTCTGATGATTTATAAAACAATGCTGCGTGTTAACTACATAGTGGGAAGTCCCGATTATTCTTCAGTATTCTAAGTACTTTGGTTTTCTTCTTGTTAAATATCAGCTTCTGCATATGCAATGATTTGTGTATCTTTTGGTTGCTACCAGTAAAATCTAAGATTTCTATTAATATTTGAATTTCTGTGGAATAACTCCCTTCTTGAAATACTATATCAATTTGTAAATTGATTTATTGTATAGATTTTTATATCAATGATGAACAGATGTTTAGTTTAATTGGAAAAAAAATCGTCTTGATTTTAGAGAATGAACGCTTCTCCGCGAACACACTTGTTCTTGCAGCACACCATTTTTATTGTCCACCTGACTCTATTTCTCTTTGCAGGTCAAAGTTGCGATCCTTAAATACATAGAGACTCTTGCACAACAAATGGATCCAGGAGATTTTGTAAATTCAAGTGAAACTAGGTTAGCAGTGTCTCGAATCATCACCTGGACCACAGAACCTAAAAGCTCAGATGTGAGGAAGGTATGTTTGTTAAAGTGCGCTTAGCATTGCAGTACATTCCAAGTATCTTGTCAAATTAGAGAAGCTAATGTTTCTTGCCTAAAACAACAACAAAGAAAGTTTTTCTTTAAAAACAAACTATTCTTTCATGGAGAAAAGATCCTTTTGTATCTTTCTCAACAAACATGCCTGATTTTTCTGTATGAAGTATCAGAATTGGCACATCAAAACTTTAACGAAAATTGTATGTTTAAGAATATTTAAGTAAATAATTAAAATTAACACATCTTGAAACTCTCTATTAAAGTTGTATTTTTATCTATGTTGATACATTGAGATCATCTTCTAATACAAAGAATAACTTTGTTTCAAGCACTATTTGGTGTTAAAATCTCTTCAGTGGGCATTTTCTATGCAGTTTTAATACCACTTCAGGGACCACTCTCTGTGATACCAATAGTACATTCATCATAGGAGTGGTGAGTTTGACAGTAAACTCGGTTCAATCTCTGTTGGATTTTCTCAAATCCTTTCTGTTTAACAGAAGACTGGTGAATAGCTGTTGACTCTTTGACAAAAGAAAGTTTGTACTTCACTAATGTAGTATCAAAGCTTTGTTCTTGCAGAGCTCCCTTTTCCACATAACTGTTGTGAAGTGAAAATTAGTATTTGTGAGCGATGTAAATATACCAGGGATACAGAATAACCATGACAAATGTACTAATGCAGTCTTTGGAAAGGGTTTCTAAATAGTCCTCCCAGTCACAGAAAGCAAAACTCTTTGAATTTTGTCTGCATTTTGATGGAATAGAGTTTTGTTGTCACCAGCCAATTCTGTCTTAGCTGCCATTAGCAGCATGCTGACACTTTTTGAATGCGAAATAAGGATCTTCTACTTTATGGCTCATAAGTACAAGCATCTCTTTGACACAGAGAATTTGCTGTTCTATGTCTTTGTCTGTGTTTATTTCTGCAACTTGAAGAGTTGCAACAATTCATTTGTTTAGATTTTCTTTGCTATTTTCAATTAAGTTTGAGTTTGGGCAACTTCCTCATTTCTGGAAACAGTACCAAAGCTCCTTTCTTTAGGAGGGATGTTTTGTGGAAAAGAATTGAGAGAAAATTGTGGGAGCTGTCTCACAAAATGTGTAATGTGCAGAGAACAAAAACAAAAATAATGTCCACAACTTCTTCATATCTGGGATATTGGTAGTATGTAATAAAAAACATAGGAGAGTTTATATTGGAGATAATGTTTGTCTTTTGCTTCTTATATGACCTCATGAATATGAGAAAACAGCAATAGGTTATATCCTATGGACTTCTCTTGCCTAGCACCATGTTCTAGTGACATATAAGACTATAAAACAGGAGGAGAATTGAAGCAGCACTATCTTCTAAATCAGGAAAGTTTTAGTACCAAGACACGTGGCAAGCTGTCTTATCTGGTGGTTCATATCTCTAATAAGCATTTTTATGTCAATAAGTAACTGAATTGTGGAAAGAATTGCCAGTGAGTTTAATAATCTGGAACACCTTAATTATATGACGTTTTGTCATTTTATTTTTTCTTTCCATAACACAGCAGTTAAAGGCAACTAACTGCCAAAAGCCTTTAATAACTCTTGAAAAGAAAATGTTGCAAATAAGTAGTCAAAAGAGTTATTCTAATGATACAAAAATGTTTTGCTCCTTTAGCAGGCTTCACACTCTGCTATCACAGGCTTTTTCATTTTATTTACTTTAATAAGGTTATAGAATTTGGTATGATTTATCTAAATTGAAAGTTTTTGCCAAGTGTATTTCTGTGTATTTGATGGGTTTAGGTTTTTGTGGTTTGGGGTTTTTTGGGTTTGCGGGATGGGGGGTGGTGTTTTGTTTCTGGTTTTGTGGGGGTTTTTTGGGGTTTTTTTGGTAGTAAAAACATTTCCAGTGTGAAGTATTATGAAAAATCCTTTTTTGTTAGTCTGAGGTTGGGCACTGAGTACAGTTCAGTGACATAAGACTTCTTTCTGGAAGGCAAAATTCTATACTTCAGAACTTAGATTTAGTCCAAGATTAGTATTCTTCTAGAAAGAACTACAATCTTGTTAAGAGTTCTGAGAACAAAACAAAACATTTCTAATCCTAGTTGCAGACTTGTAAAGATGTTATCTGAAAGACTGGACTTAAATCTCAAGAGAGAGGCCTTATACTGAGTAGAAAAAAAAAAAAACAAACACACCGCCAGATACTCTAAAATATGTTTTCTTGTCAAGGAAGAGAGAAATTAAATAGTTGAAAACCTTTTGTGAGTCAATATCAATTTTGATACTTTAGATTGAGCTTCATTTTGGGCAGACTTAATGGTATCAGTTTCTTTCCTGATATGACCCTGGACCATCTATTGTGTTATGTTATTGGCAGCTTAAATGGCCAGTGTTATGGAGACATAGGTAACAGGACAGAAAAAGTGGTATTTCCCAAGCCTTTGCGTGGTTGCTGGATTTGTTTTGGGTTTGCTTTGTATCAATTTCTGTTAAAAGGCTGACCATAAGAAATAATAAGGAAAAGAGAAACATTCAAGGCAGATTGTAGAGGGCATTCAGGGTGTTCACTGGAAGGGAAGGCTATCAGAGGGAGAAAGGAATAAAAGTTAAAGAAAACAGCTAGTCACAAGTTTGCAAAGATAATTTGTGGCAATCTAACATGCTCGTATTTTTGTCATTAAACTTAATACTGAGATGTGTGCTGGTATGTGTGCTCATACCTTGGCTTTCCACTTTTAATTAAAAAATGCTACAGTTCATTGCTCTGGAAGCAAAAGGAGGGAAATTAAATGTCTACAAGAATTTTCTAAACTACTTGCTTGAAGTATATTGCCGCTTAAGTAAGCTGCCTGTCCTTCTGTCTAGCATGAGGCACTGGTTCTCTCCAGTGCATGGCAGACCTTGATGGTGAGCTGCATAAACTAGGCGTAATTGGTTAATCTTGCAATCAGAGAGTTCTGTGCTAGAAATAAACTATTAAACAATTGTGGAGAACATAACCTCTACTCCAGACCTTAATTGCATGTCTTAGTTTAGTTGCTGTGCAGACAGGTTTGTTAGACTATCCAGTGAATATTCATCAAACTGTACAAACGTTACTAAGTCGTGCAGTCAACTTTCCTTTACTAGAGGGAACCCAACCATTGTGTAATTTATTGTGTTGCTTTGTTAGGAAAGAGCTCTGATTTTTTTTTTTTTTTGTAATTCAGATTAAAAATATATATAGTAAAACACATGGTAGGATGAGGATGACATTAAAGATGAACTATTAAAATTGAGGGTGTGGGGGGTGACATCCAGTAGACTCCAAACTCCAATACTTAACCGTTTTTGTCTTTAGAATATGTAGTCAGCTAAAATCATTCCTCATGATGTTTGCCTGTATTTCAAAAAGATAAAGGAAGCAGAGTGGGAAGGGGAGGAAGGTTAACTAACTAGTTTGGCTGTAGGGTAAGTTATAAAGAATATCAAGTGCTGCGATCACAACTCAAAATCAAGACTGTCTATTCCAAATTAGAGTATCTGTTTGGGGGGTTTTTTTGGTTGATTGGTTTTGGTTTTTTTATTTTCAAATTTCTGAAGTGATAACTGTTCTTTTCAAGCTACTGTGTTGATCATGCATCATCTGTGACTACCACTTCCAGAAGCTGGGAGGAGGAATTACAGGCTTGCTCCTGCCTGGTGTATTCCATTCCGCTCTTTAAATTTGTTCAGCTTGTCAAACCCATTTTGCAAATTCCTTCAGTATTTTTTTAGTAAGCAGGGTTCTGGGGTTGAGAGGGGTTGAGGAGCATGTTTCTGAAAGACTGCTTGTTAAAATGATTATGCAAAGTGTAAGTTCGTTCTGTGCCTGGATTTATCAATATCTGAACTTCCAGCTTACCAACAAATACTAATTGATTTTGTTCACATCTGTTAATATCTTTATTCAAGCTTGATCGAGACTTAAATCAGGTTTTGTGATTACCATTCATTATAGCGTCTCTTCCTGTTAAAATTACTTCAGAAACTCAAATTAATGTCTTCCATCTGTATTTTCTTCTTCTAGGCTGCACAGTCAGTGCTGATTTCCCTTTTTGAACTCAACACTCCAGAATTTACAATGCTGTTGGGCGCTTTACCAAAAACATTTCAGGATGGAGCCACAAAGCTTCTCTATAATCATCTCCGGAATACAGGCAACAGTGGTCAGGTATCTACACCTCTCTTATTATTCTCTCTGAAGTTACTGGTGTTTTGAACATAAGTCCATTTCAGTAGAGCTATTTGTGAGAGCAAGAAAGTTGGCAGAGGAGGGGAGGCAACCCAAATCCTATGTAGAAGTCAGTCTTAGTAGCAGATACTGATCTTTATGGAATGCCTTTTCTTCCAGAGAATGATACCTCCTAAGTCTGTTGCTTCCAAGTGGCTTAATAAGTTTGAATGTGCTTTGTAAGAGTAGTTTATCTTCACTAATATACTTCACTAATTTGAAAGTTATACCTGATTCAAGTTACTATCATTGGTTAGTCAATCCAAGAAATTAAATAGAAGCTCTTTAAATGTTTGTGGGCACTAGAAAATAAATACAATAATAAGTTAAAAGGGAAGCTGAAGTCATACTCCAGACCTGCTAGAGGGGATCCAGAGGAGGCCACCAAGATGAGCAGAGGGCTGGAACAGCTCTGCTGTGAGGACAGGCTGAGAGAGTTGGGGTTGTTCAGCCTGGAGAAGAGAAGGCTCCAGGGAGACCTTATTGTGGCTTTTCAGTACTTAAAAGGGGCCTACAAGAAAGATGAGGACAGGCTTTTTAGCAGGGTCTGTTGTGATAGGACAAGGGGTAGTGGTTTTAAACTAAAGGAGGGGAGATTCACACTAGACATGAGTAAGAAATTTTTTTATAATACAGTGAGGTTGGTGAAACACTGGGACAGGTTGCCCAGGGAAGTGGTAGATGCCCCATCCCTGGAGACATTCCAGGCCAGGCTGGATGGGGCTCTGAGCAACCTGATCTAGTTGAAGATGTCCCTGCTTATTGCAGGGGGTTGCACTAGATGACCTTTGAAGGTTTCTTCCAACCCAAACTATTCTGTGATCAATTCTCACCTCTGCTCTTTCAGGGATCAGTGGGAAGTCCTTTAATAAGACCTACTCCACGTTCCCCAGGAAGTTGGTCAAGTCCTCTCTCTTCCCCAACCAATACATCACAGAACACTTTGTCACCGAGGTAATGGCTGGTGTTGCTACAATTCTGCATCTAAGGCTTCATTACATGTTATCCAAGGTTGTAACCCCAACAGTGAACGCGTGGAGTGACAGATGCTGAAAAATAATCCCCCTCTCTCCACAGAATGGCAGTGCAGTGAACTGCTTAGTCTCCCTGAAGGGTCTCACAAATGCCAGGGCTGGCCTGAGGTGGGAAGGGCCTTGCACCTGGGAATGCAAATGGATTAGTAAGAGAAGGAATGGAAGTGTTCATCTCTAGCAAATGTTCGAATACGTCAGCAAGGTCATCAAATCAGACTTAATATTGGGGAGACTAAAAAAGTAGTAGTTACAAATGTTCTGATCTTTGATTTTGTGGTATTGATGTTGTCAGTGAAGTGGACACTAATTTTGCTTTTAGCAATCAACTTGAAACAACAGTGAAAACTGTTGAGTGTTATCAGTCCTCCTTACTTTGGAACTTGTTTCAGAAAGAGAGAATGGTGTAAAAATCCAATTTCTTTCGTATTCATAAGAGTAAAACAGAGCAAAAGAAGTTTTGTTGGTTTTTTTTCTTCAGGCAGATGCTGCTACATCATATAGCCCTTCCCTTAGCTAGCTACTCCCAGTTCTTTTTCTGTCAGTGGCAGTACACGTTCTAAGATGTACCATAATACAATTTTGTTATGTGGTGAGCCAGCTTTCTTCATTCCTATGTCCTTCTCTGTGGCCCACAGTGCATTTGACTATGACACTGAAAATATGAATTCTGAAGATATTTACAGCTCTCTTCGTGGAGTCACTGAAGCCATTCAGAATTTCAGTTTTCGTAGTCAGGAAGATATGAATGAGCCTGTAAAACGAGATTCCAAAAAAGATGATGGCGATTCGGTGAGTATTTAAACTCAGTGCGTCTTGGTATTGGTAAATCAGGCAAATGACTTTTACTACAGAAGATAAAGCATCTTTTGCAGTAGGTTTATATGTTACAACTTCTGAATGGAACATTTCTTGCAAATTACTTCAGAACTTTAGAAAAATATGTTACTAGTCTTGAACCACATTTTGGAAATGTAAATGCTAACTCTAAATAACACCAGCCGTTTGTTTAAAATTTTAGAGGTCTGAACCTCAATCTGTGTTTTGCAAAGGTTTTATTTTATTCTGTACAAAACCTGTGCTTTTTTCAGTGCTACATGCAGTGTTTGAAACTTCTGTTTCTCTGGAACTTTCGCTTTCAGATTTGTTGAGCTTGCCAAATATGTATATGCTTAAACATGTTTTTAATTACTTAGCATCAAACTTCTGAGATAAAATACTGACAGCGGTTTCTAGTTCATGAAGTTTTTTTTGGACTACGTACACTTTTTTTTTTGAAGGAGAGCGAAGTTTAGGAAGTTGTTTCTAAGATTTCTTATTTGAAGGCTAGTTTGAAATTTTTGAAATTTGTAAGTTCATGCTACAGAGATGAATTAGTAATGTAGTAAATTGAAAAGTTTAAGTGTGTATTTCATATGCTCGTATGATATTTCTTCTCCTGCAGATTTGCAGTGCTTCTGGAATAGTAGACCTACGAGCAGGAGGTGGCGTGAGCGATTCAGGCCGAACAGCTCTTGATAACAAAACATCGTTACTCAACACGATGCCTCCCCACTCTTCGCCACGTTCACGAGATTATAACCCATACAATTATTCTGATGGTATCAGTTCATTTAACAAATCTGCTTTGAAAGAAGCCATGTTTGATGATGATGCAGACCAATTTCCTGATGGTAAGCTTCAGATTGCATTCTGCGCTAGGAGAAAAATAGTGAGATTTTCCATCTTTCAGTATGGTTTCTGAATTTATTATTAGCAATATATGTTTCACCAGTGCCGCTTGAGAGGTTTTTACAAATATTGTATTTTGAATGAGTTGATTTGTTATTAATCCTTTTGAGTGACGTTTTTGGATCACTTGGTATTTGTAGAGGTTAAGGATAAAAATGAGATAAATACCGAGCTATATTGTATACTTTCAGTAGCACATCCCGCAGCAGTGTTGTGAATATAAATTTACTTCTCAGATTGCTTTATGATTCAAAGTTAAAGAGAAAAAAATATTTACAGCAAGGAAGTAAGACTGGATCAAACCTGTTTGGGAATTAGGTGAAAGATTAAGTACTTTGTTAGTAATATATTTATATTTGAAACATGACATTGGCATTTTCTATTGACTAAACATTCTTACAAAAAAAAAAAAAAAGGCAGGAAGGTGGTTCATTTAGCCCATGTAAATCTAGGAACTTGAGCTGTTGTTTCGTAGGCTTCTAGACCTTCTTTTTAAGATTTCTCAGTATATCTTTGGGTAATTTTTTGTATCTAAATGTTGGGAAGGTTCCAAAGTATCACAACTATGGTAATTTTAAAAAGTAGTAGGTGGTTTTCATAATCTGGTATGCATTATTGTTGATACTTCATATTCAGTTATGGATTAAAATTAGTTTTTAAGTAAATGAATGTCTTAAAAGTGAGGGACAAATGAATTTTCTCCCTTCTGACTGCTTTGCTTCTGTCATCCAGCAAAGATGTATTACAGAAACTGTTGAAAAACAAAGCTATTTTCTGACATGGTGTTTTAGTCAGCTATTTTATATAATTTGGCTTCAAGTTGACATTAAATTAAAAACAAATCCAAGTAAGGTGCATTTCTCTTTGTTCTTTTGTTTAGTGAAGAGGTGTATGGCCAATTATTATCTTCTGAAATCGATTGAGAGGAAAGCAAATTTTTACAAATCATGTCATGTAAATATCAATAATTTAATCCCTTTGTCATCCACGTACAGAGCCAGTTTATGATCGCAATTCTGTATTACAGGGATCCTGTTGTTACATGGGATAAGCCTCTTTATACCTTCTGATAATGTATTTCTGGATATTGCATTAAACCAGACACGATCTGTGCTGCACCAGCATGTTCTGGTTTTGTAAAAACTGGTTGAAGTAAAGCTTCCCCATCCAGTATTAGTTTGTCCTGGCTGGTAGAGTATGCATTATTTTAGTCTGCTCTTTAATGGATCTCAACAAAGTACTTGCATTCATTCCAGTGTTGATCCTTCGTTTTCAGTTATACCACGTGCGTTCTGTCATTTGTGTGTTACTTCTCATATTTCATCTGAGATAACTTTGAAAAGGTCTGTATGAAAAAAGATGCACTCCCACAATCCCTCAGTTAGGAGCTGCATACTTTTCCCATAAACCTGAAGCACTCGTTGGACATTAGATTTTCATTTTCAGAAAAACTACAGAACTGCTGCTTGTTAATGACACAAAGTCCTGTTTTTACTGGACTCTTGTGTGTTACGTGGAGAAAGATGCGGAAATACAGGGCTGGGTGGGAAAACTGTAGCTGCTCATTTAGTCCCGTCAACAGCACTGAGGTGTGAATGTGTATTCTGCAGATGGTTTGTCTGACAGCTGAAAATTTCCAGTGGAGGAGGTGCCCCAGTGTGTGTATCCCACGTGGCCGTTTGAACGTTTTGCCTCTCTTAGGGTAAAAAGAGTTGCAGAGTAACAGCCTGAATCTTCCAGCCACTAGCACCCTTTGCTTTTGTTTTCCCCAAAGGACATGCTTTTTATCCAAAACACGGGGAAACTGGCTAAGTCACTTCCAGACTCCTTAAAAGCAGTCCACAGCCTCTGGTTGAAAAACAGTGTTCCTCATCAAAGAAGCTTATTTATTTCTTTAATTCCATGGATTGTGTTTTCCAAACATTCTCCTTTTGCCTGCCACTTTGTAAATGGGCTTAACATTTCAGCTTCTGTGTCTTGCTTTATACTTACCATCTTTTTTCTTTCAGATTATTCCTCTGATTTATCATAATTTTCAGTTTTCACCCTGTTCTCCAGAATGTTTCCAACTGCTTTTAAATTGATGTCATCTGCAGATTTTATAAGTGGTCTCCATATTCATTTGATGTCATTAACAGAAGCATCAAATGGAACCAAGCTGTGCACAGACCTGAGCAGGGACATCACTCGTATCCTCCTAGGTTAAGAGGAAGCCATTTACAGTCCAGTCACCTGCAAGCAATTCATCAAGTTTTGCACCCACCTCGTTGGCTTTTTTGTCCACTATGTTTGCAGAGCTTCTGAATTAAGATGCTGTGGGTAACAATAAGAAAACCTTTACTAAATTCAGGACATACCTACATGTTCCACCTTTAATCACTGCACTGTTTGTCCTTTCAGAAGATATTATTTGATACGTTTGAGAAGAGCTGTTCTTCATCAAATATTTATATCTCTAATGCGTATTGTAATTCATTCAAACGAATGAGTTGCATCTGCTCCTCTCATTTGTGTTTTTTCTTTCTGAAAAAGAAATTTTGAGAGTAGGCTTGGAATATGACTTCTTTTACACTTCTCCCTTCTTATCTGGAGAATGTTTGGATATTAAACACTGGGTGCTAAGTCATACAGAGGAATGGAAAACACAGGCTGTGAAGGCACATCCCTCTTGGTTGTCTTCATGTTTTTCAGGAATTCCAGCTATTTCCTTCACTAATGGAGCTTCTTTCCTCATTATTCCTGCATGGACATGGCTGCTACCTTCTCTCTTTACCCCTTCCTTCCATATGTTCAGGTTGCCAGTTCTTTCATTGTGATACTTCCACAGTGAAAATAACTTTAATCGAACAGATATAGGTATTATGTGTCAATATGCATTCCCCAAAATGGGACTTACTACAGCTGTAATCCTCACAGTTTGTAGAACAAATGTAATAGTTCTGGCAATAAAGGGTAATAATCTTGCTTCTTTAAAAATGTTTGTCCATTGTGTTCATCTGTACTAATTAATAACTCGCCTAATGTAATTTCAGTCTGTCCTTTAGGCAAACATTAACAATCCATTTAGAGAGTCCGCAAAGCATGCATTAATATAGAGGCAGTAGAAGTGCTCGCAGAAGAAAAATTCTGCTTTCAGGTGCTCGTGCTCCTAATTATTAATGCAGAACCAAATGCAAATAGGAGTATTGGGTACAAACCCAATGATTTTTAAGGTAACTGATGTGTGATTTTTAAGATGCGTGATACGTGCTATTCAGCTTCTGTTTCTTTGTGCAGGTGCTTTGTACAGCATTTATAATACTGAATACGGTAATATGAGATGTTATGGGGCTGTGGTTTCTAAGTATATGACCTAATAAATTTGTTATGGAGAATGTATTTCATGTGTTAATAAATGGAATAATTCTAGGAAAGATGCAGTGCAGGAATATTTGCATTTTATGCCAATACTTTAAACCTTTTTCCAAAAAAAAGAGAGACGTGTTTCTGTTAATTTATCCAAAAGTCTCAGTGCAAAGATGGAAGCTGTATGCTCTTTCTTAAAGGCTAAATGGATCTTGATGATGGAATAAAGGCAGCAACGTGACCTTTAATTTTCATTGAGACCATTTTCAAGTTTCTTGACTCTTTGAAGATCCTGCCATTTGTAGTCCAGTTTTTACACATATGGATCATGTTACTAATGCATTTTTCCATCATCACAGAATCCTCTCTAATCAAAATTAAAATCCAGAACTATCTCGTCGTAGTGGCTGCTGTCAAGAATTCTGTGGGACTCATGGCCTTGGTTTGCTTCTGTTTCAGCTGTTGTGGACCAAGCACTGTTCTTGGGCATTTATTTTCCCTGTTTGTGTTAAAAGCCTAGCTGTTGCTGTGAAACCACGGCTTACAAAAGTCTAAGCAATTCTGTAATACTAACAGAGAAAAGACGAATTTATTGTGTTGGATGGAAGGGTCATATGGGAAAGGCAGCACTTTGTGTAGAGATCAGATTTTAAAGGATGCAGAGTACTTAGCACTTAGAGTATTGCAAGCATACAAACTCTTGCAGTAAACAAGGTTTCAGGGTTTTTTTGCAATGTCATTGTAGGGTTTTTTTGGTGATCGTAAGCTTGTTCAGCAATGTTGGCTGCACTGCAAATGTAGTAACCAAATTGCATTTTTTGCAGAGAAATTTGGAGAAAAGAAATAAAAGCGTGCTAGAAAGCCAGCTAGCCATCCTAGAAAATATCCTTCAGTTGTACAGCAGGCACTACTGTTTATTTACAACAATATGAGAACTGTGTTTCTGTATTACTTTTTGACAGAGCCCCCCATGGACCATTCTGATCTGGTTGCAGAGTTACTGAAAGAGTTATCAAACCATAACGAGAGAGTTGAGGAAAGAAAAGCTGCCCTGTACGAGCTCATGAAGTTAACTCAAGAAGAGTCTTTTGGTGTTTGGGATGAGCACTTCAAAACAATACTACTTCTGCTGCTTGAAACACTTGGAGATAAAGAGGTAAACTCAGATTTATCCAGTTAAGAATGTTGACAAAGCACATGGTTTGCTTTCAGTATCTTTGAAATTTGTATGCGTTGTAGGCCACAAATTTCGGTTAGTCTTGAAAAACAAAAAACAGTGGAAATGTAAAAATGTCATGAAGTCTGAATGCCCTGATGGTAAAAAGGGCATCAGTAATACTTAACTTCTCAAGTATTCTTATTTGTTGATTTTCACACGATACATTAAATGAAACATTTTTTTCACTGGGATACAAAGCTTATACATTACTAGCCCATGGTGGCATCTAGAATATTAAACCATCATGTGTGGCAAAGCTATCTTTCTCAAATACAGTAATGCTCATTGTGAAGAGACTGAGTTGGGTGTAATTGTTCTTTACAAGGGCCATGTTTCTGAAATTAGTGAAGATCAAAAAGACACTAATACGCTTTTGATTTTAAAAAGACAGTAATTTTTTTTAAAAAAAGTCAAGCGTATTTGCATGATGTGATGCTAAAGGTTTTATCAGCACTTGTGAAGAGTGAAATTGTTTGCAACTTCTGGGTAGCATCTAATTCAATTAAGTTAGCAATATGTTTATGATATGCCACCTGAATTATCTGCAAAAAGAGATATCAAGAAGAGTGAGAAACTGAAAATTTTTTTTAGCTTCATTTCTTAACACTAGGTTCATACTCTGTATATGCGTAGAGCATAATCTGATATTTTTACATTATCAAAGACTCTTCCAACTGTTGAACAAATGTTAAAATGTATGTCTGTTTAACAACACATAACTCATTTATTTTTAATATTAAATCTTTAGCATGCAATTAGAGCATTGGCATTGAAAGTTCTAAGAGAAATTCTGAGAAACCAGCCAGCAAGGTTTAAGAATTACGCAGAGCTCACAATCATGAAGACATTAGAAGCGCATAAGGATCCTCATAAGGAGGTTAGTAATCAGTTATTCGATTTGTCTGAGGTTACGACAAATTATCACGAAATGAAACAGCTGTCCAAAAACTGTTTGAGAAGTTAGTCAGATATAATTGAGGAAGTAATTTGTTTAATAATCGAGCCTTCAGCTGTTATTAGTTAACAAGGCTATGCAAGAGAAGAAAAAGAACTGTAGTTTTATAAGCTCTCAGTTGCTTAATATCAGCCCTAATAAGAATTGCCTTGGGTGCTGTCCAAGAGGACATGGTAGATGACAGTGTGTCATTATAGCTCTTCAAGGAGAAACCGAAAGGAGGTTTTCCCTTGTATAATATCTTAAGTCAGATATAGGTGTCCTGGAGCGCTACAACAAGTTTTTGGATTTCATTTAAGGTTCGTGGTTGAGAGATGGGACTGAGCACGGCAAGGGATTGTCAACCCTTTCCATTTTTAGCCAGCTCTGCAGAGTACGGCTTTGAATGTTGTTAGGGGAGAACACACTGGAACGTATCAAAGGGAGGAGTTGGTTGTTGCTGAGAATAGTGAAGGGATTCAGAAGTAGAAGAGTAACTGTAATCTTGCTCAGAAATACTTGTGATGCACAATAAAGGATAACGCATGTAGATGTAAGAAACAAATACAGTAACCACCCCAATGTTAAACAGTTCACATCAGTGTCAGTGATGCTGTAGAAAGAATCCAGGTTTATTATTAAAGGAGTGCAGCTTCTCCCTGCCCTCCTCGTGCAAAGGCACTTTCTCTACATGGAACTTACTGTGGAGTTCCAGGTTTTGAAGTTTGACTGCAGTTCTTCCCACATCAATGGCAGTTGTCACTCATCTCTTTTCTCTGCATCCTCTTGATTTGTTTCATATGCTGTATTTCTTACAGTGTCTCACCCCTGTCTTTGCTGTTACTACACTTTCTCTCTTGGTTTTGTGTGTATGAGTGAGAGAGTAAAGGGGACAAGGATGGAGAGAAACAGTTACGGAGGTTTTTGTACATTGTTGATGTACAAACCGCTCGTTTTGTACAGCGGTTTGTTAGATGGCAGATGCCACAGTTGCACTAATATGAAGGTCCGATGTGAATTTTCTCTGCTGCACTCATGTTGTGCCCTGAGCTTCTGTACCTATTTACTTCCTACCTAATTACTCTTGTTCTGCATATTCTTCAGGTTTAAAGTATTCTCTTGTCATTGTTTCTTTCAAACTTAGAGGGGAAGAAAAACAGCTAGATTGACTTCTAGAAGCAGCTATCTAGGCATGTCATTAAATGTGTTTTTGAGATGAATATGCCAACATGTCTTTTCAGTGATCACTGACCTAACAAGCAATAACAGATGACAGCACAAGAAGTTACAGATTTACAAAGGTGGTGGTATTTCGATGTGTAGTTGGAGGGTATTGCAGAATAGAGACATTTCAGATCTGATTAAACAAGCAGGTTTGAAAAACTGAAATGCATATTGCCAAGGACTTAGATTAGCCACAGAATGTTGGGAGGGAAGTGTCTTGTTTTAGGAAAGTATGTCCAACAGTTGGAATCTCATAAACAGATTTTCAAAGGGCTCTTTATTAACATATTTCTACAATATTGCAGAGCTCTTGTTAGGAAATTTTTATGCTCAGAACCATTACTGCCAGATAACAGACCGTAGTAACAGTCTCTTGTAAATAATTTTTCCATCTCTTTTACTAATTCTTTCAATAATAGGTGGTGAGATCTGCTGAAGAAGCTGCTTCGATGCTGGCCACTTCTATCAGCCCAGATCAGTGCATCAAAGTTCTTTGTCCAATTATCCAAACTGCAGATTACCCCATTAATCTGGCTGCAATCAAAATGCAGACGAAAGTCATAGAAAGAGTATCTAAAGAAACCCTTACTCAGCTTTTACCAGAGATTGTGCCAGGTTTAATACAGGTAAGGAGAAAAGAACGAAAAGGGGGCGGGAGAGGGGACACAAACAAAAAAAAAAAAACCCTGTATATTTACGAATTGCAAAGACTTTAAAAAAATACACTTGGCTCTCATGAAGGATTTTATTTGTCAAATAGCTGATGGCTGCTTGAACTCAAGGTAACTCAGGTGGTGGGAACAAACTCTTCAGTTGGCAGGTTGTGGTCAGACTGAAAGGAAATCTCGATAGGATGTAAAGTACTGGTTATAGTTAAGCTGGGTAGATACTTTTAGTTATAAGATAGTTTTTTGTTGTTTGTATCTTTTTCCAAGTTGTAATCATTTGGTCTGAAGTTGTCCATGTTGTATTTGTGTATAATTGTAGGGTTTTTTTGTTTGGGGTGTGGGGGAGGCAAAAGGAAAGAAGCAGTTGATTGGGGAAAATTTAATAAAATGAGAAGGATATCAGAGGTTTCTCTTCGTCTTCAAAAATAAATTCTTTCCTACCTTATCAAGAGCCAAGATACATTAATTTGTATAGAATGGATAAAGACTTTTCAGAGTTTGACAACTGCATTCTGCAGTTTTCTGTGTTCGGTGTGTGTGCAATCCAATCATACCTCTGCGGGAGGGTAGAGGCAGTGAAGGGGATGTGAGACAGCCAGGCATGGGGTACTAGCGAAGTGACAAAAGAAACAAAAATCATTAAGGAATGAGATGGGAGTTAACAAAAGGATCCTTAGCTGTTAAGAGAATACTTCTTTCAGAGTAAAGAAGCTCTAAACTGAGTGTTTGTCTGCTTTAAGTAAATATCTGTATAATCTAGAAGAATTTCTCTTATGTACTTCCCTGTTGCATGACAGCAGCTCTGTTTTCAGTGTAACTTATGAACAGGATTGTGTGAGTTTTAATTTCAGTCTGGAAAATGATTATCAATGGTGATGAAGAAGCAGCCTGCTTTTTAAGTGCATGCTCTGTTTGCGTGTTTGTTTTTTGTTGGAATGCTTCATTGGGCTACACTAGCATTCATTTATGTTAGACTTCAATGTTTTTATTATAGTAAATAAGTAAATAGCTTTCTGAGGCTTTTAATCATTAACTGATAAGGTATTAATTTTATTGCTTTCTAGGGTTATGATAATTCAGAGAGCAGCGTTCGTAAGGCATGTGTTTTCTGCCTTGTAGCCATTCATGCAGTAATTGGTGATGAACTAAAACCACATCTTAGTCAACTCACTGGCAGTAAAGTAAGTAAAATATATTATTTAAAGAAATATTGGTTCATAATTGCATGTATGCATTTGCATTTTGGTTGCAATTGCCAGAAGGTTTCATAAAAGTATATACTTGAATGAGAATATCGGGGCTACTGAAACCCTCCAAGGATTAATACCACTTCATCATAAAACGTTCAAAACTGAAAATGCGTAGATCTTTATTTCTGCAAGTGTATGAACTTTAGCATTAAGATAAATACTAAATGATGTTTCTTAATGCTGGTTAATGGATTTAACTACTGGTAGTAGTGATAATTGCTTTACTCAAGCTTGGCTTTTCCTACCAGTATTTCTTGTCTTGTTTTTGATGCAAGTTCTGATTGGAAAGCAGTAAATGTAATATCTAGATGTTACATGCAGCGGTTTTATTTATTCTCCCTCGGTATTTTGCTGTCATCAGTCCCTTCAGTACCTCTAATTTGAAATAACAATAATAGTAATCAGTCTGTGGTCCTTTTTGGTAAAACAGGAAAATTAATTTTGCATATCTTTGAATAAGACAGTTACACCTTAAAAATACTTTCTGGCAGTGATTGTGTTGAATGTGAGTCTAGACAGTACTGGAAACTTCAGTAAGTACCAGCAACAACAGCTTTTAACTAGAGGCTTAAAACCTCAACATTAACTTTAAAAAAAAAAGGGGGGGGGGGGGGGCGGGGAGAGGGGGAACCCAAACAAACCCTACCTTATTTAGAACAGCATTGTAATTTGGGGAAAATATTCTTAATCTAGTTACTTTAGATCATTCTCTTATTTACATCCTTAAAGTAGCTTGAGCAGTTTTCTTGTGACAAATTTTGCTGTATTGGATGTTTTCATTGGAGAGTATGTTTTTGAATCAACTGTGTAGATATAATTTTGCTTTTTGGGGAAAAGAAACTGATTGAATGTTTCCTTTTTACCGTTCCTGTAATCTGTACAGTTTGCAAATACTAAAGAAAGTGAATTTCTGTCTTAAATTTGCAGATGAAATTATTGAACCTCTACATCAAACGTGCACAAACAGGCTCCGGATCAGGGGATACTACAGCAGATATGTCTGGACAAAGCTAATGAAGCTGACAAGAGTTAACCAGGGCTCCTAAAGCAAGGGCAAGGCCCTCTTCAGTGAAAGGAAAATTCTTACATACAACTTTTGGAACTTTTTGTTTTCTTTCTTTCTTTCTTTTGTTTGTTTTTTTGATTGTTTGTTTGGTTTTCTTTCTTTAACCGACGGCTGCCCTCAGCCTGCATGTGACTGTTGCAATAGAATTACTCCAAATCCAAGGAAAAACAGTATTAACATCAGTTGATCAAAGCAGAATAAAATTTTAAAATAATCTAATCCATCAGTTATCCTGTTCGCAATCCTCTGTGTCTTCCCATTAACTTTTGCCAGTGTTAATGTATTAAAAAAGATTTTTTTTTTAATGCTAATTAAAAGGTATGCTTTAAGCTTTAGAAGTTAAAATATAAATTCTGTTGCTTTTATTCAGCTGCAGACAACATTACTTTTTTATTGCTATTTTGTTTGAGTATCATGTCCTTCGCTAGAAACAAGAAGTGATGTGAAACAAGGCTGAACTAGTCTGAACAGCAGTGAGACTAGTTCACTGTGTTGGTGGTTCATCATATTTGCAGCTTGTTTGGGGTATTCTGGAGATTGAGAAATACGCCTATTAAAAAAAAAAAAAAAAAGGCAGCTGGATTGATCCAGTTCTGTAAAAGTGGTATTGTTCATTGGTTGTATGTTTGTTGCATAAATAAGAATTCAGTGTGCGCAGCGGAGGACTGGTAGAACCAGTACCTCTTAATGTGGAAGACGGCCCCTTCGGGGTAGCATTGCCGGCCTGGTGAGAGTGTGGCAGTCTGCTCGTGAGCGGCAGAGTTAATGGTCACTTGATGGACGTGAACCATCCTTGTCACCTTTCGTTCTTCAAGCAGGATGCTTCGGAATGGAGTGCTCTGCCCAAGCATGCTCAGTATGTATTTATCTTTATCACTAGAATATTTCCTCTCAACCTAATTGCTGGAACAAGTAGTCTTGTATTGTAACTCACATGGGATTTTTTGACAACAGTGCAGAAAACTATTTATTCGTTACCTTCCTAAAAGCACCGAGATTTTCTGCATTGAATTTAAATGGGGGGGAGGGGGGACAGTCACAGATGCTATAGATCTTGCCACCTTTTAATTTAAAAAAAAATATATATATTTTGGATGAGTTGGGAAAGCTGCACCAAATTATTTGCATGGTTTTCTTGAATAGCATCCTCAAGACCCATCTGGATTAAGGTGTGGAAATGTTTCCAGGGTTTGTTTTCCCATTTTTGAAAAAGAGTTAGTTTATTGTGAATAATGGTTCTTTGTATTTATGAACTTGATAATGGAAAGAGAGCAAAGATCAAGTAAATGTGTCCCTCAATGTTGTCTTTTTCTTTTCTCTTTTTTTGTTTTTGTTTTTTGGTCTTGGATATAAGCAGCAAGCTAATGAACTGAGAACTGGGATTAAACAGTGCCCTTCCCAGGGATGGTGGAACTTTTTTTTCCCCTTTTTTTCCCGTTGACTGTGGTGTTGTCTAGTTGTAGGAAGTGTATCCTGATAAGAGAGAAAATAGCGGTGCCAAGGATGATGATCTGTGCTAGGCTAAAATTCTCTCTGCCTCTTCAGGGTGGCTGATTTTTTAACTGAGCTGCTGCATATAGCACCCAGTGGAAGAACTATCTACAGAAAATCTTTTTTCCTCCCCCTCCCCCCCCCCAAATTATCACTTAGTTTGTATTCAGAACTCTGTTCTTCAACATTGCAGCCAAATAAATATCGTAAGAAACTACTTGTGTACTTTACTTTCTAGGAACCCTGAAAATCAAAACTGAATAAAAACTAAGTCGGATGCTTGTAGTTACATGAAAGGTTGTTTTCACTCTAGTTTGAAGTGAATGCAATAGAAAGAGCTAAGATGCGGTTGTTAAAGCAGCAATGCCGTTGCAGAGATTTATTTGGAGGAAAAGTTGTAGAAATACATGTAAAGACTTAAAACCAAGACTGGCATAACTCGTCGCTCGCCCTTTTTAGCAGCTACATCAAGAAAATAGTATCTCCTCTTTCTTTCCTTTGTTACGTGTAACATCCTTGTTGTTTTCTACTGTTCAATTACATTGTGTATTTATAGTTCTATGCTTACCATTGTGCATATACTGGCAATAAAATGTACATAACATTACTTAAAAAATTAGCAATGTATACATTCTGGGTTTCTGTTTTATTTGATCACATGCTATAAGAAAAAATTATAACTGTGATTGATACAACATCGGTTTAAAAAAGTGTCCAAGTGATGTATGTTTATATACTCTCGTTACTAAATCTGACTTGGCATTTGAGAACATATTGTGAATATAAGTATGCTAGACAAAAATGTTTTATGGAAATAGAATAGAATCTTTATGAAACACCCAGTTTCCTTCATCTAGACAGGCTTCTTGTCTACTCTTTCAATTTTTTGTACATTATACATTGTTTGCATTTTTTTAATATTTAAAAAAATACTTTTCAGCCTACAATCTTGTAGTTTACATTTCGATTATATATAAGGTCACTTCAAAAAAAATTGCACAAATCCTAAGCTTAGTAGTCCCATGTGTTATTCCTGTGTTTCTACACAGTAATATTTATTTTCAGAGGATCATTTCAAGATGACTGCTGTTTGTCATCTTTTTGAAGATGCTATTTCATACTGAAAAAATAAGTTATTGAAACATACAGTATATATTCTGGATGAACGTAATTTTTTTATGTGTAAACAAAGTTGGTAAGAAAGAAATGGTTTTATCCCCTATATGAAAACTTCTGCTCCAAGTAGGGAGGGAAGAAGATACACAGAATTTGTCCCTCTGTTTTGTTTCTAAGCCAGCTTTAAGTGTGGATATCCCATGTGTTAAAAATCTCAATGCAATATATTTAATGAATATTTTACTTATAAGATGACTAGTTCTGTTTTCAACAAAAATGAGGCTGCTATAATGGATAGAATCTATTTATATTACATGGAGCCATCAGAATGTAAGAATTTGCAATGAAATTTTTGCCACTGTAGCCAGTTACTGGCTTCACTGCATTGCTTTTTGCCTTCAATTCCTATATTATAAATAGCCATTAGATCAGTTCAATTTGAGCGATGATAAGTCACGCCTTATGTTCCTGCTGGAGGTGGTTTCTCTAATGGATTAGCATAAAGATCTGGGAAAAATTAGGACAATTTTAAGTTGCTCTTCTCTCAGAAAGGGTTTCTTGATGTTATTTTGCATATTCTGTAAAGATAGGTCTCATTGCAACAATTTGAATACAGAAATGTAATTCTTAAAGGTTGGGTTTGGGCTTGAAAAAGGAAGAAGGAAAGAAAGCAACGTGCAGAATCAGGATAGGAAATGCATGTCTTGGATGTCTCTGACTTGAATGTCATTTGCTTTAAAGAATTTTGAGTAGCACATTATGTTTAGCTGAAGTCATAGCAAGGAGGTTGGGATAGTAAATGTAAACTGAAAGGAGAGCTGATGATGTAAATTTTCCTGAGTTTGGTTGTTTGCTTGTTTTTAAAGATAAAGGTTGGAACAGATTGAGTTGTGTTTATTATTTGTGGTCTGAATCCCAGAGCAAAAACAACGCACATTTGTATCCTAAAACACTTACATATTCCTAGTAGTTTCTATGAATGTTTATAGACAGTTGAGTAATTTCACAAACATACCCATGTAAAAAGCCCATTGAGAATGCAGGCCTGCTGCTCACAGTTTTAGTTTTCAGCAGAAGAATTAAAATTCTGAATACTACATTGTCCCTTGAAAAACAATCAGAGAAAATAATTTTGAGGAACATGGTGAGTTGTGCTGTAGTTGTTCCCTCTGACAGGGTAGGAAGAATGGTTCAGCTGGTTGAGGCAACGTTCACTGTGTGAGGTTGGGACTTTGGAAACACAAACATAGAGCACAATAAACATAAATATGATGGGGGTAAAAGGGCAGTTTGGGAACGGAGGATTATCTGAAGAAAGAAAACTGATATTTTTCTCCCAGTTAAAACAGTAAACTGATAAGTTTTGCAGTTGCAGTCAACTTCCAGGTAAGACAGAAGTCAATATTCATATTACTGTCTCTAAAGAAAACTTACATTTCCTCCCCTACATTTTGTAATTAAATCTTCCAACTCTTTAGAAGCATATGCTTAAAGGTTTGCTTCATATACTATAAATGTTCTCTTAAACAGACTAAAATTTTTGTTAAAAAATATTTTCAGTAATGTGGGAAGATGGAGAAACTTAATCATGCTCATCTGGCAAGTGAAAAAATAACAAACTTCATTTACTTTTTTTTTTTCTTTTTCTATATTGTGTATATGTTTGTTTATTTAAGTATATTTTAAGACCTCGGGGTTCCCAAGCCGTGCAGTTAAAGAAAGTTTTTTGTTTGCTGGTAGGATTTTAGGATAACGAGCACGTTTACTGAGAATTTCCTGCTGAGGAAAGTTTGCTAGTTTCTGCTCAGACAGAATCACAACTATGTTTGTAAACTGCGGTCGAACAGTGACTCTTCGAAACTTTGAAATGGTATTTTGCAAGCACTTTTGAATACTGTATGATTTCTGTAAAATCTAAAAATTTTAAAACTCTTGGATGTATTTTAGGTAGATAGAAGTGGTCCTGAAGAAGCATGTTTTGAGGGAGTAAGATAAGAAATAATGCTGGATAGCAAAACATGGTAAATATCTTTCTTCAGTGGAAAAAATAACATACCTGCATGTAACTGTTTGATATCCAGACATATTAGCATTGGCAGGAGGTAGAAAGGTAATGAAAATTTATCTTGGGCATCAAAGGTTTACAAGTCTTCATTTTTATTGTGCTTCCTGTCCTAGATCATGCCGTTGTCCATTGATGCAAATCTTTGGGCCTCTATAAACTCACCCTGAAATCATTATTGGAGTCAGTTCTGTTAGCGATGGGCCGGGCTGGATTCAAAGGTCGTGCCTGCCTGTCCAGGGAAGATCTATACCCCTGAAAACAAACATGTAGATTTAAGTTAGGCGGTAGACGGACGTTCTCAGAAGTCAGCCAGTCTGGTTGGTTGTTGCCTCACCATCTGTTCATCTCTGCCCGTGGCAGAGCCAGCAGAGTACCTGCTGGGAGACCCTTCATTTGTTACAGCTAAATCGCGTTGGGGAACAACCTGAGACTGCTCCTCCAGCAAAAGTGAGCATCTATGCTGGGATTTGAGGATCTGCCTGCATGGGGCAGGGAAATAAAAGTTTTTTTTTAAAAGGCAAACCAAATTTCTTAGCACAGTTTGTTTAGCTTAGCCTGAGCATATGTAGTTTGTGTTAGAATACCAGGGAAGACAAGGAAGCTCTGATTTCAGCTTGTTTGAACAGCCGAAGTACAAGGCGGTGGGGGAAACTGAATGTGTCTGTTTCAATTGGAATTGCAGGTTAGCATGTTTTTAAATGCTTAATTATCTGCTAATCTGAAATAACACATGTGAGGTGTAACAAGTGCAAAAAGCCTCTAATCTGGCAAAGTAGTGATTTCTGGCCTGTTGGTTTTCTGTCCTTTCAGCACAACTTAAACTGATGTGGATAAAATATTTTTACACGATAATAAATGTCATTATAGATGGTTGTGTTTTATGTAGAAATTCTGAGGTGTTTGATACGGTTTTTGATCTTTCAGGTGACAGCTGTGCTCATGTTAGTGGACTAATCAGTTGAACTACCCTGTTTCCCTGAAAATAAGACCTACCCCAAAAACAAGCCCTAGCATGATTTTTCAGGATTTTTAAGGATGCTCGAAATATAAGCCCTACTCCAAAAATAAGCCCTAGCTACAGTTAATTGAAAAAGTCAATTTAAATAGTGTCCAGGCAGCTATACATGTAAGAAAGTAAAATCTTTTGGAGCAAAAGTTAATATAAGACCCTGTCTTATTTTCAGGGAAACAGGGTATTTTACCCAGGCAAAATTATCTGTTTTCCCTAAGGAGTTTTCATGCAACACTGTTTATATAGCCTGTATTTGCTTGAGAGGTCTTAATTTCTGAACAACTGTCGGATTAAACTCTTGAAAACCTGACTCAGAAATAACTGCTGGTATCATCAAAGGTTGCCCTTTCTCAGGAGTCTGTTAATGAGCCATTGCTTCCTGAACCATGTAAGAAAGGAGATTTTTGCCCTGTTAGGAAGTAGAAAACAACAGGGGTTGTTAAGAGAACATGAGGAGAGAGGCATGGTATATAGACTTAATTTAATGCCCTATAAGCTGTAGCTGTTGGTCTTAAAAACCCCATGTGGTTTGTAAGTTTTTAGGACGGGGTTTTTCTTGGAATACAGAATATCTTGCTTTCTGCATTGGGAAATAAAAGGAAGAGACTGATATTGGAGGATTTTGTCCACAAAGCCCTGACAGCACAGTGCTAGAAAATGTTAGAGCTGGCAGAGTACCAGAGCTGACTCGGAGCCTCCGGTGAAAGAGACTTTGTCCATTAGGAACAAGAAGGAGCTGAGGCGCCTTTTCTGTGTCAGAACATGCAGGAAGCTGACATTGCTGCAGTAGTTTGTGAGTCCAAATACGGATTTTTTTTATTTTTTAGGCTGCCACATAATTGAACAGCAAGCGTAGAACAGCAGAATGACAAACACTTGAACTTGTCCACCTTTACAGGCTTCCAAATCTTCTGCAAAAGAAGCAGACTCCATCCCTTGCCACAGCCATAAAAACCTGCTAACTTAGGTTTTGATTTGGGTATGATGTGATGGGTTAAATCAAAATTTTTCTCTGGGCAGTGTTGCTGTCTACATTTCTTTATGCCTACAAATGATCTCCATACGATAGGTTCCTTTGTAGGCTTTAGCATCTTCCCAAGATGCAGCAGAAGAAACAGAAGAAAGCAAAGGTAATACCTACCGTGCCTCCGTCTCATAAGATAGGAAGTCAGTAAGACGTTTATTCCTCAGTTTGTACCTCAGCACCTTAATCGCACCCTCTTAGACTCAAAAGGAGGTTACGTGAGGAATATTGACTATGGAGGAATAAATTACAGAACAGTAACACCCTGCAGTGGAGACTTTCAGTTTTTTGTTGTTTTTTTTTTTTAAATGGGGTAGATCCCATGAGGAAAGGAGCATACCCTGCATTCTTCAGCCAAAACCTGTGTTTTTTGTAAACTGACACTTGAGGCACTGGAAGCAATCTGTATTTCTCCTTTTCATTGAAGTTAGCTCTCTGAGTGCCTCGTCAAAGAGACACTGAAGCAAGTCCAAGCACAGGGGCTGCTATGGATCTAATGTATCTCATTAAAGTGATCAGAAGGAGCTGTTGAAGTATTTAGTGTGCTCGGCGATGTTATTCATGCTATTCTGGTCAGACACCCCGTTACGTGTTGCCTTGTCACTGTGCTCTTAGCATCCTAACTTTTCTACTGGAATGGAGGTGGTCTACCAAAAATGTTCTTTATGCTTTTTGCCTTTTCCCCTTTCATTTTGTTGGCAGCCCTGCTTCTCAAGAGTCCTTCTGTATCCCAGAGGAAGGACTGGTAAAGGCAGCAGCCCTTACGGTGCTTCAACATTAAGCAGGCCCAGATGAGGACACCTAAACCATCCAGCAATCCAGAATAAAGGTGGCACGTGGACATGGAGAATACGGGAGTGTTGCTGCTTACCCCTTACTGCACTGAACAGACGTGGTGCGTTGCTGTTCGCAGTGATTGTGTAGTTACTGCCGCCTTCCCATGACCAGACGTAGCAATAGGACTGGGCTGGGTCAACTCTTAACGTGTCAGGAGGCGTGTGGTGAGAACTGCAAGTCAGTGCAGCAATGGATCGCGTGCAGGAGGTTTTATTGCTTCTGATTGTTACTTGTCAGTGTTTAATTACAGTAGTGCCGATGAACACTGCCCCGCTACCAATGTATATAGGAGAGAGAGGTTGTGTATTCCAAAGTGCATACAAGGAAGGGCTTAAAAATACGTTTTCAGCACCTTTGACATAAATTTATGATGGATTCACAGCCCATCCAAGCAGGGAGTATCATCTAGATGTGAATACCTCCCTGTTATCTAATAATTTAGGTGAACAGGGTCACCAATGTCTGATTTGACAGGGAAGGAAAGGGAAGGAAAGGAAAGAAAGAAACCTTTTCATTCCAAAGTTACCCTGCATTTGGCAGCAACTGTTAAGACTCAAAAGATCAAACAGGATGCATGAAATGAGCATTACTTTCTCCTCCCTACTTGGTTTGGGGGCTGAAGTATGCAGGGATTGCTCCTGCATACATCTAAATCTGTTTCCGATTTTAAACTGACCTAGCACTTTAAGCACAACTAAAAATCATCCCTGGACAGCAAAAACTTCCTTTAAATATTTTATTCAGAATATATACTGAGTTTACAATGTCTTACATGGTAGCTGATTGAGTTTTTCCATGGGGCCTTATCTCTAGAATAATTTTTACTTGCTAAAAGCAAAGATGACATTCTGTATATATAACCAGTTATATATACCAATATGTGATGCCATTTGCTGTTATTCTCAGAAGGGCAATTAGAAAATGAAGTGAGGAGCCTGATCACTATAAAAAAAAAAATTGCAAATTGAATGATGCCTTAGGAGATCTCATCATTTTGGATGCTGTTCACGGAAATATCCAACAAAGTTTTCAGGCACCATATGCTAAAGTACTTCAGTGCAGATCTGGCCTCTCCACCTTAAATTCCAGGTTGGACTTTGCATGCCATACACAAGCCTTAAAGCAAGAGATGTTTTAAATAAATAATGTCTTGTTGTTTGTGTATACAATGCTCCTTTGCTGAGGTCTGTTTTAGTACTTACTGGGCAGATTATAAACAGTACAAGGTAAAAAACTTACCTTATTTGTCCCCAAACTTTTGTAAGACTGTGTAACCACATACCTTTATGTCTAGAGGTTAGTCAAGGGCAGCAGGTGTGGGTGTGGGGAATATACAGTGCTTCACAAGGCAAAATACCAGAATTAAATATAACCTGGGAAGTTTATCCTGATTTAAAAAACTAAGCTATACTGTACTTGAATTTTTACCCATATACTCTTTGCAACAAAGATCAGTCAAAAAACAAGACTGTAAAGAGCATAAAGAAAAGAAATTAACTGATTCTTTTTGGTAGTGTTTAATTTCAGTTTGAATAATAACAGCTTTCTTACATGTTCAATCTAGTACTTTTCATACAAGGAACTCAGAGCTTCTATGAGTGGTAAGTCAAGCATCTTGTTAGCTCTTGGATGGAAATAAAGGCAAGTTTTACTCTTCCACAGTGTTTTTTGCATGGAAGTCCACGAGATTTGATTCTGTTTTGCTTCTCTGTGCTGTCAGGAACAGTGGTTGCAGTGGGATGTGATGGTTTGTAGTGACAGCTTTTGTGGCCACACTCAAGGTTGAAACTGTTAGCATACCCACAAGGGGCAGCTGTAACACAGGTCTTGAACTTTAGCCTTTTATAAGCAGCAGGCATTTAGAAACGGAGTTTAGACTGGCCTTCATCCTTTCAGCCTCCTCTACTAATGAACACCTCTCCTCCTTGAGGCAGTAGCTTTTTAGATATAACCAATGACTCAGTTATTTTTAGTCTGCATAAGCGTAATACTTGAAAAGTCGAATGAAGGTAGGAGTCTGAATGGGCATGTGATGCTCCTGGGTTTTACTCTGGCCTACTTGTGTGGTCCATAGAGTCAAAGCTTTGTTAACAGCTGAGCAAGCCAAGGACAGAGAGGATGGAAATCAGAGAACCAAAGTCCGCAGCCCTACCAGCTCTCAGTCACTATCCACACCCAAAACGTACGGGGTAAACCCAGCCACGTAGCCTCCTCTGCAGCTGCTTGCCTGGGCTCCCCTGGAGTGGCTGCTTTCAACGACAGCCACTTGTCTGTCTTGACATGGGAACAAGTCTAGGACTTCCAATATGCTGCGTTTGTTTAAGAATACCAAAATTAATTCTCAAAGGGCTAGTAAGAAAGTCTACTCTGCCAAAGATGAAAAAATAGGAGTGTAGGTTTTTAGTATACACATGTAGATGTGTGTATGTGTATACAGATTAAAAAAACAAAATAGGCTACTGATGAGTCTGGGAATCGCAGTTGCTTTTGCTCACAAGTTCTCTCCTGGACTCCACCAAACAAAAGGACTGATCAAAACTTAAGTGTTCCCACCTGCATTTTGACAAACCAGCATCTGTCAGAAGTAACAGGCTACTTTGGGAGAGGAAAAAGTGCCTGATAATTTAAAGCCACATGAGCTCTGTGGAATGCACGTAGAGGTGGGAGCCATTCTATGCTAGGGACTGAAAGCTCTTCAAGGGGAATCCGTCATTTTACTCTTTCCGTTTAGTAGAAATACAAGTTATAGAACAAAACAAATGCCTGCTGTCTATGTGGGAAGCTCATGTCAGCCCCAAGGGAAGATTGTGGAAGTGGTTTGAGGGATGTGTAGTCCTTTTCTTGAGAACAAGCAGTGTGAAGGGAAATGGGGCTAAAGGGGCTTCCAAAAACAATGCGCTGTACACATTTGACACTTTTGCTTAAATCTAGGGCTGGAGACAGAGTGATTTTATTCTACAGCTTGACAGTCAATGGAGCAAACAGGATAGAAGGAAACACATTCTTTTTATACAGTCGCTGAAATCAAATTAATTTAACTATTAAAAAAATGCAGCAGTGATCACCGGGACTCATGCAGTCCTTTACATCTACTAGGGGAGTGCTTATTAAAAGCATGCAGTAACATAGAAATTTAAGTGGAAAAACTAACCTTGAAAAGACTCCTCCAGCTCTCATCCTCGCTGAAGCAAAAATCAATTTATGTACAGAAGCAGGTCTGTGTTACGACAGCCCTCCTTGAGGTACCTCGGTGCCTCTGGGAAGAGATTAATCTCTCAGAATCAGTAAGCCAGCAGTCCCAATTTTCGGCTGCTTTACTGGACAGTGCCACATATGGGTGTTTCTTTCTCTTCCCATATTTACAGTTCCTCTTCTACTATTGTTCTGGCCTTTGCTTTTTGTTTGTGTCATTTGATGTTAAGAATGTAAGTTAAAGGAGGACTGCCTCATGCTATGAAAAAAAAAGCCACAACAAACAACGATGTTGTTCATTTGATTTTTTTTTTTTTTTTACTGTTACCTGTCACTATCATTCTAATGAGAAATAATCCCTGTTTTCCAGAACCTTTCTCTTTGATATTGATTTTCATAGCCCTGAATGTGGTCACGCTATCACAATACCTTTTAAAAGTATATCGTTATAGAACGAACTGCAAGGAACAAGCAATGTGTGCTTGTGGGTGGTGTTAAAACCAAAACAAACACCACCACCAAAAAGAGAACTGCTACTATTTGTTAGTAGTCCTTCCTTTTTCAAGCAGAATGGGTGCCCTCTGCAGGTAATTCTTTTCAGATGAAGTTTTTGGCTCTGTGCCCCCTTTTCTTCGAGCATCAAGGCCTCAGTAGGATCAACCAGTGCTATTTTGTGTGCTTTTAAGCAGATATTACAATCTGGCTGCAAACCCAGGCAAGCAAATGGCACTGAGACACGAGTGCACCAAGCAGCTGGTTTGCATCTGATTTGTCCCTAAAGTGTGTGTGTGTGGGGTGGTGTGAGTGGGTTTTGGAGTAAATATTTACCCTGCAGTTTGACAGTGTTTTCATTTTTTCAACACTTTTTTAAATGGCAATAAGGTAACTATAAAGTTGCACTCTGCAGTAGCCTGTCACTTGAATTTGTACAGAATGAACAGCCAAAAGTGATGCAGTCTAAATGCTACTGAGAAGGCACCTTGCTTGCTTTAAATAAATCATTGTATATTCCACCTTTTTTCTTTTTCAGTCAGTCATGCCTCTGCAGGTTATAGTGTTCAAGTACTCTGAGTGGAGTGCGTAAAGAGGTAGCTGTACGCCTCTCTGAGGCAGAGGTGCTGAGAAATGGCTCCTTCTCCTGGCTCTGTAACAAGCAGTTCTGCTCCGTGATGCTCTGACAGTGCGTAGAGAGGGGAGGAGACCAAGGGGGATGCTGGTGAGGTCTGAGCTGCACTTGATGTCACATCAGCTCATAATAAAGCCTTGCAGCTGGGCAGCAACTAAGTATAGAGGTATAAAGCAAATCGCAACTTTAATCTGAACATGTGTATTTGTTTTCTCTTTCCTCTCTCCCATCACTGCAGTGACCATCTCTTAGCTGAGCACAACGCTTCATCTCATCACAAAATGCTTTTCTGGCACAGCCAGCCTGAACATTATCACCATCACCAGTACCCCAGCACTAACAGCAGCTACCTGCGGTAAGAGGAGAATAGGGGGGGAGGGGAGTGTTTCTAAATAATAATTATAATGCTATAGCACATAAGAATACAGACTGCAGAGACTTTGCTAATTCATAAGTTCAAGCCTTCAAATAGAGCTGGTGATCACAGACCCTTTGAGAATCCTCGGCGCAGTACAGTCACCACAGTGGAGATTTATTTTACTATAGCTCCACAATTTTCACAAACCATGCCACCACACATCTGTGCTCTTAACAGTGAAAGGAACATTTTATTGCTTAATACGTCATTCACAGATGTGTTAATTTTTTGTTTCTTTTTCAAATTACATTCACAGCCTGTTGATAAAAATCTGTTTATATGAAGTAATACAGACTTACAAATACCTTGATTTTTGACGTCTACTTTATCTGCTAAAGCTCAGCTGACCTGCAGGATCAGGACATTGGGCTGCTTGTCGTATCGGTCCAGGCATGCTGGCTAAATGCTTTGCATTGAAATTCTGATGCAATATATAGCTTATTGCATCAGCACATTCCTATAAGCTATGAACCTGCTTTACCTCTTCATGACTTAAATATTACTTGTGTACAGTATTCAAATTTTTCTTATAATTAAAAATGATTATGCTTTGGCAAGAGCTAAGCTCATAGATTCTAGATAATCGTGATGTTAACTGAGTTCCAATTTATAATGTGGTTCACCCTCTGTATTAAACTTCAGCTTATTACTTTTTTTGCCAAATACAATGTATGTAAACATAAGTGTTCAATCATCTACCTTGATATGGCTTTTCTTATGTTCATAGTCTCACACCTATTACTGTATCACGACATTACTTCTGCTCTTGTAGGATTTTTGAGTGGCATGTTTTTATTAGAAATGTGTGAAGATTTAGGTTTAAAAAAAGAAAAGGAATTTGGGCTATATTTGGGTCCCGAAGTATGAAATTAAGGGAACTGCAGAGAAATTTTGTAAAATTGGTCCATTTCAGTACAAAGGTTCAGGGCAATTTGAAATTTAGATTGGCTAACCCAAGTATGTAGCAAACACAGTGCCATTTCTATTGACTCAAGCAGTCAACCTGAAATGAAGAATGGGCGCTGGAGTTCCCTGATGCAATCCTGTTCACAAGTGACGTGCACAGTTCCCAGTGCAAAACGAACAACATGAGAAAGCGAGGATGGCAACTGACACCTCAGGTCCCCTCATCTTCAGCCTCCATTCAGTCTAGAGGGGGTATGTCCCCTCCGAGCTTTTCTCAGGCCCGTGCTCTCTCAGGTTCTTGTCTTTCTTCATTGCTTCCCAGTATTTGCCTCTGTTTCCCTGCCCCTTATCTAAAAATCCGCCATTCGAGTCCCTCTGAAGTTACTCTTCCCGCACACTTTTAAGCATCTACCTTCAGGTTTGGCCAGCAGCATGCATCTATCTGCGTTTTAGTGTTGAAATACAACATAGCTGGGAAACTTCCATAAATTAAGGGATGTGTACGGGAGCTAACGAGATCAGCCCTTGAGGCCCGTTACCATAAGCAGAAAGAACACAAACCAGTTCAGGCTCTAGGCTTCGGTCTGGGTCATAATCATCAAGTTCCTTGGCTCTGCCTTCAGTGCTTCATCCTTTAGTGAAGCACCAGACTTCAGTCCCACATCTGGACATCAGTAAGACTCAGAGAAACAGCCATCGACTTCAGGGGAGGACACCTGTCAGCATTAGTGAACAGGAGATGGAAAAAGAAGTGTCCCAGGATCCCTTGTCCCACATCCCTGTAGAACTGTACTCAGAACACATTTATGCAGGTATTTTGCAAGATTTGGCTCCCATTGCATACCCTGTTACATCAAGTCTCCAAGTCCAGTTGGTGGGTCTGGTGACAGGGTTATGCAGAAGTGGAATGGCAGGGACACAGGGAATGTCACCTCTGACAAGTTAGGCTTGTGGACGTGACTGCTCAGAGGGTGAGAGAAGCAATTTGAGATCTCAAAATGCTTAACTCCTGTTTTAGGCAATTCCACCAGGCAGGTAGAAAGTTTTGAATGCTTTTCATATAGGCAGAGCTTGGGAGAAAGCCAAGGAGGGAAGTCGTATAATTCTGTAAAGTGTGCAGAGCCTTCTCTGTCCTGTAGCCTCTGCTCTCAGCCTTACTGATAAGCAAATATTTACAATTTAGGCACAAATTCTGCAATCTCATCCTCAAAAAAGGCTCATGTGCCTAACTTGTGGGGCTCTGTATGGGGCTTATAGGGCCTATGTTGCAGAATAGGAATTTTATTAGGAAAAGAGCATTGAAAATGTACCATATGTGCATAATATGTGGATTTTCAATGGTTCCTATTTGATTAAACCCACTCTAGTTTTCTGTAGAATACAGACAGCATAAAAAATGTAACAATTTTTCCAGACAAGACTGTTTGTTGGTCATAAAGAATAACTTCACTTTTGCAATAGAAAACAGTATTCTTTATTTACTTAGTCTTTAAAACAGCTTGAACTTGACTCTACTTACCCTGAGTATAAGGCAAATATGTAAGTTTAGCAACAAATCATCCCCGAAATTAAGATTAAAAATTAAAAAAGCTAGGAGAGCAGCTACCATTCATACTGCAATATGCAGAATGTCAACTGTAGGCATTAAAAAAGTAATAAGGCTAGTTTAAAAACTGACAAATATAACAGAAAAACGATCATTTTTAGGGTTTGTTTGTAATCACTATCTGCCTAAAGATATTTTTAAACTATTTTGGCAGAAGTTGAGAACACTACTTCATAATAACAAAAACTAGAGAGCTGAGTACTTGAGCTGATTTGCAGTGAAGCTACAACTCCAGACGCTGGAGCAGGGTAGATCTGGCTGGAAAGCGGAGTTTGTGTGCAGTGCTGATCCATGGCAGATCATCTGAGAACAGGACCGATCAAGGAACCTGCCCCAAAGAAAGCAAACACATCGCAGGCCTGTAATTTAAAAATGACCAAAAAACCACCAAACCTTTCCAGAAAACTTGTTGTAAATTAGCCAGAGATGCAAATACTGCTAAAGATATGCAATGTAATATCCATAATTTGATAGAAAAAGGCATTTTGTGGCCTAAAATAGCTAAAGATAACATCTTCAGAAATGCTGACAGTCAGTTTGCTTACCATCGACAAGCTTTACCCACCTTTTAAAGACTGAACTGCAAGAGGATGGGTCTTACTGTATGCACTCAAGATACCCTCAGCAGGGGTTGGAATTTATTGCAGAAGAAAACAATCCCCAGTATAAAAATAATCATTTTATGATCCTGTAACTGCTGTGCAGCTATGTTAAGTACAGTAAGCAGATAAACCAGTTTTGCTATGCATAAATCAAATTGCATCTGGCTTCTCTGGTCTGGCATCCTGTCTTATCTCTGTCAGAAGTAGAAAATGCACTGCTTTCCACAAACCATCGCTTCCTTTTGTATCATTTGCAAAAGTGTTTTTTTAGTGCTATTTATACTATTTTATTTGTATAAAGTCCAGTTTAGGTCTACAAATGTCTGCTTAGAGTAAGGTTTGAGTTCTCAATTAAAACTCTGTAATTCTTCTAGGATAGGAGTTTAACCTTTGTAGCGATTACTGGAGTATGCTAAACACTGCCTGCTAATATATTAACTGGACCATAAACATCCCATAATAGTCACTGAAATTAATTAATGCCATCATTTGTGTTGTTATCCACCTTCAGGAGTGCTAACAAATATTCCCATCACAATAATAAATTAATGAATTCAGGGTATCATCTTGTCAAGCTTAAAAGAATTGTTTTGGCTGTGGAAGTTTCAGTTCTTCTTGCTAAAAGGTGTAACTTGGAAGCTTGTGGCTGTGTTAGTCACTTGTCCACAAGCCTGTGCTCTCTTCAGAATTTCCCTTTTTTAAGCTTCCTCTTACAGGTAGGTGAATTGATGCACCCACAGACAGGCAGAGAACTCTTACAGTATTTACAGCAGCTAAAATACCAACACCATTTTCTGGAGAAGCTGGCAGTTGAATCTCAACTTATAAATTGCCTTTAAAAATCATAAATCATGGTCCCTGTGCTTCTCTCTAGCTTTGAAGAGGTTGTACGTACACTTGGAAGAACAGCTCGTATTTTGTTAATAATTAATGAAGTTAATGCCTTCCTCACCTGTATCTTTTGAAAAACTTGTCCAATTGCACTTAACGTATGTAACTACATGAAAAAATATATTCTACAGTCTCAACACTTTTCTGTAGTTTGCTCACTGGGCGTATCATTTTAATGAAACTTCTCATGAATTTATTTAACAATCCTCTGAACTGTTAACATTTTGAAGTTTTTATGAGAACCCTTCTTTACGTGAAGTCATGTGTAACTTACCCTATGAGCACCCCTTCATTGGACTAAGTATTTTATGACCATAGGCATCAGGGCTAAAATCTAAACCCCTGGCAGTTCCAGTTCTTCACTGCATCCCTCCCAGGCTTCTCCAAATTCAGTAAGAATTATTTATTAAAATCTTTGCTGCCTCTTGGATCCTGTCCTTGGAGAGTATAAAATAATAACAGCATAAAATCAAGCTACATTACTAATTTTTACGAAATATAAATTCATATTCCAGAAAGAGGAATTTGACGCTACCTGAATATATCTGGATTTAACTTGGTTTGTTCCTATTAAAAGACAGAAAGGCAGACTTAGTGCACCTCAGAACCTACAAAAGGGGCTTCAGTTGCTACGAAATGGCCCAAGAAACCAATCCAAGGCCAGAAAGAAACAGAGGAGATCATAGAAAGTCCTGAGTTGGAAGGGACCCACAAGGATCATCGAGTCCAAGTCCTGTCTCTGCACAGGACAACCCTGCAGTTCACACCATGTGTCTGAGGGCCTTGTCCAGTCTCTTCCCTAACACTGTCAGGCTTGGGGCCGTGACACCTCCCTGGGGAGCCTGTTCTAATGAATACTAATTGTTATTATTAGAATTAATACTATTAATACTAATAATACTAGTAATTAATAACAACTATTAGTAACGAATACTAAGCAAAGAAAATTCTGTACGGGCAGTGCACTTTTCACCTTACCACAGGGTGGACGCCGTTTAACCTGAAGACGCCATTAACAGATCTACTTGCCGTCTGTCCCTTTACAGCAGCTTCCCTCTAGCGACTCGGCGATAAAAGGGTTCAGACCCTGTACGTTCCACCATTTCTAGGTGAGCCCCGCCCGCACTTGAACTCGCTTTTCTTCTAACAAGCTGGAGGCTTGAAGGCCCGGGTGTTCCTCCCATGAAATAGAGCGTATTTATAGTGTGTGTTAGGTAGCGCAGGAGACATAAAACGTTAGGTATTTTCGCGCCCGCAGGGTCTGTCTTCTGTCCCTCCACCCACAGTACTGGCGACCGTCAGTCTGCTGGCAGGGCTCCACTTCCGTTTTCCCCCACTTCCGTTTCCGGGGGGGGTGCTCCCAGCATGCCGCGGTGCTGCGGGGGGCGGGGGAGGAAGCGCGCCGCCGCGGTGCACGACGGAACCCTCCGGCCCTGGGGCGGGGCTCCGGGGGCTGTCACCCGGTGACGTCGCCTCACGTGAGGAGGTGGCCGCTCATTGGCTAAGCTTTCCCCTCACCCTTCCCCGCCCTCCTGTGGTTGGGCTCTCTGGAGGAGGCCGGCCAATCGGCGGCCCCCGCGCGGGAAAGCCCAGCCCCGGCAGCCACTCAGGGGGTGGAAGTAGCCGCCATGTTGGCGTGAGCGGCGGCGCTGCGCGCGAGTAGGGGCACGCCGGGGCGGCGCGCGGCTCCCGCGGGGAGGCCCCAGGGGCGGCCGTTACAGCCGCGTGCGGCGGGTGCCCGCGCTGCCGCCGCCGCCGCCTCCCCCCCGCCCCCCCCGGTGAATGATGCGGCGGGAGGCGCCGCTGGGCTGGGTCGGAGCTCGGGCGGTGGCAGAAGCAGCGGCGGCCCTGGGCAGCGTCCGGTCGGTGGCGGCGGGGAAGGGCGCGGCGGAGGAGCAAGAGGAGGCGGCGGCCGCCCGGTCCCCAGCCCCCCGCGGCGGCCGGGCGAGCGCAGGATGCTGAGAGCGACCCCGCGCCCTGGTCGCGCCGCGGGGAAAGGGCCCCCCCAGGGCTGAACGCGGACCCCCTCCCTTGCCCCCTCGCACCCCGCACGTTTCCCCCTTCCCCCGCCTCCTCCAGCCCTTCGGCCTCTCCCGGCGCCGCCTCCCGGTGGAGCAGCGGCGGCGGCTCCGGGGCTGAGCGGCCCCTCCCCGTCCGGCTCCTCCCGCGGGAGCGCGGGGGGCGGTGGAAGATGGCGTGGGTGCTGAAGATGGATGAAGTGATCGAGTCCGGGCTGGTGCACGATTTCGACGCCAGCCTCTCCGGCATCGGGCAGGAGCTGGGAGCCGGTGCCTACAGCATGAGGTAACTCCTCGCCCGGGCTGGGGGGGGGGCGGTCAGGGGAGCGCTGAGCGCCGCCTCCGCACCGGCCCCCTCGGGCCGCCCTGCCCGTGCTGCTGGGCAGGGAGCGCGGGAAGGAGCCGGGGCTTCCCCCCTTTCCTTCCTTTCCACCCTCCTCCTTTTTTTAATTCCTCCAGAGGAGCGCGCACGTGGCGGCGGCCGGCCCGGGGTCTCCCGGTAGCCGCTCCCGCCGCCTCTGCCCCGGTAGCGGCTGCCGCCCGCTCCTCACGGCGGGAGGGGCCGCCCCCTCCCTCCGCTGGCAGCCGGCCTGCTGCTCGGGCTCTTGCCCTGAATGTATCGCCTCCGCGGTAAAAATGGCATTTCTCGGTCCTCTAGGCTGCGTAACGGGACCCCGTGTGTCAGACGATAATCATCTTCTTCTTCTTCGGCGAATATAATTCTGGTTCATAATAAACAACAGCTGCTTTCTCTAACGTTTAGAAAAACGTTCCTTCTCGTTGTGGTAGTTAATAGGCCAGTAGTGTGGTTGTACTTTAATCAGCCTCTTTATTCCTTCATATTTCGGTGTAGTATGTGTCTTTAGTGACGTTTGCCTTTTTTTTTTCTTTTCCTGCCATGTAGCTCTGTTCTTAATCAACTTGGCAGTTTCTTTCTGTTTTGATAGTTTTCCAGGTTTTACAGTAAAAGTGTTGAAATAGCATTTGTGTGTGCTTTTTCAAAGTTAAGATAAAACTATGCTTGTTTGAAATACGTGTATTTTACCTCAGTTATGGGCATAAAGTGTAGATTCCTGAGTGACTTATTAGCATGAAGAGGGGAAACTGCTTTGGAGGCATTAGGAGACATTTTAGTTTGAGGTTTTTGACAGGATTAGGCAGTATTTTGAGAGTCTGGAGAAGAAAAAACACTGGAATTTGATAGTTTTGGTGGCCTAGCCTACGTGGAAGACACGTTTGCTCGGGGTTACCTGAAACTTTAAAGCCACCACAAGTTTTGGCTGTTATAGATATATATTTTAAGCAGTACTTCCCAGGTGAAGTGTTGGAATGGTAGTATATTTGTTCAAAGTTATAAATGAGAGTTTCAGCTGAATTGAAATTATGACCCTTTTGCTAGTGTTTGGGATTGTGAGCTTGGCAGTTTTATGGTGGGATATGTATTTGATGGAGTTTTTGTGGGGGGTTTGATTTTTTTTTTTTTTTTTAAATTAAAAATAACTTTGAGAACTTGGCATTTCAGGGAACAAGGTGATTCACCTCTCTTCATGAGAATACTCCTGATTTTATATTCAGCTCGTCTGGATTTTATTCCACACTAATATTATTTGTAAGTTTAACCTCTGAACGCACAAAGGGATCACCTTTTTGCATTTAGTGTTTGAGCGGCCAAGACTCAGTGATTTCAGCAAGTATGTTACTTATTTTATGTGTTGCTCATATTTCTCCTTTAGGGAAATCATGGCTTTTTAAGTGATGTGAGAGGGGAAAACTAAGACAAGTGGTGTAGCATGAAGACTGAAGGTGTTCATTGTCACTGTTTTGTGTGCCAGTAGAAGCTAATTACTTGTCACTTCTTAAAAAAAGTGGTAGAAGAAAAAGAAATATTGTCCAGAGGAGAATGCTAGGAGAGCTCCCCAAGCTATATGCCCCTGCATTTTATTAGGAAGACCTGCACATAAACTTTTTACCTATTAGGGTGGTATGTAACGTAGTTGCTGCTTCCTGAAGTTGACAATCAGTCAGTGCCCTGAAGTTGAATATATGGCATGACTCCTGTGTTTATTCTTATTAAAAAATCTGCTCATATCCATTGTCCAGTAACTGTACTTTCTTTAAAAGGAAGCCGACTGGACAAAATTTCTCTGCAGTTTCACATGGTTTTAAATAGTTCTCAAAATTTTCATAAAGTTTTGAAGCCTAGTTTTTCTGATTGCTGTTCTAATGTCTTCTGATACCTATAAACACAAAATTCAATTCAATTGATAGTAATTATTGTCAGATGTGTCGACCCCCTCAGAAACCTACCTAAAAACGTAGTACCTTTAGTGACAGTGACTTTTGAGTATCACAGTTAACTTCAGTTGGTAATGGTGCTGTTGTAAAGATTTAAGACTGTCACAGTGTTTTCTTACAAATTCGTCATAATATCTATCCTAACACAGCAAGAATAGTGTAATTTTTGGGACCATTGATTGTTGCTACGAACTGTTAAAAAATGGAGACTTGCATTGAAAAGATAAGTTTCAGGAAGTGCCTGCCATTTCTTTAGCAGATTCCATTTTTCATGTAGTAAATTATTTGATTAATTGATTTAAATTAAGCTAAATGAGCATTAATATAAGGGCAAGTACCTTACTGATTGAATTTTTATGTGTAATTTGGAAGCTTAGTATATGGATTTGTTTCACTGCTTGCAAATCAGATGGTATTTGTAGTGTTAAAACTGAAGTATGTCATTGGGGAACTTGATGATGATTTAAGTTGCTATTTTGGTATGTATTCTTAGATTAAAACCTGAGGTTTATTAAACTAAATTGAAAAAGATGACTCTTGGTTCTGAAGTGGGAAAGTCTATACAAAAGACTGTATGAAAATACATCCAGACAATCCTCCATTTTTTGGAGAATCAGGTCGGTTTGGCTCTGCCGCATCTCCCAAACACTTGCAGTGTCTTTGGAGAATGGAGCTGGCTGCTGCCTTGGTTGAAAAGATCAGAGCAGTCAGTCGTGCTTCCTTACTGGGCTGCCAGAGCCTGGGATGGTGAGGGAACTTTGTGTGGCAGCTCTCTTCCAAAGTTTAGGCTAAAGTAACCACAAAGGTGGTCTGTTAGGATTTGGGGAACCATTGTCTTACTGTAGAACTTACAGCTTTGTTTTCAAGGGGAGAAGAGAGGGAAGGTGTTGTCTTATAACAACTTTTGGGTCCCTGACAAACTTTTTTTTTTTGGCTTCTGATGAACATGATACAGTCACGACAGTTACTGTTTTAACTTCATAGTCGCTGTGCAAAAATTAAAAGAAATGAAGTTATCTTATTCAGGGCCTGTTTTCTTTGTGGCTACTGTTACTTTCTGACAGACAAAATGACTGTTTATGCTTCCCCTGATGGATCTCACGCTTTTGAGAATGTGCTACTGTCTGTGTTGGGTTTTTTTAAGAGGAGTGCTTACTTAAGGTATCCTCAAATTTTTCCTTTTCTATTTTAAGCTCTACACAGTATTTTCTGCAGAATATATTAAAGTTTCTGTTGCAGTGGTCTGATCTATTTTTATGTATTACACTGTAGGAAAAAAAAATCACTAACATCTAGAATCTGTGAAATGAAATTTTATGTACTGATTAGAATTGGACCTTGATTCTTTGTGCACACTCGCAAATATGTAAATACCTGTTAGGAAATTGACATTTAAGGAGAGAGACAATCCACAAACCTAAACCTCTTCCCATTGTTACCACAGATAAAACATGTTGAAAAATAAACCTCATGTTCTAGATCATTGACATTGTTTTGTGTGGACTTGTTGGTTTTTTTGTTTTGTTTTTGTCTTCCAGTTGAATGTGTGACTATGTTTCAAGATGTCAAGCAGACCAGTTAAATTCTTAAGGGAAAGATTCTTCTCTGTTCCCCTGTCACCTCCCATGGTGGATGGATGTGCAGGACTGAGAGTGGGGCAGCAGCTTACCCTGATTTACGCTTTCTGTGTTACTCCCGCTTAGGAGCAATCTGTACTGTAGCTGCTGCACATCAGAGCATCTGCTGGACATCTCTGTGTCGGAGGAGTAGATGGAGAACTGGGGATTTGTCATTGTGAACAAATACTATTTTTACAACTTTTCCTTGGTACCTTCAAGAGCTTAGGAAGATGCAGGTTTTAATGATTAGAGTTTTGTTCTTTCTTTCATTGGTTGCTTTTTGCATTTTGTGCCAGGCTTGCAATAAGTTGAGGCCTTTTAGCCAGTTTCTATATGATGAGTTCTAGGAATTCCAGTAACGGCATTACATTTGTTGTAGCTGTTTTCTCATTCATGTTGCACTTGACAATTGCTTCAGAGAAAGTATTTCCCAGCAGCTACTTCCAGGGGTTTCATCCTGCAGCAGACTTGCGTTTTGTGGATAGAGCGAAAGTGTTAAGAAGTATCAGCTCTCCCTTTCCCTTACATTTTCCTGTGACTTGTTGAGGCCTCTTAACAGTGCAGAGCTTGGCTTTGAGATCATAACTCTAATTCAAAAATGGCTTGAGAAACATTTTTCTCAAGGTGTTTGTCCTTGTAAACCACGCTGTAAAGTTTCAAAAGACCTGAATGTTCTTGAATGCTTTAGTACTCACACCCAAAAGTATACAATCCAGAAGACAGATAAGACAGATGATTGATGGAATGCCACTTTGAATTTTGATCACATACTAGTTCCTGTTCTTGTAAGGACAGGAGGTTCTTCATTTATCTTGTGACCCTGTTATTATTCGGCAGGTTTGTGGGGTTAAGTGCATCAGAAAAAGTGTTGGGGAAAAAGGTTTTAAATTTGGAAGGAAGGTGATTTTGTAACTGACACACACTTCACAAGCATGTGAAAAGGATAACTTACATTTTTATTGGTCTTTTTGTACTATGCTCATGTAGGCTACATAACATAGGGTAGCTTATCACATGTGATCCATCCCGCTGGATGCTTTGGTTCAAGTGTTAACATGCACCTTGCTCCCTTTTCTAAGCTTTCCTGCTCTTGTATGGTGAAGTTTCATTTATGCACTTCTTCTGTAGCATATCTTGCCAAGATTGGGTGTTGGAGATGTGCTTACTGCCTGCTTTTGGTGTGTAATGAAGACTGTTTGTTTGGTTTTTTTCTGGGAAAATTTTCTCCTCCCTCTAGGAAGAAAGAATGCTTTCTTTTGAATGCTTTAGATAATGAATTACAAGGGACTGAGATAAGACTTTTCTTACTGGAGCTAATAACTTCAAAAATTTGGTCTCAGAGTTCCTTCCATCAGGAGAGTAAACCTTGATAGGTCAAGAAGTCTTAACAAAAGATGCTACTTCTCCTTCAAAACATTGCTAGTCCAAAGTTCACTTAGATGAGACAAGTGAAGTAAGCTAGTCTTACTTCACAAGATAAAAAGTTATTAGTGGCAGAAATAGAACAGAATCGGTCTCTTGAAGCTCTTTCCTCCTGCAGCCTGAAATAATTTCAACGGTAGCTATTTTGGAAAACTTATTTTTCCTCCATCTGGGCAACTCTGCCAGTGGGTGCTTCAGTTTAGGTGAGAGTTACTTTGCTGTGTTAAGTAGTCTGAGCAAAGCTGGCAGTAGAAGTGCATGTCAGTAATCTGCATTGGGCCAGCACAAATCGCATTTCACCAGGTGAGCAGGAAAATGACTAAAGGATGCTACAGTAGACATAAACATGGAGGCTGCCAGTGATTTACTGAGGGGCAGATAATTTGCACTGCCAGGCTTTGGCTCGTTATAAATGCAGAAATTGTGTCTGGGGTCTGAGGAAGAAAAGTGAGAACTGAGGAGGCTGACCTGCTCTCCTGTGTGCTTTTGTTGTTGTTGTTGGGTCTTATAATAGACTCAGTATAAAATTAGAGGTGGTAAAACTACTGTTATTTAGGATCTCTGTAGTTTATAGGAACATGATTTACATAATAGCATATATTATATGCAGTTTATTACTTACGAGATACTGTTATTCAGTTTAAGAGGACTATTATAAATACTAAATTTCTGTTCCTTATTGGTTTCCTACTCTGAATTGTGAGTATAACTGGCACCTTTTCTTCAGCTGTGCTGTGAGCAATGAGTTTTATGTTGTAGAAAATGCTTGTCACTGTGAAATTTAGATGGTCCCTATTTGAACTAATGTAAGGATAAACAATAGGGGAGTTTGGCTTCAGAGAACTGTGAGGAATGTATTCTTGTGTTTCTCAAAGCTGCATGTTCCTAAGGATTTCCTCCCTATGTAAATTTAGACATTAGCAATTTCTTACCTGATTCCTATATCCTTGTTGCTGCCAGTCATGATGAGGGAAATGGGCTTAATTCATTATGCCTGCCCTCAAGTTCTGTTTGGGGGGTTTCTCTGCAGTAAGATATTTATCACCCGCTTTTACCACCCTCAGTTGTGTAAGTGTGTGTTGGTCCATGGTATGTATGAACTGATAGAGATCCCAGCATGGCTCAGAAAAATGTTTTGTAGAGGGGAAGAGTAGGGAGGGAGCAGCTCACCTGGCAGAATTCTTTATGCCGGTACTGCCCAGAAGACCTTTTGTGTTGCTGAACCGTGGGTTCACGGGTATCAAATAAAACGAGTCATCCTCTGTTGCTGTACAGTGATGACCGAAGGGTAGATCAGTCACTTCGTAGCAGCTTCCTTGTTGAAAGTCAGAAAAGATACATCACTTTTTTTTTTAAAAAAAAAGAAATTAATAGGTGGTTCTAAATCATTTAACACTTCTTTATCACTGACACTTTAAAATCTTAAATACTTTATTTATACCTCATTGGTTTTTTTTTTTCCTTAATTGCCTGCAGCTTTTATCTGTTTTTAGATGGGAATGGGTGTATGTGAAAACAGTGACATTTCATTTCTTATGAGGGACCAAATCAAAATGTTATTTAAAGATGGTCTAGGGAGAAGTTTTAAATTGCATTGGTTTCTCTTTGCCTTTGATGTGTACTACTACCCAGAAGACTTTAATTTAGAAGAAAAATCTATGGTTTTATCAGGGAAAAATAGATGAATATTCTTACACTTGCCATGTGCTACTTGCTGGAGGTTTTTTTTTTTTTTAACGGTGGCATTTAAGAATGCACATTATGCTCTGTTTTACAACTAAATTATAGGGTTAGGAAGTTGGATATATACATATTTTTTTCTTTCCTCCTTCCACAGTGGCAGTTAGTCATTACCACTTCAGAAGTATTAGCAAAAGCAGGTTTAAAGCTGGCTGAATTTGTCTTGCATTTGTATTGGTTGGCTTCCAGTGCCTTGTCTATTAATTTAACTAGTTCATTAACCATGGCACATGTTCTTAAGCCAGAACAGATGCATTTTTTGTCTTTAGGTAGTGGGTGGAAAATGAAGGCTTGAAATACATTTTTTCATAAAAACAAAAAATACTTCTCTTTTTAATCTTGCGCGTTATATGAAAGCAAGTGCTGCAGAACTTAGTCGAGAGTTATGGGTCACTTATTTGGTGTGATACTATGCGTGTCATCTTTGTTGCACTTCGACTCTTATGTGTGTATTTTAAACATTATTATTGTTTCCCTGTTCTTTCCATTTTAAAGTCCCTCTTCATAAAAACAGTAATTGGTGTTTTAAGGGCCAAAGTGTGTGCAGAGTATGGGTTCCAAGTGTCGAAGTCCTGTCTCAGGAGGATGCTTCTCTCAGCTTGTTGCAGTGCTCCCTCTTGTGTTGGGCTGCCCTTTTGACTGACACCAAGGTATCAAGCATCTAGTTGTTTCCTCTGAGTCATCCTCAAGTTGCAGTCCACCAGTCTATGAAATTTTCTGTCCTACCTCTGGATGTAATGCTCCTTTTGTCTGTATTTAAGAGTGCCTGCTTCTCCTAAGTGGTATTTCACATTATCCTTTTAGTAACTATTAAAAGAATACAGCCTCCTCAAGGCCCTGCTTTGGAGAGCTGGCATCAGAAGTAGCTAAGGTAGCGTTCAGCAGATGTGTACGGCTTTTTTGGACAGTATCCTGCCTTGTCCTGCTTTTCATGCCTGTTTGTAGCATCTCCTGTGGTTTCTTCCTAGTGGAAAGGAAACTGTATGGGTGTCGTCTTTTGGTCTTTTTAAATTCTAGTTGTTGGGGAGGGACTCTACAGTCTCTACAAGGTATAGACAAACTACTTAGACTATTCATAAGTATTTCCTCTTTCAGGTTGATATAGCTTCTGCCAGGTAGCCAGCTGAGTGGAATATGATGTGGCTGGTTTTTACTGTATGCGGCACATACTCTGGAAGAAAAACTGGGGTGCCCCAGCTGCACTCCTCATACCTAGTACTTAGACCAAGTCTAGACTATAACTTTCTGTGACACAAAAACACTGGCTGTAATTTCACTTTTTAAACTTTTTTATGATACTTTTTTTTTTTTTTTGGTTTTCCAGATATGAGCTGGCATTCAAGAGAAACTACAGAGTTCTCTTTAAATAAAGCAGGCCCTCACAGAAAAGAGGAACAACAAAAAAATGATTTTACTTGAAAAATTTTAGGGTACAAAGTGTAGTGTAATATAGATGAGACATTTATAATTCTTTTACAAAAATATATTAAATCTATGTGATCAATGCAAGAGAAAACATACATGTAGATTAAAACCTGAATCAACAGGTGAGGTTGTGTGAGAAATCTTACTTCAGTTTAGATACTAATTTTCAAGGAAATTTCCATGGATCTGCAGATAAGAATTGAACAAAAATGCGGTGCTAGAAAAATACTAGCTTTGACCAGAACTCACTGATCTCTTTGAAGTTTTATTTATGAAGAATTACTGTAAACAAGGAAAATGAATCTATTGCTAATACAGAATATTTAATTGTGTAGAAAGCAGGCGTGTTTCTGGTTGTGGTGAAGCCATCTCTCTTACCGTGACCTGTGGACAGCATGGATTGCTCTTTACTGATCAGAAACTTGCCAGTTCCAGAGTTTTTTCTAGTGGTCTTATGCCTCTTAAGTGAAGTAAATCTTGGTATATACTTTCTATAACTTACGTTTTGTGAATCTGCTGCTTAATCATTTTTGTGCTATTTAGTGTGCTAGAGCCTAAGAAAAGTTAAGATTGAAAATTAATAGGTTAGCTATAATTATACTTTGGGGAATATATTATTTTGAAGAAGAAAGTAAATGCATTGCTCTTAGCTGCATGTGTATTAGGCAAGTTTGCCTGTGTTGATAGGTGAGTAGTTAAGAGTAAACGGAGTCAAAGACTGAAGATTAAGTTTTGAGAAGATCAGCAGAACTTTATTTGTTGTCTGCTTAGGTCCCAGAGCATTGTTTATGTATCCTAGCCTAAAATTTTGGTGGTTTGGATTCTGCTCACACTGGTTTCACTAATAAACTCAAAGTGACACTGTGTTTTTTTTAATTCACAAAAAACTTTTTTTTTCTTTAACTTCAGCCAAAACAGGGCCAACAGTCTCACAAATTTATTTGTTTATTCTTTTCAGCGATGTTTTGGCACTGCCTATCTTCAAACAGGAAGATTCCAGCCTTCCACAAGAAAATGAGACCAAACATCCACCCTTCCAGTATGTTATGTGTGCTGCAACATCCCCAGCAGTAAAATTATATGATGAAACTCTTACGTATTTGAATCAAGGTTGGTATGCATATGTTGCAGGCATAACTACAGTGAATGCAGCTTGTGGTGCGAGTCTAAACCTGAAATTGTATTTCATGTTTTTATATATGTGGGTACATCTAAAATAAGTGCATGTCAAAAATGAGGTTGGATACCATACTAGTGGTCTTGTTTTGTCCAACTTGCAGACTCATAGTCTGTTATAACTTCCCCTTTAGAGTCTGGTGCATTGTGTGTTTTTTTTGTTGTTGTTTGGTTCTGTCCTGTTCTGTGTGGTATGCCTCTCTGTCCTCCACCTTCCCCAATAAAATCAAGCCAACAGAGCTTTTAGGAGACCAGCTTCAGGTAGTAATAGCTTAACATGTAAGACGACTTTTCCATTCCTGTTTAAACTTGATGGACAACAGCAAGTTAATTGGATGATTTTGCATAAGATACAAACATCTCCAGAAAGCGATAATAAATGTTAAAATGTCAATCCCTAAACACAAGTGTTGCACAACAGAGGACACTGTAATCACTCTCAAATTAACTATACATACCTGCCCACAACAGTATTATGTTTGAAACATACAAGTGCAGCTACCTTTGTAGTTACCTATGGAGTTTGTGTGTATTTCACTATTGTCTCTCTACATTTATGAAAAGGTCCCTTCCTACCCAAACTATTTTATGATTCATGTGAGTCTTGGTGTTTTTTCTTCATAGCCTGTGGTTGATTTGCATGAAAATTTGTTTTTCCTTCTCCAGAGGGCACTGACTGCTGGGTGATAAAATCTGAATGTCGTCATTCCCATGTGATAAAACCTCCCTCACGTCTGGAAATGACATTGGTGTCTTAAGTTTAATCAGCTAGTATTCTGAACTCAAAACCATTTATCATTTGTTTTGGATCGTATCAACGCCACCTCCCCTGACTCTAATGCTCTAGGATCACTGTTTCTAGATTTAGTTGTGGTTTTTCTTTTCTTTGTGGACTTCAACACAACATCTCTCAAAAGGTAGCACTGTAATTAGAAGACACAGTCCTGCAGCATAGTTTGTGTGAAAAATACAAACAATTTTAAAAAATTATGTTCACCATTTCTTTTCCATATCCTACCATGTTTTGGTACGATTAATCTTAGCTCATGAGCTTATCTGAGCATGTATTGCTTTAGTGGGCTGTTTGCTGGAGGACACAGGTAAAAGTATGTATTGGTGAATTTTCCTTGGTCTTTGCAAGCTATTTAACCTATTAATTGATTTATTAGGTTGTAGAATTTGTATGTTTTACGTGTGTGTTTTCTTGATAGGATGCCCTTTTTGCCTAAGTTGAAATGCTTCTAGTACGATGTGAGCTTCTGGTGATGCATTTCACACCTGTGTACTGGGGCCCTAAAATCTGTGAGAGCAGATTGTATCTAATTTGATACTGTCATGATGAGAAAGCATCATTTTCAACTTTCTGTGTGAATAAAGCTGCTAAGTGCTTCGTCTTGCAGTATCCAGTCTATCTAAATATGCTTTAAACATTACTTGACTTTTCTACTAATGAGAATAATAGAAGTTCTTTAAGTGATTTGTAGTCTTAGAAACATGTGGTCGCATAGTTCAGCCATTTGCTTAGTAAGGTTTATTTTGTAACACTTCTTGTACCTTCAGTGCTCTCTTCAGGAGAAAACAGTACAATTACGGCAAAGTGCTGGACCAGCAAGATGCTTTGTACTGTCTCAAAAATTTAAGTTTTATATACTTTTTACTCTGTAGAAATATACTTTGTTTTCTTCAGTGCCAGGATCCAACCTCCCTGACCAAACATGTAGCCTGAAGGCCAGCTCAGTGTACTAGCCAACCAGGACAGGGTGACAAACTGAAGGAAGAAAGCATTTGCTATCTCTGCCTTGAGAAGAGCTTGCCATTTAAGTGACAGCATCTGAAGTGACTCAAATTGTTTAATATTTCCTTGAAAATATCTTTTAATGTAAAGATTTCTTTTGGAAAGAAGTTTTGCTGGTTTTCAATGTCCAACTTTTCCTGCTGTTGAAAAATGAAGGCATTGGTATATCTTTTTTCTAAATAAATATGGAAAAAAAACACTTGGCCAACTTTCCTTCTGTGTTAATGCTTCAGGCAGAAAGGCAGTTAAGGTTAAGACTTAAAAAAATGCCCTATTAGCTGTTGGTACAAACCATATATATTTATTTATAAAAAAACTCTTGGGATAGTTTTGAGAGATGACATCTTTCATACTGAAGCTAGTTCAAACTAGCTTCACTAGCTAGATTCAAACTAGTTCTTGTTGTGTTGTGGTTTGCAACACTGAGCTGTACTGATAGATCTGTTTGTGTAATGAGATGGATTAAGTCCTCTAGAACAAGAATAATTTTAGTCCTGGTCACTTCATTTATCTGGTTTTTAGTTTGGCCCTGTTATCAGGCAGTGTCTTGCCTTAAATAATTTTCAAGAGGTTTGTGAGTAGAGAATACCATAGAGAGCTAAGACCCTCTTGAATTTCATCAGCAGTTGTCTTGGTGTACTGGATTGGGAATGCCAGAAGCAATGGGAACATTTGCCCTCTCTGTTAAGCTGTGGTGACATTTCCTAAGGCAATACTTAAACAAGCCCAGACTTTACCCTCTGTCAGTAAGTATTTTAATTGGAATACCTAAGAGCCTTGTTCAGAGTTCAGGGAGCATCTGAATGATGCTCTCAGTCATATGGTTTAGTTTTAGATAGTCCTATGAGGAGCAGGGAGTTGGACTCTATCCTTATGGGTCACTTCCAACTTGAGATATTCTATGAGCTAATGGAATATTTAAACTGATTAGGTTTCCAGCTGAAGCTGATTTGAGATGTTCAGGTCTTGGAGGGATGATGGTTGGTTGTTCAGGGGTTTGCAGGGTTCTTACTAACTGTAAAATCTGCTAAATGAGTCCATTGAGAATGCATATCAGAGTTGTAGGACAATGTTTTGAGTTGGCTGCTGCTCAACTAGATGTATATCAAATAGTAAAAGTGGTATGGAAGGGAACTGCTTTTAAAGGAGAAGCGTCTGTTAAGTTGGTTTACACAGTGCAGCTGGGCTTGTAGTTCTGTGAATGCAAAGAACTGCTTGGGAGAGACGGGATCCACCTCAGTAAGGGGGGCAAAGACACTTTTGCCAGCAGAGTGGCCCACAGAGACATGATGGGATGGCTTGCATAAGTGGAGTGTTACAATGGAAGGATACTGGCATTTTAGGAAAAGCAGGGCAAGAAGATAAGGAAGGGGGAGTTGCCCTTTTCATGGGAGAACAGCTGAAATGTCTAGAGCTCTGCTTAGGGATGGGTGATGAGCCAACTGAGAGCTTATGGGTGAGGATTAAAGAGCAGAATAATATGGGTGACCTTGTAGTAGGTGTCTGCCATAGGCCACCTGACCATGAAGAACAAGTAGATGAGGCCTTCTACAAAGAGTTAGAAGTAGCCTCACAGTCACAAGATGTGGTCCTCATAGGAGGACTTAAGCTACCCTTGATGTCTGGTGGAGGGACAACACAGAAGGGCGTGAGCAATCCAGGAAGTTCCTGGAGAACATTAATGACAACTTCCTGACACAAATGACAGAGGAGCCAATGAGGAGAGGTGCTCTGCTATACCTCTTATAATAAGGAGAGGCTCATTGAGGATGTGAATGTTGAAGGCAGCCTTAGCTGCTGTGACCATGAGATGGTGGAGTTCAGGATCCTGAGAAGAGGGAGCAGGACAGGAAAACAAGATCACATCGCTGGACTACAGGAGAGCATACTGCCCTCTTCAGTGATGATCTTGGTAGAGTCCCATGGGATAAGGTCCTGGAGGGAAGAGCAGCCCAAGAAAGTTGGTTAATATTCAAGGATTGCCTCTTCCAGTATCAAGAGCAGTGGTTCCCAATGAGCAGAAAGTTGGGCAAAAATGCCAAGAGGCCCGCATGGATGGGCAAGGAGCTTCTGGCGAAATTCAAACACAAAAGTAGGCATACAGAAGGTGGAAGCAGAGGCAGGTAGCCTGGAAGGAATACAGAGGCACTGTCCAAGCATGCAGAGATACAGTCAGTCAGGCTGAAGTGTGAGTAGAATTGAATCTGGTGAGGAGTGTCAAAGACAGCAAGATGAGCTTCTGTAAGTACGTAAGTAGCAAAAGAAAGACTACAGAAATTGTGCTGCCCCTGCTCAAGAGGGTAGCGGGGAGGGTGACACCGGACATGGAAAAGTCCGAAGTACTGAATGCATTCTTCACCTCACTCTTCACTAGCATCACTGGTCTTCTGGAATCCCAGGCCCTAGAGATCAGGGGGAAGGTCTGGGGCAAGGAATATGTGTACCCTTGGTGGAAGAGGAACAGGTCAGGTGGTACTTAAGCAAACTGGACATACATAAATCCATGAGTCCTGATGGGATGCACCCATGAGTGCTGAGGGAGCTGGCAGATGTCATTGCGAAGCCACTCTTGATAGTCTTTGAGCGATCACTGTGACTAGAAGAGGTGCCCAAGGACTATGGGAAAGCAAACGTTGTGCTGATCTAAAAAAGGAGGACCAAGGGAACTACTGGTCAGCCTCACCTCCATCCCTGGGAGGATGACGAGAGTAACTAATCCTGGGAGCAAATTCCAGGCGTATGACGGACAAGAAGGTCATCAGGAGTAGTCAGCATAGATATGTCCTATTTGATGAATGAGGGAAGACTAGCTCACTGTAGCATCATGTTTGATACCAGAACAGAGGTTTAGTTGGAAAGATAATCAACTGAACTGTGTTGAAGAAAGAAGCATAAGTTCTACAGAATTATTTAATTTAGTATTCATTATTTCATTTGATTCAATGTACAGATGTAGAATATTTAATTAAAAGTGTATTTCAGATAACAATCTTAAGCATTGCAGTAACTAAAACAGGTGGCTGCATATGAATGGAGAATTGAGAGTTCCTCACAGAGGGACCTAATAACACTATTAAATACTGAGTAAAATGGGACTCCGGAAGAGTTTTAAGTACCAGCACAGGAAAATCCTGTATTTCTAGATAGTGTCCAGGTTAGCTAAAAAAAAAAAAGCCAAGGGGAAGTCACACTTGTCCAACTTGATAAACTTCTGTGATGAAATGGCCGGCTTGGTAGACAAGAGTAGAGCACTAGGTATTTTGTACCTGAAAAGATTAGCAACACTTGCTGAGCAAGCAATCAAAATGTTTTTTGTTGGTGTTTTTGTTTGTTTCTTTTTGCACACCTTTCAAAATAATAGCGAAAGAGAGCAGAGATCTGTTTGCAAAAGTTTTATTAATAGTGCTAGATTAAACAAAAAACCCCTTGATGCTGTCTGTAAATGGAGATGGAATTACATGTTATATCTCCATATGAGTAAAGTAACACTGGTAATTAAACAAATCTCATTGACAGGAAAAAAAAAAAATCTCTCCTGTTAAATATAGGAGGAGCAATGATCTCTTGCTTTACTCAGTTGCACTAGGTACATTCATTTAATATTTATACATATTTGTCAGCAGTGATCAAATGCTGCTGGGGTAAAGAAAGCCTGTACATGTGTATATACAGAAAGGTATTAATTGTGTTACATAAAAAAGCCCAGACAGTCCATAGTTGGAGGTAACATCAGTCTATGAAGCAGTGAAAGGAGTTGAAGAAATCTTATTCGCAGGGTATGACAGCTGAACCTTTACCTTGTGGGGCAAGCTGATAAATATCTTTTAAAAGTAGTAAATACTAGAGCATAAAGGTAGTTTGGAGGGTAATGTAGAAGGTAATGTGATTGTTCTGCACTTGATCTTAGTGAATCTCTTGAAATCTATTTTGTCCTGTATTTTAATTAAGGAAATGTGATTTCGCAAATGAATATGTGTTGCTCACCTTGGAAGAAAAAAATAAATCCCTGTAGTTCAAATAAATTACTTTGAGCTTTTTCTCATTTGAAGTACAAGAGTTCCTCAAATTCACTGGAAAGACAGGTTTGCTCATACCTGTGTGAAATCACCAGTAAGTAGCTCTTTTAAAGGCTTAGTTCTGAAATGATACAAAGCCCACGAATGACACAAAGGCAACAGCTACATGGGCAAAATTAGACATGGGAGAGTAGTATGTATGTTGTATGAAGAGTACAAAAACTTTGCGAGATTATGTTTCTGAAGACCAGTTTATGGTTCTCAGTATGTGGCCTTTGATCAGTTTCAAAAATAAAATAATTCAGCTTTGAAGGTATCTGCAGTTTTAAAGTGGGACCAAAAAGTTTAATTTTGTTTCATTAATTCCTGTGTTATGAAGTGAACCTTGTTATAAAAATCTCTTGAACAGAAGTTGCAGGTACTGATTCTGGTGTACTGTGTATGAACCAGAAGGTAATTCAGGTACATTAAACATGAAATACCTTTGTGCTCTGACTCTTCTACTGATAACAAACCTTTTTTCTCTTTAAAGGTCAGTCCTATGAAATACGAATGCTAGATAATCGGAAAGCTGGAGACATACCAGAGATCAACGGAAAACTGGTGAAGGTGAGCTGAAGTTCTCTAGATAGTGTTACCAACAAACTTCTGCTGGTTGCATATGAAAAGAGTAGTTTTTAACCTTTTATTGTACTCTGACTCAGAGGGAGGTGGACCAGCTCATCTAACCAATAAAGAGAATACGCATGGTGGACCTAATGCCTAGTTTTGTTGCTTTATTTCAGGTTTACTTCAAATTAAAAGAATATACATGTATGCATTTTCATCTTTATGAATGGGTTGGTTGATTTAATGTAATTTTAGATAACTAAAAGTGAGCTAATCACTTTTATGTACCCTTTATGAGGTCTGCAGTCTGATCTATTTTAAGATGAGATGAATCTCCATTAAATGTGCTGGTGTCTTTCTGCGAAGTAAAAGGAAGCTGTGGTAGCAATGATCTCAAATTTAGATATCTAAAGTTAGGTGAGAGAAATCCAATCCAGAGACTGCACATTTTATGGATTTTTTTTTTTCCCGTTGTCACTAGATATGCATTCAGAATGACCATTGACCAGTGATATTTTTAATATGAATATGAAGAATATGAATAGCCAGTGCATAGAGTCCTTGTGTGTAGTGAAGACTGAATTATTTTATGCAAAGCTTAAGATACCTAGTTGTCTGTGGATTTGTAGCCAGCATCTTCTGAGCCATTTCATTTTCCATTTTAAGTAATTAGGAGATGCATAAGGAAGCTAGAGGATCATTTAGAAAGCAGTGGAGGTATTATGAGCATATTTCTTAATAGGTGTTATGGACGACAAATTGAGCCAACCTGTGTTTTTTGCAACAGTGGAATATTGGCACATAGGGGACATGTCTATAGCAAAACCCATCTCTAATTTTGCTGCTTCTCAAGCAGTTTGTTCCATACCTGAGCTCCTGTTCCTAATTCCAGATTTGTCTCTTCTTATACTTTAGTGTTAGCAGAAGGTACTGTGAATCTGAACTATTGCATGAAATATAAGAATGAGATAGACTGAAAAATGCCCGATTCCTGGTATTTAAGGTGGGAAGGTGGAATTTTCTTATAAGCATCTGACAGTTTTACTAAATTTAAAAAAAAATCTTATTCATGCCTTGGGGAAGAAGGAAAAATAATTCAGTTAAAGTCACTTTGACAGTGGTACCGATAAGTACATCAGAACAGTGTGCCTGTGGGAGGCTGGTTCTTCACCTGTCAACGTGGGGCTATATAATTCGTGAACTTTGGCTGGCTTTTGTATATTCCTGTGGCTTGTTCTTATTTGTCTGTGGGATTTGAGGAAGTGTTAAGCACAGGTATAAAACTGATTTGCGAGTTCTGTAATTAAACCTTTTACAATCTGTTACGTTCGCTTGCTGTAATAAGCATGTTGACTATTTTGCCCGCTTCGGTGCTGTTTCCTTGTAACTTTGCAGAATCTCTCTGCTGTAATTTTATAGGTTCATGTTGGTGATGAGCCATTTCATAGGTAGAATAGGTAAAAGCAGTGTAAAAGTTTACACCAGTAAATTTTATCATAGTAAGGCATTGTAATGCAGCATCAATAAATTTTCCATTTTGGGCACTTAAATGCTGGAATCCCAGTACTTCAACAAAGAAAACATTTCCTGGTGGTGGAGGTGGCAGCAGGTATTTCCAAACTTGCTAATTTGCAGTGAAAAAGGAGCGGTATGTTTACGCATTGTGCACATGGGCTTTCCGGTTTTGATATAAAACCGAGGAAATGCATTGTATCTGGGGAAGGCACTTCATTTAAAAGTTCTTGAGGGTTTTTTTTAACGCTTTTATCCACTGTTAATACAAGTAAGACTGTAGACTAATGGGAAAAAATGAACCTTTCAAAATTTTGTCTACGTTTTGTTTGTTCGGTAGCAAGTCATGTCTGCAGTTTTTCTTCCTGTCTGTATAACTTTGTATGTGCATTCATGCTGCAGAATGGATACCTTTCTTTAAGATGACTAAGAGCACAGTTGTAGCAGAACTGGTCACATAAGTAGGTATTGTTGGCTAGTTGTTCCTAACTGAATAAAGTTAATCATACTGTAGTATTTTTAGATTAATATTTCAGCTAGAAAAGTTGGAGTAGTTTGGAAGTTGTTTGTTCCAACTATTAGTTAAAATAATAGATTTGTTGTAAATATATTTACAAATATTAGGAAGCTCTTTTTCTATTAATTTTATTTCTTAAAATTGTCTACAAAAATTCAGAAAATTCCCAATGAAAAAAAAGTGGTCAAACCGTATTCACTGCTTTTCAGAATAAATGAAGTCTCCTGTGTTTGTTTTCTCGAATAAGTTTGTGTTGCCTGCACAGCGTCAATACTATGCTGTCAGTGTTGTTCAGTTCACTGCATGCAATTCATAGTGACCTTTGGAATATGCAATCAGATGTCATTCTCTTTTGTACTTTTACCACATTTTCAAATATCTCCTGCTGCTCAGTTCTGTTTCTGTGTCCTGGAATATATTGGGATACTGATGGTTGCCAAATTTTTTGCTGTAAATACATGTGTATCAGCGCTGTGGCTATTTTGGAATGTTCTAGTGCTTTATCTTTAAGCTGTTTCTAAACATATAGTAACTTTATGGCTCATCAGATGCTTGTTTTCTTCTTTGTTAGAGTATTATAAGAGTTGTGTTCCATGACAGAAGGTTGCAGTATACAGAGCACCAACAGCTGGAAGGTTGGAAGTGGAACCGCCCTGGGGACAGACTTCTCGACTTAGGTATAATTGCTTCTCTCTGATGCCACTGTATGAAATTCAAATTTAAATTGATGATGGTCATATTCACACTGGGGTTGGTGAAAAAACACAGACCGGTTTTCTATGTGCTGCTTTGTCGTACTGTGTATTTTGAATATAAATATTCTTACCACTTTCACATTCCTTTAAAACCTTAAAGTGTTACAGAAGTAAAATGGCAACTCTGCAGCTTATACATTTAGTAATCTTTCTAATTTCGATTCTAAATGTTACAGTAATTAGGAGAACACAGACAAAAGTACTTCCTCTAGTAGATTGTGGAAGTGACACCAACACGGTTTCTTTATTTTGCATAGTTTTATATTTTTTGTTGCCTAAGCCCAGGTGTGAGGGGTTGGTGGCCTAGGGGAATCAAAAAACACCCCCAAACCCTGAGCACTTTGTATGTTGAGTCTACTACATTTCTTCAGATCAGTCCTAGGAAACTGCTAATGGGCTTGTGATCAAGCCACCAAAGCACGCCTTTCTTCACTCTGTGTTTGCTGATGGTCACTTTATATTAAAATTTATTTCTAGTGTTTTCTTGGAATATGATTATTTTTAAATATGTATTACTTATTTTAATGTAGATATTCCAATGTCTGTTGGAGTCATTGATATCAAGACAAATCCAAGCCAGCTCAATGCAGTTGAATTTTTGTGGGATCCAACAAAATGTACATCTGCTTTTATTCAGGTTTGAAACTTTACTTGACTGGATGTTTGTGTTTGGTGCCGTTCAGGTCACAAACAGTAGTATATTTGCACTATGAAAATTCTTGGTTTCTTGTTTGTGGGAAAGACATTAAATAGAAGGTTCATAGCAACTGTTAGGTCTATAAGGGTTCCTAGTTAGGTTTTTCAACTGGATTGGAATTTATAAAAGCATCTTTTAAAAACAATTTAAAGAAAAGGCTTTCAAAAAGCTCTTTGCAGAAAGCTGCCATGGTTAAAATATTTAGTCTAATATGGAGTACTAGAATTAATTTATATCCCTTTAAGTAACTGCTACTAATATTGTTTTTTTAGTTGAGAGGCCCACTGTCCTAGAGATGAGCTTCAGCAGAGGCTTGGCTTGAGGATACAAAATGAAAATTAATGTGCTACAACGAGTTTTAAATCAGACATTGAAAGATGTTTTTCATTATGTTAGTAGGCTTCCTTGTAGTAGGATTTTTATTATTTATGCATTTGATAGGGCAATCGAACATGCTTTCTTTGGAAATTGTTTAGATAGAATGTTAAGTTTTGCATGGGAATTTTTGGGTTGCTTTTGTCGCAGATCTGATTTTATTGCGAAGAAAAGGTATAAAGCTTGAGGTAGCAGAGATTCTTACTGAGGCTGCCCAAACAGGTTAAATTTCACATTGTCAGTAAATTAACTTTGATCTGGTGCAATTGAAGACATGTTTTTCTAGTAAGAATTATGCAAGTACTAAAATGTAGCCTCCTTGAAGAAGTGTGAGATCAACTATTGCATTTTTTTGTTCATGTACTTCCTTAGAAGAAGTGAGAATGGATTGAGCAAAAATGGAACTGATTCTTATGCAAGTAGAGTTCACTTATTCTAAAGGCTAGAGAACACAGCATAGCAGCGCTGATGACACTTAAAATTTCAGTTTCCAGTCTATGGTTCTCTATTGTTGATGGCCATAGGAAATGAAAAGGTAGTATTGTAGTCATTGAGAGTGCAAGGTGTCCAGAGTGCTCGGCTTGCTTAAAATTCTATAAAGAAGCAAAAAAAATTCGGAGCACTGTGCAGTGAGATTCATCATAACTTTTTGTTACACTGATTTTCTCCTTAGATATCTTTTAGGGCTATTTCTGGCTTAGAAACCCAGTCTTCATTCTGATGTAGCACTTGAGACAAATGATTAAAAAGTCTGCTCACTTTCATAGGAAGTTTGGCATATTTGATAATACTCTGATTTTGCATGACATAAAAAATTCTGCCAGTCATTGACCTTCTATGGCTTTGGTAATATTTATTACAAGTAACGCTGAAGTTTATTCTAGCTATAATGCGTTGGACAATAGTATCTTGAAAAAGTTTTTGCTATATTCATGACAGATACAGTTGTCAGCCAGATATATTTTTCTTAAGATCCAGGAAGTTCTACTTTAATAAGAATCTATAATGATGTCTGGTTTTTGGAGAGATTTTGGTGACACACTTGCTTGTTTCCCCTCTTCCCTGTCAGCTCAAATACAATGTTTTTGGCTTCATTTGCATGTGGGTATGAAAAGGAACACAATGTTAGTTATGTAGCTTGGTCCTCAGATAGTCTGGGTAATTTGTTACTTATCCTTAGAAAATATATATGATGTTGATAACACATAATGAAATTAATGTCTAGAATGCTTCTGAAGGTCCTTTTTGCTTGGTGGTTGTTTTTTTTTCAGGTACATTGTATCAGCACTGAATTTACCCCTCGTAAACATGGAGGAGAGAAAGGAGTTCCTTTTAGGATTCAGGTTGACACTTTCAAACAGACTGAAAATGGAGAATATACAGATCATCTGCATTCAGCCAGTTGTCAAATAAAAGTTTTTAAGGTAACAGTAGAAAACAGATCCTTAATAAGTCTCTCAGAAGCTGTTGTAAAGTTGGGAGGACACCTTTAAATTACTGATTGACTTCTGAGATCAGATTTCAAGTATAAAACCGTTTTCCACCTGCTTTCTTGTTCATGTAACTGTTCGTTTTTAGCCAAAAGGAGCAGACAGGAAGCAGAAAACAGACAGAGAAAAGATGGAAAAGCGAACCGCACATGAAAAAGAAAAGTATCAGCCTTCCTATGACACCACAGTTCTTACAGAGGTAACAAAATAGAATTGCATGTGCTCACTGAGGAGAAGATACATACAGACAACTGTAGTCTTGGAAGGGTTGGGGAAGAGTTAGTTCTACACAAAAATAAGCTTTTTGTTTGACAAACTTGTCCAGTGAACAGCAACGTTAAATTTTAACATTTTGTAGTAAACTTTCATTTAAATACTCAATAGATGCTTGTATTAAAACACAGTAAGATTCAACACTATTTGACTGACTGTACTGAACCCTAGAGCAAGTCTTTTGGTACAGCTTGCAGCTGAAAAGCACAAAAAAAAAAAGAGGGGGGAATCTAGAATTTAATTATCTGACAAATTTGAGCTTCAGAGTGTATTTTTTGGAGATTACTGAATTTAAGGCCAGAGCCTCAGTAGGTTTTTGGATTTTCTTTTTATTTAAACATCAGTGAGTTCTACGCGGTTTTCTAAATATTTCAGAATTTTTTAAAAGGCTTTTAGATCTTTCCTCACTGTGTAATGAAAAAAAATTGATCCAAATCTTTGGTGTTTGTCCAGATGAGGCTTGAGCCTATAATTGAAGATGCAGTTGAACATGAGCAGAAAAAGTCCAGCAAGCGGACTTTGCCAGCAGACTACGGTGATTCTCTGGCAAAGCGAGGCAGTGTAAGGGACTTCTGCTTACCTTTTCATTGTGCAAGATACCTTGTGCAGTGTTAGATATAGGAGAAACTTCCATTATATAAAATAAAAATATTTTCATTGCTGTGTCTTAATTTTATTCACTTTTATGTATACCAATTACTCCATGTTTGTTCTCGGCAAAGGAATCCTTCCTAAATCTAACACTTAAACTGTTGCAGAGAGACTGTGTAACTTTTAAAAGTCAAGAGCTTTCCGCTTATGCCACTTTGAATGAAATAGCTTTTTTCTTTCCTATATATATGTAACCAGTGGAAGTAAGAAGAGTGAAATTTAGTGTTTTATTCCATATTTGTACTGACATTCAATATAAGTTTCCATGTGCATCAGTGTTTTTAAAACACCATGTAGTGTTGCAGATGGTTGATCGTTAGTTACTGATTTTTCCTTTAGCCATCCAAATATCGTGCTCCAAGCAGGTTTAATGTGGTTCAGAAGGGTCAGCAGATATTCATGATGTGTACACTAACCCTGTATAATAAATAAAAATAAATCCAACTTATATCCTGTGCACTCTTGCTGTCAAGGGTTAACATTTTAGATTTCTTAAATGCTATGTCTTAAGGTGAATATTGAGACCTTACATTCTTCAGTGACAAGCAATCCTGCATCTTCCATTTGGCAAGTTTAAATGTCAATTAATAATGTGACTGCGGAAGACAGTTATTTGACCATTCTTTGAACAGGCATGTTGTACTGACAGCTCTTTCCCAGCAGTGCTGTCTTTGTCCATCAGACATTTAGTTTGTATTATGATCTGCGAAAGTGATGTATAAGGTTTAGGTTATAAAATACTTTTCAGTGTATGCCTCTTGTTGTTTATAAACCATGTAACTGGGTGGGAGGGAACGAGCAATACTAAGAAAGATGGGCTCTTCAGTGGATTTTTTTTTGGCCCCTGAAACTATTGTAAGCACTCAGCTGTCTAAATTTACCTTCTGCTGTCCCTAGTTGCTGTTTTTTACTTTCTTTTTAAGAGGCACCTTTAGCATTATTTGGCAATGCAGACATTATTGTATTTGTTTCAAATGTCCCGGGGAGGGACATATAGACAGGAGAAAACTGGACTTTATCACTTTTGCTTATAAAGCATGTCTGAAGCATCTTTTGAAGCTGGTCCTTTGAGGGATTTCTTTTTTTTTTTTTTTTCACCCCGTGCTCTCTTTTCTTTCTGTTGTTGTAAGTGCTTCATTGAATGATTATTGTTTATAGGAAGAAAAATAGAAAAAGGTATTTTACAAATAGATGACAAAGCCCTTGTCCAGATTAGGACAAACTCTAGTCAAATGATACCTGAAAGTTGTTTAACTTGTTCTTAGCTTAACAATCTCTTGAAACACTAAGCTATGAATGGGACCATTACCTTCATTGTAGTGAAGAAAAATTGATGTGGGACAGGTGGTACTGGACTTCCAATGCCTTTCCCAAAGGAGGCAACAGGATTGTGTGTGTGTTTATTTCTTCACTTCTTGTTTGGGATGAAGGATGACGCACAGACTATTTTGGAATAACAGCTATGTACAGCTTTCCACTTCTCTTAATTGTCAGCCGACTACTTCTGTTTTGCATTTGCCCTTAATACAATTCTATCTTGAGATCATTGGGTCAGTTTGTTGAAACCATTTTGAATTTTATTCCTGTAGGATGAAATGCCTTCAGCCTCTCTAACTTGGTATCATCTGTGGATTTAACACATAACCAGTTCCATCATGACAATGATTTTTATCATTAGCAAAATGATTAGAAATTGCTGAGCCCATAAAAAAACCCCATGAAACACTATTTTTGCTGTATTAGTAGTGAAACCTTGGTGGTGGCTATGCACTCATTAAGTACAACTCTTTTGCTTGATCTAGAAAAGGAATGTCTGATCTACAGCTTGAAGGCCCAACTCACCAGCCTTTTCCTCTTGTCACCAGACAGGCTTATTCTTCTGGGTCTTGTTAATACAGACAGGGAATGATGCATATTTCTAGTTAGAGCAGTTCTGTCCCTGCGAGTCCATCTTCCCAAATACAGCCATCAGAAGGTTTGGCAGTTATCAGACTTGCCTCATCTGTGCAGATCAAATGTACCGTATGTGCAGTGCAGCTGTCACAGAGGGGCTTAGGCACAAAACCTAAAGACCTACTTTTAAGTATGAGAATTGACGCTGTTTGACATATTATTCTTTATATATGATGGATCTTGCACTTCACATGTCCTAGGAACTGTGGCTCCATTACAGAAGAGAACAGGATTGTTTGGAGCGTATTTTTCTTGATGAAGTTGAGAGTGTTGGCTGTTCCTTAGCAAATGCTGCTTCCTACATTCCCAGAAGTAGTTTTTTGTTATCTTTTCTTGAATTCCAGAAATTTAGGTTGATCCAATCTATAGTTCTTTTTAAAGCTGGGTATTGTTATCCTCCTCTTCCACCTAACCTATTATATAGGCTTTTTTCTTCTTTGCTATTTGCATCTCATTTTGTATTTTGTTTCTTTTTTTTTTTTTTTCCTTCATATATGAATTCTTCCAGCTCAGCCACAATCTGATTTGAACAGATTGGTTTCTTACTGTGCTTCCTTCAGGAAACATTGAACCTAATATATTTTCTTTCCAATTTAATTCGTATGGAATTGTAATCCAATAAAAAGAGTTCGATGAAGCTTCCTTTCTGAATGGTCATTCTGCTCTGCTCTTCTCCTATCCTTTCTTAAGAACCAGAGATTTTTTTCTGATTACTGTCACCCATCTTTTCCTTCTCATTCATTTTCATAAGAATGCCATCTAGATATGCTTCTCCATTACTCCTTTTTATTAATTTGATATTTCAAAACTTGGTGAATTCACTACAGTTTCTGCAGTATTTGTCGCAGTATTTTCCAGGCAGACAGATGCATAGTTAAACTACTTGTTAAGGCTCTCTCTTGTGCTATGGAACATAGATTTCTATTTTTATTATTTTTTCTGTAGAGGTAAAAGGCTACATACAAACCTAACACTTGCCTTCTGAACCTCAGAGTGGATGTTTATGTACAGGTGACCTTCATCCAGGGGCCATTTTATGAAAGAGGCACTTTATTTTTTCTTCTCTTCCAAATGTATAGAAGCTAGAGCTTATCTAAGGAACAAGAAGAAAAAAAATGGCCAGATTCTTTTCCCTGCTTTGAATTTGAAAAAGCAGGAAAATTTGTGTTGTGATAATTGAGTCTTTGCACTTTTTTCTGTATGCAGTATCTTGGTTGATTTTTATCTTAGTATGTGTGACACAAGCTAGACTATATAAGGCTACAATTTGATTAAACTTGGTCAAATGGTCTTTTTTTGCAGATAGAGCTGATTATAGGGCATATGGAAGTCAGAAGACTTCCAGTTACAGACCTTGAAATAAATTGGAACAGAGAGTTTTGGATGTGAAAGATGGGTGCAGAAGATAAATATTTTCTGTAGATGACTTAAATTTAGAATATAAAACCTTCTGGAGGCTGTGAGAGTCAGAAAGTGAAGCTGGAGCAAAACTGATTTAGTAACATAATCATATAGTTTTTTTCCAATTTGTTTCTCCCTACTTCTGTCTATACTTTATAGCAGTATCAGTAGCATACAGGATATGTAATGTGGGTGACTTCACGTTTTGGGAATAACTTTACTTATTTCTGCATTCATAATAATTAAGTCTAGATGAGCAGAAGTTTTTTGCTTTTGCCAACAACTGTGGACTTTTTGGGCAAGAGCCCAGTATTTTATAGGTTCATTGCAAAAGCTTTGTACCATGCATAATAAAATTGCTGCCTTCTCTGAAGGTGATGCTGTGTGCACAAGTTTAAGTTGTCTAATCTGGAGAACAATCTTTTCGGTTTTGTGTTGATTTGGTATTTGAATATAGTATGGAGTTCTTTGCCAAAGTTCAGTTCTGCTCTCTTGTAAGGCATGAATTTGGGCAGATTCAGGTAGACTGGAAGTAGGGAGGGAAATTACATTAAGCAGTGGCTTAGAATAATTTGAGATTTTGCAATTCTTCAGAAGTTAGGAACGTCCTGAGTTTAAATGCTACATATACCAAATCTGAAAAGTCAGAAAGATTTTTCTATCTTCATTTTTAACTTAGTAAAACCATTGGTCAACATTTTATAACCTCGTTCATGTCCTATACAGAAGGATGTTAAAGCTGAAATCATAGAATAGTTTGGGTTGGAAGGGACCTTCAAAGCTCATCTAGTCCAACCCCCTTGCAATGAGCAGGGACATCTTCAACTAGATCAGTTTGCTCAGAGCCCCGTCCAGCCTGGCCTGGAATGTCTCCAGGGATGGGGCATCTACCACCTCTCTGGGCAACCTGTCCCAGTGTTTCACCAGCCTCATTGTAAAAAAATTTCTTCTTCATGTCTCTGAAACCAAAATAGTTTTATCTGTCCAAAAATTAATCAATGTTTGGAAATTAAGGCATAATTTCCCGAGTACAGTTGTATCAGAAGCATGGAATCGGTGTACTAGTAGTGGAGGGCGGTTAGTCATGAAACTTCAAAAACAACATCTTTGGAGATTCACCAGTATACATTCATTGTTCATTACAGGTAAAGATACAATGCCAATCTTTTTTCTGTTCTGTGATGGTGTTCTACAGAGTTGGTTCCTTCCTCATGACAGACTGACATTTTTCTCTTAAGTTTACGTCCAGTGGCCAAAGACTTTGGTATTAGTATCATTAGCTTGCTGAATGTCCTTTGGTTAACTCAATTTTGCACTTAAGAATAAAAGAAATATCCTGACTGATCAGACCCCAACTCTGTAGAGTCTAGTGTTCTGCCCCTGGCGGTGGCAATTGCCGATGCCACTTTCTGTGATCCACCGCCCTCATAACCTCGTCATGGATCTGATGCCCAGGACTTTGTGTAATCCTTTCTGAACTTGATGGGTTTGTGAAGTGCGGGACAGTTGTGCATGTGAGTGATTCTGAGAGCTTGGATTAATTGCTTGAAGATGCTTGAAGAATGTATGCTACGCTTTCTTGTTCCTTGAACCTTCCTTGAACCACCTCAGTGGTCAAATATTCATCTTCCACTCCACAACCTATAAGACAGAGAACTGAACCAATAGGCATGTTGCAGCAGTATTATTAATGTAATTACTACCACTGCTACTTTTTTTCTTAGTAACCAACCGATTCAGTCTCAGTGGACAGTCAGTAAGAGGACACAAGGCAGGAAAGTGTGTCTATAGGACAAGAAAGGCTTGCGTTGGATTGGGATTTTCTTTTTCTAAATATTTCAAATGTACGTCTTCCTGTGTTTAAACTCAGAATTTTATTCTGAACAACTTCAGCTGGGTTTTAAGGACAGAAACTTTAACTGCAGCACATGCCTTGGGAATGGCTCAAAGCTGTTCTCTGACACCAGTGCATTCTTCCCTGCCCCTGAATTCAAATGTAAGTCAAAAAGAATAGTGGCTAAGGGTGTACAGGTTGCATCTGTGTGTCCAGATGAACATCTTGCATTAAAATTTAGGGAGAGAATGTCAGAAAATGAAACAAAATGAATTGCACTTCCAAAATATTTCAGAAGAACAAAGCTAACATTATTATGTTGGCCTTTTATTTTAAAATTATGGCTTTGGGGACCACATAATTGGGGAATGAAGGCCCTTTTTAACTTACCTGTTTTAATGTAGCATCTTTGAGATTAACGTTAAAATGACCTTCGGAAGAGAAACAACAGATGGAATATGCAGAGTAGGAGGAAGAGCGGGTAACCAATGGGTCATAGCAGAGTGTGCTTGGTGTGGATGGCACTGGTTGTCGTCTAAAGGGTGGCTTAGAGTATGTCATCAAAGGCTGTGTACACAGTGGCTGGCAGAAAGGCTGATTTGAACCAGATCTTGGACAGATGAAAAATTTCTAAATTTTTAAGCTATGGGCATGCAAGAGTAGTTTTTTTAAATTGTATGCGCCATGCTGTGGAACTTGCAATCTTACTGTGATGGGTGGGTGAGGGCTGGAGTCTAACATAGAAATGCTGTTAACTGTTTTACAGAAGATTACAGCTGATATTATCCTCATTTACTGTTTCCACCAGATAGTGAAAGGGTCTTTCAACACAAATTTGTTGAAACATGTTCCATTAATATTAGGTCGTACTTGTTCTCCTCCCTCTTCCTCCTCTGCAAGGCTATGATACAACTCAAAATGCCCTTACAGGGTATTTAGCTGATGTATGATAAGTATTTCAGAAATCTTTGTTGTTTAATAGGCATAGTCTTAGCTTACTTTATCTTGGGCAACTTGCTTGTTTTAATCCTGCCTGTTTGTCTTTGAAGATACCAAAATCTGTTTGTGTGGTTTTTTGTGGTTTTTGTTTTGAATATTGAATTTGCAATGGTATTGGAAACACTAGAAGCTAGTCTCATTTTGAAGGGATTCTATCATGGTGGTTTAAAAAAATATCCAAAAAAGATTGACTGAATTGGACAGCTGGCTCATAATATACTTGTGATGACTTAAAAGTTGTGAATAAAAATTCCAGTTTACCAAGCAGTTTAGAGAAAACAGTACATGCAAGCATCATTTTAGTTCTGCAGTAAATTAGTAAAAAATTTCAATTCACACAATTTCTACTGGAAATTCCATTTGTATTTAATTGTTGTCAGGGCAGATATATTTAGTTTATCCACAAGGTGAAATCTAGCTTCATAGTTTTACTTACTATTGCTGAACACCTATTGTTAAGTCATGAGACCTGCAGTTTAAACAGCCCTTTTAAGATGAAAGAAGTTTTTTCAGCAGATGGGTTGAAGTGGGTTGGTTGTTTTGTTTTAAACTGAGTAACCTCTAGAGGTCTTCTCTAGCTCCACCACTAATACGTTCACTTTGTTAACCGAAGATAGTATAAATAGAATTCTTCCTGAAAGAACAAGATAAAACAGAACTGATTTTAACCTGGAATATCTGCATGTAATGTGTGGGATGGAGGGAATCTTTATTTGGAATTACGTATCAAAATTCTCTGGAAAAAAGCGGGGCTTTAAATTAAAGAGTTGTGCATCAGAGTAAAAATTGTATTGTCAAGAGAAACTTAAGTTTTAATTTTTTATCTTCAGTGTTCGCCATGGCCTGATACTCCTACAACATTTGTAAACAACAGTCCTACTCCTGCTCCAACTTTTACCTCTGCTCAACATAATACCTACAGTGTCCCAGACAGGTAGGTTTCTTTTCTGTAACCTAATTAAAGGTAACATTTTAAAATCAGGCTTATTCAGAAGCGCTTTCTGAGTAAATCCAACTGTTTTCAGGTTCCACTGGGGAATGAGAGATTGTTTTGACCTATATATTTATTTTAGAGTTTGACATGTGCGTCATGTGATGCATTTATGACGTAATTACTTCCACTTCAACATTTTTCCTTTTTACTATACACTGTTGGAAACTCTTCTTGTTGTCTTTTGTCGTATAGCAGATACTTTCTCTTTTAACTGTTCTCATTTAGTCCTTGTCTATGGAAACTGTTTAGCTTTTTTCAGAAGAACAGTTTTTGTTCCCCTTATACACAGTTAATATAATTTGCAAGGAAAAAACCCACCAATAATCTTCACAAGCTTTTCAACAGAAAACTGTAGTAGTAAACACACTTTGTACTGAGGCATTATTTAAACTACTGTAATCAAACTTGAGTGATCAAGGAATGATTTACAGTGGTATTGTCTGGTCTATGTGCCTTTGTTTTGTCTGCTTTGTATTTTACTACCTCTCCCTCAGTCACCCTTTAAGGCAGGTAAGTGTCTGTGTAAGCGCCCGTGAGTGTTGGGAAAGCTGCTTCTTCAGTTGATAAAGAATACATAGAATAGGAACCAGACAACTTGCAAATATAACTGTGATGATCTTTTTCTTGGGTTTAAGTTAAGTTTCACTCTATGCAGTGTTTAACTTGTCTTTCAACAGTGATATTTATTGTTTGGGGAATTTCAAGTTATTTTTCAGCAATGCTTGAATATTTTGCTTAATAAAATTCTATTAATGCTTTTTTTTTTTTTTTAAATCTATAGCAATTCTTCCTCCCCAAATCATCAAGGAGATGGAACCTCTCAAGGGTCTGGAGATGTGAGTGTTTGCTTTGTATATTTGTGTCAGAACATTTGATTTATATATACCTTGATATTAATAGGTACTGGGGAAATGTTTAACTGAGGAAGTTTTTTAATGGCTTGGGTTTGTTGTTTCTTGTTTTGTTTTTATATCCAAATTATCATATCCAATCTTGTTTCTTACAGCAGCTTCATCCTTCAGCCACAATCCAGGAAACTCAGCAATGGTTGCTCAAGCATAGGTTCTCTACCTATACAAGGCTTTTTTCAAATTTCTCAGGTATCGTTTACTTTTTTGTTTAGAGTTTTTGTGTTAGTGAGCAAGTTTTGTGGGGGAAAATAGTTCTCTAAAAACAATACGCTTCAATATTTATTGTCATTTACTAACTTGTGTATTAAATGTTCAGTTTGCATTGCAAGGCATTTTTTTCTAGTTGCATTGTGCACAAATTCACCCTAACACCCAGAAGTTAATCTGAGGTTGGTTTGTTTGTTTGTTTTTTCCTGTGATAGTTCACAAAATCTTTTTAACCTTGATAAGTCTTTTGAGAAAAATGAATTAATTTGGGAAGTCAGACCAGCAGGCTGTCTATTGTGCTGTGCTGTTTCCTAATGGCAGCTGGTATGCAATCATCTTGAAGAAAGTGCAAGATATTGCTGACATCCACCCCATGTTAGATCTTTTCTCTGGAGTTAAATGTAACTGTAGTATAGGAAACTTTCATCCTTCCAAACTCTCAAGCTGTGAATAGTCATTCACAGAAATGGCAAATTATTTTTTGTATCGAACTTTGCTTCGATGCCATTTAACAGGAGGATTCATTTACCTACATGTATTTTTGTCGTAATTTTTTTCGTTTTAACAGAATGTCTGATTTTTCTTCCTTACATGTGTGTCAGTGTAGTTTCCACTCTAAGTATGGAAGCAAGAAACGGCAACAGATGCGCCCTGTGGGGCTGTGTTTTGCTGTTTGCTTCTTTAATCTTTCATGTCATTGTGCAAAGGGTGGGATGACACAGTACACACCATGAGTAACATTCCACCTGTTCCTTGGTAAAATGTGGTGCGGATAATTTGAAGATCCCTGCTCTCAGGCCGAGCTCACGCTTCTGCCAGAATTCTGTTTGTACCAGGGGTCTTCCTTGGTTGCGATTGTGTTTCTCTAACTCTGTCTAATAAGGACAGCAGCCCCAAGTACAGATACTCTAATGCGGCATTCTTGAAATCTGTCTTTTCTCCAGCTAGTTAATTCTGTTCGCAGATGCCTCATGTTTTCTACCTAAAATTCATACTGTTTTCTGCTAGGATAATACAGGTTCTGAGAAATAATCTCACATTCAGCCTTTCTGAACAAGCTGTGAAAGTGTCATCCGACCCTGAGAAGTTAAGTTCTGCAGTCTCACTGGTGAATGAGCCAATATTTTGCAGTAACTTCCTCAGCAAACCATATGGAAACATGGCGTTGATAGAAATTATTTAGGTATAGTTCTGGTGACATCAATATAGGCAGCAATAAATAAGATTTTGTAAGCTGCTGCCAATAACACTACAGTAATACAATAAAAATAACTAAAATTTTGAGATTCCCCCAGGGGTCCACGATATTTTCCTGTGCACGGGCAATATGGCTCCTCCAAATAAAAACTGACCAGACCTTGAGATGCTGGTGAGGCCTCTGGAAAACCTGCAGTTTTGGCACATAAGAACATGATTTCTGTGAGAGAAAACAGACCACATATATAATGTTTAAGACCCATGTGGCACCACTAGTTATCTCAGCAATAAATCGATGCCATCCTGGGTTTCCCTCCTCAGGGCGGCTCAGTACACCTTGTAGTAAAGCAACCTGTCGTCGTACATCGGTGGGCAGCGCTGCCGCCAGCTGCCCTGCAACCATCAGCATCTACCAGCACATCCAGATTGACATGTCAGGGCTCCTTAGCTAATCAGTGACTTGATGATTTTATTTTAAATACCGTGGGCCTAATGGAAAAGCACAACATTTTCTAGTCAACCTTTGTGAGATTGGAAATGGACCTTTTATTCTGCTCATTAGTTTTTAATCTGTGCTGCTTGTGTTGTGATTGCTAAGCTTTCAATAAAATTTAGTACTGAATTTCTGACAAAGATCCTTGGAAAACTGTTAAAGTGGTTCTTCTATTTAATTATTATCTTTATATGTTTATAGAAGTCAAATACTAGCCAGCAGATAGATTTTCTTTGAAGCGAGACGTGTAGTGTAGCTTTTAATTATACTACTTCAGGTGTGATTTTATTATTATTATTATTATTATAGTACTGTAGGGGTATGATGACAAATTATTTTTACTGTATTTCACCTATGCATTCCTAGATCATCTGTGGAGTGTTTTCACAAAGTCTGACTTTTTTTTTTTTTCTTGTGCTCTCACTCATCTATTACAGTGACTGATTTTTTCAGACTGTTGTTTTCCTTGTTGACACTCATGCTGCTTCTAAGAAGCATGCTTCCTTCCATTTTGTGTTTAGATCTGCATAGTATCTTTTATTGATGCTTCATTTTCTAAAGTAAATGTTCTGGGAAGCAGCTGTTTTCACAGCTCATTCAGTCCTAGGAACATTTAAAAACAAATAAAAACTTGCTTTTGGATGGAAGTATCCCACATTCACCCAGTAGGCTGCTGATGGACTCATTTGACCACACTGATTCAGTTGTGCCAGCCTTTAGCAGTATCTTCTATAATTAAGAGCATCGTAATAGCTTAAGTGCATAGAGGATACGATGTATTAATTGAATCATAGAACAGTTTGGGTTGGAAGGGACCTTCAAAGCTCATTTAGTCCAACCCCCTGCAATGAACAGGGACATCTTCAACTAGATCAGGTTGCTCAGAGCCCCGTCCAGCCTGGCCTGGAATGTCTCCAGGGATGGGGCATCTACCACCACTCTGGGCAACCTGTCCCAGTGTTTCACCAGCCTCATTGACCAGCCTCATTGTATTATAAAAAATTTCTCCTTTATGTCTAGCCTGAATCTCCCCTCCTTTAGTTTACAACAGGACAAGGGGTAATTGTTTTAACATACCCTTCTAAAAAGTGTGTCCCCATCTTTCTTATAAGCCCCCTTTAAGTACTGAAAGGCTGCAATAAGGTCTCCCCAGAGCCTTCTCTTCTCCAGGCTGAACAGCCCCAACTCTCTCAGCCTGTCCTCACAGCAGAGCTGTTCCAGCCCTCTCATCATTTTTGCCGCCTCCTCTGGATCCCCTAGAATGATTCCTTGAGTGAGAAACCATCGAATATCTTCACTCTGTATTTTGCATTGGTTTAAAATATGCTCACCTGGGTGTCAGTTAAAACATTAAGTCATTTAAGCCATTATCTGGATATAGAGCAGTCATCTGTCCCTACAGAAATTGTGTGCCTTCCAGACTTTGTACATTTTCAAAGAAGTGAGCACCATCAAGGGAAACCAACCACCTTTGAAAAATGGGTCGCTTTTTCTCAGTGCTAGCTAGTGCCTACTCTAAATTTTACTTGTTTGCATTTGCGGGATTCCATTTTTATAATGGTAGAGTTTGTTATTCTTTGTTTAAATGAACATGCGATTTATTTTTAAAAGTACAGATGTTCTAAAAGAATCTTCATAAAATCCTTCTGTGTTTCTCCAGGTGCTGATTTATTAAAGCTGACAAGAGAGGATCTGGTACAAATCTGTGGTCCAGCCGATGGAATTCGGCTATACAATGCACTGAAATCCAGGTAATACGTTGAGTGTGAGGTTGAGTGCGGTTTGTTCTGTCCTTTACTAGAATCCCCTGTCCTTAGAACTGGGAGATCTGGGAAGGTCAGTGTGGGGATGGGCCTCAATGTCTGCGAGAGCTGTCTCAGGAACTGGCAGCAGCGTGTTTCAGAAGAGCCTCCTGTGTTCGCCTTTAGGGCAGAGCCCAGATGAGGTGCTGGCACTGACCTGTCCAAAGGCAGCCCATGAGACTGGTACCAGTGCAGTTGGGCACTGCCAGTTTGTTGGCAAGACACAAAACTTCTCATTTACGGGAGCCAAGAACAACCCCCAGCTGAGGCCTTTTGAGATTATGAGTGTTGCGTGTGAACAGACAGCGTCCCAGCTGACATGTCTGATTCTGACCAAAATGGGTATTCGTTACCATTGACCTTCGTAAGAATTGTCATTGTCACTCAGATAGTTACGTTCCAGGATTCCAACAAGCAGCGTCTTGATGAACTCGGAATTGATTGTAATTTTGTTAGAATCCAGTAGCATCTGAGAGACCGCTTACCATTATATTAATTTTTAATTTTTTTTATCAGTTGAGAGAAAACATTTCAAGTATACTATTAGCATAACAAATCTACATTTGTGGCATATCACCTTCCATATTTCCAGGGCAAGTAACCTTTTCTCTGATGTGTGATTTCTTTGAATTGCAGGTCTGTTAGGCCCCGTTTAACAATCTATGTCTGTCAGGAGCCATTAAGGAGCATTCAACTGGAAAGACAAGATGCAGGCAACGGGGACAGCAACAATGGTGCAATATATGGTATGGCGCATAGAGGTCTCTCAGCATATCATTCCTGTGTCTTAATGTCTAAAACAAGATAGATGGGAAGGAAAAAAGAATAGTGAAGAGGCTGAATTTCTTTTTCTGGTGTGCAGAGAAAACCATGGAAAGTTATATGTAGAACAACATTGCTATTTTAACACTGCAGGAGATGAAAAGACTGTTGAAACCTCTCAAGGTTAAATCATTGCTTTTTTTTTTTTTCCAGTTCCTTGATAAACCTAACTCTAGTTACATGGTAATTAAGGAGCTCTCAGATGTGCTATGTTGTTACAGCCAAGGTATTAACTGGATAAATGTAGGTGCATGTAAAAGCTACGTACAAATAAAACACTTTGATTATTTCCCGTTTTTCAGTCAGGTTTTGCTGTGCGACTGAACTAAACTGTGTAGAGCTTAGGCAAGGAAAAACAAGCGAGCAGTCTACGGGCTCATGATTTTAGTATTATTCTCCTGAGAGATAGCTGATGTTTCAACACAGATGGAAACTTAGTACTTAATTGTAAATTCATGTCGATCTTACATTTAAGAGAATGGAGCTGTTTGGAATTATTCTTTTCTTGCTCTTGGCTTTGAGTGAAGAGACCTCCCTGCCCAACCAACTGAAATGTGCACTGGCTGCTGCTGTAATAGTAGTTGTGTATTTTCCATGCAAGAATTGAGGCAGAGGAGGATCTGTAAATAGGATACTGTCTCTGTGAAATACATCTTTTCCCTCTGGATATCTTCAGTCTTCAGTTTGGGACAGAAGAATGTGCAAACATTGACCAGCCGAGGGCTTCTAGCACTATTAAATAAAACTATAGAGCTGTAGCTATAGCATCAAACCAAACAGCTACTTTGTCTTACCATTCTGTTTGTGGTGTTGTATTTCCCCCCCGCCACCCTTCGCTCAGAGGTGATTGGTAGGAAATTTATTCAGACAGTTGAAAAAGGCTTTCTTTACCAAAAAAAAAAAAAATCTACATCCCTTCTCAAAGCAACAGTATAGTAGTGTAAGTCAAGCATATTACCTGCTTGAGACGGTCCAAAACTACTTCCAAAGTCATCATTAGGTGAGTCTTAAAGATGCATTTCAGTCTGTTCGACATGACTGTGCCTTTTGGTGCAGGATACAGGAAAAAATACGGAATTTGCTTTCAGTATCAGATCAAGTAGAAGCCTCCCCCTTGTCAGAGAGGTCGTGCTCCTGTCTTTACCCTGAAGGAAAAGTCATGGCAGTTCATGCTGCTGAGAACAGGAGAGAGTAAAGGTTTCTGGCTTTTAAAATTTTTTAAAGCCAGAGTATAAACAAATTCCTTTTTTAAAAAATATAGTTATTTGTTATCAATTTGTATCGTGCTTATTTAAATATTTTTTTTCTTGTAGTTTATCATGCAATCTACTTAGAAGAAATGGCAGCCTCAGAAGTCACACGCAAGCTCGCTTTGGCATTTAATATTCCTTTGCATCAGATCAACCAGGTTTACAGACAGGGTCCCACAGGTATCCACATTCTTGTTAGTGACCAGGTAAGAAAATTTTATTTTCTTGACAAATTTTATTTATGAATTAAATAGAATAGAGAGGATTTTCTTATGCTTGCTTATGACTGGGGTTTTTTTTCTGTTTGATAATGCAAGCTAGTGTTTTCTGATGTTGAGAGTATTTTTTTCCTTTTCATTAAAATGAGCAGAGAGATCCTTTAAATGTCACTCTTCCTCTACCTGAATAAATTCCCATTATGAAAAGGGAAAGGCAACTGGTCTGTGTAGTTCTGAGATGCTGCAGTAATTACTTAGTATGTATTTACTTTGAACATGCCCAAAGGCAGGGAGTCTTTAAATACTGTAGAACTCGGCTTATTCAGGCATCTGCTACACATATTTAGAGTTCCAAAAACACAGCAAACAGTAACAGGCTCCCAGCTGGTTGTCACATGATTAACAAGCAGTATTATGACAGTAATGTATTTTAATTTGATTTGCTATATTCTTGTCATTTGCTGAATAAAGCCAAAAATACGCAATTGCTTATTTAAAAGCCTGTGTTTCATATGTGATGTATTTATTTTTCGCATTGGTCGTGCTCAAGAGCGTTTCAAAACTTTTTTTTTTTTGTAGATGGTTCAAAACTTTCAAGATGAGAGTTGTTTCTTATTCACCATGATAAAAGGTACAGTGTCTTTTCTGACAGTCTAAAACACAATTGTTGATTCTACCAGGGCACCTTCTGTAAAGCAGAATATTGTTGTAGTAAAACTTCCCCAAGCAAAGAGTAACAGCAAATCTACTGAAGGCTGACTTGCAAATAAAATAAAGAAAATAAATCTGCATACATTAGTGGCAGAAAATATGCACAAGTTCTTCCTCTTGTAGCCAGACCTTTCAGGCTCTGCGTAGCACCTCAGTCGTTTCTCCACGCTTTCAGTTCAGAACCAGCGTGGTGCTCAGTAACAAACCTCCTTTAAAATTCAGTCAACCGTCACTGAACAGTGCTTGCTGTTAGTCATTGGTGAGAGTGAAGTTTCAAAATAATAAAAAAAAAAATTTAAAAATATCCTGGCAGTAGTACCTCTGAAGTTCAGAAACCTAATAACTGGGTCACGATAGTTGGCAGAACCAAGTAAAAAATTCTCCAAGTATAATAACCTTCAGTAGGCTGTTGTTGTAGACAGGATGTGGCTGTTCTGCTGGGCAGACTGCGGCATGTTTCCTCTGCCTAACAAAGACTCATAAGGCTGGGGTTTAGCAGCGACTCGTAAACTCAAACAGGAACAAACTCCTCCACCCCTGTGCTGTCAAATAGGTGGAATGCTTGTAATTGTACGGATGCAGTTGCACTGGGATACAGCCAACCTGAGTCCATAAACGTTCACGTTTCTGTAATATGAGTCTCCCTTTTGAACACAAGGTGTTTCAGGTGAATGTCACACTTCCTTAGGAGTCCAGTTTCTTTCTGGTAGAAGCTGCCAGGAAGTTGCTGTCATCATTGACAAGTTTGACTCTGCAAATTTTACCTAGAGAAACCGTCCCAGCTCTGAGGATCCCATTACAAATTGTTCATCATAACATTTCTGTTCAGCACAAGTAGGAAATTTTTAAAAGCTACGTTTTTGCTGTAGATGAGCTGTATTTTTCAAGTCTGCTTTGCTGAATCAACATCCTAATTTGAAACTAATTGTTTTGTGTAGCATAAAATGTTTGCATGGTCAGCAATTGTTAGAGACCTGTTTATCTCAGGTGTTAAGCCTTTGGTGGTACTGCCAGCTTCTAAACATAAACACCACAGGTTTTTGTTGGTTTTTTTTAACACTCTCATTTGTTTTTCTAGTTTAAGGCTGAGCATCACAAAATAGGTTATTAAAAACATACACTAAGGATTTATTGGTCTTGCAGAAGTTAAGTGCCTTCTATGATACTGTCACTGTCCAATGAGGTGCGTTTAATGAGTACTAGGAAGAGCTCAGAAATAACTGGAAACCAAAGAGATTTTTGAAAGTTATTCTTCAAGTGCTTAGTCTGAATAGGAGGTTACTGATATTTCACATTTCAAGTTTAATATTTTGTAATAGTAATAAACCTCTTCTACACAGTAAAAAAACAAGTCCATACCTAGATGTGTTGGTGTGTTGCCTAGTGTGTTTATGGTTCTGTTTATGAAAGACTGACACTTGCTTATTTTTCAGCTGAAAATGGTGAAGGCTTCCATATAATTTTGAAATGACGTCACACAATTGCTAGACTGATACTCCAGCGCAGAATGAAGTCCTGCCTAAAGATTATGAAGATCATCCAAAACCTTAGGATCTAACTTCACCGTATGTTTCATATTGAAAACACAAAATGACCTTTCTAATGAGCTGTTTGAGAGGTGAACTTTCTTATCACTGCCATAGCTAAGTGTCCTCATGAGAGGTATAACGCCACGACAGCTGACGTACAGGCATGCAAGACAACGTAAGCAAAGGTGCTTGCCCTTTACCGAAATAAGGCAAATTATGGCCAGTAGATACAGTTTCTAGAAGCAAAGCCCTGTTGCTTTTCTATTCTCTGTATCCAGTTGGAGATGAATGTAAACTCATTTTGGGGCATTTACCTTTCTGTGCCAGTTTGTCTGTTACTTGCTTGTACCTTAACGCTGGTTTTATTTTTTTGACGTTAGCAGAGCACATATTAATCTGTGTGGAGATGAGTAGTTAAGCTGATCGTGATCAGGTTGTTGAGAGTAAAGCTGTCAAAACAGCTTCCCATGTAAATTGTGTATAAGAGTGTATGTAAGAAGTGTAAATGCCAGGACAGGGCTTTGAAGAAGCCCTAGACAGATGCAATATATGCATGCAGCAAACTGCATTATCAGTAGTACCTTCTTGGAGGGATTAATATAAATCCCATGGGGTACCAAGTAATTGTGTTTTGCTTTAACAAATCTAATGGAAAAGAATTGCCTATGCATCCTTTATGTTTAGTTTCCTTGGTTCTCTGTGGGGAACTGCTGCAGTTTAACTCTTTGCTTGTAAAATTGTGGGTTTAAAAAATACTAGCAGCGAGAGGTGGATTTTTATGATTTAGTGGAATTATGCTGATGAGGGAAGATGACCCATGGGCACCATGGGGCTCGCGTAGCTTTCAGCAACATCAAATAAATTGCTTATGAAACACTAAAGATACACCATTTTAGTCTCCTTGCCAGCAGGTGGATGCCTTGCTGTAGTTGCTCTTCTGGACAATTATCTCACCTTTCTGTTGACCTTTCTTTGCCCTCTGATCCATACTGTACAGCTGTTACAGTGCCTCTTCCACATGACCAAATATTTACTTTTCTTTGAAACAGGCAATGTGCTTTTTCAATATTTTGGCTATTTCTTGTAAAGACACAGCAGAGCATTTCCTAGGTTAACATGAAGTTTCAACTGGTTAGGTACTTAGAGGGGAATATTTCAGGCAGTATTAAGTGACAGCTCCATACTTGTCATTTTGTGCCTTTGAAAAGTTCCACCTTAATCTCTGTCTTAAGAGCTTGGGAATAGTTTGCTTTTTTTTGCTGCAGTGTTCGCTGTAAACAACTACTACAGCATGTAAAAAAGCAACTTTGATATTTTCATTCCCTCTTTCATGACTGGCTCAAGTGCTTAGCAGAAAAGCTTCTGAAAGCTGTAGCATTTTGAAAGCTTAAATTCATCAAAGCTAGAGTTTCTTTCCTATTTTTGTTTTTTCTGCACTGAAAGTAAAATTTTATGTACTTAAATGTTTCTGCCTATAAGTTGTTCATCTTTGGGTATTGTTTGGTCCTAGTATTTTCTTGAACTGACACTTGTGTCTTTTCAGCTCACACGGTATTCAAATCCAAATGTTTTATAAAAGTGGAAAAATCCTTGATTGGAAAGTATCCAAGTATCTAATTTTAAAGAATATTGAAAGTTGTACAGTAGTTTGTCCAGCTCACTTGAAATTGGAGTTAAATTATGGCACCAGCAAATTGCTTTTGTTTTTTAATAAGATGTACACATTTCAATTTAAGTATAATAAATGTTTTTCAATAATTTTGTAAATGTGCTTTCTTTTTGTTTACTTTTTCCCCCCCACTTACATTAGAGATACTTTTGTTGTTAAGATTTAGACTAACTGCAGGACCTACCCCAGCCATAGTGGTAGGTAAATGTGCACACACAGATCTTCTGCTTCTCACAGAAAACTTGGTTAACATTGAAATAATTGAAACAAATTCAAATTTGACAACAGCTGATTGTATATTTAAGTGTCCTATATCAGAGTAGGTTCCATTTGGTTTTGTACATCTTTAATGCAATAGACATACAAGGTTCAATATGGTCTTAGAAAAAAAAAAGCCAACAAAAGGCAACACATCTTGACACACTGGTACCAATGACTTCCCTGGTACAGTTGAGAATAAAATCTGCTTAAAATGCTCTGTTACAGCAGTATCCTAACAGAGCTCTAAGGATGATCCCAACAACACTCCTCCACCACTGAGCAAAACAAGCCCTGATTGGCTTATTTTAGTAGTAGTAAAGAAATCCACGTACTGCACTGGTATCTTTAATTTATCCTGTAGGTTGAGATCTTAATTTACTGTCCCCACTGTCTGTGAATGTGTGAAGCGTGAACACAGCTGCTGCTGGCCATGAAAGTCTCTTAATGTTCACATGCCTTTTAAAAAGTAGCTTAAAATTTTGATGGGGGGGAAAGTGCAGTACTATCCAGTAGTAGCTTCTCCAACTGCTTTTTAAAGCCAGTATTTCTGTTAATTTTCAGTAAACACAGAGGCCCTGAACTCTTAAAACATCCACACACACACAATCAATCTTACACAAAAACGCTTTCTGAGCTGTTGGGTAGTTTATCACAGATAATTAAGTTGCTTAATATAAAAAAATTTAACTGTCTAGCACTGAAAACCTAAGGATGAAAACATGGCCTTAAGAGTTAATACATAGATTTTATTATCATTCAGAAGTTGACAGCTTCTTAAATAACCCAAATGTGAAGAGTTTGGCTTTCTACACTTGAAAACCACAGGTTTGGTTTGGTTCAACTTTTGCCTACAGATTTGCCCATGTGCTTGCTGTGTCCCTAAAACAGGTGGGACAAACAGCTTGAATTGAATTCCTCATTCCATTGTAGTTCCTGTAACAACCTGGTTTCCATTCTTCATCTGCAGGGAGGTGTGACTGATACACCCCCCACTTCCTAGGACCCCTGCAGCCTCCCCCGCAACCCGAGGAGCTGACAGAGCGCGCAGGGCGAGCGGTACCGTGAGCACCGTGTAGGAGCGCGGCAGCCGCTTGCAGTTGCGTGCACGAGCTCTGCTGCAGTGGAGTTCTCACCCCTTTTAAAGGCTGATGGCATCGGGCATGAAATGTGCTTCAGTGCTGGGCAAGCTGTACACTACCACAGAGCTCAACTGAACCAAGTTCAAAAACTTGAAAAGTATTTCTATTTACGTAGTTATCTTGAGGTACTATCTTTTGACATTAGCTATTATATTCTGTTATGTAATTAAATACAAAGCTGAATCATGACAAAGTATAAGCTGTTTTGCTGTAAGAGCTCATGATTACCTTGCAGTTTTGGTCAACATCTGCTAAAGTCAATTTGTCCTTAAACCTGGTATTTAATCTGTCGTGTATATTACAGAATGGCAGGTTCAGTTCCTTGGTGGGCCAGACTTGAGCCCTACGTTACGTTAGAACTTCACACTGAACAGTGCTTACAAATGCAAATGAACTTCCAAGTTTAGTGAACTTTCACCAAGTAGCTGCTATGCTGAAATGCCCCCACATTTTACATGGTACTTCAGTTCTCATGCCAACAGAAGGAAGGAGTTACTAATGCAAACCGAAGCATCACCAACTTAATCCACAGCTGCACATTACATTAAAGATTTTTACCTGGAAAAAAAAAAATGCTTTTCTTGTCACAAAACTGGATGACCAAACATCACCATTAGGACTGTCAGGAAACCGACTCCTTCCACTGACTTGCAGTCCCACGGTTTTCTTCAGCAACAACAACATTTTCTGTGTGGTTGCACTTACTGTCAAAGAATAATACAGCATCTGCAGAGGCGCTGCCCGCTCCCTCCCACTGAGGGAGGGGGTGTGACTGGAGCAAAGTAAGCATGGACTTTCACATGAGGTAGATGAGCCTGCAGATGAAAAGCATGCGTTATAATGGGAGAGAAATAAACAGAACTAGTAAAAAGAAGCAGAACACCTCAATTACTGCCAATAAGTCTGCGCTCATTAAGGCTGGGCAGCTAAAAAGAAGGCATCTGTACGTAACGTGGTACTATCCAGGGTGTTTCTCCTGACACGTAGTTCCCGTGTTGCAACCCGCTAAGGCACAGTGATGCCTGGGCACACTCACCTGCTCAGGGTTCCCACTTATTTCCCAATAAAGCAGCGATCAGCCCAGAGAGCTCCCTGTCACAAGGGGCACTTGTTCTGCTGCAGGAGAGAGATGGACCCCTGGCTCCCAAAAAAAGACTTGCCTGTATTTTATCTCCTATATTCCCTGCTTCTCTCATCCTAGCAAGCAGCATGGAATAGAACAGGGCATCTGCACTCAGGATGAGCGTTCCAATTCCAGAAGTGTTTGGATGCAGATCTGGGACACGAAGCTGCAGACAAGTTTAACAGTAAGGCTGAAACACTGCTGCCTGCCCTGGCAGGCGGTCCCTGACCTAATGGAGGACATACACAGAGGGAAAGAGCTCATGGCTGGATTCCAGGGGCTAACCATTAACTGAAATCTCTATGCAGGTGTTTTGATATTGGCTCTGTACGTTAATGTATGTTTTCAGAGAGATTAAGAATGCCACCACACAATCCTAAAAACATAGAAGCCTCTCTTTGAAAAAAATACAGTAAGCAGAAGATCATCATTCCAACAACAAAAGTGTCATGAGTTATAAACTGAATTAGATGATTATTACTGCCCATATAAAAAAAAAAAAGCTATGTTTTGTCCCTAGAGATGGGACCCTAACACAATGATATTCAGACTCTTTCTGTCCTCCCTTGCCTGGGACATCTGCAGGACTCATACAATCTCAACCAGCATCACCAGCTTGGGCATTCCCACCCAAACAAGTCAGCCAACACGTACTCTGATGCGCTTGATTCCAGCACGCGTGACTTGCTGACAGTCATACAGCTCAATTCTCTCCAGGTTGTGGCAGTTCTCCAGGTGTTCCAGGGTCACATCAGTGATGAGAAGACAGTTATCAAGCTCCAGTACCTGCAGCCTCTCGTGACCACACGTGCTGTTGCTCAGATGAAGAATCCCATCATCGGTGATCAATTCACAGTGAGATAAGCTCTAAAATGGAGAGGCAAACAGTTAATGACATCGCTCAGTCCTAAGTTACTCTATCCTCTAAAAATCAGAAATCCTCCTCAACCTCCTCCGTTCTCATGGTTAAACAGTTATAAAGAATATACAGCTGAAATCCAGAAGAGGAACAAAAGAAACAGGTCTACCTAACAAAACAAGAGCTGTGTATTTTTTCAAACTGGACTTCAAAACAAGTAGAATCCCACGCCACCACCAAACTCCACGGGCACCTTTGCTCTCTATAAATGTGGAAATTCTGCCCAATTGTCACACCCTCCATTACCGGTGGGTGCGCACAGCGCATGTGCTGTGCCGGAAACAGGAGACAACCATAAAGGTTGATCCAGAACGCACAGGAATAGATGAAGATCTACTGACAGGACTTCCTGTTCCGCAGCTACCGTGTTTCACACACACCACAAGACCATGCCTGTGTAAGTCCACATAAACAGAACAATCAGACCAGACTGATTTGCCAAATACTGATTTCAGGAAAACTGTGAGTGCTTAGCACCTTGGCCTGTACATAAAAGGAGTAATAAACATCTTGTGCAACTGCAGGAGCAGGTCTTTACTGCAACAGTCAGCATAATAAACCAAAAAATTCTGCTCCTTTTCAGCATATTTTTTCACTTCCTTGAATTTCAAAAGCATGGAAAAAGTTGCAGCATCTCAGGCAGTAGCACCACATAAAGCAGTTTCCTGGTTCCTTTAGGGAATTCATGACTTTTGGAGAAGTGTGCTGGTTTTGGCTGGGATAGATTTAATTTTCTTCCTAATAGCTGGCATAGCGCTGTGGTTCAGATTTAGTATGTTGTTAATACGCCGGTGTTTCAGTTGTTACTAAGCAATGTTTATACCAAGTTAAAGTCTTTTCTGCTCCTCACACCGCCCCACCAGCGAGTGGGCTGGGGGTGCACAAAAAGTGGGGAGAAGACACAGCTGGACAGCTGACCCCCCAACTGACCAAAGGGACATTCCATACCAGATGTCATGCTCAGTATATAAGTTGGGGGAAGAGGCAAGAAGGGGGGGACATTTGGAGTGACAGTGTTTGTCTTCCCAAGTAACAGTTAGATGTGATGGAGTACTGATTTCCTGGGGATGGCTGAACATCTGCCTGCCCGTGGGAAGTTGTGAATAAATCCCTTGTTTTGCTGTCCTGGTTTTGTTAAAAACAAGACCAGTTCTCTTTTAGTGAATTTTCCTTTCAGCTAAGTTTTTCTAAGTACCTTCTAAGTAACTGCATTTTTCTGAATTTAGCTACAAGGTTTTTGAGACACTGTTCGCTCTGGACTGATAAGATGACCAATGGAATGCAGAAGAAGCTCATGTTTAGATTTATTGCTATAACAAGCAAGGACTGATAAGATTTCACGCGTTCCACAAGTGAGAGGGGTGTATTTGCAAGAAGAGGCGGACAGGACAGGTGACCAAAACTGACCAACTGAGTATTCCAACCCATCCACTTCATACACCCTATAAAACAGGGAGATCACGAGGCTCTCGCTCTCTTCGACCGTGGCCAGCATCTGAAGAGGACCCTGCCTGTCATCCCTGCGAATCCCAGGCCTGGTTCCAGACCCTGCATCCCTGAATCCAGGCCCGGTTTGCTGTGAAGTCCCACTCAGGACTTCCGGGTGCCTGCCCTGCAGCTGCTGGAGTGACGCCAACTCCATATGGGGCAAAGCTGCTACCCCAAGATATTCAAGATTGGTTTTGTATATTTTGTATATTTTCTCTATTTATTAGTAGCATTAGTAAAGCCTTTAAAACTTTTACAACTTGCAAACTCTTTCTAACTTGAAGACTCTCTTCCTTTTCTTTCTATCACCTTTTATGGTGGGGGATTAACGGAGAACGTCTGCCACGGTTTATTGTTGCCTTGCAATTAAACCTTGACATTTGCTTTGCCTGTGCGTGTGGCATTTGCTTTACTTATTAAATGACTTCTCTCACTTTAACTTTTCCGATTCTCCCCCCCATCCCACTGGGGAGAGTGAGCGAGTGGCTGCGTGGTGCTGAGTGGCTGGCTGGGGTTAAACCACGACAGTCCTTTCACTCTCCACCCCTTATTCTATACCATTTACGTCATGCTCAGGTCTCACACTATCCAATACACTTTCACTATCCACCACTACCCTTCCCATCCTTAGATATAATACACAGATATCATTCCCTTGGTCTCTGGATCACCCCTGTGCAATGTCTGCAAACGTCCATAAATGTCCACAAAATGTCCATCGAGTTCATTTAGTCCATGACTTTGGGCTCCATCTGTTGTGGTGGTCACTCAGGACAGGAGAGATGGTGTATTGCGTGGAGTTAGTGGGCACCAAAGTCATAGCACCACACCAGCTACTAGGAAGAAAATTAACTCTATCCCATGCAAAACTAGGGCAGGAAGCAATGATGATGACAACAACAGGAAACAGACCTTCCTTGGAAGAGGCTTAAAAACCACCCCTCGTCACCAGTGAAATAAATTCTCCCAAGTCTTATGCCCTAGAAATGAGCAGGATGTATGAATTCTACTCATCTCACCCTGGGCTCTGAGGTAGCTCTTGGCTTTCTGCTCAACACTGTGTCTTGACTGTACTTGTACCCAAGTCTAATGGTGACTGGTTTTAAGTAGCATTTCCTTGCCACAAGATTTTTTCAAACAGCAACTGCTGAAGAAACACTTGCAGCCATCTAAAAATGCTTTTTAACTTGGCACAAGCTAACTAGCACTCGATATCTCCTGCCAGTCATCTGAATCAAACATGTACTGAGTGAAGGGAGGGGTTACATCACATCTACTTCTATTTCTATCAACTCTTCAAATCCTTAAGTTCTCTCCTAGAGGCACTTTATGTTCGTGTTCTGAGCATTCGATTTGGCTCACAGCCTAGAAACAATTGGCAGCTGCAGGGTTAAAGACCATTTAGAATAGACCTGCTGTTTCAAGGAAGGACAGGAGGTTATGGGAAGCAGTCTGCTCGCTAATTAAGAGTTTTCCATCCCAGGAAGTAAGCAGCTTATAAAATTCAGCTTTCCTGAGACACTGTATTTGGTACTGAAAGGACAATACAGGATGTACAGCTGAGTTCGCAGAACTTTGTAAAACAAATATGCTAAATGAGATGTACTTTGTATTATTTTTCTGACTTCATAAGTCTGTTCAAAAGTGTTAATAACAACAAATTGATTAAGATAATGACTTGAAATCTTCAGAGCAAAAAGATATGTTAACATAATTTTTTTTGTTAGCACACATTATCAAATGCTGTATATAAATCAAATACGGCATGATATACAGTGACAGGAAGAAACAGTACGATCAACATAACTGAAGAATTCAACTGTCTTCTCAACTACAGGAATATGAGTATTTCACAGTTTCTGTAATAATCTGAATGCACAAATGTTAAACACTTTCCCCAGAAATTACTTCTCAAGTCCAGTAACAAAGCACTTTTGTACTCTGATACTGATGAAGATAGAACAGCTGGTTATATTGGTCTAACAGCACTTTTGCTTATTTCCACTGTCCACTGAGTCTCCAAACACCAAGAAACAAATTCAAAGTTGATTTCTGCAACTTCAGAATATTTGTTTGAACTGCAAATATACCTAAACGGACGTCAAAGCACAGCCACACAAGACTTCACAGAATCATTAGCAGTACTTGATTTCACATTTGAAGTACCAAGATGAAGACCAAAGCTATCACACAGGGTATTTGGCACCTGCTCGTCTGTTCTTCCTTTCCCTGTTGTTCTCAGCCATCACTGTTCACTCACAATTTTTGAGTATATGTCCTTCCTACCCACAGGATATACACATCCGGAAAAAAAAAAAAAAAATCAATATTTCTGGTTCACTTAGAAAAGCGACATTATTTTAGCAATGCCACGCTTCCCTGTCTGTGAGGGTAACATACAAAGGCAAGCAATTTGGAGCACATTCTGAAAAATACTTGGAAATTATGAGGTTTTATGGTATGTCTGGTGAAGCACTGGCAGAACTGGTACAAAAGCTCTCTCGTGAGTCCTGGTTACAATTGGGATTACAAGACAAAAACGTATCTGTTGCAGAAGAACAGAAAGTGTCCCATGTAAATGTCTCCACATCTCCTGACAACTCTTGTTTGGCTTAACATAAAGAATTATGGTACAGAAACGAGGTCGGACAATTAATAAGCAAAAAATAAAAACCAACAACAATAAAAAAATAGTGAACAAGCTCCTTCTTAAAAGCCATCTCTCCTCATGGCACTACCTTAGTAACACTGGGTAACACTAATCATAACACAATTTAATTAATGAAGCCACAAACCTTCCTTTAATCCCATCTAAGAACAGATTATAAAGATCCATGTTCTCTCAGGTACATCTGAAGTAGTACACAACAAACCTACACTTATGGGACAACTGGCCCTAAATACATAAGCTCCTACCCTAAGGACAGTCTAGTAATTTTGGAGTACCTTGACCAAAGAACAGCCAAATTTATGTCACCTGAAATTGCTTCTGATGTTCTAAAAGATCTAAGCAACCACTCCCTCGAAAACAGCTCTTTGAAACACGGTAAGCAGCGTATCCCCCACTGAAGGCATCTCGATCCTCTCCAATTACGTTCGAAAGTCCGGGTCAAAAAACCCTTCCAGAATATACTATGTAAATGTCCTTGGGAAAAACTGTTTGCATGCAAAACTGATCAGAGTGATCACATTCATCTTCACTGGGTGGTTTTGTTTATTCAATATGTGACATAAAGTGTCATACTCCCTATGAAAAAAACATTAATGAACATTTATGAGTAAAAGGATCTGAGTACTGTACATTGAACCAAGTAATCAAATACGAAGGATGTTAACCATACAATATAGGCTTTCTGGTTATTACTCACTGATTTGGCAATATTTTTTATCACACAATGCATGTAAATATTTTAGGAGTAATCTCCTTCTTTTAGAATACTTCTGAAACTCGCATATAAGTTGCAAAGTATCATCATACATTCAGGAATTTTTTCTAGATCCAGTGTAAACAGCCTGGTTTCATATTGAAGGAGCTGTGTGTGTGTGTTTGGAAGTATGTATTAAAAGTTCACAAAAACAGTTAAACTTACCAATGCTTGTAGCTTAGGACAGTGTATAGAAAGTTGTATCAACGTGCTGTCAGTTATCTAGAAATAAAAGAAACCAAAGAACCCTAAGCAACAGACAGTAGGAGGGCCAACCCTCAAATAGGATGTATCTTTCTCTACCAGATGAAGGTTCTGTTATTCTGGAAAACACCCAGTCACCTGTTACTCTTCAAGTATTTCCCTGTATGGAATTTTCCAATAATTATTTTAATTACTATCATAAACACAGCACTGAATAAAAACCCAAAGCACATTTAACTGAAAGTGCTGATGTTCTTATTGGCACTGCATTATTACACTGGATGTTCAAATATTCTTTTCCATACTAAATCTCACCAAAACACATTCTTCCAAGTCCATCTTCTCCAGCTCGTGGCAATTCTAAAATAAATACCAGATAAATAAAAGATGAAATAGAACAACATACAGACAAAAAATCGTGCACAGGACTAGCAATACGGGAAAGCTCAGCTTCCAAGAGGATATTGTGAGCTAAATCCCTTCAAGTATTTGATCACCAGTAAAGGACAAAAAATGGTAAAAAAAAAAAAAATCCACAAGCAAAGCACCATTCCCCACTCAAACATGTACATTTTCAGCCTTTTCTCTTACTAAATGAAGTTTCTCCTTCTTGCCCTGTAAGGGTTGAACAGTATGTGATCAGTACTCACTCCCTCTTGGGGTCAACTTCAATTCAAACCCCTGGTATTTATAGCCTGGGCACTAAAGTTAACTGGTCTGCATACAGATAAATCCAACTTCTGCACTGAACTAATCCGAAACACACTTAAGCCTGTGAAACATCTCTCTTCACCATCATACTTTAGAAAGAAGCCTTAAAAGCAATTCGAATTGCTAATGAATGCTGAAAATATTAAAATCGGGTCCACTTTAAGGCTGGGAGAAAGCTGTGCTTCACATTTACACAAGCGATTTTCCCAATATTCTGAGAGATCCTCAGCAAGTTTTCAGAAGTGCTTTCAATATCTGATCATGACTAATTTCAAGAAAATGATGTAACCCTGTGACCTCACAACAGACCACATGGTGCCACAGCTCAGCTCAAACTCAAACCCTTAGTTTTTACAGGCATAGGAAGAAATGATGTAACTTGCAGCTCCCAGAAGCAGCCTTGAGGTGACCACCAAAAGCCCAAGGCTGCAGGGTCGAATCATTAGAAAACCACTCTGTTTAACCACTGCGGTTAGAAAAAAAACCCCCATCATTCACACTAAATACCAGCAGTGTAAATGAATTCCATCTACAGAGTATTATTTTAAGTGTTCACATTTCCAAAACCAGCAAGCATACAAGTCTATCTTGAAGCATTTGATACCATCAATATGCTTACTTTACGTATTTACAGCAGGAATCAGGGCACAAGCGCGTATAGTTTATCATGTATAATGTAAGTATTTTTGTAACTTAGAGGTATGCTCAGAATAATCTATCATATGGTGAATTGGGGAGGGGGTGTAAATATCACAAGGGCATGTGTCATCTTTATGGGGAAATTTGGCTAGAATACATAACACAAGTTTAGAACTATGTTAAACATAATAAATCCAACTGAAACATACTAAAAAAGAGGGGGAAACATGAAAAATGCAATGGTAGATGGCAAAATAGACCAAGTTGCAACTCTAAATATAATCCAGAAATCAAATCACTTTTTAGTCCCCCCCTCCACTGGGTTCTTCCTACTTTCTTTTTCTCCTCATATTCCTTCCCATCAGGACTATGTTGATTCAAAGCTGATTAGCAGCAATGAAAACAAGGCGAACTCTGCCTCCAGAAATGACCCTTACCCGTGCTAACAGGGTAAAACCCGCATCTGTAAGATGTGAACATCTTGCAGCTTCCAAAATCCTGGAAAAGTTTTAAACGTTAAAGAAAACATTAACAAAGAGAAAAGCAAATGCATTTAAGATACAAATCTGTTTTCTACAACTTAAAGCTCCCAGTAGCAAATTTATACATGTCTAGTTTTCACAGTAATTTGCAATTAAAAAGCACTAGGCAGACTTTTGATCCATCTTACCAGAAGCTTCTAATAGTCACAGAACAGATTAAGTTAAATCCTCAAATCTTCTCAACTTTTAGTGGAAAAAAATTATACATAATTACAGACATTTTGACCTCTTGTTTCAGTAAGACAGCATAATGCTCATGTTTTCTCATGTGTTATCTGAGGAAAGATATGGGAGAATAGGCCCCGAGTTCAGGAAAATGCAGATGAAGATGCATCTAAACCCTGTAATCTAAACACAGGATGTTGAGAAGCCACAAAACTGAGAAAGTGCTTACTAGAAATTTGCTCAAAGCCTCTGCGTGAAGCACAGTGAAGCAAGTTACCAGAAAGCGAGGAGCTTAAATTCTCCAAGCCCGCAGTAAAAACAATAAACTATACCAATACAACCCTAAAGAAACTAGCAGTGTTTTGGAAAGATAAATCTAACACTGTTTTGAGAGGTACCGGGAAGCAGCACTGACAAAAAAAGGTCAGGTGCCCCAAAGAGCACCACGAGTACACAGAACAGGCCTCCAACCCGTAACTGGCTTTTTTTTGTAATTGTTTTCTTTTTCTTCTTTTTTTAGAATGAACACTTCTTACTTCGCAGGTGGAGCGAGTATCAAAACGACTAAGGGGAAACCACAGAACTGTGCAAAGAGAAGCACGAACCCAGTGTGACTTACCACAGCAAACAGGACTTCTGTACTGAGGTCAGTGGGGGAGAAGGCAGGGCAAGATGGACAAAAGAACCTCTTGCTGCAGTAACACCGAAGAGGCATCTAGATCCTTCCACTGGTTTAGGAGGTCATTAGAAAGCACTCACTCCATGGATAAAGTGCAAAGTCATGCTTTGCGCAGGAGAAAAACGCAGCCCCACCGGAGTACGGGATGTGGGGCTCTGACTATGACTTTGCTCAATCACTCATTTCCAAGCCACGAGCAAGAGCGCGGCTGAGGTCAGAGGGAAGCAGCCCCCCCAGGGTCCATCCTTGATAACAACTTCCAGAGTGTTAGTCTTCAATGAGGCTCACGAGTGTGATGGAAACTGAAGAACAGCCAACAGACAGGTACAAGACACTTACTGCTTTCCACATGGATGGTTGTAACGCTCCTGGGATTTTCTTTCCAGACACACATTTGGGAATTTTGTGCCTTATGTGCCTTTCCATCAAGGTCAGTTAGCAGCCTATCATAAAACACTCTCGGCTACTCTGACAATTGCCTAGGATGCCAGATAGGAAGAGAAAAAAACCCCACCACTACCACCACAAAAACGTGATTCAGGTCACATTACCCTTTACCTCATTTACGTGCTCTCAACTCCATCTACACTTAAAGCCATTGGCTTTCCAACCCCATTGCATTTCTGGCTTTAAAAGGGGTGAGGGGAAACGACATCCACAGTGTGCAAAGCAGTAGGGATGCCACTTATTGCCCGCCTGGTTGAAAAGCTCTGAAGAATATGGGTACAGGGGAGTAAGAAACCAGAACACCAGAAGCTCCAGCCTTCCTGAAATCAGGTGTGTGGTCAGAATGGGGAGTGAGCTACATATACACGTGCTGCATCCATGATAGCCCAGTATGAAAAACAGGTGGGAAGGCACTGGGTCAATATGAAAATGAGCAAAGTTCTAATTTTTGCTTTGTTTTAGTGATTGTACTTCATGACAGAAGGCTCTTCTTTTTCCAGATACAGCTGACATTTATTTTCCATGCCGTGATTCACGACAAAGTACCTAGCATAGGAGCTGATGAGGCAAAATGATATCTGAGAGCAGATTCCCCACTCTTGTAAAGCAAGGTTCTCCGAGGCAGATCTCACAGCTGCACTCATCGTCTACAGGTTCCTTTTGGGGACACCTGGAGTGTCCCTGCACACAGCACCTCCCTGCTCCTGGTGAATGAGCAGTGGGTTGGAGAGAACACTGGTAGGGTCCAAGGCAACCTGATCCTAATTTTCACAGCCTCACTTAGACAAAGACATTCCTGATTCGTGGGTGCTTTTCTTGAGAAGCCTCATCAAAACACCTACTTGTATTTTAGCACTAAAAAGTGCTAAAACAGAGAAGGTATCAAGCACTTGAGCGAGCAAATATAAAAAGGGATGAGGTGACAGCTATGTCTTGACGTAGGGGAAAAAACACGGCTGAAGGGAGTTGGTCAAGCTTATTTTTTTTTCCAAAGAGGTGTCATTTGGGAGTGGTAACAGAACACAGCGGTACTCTGGAAAGCAGCACGAGGGGGCATCCAAGACCCTGGAGTGAAGCGAGAATAGCACAGCACAGAAAATACTCAAAAGATTCCTAACAGTGCCAGCATGTCCAACAGAGGCAGGAGAGGTTTTTTTCTTACTCAACACCATAATACTCAGACGGTATGAACAAGTGTGGAATTACGTTTCCCTTTGATTTCCAACATAAGTTTTATCAAATACTTTCCACATATTATCCCAAAAATCTAGATGTAACCAGCTGTGTCATCTGTCCTTCCATCACGCACTCCTCGGCAGTAATCACTGTAAAGGGTCATTTTGTTCCTTATACTGTTCATCATTAAAGGAGAAGAACGGCAGACGCCTTCCCCCTTGTGGCACAGACAGGGGCGAACGCTTTACCTACCAAAGTCAGAATAATTCCTGCTACAGTTGTACTGCTCTTGGAAAGAATTGCACAACTAATAGACCTCCCTTTACTTCCAATCTGAGACGTGAAGTGAGAGAAGGTGAGAAGTCATGGAAAAAGACCAGTAGTAACAGCACAAATTTCTAAGGAACACAATTAAGTGTGCCAGAAGACTCTTAAGCCCCAAGCAAAGGCACACGTAAGCTCTTGTAAACATGAACAGTTGCATGAAGGGGACTGTCACTCTGGAATTGTCTTAAGGATGGGTTTTCTACAGTAACAAAAGCTCTTTTTCACTCAGTCAGCTAAAGGAACACTGCATGACAGCATATTGAACACTGGCACTTAAATGTACCTTTCCCTAATTTTTGCTATCTACACCTCCCTCCATTTATCTGTGATTGAAGTGTGAGAAGTTGCATCTCCTGCACATTCCTGTCACAAATAGCAACTCAGTGTAATCCAAAAATCTTTTGTTGTGATTTAATTTACATTAAAACGAGACCTTACAAAAAGTATTGTATGTCTCTACAACCAGAGAGCTGCTGCATGACTGAGCTTCATTATTAAAGCTGAAGCTGTCCCCACTTCTGAGAATATCACCATCACATGTACATTAGCACAAATTACACCAATGTATAAGTTTATATATTTTTTTAACTGATGAGCCCCCTTATTACTCAAAATATATCCTCAGTGCTTACAGGGACATTAGCACACTCCACATCAGAGTTGAGGAATGTCAGGATATACTGCAGAGCATATTAAAACCACATTTATAATCAAATCTGTAAATATAATACTCAGGTATGACTTAGCTATTTTTTTATAAGACAACTGCACAAAATCACATCAGAGCATAAACATCACAAGACAACACAACTACAGATATTTTCACCTTTTTTTTAAAAAAACCCCAACAAACAAAGGGCTTTGTATCTTCTGGTTTTTAATTAGTACCTAAAATATTTAGCTAGAAGCACAGAATTGAACTGCTAGGCTCAAGATGTTTTATTTGTCATATATTAATTCTTGTTTTTCCAATATACAGTGAACTACATTCATATCACAGCTACAGAGCCCTCAAGTTTATATTGAACTGGTACTCCTAACTTAATGTTTTGATTGCAGAAGTGACACAAACAACACAAAGCTAAATCAAACCTGTGGATATCGGCTGATTATCTTCAGAAGTGAATTTCTTAGATCAGGCCAGTAACAAGGTGACATACTCACGACATGCTCATGACATACTCACTTCAGCCTTGGACAGTTTAGACCAAGTGCTGTGAGAGAAGCATCTGTCAGGTTGCTACAGCCTGAAACGCAGAGCGACTGCAGTCTGTGACATCCTCTACAGATTTTTACAATGCCTTCGTCTGAGATTTGCTGCAACACAGAAGAAGGTTTTGAAGTTACTTCACTGTCAAGTAATCAGCTAAGAACAAAAATAAAGTCATATTACTGAACTGTTAGTGTGATACTGTATATAACTATGGCAACCTGTGGATTTTCAACCAAAAAATACCACTGCAAAACCACACTCATTGATGACATTGAAGATAATCACCACACACATTTCCTGCTTATCTGTGTATTTTTCCACAGATTTTGAGTACTGCTCAAAGGCAGTAGAAGTACAAATGGAGAGTTGTTTGTTGTCATCTCCCTCTTTCACTTTGCCTTTTTAAAAATCATTTTCACATCATTTTTTTATTTGTAGTTGTCATTGTATGAAATAGCTTGCTGCTTACATGTTCATAGAGTTCAGGTCTTTTGTTCCAGTGACTGTAAGTTCAGGAACAGCACAACAGAGAGTTTAAAGCTCAACAGCAGGAGAGCTGACTACCTATTTTGCACTGGAACACTAGAACCCAAGGGTAAAAATCCTTCACCTCCAGATAATTTTCAAAGCAAGAGTTACAGGTAAGCAATTATATATAATCCGTTCTTTACAGAAGATAAATGTAAAAGCCAGGTTTGCCCTACCCTATGCAGTTGTCTTTAGCTGAAAGATCTAACTCAAAAGAGGGTTTTTCATTTCTCAATTATTTTTTTTTACTAGATATTCTGAAAGAAAGTAACTCTAAATTTGGAATATGAATAAAAAAAGTTCTGTCTCTGAAACAGGAACTCTAAGAAATAGCCCCAATGCAGCTGCACACAAAATAGCAACAGGAACTAGGTTACTGGGTGTGTGTGCAAATATTATTTTGTTTACAGGTCTTCTATTCTGGAAATAATATTCTCTCCTCCTACCACTCCTAACTCCAGGAATTTAATTTTTCTGCTGAATGACTAATCACTCGTGGCAAAATAGGTTATTTTATTTTCTGGACTAACGTTACTCTTCCAATTATAACAAAGACCTCTACTGTATTTTGAATGGAAAATACACATTCCTTTTATAAGCCATTCATCCAGGTACACTGATAACACTATAGCATATTTCTGAGGCTATTAGCACAAACATTACCTTTCACAGATGAAAACAGGATGAAAAACAGCAGTAGCTCAGCACAAAGGGAGACCACCTTATGCCTTCTCCCCCAACCCATCACTTTATAATATCAGTAGCTTAAATTTGCTAATCATTCTGTCAAATTAAAATTATTGCAGACAGAAAACTCGAAATCCTGACTTCTTTTTGTGGATCCAGAAGGATTTGCACCATCTACAGATAAGAAGATATTTTCTGGAACTGTTTTGTTGCTTTTAAGAGATACTTATGACACTATTATTGAGCAAAGAAACTATTTTAGAGGTAAGGACTACGTAAATTTTATGAGATGGATAAACCCTTCGAGTTATATATGAAAATTTTCCATTCTGAAATCTCTTGTGGTTTCAATGCCTCTATCCCTTTCAAGAAAGAAAAGTGCTCAACAAATGCCTGCAAGTTCCCAGTTCCTACACTCTGAAAGTGGTACCTTTCAGATGTGCAGTTTCCAGAGTTAAAATCAGTTCACTCCATAGCTACTGCAGCTGGCCTGGCGTTTTACAAGCTCCACAAAACAGAGCCGCAAGAATTAAAGTGTGGATCATACAAAGCACAAGGAGACCTGCTGTGTAAAAATCGGTGCTAGCTCTTTGATCATCAAGAGCCTGGCTGCTCCTGGAAGCTCGCTTCTAAGCCCTAGCAAGCAGGACACATCTCCAGTGAAATAAAGCTTTAAAGCACATGTAATTAGGTAGGACACATAGACTGTCAACTCAAAAAATTCAAAAGCAAAATTACTTTTACTCAATAAAGGTTTTTTTGTTTGTACTTAATGTGTACGTACAACAAATATACCAGGCAAGGGAAAACTCCGGCACGCTTCTGTGCCAATGGCCCGTGTAAGCAGGAGAGATCATAACTCACTATCATCAGAGCACTTGAGAACCTTTCACAAAAATAACCAGAAAAGGCTGGCCTTGGTGCACCTCATTAGTCTCAGGTAAAACACAACAGAAAAAGAACTTTGGAAGAGGAGCACAGCAAAAGGGAGAGGACAAGCAGAGGAAATTACTTACTGTGTTGATTTATTTAAGTGTGGTTCTGACCAAAAGAAGGAATTTCCTTTCATATCTGTTACCTTTAAGTGCCCAACTTTAGTGGGCACCTAAATTCGGATGGAAAAATCTCAAAATTCTCTTTCACTAAACATCTGGCTCATGGAAGCTCAAGCTTTGTATTTATGTTGTTCATAATTTCTGCAATTTTTTAATGTAACTTTTCATAATCCCTAACACTCCAAAATGTTCAACACTTTAAAGAAATCTATTAGGTCCAAAAATCTTCATCCGGTCTTAATAAAAAATGGTCCCATGACACATTCATTTGGGAATAATGTGTAAAACAGATCTGAAAGTTTTAGCCCAAGCAGATTTTATGATATGTTCTAGCAATAAAACTGTAGACAACTTAAAAAAAAAATTCATTATTCAAATTTGCATGACAGAAACCATGACATTCTAATTTATTTCAATATTTTCTAAGTCTTATTTACAGACAAAGAGTGACTTAAATACATTTAAAATCTAAAAGGAGATCTTTCCCATTCATAAAAAGTCACATCAGAAACAACAGAAAAGTGAATACAAAATCGAGCAAATCTAATTTTTGTGTACTAAGTAGAATTAAAAGTACCTGAAAGATTCCCAGGCATTTATTTACAAATGAGTGTGTGCTTCCATTACTCTTGAAAAAGCATGCACTTCTGCTACCTAGGGGGTTCTGAGTCATCTTCAGTTATGAAGCCATAACATTTTACTCTCAATTATGTAGCCCAGAACATGGCTTCTACTCAATTAGAAACCCTAAAATTATGAATAAATGGAAATATTTGACCTTAATGGATGGGAGAACAAGAACTACATCTGTAAAACTGCATGATTTAGCGCATACACAGTTTGTGATATTTGAATCAATGCAGTTCAGTCTTACTCTAGAGCTCGCTACAGTTAAAAGATGTAATGAGGAGAAAAAACCCCACCATAACCCAACACTCCAATCCACATTCAGCTGTAAAAACAGCCAGCTCATTTAAGAGCTCTCTTCCACACGAAATTCTGTAAACTGCATAGATGTATTATTTGAATTATTTAAGTGTGCCGCAGATCAATTCATTAGCATTCAAAAATGATTTATGATTTTTAGAGCATGTATCTTTCGAAGCTTCAAATACTTACTGTACAGGATTGCAAATTCAGGATTACAAGTTCATGACAATGATTTTGGATGTGTTTCAATGCTTCATCTTCTAACTGTATTTAGCAATTAAATCAGACATAGGAAAAGAAACAAGAAATTAAAAGCGCACCAAGGCAGCCCAAAGAATGTACACATCTTGTAATATTGAACAAAAGACTATAATAAAACCAGTATTTTTTAATTCATGGAGATTTCAAAAACTCAAAATAAAATTTTATTCCTAAAGGATCACCCAAGCAGTTATGTACCTGTGTGCAACCTCTAAGAAATAGAGCTTTTAGTCCACTACACCCTTTCACCAGTGCTTCAATACCATCCTTCGTAATCTGATCACACCAGGAAAGATTCAAATGTTCCAGATTTCTGCAACCCTCACTGGGAGAATTAAAAAAATACATAAAGTTAAATCCAGCCTTCAAATAATCATAACAGTGGGAAACCCAAATTAAACACACTGTAGGAAATTAATGATAGCCCGTGGACTGTGCCAGGCCTCCACAGAAAAGTCATGAGAAAAGACCACACACAAACATCGTAGTCTACACCCAAGATGTGCAGGATATAGGACATAGTCAGTGCTGATACACAGTATTAAGGTTCTGCACTGATTTTTTAACTTTATTAAATGCTGAACAGTTCTTTAAACACTTAACACAAAACACTGAATCTTCTTACCTTAAGCCTTTCAAAGAGCTGTTTGTGATGGCTACGCAAGATGTCAGATCCAGATGTTTCAGCTTGGAACAGAATCTGCTAAGACTGTAACACGTGCTGCAAAACAGCAGACACACTAAAAATACCTTCAGTTACTTCTTTTTCCAAATTTCCCCATCAAACGAAAAACCCCTTTGACTTACCTGTCAGTGATTTTTGTGCACCCGTTTAGATTTAAGTGTTCGATGTTTCTACAGTTCTGTGCAAAGGTCCTGAAACAGTAATAAAAAGCCGGAGAATTAAGACAATGTCGCAAGTTGTAACACAGTCACTAGAGTGTGCTCTGCTCTCTACCTCCTTGCATTTCAGTCAAAAAGCTTCATCTTCAAGCCTCAGAGTAATTACAAAGTGCATGTCAAATACATGTGTCTCAGTGGTTGCTTTTTCCTTCAGCTATTGCAAGTTTCTGTCTTAGGTCACTCCTGAAACCAAGTGTTACTCCTCTCTCAGATACCATTTGAGTAAGGTATTTATATCTGTCATAAATAAGCCAGAACTGACTGACTTCATATGTCTTAACTAAAAACATTAAGGGTATAAATCAGAAAGGTTTAAATATCACATTAGTTAAATACTAAGCTGCTGGGGAGAGTTTTCACACATCTCATCACTGAAGCCTTTGAAGGTCTTTTTAAGGAGCTCACGCCCACATCAAATGAAAAGGAACGTACCCTGTGCAACATAGAAGTGGGACCTAAACGTACCGGGCTACTAATGGAAAGCCCTGTGGGTTGCAAGCTAGTTATGATTTTAAAAATTAAAATGCATCTGTGTGCACTACTGGGTATGAACTCTAAGGACGACTGGAGCTATTACACTGTTAAAAGCCTGTATGTATCATTATCCTAATTACCCAGAAGAAACACATAAACTTCCTTTTTATCTCTTCAGATTAATATTTACATCTGCACTGCATTTCAGAACACTGTTTTTATGCCCATGTTTCCTCCAACTGCATAGATTTTATTGGCAGTGGTGGAGGAAACACACAAAAACAGTTTTGTCTGGAGGCTTGCTGTGGTTAACAGATCCGACTACACACTCAGCTGGTAACAACTTCCTGGCTCTCCAGCGCGGATTGAAAACAATGGAAAAAAACCCAGCAAGGAGTTATACTGCTGAGAGTTTCCACTTGAATTCTCAAAACAGCTATTCCAAAATTCATGTATTGGAGGCAGATTTATGATTGAGACACTCTTCAAATCACTTGGAAAGACACTACACTTTTCAATAACTTGAGAATAGCAAACTTTGCCTCTGAGATTCAAGCATCATGCATGTCCTGACAGAGCTGCCACAAATATTCAGTATTTACATAGCCAATACTTACTTTGGTAATTGGCTATTTTTAAACTGAAGTTGATGTAGAAGAAGGATAAATAGAAAAAAATAATATCACCCACAAAACTAATGGATCTGGAAACAACTCAGCGCAAAACGCCTGATAGGAAAAGTCACTTTCAAAACAAGTATCTGAAAATTAATGCCACCCTTCTCACGTGAACATTTTGAACGTCTTAAAGCTCATGCATCTATCATTCATTGACTTCGCTGTCATCTGCTTGTATCTCAGGGGTGAACCATCTTCTTTCCTTAAGTGTTTGAGACACCACTGTCTGCACCAGTTAGTTGTTCAGGATGCACATGTGAATACTGGTAAATACACCGGTAGCCAGTCTCAGCTAAGCCTGTCCTATTACCTGCTAGCGTGACTAGATGTATCATCCCTACAATGTACACATGCTACACACTGAACTGCTGCGTACTTATTCCAAGTATCTATTCAGTAAATATATCATTATTTTAAAATATCCCATCTCCAGCCCCGCCTCTCTTCACACATGCCACTAATACCTGAACCCACTTAGGATTTCTGGTCCTATTCACAACGCCCACTGCAGGGCCCCAGCCTTAATGTCCCAAAAAGCACAGCAGGGAGACTCAGCCAAATGTGAAAACTGAGTTACTGCGTGGAAAACCTGTTACCTACTGTCTGGACTCTTTCTTCCTACACCCTTCTCATCACCCTCCCTGCTATCTCCTCCTCACGGTAGTTGCTGCCTCTCTCGGAGCCTGCCTTTCCCCTGTCCTCCACTTCTGCTGTTGCCTTCCCTACTGCGGACACAGGCACCGTCTGTGTGAATGCTCTGGGACTTGGAGAAGCACAGCAGCGAGTTAACCCTGGTTGAGGATACCTCTCTTGACAGCAGTGGCCAGTAATCTGGGAAAGGGTATGAACTTGCACTTTCCCCTGAGAAGGCAAGGGTGCCTGGGGGTGACAACACACCAGGGAGCAGTTGGGGAGATGCCCCAGAGGCAAGGAAAGCTCTGGGGAAATCTTCAGGTCTGAAGCTAGGATGCTCATTGGGGTTACTAAAGCAACCCATTGCTTAACTAGTTGCTGGATGAATTTACTCTAGAGACCAAAACAAATAAACGAAAAAAAGTCAGTGAATTAGACTCAAAGTTTAGAAAGAGCAAAAGGTGATAAGACACTAAGTTAACACCCACTGCTTAACAAAAACCTTTGTGCTTCTATTTTCTACCTTAGAATGGTCACATTACGTCCAACTGAACACCATCCAGCCCAGTCTCCTGTGAAAGCATAGGGATGCTTAACTGCAAAAAGCCATACCCCAAGGCTTCCTCCAAGTATTCTTTGAGCTCCAAAGTACTTGTGGCTCAGGGACCATTCAGCTTGAGGTAGGATTTTTGGGTTTAAATACTCACAGAAATACCCACAGAGGAATCTGGCTAAACGGTTTGCATCTAGAAAAAGCTTACACTATTTTGTGGGAAAAAATTGTGCAGTGGAATTTATATACTGCGTAAAAAAGGGCCACCTTCTGTTCAGAGACCCTCAGGATGTTCCTGTCGCCTGTTTGTTCTTATATGAGGGTATGAAGAGAATCTTGGGCCTTTCTCGGGCACTCAACCATGTCAGTTTTTACTCTTCCTCCAATTGCTAGGGGTTACTTCTTGTCCAAACTACAAGATAAACTATGAACTGACTGACTACTAATCTTGATGAAGTTATAATTGTTGAATGCTGGAGTAAAATAAAAGTCTGAAAACATTTTAAATGCTTGAAAATGGAAAGATAGCACAATAATAGTAATGAAAGAAAAATACACATTTCTGAAAAGCATAGTCCTAATTTCTTAGTTCATTTCCAGAAAGAAAAACAGTACCTATACTCCGATCTCAAACTGATGTCTCATTTGGTCATAATTAAGGTACTTAGTACTTATTTAAGTATCCCATTTTGGCCATTAGACAGTACTTAGAAATCCAAACAAATGTAACAATTATTGCTTTTGGTCCAGACATTAGGAAATAAGTAATGTCTCAATCTAGGATTTTACTTACTTTAAAGAAGAGTCTCCAACGCCAAGACAACCTCTCAGACTAAGTTGTCTCAGGAACCCACCACACCTTTTCGATATATTTTCCACAACACGACCCTTAAAGCAAATAAAAGGAAGATTTTGTTGAGTTTTATTCTGACATAACATTCTAACCAAATTCAAAATGCCGGGAGTGAAGACCAGTCCCAGCTATACCCCACCGGAACTCCAGCTCTTTTTCCTCTGCTGCTTTAGGAAAAAAAGTTACCTGTTGAGAATCTTCACTCAGATTGAAGTGATAGTCAACTCAATCTTTAGTTCTCTCTTCCTTTTTTAAGTCTATTACACATGACTCACATTTTTGTTCCAGCAAAACCTACCCATTAAGACTACTAAAATGACCTTCGAGTTCTGCCAGATGTGTAGGGAACCTGAAGAACTGCCCCAGAGGCGGAATGGGAGCCATGCCTGTTCCTCAAGGACCACAGCTACCACTACGGCATGTAAGTTTAAATTGTCCAGGAAGATGTGCTTAGGCCAGTATGTTACTCTCAACTACAGGCTCTCGTAAGTCCCATTTTACAGTCCCTGCCATAGGGACGGTCATCTCCTCAACTGGAAGGTGCTGAACACCTTGGTGGGAGCAGCCAACTTCATCGGCCTCCAGAAGATTTGCCTGAGCCCACCTGCCAGTCTTCAACGCCATATCTATTTGGGAGTCTGTTCCTAACACTTGGGAATGCCAAAGGACTTCTCGCACTGCGGAGCTTACAGACTTTGCACCTCGTTATTTGGCAAAAGCTGAAGCACAATTTACAAACACAACTTCAAACTGAACCCCACATTTATTACAAAACACTTTTTATTTACATCCTGAAAGCACATTTTGCTGTATATCAGAAGTAAGAGAAATGGCAATGGCACAGTACTTCTAGTATTCAATCTTAAAGTAGCATTATGGAAAAATGCTATTTAAACTACAATTTTTTTTTAATAGAAAAAAAAATATAAGATAGCAAAAAGCAGGTAACCACTGCAAAAACTGACTAGACATCACATTGTGTCTAATTTTAGGGAGGTAAGGTAAAAGAATTCAACACTGATCATTTAACAAACAGGACTAATACTTAACAGCACCTTTTACTTTCTTCTTTCTTGTTTTAAAGGAGGAATACTTATAAAATTACAGGTCAGTGGATTTTTGTTTTGTTTTCCTCTCTATACAGGTTGGTAACAACTTTCCTGAAACAGTAAAATATTTCTTAATTTTTGTTGTTCGCCTCTTATAGCAAAGTCCTGGCTACCACTATGTGAAAATATTTTCTTATCAGAGCTTGTTTCTTAGTCCATAAGTAACACTTTATCTTATCACTCAGAAGAATTTACATGAAAAAAACCCAAGCAAACTGAAAATCATCATACAAACAAAATTATGTATTTTTTAAAGCTTTCCGATTAGTCAGAATTATTTCTCAGTAGAGGCCAAATACCTTTACTGTAAGGATAAAGTCTTCAACAAATAACATATAATGCGAGTCCAATCTACATTACAGGATAAAAGCCAAACCCTACTGCATTATTCAAATAAAATAGAAACAAATAATGAGATAAGTTTTCTCAAACCCATTTATTTCTTTAAGCATGTAATAAACCCCAACAAACAGCATATTCAAAAAGACAACGTAAGTGCATTCAAATGTGTTTAGCAGTTAGAATAATTCAATGTCACTCAAAAAACTAGCTCTTCACATTACCCCAGCTTACATTCGCTTCCACACACCAAGAAATCCTAAGCTACGTGTAACTTCAAGAAGATCGTCACACGTTTGTGATAGAACAGAAACACTTTTTCTTCATAGTTTTTTTCCCCCACTTTATTCCCTACCACATGAGGTCTTAAATACAGAAAATGTCACAACAAAACCTAATTTTTCATTATTTGATAGCCTCAGATCAAATACTGCTTGATGTTACGTGAAACATCACCAAATACTACAATGTCCAACGGAGCAAAAATTTGCCAAGCTCAACTAGCAGCTCTTACCTGTCCTCAAATTTATAGGGCAAAAAGAAGTTACTAAAACAGCCAAATAAAAAACAGAGTTCGTAGACACCAAATGTGAAAGCGTATCTCGTTCAAAATTACTTTATGCAATAATTGCTGGTTTAACATACTCTTATTAATAAATTTAAGGGTTTAATATTACTAATATACTTAAATATACTACACTGAAATAACTGAACTGCTCCAAACCACAAAGTTTTTTATAGCAAAAGAAGTTCATAATTTAATTCCTTCTCTTGAATCCCATGCTACAAACATAGCATCTCAAAGGGCAACACCACTAGGTACAACACAAGACAAACATATTGAAAACATAAAAATCCAATACTGTGTTTCCAAGTAGCAGAAAGGTTTCAAACAAAGAAAAGGTTAACCAACAGAAGGACCAGAGACCTGTGGGATATTCTTCATTATTTCTTGGCAAATGAGAAACACAAACTTTTTTTAAGGAGAGTGGAAATATGACATTAAAGCTCCAAGTCTCCTTAGACACATTTAGATAGAGGCAGATGCCACAATCTTTCTCCCACCTCTGTAAGATCCTCATGTTTAATATCAGTATAGCAGAGAAGCTGGCAATGAAATTTTAAAAGAGCGGTGGAAAAAAAAAATTACCCTATATATTACTGTAAAGCTTTAGGAATGGTTTGAACCACAGTTACCAAAATATACCAAATGAAACCCATCTGGATTTTACACATGCAACTAAAAAACTAGAACATAAAATCCAGAAGCAAATTCATTCTAAATGTATTCTAAATTTTATTTGTATCATCAAACAACAAATACTAAACCAGTTCAGATTCGATTAAGGAATTGTATTTCCCCAGGGATTTTTGTCTTCATTTTCAGATGTCATATTTTATTTTGTTACGCACATCTATGAGAGATAGCATTAATGCAGACGTGTTTTTCTTATGGAAGACAAGGCTGCCCTATTCCTTTCACTGTCTGCTGAAAAGGACTTTAATCCACATGCACCTGCATTTCAGGCAAGGTTCAAACCCTATAAAACAAATGCACAGAATACAGTAATCAGATAAACACCACATCATATCTAGGCAAGTCGGGAGTAAGAAAGGTTGTTCAGCATTTTATTGTTTCAGTCTCCAAGTCCTATAGCCAAGTGTCCACAGAGCTTTCAGCACTAGATGGCACCCTCACAGAGGCACTCGGGACCACCAAAATAATCCTCTAGACCGTGAAAGTGATGTGGAGGATCTTGCTCCGTCCAGAGGCAACATTTAAACCTTTACTTTCTGGAAACAAGCAGCTTAGAATTTCTAGAGCCCTACATGTATAAGATATAGGCAAATTATCTGATACATAGCTGGCAACCAAAATTTAAATACTCATACAGTGTAAAAGAATTCAAATATAGAGTTATTTTAGCATTTGCTCCTTCACAGTATTATTACCTTGAACTTTAGCCTTTAAAATGTGTGAATGCAAGCACAGCCTATGAGCTACTCAAAATGGGGTATGCTCTTTATCATCACCATAGGAATGAAAAAAAAGAGACACTCACCTCTATATCCGTTTGAAAGTTAAAGAGGTCTATTCTTTGCCAATTGCTTCCATCCAGAGCTAAAACATTCCATGCCTACAGAAAACAAATACAGTTTATTTATTACCTCCACTGCCTCCTCCCTTCATTTGCCTCTCAGCATTCAAATATAACAAAGTCAAATATAAAAAAAATACACCATTTCAGGTAGCATTTTTAAAAAAGAAATATAACTGTAGATGTTAGTAGTCATATAATATCAACTAGTTAAAAACACAGAATTTGTGGAAATTCATCTCAGCTCTCTTAAATGAATTACACCTCAAATGCTAACTTATGTCAGTTAAACATGCAGGAAAGCAAGAAATTAAATGTAAAGTACGTACTTGGATACAGCCAGATTTATCCCTCCGTTTTTAAAAAAGCTTTTGTAAATTTGTCTAGTAAGTTACTTTTGCTAGATCTATACGGAGAAAAGTAACTGCAGATGAGATTCCTTCTCATAAAACCACAGTTCCTCAACCTCACTAGTTACTATTCCGAGAGGAACAGAAACCTTTCAGAAAACTGCTGACTTTCCACTGTTGGGATCAGGCCTTTCCTTTACACGTGCTAAGTTACATGTACGTGTATGAGAATTTGTCCTTCACGGTCAAAGCAACAGTTGTTCAAAGTAAAACAAGGCTAAAAAGCCAGAGAAACACAAATATAATCAGAAAAACAGAAAAAAAGAATACTGTATCCAAATGGCAGGTAGTTCCGAGAGAAAAACACAACTTATTCAGTCACCTTGGTTTTCTTCCACTGTACTCTAGGCTTTAGCTGACGGTTCTAAGAAAACCCAATATTAGCTCAGAAAGTTCACTGAAGTTGCAGGTGAGGGTGATTAGGGTGCAGGAATGAAACTGTTACACACTTAATTATACATGAAATCCGTCAAACAAAGAAAAATCCTCATCAAAAGGAAGAAAAGCATGAAATAAAAAAAGTTCATTCATGTTGTATAAGAATATACTTCATTGTACACACTTGATGCAAGAATATTTTTCATTTTAATTCAAGAAAAAAATCAAGGCTAGCTGAACATAAAAGCTTACTTAGCATGCTCTCTCTATTATCTTCCGTGGGCCTTTTTCCCCTACTAGTAGTCCATCTACTTAACACCTTTTGTACTTGGCAAGCAAATGATGGATGTACTTCTTAGACACATGGTGCACATTAACCGAACTACATGGAATTTTCAACAGAAAATACATCTGAAAAATAGTGTTATAAAGCCACATGTTTTATAAAAAGCAAATGCCATTATGCCAGACCAGGCTTAATCCTTTCTCCAGATATAGAGCATACACTATTGGATATCTTTTCCATAGCCTTTAAACAGAAGTCCAGTACACAGCAACTAATTCCACATCTGAATACAAAACTGGATCCAATGTTTATTTGTTTTAGGAAACAAAGAGTCTGACAGAACTTTTTTTTTTTTTTTTGACAGGAAGCAGATTGCCCTAAAGTCCATGATTCGCAAGTAATTAAGAAGATACCTTGTCAAAGAACATCAAAAACTCCAACAGAAATACATACCTTGGAAACTTGTGCACATCGACACAAAGTAACTATGTCCAAGAAAGAAAATATTCTATGAAGAAAGGAAAAGAATAACAATTAAAATGTTTTATTATAAATTCGGATTAATACATGGATTCACAGTTCTGTAATTCTGTGGAGAGACACCAGTTATACAAGAAGTTAAGTGAACTATGAGTGTTTCACCAAATTATTTTACTTATTGAGACTTAAGGAATAATATCATAGCTGTCATCTAAAGACAGTCAACACCAACACATTAGAACCAGCAGGTGCTTCTTCTAAAAATCTGCTTGCTGTTTCCCCCTCCTTACTACCTATTCATGTATGAATGATAAAAAATTATTTTTTCTTCTTTTTAATTCAGAGAAACTAGCTTATATAACTTTAATTGGGCTAAAATTAAAGAAATAATTTACAGAAATACAGGTGAAGATTTCAGAGTTTGGTGAAGAGTAAGACATGGAAAACAACACTAAATCCAAGTTCAAGAATCTAAGTACTAACACAAAGAACAAGGACTCAGATTTCTAAGGGGTTTCACAGTGATTACTAAGTCTAACACAGTCAGTATTTTTTATTTACTCTACAAGAAGCAACTACAATTCAAAACCCAGCATTGCTATTCTGATCTTGCAACCAATTCTTCAAGGCTGCCAACTCTTTAAGAGTTTTCTGAAATAAATTTTTCACTGTCAAAATAATTTTGCTAAATACCATTCCCAAACAACAATGAAACTGGTTCAAAGGCTGTTCTCAGCAAAAAAAATCGTTAGCTTAAGCATAAAATATAGACGGTATTCAAAAAATCATTTTCTATTATGGAAAATTAAAGATATGAAATATATGAAAGATGTTACTGTAATTCACTTATTTACTGTTACCTGCTCACCAATGAATTTTTCCAGTTATCAAAACAACGAACAGAAATAATAACTATTTCATGTTATAGTGAGATGTTAACACAGAGGAGCAAGCTGGTAAGACAGCCTGAATTTAATACTGTAAAATTCTGATCAGTATTTTCCAAGTGGAAACCTGAAGCTAGAGCTTGAAATGGATGGCAACATCTTAAGGGCTTTGATTTTTAGCTGTATAAGAGTGAAAAAACAAAATGGAAGTTCATGGAAGCACTTCTTAAACATAACAGACTTCCAGATGTTTATTATGATCACTTCAGATATTAGTTTTCCAATATTTAATTAACACATGAAAACACTTTGTCTTTTTCATCATACAGTAATACATTTTCTCAAAAACTATTAGCCATGCAAACAGGAAGAGAGACATTCTTAGAAACTACGAAACAAATTATAAAACCCTGTAGATAACATTTATTTTGACAGCATCTGTTTTGTCATTCGAACATCCATTCTGAGATCCGCCAACCTTAAGAAACTTAGCAGTGTTTTATCCACAAAGTACAGCTTAACGTGCTCAGCAAGATCGCCAGGCTGTTCAGAGGGCAACATTTATGCCAGTAACACTATGAACTCTCTTCTGAAGTCACCTGTCCCCCCACCGTGAGGCCAACGACAGAAGATGAGAGCGTGGAAATCATGCTAGAAGCTGCAAAAGCTTCTTGGCTTGTAGAAGCTTCCTCCCAGTACCAGGGTATGAGCAGAATCAGAGTTATCTTGGATCTACAGGAGCTAAAGCACGAAAGACAGATTTCTGCATTATTTGTGGCAAAGAAAGGAAGGGTTGAGACAAACCATTTCATGACACAATACTCTTGCCTAAATGAAGAACGTGACATGCTTTGGAAATGATGTATCAAGTTCTACTGAAAGTAAGAAATAACAGAAGGAATTGTAATATGTTGAAGAAAGGGTGTATATACCCCCACTATTCTGTTGCCTGTGTTCATGTTTGATTGCTTATTGCTGTTACAATATTATTGTTGAAGAGGGATTTCTGTTAAAATTTTTAAAAAAAACAAAAAAACACCCCCCCCCAAAAAACACCAACAAAAAAACCCCCAAAAAACCAAAACAAACCAACCACAAATGCAGAATAGATGCATTTTATTTTTGCACCATCCTGTATGAAGTGACCCTTTAAAAAGCCAGAAGCTAAAAGCGGTCATTCTGTGTTTAAAGGAGAAATACTTTAGTAGGTATAAATATTCATGATGCTTTTAGTTTTTTATTTTTGTTCTAAGGAAGTAACTTTCTTGCAAGGTGGCCCAAGCTGTCTCCATCAAAATAGATAATAACATTAGGATACATTATAACCCAGAAAATTCAGGATGATTATTCAATTAAATACCACAATAGATAAGAGATATAAGTAAATTATTTTACAATTCCTAAGAGACATTTTGCCAACTTGCTTGAAATAATTTTTCCCACACTTTTCTACTTATTTACCTTCCGTAGTACAGTCTTATATGCAAATCACTAACATACACTTGCTTCTTCACTTGCAGTCCTGTAGAACTTCTAGCAAATACTTCCTGGTTAGGAAAATTAGCCAACGAGCCACAAGATTCTAAGGTTTAAAGCCATCTTTAAAAGACTTTAAAGTCTTTAAGAGACTTTAAATGCAACCAACAAACTGAGATGGAAACGGCAACACTGACATTGTCAGTCATCTGTCAGTGTCAGACACTGACACTGTCTGGCACTTTGGGTGAAGGACTGTGTTGGCATGCATTCCTAATTTTAAAAAGTGGAAAAAACTACCAAGTAAGGTAGCTGATGGTTGTATAGCGCTTCTGTCCTCCATGACCACAGCTACGTAGATGGTAGCTAATGCAGCCAGCAGCAGGATTAAATTCCACTCAAGTCTTTGGCATGGATTAGTACAGGGAAACTGGAAATTAAGTTAATAGATTCACAGTAAAATTTAGGATCATCTAGTCTGATTTCCTGCATCCCAGGCTATTAAATTTTCCACAGTTATCCTGTATTGAGCTCAAGAAGGAGAATCTGCTTACCAACAATCAGAGCTCTCCAAGACTTCTCCCCGCTGGGCACACACCACTCTGGACACACACCACTCTGGACACATGTTTCATGAGTCTGGCCTCGCAGATCTTTCCATCTTAACAGTACCCACACCACGTGTGAACTTCATGCCAAATACACGAAGGGTTGTACAAGCTCACAGTTCCTCAGCTCCTTCACGACAAACCTGTCTTTGGCTAAAGCCTGACTTCCACAAAAGGATCTATTCTTGATTTGAAAGCCTTCAGGAGATGGAAAATCACCACAATCGCCGGTAGTTTGATCCACTGTTAAAATGTTTGCTTTATTTCCAAAGTGAATGTGTGACTTCCAGCTTTATGCTTTTTTCTACTTTTCCTCGCCAAATTAAAGAGCGCTTTAGCAGTTAGTACTTTCTCCTCATCTAAGTTTTAAAGCCATTTATCGTGTTATCTTTAATTCTTCTTGTTAACAATCTTTCTTTAAACCTAGTTCTCTATGCACATTCTTCATTTTTCCATTATGTTTCTTCAAATGCACACATCAGAAGCATGTTCAGCATTAAAGAAATTATTAGTATCAACAAAGCTGTACACAGACATAGAGTATGATTTCACTACTCTCATTTTCAGAGCCACTTCAGGCCCCTGTAACATTCTTTTTCACACTGCATCAGAGAAGAATCTTATAATATCTTACTCATTTCAGACTCACATCCTCTTCTGGGGTTACATACTCCAGGCCACAGCTCTTTCTGTAGCATTCCTTAGTCCTGTATGTCTATCTATGTACAATTAAACTGTAAAGTTAATATTGTTTGAACACACCCCTATTTATCACATTATTCGGCTTCCTTGCCTTGTCTTCACAGTAGTTTACTATTACAGTTCTTTTTGTGTAATCTATAGCTTTTCTCTCCAGTGACTTCTGAAGCAGTGATTTCCAAAGCATTACATTTAAAAAAAATAAAAATAATTATATTGGGCCTCCATGTCAATTGCTGCAGCAACTGTTAACCAATCCAGAATCCCTTTAACATGCATTGATACATTGCACACACATGGTGCTATTTTTAAAATGAAAAGGTCAAATGCTAAAGTCAAATGCCTGAGTAGAAACATTTAATTTTGGTTGGTAAAGCCAACTGATTGTTTAATCTCAAAGAATGATACTGTCCAATGACTTACCTTCCACAAAACCACAACAACTGTCAGGTATATTCTCCTCTCCCAATTTTCTATCAAACAAATCTATAGTGATATTTTCTACTGCATACTGAATATGAGGCTGAGTTTTCTGGTCATCTCTCCCTTGCCTAGTTACACGTGTTACCATCAGGACTCATATTGTTCTAGTCTTCTGGAATCCTCTTGATACTCAAAACTCGCCAAAACTCAGCATAACAGGGCCACAGACCTCTTAAGTCCCCTTTTTAAAGCATTTTCACTGCAATATGTATGGTCCAGCCAACTACAAGAAGTTATGATCTACAGTCTCCATCATTTTCCTATGTATTTCCACACAAGCTTCATTATTTGCACGTGCTATAAACAGGCTGTCCTGTGTCTTTCCGAACGCAGAGATGGCTGACTCCTAATATTTTGTTTCCTTTCCCTTGGAGCCATGGAAAGAAACAGCTATTTCTTACAAGCCCAACACTGTACAGCGTACCACCTACAGAGTGAGAAATTGAGCTGTGCAAGAGTCAAACTGCTTCTCTCTCACCTTTGTAAGGCACTTCCAAATTCAATCACGTAAGGAATCAGCTTTTGCAGTAACAGACTGGCAATTACTCATTTTAAGTATTTTGACACCATGCTATATGGATTGATAAAAAGTGAGTAACAAAATGCATACAGCAAGTACCGCACACACATACTATGACTTCCTGGGATTTTTGGCCCAAACCCCAAAATTTGGTATCACAGAAATGCCCAATAATTTCTGAAAAGCTCCAACAATAACATAAGTTAAGGCTTTTTTAAATAACTGACTTGAGAATTGAATTCTATTTCGGAACTTCTATTTTCCACATATTTCAAATTTATAGTGTTTTTGCACACAAAGAATGATGACAAACTGTATCAAAATAATAAGGATGAGAAATGCCTGACTGAAGGCAGCACATCATCTAGGTAATCTGCTCAGATCCTTTCAACTTTACACCATCCAGTTCTTAGAAAACAAGCATATGACAGATTTGTTATGTCTTCCCCATTTTAGACTGTGAACTTCTTAAGGATGAGACTTCATTATTGATTTGCGCAATTCCTTGCACAGCAAACCTGCTCTCATGAAAGTCCTTTACATGCTATTTGAATGTAAATGCAATATGAAAGAGTAAAGCCTACACATATGAAAAGTATCACAGAGAGACCAAGTACGGCTTTTGCACATTCAATTTTCCTCTTTTATCAGGTATGTCTCAGAATTTACTGGAAGAATGACCAAGTATGGCCTGTTAATGAATGATGGGAGAAAAGAGCATCAGCCACTCTCAGTTCACCACTAACCATGTTCGAACACAGATAGTCACGAAGTCTGACAAGCACTAAAGAAGCTGTCTTATCTTTCTCATAAATTTGACAAATACCAAATATTAATTATTTTTATTTATATATATTATTACAGTTCTTTGTAAAACATACATATGTTTCTCTCCTCCTTTCTTTCCCCATTTTACTAAACACCCTTCTGCAGTATGAGACACATCACCAATAACTGCAGTCCAGCAGTACATATGAACGCTACAATAAAAACATGCAGGCTAGAAAACACACACATAAACTAAATAATTTATAGCCATAATCAGTAAAAGTAGAATTTTCATGCATAAATTTATATATACATTATTAAATTAACAAGGCTAGTGTTGGTGGTGTTCTAACCTTCACCAACTTTGCAGGTAGGAACCTGCTCCATTGGTAAATTCCAGTAATATCTTAATCAAGAAAATCCCATAATAATATATGCTGGAAAGTTAAATTGCGTGGCATATTAAAAACTTAAGGAGTCTAACTATTTTCTATTTTTTTTTAATAAGTATCTTTTAGCTCATTTCTGTCAGGCTTGTTTTCAGTAGCATGTCACAAAAGGTTGACAAACACCAATTTCTACATCAAGCACACATCCACTGACTCATCTAACCTTTCAAGCCAATTACTAAAACAAATCCCTTTTCACTAAGGATGTGCTACTTTGTAAAGCAAAGCACTTAAATTAGAACTTGTGAGAGGGACTCCTAAACTTTCCAGTAACTTTCACTTCTGCAATTTCCACTTGTAAGCTACTCAGGCTAAGATATCCCTCTCAGCAGATCTACACAGCAAGTCTTTCAGTAACAAATGGGGCACGAAAAATAATTTCTTTAAAAGTCAAACCTTTTCTTTTGCCAAGATGATTATTGCTATGCAATCCTTACGTAAGTATTAGCAATTGCAAAAGAACAGGCTGTCTAACACCTATTTTCAGTTGAAACGGAAGTTAGCTTTTTCTACAAATAATCAGCTCTGCTGGATTCATTTTATAGTTAGAAGACAGCATCTAACTTTTTATGGCCTGTATATTACTTGCAAGACAAGTGTATCACATTACTCCTTAAAAAATAAATTTTACTTCTTTGTAAAGTATGACCATATGTAACAGAACTGCAGCATTTTCAGTACATAATTCTCACAGTATCTGAAAGAAAATGCCCAGTGATTAATTCAAGAAGGGCTAGTTGTATTTAATTTACCATCAAATATGCAAAATACAGTAACTACATTACATGGTAATTTATTTTGCAGGGTCAATTATGCAGCTGATACAACTACATTATGAAAATTACACAGTAACTTTAGTCTGAAAATTAAATAGAGAAGCTAGTACATGAATGCAGCCCTGTGGCACCTTTGATTTATATATACTTGGATATTATGAATGAGTAATGCAACTTAAAAGCTCATATTTTTGTAACCTTTTAGAAGTTGAGTTAAAGACTTGAACACAAAACTTACATATACAAAACGTCGAAGAAAAGCTCAACCAATGGAAAAAAAGTTATCTAATGTTTCACAAAATATCAGATATATGGTAGAAACAGTTTCAGCATCCTTGCTTAGCTGTTTCACTCAAAATAGCTTTTGACCTAACGATTTTGAGCAATCGCCTCATTCCATTGGTTATCTGGATTAATGGAATAGCAAAACACAAGACTCTTGAGCAGAAAAACTGTAACAACTGTTATTAGGAAAGAATCTTAATATTTAACATTATTAACTCTTTAACAATACTGATTAGGAATCTCACTACAGTGCTTCCAAAAGGGAAGCTGAAGCAGAAAGTTTCAGAATCTTTTATTTGCTACAAGTTTTCTGTGTCTCTTGTCTCTTTTTGTCTTTCTCCCTTCCCAAGACAATATTAAAGACCAAATACTATCTTTCAAAGAAAAGGATGAGGCAAGTCATGTGCTTTGCCTAGAAACAAAATGGTAACAAGCTAAGAGGACTCCCAACAACTCCACACTCGCCCTTCGTGCACGTTAACGTCTCCACAACATCCTTCATGCTTTCCTAAAATCAGAATATTTGTACAGGGAGATCATCCAGATTTCCAACTTTAAAAGCCCCATGGATTATCCAGTTTTGTTACTTCTTGCACGTGCTGCATGAGGTACATGTAACTTCTAGAGCCCTGCACATTGCAGCCTATATAACTCTCTAACTTCATTAGCAGGATTTTTATCGAAGTTTAAGCTATAGACGATCTCATCTAGAGCACAGGATTTTTGGGGTGGATTTTGTTTTGGTGCGGTTTTGTGTGGGTGTTCTGGGTTTTTTTGTTTGTTGGGTTTTTGGGGGCTTGTGGTGTTCAGTGTGTATACGTTTGTGGGATGGTTTGTGGGTTTTTTGGTGTGTGTTTGTTGTTGTTGGGTTTTTTGTTTGTTTGTTTTTTGAGGCATCGACCAGTAGATAGAATTCTGTAACGAAAAATGGGGCTCATTTGAAGATTTCTAAATGACAGAAAAGCATCTGATAAGTGAGAAATAACCTACTACTTATGGGCAGCCAGGAATTCAAAAAAAAGACGACACAGTCTGGAGAGGACACCTCATCCACCCAGACAGGCTGGGGCCCACCTGACTCAAAAGTATCTTTGCAGAAAAGGACCTGGGGGTGCTGGTGAGCACTATGCTGAACATGCCTCAAAAGAAAAGGTTTTGGGGAGGGATCTTATAAATGTGTATAAATATCCGATGGGAGGGAGTGAAGATGACAGACTCTTCTCAGCAGTGTCCAGTGACAGAAAAGAGGCAAACAAAACTAAACTGAAAATACAAGAAATTCCACTTAAAACAAACAAAACGGTTTTTTTGGGGGGGAGTGTTGTCAAACACTAGACCAGGTTGACTAAAGATTTTATGAAGTCTCTATACTTTGAGACATTAAAAACTCGACTGGATTATGCCAAGAACAACCCTGCCCTAGTTGACCCTGTTTGCAGCAGGGGAGTTCAAATCATACAATCATTTAGGTTTGGAAAAAACCTTTAAGATCATCGAGTCCAACCACAAACCTAATACTGCCAAGTCCACCTCAAAACCATGTCCCTAAGTGCCACATCTACACGACTAGATGATCTCTAGAGCTCACTTCCAACCTCAGCTATTCCATAATTTTTTGAATACAAGATTTTTATGAAGTGATTTTATGAAGTACAAATTTGGCAACTATAACACATCTTATTAAATAAATGCAGTTAGCCTAATGATTAGTTCAGAGTGGTTTAACTTGCAGCCCACAGTACCAATCCAACTTGCTGGCTATTCCAACTGTCCCACAGTCTATCTTTTCCCACAAGTGAAGGGATTATATAGTTTGGGCACCGAACAGCCAAAAATCAGCCATTTCCACCTTGTACACTAGTGGCTAGGTAGAAATGTGGAAAAATAACATTACGCCTGGTAGTATGCAGTCTACGGATGCTCCATAAACCATGATCACTACATGATCATGAGAGCATAGATGTTGCCTCCCCCCTTCAAAAATACATGCATTGTTTGTCTGCTTACAAAATTCTTAGCAACTCAGAACAGTTGTAGATAGAAGTTCATATTATTCAGTTTTCTGATTCACCAGTTGGTACTTTGCATGCTAGGATACAGCAGCCAAATTTTACAGAGATTTTGGGCCATTTAAGTACCTAGCTAAGGAATACGTTTGACCATTCCTTGTTGTGAACTTTGCTATATCTAAGTTTCCTCCACAGTTAAGCATGCAGACAGTAAAGTATCACTTCAAACATACCAAATACTATGTTTGACTTCACTAATTTTAAGCTTCTGGTAATTTCTCTCCTCTACAATAATAAACACACTAAAAGCTGAGCAAAAAACCAGTGTGCGGTAATAAAAAGAAAGAATAGAAACATGAAAACATATATAATACTTCATTAGCCAACTCACGAGCTTCATATTCTTGCATAAAAGAAAAGCTGCTGCTGAAACACAGCTCCTGGGTTCCTCTCCTGACTCTCAAAACTTTGCTTATCCTCTTTTTGAATCTGACTGAGCACTCAAATTTTTAGTCTGATGACTAAGACCTATAATTCAAGCATATGCACCCAATTAGTATGGTTTATAGCAGAACTCATAATAGCTTCTGCATTTGTGCTACAATTTATGAAGCTGATTCTTTGCAGGCAGAAAGGAACTGAAACTGGTACAAGTGGCCAAAAGGAATAAGCATCTATGTTTCTGAAGCTTGCCATTTTCGTGCAAAGTCTTATAGCACAGAATATTAGCAGTTAAAATACAAATGAACAAATGTTATCTGTTCTTCTACACACTTGAAATACTAGCTATACTTCCATTTTCAACCAGGTATTATGAGTTTTTATCAAGCACAAAACATAAAAAATATTTTTTGAATCTGTTGGAAAGTCAGAACTTTCTAATATTAATTACATTTACTTTAGGTTTTTTGTTGCCAATGCTTGTCAAACTCATACTGTAACTTTAAAAATCCATTTTTTTCCCAGCAATTTACAAGCAAAAAAAAAGAAAAATATGATCACCTTCAAGGCTGTGACATCTTACTAGAAAAGTTGTTACCATTGAAATTGCAATGATCTGCAACTGGTTTACTCTCTTTTTAATTGAGACGTAGACTGCACAGTCAACATAGTAAAAATAATTAGGATATTAATTACACTCAAGGCAGCAATATTTAATCTCTCCTGTCATAACCACATGGCAAGACAATTTTAAAACATGTTGCAGCACAAGCATAAACTGGTTTAGGTGTTGAAAGACATTCAGGCTCAGTCTTCTGAGAGCATTTATGTGCAGGAACATAAAGCAAGTTCCCCACTGATAATCCTTTAGACAGCCAGGTTCGCACCCCTAAATTTCCTGAGGTATCTACACTCTGCAGGGATGAGAACTCAGACCCACGTCCCATCATAACACTCTCAGTAACCCTTGTGAGTTTTTCTCTGCAGCAGTTCAATTTCAAAAGGAGGTTTATAACAGAACATATCTCCCACACATCCCCTTCCCCTCCATTCCAAAGCCTTGACGGTCAGCACAATATTTCAGGTGTTATGAAATGTGGACTTTATTTCTCCCTGGCTATGGACAGACCATCACCAGAGCCCCCGCGTTCAGCATGATCTTCATGGTCTTTACCAAGAAAGCAGACTGTCCCAATCCAGTTTCCTCCGTTGCCTGAATCCAGTGTGAGCCTATATAGCCTCTGAGTTGCTCTGTAAGAAGCTAATCTTGAGTGTAAGAGCGAATAGCTAAGCCACTGGTACTGTCCAATTACTTGCACGTTTTTTTTTTTCCTTCTGAGTTCTTTAAAATGTCCTGTATAGTAGGACACATGTTGGAATAAACATACTGCTCAATGAAACAAACAAACTGCTCCCTATATAACATTTTAAAGAACCAAATTTGGTGTTGGAATACCCAGTTCAAGAAACTGACACCTAGAAGTTAGATGCAGGAATTCTCATAGTAGCCCTCAACACATCCATTTTATAGATGCTACTCATATAATTAACACAGACAATAATTTAAGAACTTAATACTTATGTAGCTCCACAGATATTTTCTTTTTATCCTACAATGAAAACTGAGGCATACTACATAATCAATAAATTCTTTCAAAAGAAGATGTGCACACTACATCCATGCACAATACTTTTCACTGTCTAAACCACATAAACAAATTCTGTTGAAATACATAAATGGGATGCTTAGCACCTCTAACAAGGAAAAGGACAGTAATTTCCACAGATATTTGAAGAGTCCTACTGCTGGAAAAGAAAAGCTTGCAGATTATGATTCTTTGCTAAGTGACTTATCTTGTGGTTCATATGTGGCACTGAGTGCAAAGAAGCGAAGTTATTAAAATTTCTATTCAGGGTATCATTCAGTGACACGTCTCTTTAAATCACACTTTCCAAATAGTTCTCTAAGTCTAATTTACAACACTGTAACCATACAGAATGAGTATTTCTCAATGAAAATTAAAATCCTTTTAAAATTCAACTCCTTTAACAACACACTGCTTCTTTAATACCATCAAGAGAGTATTGTGATAGTACAGACACTAAGTGAAGTCAGTGAGTTTGAAGAGCACTTTCTTCAAACACAAGACACAAAATACCACATTCTTTGCTTGAGAGCAAACAGGAAGCAATAACATACATACAAGCTAACCCAAACATCTCTTTAAGATCAATTTTAATAACACCATCACAAAAAACTGTAATTGCACCATTATAAGTTAACACCTCCCCCTCCTCCACCACAAAGAGTGGGCTGGAACAAAACCAATATGCAGGTACAGAAGACATTGCTGAGCTGGTTCAGTTCCAGCTATGAAGTGGTGACATCCAGTTGAGCAGTATCTCCACATTTGGCTGCCAACACTTTGCTTGAAACCAGCTTTCAAACAGATGAGAATATGAAGACATCCATCAGGGTCGCAACCCCAGGCTGAACTTACTGATCTTCGTGTAGTAGCTAACTCCTGCAAAGGTGATCTACTCACACACCAGCAACCTGATGAAATTTATGACTAGCTGAATTACTATAGTAAGAAAATTCTCCTGTTGGTTCTACCTTATATAACAGACTGGCAGCAATGTTAACAACCAGCACTTTTCACTGCAGTGACTTTTTGAAAGCTTCAAAGTTGAATTTATATATATTTTTTTATAACAAGGTTCATGACATGAAGAGTGTGAACTACATTAGAGAAAGAATTATGGGCTCTACAGACAAATAACACATTGTGCAGCATGGAAGAGCAGACCACTTTTACACCAAAGCTTTTTGGATATTTTATTTCACTTTTTTTTTCTGATATGAAAGGAAAATATTCGTATTAAATTACATCTTCCATAGCACACTATAAAAAAAAATTTGAACACATTAAAACAAATCAAGACTAACCAAAAGACAACAAGTTCAAAAACTCCAATAATTAAATCAGATATGTTGCTATTTATTACAAGACAGATTTAAGAAAGAATGAAGAGCAGTTGATAGCCTGTAAGCCACATAAGCAATATACGATCGTCAGGTTTTACTCCTTAACACATTATGTAAAATTACCTCAACAGAAGTTCTTTGGGTAGTTTTTTGTTAATAAGGGCTTCATCATTATTTGAGAAAACCTGGAAACAGAAAGAAAAATCATCATTTAAAAAGACCAAGAAAAATACCTTTTAGAGAGTCTTTTCACCTATTAAGGTGCTTAACTCTTTTAAGTTACTGTTAAAGTCAAGTTTTCAACATGTTAGTTGGTAATACTATAAAATTATTTCAACATACATAACAGGGCCACACCCACACATACACCTGCTCTTTCCTAGTGCCAAGATTCAACTGCACAAAAGTTGTGGAGCAACTTAATAATCATTAGACAAGCAATGTGAAGCCACACTTACACCCCATAAGGAAATATTTTAGGGAGCAGTAAAACTTCTAGCAATATCGAGACACACACAAACATGCACCAGTTGCACAGTCCTAACACTGTCCCATTACAGAAAACAGAAACCAGACACTTTCCGGTTGTTCAGGTCCCTTCCTTCACTGTCTACAGTGCCAATTCTTGGGCCCAGGTATGTGAAGATTATTAATAAAGATTTAAGGAATTTAATGCCACAGATATGACAGCAACTGCTATAGAAGCAACAGAAGCACCTCAAAAAACGCTACAAGAAAAACTGAAAATGCATCACACCCAGAACTTCATATTACTAACATATCTCCTAAGAAAAAGAAAATGGACAGACTGAAAGAAAATGCCTAGGGGTCAAAGCAGGAAATACTAAGATTATATAGGAAAACATTTCTGCAAAAGGAGAAAAGATCAGTCAACAGTTAAACAGAAATACTATACAGGACTTACAACTTATTGTAAATATTTCAGTTTGAGAAATTTTGCCAGAAGAACACAGCAGTAAATAAAACAGAAGGTGAATCAGAATTTAAGGAACCATGGCATAGACTGGAGGAAGTCAAAGTCACCAGGCAATCACTTCCCCTCTAAAGACAAGACCTTTATGGAATCCATTTGCTGTCCCCATTACCAGAAACAAAAGCTAGAAAGAGGGATCCAGAGTAGCTAAGAATTTTCTGAATGCTAAAAGGTAAACATGAAAACCAGACAAAACAGAAACATGAAAAACAACTGGGAGAAATTTTTCCTCTATGCTTCACTAAGAATATGCTGCTCCTGAGTCAAGCATCAGGGAATTACTCTTGGCCATCCTACCATGAACACATATCACATACTTGGTAAGTATTTGCTTTGCTTCTTGTTTGTTTGGGGTTGGTTTGTTTTGTTTTGGTGGTTTTGTTTGTTTGTTTGGGGGTGGAGGTTTTTTTGTTTGTTTTTTTTTAAAAAAGGAAGGTCGACAAGAGATGGTTCTGAAAAAAGGTACATCAAGCAAAGAATGAAAAAAAGCTGAATATAAGCTTGGTTCTGTCTTCACCAAAAAGAAAAAAAAAGAAAAAAAAAAAAAGGGACTGCAGAAAATACACATCTGGGAATTCTGAAAATATCTCCCTAACAAATACTGTAAGATTAGAAAACTTGACTTTCCTTCTGGCTGCCATCAAGAACCTTTTTTCTCTTCCAGTACATCCCACGCTGATTTCGAGTCTAACTGCATACCACTGTTTCTCAATTTTGACACAACAGCAAAAGCCACTTTCTTCACTCGTCACCTCTGTCCACGGTTATCCACACATCTAAGAACAATAAAACTCTCAACTTTCAATAGGACCAACAAGTTTAATCAAGCTTCCTTGTCCTGCAACTGGAGCGGCACAATTGTTCACAAACTGGTGACTGTAGGCACTCAAAGTGTAAAACACCTATGCATATATATGTCAAAAGGATAATTCTAGTTCCTTAAAGAGAGACATTCTTGGCTTTACGCAGTTTCACACGGCTGACCGCAGGTCCAGGTTTGCTCAGGTTCTGCTTTACGTCCGATAACCATTGCTGTTGTTATTTTCAGCCTTTATGCTGAAACACATTATGTACATCAAGACTGGTTTTAGAACTGAGCTTGGCAATTCATCCATTTATGAATTATCTGTGTACATGCCATTTTAATATTATATGCTACTCACAGTTTGTAGCTTATAGCCTGAAAACATTAGTACATACTGGGATGTTTTATACGAAAACATAGTCAAAACATAGGCCTAATTGCATTTATTGCAGCATTCATTCAGAAAAAAAGGAGACACGTGCCATCTTCAGAGAACTTTAGATCACTAAAGAGCAAAGTGTTACAGGTTTAAAAACCATTAAGTTGCAAAAAAGGAAGTTACCACGTGAGAGCACATAAGGTCTGTGGTAAAACAGACAAGTGAACTTAGATCTCGTTAATTCTTGTCTGGAATCTAAACATTCAGTATCACAGACCACTAAAAATCCTCTTTCGACTCAATTATTCTAGAGTCGCAGATAATTCCTCAAAAGTTCCATCATCTAGCATGGACTTCCCACTTACATGCCTAAGTGTATACTTTTAAATAAAGCTACTTTGCAGACTGCTACTAGTTTCCATGTGTGCCATCACTTTGCAAGTACAAAAGCTGTTATTATCAGTTTTTTCTTTACACTGTAGATTCCCAGATGTACAGTAACATGTATATATGCTCACTGTATGAGGCTGACATAGCTTTTAAGTTAGTAAGGTATGAGCACGTTACTATTTAATACAAACAGCTCCAATGCGTGCTCAAGACTCTTGAGTATTTCCAACTGTTCACCGACACCTGCATTAAAAAGCTAAATCACTACAAATCATAGCACAGGCTTTTGGGATTAGTACATATTTTTCTACTGAGGCCAAGGAAAATCTAAACCTCCAACCAAACTGCCAACTCTTATGGGAAAAGGGCTTACAATCTCTATATGTTTATGTGAGATATCTTTAGACTTTTAACTTAAAGTTGGACTATAAACTGTTTTGAATACATGACAGCTGATACAATCAATATGCTTGCATTTAGAAAACCTAGTTAAAACTGAAAAAAATGCAGCTTTTACTACTGAATATAAGAAGAATGCAACTTGCCCAGACACACAAGGTACCATGTCTGTGGCACAGGTCACAGACGAAGACACAAACAGATTTGAAGCTGTTTTCACTCAAACAGTAAATTATGCATTAGCTATAGTTATATCATAAAGTATTATTCTTATGGAATAAGAATATTTAGAAAAAAAAAGCACAGAGAAAAGAGAGAAGGTGCAAACAAGATAATGTATTTATGTAATGTATTTATTCTTTGAACATTTCCCGATAATCTAAAACTTCCATTAATAAATACTGTGAGTACATTTATGTATCACCTCTGTGAATTAAACAGTGCCATCCTTTTTATTTTTTACTTGATTTTTATCACATAACTCCTAGTTTTCTGTTTCTTTTTATTAAAAAGAAAAATCAAGGAAGTGTTCAATCGCTGTAAAAAATATTCTAATAATCTTGTCAAATATGATTTATTTTTCTTCAGTTACATGTAATGCTGACAAAGACATGCCCTCAAAATACCAGTATACAATAATACAAAATAACAATTAAGAATACTGTGGATATAGAAAGAGTATTTTTTCTTTCTCTGCTTTTGCATTTGGTAGCAAGTTTGACTGTGTTAATGACCAGGTATCTGAAATCCTAGAAAAGTGTGGATTTAACCATATTAAAATCCAAAATACAACCAACAAATCTGTGCACAAGGAAGAAGGATAGGTGAGATTGAACATATGTGATAAATATTACTCTAAAACCAGCTCTAAAGTTCCTGTAAACATAAGATGATAAATGGAAAAATCTCTACATTCTTAAAGGAATTGCGAGAAAAACCCATGAGAGAAAACTGTAATTGCTTATTACTTGAATCTTGAGCCATTTCTTACATTCCTTAACTGACATCTCTTGGTATCTTCACTGTACTTTTGAAAGACTGGCTATTATGAGCTAAAAAGGGAGAATTTCCATTAAAAAAAAAATTATCTGATACTTGCTAACACTAAATTTCTTCACCAACTACCACTTAATGTTTTTTTGTATAAAAAAGTATCCATTGTGTAAATCTCTCAAATCCAAAAAGAATAATTGCCCCCTTTTGCTTTCCCTTCCATATTATTAAGCATACTAATTGCTACTAGTCCTAGAATATAACTTCTTGGTACACCACAGTTAGCTTGCCACCATTGAAAGCAACACCTATTATTGTCTTCTAGTCTAAGAGTTACTAAGCTCTCCTGTTTTCACCAAGATTACTGAGTTGAAGAAAACTTTTCTGATGGAGTTGCACATTTGTCATTTTGGCAAAGAACTGTAATATGCTCAAAAAAGTTCATTTTTCTCTACAAAGACACAGGAATATTCATCCTCGTTTATCATGCTTATCCAAAACATTTAGAAATTCCCTTCAACTAGTATTTCAAGATCAAAATAAGTCTATACTACCAAATTCGTTGATAGCCCTTACCTCTTTTTAATGATGCAATTTTGTTGTCATTCGGTCCTCTATTGAAGAGGACTATTTTCTTTACAGACGAAAGTTTTGTTAGCAGCTCAGCCATGATGGCTCAGTCTCACAGATATATTTATGTATCTAATTTTCAGTGAAATCATAGCAGATAACGACTTCCAACCTGTCAACTTTTCAAATCAAAAGTTATTAAAAACCAGACTCTCAAAAATAGCCTTGCTTAGTAGTGTGCTAAAGCGACTAATTATGGGTAAATGTATATCTGGGAAAGAGGGAAGATGATGTCTGAGAGACACCGAAGAACATCAACAAAGAGAGAAGACATATATTCTGACAACATGGCTGAGTTATTTATCAAGTCAGGAATAAAACCCAATGGAGGGTCATTGTCACGAATGGAGATAGTAGTTTAAAATCAAAACCATACATTTCCCTTCTCCTATGGCTGACAGAACAAACACCCTAGTTATATCATAAATATTATCATATGTAAAAAGCCTCAAGTCTTTCAGGTTTTTGTTGGCAAGAACAGTACTTGCTTAGTATTATTTATGCAGTAATAGGCATTGTAAGAACAAGATATTTAAAAGGAAAATCCTGACAAAATAAAGTTTAATCCAGTTCCTCTGACTGAAGATTTTTGTTACCAAACACAAACCCCACCAGCTGGCTGCACATCTCTTCCCATCAATGGAGACACCTAATTGTCACCTGTGCAATTTCTCCTTAACCATGCTACTGAAATTGCCTCTTGCTATAGTAGCAGGAAAGCCAGAAGATCAGTTTTGCTACCCAAAGCAGTTCACAAGCACACTAAAGTAATGAGTGGCATCCTAAAAACCTCTCTAACACAGCAGAAAAATGGATGAGGAAGAAGAAAAGGGAAAACAATCTTCCTTTACTATAAATTTCTGATTATCTCACATTACACTATAAAGTGCTCACTAATGGTCAGAGAACTGCTGCTAGTTGGTGCTTCCTCCAGAAATGTACAATTAATGCATTCGACTTAGGCAGACTGGCAGAATCATTTAACACCATGCAAGCAGCAAAATGTAACCGTATCCAGGCAACAAAAGGAGTGTTAGACAGGCAAAGAGATATGCATTGCCAAGAGAACTGAAATAAGTGATACTGAAGACAAAACAGCTGACGGCACAGGGCTGGCGTTAAATTAGAACCCATGATAAAGCTTTCCATATAATTGATAAAATTACGACACAGCAAAGCAAATCTCAAAAGGCGATCCCATCTCAAACCAAGCTTGTCTACAGTGGAGACAGACTGGCAAAGTTTTCTATTTCAACACACAGGCACCTGCCCTCCAGGCTCTCACTCCTATACTCCTGCTGCTCACTGTGCTCCATCTCAGTCTTTGACTTTGTGCACTTTTTAAAAATCCCAGCCATCCTGGTCTGTTGTGGTTACTACCCTCTTTCTGGCTCAGACACCCTCTACCAGAGCCCAGGGTATTCAGTAGGCTTCTAGCTTCCTCCTCACTGCCAGATACCCACTGGATCTTTTGCACTGGTCTTTCCTCAGGATATTTTCTCTTCCAGCACCATGACAAACTGACAGTTCAAAAAGCAACTAACACCTCATATGAAAGCCTTTTGTTTTTACTGTGTTGGTCATCTTAAACGGTGAAGGCTCACTTTCAGAGAAGATGATCAAATATACCTGGGAACCTCTCTCTTTCCACAATGCCTTCCACTGATGTAGGGCTGCCTATAAGGGCCACATTGCTTTTAATGTTTCCCCAGAATAAGTGCTGTCCAATATAATAAAACCTGCCAGGCAGAAGTGGCTGGCCACTCTGCTGCTTGGTTTTCTTCCAGAAGAGCCATCATTCTTGTTTTGCCAGCACTGGTATTCATACGACATCATTCACATTTTACTGGAGGGCATCAGTTTGGCTCTGCAAGAAAGATCAAGAGCATTTGCGAACTCCAGAGCTGATGTCCATAGTTGCACAACTCTTATCTTGAGGCCTTTGGCTGCTCCAACTCAACTGTCTCTCAGCATGGAGCAGGAGGTGCTTGGAGGTTGCCTTGTCTGCTGTCTCGAGCACACCAGCTCATTCTCAGTCGACCAAATAGCTTGCATTGCCCTTTCCTGTGTGTTTTTCAGAAGGGCAGTCACCTATTGACAACATATTTGGAAATCACCAAGCAAATATTTTCAAGAGTATGGCTTAATTACTGCAAGCAGTATTAAAGCCTAACAGGTTAGCCTGACCTGTTAGCTGAGCTGTCTGTCCTTCAATGCAAGACTTAACCTCACCTCCTACAAAGTCACTAAAGAGACACATATGAAGCCCCACATATTAAGCATACTTTCACATACAACTGTCCTACTAGTGCTATTATTTAAGGTGCTGTGAAACAGATTTATTTAAATGTTTAATTATTTGTAAATTAATATTTGTATTTAATATTTGTAAATGCCAAAGAGGCATAGAACAAACCCAAAGTTGCATAAATTTTTCTGTATCCTGTCCACATTTCAGACTGACTTGAGTGTGATAGTTCCTACTTTAACTTGTTAAAAAATATGAATGGGAAAACCAATAGTTTGCACAAGTAGTGATTGACCTGAATACTTGCAGGCACAAAATTCAGTTGAAAGACAGCATTTTATCAATACTTACTATAATGTAGCTGATGTTTGGTAGCCTGCATGACAGAAAACATTAGGTTCAATACAATACCTAACCAAAAGAAACAGGCATTACACTATTATTTGCAGAAAAGGTTTGCAAGTTTTGCTTTCCCCAGGTTACTCTGATAGGAGCTATATGGAAGACTAACCCTCCATTCAGGTTATGATCCACCTAGTTCACACTTTGTCTTTTAAAGCATCTTGTTCTAACCACTACCAGAGATGGCAAAACAAACCTGAACCTGAAGGAAAAATAAACTACCCCTTCCCCAATCTTTCATGACTAGAGACTGGTTCAGGCCAGGAAAAAAAAGTATGCAACAACTACTGTTTAAACACTAAGCAGCATGGAAAAAGCTGTTAATTGTACTCTTCTATATTCTATAAACATACATAAAGAGCTGAAAAAACAGGTTTGACAAAGTTTTATCCTCATCATCTGTTAGTTATATACTGATCAATAAATCTTGTCGTCAGTTTGATTTCTTTTTAAAAAAATATATTTAAAAAAACCTGAATATTTTCTTCTTCAGGTATTTATCCATTATTCCTCTTTTACGATTATGCACTTCTAAATAAAAACAGTGCATAATGAAGCATTTAGACATTATTCCCCCCCCCAAATAATAGTAACAAAAAAGCAGCATTCAATTAATGGTCAAATCTATAAATCACTTTCAAGTGCAATATGGGGAAACCTGTATCATCTACTTTATGGGCTTGGAGATCAACACACCTGTAACAAAATTAAGATCAGATGCATAAAGCAGTTGTTGATTGTAGCCTATTGCAAGGCTAGATTATGTATTAAACAGATTACGTGCTTTCTTTTTCTTGACCAGGTAAATAACAAATCCCTCCTTAAGCATCTAGCAGGAACTCAAATGCAATTTGCAAAAGCCTAGGTTCAAAATACCTGAGAAAGGTTATTTCCTTTGACCACTCAAGTAACTTTGAAACTCCAAGCAGAAATACTGGAATAGGTTCTAAGGCAGCTTCCATCACAACATTCACAGGGACTATGTGCTCAAAGTACAATTTGTTTCATCACCAAAATTATTCATTTGGTTTCATGCAGTCTTGCAGAATCATGCTGTATAATACACATTCTCAGACATTCGGATCATGATACGTTTCTGGAAAATGAGGCAGAGAGAAAAGTCAGTGTCTGTTTGTTTTAATGCAGCAGTATTTGGTTATGGATAGCCATTCAGTCTCAGCCATCCAAATTCAATCCACGTCACAGATCCACCAGAGCCCTTAGGAGCACACTTTTCAAAATTCCCCTGAATCATCACTTCTGCATACAGTTCTTTTTACTGCCATACATATGGCTAAGTTTTCTTCCCAGTCTCCAATATTAGCATACAAATGAGCAAACCAATGGTATGACAATGGAGACCTGAAATCCTCCCAGAGTTTGCACACTGAGATTCTTCTGCAGGTCCATTTCCCCAAGAGTTTGCACCATTCTAATTTGGAGTGACATAGCCCTCCCTCCAGCCACATAATCCCACATCCAGAAAAGCAGTTCTTTTACTTACTGTACTTAGCTCAAACCGTAAATGAAATTACAGCTTAAGCCCTGACTGCATGGTTGAAGCAGAATCCCTTCTAAGCACCGGTGAAACAAAAATTTTGAGTACTAATATTTGCACCTCCCAACATAACCACGTTTCAAAAATATATTTGAGACTTAAAAAGTATATTTCATTACCAAAATGACTCTATAGCTTCTACAAAGCCATTTCAAAGCAGTGCTTGATCTGCATCATAAACGCTATGTCAGAACTGATGTTTTTCCTAGTACTGAAAGTGTGAAATCTTTATTATGAAGAGCAAACCTTCTCTGCAAGGCAATCTCCCTAGAGCATGAACCAGAAAAAGATGACACGAAATCTGTGTTGTGGGTAAACACACCACATATGTAGTGTATAATTAATAAAAGCTTTTGGTTATAAGAAAAATACTAGGTACCTCATCAGGATTACAAGCAGCAATTATAACTGACTTCAAAGGAAATAGCATCATAGTAGCATTTCCAAAACATCTTTTTTCAAACTGTTCCAGGAAAGGTAAGAGGTTGAGATTTAGGAGAGAAACTGGACACTCAGTTGTTAGTATTTGCCAAAATTTATGGTTATTGAATTTCTACAGAAACACAATAACCTTGATACCTTTGCTTAGGAAGTAGATTATAGACCATTTTCAGAACTACAAGCACACTCAGACACTTTAGCCCTTACTATTTAGATAACTACTACATAACATCAAGTCATGATATGGAAATGTCTTTCCTCTGTGAAGCTCTGACCTCAATTTCAACCTCTGAAGACAGACAAGCTTGACATACTGGTAGAGTTTCACATTTATGCAGATTCGATGATGTCTTGTCTCCTTATTGATTTAAATTTACAGAACATACTGGTTAACCAGTTGAGCAGCAATCAAATCTCATGAATACAGCATTTACTTTTTCCTTCTGCCTGAAGGAGAACACAGGAAAACACTGGGACAGAAAAAGAGATAATACCATGAAGTATGGACACTGTTTTAAGTGTAGCAGCTTGATACCAAATTTTAAGTACTTGCTTGTGGAATACACAGCAGCAGCAGTCATAAATGCACAAGCCCAGAAAAGGGCATGTTTCCAGTTCCAGTCCTCCTCTAGCATGAGTGCAGTGGTTCCTCTAAGGCAAAGATAACAACCCGGAGGGAAACACTAAAGAGGTTGGCTGAAGTTGATTATATCAGCTGAGGTGCCCTGTATTTTAAACAATGAAACTATTGTTGCATTTCCATTACCTCTCTGTACCAAATAAATTATTCTAGTCCATTTAAACACCTAAATTCATACTGTAGTTCTGCTTGGGGTTTTTTTAGGCAGGGGAAGGAAGAGCAGGGAGACAATAGACTGGGTGGGGATAGGAGGAAGGTCATTTGAGTCGGCAAAAATTATGCATCTTACGGATTCTGTACTTTTTCTTGACCAGGTAAATAACAAATCCCTCCTCAGGCATCAGACATTCGAATGCAATTTGCCAAAGCCTAAGTTGAAAATGCTTGAAAAAGGTACTTCCCTTTGACCATTCAAGTAACTTTGAGACTCAAAGCAGAAATACTGGAATATAACCTAAGGCAGCTTCCACCATGACATCATTCACAGGGACTGTACTCAAAGTTAATCTCATCACAAAAATAATCCATTTGGTTTCACGCAATCTTGTAGAATCACACTATCTACACAGATTCTGAGACATTCGTAGCACAGTCCATTTTTTGAAAAATTAGTCTAGGAGAAAATTCTAATCTTCACAAACTAGTAGTAAAAAAACCCCTTAAGTCTCAAGAACAATTAGTTTAAACTTTGACAGAGACATACAAGAAATTTCTTGATCCTGAAAAATAAACAAGGAACTGACGGAGGAGATATCAGTATTCTGTGAATTTTAAGTCCATCATTATACTCTTGTAATGCCTTATGTGTACCTTTTTCTGTTGTAAAAATGGATAAAAACTTTCTGGTTTTTTAAGAATGCAAATCTGACTTTCACCATTTAGAAGTTACAATCTTCCTTCTCAGAAGCTTTACAATTAGAATATCCCACTCTGTGTTAAAAGTTCAAGTGGGAAAGCTATTTTGTAAAAGCTCAGACCACTGGACTCCAACCCTATCACATTCAAATCAAGCCACACAAAATCCATAGCTCAAGTATGATCAGAAATTATAACAGTTTTTGCATTGTGCTATAACATAAAGTGGGGGGGGGGAGGACGGAAAAAATCTATGGACTATTCAGATCACCTTCCTAAAAAGGTTATTAGAAAGAAGGCAAGTGAATATTGTGGCTATTGTCTTAACTAGCTGTAGGTTACAGTCTGAACTGTGACAGAGAACTCACTGATTTCACTATTTCATCTGGTTTTCTCCTACTTAGTGTACCCTGTATATGTGTATTTCTGATTCAGTTGAAACACTAACAGAACTATCACACAAGTTGGTAACAATTTATATGAAATTAGTGCAGTTATTCTGATTTCTAATTGACAAAACAGCTGAAGTACTGTTAATGTGTAGCCTTCTGCTGGCATTCAGATCGATATTGTCACAGTGCCAGGATTAGTACTACTTTTCTACACTAATCTAAAAATAGTTGCCATGCTTCAGTGAAAATCTGACTTTTATTTTAAACTTTCCACATCTGCTAGCCCCATATTATCCCTAGTTTTAACCAAGATGAGTAAATATTCCAGTCTATTGTCAAAATAAGAAAGTAATAAGTTAATGGTCCCTTTGATTTGTAGGAACACTGATATTCCCTATAATAAAAGCTCTGGTGTTAATTGGTCAAAACTGATCCCTTCCTCACCTTTTCTGAATTTTAAACTATGCAGCTATAAAGAATTAAGAGGGAAAAAAGAACCTAAACACGACTAACCCTGTAACAGAGAGCAATAAGCATTCATGGAATAAAATGTCTGAAAAATATGAAAATAATAGAAAAAGTGATGCTATTTCATCCTTTTCAACTAAGGAGCTGCCCAATACAAGATTTTGCAGAGCAGTAAAGCTTATCTGGTATAATTTACGAGCTTTTACCTGTGCTGTTATAGCAACAGTTCACTGCTTCTTTGCAGATTCTATGTCTGCTGAGTTTAGACTGTTAAAGGTATCTAATTAGGAATGTCAAAATGGACCGTGAAGGAAAACTGCATAACTGGAGTTTGGTAAATGGAAAATGTTTATTTATATTGTGAAACAATTTACAAAATATTTTGTTCATTGTTTTTCAGTCTGTAATTCTTCCTACATTTAGAACAGGAGATGAATACATATTATTCAAATTACTTTTAAGATACTCCATACCAGAGAAGATACAGTACAATGTGTGATGGAATACTAACGTGAAGTAGGATATGTCATTAAGCTGCATCATAATCACTTCATTAATACTACGCCATCCGCAGCCTCATTCACTGATATTTGCTCTTCCTTGGAGCAACAGATAAATTCTGAAACCTTTGCAAATCAAATCCAACATGATTCTACATAAAAGCGTACTGCAATCTCATGCAGCCTCTCTCTATTTTTATTCCAAATCACATTTTAGTTTTCAAGGTTGTTTTGCTCAGCTTCAAAACATACAGGCTGGAATCGAGAAGGAACAGAAGGCAAACTGCAGGAGAAGAAAGAGAAAGAGCATGAAAACATCTTCATGCAAAGGAAGAGGAGAAAGAAAAGGTACAACACCACAGGAATATGCTTCTTGCCTTTGTAAGGCTGAGCACTCCTTCTCCCTCCCCAGAACTTGCTGCAGGAAACCTACTATGTTTACACACACATAAATACACGCATAAAGCGATTTTCTGCCTTAAAACACCGCATTTCCCCATGTGTGAAAGGTTAGCAACTGTGCCTTCTTCTTGTATAAAACTATTACTGTGAAGCATTAAGTTGCAATTGAAAACAGGGATCATATCAACACCCTTTCCAAACATGTCGTGCCTGTCCCTACTCACTCCCCCTTACACGCCTTGTCATCTTCCTTTCACAAATGTAACGGTGCACCTCTCCCCTGCTACTCGCTGTGTACATGTACAGTATCACATCCCCACATGTACAATATCACATCCCCACATACTCTCCCCACAGCAAACCTCAACCACTCTTCCTCCTTTGCTGCACCCTCCACACACATACGCTCCATGAAACACTATCTCTACATGCAGATGCAACAAACCTCATGCACACCACATACATACCACAAAACTATTTTATTTATAAAAGCATCTGTGCACACACATAAACCACCACAGCTACGCATACTTACACATATAAGCAACTGCCACTCTATAGGCACAAAATACCATACCTTATATCTGCTATATACGTATAAAAGTACAGATAATCCTTGCCACACCCATAGCATACATGCCTATAAGAATACCCACATATTATGCCACACCCAGTGTTCACTATATGCACACAAGCCCATACCCGACAGCAGCATACAGACATAACTACATACACACGATGCCTTGCCATGTCCCCGCACATAATGTCACATCTCTGCTGCAACACAAATGCACACATATCCAAAGCCCAAATCATAGCAGACACACACACAGACTGACACAGAGGTGTAATATTACTCTCATGTCCTACCGTACTTTTGCTATACACACACATCCCAGGCCACACCCTGGCCTATGGCACATGCATAAATATAGAGCACAGCGCCCACCCCAGCACCCCATGCATCCACACTGTGACACCCCACATCTGCTCTGTGCGCTGACACACACATCAGCTTCACCCCTACTTTATACAGGGGGACGACACACCTCTCGCATGCCCCAGCCGCTTTACGCACCCCTATACACACATTATCACCCCTGTGTTACACGGGAGGACAACACACCCCCGGCCCACACAACACACAGGCAGACCCCCACCATGGCTGCTCCGACGTTACACGGGGAGGTGAGACACCCGTCACAGCTCAGCCGCGGACACGCACCGGTCACAGCTCACCCACAGACACAGCCTCTCCCCGTCTGTGCTACAGCGAGGGACAACGCGGCCCCACCTGCTCGGCGCAGACAGACGCCCTCTCTCCTCCCCACCGTTACAGGGGGGGCCGGCCCGGCCCGGCCCGCCACAGCCCCCCCGCAGCCGCAGCCCCGCTCCCCTCGCCGCGCAGGGCCGCCCGCCCAGCACCACATCCACGCGGCCACGCCGCACACACGCCCGTACCCCGCGCACCCCCGCCCGCCAAGCGCAGACGTTCCGCCTGCCCCGGCCGCCACCCCTCCCCTCGGCGCGACGGGCCCGCCCGCCGCACGGCCCTGCGGCCGCTCCACACGGCCCGGCCAGCGGCAGCTCCCCTCAGCGGCGCCGAACACCTGCCCGCCCCGCCCCGCCGCCGCTCCCCGCCCTGGGCCCCAAGCGGCCGGGCCAGCCCCCTAACGCCCGGCGGCGGGGGGCGGCGGGGCGGGCCGGGCCGGGCCGGGCCGCGGGCTCACCATGGCAGAGGCGCCACGGCGAGGCCGGTTGTCCTGGCGACGGGGAGCCCCGAGGAGGGCGCCAGGTGCACTGCCTGCGCGCGCGCCAGCCCCCGCCGCCGCCGCCGCCGCCAGAGCTGGGTCGGGGCGGCGCCGCCGCCGGCTTCACGTGACCGGCACCGCCCCTGCGCGGTGGGGCCGCGCCGGGACGCCCCGCCCCTCTCGGCTGCCGGCCCCGCCCTCCCGCCTCAGGTGGCGCCGGCAGGGGCGGCGGTGACACGGCGGCCCGGGGCCGTTCATGCCCGGGGGCTGCCGGGGGCCGGCCTCAGGCAGACTGGGCCGGCGGTGGTCCTGGAGGGCCCCGAGCTTGGAGGGCTGCCGCCCTGGCCCGGCCGCTCCCGCGGCTCTCATGCAGCCGCCTTTCCTGCCGGTGGGACGGCACCGGTGTCCCCCAGCGGCCGGCCCCGGGGGCTCAGGGGAGCCTGTGTGTGCGGGAGGCCGGTGCAGCTGCCGGGGGGCACCGGTCCCGGCTGCGTGCCTCCTAAAGGTCTAGCCGGGTGTTGCTGGTGGGGGCGCAGCTGCCTCCTGCCCCTCCAGGTTGCAGCTTTGGCACAGCGGCCGCTGGCGACGTGTTCAGTCCCAGGCGCTGCCTCGTAAACCGGACGGGCTGCCACCTGAGCGCGCAGTCGCCCCTGTGGCAACCACCGGTGTAGATAGCTGGGGATGACGGCGTCCTAAATTGCTACGGAAAAATCCACAAAAGCTCGTCTGCCGGAGAGCCGAGCGCTTTAAAGCGGATGCGTGCTGTCAGTAGGAGCACGGCTGGCTTCTGCAAACACTGCGTAAAACCGCTGTCGAAGCCAAGTACAATATTGCTAACAGCGCACTTGCAGGTTACATCTGTTCAGCGGTCACAGTACCACATGCAAAACCGACGAGGTGAGGAAAATTGGGGAGGAAAAATTATCCCAGCAGGTATTGTTTTCTGTTGATTCAGTCCTTTAGATTTCTAAGAAACGTAAGCGGCCGTTGTAGAATAACGGGAGTTTGCTATTTGGAATGGGCTGAGTTCATTCCTTTAAGGAATGCAACATTCTGGTTTGATTAACAGTAAAAAATAGTTTCTTACGAAAGTGTCCTTTCTCAGAACCCACACGGAAATAGTTGGTACACGCACATACCATTTGTTGACACATCTCTGAATCTACTGTCTTATACTCTCCAGATTCTGGAGAATGACCTGGTTCATTCAGTTGGTCTGGTTTGTATAGTAGGGAAGAAAGCCTCAGAAATGTGAAATATGTATAAACAATTTAGACATGTTCAGCTGAATTGCAGAAGGCCCAGACTAGCAGTTCCTAAATTCTATTAGTTCGCATTAAAAAATATATATATATTATCTCCCTTTTTTTAAAGTTCAATGCAAATCTCTGGACTGTATTATAAAGGTAGCGACAGGTTTTCCTATCACTACAGTAAAAATAAAGAAATTTAGGGAGCTAGAATCAGCTCAAGTTGCAGCAACCTGAAGAAAAAGAAAAAGGAAAAAAAAAATCTGTTTTTTCAAAAAGAAGGGCTATTGCAAAATAATAACTGTGCTCAATGAAGAGTTCAGGATAATTAGCCCGATTGGGATCTGTTTGTACAAAGGAGGCGAGACAGGAGAAAAATGTGCAAGTAGGCTCTCCGTGGTCTAATATCAGCTCTCATTTGATTGAAAACAGTCTGAAGGAGTGGAACACTATAGAATACATTTGAACAATATTTTATGTATAAAAATACTATAGGAAAGCAAGCTCCTTGTTTCATCCCCCAAGAAAGAGAAGACAGCCATCTATTTGCCACCTGTGTACTTGTTTAGGATGTGAGAGACCAAAATCCCTGTCTTTGGATCTGGACCAGCTAATGATGTTATAGTGCCACATTACTGACTTTCTGGACTCCTTTTTGTCTGTGTTATGGTATCACTCGAAAATTCAAGAAAGCCTTACTCAGCCATCTAGATTGGCTTGAGTTTTGTCAAATAAGCAATTAGTTGTGGAAATGAGACTTCAAAAATATATGTACAGAAGTGTATACATCCTCGTCTGTCTTCTCCATTTCTTGTCTGTGGAATGTCTTGGCATACACATCTGAAGTGTTATGAGAATATATCTATGTTTAGTGTCCTGTTTTCAACCAATCCACAGCAGTATTGTGTGATGAAAAATTTTTCTTCCAAAAATTCCCAGCTGGCTTTAATTTTAGCATACTTTAAAAATCAATAGGTTTTTAGATAACACCTTTGCACTGGTCATTTTAGAATGACCAATTAAGTAGGTTATTACTGATGCCTTTTTATATTTTTTAAGCTGCAGAGCTATGTTCAACAACTTGACCTTTTAACTTGACTCTCTGAAGTTCCTCCTAATTGTTCTAGGCTCTTGTTGAATGCTGACCCAATTCCCTCCTTACTTACCTTTTTACTGAACTTAAAAGAAATGAAAAACAGCTTAAATACTTGTCAGAGAAAATGAACAATGCCACCCACAAGAGGATAGGTTAGTAGTATGATTCTGGATGTCTTTGCTCTTGCTAAACAGCAGCTTCAGGGCCTCTGGGCTGTTAGGTCCCAGAGCCAAGAAGAGACTTGCATATTCCAGAAAGCCATCGCAGGGACTTGAGTAGCCCAATCTCACAAAAGGCGTTTTGTTCTGGATTTCACCCATTCATGCTTTCCCCAGCTTCATTCTATAACCAGGGGGATTTCCCCATGAATGTTGTTACTGAGTGATGCCAGGCTGCAGTAAGTGACCTTTTTCAGTGCAGGAGAACACTTGCCATGCAGTAGGTTCCTCTACAGTGGTCCTTTGATTGTTGAACTCCCTAGAGTCTAGAGTTGGTATTCTTAGCAGTGAGCCTGTGCTTATAAATCTACATGAAATTTTTTTCCAGGAATTTGCCTCGCTGGCTGAAGGAATTTAGTTTGAAACAAGATAGTTGCTAGACCTTTCCTTCCCTTTTCCCTGTCTCTCTTTATGTAAGTCAAATTAAAGTATGTCCCAGAGAACGGGCACAATAAATTTAGGATGCTACAGTTGCCAGCTGTTTATTCCAGCTCTCACTTCCACAGCATAGCAGAAGCTCATGAAGCTTGGTGATGCTTCAACCTAACTTGCACCTAGGCTGATGAAGAGCTCTCTTAGGGTCGCGTTAACACAGCTCAGCTGTGAAGGACTTTGACTAGAAGTGTGTAGGTGGTTAACTTTTTAAACGGCTACACTGGATCTGAAGGAGCTCATCTTTCCTTAAGTTCAATGATTGTGACAAGAAGGTCCACAGCTGCTAATTGCCATTATGAGTCAAAAATCATCAAGGGAGTACATCTTATTTCTAGGTTGCTTTTTTAGTATGCTCTGCATGTTCACATTAGAGCATAGATAGGTGATGTTTCACTGTCTGACACAGCTTTTCATGTACTGCCCTGTAAGAACAGATAGATCAAGACTTCCCAAACTGTTTTTCTTCCCTGAGCATGGCGCCAGCACAGGCTAGCTTCATGCCAGGGTTTATACTTCTGTGGTGCTGTTGCCTTTTCAAAATTTGCTTTTATACCACCAGTAGTGCACATAACCATAGGCTGGGGATATCCTGCCCTACCCCAATAATTTGTGAGCGTCCAAACCAGTGACCTGACAAAGTGACACCATGCATCCTCAGCCACATCATTCCCGGATGGTGAGAAGCGTGCATCTTGCTGCCAGGCAGGGCATCCATTCCGAGGGACCTTGGCAAGCTGCAGAAACGGGCTGACAGGAATCTCAGGAGACTTAGCAAAGGCAAACACAAAGTCTTCCATCTAAGATGCAGGAACTCCCCGCAACAGGAGCACTAGAGTGTTTGGGGGCTGTAGCACATGCCAAGCAAGGAGAAACTGTGTTTGTTTAGAGAAGTATAAGACTAGGTGGGATATAATTGCAGTGTTCACAGAATCACAGAATGTCAGGGACTGGAAGGGACCTCGAAAGATCGTCTAGTCCAATCCCCCTGCCAGAGCAGGAGCACCCAGATGAGGTTACACAGGAAGGCGTCCAGGCGGGTTTTGAATGTCTCCAGAGAAGGAGAATCCACAACCTCCCTGGGCAGCCTGTTCCAGTGTTCTGTCACCCTCACTGTGAAGAAGTTGCTTCTCATATTTAAGTGGAACCTCCTGTGTTCCAGTTTGTACCCATTACCCCTTGTCTTATCATTGGTTGTCACCGAGAAGAGCCTGGCTCCATCCTTGTGACAGCGTCCCTTTGTATATCTATAAACATTAATGAGGTTGCCCCTCAGTCTCCTCTTCTCCAAGCTAAAGAGACCCAGCTCCCTCAGCCTTTCCTCATAAGGGAGATGCTCCACTCCCTTAATCATCTTCGTGGCCCTGCGCTGGACTCTCTCCAGCAGTTCCCTGTCCTTCTTGAACTGAGAGGCCCAGAACCGGACACAATATTCCAGATACGGTCTCACCAGGGCAGAGTAGAGGGGGAGGAGAACCTCTCTCGACCTACTAACCACCCCACTTCTCATACACCCCAGGATGCCATTGGCCTTCTTGGCCACAAGGGCACAGTGCTGGCTCATGGTCATCCTGCTGTCCACCAGGACCCCCAGGTCCCTTTCCCCTACACTGCTCTCTAACAGGTTTTTCCCCAACTTATACTGGAACCTGTGGTTGTTCTTGCCCAGATGCAAGACTCTACACTTGCCCTTGTTATATTTCATTAAATTTTTCCCTGCCCAGCTCTCCAGCCTGTCCAGGTCTTGCTGGATGGCAGCACAGCCTTCTGGCATGTCAGCCACTCCTCCCAGCTTGGTGACACCAGCAAACTTGCTGATAGTACACTCTATTCCCTCATCCAAGTCATTGATGAATATATTGAATAGTACTGGTCCCAGAACTGACCCTTGAGGCACTCCACTACATACAGGCCTCCAACCAGACTCCGCCCCATTGACCACGACTCTCTGGCTTCTTTCCTTCAGTCAGTTCGCAGTCACCTACTACTTAAAAGGGGGGTTGCAGAGAAGCAGCAGCCAGGCTCTCCTTGAAAGCTACCTTGTGAAGACCTAGAGACTATGGTTACAAGTTGCAACAAGGGAAATTCTGATTGGATATAAGGAGAAAATTCATGGCAATGAGAGTGGCTGAGCACTAGAACAGGGCCCAGACAGACAACAGAGTCTCCAATGTTCGAGATTTTAAAAACATGGCTGGACGAGGCCATGGGTAACCCGCTCTAACTTGAAGTTAGCTCTGCTTTGAGCAGAAAGTTGGTCTAGGTGATCTTTGGAAGTCACCTCCAACTTTTATTATTCTGTCAGTTCCAAGGTGTAAAATTGTTTGGCAAAATACATACATGTGGCATTTCAAAGGAAGCCACAGGAAGTGCAGACCTCCTTCAAGCTCAGAAAGCAGGGAATATATGCAAGTCTGGACGTGCCCAAGCAGTCGAGTGGACACAGACTGTCACGTCTGTGCAGTCAATCCAGTGTTTCTCAAAAGTCACCAACTTCTGTGCATACGTACATTTGTGGGTATGTCCCAGGTTATCTTAATGCATGGCAGCCTAGTTGTAGTCCCTGTACTGTGACTCTGTGCTGCCATGCATCAGGATATCCCAGACAAATAAGAAAGTCTTCTGAACCACTGTCAGACAGTATTTTCTGTGGGGGACTATGGTGGGTCCATGGATTCCCTGACAGAGCGCATGGGAACAGAGATCAGCCTTGAAGATATTAAGGCCTACCCATGAGAAACATGGGAGTAAAGGAATATCCAGAGATATTAAGGTGTACCTGTGAGAGAGAAGGGATGTACCCGTGAGAGAGAAGGGAGTAGAAGAGTAACATTGATGATAGCAAAATTAGCCAATGAGATGTTACTGCTGTAACTTGTAACCAATAGTGAAGAGATACATGAATTGGTAAATCTGTATAAAAATGCACTTGTGACAATAAATGGCATCTACTACTTTCATCCTGGAAGAACTTGGTCTATGTCGTTTGTCCGTCTCAACCACGACAATTTTCAGTCAGAGAAAGAAGGTATGTTGCAGCTCTGTGTTTAACACATTCCCATAATACCCATTTTTCTTAGTTTTGAGAGGCCAAGGTTGGTCCTTCCTTTGTTACCATTATTTCAGAAAAATTCAAAGAGGTGCTTTTAAACTCAATTCTGTATTAGTGAATCTTTGTGCCAATGAATTACTTTATACAAAGAACAAAGATTCAACCAGGTAAAAGTCTTTGAACTTGATCACATTCACTCAAATAATCATGAATTGGCAATGTTTGACAGTTATTTTCTGCAAGTGAGAGTTTGATAAGCCAAGGCACCAGTCCTGTAAATGCATACGTGGTTGGTTATCCTCACCTACCAAAGTAGTTCAGTAAGCACGAAACTAGAGAGCTGCTATAGAAGTCCCTCTGTATCCAGCTCCAGAATTTTCTGGATATGTACTTCCTCTGACATAGTACGTTTTAAGTGCATTTCAGAGCACACTTTCATTTGGCAGGCAGAAGGATCTCTGCTCAGGTGTTTTGAATTTGATTTCTATCACATTTGCGCTTAGAAGATATTTGTTTGGGAAAACTAGTTTGATAAAAGTTTGGAAAGTTGACTTATATTCCTGACAAGGACAGAGTACATATGTTTAACTGCTGTTGCATATATCTTTCAGCAGTACACAGATACAGACTAACTTTCCATGTGGTACGGACTTGTGGTAGCAGTTTGATCATGTATGGCTTCCCCAGTAGCCTAGTATATTTGGCTTAGAGCTATGTTCAAAAAACAGAAGACAAAATTAGAGAAATAAAAAGTCACTGTAGTAAAATTTGTGCGGTTGCAAATACAAATAAAACTTAGGTTCACAAGTAGAGTGGTATTTTATTACATGTCCTAATCTTCTTCTTGTGTCAAAATAAATTTCAATAAAACTTACTCATTAATGCTTCTTTGAATTAGTTCCCATTTCTTGCTTTCATGTGAAACATATTAGGATGACAGAAGCAGTGATGGAATAGGATACCCTTTACAAAGTACAATAAAATCCTTTGCTTATACAGTGTGCTGCTGTGCTTTTGTCTTGTTTTGTTTTCTTTTCTTTTTACTTTACAGAAATTCGTAAGTCACTCACTAGCAGATACAAATATAAAGTCTTAAAGATATTTTGCAAAGATTTTTGCTTGAGCTTTGTGTTTGGGGGGAATGTGAGTGTATTATTTGCATGAAAGTACCAGACAAAAATTTTCAGATTGTTGCACTCAAATTATTGGTGAAATTTAGTAGATATAATGTGAGTTTAGATTAAGTGTGTGGTAGCATCCAACAGTTCTGCAGTTTGAAAATCATATTTTATAAACCCATTCTACATTGTGCATGTTATCTAGGAATTTTCTAATTATTTTAGTGGCAACTGTGAAATAAAAACCTTTTAATGTGGTTAGTTGTTGGTCAGGTAAACTAAAAATCATTGTATCTGTGTTGTTTTATCAGGTAGAAACCTGAGTAGAGTTTTGTTGGATAAAGGCAGAAGATAAATACTAGAATTTCAAATGGAGAATGAAAATGATTGTGGTCACATGCCTTGGCAGCATGTCTGCTTTCTCTAAACTTGGAATACATGTTGTTGCTTTAACAGAACAGATATTTCATGCCTCTGACATTTCCATTATCATATATTTCTTGTTTGTGATTTCTCAAGTGTAAAAGATGTGCTTGATTCTTTGAAAAAGGAAACATTGTGAAACACTGGACTTTTGGTTAGACTGAAATGCAGAGAGGTCCTTCTCATCTGGCTCACCAATAGAAGGTCGGAGCACAGCAGGGAACTTAGATGAAGAGATAGCACAGATACCTATTTTATGCAGTCTTCTGGTTAGTTTACAGTCATTGCTCCTTTCAGTGAAGATTCCTTCCCAAATTACCACTTTGAACTGGATGCCTGAGCCTTTTGTTTTGTTTTCTTTGTACTCAGTTGCTTCAATACACAATTTTGGACACAGTTGAGTTTTAGGCATTGAAATTAGCTCCTTAAATTAGAAAAAGAGATTCCCCTTACAATGACTTGTGAGAAGTCATGGGGAACCTGAAATGTGGTGCCTCAAGATGTAAATGCAGTTATATGGACAAAATGAAGCATAAATATTAATGTCATCACGATGTTCTTCTGTGGTGTTTAGTGTAATGGGCCCCTGAGTGGGACCACTAGATACCACTGCTACAGCAACGGTGTGTGGGAATTACAGATGTGATGCCCATGTAGAAATTAAGGGCAAGGTAAGATCTTTTTGAAAATTTTGCTTTTCATGGACTCTTCAGATGGCTACACTTCCACTGAAGACCTCAGTGTACTTTTGTCACTGGCAGTTAGTTCTCAAACTACCTAATGAAGTGTTTTGTTCCCAAAGACAGGGTTCGTTTCTATTTTAAATCCAGGTAAACTGAAGTATGGAGGCAGTATGGCCGTGTTCAATGATGTACAGCTGATCAGAGGCAGTGTTAGAACTAGAAAGCAGGAGTTACAGAACATGGAATACACTTGTAGTGTGAAACATGGGTTGCCTGAATGTCCTCTCAAAATTAAATGAACATTTGCAACCTAAGCCTAAATCCTCCAGACTCCCGTTAGTAGGCAGAATACTTGATACTTGGATTTTACAAGAACTATTATTGGTAGCAAGCACTGCCTTGAATAGCAACTGTTTGCAAATGGATCCCTAAATTGCCTTCTATGGAATAAAAATGAGAACTAGAATCTTGAGAGAAGTTGAAACAACTGCTAAACCTATTAATAATGGCTGATTGGAAATACTGTAACATATCCAAAAAAGCGTGCAATAACATAGAAGAACATGCAAAAACAAGGCCATGACCATATTTCTAAATAATTTCCACAATATGCATTTTTATGTAGGAAATATATTTTAAATATTGAATACATGTGATCTAAAAATAGCTTTCAGTTTGGTTTACATCAAATGGTGACAAAATCCTAATGGCAGACTGTCAACTATCTGTTGTAATAAGCACATTAGTGAAGAGAATAATAAATCATGAAGGGTGAATCATACTTACTTCAGATTGGATATGTTATTAAGACAATATGTGGATCCATACAGAATATATTTTTGTGTCCTTTCATTACTAGAAAAATAAAGGCAAATTTAAAAAAACCCCTGTAGCTTTACTTTAAGAGCTTCTTTCCTCAACAGTCACAGAACTAAATTAATCTCCACTGTAATTCTAGTGACAACAATGAAATTAGTTCAAGAATTCATACTGGGAATTTCACTTATAATTTTTTCTTTTGATTATACTTCATACAGAAAGCAGAAACAGCCAAGCAATCCCAAGGGATTTCTAGAAATTCTCAGTGGAATGCCATCTGCTTTCACAGAGGTTATCCATTGCAGTACATAATTCTTTGGTACATCTACCATGATTCTCTTGATTTTTGGGAGGACAAACTCTTTGCAGGAATAAAGATTTTCCAGAGTTACAAAAAATACACACAGCGTACCCCAAATAGAGCAAATCTTTCAAAGATACAGAACGGGACATGTACTTTAATTAGTCTAAGGACAAGGTCCCAATTTCATTATGTCCGTTAGAATGTTGACACTGGAATCAGTGGATCAAGAGTTGGCATGGTTCAGAATTTCCTCAGGAGTCCACGAACATTTTGCCTTCAGTGCTAAGTGGTATAATAGCACATAGCTTTTGTGTGGAGAGGCCCTCTTCTCTTGAATAGCTGCTGTTGGTCCCATCTGACACTGAAGTGTTGTCCCATGACTGAGAGAAGGCAAACAGAAGTCCTTCGGGTTGGTCCTTGAAGAGCCTGAACATCATCTGCCACTAGGAGAAACATGGCAACCATGGACAACATGGACAACAGGTACAGGCTCTCATAAACATCCTGGATTTCTGGCCGTTCTCACCGCTAGTCACTTCTCCTTTCCGACATCGATTAATGTGTTATTTAGGATCACTTGCTGGAGCAAGCCTTACCTCATATGTTCTTCATCTATAGCAGTATTACCAAGCCTGTGTATTTTTGCATCCATTGTGTATGTTTTCCGCAGCAGCATGAGTGGCCTGATGTGTTTTCCTGTCAGTCACAGTCTGGCTAATACTGAAGGCAGAAGCCAGTCAGAAAATGAGCAGGCTTAGAATCTCTGAAACTATGGGAGGAAAAGTCAGAATTTGGAGGAGAGTGAGGATGGAGGGAAAACAAATGTTATATAGAGGCATCATGACAGCTGGGTGAAGCAACGGCAAGTTTCAAGCAGAAAGAATTAACGTTGTTTGAAGTGTAAGATCGATGCTAAGCTTCAGGTGGGTGGAATGTGCCTGTTGCAAAGGTTCTGTGGTAAAATTTGCAGGAGCATAACATTGGGAATTTGAAAGACACGGATAAGCCAAACCAACATATGTGTTTGCACTGTTTAGAGTAGCATTTACAACACAGGGTAGTAGAACAACCTCATTTCAAAACAAACCAGTTCTCCAGGCACCATGTAGATCAGCAGGAAATTGAAGCCTACGCTCAGAAAAAGGCCAGAAGAGAAACTAGTACAGTCTGATGGACAATGCAGCACTGTGCTAGGGTTGTGACAGGAGGTGGCAAGGTAGGAGACGCTGGAAGAAAGTCCTGCTCTTGCAGTACAATTGCTTTTAGATCCCGTGTTAAAATTTTTCATCTACTAAAAATGTATTTTTCAGTAATATTACATCGAAAATGGTAAGTTATTGTGGTGAAAAAAAGTTTATTTCCTTTATTCAAGTTACCTCCTGACAAAAATAAGGTGTTCCTGTTTATAGTAACCAAAGAATAAGTCAGCTCTGGACTGGCACTTGACCTGGTCTGATGTCAGGGTGTGTTACACTTCAACTCAAACCAAGTGTGGTCAGAATCAGGTGTAGCTGTAATATTAATTGGATTTTACCAATTTAGGCTCACATAATTTGGAATGATACATTGGCATCACAGTAGCTGTTTAATTGCAGCGTTATTAAAAAAAATGTGTAGTCATTCAGTATGCCACAGCTTTATACTGCATACTCACATTCTCAGAGATACTATTAAACTTGAAAGTTGTTAATTTCCCTGTAGTTTGAAATAATACAGATAATCCAAACTTCTGCTACAAAATATACATTAAATTACCTAAACCTGGCATTCAAACATCTACAGATCCAAGAGTTGTAACCAATTTGTGCCCAACTTGGGGCACGCGTACTTACCCATAAAATTGCACATGTAACATGTTTGCATGGACATTTAGGCCTAAAGTTTTAGAAGAAATTGCAAAAAAAAAAAAATTTTTTTTTAAATATATATCTATATTGGGACCTCTGAAGTCTGAAAACAAGGCCAGTAGGTAACTGAATAAGTACTGACTTGTGAGTCAACTTTCTGACTCCTCCTGCACATTGTTAGAAAATGGTAATTATGTGGCACTGTAAGCCTAGGAAGGTACAATGTTGATTTCCCAGCACCATTATTTTCTTTCAGAACTACTATTTTCATTCTCTTTTTCACTCTTTCTAATCTGCCAAATTGATTTTTAATGACACAGCTTGTGCGTGTGTCATGCTTTTCAGCCAGAACAATGCCGAAGTGCTCTACGGTCTCTGTATTGTATTAGTGAAGCTTCACAACAAATGCGTTTTTCGATATTGGCACTCTCTGGAAAGAAAAGGACCCTGTGTACATGACAGAAAGTACATGAAGAAGATGAGAGCATGTATATTCACATATTATATAAATTGTTAGACGGAAAGTGAAGATTAATGTGGAACATCCAATACTATCTGTATTAATTTTCCTTTTAATAGTTCCAGTATTTTAATGGCATATTAATTAAGGTTTCATGATTTGTAGGATATTCAGTAGATATTCCAGGCTTCTTCTCTCATAGAAGAAAATGAAGTAGGAAACATAAAATGTACTACAAAAAACTGAAGAATGTCATTCTGAATTCCCCATATAAATCAAGTTTTCGTTTGCGTTTAGCTTCTTTTCTTTTTCTGATAAACAGATGTGTACAATGCTCCTCCTTTTTTTCTGTAATGGGGAAAAGAACACAATTTTCAAATGATTGCTTTGTAAGTGTAACTATTATTGAATACTTTTTTGTTTTGCATTTAACATCCAAAACATTGCAGGAGAATGTGCGTTGTAGTATTGTAAAAGCATATGGTATTACATATAGGTAGGGCTTGCATTTGAGATGTGTTACGTATATTTTCTCATAATTAGTTATGAACTTTGCCCTTCATAAGTCCTCTGTGATATAAACCAGTTGAACTTTGCAGCTATTTATTGTCTCTATGGGGGTTTAAATAAAAATTCTGCATAACAGTCTCTCAATTTGAGGGAATTTCAGTTCTAACTTTGACCCCTGCATCTCAGCAAGGTCTAAACCAGCTTGATTACCTGTCTCCATAATTGCGGTATTTAAAATGCAGCTCTGTATCCTTGTAATGGTGTGAAAGTCTTCCATCTTTGCTTGAATCTGAAATAACAGAGCTCTGATTTGGTAGGAACCCCTGAAGAGATCTACCTTTTCCAAAACTGTGGGGACCTGAAAGTATAGCGCCTCTGCAACTTCCATTTCAGCATACAACAAAAAAGTGGTGCGCACTGTATTTCATTTTCCTCTTTGAAAGGATTTCTGAGCTCTGGATCTGTTTGTGCATCACCTCCAGTAGTTCTTGCGTACCTCTTGCGTCTCTCCCTATGCCATCGTGTGCCCGTGAGTATCAGTTGTTGCACGAGGGACACATTCCCACATGGTCATTGGGACACACCACAGACTTAAATAGGATCTTAACAGCAGCCCTATCATGCTGGAATGAATTTCACCAGCAGTGCCTAACACCAGGCAAAACTCCGAACTCCGTATCAAAAACGGTAGCCCTACTGACACAAATACAAGGTCAGGCATTCAGCATTGTTTCCTCCTCTCCCATGGACAGAAGTGCTCAGTGATATAAGTTTAAATTCCCTGCCACAAGTGTGACAAAACTGGACCGAGTGTACTGTTCTTTGCCTTGTGGTTTTGATTATTTGCTCAAAACTCTGGTGACATTTGCAATGGTGAGAAGGTGCTCTACCATGACACAATGGCAGCCATCACCATCATCCTGCTTAGTGGTTTGCCTGGAAATTGCTTGCAGTTTAGAAAAGCTTTCCTTTTAATTTAGTGCATATGTGAAATAAATTATACTATGGAATGGCGCTGTCAAATATTTATTTAGTATCTCAGTACTTGAACTCACTTGCCAATCAGATAAAATTAGTTTTGAATTCTTTTATACTGACATCATTTTCCTAACTTACAAATTCACTCTCAGACACAGAAGTAACGAATATTTACATTGGCCTGTTGTGAATAGCAGCGATGTTTAGGAATTTTAATGTACAGTTTAGTGTTTTTATAATGCCACTGTGAATCAGTGCTTTTATTTTAGCTAGAGACAACTTTGTCCTTAAACCACTTACTTTGTGTATTTTCCTATTTTCTAATTCAGCTTGAGTGTTAACATTGGCTCCTTTTAGATGATTTGCATAGAGTTTCAAAGGCATAGGATTTCCCAAGACATTACTAAGCAGCATCAGTGGCTGCAAAGCCAAGTGTATATTGCTGGGTCAACAAGATTGGCTTTTAACAATCAAATAAAAAACATAATTGAGAATAATGACTAGTATTTTGAGAATTGTTTTACTATATGCGTTGCTTTGCCAACATCTTTCCACATAATCCTGATTATTATTATATCTCATAAAAATAGCATATTAACTTGTGAAGTTCATGAAAATAAGGTCTGCTCTAAAATTTGTTGGTCAGTACAACTAGTTTAAAAATAGCTTTGCTATAGGATGATAAGATGTTGTGTTATACTGTAAGCATAGCTGAAATTTTGTACAGAATTACATTAACCATGTAGTATACAGAAGTAGCATCTTATTTGGTTTCATTTTGTATTGCTAGAGGTTGGTCAAAAACTAAACTCAGCCAAAAATGAATCTATATCATTTTACTGAATTTGCTTGCTGAAATGCAGTAAATCCTGAAAACATGAGAGCTCTAATAATAATGCATTCCCATTGTGTATTTACCTCTTCTCTTTGTGTTTTGCATGACTGAGAATTTTATCACAGTCAGTTTTCAGAGAATAGAGCATATTTGATTAAGCTTTGCGCAGGTAATGTTAAAAACGAAGAAATACCAAACAAACAAACCAACTCCTGTGCATAAAATGATGGAGAACAATTAATTTTGAACCTCCAGTTTTTCAGTTTCTGGTTGGATTGTGTTCCTTAAAGTCTTGTCTGTGTGGTTGTGTTACTGATGCCTGTGTCACTAGCGAGGGGTCACCAAAGCAGCCAAGTTCTTGGGAGCACTGGTGGGAACGTTGTTGAAGCTGTCAGAGGTGAACAGTAGAAACATGGAAAGGTGAAAACGTCTTTGCCAGGAGAGAAAGAGAATCTCTCTGTATGCATGCTGACTGCCAAGCGTAAAACTTGGAAGAATGAGGTTAATTGGGCAGCTAGGAAAAAAAAGAGAGGTTACTTTCTTAGGCGTTGTCATTTTTCTTAGGCAGAGGCATCACAACAAATCCGTAATTCTGGTGGTTATTTTACTTTTTATTGATGAAAACCCCTAACTGGGCTTTTATAAGGACTGCTTCTGTTTTGAACTGAGTAATACCAGCTTTTTACTAGAAGTTATAATGTAAACAGCAATTAGGTGTAACTGTATACAGTCTAACTCATTAACAGAGTCCAGCTTCTCTGGGGCCATTTGCATCTGTGATCATACAGGACAGTTTCTTACAAGATTATGCAAGAACAGAGGGAGCTCAGGCTGAAGAAATCCCAAAGAGTACTTTTGTACTCAGAATTTCTCAGTCATAACCAAGTATGCAGCTCTTTTTTTCATATTGTGTTATGCACAACCAGACCATAGAACGTATCGCTTCCACCATTTACAGTGAAAAAGGCCAAAAAGAAAAGGCTGAGGAATTGAGGATCTGAAACTGTGGTGTGTGGATGGACTGCAGATCTCTTTCTTGTGGTTCACTGGAAAAAAAAAAAAAAAAAATCCAACCAACATTTTAGAACTATAATATGGTAGATTAAGCTGCCAGCACCAGAAGGGAATGGGGTCTGCAAGTAGATATTTTCCTTACAAAGTGGTCTGCTGACTGAAAATCTGGAGCACCATCAGAGTTCAACTAATCGAGCCAGACAGCTTGTTAGACGGTCTTATAAAAGCTGGATGTCTGGCTAGATAGCTTTTTGGCACTTCGAAGAATAGAGAGGCAGATTTATGAACTGGACAAATGAGCATTACAGTCAGGAATTTTTCTAACAGTTTGGCTGTATCTCTGAGACCCTTTGACTTTCAAAAAGATGCTGCTTCAAAAGGCAGCTCCTGCCAGCTCCTAAATGCACCATTCAGCTGCAGATATTGCTGCTCATTTTAAGCACCTTATCTCCCTGCGCAGCTCACGAGAAAGCCAGGATAAGTTTAGAGTCTGTTTCATCCCCATTTACCCAGTAGCACAACAGCTTCAAAGTGGCAAGAAGCTTCAGGGAAGAGACAGGTGTGCCTGCACATAGAGGAGGAACAGGTTGATGTTAACACACAGAAAGAACACGATGCCCCCCTGGAAAGGTGAACCTGAATGTACATTCTCCTAGCATTGCTGAGGCTTTCGAAACATTCAGCTTCCTCATGACGTACATATACTCACAGTGGGCACGCATCTCTCCCATACGCCCGTAAAACCCTTGCATTAGGTTCAGTTTGGACAGAAATTGCTGAATACCTTTGGTCACTCTCAGCAATTAAGCCCTAACTCAGCGTGTCCTGAACTACACTGTTGATTAGTCTCCATGTCCTTGCCACCAGCAAACAGCCAACAGCAGCACTGCCAAGGTTTCTGCACTTTTTTCCTGCCTCTTCTCTGTTGAACATCATTCCAATTCAGATCCATCAAACTGTGCACCACAGGAACTGAAACATCGTGGGCAGAGGAATACACAAAATCAGAGTTTCTTGGAAAAACCCCAGTTGCTATAATTGTAAATAGCTGTTTTTCTTCTTTGTATCCTATTTCCTTTACAGATTCCACAGTTTCTGATTTCTGACCTTTAGATCAGCTTAGAGTGAAATAGATGGATTCATGCCATAAAATGATTGAAAAATAAGGTAGTAGCTGCACAGAGAGGAGCATGTCATGTGGTATTTCCAGTACAATTTGTGTTAACCCAACCAGAAATACTGTGATACCTACCAGCGTGCCAGACACCTTAGCTACACAAACAGAAGGAAAAAACTGAGAACAGGGAACATCGTCGCACTTTTGTAATTTTTTGGTGTTGCTGCTCCCTCTCCTAATAAAAAAAAATAGAAAATACGGAGCTAATAAGAGTTAAACACTTTTTCATCCATCACAAAGGACTGGTCAAGCTTGGAGAAGATTCTTGTTTAAGCTGAGCCCTTACTGAGATGTCCTTAAGGCTATTAAAAGCAAAGCAAATCAGAAGAAACCTAACACCCCCAGACCCAAGAGGAAAATGATGCTGTGGCTTAGCACGTTCCCTTCTCACTCCGGGAACCTGAGTACAAACAATGCTTACCACTTTCCTGCATTGTCACACTACCATTTACTTTTGTCATTATTTGCTGTCTGCGGTCAGGAGAGGGCACGTGGCCTGGTGGACCAGCCCTAGAAATGAGGCAGAAGAGCGCCTTGGTTTCAGAGCCAGACTCAGAGCCCATCCTCATTTGGGATCCGAGAAAGGAGGAAGCACAGAAGTCACAAATCCCTCTATTCCCCGTTTCGATCACCGTTGCTTCTTTTCCCCAGTTTTCAGGGTGCACACTGCCCTTTTGCTAGTTCACAGGCAATAGGAGAGGAAACAGACTTGTGGAAGAAGCTCAGACTGATTTTTGGCAAATCCTACGTTTGATCTGTGTTGCAGTGTTGCCAGCGCTAAGTGTTCCAAAATCATACATGATGAGGGTGGCTTAAAAATAATCAATTTGGAGTTGCTTTTTATTTGCCTTCTGGCTTAAAAATAATCAATTTGAGGTTCCTTTTATTTGCCTTTGGTTTCTTAGCCTTCAGTGTGTGCTCAGATAATGTTTTCTCAGAAACCACGTGTGCTAGAAAGCTGCTTTTTCTTTTCCAAATAAAAATTACCACTTCTCAAGTCAAGCCCCAGCCCTCTGCTAAGGCTTCACATACCAAATCCCATGGAGATGTGCAATAAGCTTACCATAGTTGCAATCCTTCATCTTATTCCCCACGTATTTTGTTTTGTTTGTTGTTGTCCAGGGTAGGATGACAGAGAAAGAAAAAGTGGATAGGTTAATATGAATAAAAACACAAGAACAGAGAGTTAGTGAAGGAGGGGCAGCAACTTAATAGATGAAATAGAAAAAGGAAAGCAAGGAAAGGAAAGAGAGATGGAGCAGGAGGATAGCAATATTCACAATGGAGAAGGTTTAGGAGGAGAAGGCGGAGCAAGCGGAGCAAGCGGAGCAAGCAAAGCAAACAGGATATATCATTCTGCATATACCCATCCTTCTAGCATAGCAGCTGCTTTAGGGCCTTGGAAGCAATCAGGGCTACAAATAGCTGTGTATTTGTATTTAATGATTGGAAGCTGTGCCGTTATTTAACCAAGGATTAACCCTACCAAAGCAAATGGGCAGCAGCATGTGGACCTTTGGAGAACGGGCGTTTTCGAGATTTAAATGCTGTACTCTCAGGTTCTTTTCCATACATGTGACTTCTGGAGGGTGAAATTAACTTGAAATTCAGAGATCTTTAAGAATTTTGGGCTGGAGGCATACTCTTAAAATTCTTAGGTCTGAAATGAAACCTCCAAAATTTATTTTCTTTAGCAGGTATGTAATTCTGCTGAGAGCTGTCGCAGCCTGCTTTTCCATAGCCTGAATAATTGTGATGCCTGACTTTCAGAAGGCTTGAAGGAGTAATTCAGCAAAACACACTGAAGCCTGGCTATTTCTTCAAAGTAGAAGGTTGTTCTTGTTTTTAGAATTTCTTCCACTTTTACTCCTCTGCGCGTTTTTTGCTAGTGTGTCTCCTGTATCGTTCCTATCCCTTTCATTTGATGTAGAATTGTCTTTTCACTGCTCTCTCTTTTATTAGACCTTTTTACTGTTTCTCTCTCTGCTCTAAAAATCCGAGACATCCTAGTTAATGGACATTGAACTGCCTCCCATCTCCTTTTAAATCTGTCACTGAATTTGCAAGATTTCTGGCTGTGACATGCTCTCTTTGTATCCATCTACTCTTTCTTACAGCTTGTGAAATAGATGTGTCATGTTTAGTCCCTGTTTAGCCACTCCATGTAGTCTGTGTCTCTATGGAATTAAGAGCAATTGATAAGTTATGTAGTTCAGGAGGTTGGATTTGCCTTTGTTGTAGTTGGTGAAATAATGAATAACTAATGAATAACTAATGAATAACTAATAATAATAATAATGATAATGAATAATAATAATAATGAATAACTAATAATAACTAATAATGAATAACTAATAATGAAGTAGTTATTTAATCTAGGGCAAATGGCAGGAATTTTTTCCCCCTTCAAATGCTTCATCATTCCCACTTCAAATGCTACGCTCAAATTAAAAGGTGGTTCTTTGTATGGTCTACCTGGATGGAAGTGTTTTCACTGAGGGCTGAATACAAAAACAGAGAAGTGTGGGGATAACCATGGAAACACTGATGCTATGACTTGGATGGGAAGCCAAGATTGCTCTTGTGGTACAACTCAGACCAGCAAAGAAGGTTGAAACACTGAGAAATTAAACTTCCCTCTATTGCATTCAGAGACACAGAATATTTGCACTTGCATTCATATGCGAAGCTCTTATGCACTCATCTCACCACCCCTAAGACTGCTTGTCTTAGTAGTGAGAATCTGTTGTGCTCCACAAGGGCAACAAATAGACTGAGACCAAAAAAGATCAGTCAGATAAAGAGAAAAGATGAATTGATAAATATGCTATGACCATAGACCTAGCCAGAATGAGCAGGCCTTATTTTAGGCACTGTCTGTGGGTCAGTAATTCGTTGTTGATGTAAAATTGGCTTTTACTGAAGTAGCTTGGTCAGCAATGCCTCAGCTACCGATATTAGGTAATATTTGTTATATAATTAAATACTGTTTTATTTATTCAAATATTTTATCAGATACCTTACTAATTAACCTTCCTATCCGAAACCTTTTTTAGCAAATATTGAGCTTTAAATCTAGCTTCATTTCATGCTTTAGAGCATCTTATTCATATATTTACTGAAACATACCACGTGTTCATGAGGAGCACATAAAAAATACCAAAGTTCTCCAAGTGGGAAACCTTAGCCACAAATCTAATTTTGGAGGTATCACCATATGATTAGGTCTGCAACATCAGATCCATGTCTGGAAATCACCTATTGCCAGATCCTGAGTTGCAGAAATAAAAAAGCAAGGAAATTTTTTCTTTGTTTCTCTTTCTCCCTCTTTCTCATACACCCGCATGAGCACACCCAACCACACATGTGTGTGCCTGCACGTACGCACAAAAAGCTTCTGTTTTGATTCAGTTCTCCCAGCTTCTTTGTTCAATTACAAATTGCAGATGTTCCAAACTTCAGGGCATGGTTCAATTTCATTTGCAAATGAAATATATGATTTATATATTTTTTTTAAAAAAGTCATCTTCTCAATAGTAATATTCAACCCACAGACTGGCCTGGGAATACAGAGTTATTACAAATTTCCTTCTACTTATGGAGCTAAAATGATCAATTCTTTTAGTACACACTGTGTTGATTTTTCTTTTACCAAATGATGGAGAATACTTTTTTTCCTTTTTTAAGTAAATATTTAATATCAAAAATATCCTGGCTACTTCCACTGCTAAGAGTGCGTGTTTGGATGTCAGTTTAAATTTAATGTAAGAGCATATATATATAATTTTGGTATTTTTAAAGCTAATAATATTCCCGTTCTATTTTGGTAGTAGGTAATAAAAATTGATGGTTGCAATGTTAGTGGCCTTGCATTTGTGGCTATACCAATTTCTATTTCTCATGTTATTCAACTCAAACCTGTTTGCAAGAGCTCACCAGTTCAAGAGGCTGACATCAACTCATAGGCTGTTAAGACCAGCTACTGATTTTGGTAGACAAATTATGTTGTTGCCCAGCCCCGGTTGTCATTATGGCTTGTAGGGTGTATTTTAATGCCTGTTTAAGTGTTAGTCAACTCCTGATGATTGGACTTACAGCAAGGACGGTAGTAAACTTTAGATGTCATGGATGGTATTTGATGGGTAGAGTGAATATGGTTTTAATATTGTTTATCCACTTTCCCTGACACGAAGTGAAGTGTTGCATTGAAAGAGAGAAGATGCAAGGTGGTGTTCCCAAAGTGTAACCTAGCCATTGTAGAACTGATGGCAGGTGGGTCTGCTGTTGTAAGTTGCTTAGGTATTCGGTCTTCTTTGAAACAACATTTTCAATATCATTGTACAGCCCAACCCAACTGCCTCCTGCTCATACCTCTAAACGTCTGGTAACCATCGCCTTGCACAGGGCCCTGAGAGTGGCTTTGAATTGACTGCACTTTTCTTGACCCTGTGTCTGTCCAGCAAATCTGGTTCCACTTCTTCAACCTTCATCTCCCAAGGAAGAGCCAAGTTTCAGCATGAGACTGAGAAGCTGAGGAGTTAGAGAAAAGATGCAGAACAGATATAGGAGAAGAGACTGAGAGGAACCTGATGACCATATTTTCTGAAAAGATGGAAAGCCACACTGTGAGCAGGGATGTAGATGGGGGATTGGGAAAACAGAAATCAAGCCTCCCCAGCCTAAGACCTCAAGAGCTTCATCTTTTTCTTTCTGTCCTCCTTCTCTCCATGCTTCAGTGCCCCAGACTCCCACAGTAGCTGGGAATCATCTGCATCCATATTAACTTTTCTGTTCTACTCTCTGTCATGCTAATTCCTCACGTGGTCTTTGAATAAAACCCAACACACATCACCCAGCAGCTTTACACTCCCAGATGCTCAGTTCCACTCTCCTCAAGTACCTGCATATCTTGGAGAGATCATGGAGAGGTGTGAAAGAGGTTGGACTGTGAAAACTAAGTGCGCTAACTGGAGGAAGGGAAGACGTGGAGTGTGGAAGGCTATTTCATTCCCAAGTATGAATGAGTGCATATGACAAGAAAGACTCAAAGCTTCTTCAGCATTTGACTTTCTCATGTTCTCTATTGTCTTACCAAAAAGTTATAGAGACCTTAGTGATGGCAAGCTTGGCTTGTGCAAGGAGGCAAGGCATTTCAAAGATTGATATCAACAGCCATGCCTTCATCTCCCTGTACTCAGTTCGGCTGAGTTAGGAAACATGATAATGTTATCTGAACTCTCTCAGTGTGTTTGTCCAGTGCCACGTTTCCCAAGAAGAACCGGAAAAATACAGCATTTTGGAGTTTGCATAAAACTCTGCTTAAAAGTACTACTGTTTAAGTGCAAAGCACCATCAGAAGTGCTTGCACATACTTTGCAAACTGCACAGTGTCCAGGCCTAAACTCACTTACGTTTCATGACTATACTGTGTCTGGTTACTGTGAGAGCCTGCCATAAAAACCTTTCACTTCAGCAGAGCCCTGTGCTCTCTTTAGCTCAGCTGTTCGTTCCACCTTGACCTCAAACTCCACGTGCTGAGGTGAAGAACTTTCTCAGTTGTACCTCACTCAAACCAGCACTTGGTCACATCCCCAGCAGCTGAGAACCTGTGGGGTGGATCAGAGCCACAGGTTGAGCTGCACAGGCAGTCAATAAATAAGTCTTTGTTGAACCAGTTGGTATTGTAAACCGCTGGGGTTTAGATGGGCTGTATTTCAGAGGTCTGTTGTTTAAATGACTATAGCTGGACTGGTAACCCGCTCCCAGAAGGCACAAAAAATGCCAAGTGAGTTTAGTCAACATGCAGATTTTTGACCATTTAGCATCTGACCGGTCAGATTTTAAACACCAGCTGGGCTTTATGGCAAAGCCATGGGTCTATAACGCAACATCCAGTTTCTGTGTAGCATGTAGCACTAGAGGGCAGAGCTAACAGCTAATGAGAAATTAAGGGTGCCTCAAGGTCCAGGGAACATACCTTATAATGAAGTTAAACAAACTTTTAGGAAATAGCTGAAGAAAGAGGCTGAGACACAAAAGCCGAAATATTAGGTGACTGGTAAAATAAATGGCAAATTAATTGCTATGCTGGAAGCATGACAAACACTACAACCATGGCCTTGCATATTCCCCACAGCCCTGTTTGGGCACGTTTGCAGCTCTGGGAGATGCCGTTTCCAGCTTTCTGCATACTTCCTTCACATGTATTTGTAAGGGTCTGTTTACAATTGGAAGGACCAATTGGAAGGTTCCCTTTGAAAACCAAAGCTGAGATACTGTAGCACAATTCTGCCATGGGAATACAACTCCATGCCAAGTGCCACATGCCAAAGAGATGGCACCTTATAAATTTGCTGGGGCTGAACTCTTGCTGCCACAGGTGCTCTGGCCCTGCAGTATTCCTGAGTCTCCATGCAATGGGGCTCACAGACAGCTGGAGGGACGCAAGGTGGGGGTGGATGGAGAAAGTGTGTGATATTTATCTGTGATAAACGCTGAGGTTCAGCTGTTGCTTGTTGGTCTATGTTGACCCTGTGTGTACAGGTGAAGTATATGTCAGAGCAATGCCTGCAGGGTGGCACCCTGCTGATGCAGGTACAAGTGCGGGTGTGGGCACCCTGCTTCACAGGAGACTCTCAGCATCAGTGAGACCCCTAGAAAGGGACTGTCTTTTCTCTGGTTGTTGCTCGGGGACCGTGAGAAGATGAGCCACATCTTGCTCATGCTGCATGTCCCCAGCATGAGGCAGTCAGTCAGCAGCTCTCAACTAAGTAGAGGTAGGTAGCCTTGAATTTAATTTAATTGCGCTGTCTCATCTAACTGAAGACCATGGCTGATGAAGGTTAGATGGTGTGAAAAAAGGAGGGGGAAACTGTGAAATGGGAGTGGTCCATCTGCAGTCTGCAGAGGGAAATCCAGGCAAGGTATTGCGTTCTGTCTATACCCAGACTTTTACAGATGCCCACGGAGACCAAAGAGAAACCATTTGGCTAAACTTGAATACTTTTTTACACTGCTACATAATTTTCATCCATTAAACTACTGCAAAGTTTTAGAAAAAGAAGAAAGAAAAAATTATTGCACTCCCCCTGGCCAAACAACACCTACCAAAACCAGCCAGATGTTTGGTTCACTTCTGTTCATCAGGAAAAAAAATGAAGTTAATTTTGTATATATCACTAATATTGCAGCTGCTGTTTTATGGCCAGATATCTTCATTATTTTCTTGAGATTGCACAGTCTTCAATAAATGAAGTGTGATTTTTGCAGTTTACATGGCAATGATTTATATGGGGGTCATGGCCTGTCCCATGACAATGTCTGACCCCACGTAATATGATGTAAGTGTAAGAATCACACTCTTCCTCAGGGTCAGCAGCACCATGGCACAGGTCCCTGTGTTTGACAAGCCGCCCACAAAGTGGGGCATATATCTTTTCCTTTTTTTCATGTGTGTGTGGGGGTGTGTGTGTGGGTGTGTGGGTGTGTGTGTGTCAGCTCCCTGAATTACTATCAGGTAGTCCTGCACATTTCTACTTTTTCATTTAATTAGGTGCAAACACCCTGAATAAATAAAATAAAAAGTTCCCTGCAGTTAGTAGACTGTTGCAGACTGCCAGACACTGAAAAATGTTTGTCTCTGTTACTGTTGCTTAATAAGTCACATTTTATAAACAAAGAAATCTTTCTCTCCCTCTTTTTTCTTTCCCTTTTCCAGTTGGCTTTTGGGGGTTAGAAGCTTGGATACAGCTGCAGAATAAGTTTGGATCTCAGTATACAGTAGGTGTACTATCCATGAGTACAATAGGTGTACAGTACTGCCAAGGTTTCCTGCCTGCCTTTCCGTCATACAGGCTCCATATCCTTTAGGAGATGTCAGTCATTGCAGTGCTTGTATGTAAATGCTGTATTGTCTATCAGATGTTGCAGATTCAGATTTCAGCCGAGCCATAATTCTTTATGTCCTTTTTCTGGCAGCAGCTCAAGTCACAGACCTCAGGAAAGCAGACGTGCACCACAATAATGATATGATACTACAAAGATATCTATAAAGAAACGTATGTTGATTTACTAGGAGTATATCAGAATCATGTGCAAAGTTGGTTATCTCCATTTATATGTGAAGAGAAGGTCTGAAGAGGTTGTGCAGACTTACAGGTTAATGTGTTAGTGAGCTGCAGAACCCAAATCCTCTTGGTTTCCACAGTTCTCACTGTATCTAGGGAGAGTCATCACTAGCATGTCTGGCCTGTAGGAAATCAACTCTTTGACAACATTTACATATATCAACTGGTATCTGAAACTTTGGATATGATAACTCATGCCTGGGAATGGATCATCACAAATGGTTATGGAATTATCCAGTAATGCCATCACTATATGCAGGCTCTGCAGCTGAGTGTAGGGCACATAGCAAGCTCTATGCCTCAGTTATTTCTGCATTTATCTCCTTTCAACTTCATATGGAGACAGTACTTCAGATGTTCCAGACTGTACAACAAATTCTAATAATCATGCTAGTTAGAGCAATTTAGTCACCACCTTGCTTGCATATTAATGTAGATCTCTTTCTTTAAAAGAAAAGAACTAAAATTTAGGATGATAAGTAAACCTAGAGTCTATATTCCATTTAAATGCAGTTCTTCAAGCTAAATTATGCAGACTGTCAACATCTGAAGTTATTGCATTATGCAGAGAAACAAGTTAAACAGATTCTCATGCTTTAGTGACAGAGAGGTATCTTTTTTCTGAACAGAAACTTTATTTGTATTGTGCTTTATTCTGATATGAAAAGTGACCTTTCCTATGACTTTCCAACATTCTTCAAAGACCAGATTCTTTGCCAGCTGCAGCACTTTAACAAATCTGCCAACATCTGCCCAGCTTGGCTGGAGATAGTAAGCGTTTCTGAGAGTGTCTATTTGCTCAAGGCCTTAGATTCCTAGGTCCTTATCTTGCAATGACTTAAGGTCATGTGTTAGAATTTGCAGAACTGGAGCCTGTACATCTATAATGTTTGTAGTATACACATTTTTAATGGCAGAAAGTAAGTATTCCTAGTCGTAGATATGAATAGACCAAATACAATAATCTCTATTGTAAATACATGGTCCTATTTTCAAATGTGTCTTTGTTCACCAAGGTGTTTTATTTAGTATCAAAAATCCACTCTAACCTGAGTGACATATTCCAGATGTCAACATATAGAGATGCTCTTCAGGTACTAGATGCCCAAACCATTATTGTGTGCTTCACAGCCCATGAGTGTTTTGCATGTGTACATTCTTACGTGTATGTACGTACTTTATGGCCCAGTGCCTTCACATACCTTACTCTGTATGTGAAAGTTAGCATATAGTGAAGCACTGTTTTATAAAATATCACTGTTGGCACATTCAGTACTCCCAAGGAAGGCACAATCTATGAGTTGTGTGAAGCTGCACATACAATTAATCTTTTGTAATGTGTCATAATACATTGTACATCATACACTGAATAGTTTGACCAGTGTGTTACTGTAGTGCTATGAATGCCTGAGGTTCTGAGCAAAAGGTTATATCTGTTTCTAACCATCTTAATGTCCAGATCTCATTGAAGTTTTGGTTCCAAGAAGCCCGAAATCTAAAGGCAGGATTAATGTTGATTTCAATGCAAAATAATGTGGACATCGTTTCACTACAAAACCTAATCTGCTCAGCTTTATGTAAGTCTTCCAAAGTGCACTAGGAGCAGGGTTTTTTGCCAATAGAAATATTACATTGCAAGGACAACAGTTTGGCAGAAAGGTACTTACCTTCCAGGGGTTAATAATAACTGGTCATTGTCCTTACCTTTCCACACTTACAGACTCACTTTACAGTTGAAGTGGGATGACAAGAGGAAGACAGGTCATCTATGAACTGTTCATGCCTTCAAAAAGGAACAGATCCTCTGGTCTGTTGTAATTCTTTAAAATCAGTAAGATCTTCAAGACTACAAGCTGAGATTTTCCAAGACAGAAGCCAGAGTGGCAACATGCCTTTACATATATCAACACGCCTTTACATATATCAACACAAGGAAGTGATCCAATTATAGCAAAACTAATCCAACAGGCCTTTGGAATTTTAGATGGAAATCTGGAAGATACTGTCCTTGCTTCCAACTGTTTTGGCCAAACTCATGAGGACAGCAAAGGGCCAACGAAGTCATCAGCCCTATGACAAGTGTCAAGGAAACCTGGAGCTATTGCTGTGGTCACATCAAGTGTCTGTTAATGTCTGTGTGTCTTGCTGTAATTACTTGCTCAGTTTCACAGAATCTCTTTGCTATCTCACTAAAAGTGTGTAGATTTAACATTTTCTCTCACCATTTTGTGTCCACTGATTTCTGAAATAGGGGTAGAACTATTGGCCCATTGGAGGGTTAAAAATTTTATGCCATTAGCTACGTCACTATTGAAAAAACACAAGTAAATTCAAAGAATGCTACAATTTTCTGTTTCCTTTTCTGTCATTCATATGCTAATCTCTGTTGTATAAAGCATACAGTTCCTGTTGAAGTAAAATGCAGTTATGTAGTTACATGATGCCAACCATCCCATGTTAAGGATGGAATGAGCAAGAAACTGCCCGTCCTTCTAATTCTGTGGTTCTTAAAAGTTAGGCTGGCAAGGAAACGTAAAGAAACCTGCTGCCATCCCTATTCTCTGGATAAACAGAAAATTCAAAGCTACTTGTCTGAAAGCTTCCAGCATGTACATTCACGTGCCATGCAAGAGTATAAAGAAGGGGAAGAAGCCTATGATTCTTTAAAAGTCAGCAGGATCAGAGCATTATCTGCCCAAATTGATCAAACACAGGTGTTTTTAAAGCTTCAATTATTATGGTATTATTTGCTTCCTTGAATACCATGTACAGAAGTTCCTGAGCTTGAGTCATTTCAGTCAGAATGAAAACAACATTGGGCAGGTTTGTCACTATCAGAGGATGCCTGCAACAGCCTACCAGCACCTTGCCGTGTCAGACACTGTGGCCTCTGGCAGTGAGGAGGGCCAGCTCCTTTCTACTGTTCCTGGTGGCTCAGAGTTTCTAGCAGACTGAGCAATTTTTGCCCAGCTTTGTATTTCTAAGGGAAAAAATTTTAAGAAGCTGAAATAAAAGCAAAATAGGATGGGAATACGAAAACAACATTTCTGAGCCCTGCTCAGTTCCAACAGCAACACAAAACTATTCTGTTTATATATTTAGCGAAATAAATCCTGGCATCACCACCAGTATGCTCCCTTTTATTGTGGGGGTTTCTTTTGAGTTGTGTTGGGACAAATATAGGACAAATGAGAATAAAGGATAGATGTCAGTGCCGTAAGTGCTAGTGGGAGCTGGAAACTCCCTTCATCAGCTGCTTTCAGAGTATTCAGACCTGACCAGCACCTTTTACCTGGACCAGGAGTGCTGACAGAGATCAGCTGGTGGACTCCTGCTTCGACCTTCAGTTCCTCATGCCTGTCCTGAACCTGGGATCTGAAATAGCAGGATTAACCCATCCCAACCCCAATCTTCAGGGAAGCTCGGCCACCAGGGTCCCATGCCATTTGTCACCTTTCCTCAGCTCTTACCTGAAGACCGTCACTCTTGCTGCAGCAGCCCCTGACCTGCAGCCCTCAGCTGTCTCATTTCATGTTGCAGAGAGAAAACGCTCCCCACGTCTGAACCCATCCCTCTGGAGATGTACAGCTAAGCCCACAAACTCACCAAGTACCAGCACCAGCATCAGCTATCTAGCTGCCCTTCTCCTCTCAGCCAGGGATTTCTTCTGTTCGTTGGTTGTCCTTTCCCCGCCTTTTCTCTCCCTCCTGGCTTTTACGTTTTCTTCCACTGTGATCCATTGGGTATTTACCGACGGGGTAATGTGACTTTTCACACCGGCTCTCTGCGTGCACTGCCCTGCAGACCGGTCTGGATAAAGCCTCTCCCCAACCCCAGCTGGCTGGACATCTCCCCCCCACCTTCCCCTCCCCTTCACACTAGCCAAGCCAAGGATTCCTCTCTCCCTCCCTCTTTCTTTTTCCACCCCTCCCGCCTTCAGTGCAAACCCAAGACGCAGGATCCTGCCGAGGGAAAGTGCTCCTTGAAATCATCACCGCAGACCCTGCTGTGAAAGTGCAGAGGAGGAGAGAGAAAAAGCCTCGGCAGCCAACCTCCCGCGGCTGAGGGCTTTTGCAAGCAGGGCAATGGCTTCAGCCTCTCAGAGATCCTCTCTCACCTTTCTCCAGGGCTTGGGATCTGTCTTCTTCATCCTTCAGATCATCTCTGTTCAAGCTGATGGTGAGTCCACCGTTCAGTTTGGGCTGGGTTGCTATGGCTGGAATGAGAGCTGTATGTTGAAATGTGTTATTGCAAAAAAAAAAAAAAAAAAATCCCACTTTTTTTTTTTTTTAATAAGAAACTTAAATACACGCCCCAGTTTGGGTTAGGAAATGTCTGATTCAGAGGTTTTTGAGACTCTACAAATATCCCAGGGTTAAGCAGAGAAAGGAAATAAGTTCCCAGAAGGCTAAGATTATTTTATTACAGCAAAATGACAGGATAGCGAACTTTTCCAGAGGAAATAAGACTAATAAAACAAAGCCAGAACATGAATAAGAAGACAGCTATATTTTAGGAGAGCTCTCCTTATAATTAGAAGTATCTTTTCTCCAAAGAACTTCCCCATCCACCTACTTCATATGCACCCCCAAGCTGATTTATATAGGCAAGTACTTGAGGAAGAGAAGTCAAAGGCTTTTGTAGCCTTTTCTGCTCAGTACCATACATGCTAAAGATGACTGCTCACCTTTCTGCATGCGAGTTTCATCTGCACTTCACTGCCAAGGGATGTGATCAGGACACGAATTTAGCTGAAGCACCAGCTACCCATGAAATGGGACATTTTACTTGCTGATGATAATCCCGAATAGCTGCACCCCTTGAAACTTTCCCGTAGCCTATTGCCCTTTTAATGATTAAGCCTATAGTAATGATGACCAACTTGCTTTAGCAAAAACACAATTTATTTTTAAAATGACTGTGTCTTTTCCTGGGAAAGAATGCTGAATGGCCACATTTTTTCACTTTCACAGCTGTGATAGATTTATGCCTGATCTCAGGATTTTTTTATTTTGGTACACTAATCCTTTACCATTGATGTTTGCTGCATTAGTCCAGAGAACAGCTCTTAAATATTATAGGGCAATAAAAAAACTCTTCTTTTTTGTTCTCAGAATATTTTTCCTCTTTAACCTAAATTTATTTCAGCTGATGACAAAGTATGGCAAAGGAAAGGGAGAAAATTAATCTTACTTCTATCTTTCTACCACTTTGTGTAAAATACCATTTATACAAGAGAACCCTGTCTTGTAAATTTGAAGAAAATTACTTTTCATTAAGAATAAAAGAAAATAAATGTATCAGGCAACTGCACTGTGTTTCAGTAGACAAAACTGCTATTCTGATTTTAGGAAATACTCGTTCCCTAGCAAAATGACTGTGAAATGAGGGGAAAAAAATGCATACCCGTGAAAGAGGTTTCTCCACAGAACTAAAGAAAAGGGAACAGGACAGGAATCATTAATCCTTTGCTAAGAATGCTTCATCTGAAGAATTTTCTTATGTTTTCAAGAGCATCTCCTAATTTATATTATTTCTGTAGAATTAATGGCATCATTTTGGTTCTTAAACGTCCTCTAAAAGAGAAGGGGAAAAAAATGTCATTTTAAGGCAGAGTTCGTGACAGATTTTAGTTGTCATTCAACAGGTTGTCGAATCCACACATGGTAAAGCAATTATAAGAATTAAAGGGTAGAATATCTGAAGTACATTACAGTTGTAGAGTATTATTATAATGCCATAGTTTCCATTTTAATTTAACTTCTAGTATCATTGTGAAAAACATGCCAGTCCTCTACTATCATGATCCTCAGTGTGTTCTCCTAAAATTCATATTCAAGCAAACAACTGTAACACTGTCCTATAAACCATCTGGCTTATTACACAGGGTGTTTCAAAAAAGATGGGCCCAATTTCAAAGCAGAGAGATTTCAAATTGGGCCAATCTTCTTGAAACACCCTGTACATTGATACAGAAGAAAACACTTCATGTGAACTTTAAAATTCACCACTATATGTAGGCTTACATATTTAAGACAATCTGAGAGTGCGAAACAGGATTAATACTTTTTTTATGACAGATTCAGGCCTGATCCAGGTGTGAAACCACCTTCTAGGTTCTCTAAGTTGTAGGTGAAAATACAATTGTGCTACTCTCTAATACATGCAAACGTCACTTAAGTGCAAAGGACCTTTTCTGGGTAACACATATGTATGTATTTGTTATTTTTAACTAAAAGTAACTGACTGTTTTGCAAACCGCCGAAGGGATTTTCAATTCACCTTGTAAAAACTCTGTGAAATTCAGACTGGCCCCCTGTTTGGAAGCAAACCTCTGAAACTGGTTACAATATATGTCCCTAAGGAAGACTTTCGCTTTATTATCTTGCACACAAATAATGATAAAGAATAGGCAATAACGCTGGAGACCAGCAAGGTCTGACGAAGGCGTAAAGCCTCAAAGCTTAATTGATCTCTTTTGACTAGTATTTACCACAGCACATATTGCTGTCGTGCGGATAGACTCCAGAAAGACCGAAGTAAATGGTGAAATCAAAGATAGCTTTGTTTCACTTTGCAGGTTTTTTTTACGGTGGAAATGTTCTTGCTCATAGCTGTTGAGGTCAGGGTCAGATGGACAGAAGGCTTCTCAAGGGCTTATTCCTGCTTTAATTTACGATAGCATGCCACTACTGATAATGTAGTTACTGGAGAATAATATAGGTTATCGTGACGGGTCTCAATTATACCAGTGCAAATGCAGGCTTTTTGGGAATTTCTTTGCATTTGCAGCTCGAGTAGGAGAAAAAGGGTGCAGTTTCATGCATGCTGCACAGGAGTGCCCTCCAGGGTTTTTTTAAACTCCTTTGGTCTTTTCATGGTAGCTAAAGTATCCATGTGTATGAACCATAGTTTTCTTCAGAGTACTTGCTCTGAGACAGAGAATGTCAGCAGAGGATGATGGCGATTAGTCTGCCTTATTACGACCCTCCTGAGCTTAAAAAAGCCCTAATTGCAAAACTTCACTAATTGTTCCAGAGTGAAGTTGGTCTGTTGACTAAATTTGGGTTACATGGAAGACTTGTAGGTCAAGCCAGTCATCTGCTGGTGACCATCTGTAGTGACCGCAGAGGTTGCAAATGGACAGATCTTGAGTCCAGAAAGCCAGGCACAATTAGGTGAGGATCTGAGCTGCATACTTCTGACCTAGAACCAGATATATCTGATGTCAAAGGTAGGATAGGATAAAAAACCCTACTATACTCTTTCCTTTGGCTTGCTTTGCACTTTTTTTGTAAAGAAGAGGGAAGAAGTATGCTTTTTCTCTTCTGCTCTCTCTAGACACTTGTATTTGAGCAGCAGGTGTCTAAGCATTTCAGGCTTCCACTTGCAAAACAGCACATATTCTTTTATGTTGCAAGAATGAATGCATAAACAATTCCAAGTATTTTATCCTAAAGTCTGTAGTAAAATTAAAATCTAAGCTCAAACTGAATTTAGCTGAAGAGGAATTCAAAGGTGACCTTCCAATTTTGCTATTTTTCTGATGATGTAATATTTTAAGCAATTTGAATTAAATAAGACATCTTTCACTTTAGTTTCTCGCAGAAATAAACTCTACATTCGTGAACACTCAGCAGAACTGGTAATTACCCAAATCTCTGTCTGTAATTGTACAGTTTTACTGAATCCTCCACTGTTACTATTACAATCAAGGCCATTGTTACACACAGCCATAGAAATGAAAATTAAATTGCTCTTGAAGTACAGAAGTGACCTTCCCTTCCTCAACTCTCTTTTACCTCAATTTGAAGTTTTTAACATTTAAGTAAAAATAAATTAGGCTCCACATTCGCACATCTTTCACCACATTTATTTTGTTGAAACTGATTAGATTTTATCCTTTGAACTAGTAATCATGTCATGAGATCAGCACACTGGACATGCCTTTTAAAGTGCTTTCATTTTATATTATTTGTGAGAGACATTTTTGTTTCAAAGTATATTTTGCTATACAGTTCTATGTTTCTTTTTCAAGCATGATGCAAATCCTGCTGAAGACATCGAGAACTTTGAACTCATTTCAGTGGGGTTTGAGCCATGCCTATACACCTCAGAAGAACTTAATGTGTCTGTTACTGTATTAAAATCAATTAGCCAAGCTCTGTCTTCTTGGTAAGCAAAAAAAATCTTCCAGTTCCGCTGAGATTCTTTAAAGTATGAAGAAACACATTTTGGACTGGTTTTATCTTTGAAGAATACCTTTTTTAGGCTTCTATATATCTGATTTTAGATGGCTCTTCAGTCTCAAAAGCATAATAAGGTCCAGTTGTTAGAAGCTGAGTGTAGCAAAATTTGAAACTGGAAATAACGTGGAGTGAGAGTAATGAACCATTGGAACAGTTTACTGTAAAGTGTGCTGTAAATTCTCCATTACTTGGAGTCATTGAATCATGACTGGATGCCTTTTGAAAAGACATGCTCTGGTTCAACCATGAATTTTTGGATTCGATGGTGGAATTACTGGGGGAAATCTACAGTCTAGTTATACAGAAATTAAACGAGGTGATAAAAACAAATCCTAGAAGACCTGAGTGCTATGGTTCCATGGGTATGTTTTCAATCAGAATATATTGGAGTACTCGTAAGTAAAATCCAAATTCAGCTATAACTTGTTTACAAAGTTTTAATGCCAAACAAAATTAAAAATTATTTTTATCAAGATATAAAAATATAATCAATATTCTGTAATAAGAGTTATCAGATGATGTTAGAAGTTAGCGATAGAAGCTAGTTATTAAAGACTCTTTTGATTCAAGTGTGAATTTTTCTTCAGAGCTATGAATCCAGCTGTTAATGAACAGTTGGAAGAATTATGTCTTATCACTTATGTCTTACCATTGAAGTTAAAACTTTTTTACTGATTTCAAGGGGAACCTGAAGAACCTTACTGTTACAAGGACATTTTTCATTCTGAACCTGCTAAATTCAAGATGTGCATTAAGCCTCCTGGGAGAGACTACTTTGCATGGATTTTTAGCTTGATCTTGAAACCAAAGGGATTGGCTTTGTTTAAAAGGCTTCAGAAAAGTATGTAGAGTTTTGGGAATAAATGTCCACACCACTTGTCCCATCACCACTTCATGGGAAACAAATGTTATGGGACAGAAATGAAGGGAGAGAGTTAAGAAGGAGTTCAAACATGGTGGCTGTTCAAAGGTACCACAACCGAAGGCATACTATGTTCTTCACACAAATAAACATGAAGATATGCTCCTTCATCTTGTGCCTTATGGAAATATAGAACAGTCTCATATTTAAAATTATTTATTTAAACCAGAATGACAATACATCGCTTGATACTATCTCAGAGAGAAAACTGATTTCAACTGTTCCACATTGTCATAATGTGCTAGAGAGAAAGCGGATACCATTTGAACTTTTCACAACTGCCATACCAAAAATGACTGTGATATCAAGTATGTGAGAAAAACCTTTTTAAAAAAAAACTTTCATTACAACTAGCAATGATACAAATTTTACAAATATTTAACCAGGACCCTTAGATCGCCAGCTTGAAAATGATAGCACTTTTGTGATAAAAAGTGAGAAAAATTCAACACATTAATGTCTCAAGCATGTTAGCCGTGCCACTGTAAGATTCAGAGTTCAATGTCAGTCTTGTAGTCTTATTTATTTAAGGGAATTTCCTGTTTTGATGTGCTTTTGTATTTTTCCTGTCACTGTGCAAGCACGTCTCCTGCATTTTTTTTCCTGTAAATGTCCCTCAGTAATGTAACACAGCTCAGGAGACTGGGGATCCAGCTATTCCATTGGTCAAGCATCTGATAAGTGAACCTTACTTGCTATTATATTTTCTAAGTAAGAGATGAGGCAAAAACATAGGACACATCTTAAAAACTGAGCAGATAGCCATAGAGCTTCTAAAGCTTTGGAGAAGATTCCTAGGTCAGCCTGGTAAGCAGGTCAGCCTTCTTTATCCACTTCTGGCTAATCAGAATTTCCTATAAAGCAGTTCACTGTAATTTTCCCAACCAGTAAGTCCTTCCTAGCTTACCCTAAAACCTACTTGTCTGCATAATTTGGACATCCCAGATACCTTTTTGAAGGACATGACCCTGTTTTGAATCAGCATTTTCATAGTTTCTAGCAAAAAGTTAATTTATCTTAAGTACTAGCAAATGTAGTTAAGGAAAACTGTTTAAGCCTCAGTCTTGGCTAGCTAAACACCTCTAAAAATGTAATTGTTACTTTCTCATAAAAAGACTAAGTGATGAGCTTAATTTCTTCTAATTATATCTAGATGGAACTCAATCTTTAATGATTTTCTTTCTTTAAGTCTTCTAACTGAAATACCAATAGCTGGAAAATAAGGGCTACTGCCATGTCAAACTAACATTTATGATTTACTTCAAATGCTACACAAACTTGCCCTATATGTCTTCAATGATACATCTCAGTCCTGGCAGTCAAATAGTGAAACACAGAATGTGGACAAGTTTTTATTTGGGACAAAGCCTCAGTAAAGAACTACATTTAATCCCTGCTTACCTTTAAGAAGGGAAATTGTTCCGCAACTTAAGAATGGTTCTTTAAAACTATCATCTTTCTGCTTATATTATCTGTCTCCCTACACCATACATATTTCACTATTCATGGCGTTGGAAACAGCAGTCTGCATTAGTCTCGTGTCCATTATTCGGGACATTTTGCAAAGAATCTTGATGTTTTGGTACTTAGGACTGTAGAGGTTCGCTTTTTTTACTGCTCTGTGTAAACTCCTCTGTTCTAATTACAATTCATGATAGTGATTATAGTTGAGAATCAAGAGACCGTGTGGTCTAGAGGTTAGAACACTGATCTATGCTTCTGAGTTGCATTCCTTGGTCAACTGCTGTTAACTTCCTTCTTCATCAGGATCCATCTGTGCTTGCTAGCTAATATAAACACAAATGACATATTTCCTTGAAAGAAACTTTGCATTCTTTTGCTGTAAGGACTGTAATATTTCCAGTGGGTTAAACCGTGCACAGGTGAGAACAGAAAGCTGTCAGGTACAGACCTACCCCATATCAGTTCCCTATATTTAGGATTAGATTCAGATTTATCCATTTGTTGAAATAAGAGGCAGCAGGGGTGGCACTTGTTAGAGAATCAGGCTGAAGCAGTCTGAAGGATTCCTGATATCCATCAATATATCCTGTGAGTGTGAAGCTACCTACATAGTGAACACTCTGTATGTGCTGGAAGCTTTGTGTTCATATAACCACTTCCACTAATCTACTTTTTAATAATACATGGTGTTTCCAGGCATTTACTGAATTTATTCTGTGTTCAGTTTTGGGCCCCTCATCATAAGAAGGACATCGAAGTACTAGAGAGAGTGAAGAGGAGGTGACAAAGCTGATGAGGGGTCCGGAGCACAAGTCTGATGAGGAGCAGCTGAGGGAACTGGGGCTGTTTAGCCTGGAGAAAAGGAGGCTGAGGAGAGACCTGATTGCTGTCTGCAACCACCTGAAAGGAGGTTGTAGCATGGAGGGTGTTGGTCTCTTCTCCCAAGTAGCAAGTGATAGGACAAGAGGAAATGGCCTCAAGTTGCACCAGGGGAGGTTCAGATTGGATATTAGGAAAAACTTCTTCATGGAAGGGTTGTGAAGCGTTGGAACAGGCTACCCAGGGAAGTGGTGGAGTCGCCATCCCTGGAGGCATTTAAAAGGCGTTTAGGCAAGGTTCTTAGGGACATGGTTTAGTGCTAGAGTTAGGTTAGATTATGGTTGGACTCGATAAACCTGAGAGTCTCTTCCAACTGAAATGATTCTATCATTCTATGATTCTAATAGTGTTTAAAAGTTGTCCTGTGCCTGCAAGAAACTCAGTCTTTACCTTTGAAATCTGGAAGGTATTCTGAGGATTGTTATCTTCAGAAAGAAGACACTTATGGCGATTTAAGTGTCGGCACTGTAAACTGTCTCATTGTTTATTTCTTTTTCTGTAGACATCTAGCTAATATGTTTATTCCATAACTCAATAACTTCTCAAGCTTCATTGCCAAAACTCCAGCTTCCCTATTCCCGGTTGCCAAAACCTCTAACTTTCATCCTTGCAGCTTTCACAGTGCTAGATACATTAAAGTAAAATAAACTGATCTGAAAATAAAAATAAAACAATGAATTTTTATGCTAAATACATTCTCATGCTCATTCAAAAAAAGGCCTTCTATTAAGAAAAAAATTCTGTCTGTCTTTCCAGAAAGATATGAAAACAAAGTGGCTTTGCAGCAGCATTTAGGCATACGTTGCCATGGAATTACATAATTTTGGGGTTTGAGAATAAGTATAAATCTATTTCTGACATGGAAGACTGGGTTCCAATATTGTCTATTAGATTTGTGCTTACTTTCTAGATGTAGTTGTTATGAATGTAATCGTAAAATGCTTAGTAATGAATTCCAGTGGCATAGCCTACAGGAGATGTTCTGACTTTGATTATTTATGTGCATATGAGAGAATGTTGTGCTTTCTCTCTCCAGATCTTAAGCATACAGAGGCAAGACAAGCTTCTCATACGGGCTAGGAATGAATAGGGGCTTACTCATATTTGCTTTTCTGTTGATGAACAAAATGAAAAGCTAAGATAAAAGTACTTACAGCATTGATAAAATTACTCATTCTGAGAAGTAGGTTGCTCATTAAAATGAAGTTAGTAAAAGCTGTAAGGCTTGACTTGGTGATAATTTGCAATATTTTTTGTTGAATATGTATTCAGTACAATACCATGATGAGTGACATGTCCTTTCTTGGTGCTGCAGGGAAAGTGTTTGCACTTGAGTCCAAGAACAACTCTCAGGGTCTGGATTTAGCTGAAGCTGAGAAAGCTTGTGTTGACCTGAGTGCTCACTTAGCAACTGCAGAAGAACTGAAAAGGGCTGTTCTGGACTGCTCTTTCGCTGGCTGCACCACGGGATGGCTTGCCGGTGGCTCCTCTGGGTAAGGACAACAGTATAATCCTTCCTGAGAAGTATGGATTGACAGCTGTCAAGCAAGTTTTCCTCCTTGACTATTACTGAAAAACACTGGCCACACTTCAAGCACCATGTCATGTAGCTAAATATGCAACTCTCCCCACAAAATCAATTTTGTACGGCTAATTTTGCAGGGACGCAAATATTTATCAGTCTCTGACCGTGTATTTCACAAATCTTAAGCGATTTCCTCTTTCTCTTTCCTTCTGAATTATGTCATTGTGGTTCCTTTTCACTTGGTCTACAGATGGGTGCTGAGTGCTATAGCAGCCTGCAGGCTGAGGACAGGGTGCTGGAGTTAGTGTTGGTGTTCCCACTAATTCTGTTATTCTCTGCTTCATAAGAAGCTCAGTTTGCTGAGCTTCTCATGGAAACCAGGTATCTGGCTCAGGTATTTGCACATATCGGAGTAGAAAAAAGGTGTGTTCAAATAGGTATGACTTTAAATGTACTTAGATATGGTATGCACACGTGGTAGAGAGTTTGTTGAGAAAGCTCACCAGGGAACTGAGATTGTCACTCAATATACTGTATTGTGTTATTCAAGATAGCTCAGGTCACTTGATGCAGCACTAGACTGAGTTTGCCTTGCATTACAGAAAGTCTTGCAAGTTGTACTGGCCTGGCACAGCCTCTCCAGGAAGCATCATCGCCTCCGTAGACACCAGTTTAAAGCAGGAATGTATCAGTGTCCTGTGATAGAAACTGCTTCCCTCTGTTGATCATAGTTCCAGGAGGCAAGAGTCAGCCTTCATGAGTACTCCAGAAGTCCCAATGGCTTTCAGTGAAATTTAAGATTTTGAGAACGTATGGCCACAGAGGTGCTCGCTATATGGCAGAAGCAGCATGGTCCTGCCACCATGCCATTCTGCTGTGGCTGATGAGGGCTTCCCGAACTCAAGCTCATTCAGACTCATTCCAGTCTTGCACGGGTCCAGCTCTGTGGCACTGCATTGGGCCTAGAGCCTACAATCCAACTGCTCAGTCTCTTCCAAAATGAAAATCTTCACGGCATGCCTCAAGGTGTTGTAGACAGGCTTCATATTTCACAGAGACCAAATCACAGGAAACTCAATTTAAAAAAAAAAAAAAAAAGAAATGGAGGAGCTGAGGGTTGACATGAATTTCTTGTGTCACTGAAGCTGGGACCATACAGGAATTGCCCAGAGGGAGCATGAGTAGATCTGAAGCCCCTTCTCTCTTGAGTCTTTCCTTCAGCAAACTTACCAGTCACAGCCATAGCATAATACATATATTCATTCCGTTGAGGTGCTTTACAAAGTTCTCATGAGTTAGAGGGTGATATCTAATCTACTGTCAATATTCAATGGTGATAAAGTTTTGTTTTATCAAGATACTGTTTTCAAGTTCCCAAACTTCAGTGTATTATTGGGTTTTGTGACAGTTATCAGTTGCTTAAGTAAAAACTGATATTTATGTATTTTTAGTGATAAAGTTTCCAAACAACACAAAGTTGCTACTATTAATGAAAGGTCATATTTAAACAACTTCAAGCAAAAGCAACTAATTCTGTGGCGGGTTTTTTTGTTTTGTTTTGTTTTTCCCCAGGCAAATGAGTGTTTGAAAATTTGTTCGTATGTACTTTGGTCATTAAAAAAAAATTCAAAAATCCCTCAGGATATAAACCAGTGACCTAAACCCTAATTTTTTTTTCTCTGTTATGGAAGTAAGGAATGATGGTGTGTAGGAGAAGAAACTGTCCCTTTTTTATCTAAGCAAATAAGTAAGTCCTGAGAGATCCTCAATTTATTGCTGCAGGCACTGGAGCTACAACTATTGATAGACCAGTTGTGGACCTGTCCCTGAATATCTTCAATATCAAAACTGGATACAGTGATAGTGTTGTACACATCACACCATGATGATGTGAGAATATACACACCATCATATCAATGGGATGGGGAGGAAGGGAAGATTTTTCATCCCTTCCAATTTTCTGTACTCTATTCCTCCAGTAAACCTGTCCTTAACATAGAAGTCTCTATTGGAAAGGATATTGTGTGGGCACATCAGCATGCCGTTGCTGTGCTGTCACCACATCTGACCTTCACTGGAGAGCTTCTCCAGAAAGCGAAGTTCTTCAGAGCTGGAGCTTGATAGTTTCTTCTCTGGGACTATTTTACCCATGGCTGGGCAAGCACTAGAATGTATGTTACTTGGTTCACTGAACTGGATATTTTTGACTTTGGGGAAAAACAGGAAAAGTATAATGCCTGAAAAGGCTATACTGGTTTCACTGCTAGCTAATGCAGCTCTGGAGAAGGAAATTAGCAGCTGAGTGCAAAGGATGCAAATGAGAAAAAGTTATTCAAGTTGGGCAAGCTCAAGTAGAATATAAAGACTTTCAGAGGCATTTAGAGATGAGCAGGCAAAATGATAACAAATGGACTTCAATGATAATATATGCAGGAGGAATATGCAATCTACCTGAAAATATATTGCAGGTTCTGCTTTACCTCTGTCAGCCCAGAAAAAAATGCGAGGACATCACTATGAACAGCACAAAGAAAACTTCTGTCAAACTGCAGCTGTAGTTAAAACAAACAAACAAGCAAGCAAAGAAGTTGCTAGAGTGCTAATGGAAAGGGATGGAGAATATAAAAAGTATATACAAATATACATGCACCTATAGGTCAGTGTAACAGCCACCTTTGGAATACTATATATATCACTGATACGACATCTAAAGAAAGGTACTGAAAGAGGCTCAAAAAAGGGCTCAAGAATGATTAAAGGAATGGAAAATATATCTACAGTTGCCTATCCAATACTTTGGGCCCTTACTTGATAAATGGAAACATGACAGCAGGGATAAAGGATAGCTGGTACACAGAAGAACCTCAATCCACATTCAACTGATTTAACAAAGAGAGGGGAAAGCAGGCTTCACAGCATGCCCAGAAGGTTACAGAAGTAGGGAAAATTATTTCCAAAATAAAGGACGGTTTGCCAAGCACACCTTGTGTTATTTATCTTGATGGACCTCCACATCTTTCAATGTGACGGCCTGGCCCAGGGACAGAAGTGACCTCCCCACGTTTGCCAGGTCCAAAACAGTTCAGGACTTTATAGGCTGGATCTAAAACCTTGGATTCCTCCCAGCAGCTGACTGGCGTCCAGTGCAGATCACAGAGCTTTAGTCTAATATTCTCCCATATCCTCTTGGACCATGCACATCAGAATGTAGATGAATAGGAGGGAACATGATAAAAGAAGTTCCTACTTTCAGGAAGAATGCAGTTTGGTTTACTTCTTTGGTGCCTGGAAAGTATCCTAGTCTTTCCCCTGAAGGAAAATGGATTAGACATTGGCAGTAGAAGTAAACACAAACAAATGATGTGAGTAAAGTCATTATAGTGTTGCAGATTTTCTGACACGGTTCAGTCCTCCTTCCACCACATAGACTTAAAACTGAACAGGAGCTCTAGAAAAGATGTAAGAACCTTTTCACCTCTAGATCGATTTTCCAGGTTTTGCACAATTCAGTGATTTGTTCACTTCTGATGACTATTTTATGGTCTTAGTGAACAGTTACAATCCTACAATCCTACAATCCGAGTAAATATATCCATCACTGTTGGCGGTTGTGTCCTTATTATTATTTTTACAACCAAATAAGGGCCTGGAAACCCATGGGAGTTTCTCCTGTTATGACCAAGGCACATCACTGAGCTGGCATGAGTGTGTTTACACTGCCTGCTCTCTGGGCTATACCTCTTATATGGGCAAAGAGGAGAGTTCAGTCTGAAGAACTAGACCAATTTAGGTGACTGTCAAACTTCTGATGACTCATATGTAAATATGGATCCATATGTAAATATGCACACATTTTGAGATTATAATGGGATGTCTGCTGTTGGATCCAATGAGGTTGTGGCCACCCAGCTCACGCCAGCCTGGTTCTTCCTGACCCACTGCAGTGACTGTTGCCTCCTCAGCTGTGCTGGTAGAGCTGCTTGTCTCTTGTCTATTTTAAGTCAGAAGTGAGCAGGGTGAGCAACCAGCTGCTAGTTAGGGTGTTAAAAACCATTGTTCTGCAGAGAGTGGTGCTGGTGGGAGAAAACACCAGTCTGCTGGTGGAGATGGTCATGTTATGCTCTCTTATCCACTTCAATCCCTACAAACTCGGTTAGCCCAAGCAGCAGGTCTTGACAAATATGGTTCACTTCAACTGACGTAGGATGGAAATTGCTTAAACAAATAGATCCTTGCCAGCAAATCCAAAGAGACAATAAACTGGGTGGTTTTGTGGTTCGAGCAGCCTGGGACAGAACCTCTTTCACAGGCATAAGGGAATGTTTTTGTCTTCTGCCTTCATTTGTTCAGACCAACCCAATTCCAAGTTCAGGGCTCTTCTCACAGGCAAGTCACTGGCAGGTCCAAAGGCTTGGGAACTTTTAGAGAAGAGCCACTGACAAGTAGATAAGGATAAGAGGATGAGGAGGTAATTTCTTCCAGCAGCCCAGAAGTAAACCATTTACACGTCAGTCCTGACATGTGTGACTTATAAGGCATTACACATTGTTACATTTCAGGAAATGAAATGTTGTTAGGCAAGTCTCATTTGTCAGATGAGCCCTAATAGCTATTTATACTAAAAATGAAACTCTCACAACTTATTTGCATGTCAGACAAGTGAGTCAGTAAAACCAGCAAGCGATCTGCCAGAATATAAAAGAAAAAAGGTGGCAGAGTTCTCTGAAGGGCTCTCACTGCTATCTTTTGAATTCAGATGTCATACTGGAAAACCTCGTGTCAAGTCCTGTAGGGTCTTACGTTCATTTCTGGGGTTTTTGAAATTTGGAAAGTGAACATGACGCAATTTTTCTCCTGATCAGCCTCGTGCACAGAATATTGGAAAGCAGCTATTTATTTGAGAAATTGTAGACATCCTCAACAGCTTCTATTAAGATTTTCTTAGCAAATTTACTCATTTCCATCACTTTTCTAGGACTGAAAACTGAAGCTGTCCTATTCCCTATCCCACTGCCTATTTGTCTACAAAAGAATGAAGCCATGTTTCCCTTCTATAAGGGCTTTGAAGCTCTGCATAGACTTTCTGTTCTATGATAGACCTCCTGCAGGGCTGTCAACCTGTTTATTTGCATGAAATTTCCCTGGGCTGGTTCATACCCAGTCCCTGGAGGGTTTATTTCAGAGGGGAGTGAGCAAGCAGAGTCAGCTAGAATAAGCCTTGCTGTGAGACTCAGAAGACTGGGGTTCTTTTCTTGGCTGACCACAGACCAGATGTTTGCTGCTAGGAAAATTACTTCATTTCTATTTTTCCTTCCTTTTGTTAGCTCTTTGGGTTTTGCACTGACTCCTATTAAATGCTTCTATAGTGTCAAACAAAACAGGGCCCTCACTGCAGATGACACGAGTGGGAAATATAATAACAGGACTCAGAAATGACATTTCACAAGAGTACTTACTTCTTTTTCTGCCTACTCTGTGGGACTTGCCCAACATCTGGCAGTAGGGTAATAACAGCACATTTCTTGGGAAAGACAAAAGCAATACACAAGGAATGAAACAAGGGTCAGTCACTAACCCTTGCCAGTCCTCTCATCTGTGTGTGTGTGTAAACCCTTGGACTTGTGGGCCCTGTGAAATCTGTGCAGGTGTACATGCTATAACAGGCCCACTTGCTTATTTGCAGAGAAGCAGTCCTAACGATATGTCAGTATGGCAAGCTCTCTGTCTTATTTTGAGGCTGTGCCCAAGCTGCCTGATGATAATACATACGAATTTGCTCCCAGACATGTGGATGAGATAGATCAATTAATCCCTTTCAAGACAAAAATCCAGACATAGCTGACAGGACATGGTCCAATTCAAAGTGCTAAAATGGCTTATGAACCTGTCTGAGGGGGCCTTGCACTTCATGTCTTCATGTCACATGCCTTCATGTCACAAACTCTAGTCCTGCAACCCACAGCCGGTGTCATGCTCTGATAGAAGATGACTTTGTCTTCTCATTGTTTCTTGTCGATCATCTCAGAAATTCTCATACAGAGAAAAAAACAAACTAATTGTGTTTCAGGAATATGGATTTCTACAAGGAGTTCAGTCAAGAGATTTGAATTTAATGTATGGACATGGCCAGTTTACTCCAAGGAATGATATCACTGAGTAGTGTGGACATGAGCCACTTTGCATCAGCTTTGGGGGGGATGTATATCTTTTCTTGGCACAACCTGAGAAGACAGCCTGGGCAAAGTATGACAGACATAGTTCTTGTAAATCAGACATCCCAATAACTGAAGAGTTTTTTAGAAAATTTACTTTTTCAGGAAAAGCATCATACAGAAGGAAATACATTTTGATGGATTTTCTAGGAAAAGCACCCAAAACACCATCTGCTGAACTGTAGCATCACAGTCCTCAGAGTAGCCATTTATTTAGCTGAGACTCACATTTTTACATTGTATCTTTACTGGGAGGTTCTTTTTTAACAAATTTGAGGGCTTTAGCAAAACTTCAGCAAACTTTGGCACAAAACGTAGGGGTATGCTAGTGAAATTCATTAATGCCAGAGGGTTAGAACTCATTGTTAAGACCAAGGAAAATCACAATATTGAACATGAAGGTAAGCCTGACTTCAGAGATGGAGTAACAGAAATGGGGTGCAATGTAACAGTATTGCACGAAGTCTGAAAGAAATTTCTGCCTTAAGCTTGCACTTGGCTGGAAAAGGCAGAGCAGGAGAAAGAGCTGGGTGTAGTCAGGACAGCAATGAGCTTGTAATAAAATAAAATAAAATAAAATAAAAATAAAATAAAATAAAATATAATAAAATAAAATAACTCACATTTGTCAGTTAATTGTGAGTTCAAATTTGTGAAAAAAATGAAACGCAGTCCTCCTAAAAGACATCCGGCAGCTCTTTCAGAGACAAGGCAGTACTGAAGGGCCTCAACAAGGCACTGGGGAGGCACCACCTGCAATAGTGCAATGTAATAATTCTTGGCACCCAAGCTCAGAAGGGATGAGTTCAGACAAGGATCAGTCCAAGAAAGCACCTCTCTTATCAGAAGTTATTAAAGGCCATCGGTTTGTTTAGCGTAGCAAAACGATGACAGAAAGGGGATATGCTCACTCTTAGCAAATGCACAAGAGGGACTAATACCAAGATTTTAACTTGCCAGTTAGTTCTAGCAAGGTTGATTTTCTAATTTTCAAAAGAACTTTTCATATTTTGCCCCTTTTTTAGAATCTCTGTAATGTTTTGTCCTATCTGAGAGCTCTCTGTCTGCGCATTGATCTTCTTTGTAAATTAATAGCATTCAGAATTTTTTAAAAATTTTTTTAAATGCTTTGGTAACTAATCAATAACATCTGTTATGAAAGCCATGGATTAAACTGGAGCTCCTAAAATCAAATTGGGTAAAACCAACTTTATAGCGACACTTGAGGTGTCTCTGAACACCAAACTAGTCCAGGCCAGGAAGCAACATGATTCTCCTCTACATGCACTAAGAATGCTCAAATTATATGTACATAGTGATATTATAGTAAAATGGCTATATAAAATATTTCATACTAAGCTACAGTATGAAAATCTGCATGAATGAGCCATATTTATTTAATGAACAGAGGCCTTACTATTGCAGTAGTCATATGTACAATTTTAAGTACAAAAGGCTGCATTTTGGTGTATATTTTTAAGAATCTAAAGGATATTGGTTCTGCCTGGGTAAGACCTCATTTTGACATTTCCAGTGGCAGTATTGCTGTTGGAATGTCTTCATGTCACACTTAGCAGCTGCTTTCTTTGGGCCACATCCAGCCAAAATTAGCCTCTATAGTTCCCAGTCAATGGACTTTCCAAAGCCCACCTGTGCTCCCCTTCATGACTTTTCAGGGAAATTTTCTTCCCTTTGGTAATCGTGAACATGTCATTTATGTTTTATTTCTCATCAGAGCCAGCTTTATAATTTGCAGTTTCCCAAACTACAGAAGGGAAAGACTAAGAATAAAAATCCTCTAGTTTGGCTTCCAGACTACTGTTTTTTTTTCTCTCACCTAGTTACTGAAACACAAGTGGTAAAGCTGACCCATGAAAAAAATTAGCATAGGATGTCAAAGATTTATCTTGACTAAGAAAAGTGATGAAGTTTTTAACTTTCTAATTAGGGAAGTCTTGTTATATTATGTTGTGAATCAGACTTTCACAGTGCTTCAGCTAACACATTGTTGATGATGTTCTTCTGAGTTGAATATATTAATATGCAAGATCATACTACTATGAATAAATGTCATAAGACCATTCTGACTCAGTTCAGTGAATTTATTGACTAAGACTACAAAACTCGCCATCAACTGGCAGATAAAGTAGCGACTACAAAGCTTCCCAATCCCACTTACTGGTTTCTGTGCTGATGGATCACACTATGCCATATAAACTCAGCTGTTAACACCATATGTTTTAACTTGGGTTTACTGAAAAATTTTCAAGTATTACAAAACTGCAACATGATTATCTTAGAAAGTAGAAGTACCAGGGGATACTACTATTAAAAATGTATAATTTATATAAAAATATTATGTGTTTATTATATATATTTATTGTAGATGCGTATAGACAATACATAAAATCGGATATCATTATATGGCTTGAATGTATCATTATGATATATTTAATAACATATATTACATAATGGCATATTATGGCATATTGTGAAATAAACACTATTCATGCCAGCTTTTCTGCTATTTCCTTCTTTGAATAGAGGAATTAGGTGAAGTGTGAAATATACCAGTTACTCATTGGTTACATAATGGATTAGGAAAAAAATTAATGAGTTGAAGGAAGTCTAGTTCATACCTTATTGTGCTATATAATACATTTTCTCCTTGTGTGTGCACATGATAAATGCAATATTTGAGTTATGTCGCAGGAAAGCAATGATAAGCTTGGCCACTCTCCGATCTTTCTTTCAGTGTAGGTACAGAGGAAGGACTGTTAATCGTTCTTAGTTGGATGAATTTTATCACACTGTAGGAATTAAGCTGAGGTTCAACATAACACAGAGTCTCTGTGATCTCCTGTTTTCTCACTTGGGAGGACAAGAGGCATCATGAAGCAGGTTGTCCTGCTAGGCTGGGTAGCAGTGGACTGAGAATATTTGTGGTAGTTTTTGGCTTGGCTTGTCAAGGAACCAAAGGAGACACCATCAGGCACCCTCCCACTTTCCATTAGAGAGCAGGGGTTCTTGTCAATGCCACTAAAACCCCTCCTTTCCCAACTATATTTTTACCTTTCTGATAGTGTATGGTATTTACGTGGTCTATAGTGACAGTATGTGTGACTGATTTTTACGAGGTGACAGTGAGTTCATGGCCACATAAAAATAATTTTCAGGGAAGTGTGGATGTTTCAAGATGTGTATTAAATAGACAGGATTATTATGGATAATCTGCCTTCTGAAGTCAGTATGTTTCTTCTCAGCATGTGTACTTTCATAAGAGATCTCTACAGAAGGAAAAATAAAATTGCATTTGTTTCTTAAATACGAGGTACAAAATCATGCTCTACATTGCTCTAAACATCAGATTACAATGAATGCTGAGTAATGAGCAAGGCTGTTTAAGTTCAATTATTACATGAAAGTAGCAATAAATAGCATTAACATTCTCTGCATGACTACATTCTTCTAAATGGCTGGGTAGGTGGTTGTATCCCTAAAATAAGTACAAAATCTGTGGCATTCTCTCAACCATGATGCATGCTCCAGTGCAACAATTCAAAATAGTAAAGAAGCGAACTACACAATACATTTCCACAACCTCTCAGTGAGGTGCTGGAAAGATAGGAAAAATGTACGATTTTTTTTTTTCAGCATGGCAATGCTGCTGCTGAAGAAGTTTTAAAATATATTGACTTCTGAATTGATAGCCATTTTTTGGTCCTCAAATGAAAAATGTAACAAAGTTAAATGCACCAAAACGTACCTTTTAGAACTGAGACAAAAGTGTATTTATGTATTCAATCCATAATTACATATGAAAACCTAGCATTTTAGGATTTAGCGAAACATATACCCACCCTCAAGAACTCAGAGAAAATACTATTATTGTGTATTTTTAGTCATACCTGGAGTCCTACTGGCTGAAAAGAGACTATTTCTATGCCAACGGTGTTGCAGATCTGCTCATTAGACCCACTACTGAGAAATGCTGAGCAGTCTTGATGCTCCTTTCAGCAGCAGTAATAACAGCTTACTGAAGATGTTTAGAGCTTGCAGGATTGACCTTGTGGTAGGAAACTACTGACAGAGAAGGAAGAATGGGAGAGATGAAATTGATTTTTTTTCTGATGATTTATCTCATCTCGGAAGAATTACATTAGAACATTTGCAGTTTTAATCAGATCAATTTTAATATGACAAAAATCCAAATTAAAGTCCTAAGGAGAAGATTAACCAGGGTCTAGTCTGTTGTAGGAAAAAAAGGAATAGACAGGAGGAACAATTTTTAAACTTCATGTACAAAAAAGTTTAGTGAGAAATACATATTTTAATAGGGATACAGAATACAGAATTTTAAATAAAATAAAAAAATACATAATTTTAAATAAAATATGGAATTTTAAAAAATCTTATCATCATTTAAAAGTTTTGTATATAACATTAAATCTATACGCAAGATACATCTTTGTAAGTCTGGTCTCATTAGATAGCTGCTAAGAAATGCTCTTAAAATTAATTAACTAATCAATATATTCTGCTAACTACAAACTTGTAATTCATTGTACATGTCAGTATCTGTCTATTCAGTGTTGTCAGGCATACCTGATCTGGGTACCTAAGTGAGTGAGCAATTATGGGAAAGATTAATGTTGGTAAGTCACCTTTTGAAGGGACACATAACTGTTGCATTCACTTAAGCCTTGTAAGACCTAGTGGAACAAGATGTGAATACATAAAAATATTTTCTAATTGATGGCCTGATTCTCCCAGTCATCTGAACTCACTTTGGCAGACCAAGTCACTTTTGCCTAGGTGCCTGTGCCAGTAATGACTTAGAGGACTCAGACTTTAAATGCATTAAATTCTAAGAGAACTTGATTTTAAACTTGTGTGGACAATATTGTCCTTCAAGTGACCCCCTCCCCCCCAAAAAAAAATCAAGGGTTGTTTTCCTTACAAAAGAAACATATTTGATTTGAAATCGTAAAGGGGCTTTGGTAGGGGATGACATCATGTCGTTTTCCAGAGCGCAAGTGTGGTAAGAACCATTCTTGTACATATGCGTGACCACCACCATATGGCTTGTTTCACATTGCTTTTGTTTGTTTACATTACATGAACATTAAAGTTGCATATTTAACTGCTTAAAAGCTAACACATGCCAGAATGAAGATCGTCTGTACAACTGTAGTTCAGCACACTTGTGTAAATCAGTGGTTATTTAGCAATTAAGTGCATTATCAAATACTGGTTTTTTATTGGATCTTTTCCATGCTCAGTAAATGGGCAGTTAGTCAACATTTGTTTTATTCCCCAAATTGAGTGCGAGACTGACAACAAAATTAGTTCAGCCATTGCACGATACATAATGATGAATTTCCTTCACTGGAAAGATTCCTCTGTGGAAAGCATTTTTGTCTTGCTTTTGCTAAAATAGCTGACCGTGCAATGCTTCTACAAACCTGCTGTCCACAAAAAATAAAACCCACACCATTAATATCCAGCTGCAAAAATTTGGGCTGAAGTAGCTTTTATAGCCTTTATAACCTTCGATGTAACTGTAAAACCAGTGTTTTCTACAACAAACTGTATTCTATTCGTTAGTTTTAAGCAGCCAGTATAGACGAGAGAAGAAATAATTAGTAATCTCTTCCTTCATGTTTAGCATCTACATGGTTGTAAAAGCAAATACAGATTTATTACCCTCATTTAAGCCTATGAAGGGCAACAGGATGTATTAGGTACTGCTGAGTATCAAACTAGAAGAAATAGAGTTTACACAAAGGAGTGGAATTACTGTTTAAAAAAATATAACAGTGTTTCTTCCAAGAAATCAAGATGAATTTTCTGAGCTTGTATGAGTTAGCTTTTGACCAGCTAAATATGCAACCTTAATGGTCTTTTAATGTAAAATGCTAATGATTTATAATCTTTCAGACCAAATCTTGAGTTTTCTAATAATTTTTATCCAGGTGTCATTGGTAGGAATATGTATTACTGGAATGCGAGAGCAAAATGTGGCCTTAAATACTTCAAGACTTGGTCTGGTGTTTAGAAGTATTACAGAATATATTTAGATAAACATTTTTTATTGCTTCATATATTGTGAACTGATCTGCAGCAAACATTTTTTTAAATTACTTCTAATTCTCCATTGGCTTTTTTCATAGATCTTCCCACACTAGTGCCTTATGTGCCAACTCTTAAACAGTTAAGATGAGGCTAAAGCCTGACTACTATGATAAAAGATCTCCAAATTTCACCTGCATGTACAACTCCAGAAGATTTCTGATTATTTTTTTCTTCTTCTTTATTTTAGGACAATTATATGCAGAAAGACGGGCAGCAAACAGCAGAGCGTGAAAGCCATTGATGTTAAAATTGAAACCGATCCCTTTGTGAATGACCAATATGATGCTTTTTGTGTAAAGGATGAAGGTCAGCACTGATATACTATCGCAATAATGCACAGTCACTGCTGTCTTGCAACATTAAAAGTTTTGCCTTCAATTTTTCTACTGCTGAGAGGCAAAGAGGGAATGTTAAGGAGCAAATCTTTATAGTAATTGCCCGCTGAGTGAGCCAACTGCTGCAAGACATTGGTTACAGGAAATAAATTGCATTATCTTTCGTCTTTGCTGCAGTTTAGCAAGTTTGAACAGCACTACTGATCTGGAAGAACCCATTTTGGTGTTCACAGGACATACTTTATGGAAGAGAATATATCTGGCACCAATATAACTGAGATGCCTGAATCATCTCCCATACTCAGCAGCGTAACTGAATGTAACTCAGAAAGCTGGTTTCCAAACACAAAATACCATGCTGTTGCATGCATAGGTATGAGTACATAACATGCGTACGCAAATAATTTCATTGTGTCCTTTTTAAAAATTTTTGTTACCAAGTGTAGATCAACCTGCTAGGGACTCTACATACCATGGATGATTCTGAAAACTGAATTACATCCAATTTAAGTTGATGCTTAAACTCTTTGATATTCAAATGCCAGAACCCACAAGCAAGGATGGATTCTAAAGGCAAAAAGTAAATTGTTACTGACAGGCAGGATTGTGTAAAGAAGTTTGAGAACCCCTAGAACAGATTGTTGATGTCTACAGTGAATCGCAGAACGTTAGGGATTGGAAGGGACCTCGAAAGATCATCCAGTCCAATCCCCCCGCCGGAGCAGGAACACCCAGATGAGGTTACACAGGAAGGCGTCCAGGTGGGTTTTGAATGTCTCCAGAGAAGGAGACTCCACAACCTCCCTGGGCAGCCTGTTCCAGTGCTCGGTCACCCTGACCTTGAAGAAGTTTCTTCTCATATTTAAGTGGAACCTCCTGTGTTCCAGTTTGTACCCATTGCCCTTGTCCTATCAGTGGTTGTCACCAAGGAGAGCCTGGCTCCATCCTCCTGACACTCACCCTTTATATATTTATAAACATTAATGAGGTCACCTCTCAGTCTCCTCTTCTCCAAGCTAAAGAGACCCAGCTCCCTCAGCCTTTCCTCACATGGGAGATGCTCCAAAATTTCACATCTCATTTCCAAGGAAAGCAGGAGCAAGTAGATGGCATTTACAGAGAAACAATAAGTTCACAACACTGAGGGGCATTTTGATAAACAGTCAGTGGCAGCAGTGGGAATGAAAATATGGTTGAAGCAAAATGTGGAAGAGGTGATGCATATTGGATGTGCACCCAGCTATTCAAAAATCACAGAGTTTGACTGACCATTCTCTCAAGTAACCCTCGTGATATCAACTCCAGGCTCCGTGCTGCTATGGGCGATGCCAGCTCTGTCACCCAGTTGCTAATGTTGTCACACAAGCACCTTTGTGCTTTCTTCCATGCTGCTCCTCACATAAAGGAGCAGCTCCCTGTAAACATCAGCAAAACTGTCTCATTGTCTTCCTTCAAATCTCTCTTTTGTCATCATCCCCCCCCTTGAGAAAAACCTTGCAGTGGGTGGGACAGCTGTGGGATGCTGAAATCATGGCACTGGCCACTATTGTTCCATTGTGCACTTGTGCTCCCCTGTGTGTCTCCACCTGCTGCGTCCAAGCTTACACGTAGATGCTGGATCTTGAGGAAGAAACTGTGTTTGCCTTTTGCATTGTGGGTCATGGTAAGGAGGCGGTAAAGATGAAGATACGAACATAGTCTGGCCATGCTTGTTGGAAAGGAGTGCTACAGAGGACTCAGAAACTGCGTAGTTAGAACCCGGGGGAAAATTTGCATTGTTTGCAAAGAGACAATTTATGAACAACTTGTTTTGTACAAGGCAGGGAGTTTCCTGATGACAGAATGGGACCATCATGCCAATGCACTCGCCAAATAGTCCTTCCACACAGAAACATTTCTGGATGACAATAGGGTCCCCTCTCTTTTGAATATATAAAAAAAATTGTGGATGCAGAGTCGATATTTTAATACAAAGACTTAAGTGAAGTTGCATGGCAGAGCCTAGTCTGTAGCTAGCATGAAAAGAAAAAAGTCCAGAAAGGAAATAACCTTAACATGCAAGCGTAACACACAGTAACACTCAGGCCAGCACAAAGCAGTTGATTGATGAAAGAACATCCTACACCTCAGGGATGCCACTTTAAGTTTTGGGAAGTAAATATCCAGTAAGAAGTATCAACAGCAAACCTGGCACCGCAGCCTCAGATGTAGTATATCTGTTCTGCCGTTTTGTACATTTGGCTAATAACAATATACCTAAGTTACAATTAATGAATTGTTTCTTACTTGAAACCTCCTATTTTTTTTTTTCTTTTAGAGAAGTAGATATTGCTTTTAATTGATATAATTTCAGTTATAATACAGTATTACATTAGTAATAAGACCTATAATTGAAATCAAGTACAAAAAGCCAGTTGTTTTGCCCCGCTGAAAGTGATCAATCCCAAGATTCTTACACTGACACCTGTGTCGCCGTGCACAATAACTGCAATAATTTAATTTCTTCTGTAGCTATCCAACCACCAATCTATAGTCCCATGCGAAATTAATCTTGTTCTGTCTCTAGTATTTCTTAACCCCACCCTCTACCCATCATCTCCCCACCTTCAGGGCACTGTCAGTTCCTTGCAGGTCTGGGCATGGCTGGCTAGTCAGGGGGCCACATCTGCTGTGGGAGCCGAGTCCTACCTATGCCCATCCCAATGGAAAAGATGCCTGGCTTTGGCTCTTTCCTTCTTTAATCTTATCTTACCAAAATGAGCAGACACTCAGCAGCTCTGCCTCTTTGTCAGACTTGGCTGAGAGCAGCCAAAGGCTCAGACAGACTGGCAAGTTGAGGACGGACAGAGGGAACAGTCACATCAGCCTTCTTCAGAAACTACATTGATGATAGTAACTCTTCACAACTCTATTTTCAGTTCTTAGGGTTGTGCAAAGGGCATCTTGAACCACGATGAAACTTCTAGTACAAACCATCACAAAATTCCCTTCTTAGGCCTTGATATATAATTAATCATCACTTCATTAACATTTAGTACATGAATGAGTTCTGTTGAATTGCTTAAGCATACACTTCAGCATACCTCAACTGCCAGGGCAGTGGTCAAATGCCAACAAGTTCTGGATGTGCTTACAGAATCAGGCTTCTACAAATAAAAATTATGAAGAGACAGATACCTTTTTTTTGTGCTTCTGAAATGGATTTCTTTCTGTACACACGGAAGAATCACAACTATCTTTGGTACTAAGCGATAAGTTTTACACGGAATTGATACTAAGAGTTATGTTAGACAGGGAACAACGGAGCTGTAATGTTTTATGAATGGTGTGAACACAGCTGCAGTTTTCTCAGTACAGAGAAATGTGTCTTCTCAGTTTCTCATAAACAAATGTTTTATGCAGCCATTAGAGTCAACAAGACAACTCTGAACCAGCTCAGGATCTGCTGAGATCAGAAACTTTCTCTCCTAGTCGTAAGTGCCAAAAACTACCTAAAAATATATTAGATTCTGCCTATTCTGAAAATGGAGTATTGCACGTAAATCAAATCTGGCCCACAGAGTGCGTATTTACTCTCTATCAAAGCTCATAAGAAAATGCCTCAAAGTATAGAAAGATAAAGGAAGAAAAACAGAAAGGTGGAATTTTTTTCTACCAGTCTTATTTTTCTTGTAGGACCACATACCATTTGATTTCGTATGTGTATAATTCTCTCAGTTCTCTTTCTTGTATTTTTTTTTTTTTAATGCAACAAAGGAAAGATCTCTTTCTTAATAGCTCCCAAGTTTTGCTGGTTCTTTTTTCCAGTGACCCACTGATATTTACAGGCAACAAGTAAGATCTCTGTTCCATAAGGCTTTGATTTGCTGCCACCATAGAAAAACTAAACAGGCAGCAACTTGTAAATGCAAATCAAACTTTGTTAAACATGACTGCTGTCTCCAGACAGCCATCAAAGCTTGATGGCTTAGGTACATATTTCAGCTTGCCTGTTTCAGCAGTAAGAAAAAAAATAAATTAGTGTGTTCTTTACAGCAAATACAGTAAATGGACTTTACAAGAGCAAGCTGCAATTTGCTTTATGTAATATTGGAACCATTTCTTTGTCATGGTTTGCTGTGGATATGAAGTTTTCCACTTTTTCATTGCTACAGCTTTCTTTTCCAGAGCTTTGCATATAGTTGACAGTTAATTTCCAGCTACCTGGAGATGTCATTTAAACTAATAAATTCTGACAAGCCCTATCTGATGAAAGAGCTATTGGCATGCTAACATTGGTAGCTTACAAGCAGCACTTATACTGTTGAGTTTTGGTTCTTTGTACTCTATTTGTACTCGGTATTTTTACTCCAAACCAAAAATTCCATATAGTTTACAGTCTCTGCAATCAGGAAGAAAAACAAACATCCACAATTATCTTTCATAGGGCTGAGCATTAGGAGTTGCATTTTCCAGTTTCTTAATGGTGAGATGACATCCTATAAATTCCAGTGGTTCCTCTGGAAAAACTCCACTGAATTGGATGGTTGTAGCAAGGGGTGTTTTATGTTAAAGAGGATGTTTCATGTCGGCTTTCAGAGCATGGTACACAGTTAAAGCAGCAATTGTAGATAATCAGATTTTGGTAGATTCCTCGTTCTGCCAGGTGGCATGGAAGGAGAAAGCTGCATGTTTTTCATGTTGATGGGGGGTTTTTTGCATTGATCTTAGGCTGTCCTTGCTGTAGACAGTATTTTATCAAGACATCTCAAAAAATATTTACAAATTGACAGGATGCTTGTAGCTTAAATCAAGAAGATGCTTCTGGAGGAAACTGGATTGGGGAGGAGGAGTGCTGTGTTGTTAAAGTGACTTGTGTCAACTCTTTGCCAGGAACCACCTGTCACAAACCCCTTTCCATACATGGTTTGGAGTTGAAGTTACTCTTCAGAGGGGCCATAATTCCTAAAAGCCAATCACGACTGAGTGTGTTAACTCAATTAACAAAGGCCATCTTCAATCTCTTGTAAAAAATAGTTACTGAGTCTCCAGAAGGTCTGTAACGAAAGTCATCACTAGCCCAAACATTTCTATGCTCAACACGAAGCTTTGCTGCACCACTTATTCCCACTCCATTGTAAGATGTTGACTATATCCTGATTTCTACTAATGTATATTGAGTTCTTTATTGACTATGGTGGCGATTTTCACTCCAGGAAACAATCTGTGCCCAATTACTGCTGACATGAGGTTCTTCTCTGTACTTCAGCATTGCCTTATATCTGTGCTGTGCTGTCTCGCTGTGTAAACCAGTCCATCCTTGCTTACTGGAGGTCAGCTATCAATATATGGAGCCTTGTTAAGTGTTTGACCTCACTGTCAATATGTGGCAAACTCAGGAAGGGTCATGATGTCCAGGACAGGATTCCACATTTCCAGGTTTGAGATGTGATCTCACACACCAGCAGGCAGAGCATGGGATCTGCTGGATAGGGCCTGAGTATATTTGGGATCTTATTTATGCTTATAAATATCTCAAGCGTGGGTCTCAAGAGGATGGGACCAGACTCCTTTCAGTGGTGTCCAACAATAGGATGAGGGGCAACGGGCACAGACTGAAGCAGAGGAAGTTCCGTCTGAATATGAGGAGAAACTTCTTTACTTTGAAGGTGACAGAGCCCTGGAACAGGCTGCCCAGAGAGGTTGTGGAGTCTCCTTCTATGGAGACATTCAAAACCCACCTGGACTCATTCCTGTGCAATCTGCTGTGAGTGAACCTGCTTTAGCAGGTGGGTTGGAGTAGATGATCTCTAGAGGTCCCTTCCAATCCCTAACATTCTATGATTTTATGATTCCAATCCCAACCATTCTGTGATTTTGTGATTCTGTGATCAAGCACATTAGGCTCTTCTACTAGCAAACATGCACTGGGCTAATTTTTTAGCAAGCACTAAGAATGTATGCTGGTTTGTGGGAGGATAGATGAGGGGGAAAGCAGTGCTCTAGATGGAGAGTTCAGCACTGGAGGAGCCCAGTCCTCATCTACCAGCATCACCACTCTAGGCAATCCCTGTGGTCGCCCTGACAAAGAGCACTACTGTTTCTCTACGTGACAAGCTGCTGCCAACACACCCTCTGTCACGCTTCATGGCCCAGATCTGCCTCCTCTCCTCCAGCAAGAAAATGGCCTGAATGCCAGCACTGAGCACAGGCTCTTGTTCCAAACAAGCCCATGCTTCGCCAGCTCCTGGTATAAAGGCTGCAGACAAAAACCTGAAGCCTGTCCCCAGAAGTGGCTCAGTCTGATGAGCTGCTGCGCCAGTGTCTCTTCTGTACGTGTACCAGAAAGAACAGGTTTGGCAAAAGACTGAGCAGGAATTGTCATAGCAGCTGAGACCACAGCAGGATGAGGAGCTGTAAGATGCTGCAACCTGGAAAATTCCTGAACATCTTACACAAGAGAGGACAGCAGCAAAATGGATGTAGGAACCTGAGTATGTCTTTGCAGGGTATCAATTTTCACTTATGCTTGTCTGTGCTGTCACTCAGTATGCTTTGCAGCAAAGACATGACATTACAAAGTCTCATTTGAGAGAGTCAAAAGTTCCCCATACAGTCTGTTACCACGTCTGTTGCCAAATTTTACAGTAAAGCTCCCTTCAGATTTCTTCTTTCCTGGAAAGTTATAATGTGCTTTCTGAATGTGTTTGCCATATTTAACCAATGTGTTACTTCTCTGCTTCCTCTGGCCACAGGATTAAGAAGCAAGGCTTTGTAGATAAGAATAACCTCTGACATATAATTGTCCCATGTAGGCCTCGGATCAATACTTCCCTCAGAGCAGATACACAGCTCCCATTTGTACCGATGGAAGTGGCTACATAAATAACGTACATGAAATGCAGAGGTCTGTTGCCTTCCTACGAGGCAATAAAATATTTTTCTATCCCTTTCATCCACATCAATCTCTATTCATTGGACCAGTTCACAGGAAAGGCATTAGCTGCTAACTGCTCCTCACTTCCTCGGATGCCAAACCTCCATAAGACTGTACATAAACTGAGCTTTGTATAGCCTCAAGAGCTTATTTTTTCTGTCAGTGTGTGTGTGCATAACTCCCACTAACTTCTGAAGGTGTTAGACAGTATATATGTATATGTACAGTATGGAGAATAGACTTCAAAGCTTTGACTTCAGTAGCATGTCCCTTAAATTAGTGGCAGATGTTTTTCGGCATACCCGGTTGAGAAGTGGTTAGCCAGGTCTGTCAGGCAAATTCTAAAAGAACTTTCACAGAGTGTGGATGTTTATCGCAGGATGTTAATTTCACTATGGGTTAAACAACTGGCAGCATGAATACCTCTTATTTCTAAATAAACAAGTATTTACCTATGCCTGGGTCAGAAGTGGGTAGATGATGCGAAAAGCTGCAGCTGGGACTTATAGGGATCTTGCAGAATGTCCCTGGGGCAGAAGCAGGAAAGCCTGAGATTTTCCAGAAAGCAGATTTAAAAAACCCTCTTCTGTCAAAACTATTGCCCATTGAAAACCCTGGACATGAATCGGTGTCAGTGGAAATGTTGTTTGTAATATCTTGTGCTGAAGCTGTCCTAAAAGTAGATTTTAGCAAAGTAGCAAGAGTGCTCTCTGAAGATGTTTCTCCTTTTGCATGCTTAGGGGCATAGTCTTGGAGGTCACTTTTTCAGCTTCCAAACAAAAGTCTTTCTAAGGAACGTAATCTAAGTAGCTAGATTTTTGTACCAAAGCAAATCGTTTCAACAGGAGAGATCAATACTAGAACACAGACCCTATATTTCCCTTATCCTATATAATGTCTATTCCAAAAGGTACTGTAAAAAATCTGGAGGAAAAGGGGACAAGGCAAATCCCTCTTGAAGAGCCCTTCTGAGAAAGGAAGACCTTTGAGAGAAAAGAAGCTGCAATGCCTAGAAGTTCTCTGGAAGATCTTGACCCACCTTGTTAACAATAACCAAGATTGTTCAAACCTGAAAGAGGGAGCTAAAATTCAGTTTACACTTGTGTTGGTGGTTGGTTGTCTGACTCCTCTCTGCACTTTTTTCATGCAATGAAAAACTCAGATCAGTTTTGTAACTTTAGCTTTCTGAATTTTAGTGCTGTCAGCAGACGTATTATTAAACATCTTGTTAGATTTTATATCCTAACAAATTTATGTTACCCCTGGGTGTTGTTAAGTTGAAGAGCACAAGTCACCATTTATTTTAGGATGTGTCTAACCTAAAAGAGGGGAAATCTGAGTGTCTGGGAAGAAACTTTTGATTTTGAGAAAGGCTAAAAGATTAGAGATAGTCTGAAAAGTAAACTGGTGCTACTTGGACTTTTTCTTTCATGAACATGGGTCATTGCTCAGCCTCTGCCTGTTTGCTGCAGTGTAGTAGACATTAATTGCCAGTCTTAAACAATTTCGCAAGCTTTTCTGCAGTTAAGGAAATGACTGTATCCAAGCTTTTTCTTTCCAGTCCCAACCTACTCAAGCCTTAGTTAGTCTTTGTAGAAGCAGGCAGACAGCTGTATGTTCATGTCCTCTGCCGACTTGTTGGAAACAAAGCCCCTCTACATGTATCACTGTTACACATCAATAAGTATCATCCCAATTACAGCTGAAAATAGTTATGAAGGTCGAGAAGGGCATGGATCTGATGATATGTATTTGTTCTGTGGATGTGAGAAAGTTTATTGTCAGGGTAACTCTTTTAAGCACTGCTGTTAGCACTGCACTTGAAGACTATTGCAAGGTCTCTACAATCTCATTTCTTCCTTTCAGATAAGCCCTGTGGGGACCCGCCATCCTTCCCCCACACCATCCTGCATGGCCACACTGGCTTTGAAATGGGGGACGAGCTGCTCTATGTTTGCGCACAGGGATACGTCATGGGCAACAAGGAGACGGCGTTCACGTTGCTCTGCGACAGCTGTGGGGAGTGGTATGGACAGGTCCAGGCCTGTGTGAAAGGTAAGCAAACCAGCACATGGAACATCCTTCCAGGAGGTCGCAGTCTTCTATCAGCCCAACCAAGATGGTTTCAGGCTTACAGGGGTGTCTCCTGAGCATGTGCAGTCCCGGTGAAGGTCTTGGTGACAAGGTTGTCGGTGTCTTAGCTGGCCCAACAGGGCTTTTACAGCCCGTTGGTAGACATCTCCAGTAAACCACAGGAAAAAGTAACTTATTTGTACTTATATGAGCATAAAGTATCTTTCTGGGTATCAGAAACCATTCAAAATAAAAAATTTGAATTTTTCATGCCATATTCATTTTTTATGTATCTGCTAACCCCATTTCAGGAATTCACTGAGTCTTATCTCAGGGTTATCAACCAGCTCCTGCCTTCCAGTCCACCATCTTCCTTCTTTTTCCCACAATATCCTTTTTCTTTAGTACTGAGCATAATTTTTAATTACTGGAAAATAACCTTTGGGAAGAGGGTTTACCTGTGTATTTAATATCAGAATCAGCCCCTTTCTGGAAATCAGCTGTTCATAATCTTGTATGTGCTCATTCTATTACTGAATGAGCTTTGTAACTTCTCAATGTCTGTGCTTTGTTTACTCAAGGAAAGAGATTAGTATGTACGTTACAAGAAACACTGGAGATATTTTTTTCAGAGTAGTTCAAAAGCCATGCCTAAGCAACATTAGTGAGCCAAAGACATTGTTTACCAGATAGAATGTGCAATGTATGTTTTGTATGCCTTCTGCCTTGTTTATTTTCATGTCAAGCCACAGAGTTGTTGCAGAGCAGTCTACTGAAATGAAAACTTGGTGTTTGTTCTCACCTTTGGGAACCTAGATAAAGTACAGAGAAAAGCTGGTGTAGGCATGCATTAAGCATGGCCTGCATGCAAATAACATCTTTCCTTACCATAGATATGCTGAGGCTGTCCACGGCTTTATCACCCACTCACCAGCCTTACATCTATATGTGATGCTACACCCTGAGATAGAATCCTCCTTACAGAAAAGACACAATGCCATGGTGATACTGTGCCCCGTGGAGACAGGGGTCAATACCTCTCAAGGGCACAGCAGACTCATATGAAACTCCTCTCCTTCTTTATATTCCCTAGGTTGACTTGAGCTGGCCATCCTTTAGGTGTTCTTGGATTTTTATTTGAGATGCAAAATGGGTAATACAACAGCTGTCCATCTTTTAAGACCCAGACTTTGTAAACTGGCATGTAAGAAGCTAGTTTGGCTGATCTGAGCTTTTACTAGACCTTTCCTACTAGATGCTTTAGCACTTTTGAACTTCTGGCCTTACGCATATGATAAAGACTGCTTCCTTTTGGTAGACTGGGAAAATTAAAGACCTGTGTAAGTTAAGAGAGCTGTTCAGCCACAGAAGAAGTCTGTGACAGAATGGCAGAAACACAGCTTGGGTTAGAGCTAAGCAGTCAGATGGAAAAGTTTAAAAAGAGTGTATTATTTTTTAATTTGCCCCAATAAAAAGGCATACGGTTTTTATCTTGTACCATGCTTTTAGGATTTTTGTCTACCAACGCAACAGTAGCTACCCAGATATTTACTCCATTAAAAGGAATGGAAGTGCATTCTCTTACGAAATAACTTGACTCAAATAATCAGGCTTTTATTTAAAACAAACTAACAAACAATAACAAATGGAAACATAATGTAAAAGCTCTGGAAAATTATAATAATGGCATGTCCTTAATTTAAACCTTCAAGAATTCTGCAACAAACTTTTAACTTTCCCCTTGTTTAAACATGAGCTAAATGGTACCATGATTTCAGATGTGCTTTCTCATTCTCTTTCTTATGTTACCATGCTCAATCCATAAAGCTCACCATTTTTCCCATATTTAAGAAAAGTCATCAGAGTATCTTACTATTTTTTTCAGAAGGATATCACACCTTTAAGATGATATTTCTGGCAAAACAGATAAATTTTAAGCAAAGGAACGAGCAGCTGCTGTGTAGCCGAGCTATCTATATGGGCTGGAGTTAGCATATCCATTTCAGAATCTATATATTCCTTAATGCCCAGGGGCTTGCAAGGAGTTATTTTTACCCATGAATATATACCACCAGGCAGTGGATAATCATAAGGAAAGGTCAAATTTGTTCTTAGTAGAAATGGGTCATATCTGTGCACCAGGGAACCAGAATTTCAAAGCCATCCAAATAGGATAGAGATTAAAAAAAAAAAAATCCAGCGTCTTTCTGAACCATTTCAACTTCTAGAATTGTTTTTACAAGCAGCAGTTCAGATGATTAAATGAAATGCTGCAGGGAGTGGAGGAGGAACATGGAGGGAGAGAAGGAAAAAAAGAGTATCTACATCTGATAATCCAGTGGGTCTGAATCTTCCATAATCTGCACCAAATTGACACTTCTTTTTCCTTCACTGAGGTTAGTGAAAAAGATAACTTTATCACACATAGAAATAAAACTGTATTACATCAAAGTAAGGAAGGGAAAGAATCAGGCCATTTAAGTTGTGTGTGTTTCACTGTTTTCCCTGGATAAATAGTCTATTTCCTCTCTTTTGCCTGAGCCTTTCACACAGCCGCAGGGGAGAGAAAAATATTTTTAAAAGAAATAGGAAAGTGTGGCTGTAAAATCACAAACATCAACACTGGAACTTTGGAGCAGATGTAATATTGTGGATTATGATTTTTTAAATGATTTAAATGTAGATTTCCTGCTGAGGGGCTTCCTTTGATTAATGTTTTTCAAACACTCTAAGCAGCTGAGATAGAAAATACAGTATGTGTTCAATTAATAATTATGTATTCAATCCTCATGATCACAATTCTTTAAGAAAGGAGGCTTTATAGGAAGACTGAAATGTACAATGCTAGGATTCATTTTTTTTAAAAAAGTAAGAATTCAGTGATAAAGAACAAGAAAATGGAAATTAATTAAAATAAACCTGATTTACAGTTGACAGATATTTTTGGATCATAGGAGAGAGGAGAATAGTTATTAATTAAGTACTCCAGAAGTTAGCACATACATTGCTTTTTAAGTGCTTTAAGGCAAGAGAGTAACTTCCCTATCATGAAGGTTAATGATGGGACTTCATGGAGAATTTATATCCCTGTTGGCAGAGTGAGCCATTGCTGTCCTAACTGGCTGACATCAGAGGAAAGATGGTCGTGAAGCCACTTCAATGAACATTTAAGTGCTATGTTTAAAGGCTGGTAAGATGATACGGCTCCCTTGCTCTGCATCTGTGCTGGGTGAGCGACTGAAGTGTGAAGTGACGCCGATGCTCTTACACCAACGCAACTGGACCACAAGGACAAAACTCTGGTCAGAGGATTAAAAGACGTAAGACCTGTTCCTACATCTTGCACTGTTTCTGAGACCAGGGGCAAGTCAATATACTGCTCTCTGCTGCTTACTCCACCTCATCCATGAAAGAGCGATGACATTTATCCAGCTTCATAAAGCCTTCTGAGATTTGCGGATGTTACAGCTGTGTATTACTGACCACTTGTTAACTGCCACATTATAATGCTCAGCTGCTCAAGCAGAACATCAAGTTAACAGCAATAACTGGGTTTTTCTCTTGTTTGTGTAAAAGCATTGGGCCTGCTTTACATTCCTAGCTGCTCACCCAGAGCAAGTACAGAGTCAAAGAACTATCATCGTAGTAATGTCTAAATATAGCACTTAAATGTTTTTTGAAGTAGCTTTATGATCATCTTTCCTCTCTCTTTTGTTCTGGTTAGAAGACATAACAGTCCATTCTGGCACCCAGGATGTAAGTGCACAACTGTACAGTTGGCAAATTCATAAATTAAATGAAAAAATACATTATGCATCAATACACATAATGCAATATATGTGGCAAAACTTGGTTATGGGCATATCTGAACAAAGCCATTTCAGGGTTATATTAAGTGGATTATGGATACAGTAAAGTATGTTGGAAATTAAGAAAAGAGTACATTACAACTGCCTTTAATGTACATTGCACAAGCCAGGTAACAGACTGTAATTTTTAATCAAGATGCTTTTTAAGAAAATAAGTGGCTCGGTATAGCTAATGTTTCCTGCAACTTCTCATCATGAAAAGACATTGTGTTCTAACTGGAAACACAGGGATATTCAACCCAACAAAGCAACCTTAAGCAGAGCACAGGAAAATACATTTTTTTTTCAGTTTATTATTTTTTCTGTTTCTGTGGAGAGAACACATTTGTTTTACAAAATATATCCTCAAAATTGGCATTGTAGTAAGGTCTGGAAGCAGATGCATATGTGCCACACTGTGGCTGTCCTGCAGCCACAGAGACTGAAGTGACTGTTGCTAAATGACCTTTACTTTTTTCCTGAAATGAACCATAGGTTCAGTATCAGAAGCATTAATACTAACATTGCAGTGGAGGGGTCAGGGCTGCATTAGGCTGCATTCTCAAGAGTTTGCTCCTCAAAGACAAGGCAGATTAGGTGGCTGGGAAATCATGTCACATCTCTGCCCTAAAACTGGCTAAGAAGAATGTCATATATTTATCCTTTTGCCTTGGCTGCTTTGGGTTTTCCAACTATAAGCTTGTGGTAGGGGAGGTCGTATCTTCTGCACATGTAAGGAAAATCTCCAGTGTCAACACTTGGATACTTGTCAAGTGTGTTCAGAACTGGTCTAACTTTTCCACACTGAGGACCATACTTCTGATTTCAGTGTAAGGAGGATTTGGCTGACTTTGACCACTTCTGAAAGCTTTATCTTCAGCTCCCAGTCTTTTCGCCTGGTTTAGCTATTCTCATTACTTCAAACATTGCTTTCTGAGTTTTCAAGAATAGTATTGATTCACATTCATGCAATCTGTAAGCATGACTAGCCAGTAACATTTAATTATTTTCCTTTATGTTTTTAATCAGGAGAGTAAAGCAAAATGTCTCTGGCTTTTGATCTTATTTCGGAATGCTTTTTTTTTTTTTTTCCCTTCTGAGAGTGCAAAGGGAGAGTTGCGACAGACAGCAACAAAATATGTCCATGGCCTGTCATAATCATTGTCATGACAAACTTTGGTTCTCTTTTCATATCTGTCACTGCACAGTTGTAGTAGGTTAATGTAAAGTATCGATCTGGCATGAACTGATTCTGCCAAATCAAATTATTTTTTAAAATTATGATGGGTTATTTATTTATATTAGCAGGCTTTCTGCTAGAATAAAAATAATCCTCCTTCTTGTAGCTGTTGCAAAAGACAAAAGGCAACACAAATTTGTCTAGCATACTCTGGTTGATTTGAGAGGTGTGTTCATGTGCCTGACCTAAGTCAAACAGATGATTCTTTGAGATGCTGTAGTTCACAAATCTGATTGATCTCAGGCAAATTGGCCTACATGCTCTTTTCCTTCCCACCCTTAAAGACAGATGCTGGCTTGTTAATGTTTGCTGTAACTACTTTGAGATTCTTAGAATAAAGGTGGTTTTATACAGTAGAAATGTTTTTTGATGATGGTCTACATAGAATCAAGTTTCAACTTCCTGTACTCCAAAATACATCCACAAAGTATGCGCTGCAGTTTATGGTTGTCCAAAATAGCAACACTCAAAATAGAGCTCAGATGCCAATATGCTATCTAGAAGAAAAATTAAACTGATCCTAGAGTGTGGAAAACCAGGCTCTTTGTTTTTGTCTGTCTCTATGTTTGGTCACTGTTTTCTCATTAGGATCAAAAGTTGAAGGAGATGAAAGGTTTTTAGGACTGCATGCTTCCCAGATAGGACTAGACTAAATTAAAAGGCTTTTACCTTTTAATTGAACTTTATATATTTGGTAATATTCCATTTCAACATCTGTTGCAGTAAAATGTTCATTTCAGCCTCAGTAATCCCTCAGACAGTGAATCAAAACTCTTGAGTCAAAAATCCTTGAGTCTGCCAGAGGAGGGTAGGGGTAAGATGTAACAACGACCAAATATAGAAAGATTTTGGTCTTGGACTAATTAATATCAGTGCTGGCTCTTCTTAAAACCGGACCTGCCTGGACAGGAAGATGCAACCACTGTTAAATCAGTTGCTAACTGTTTTAAAAATGTGTATAAATAAAGGTTACAACTATTTGGATAAGAGGTGGAGCTGAAGCTACTTTAGTTGCTGCTCTTCAGAACCAAGACTAAAATTCAGGGAGCTGGAAAGCTCAAGAAAGTACTGAGGAGGTGAGCAAAAAGAAGTGCAAAAGTTGTGCAATCTGTTCCTGGAAAATCAAGCTCACCGCTGGCTTAAAAGATTGTCATGGTAACACAAACTCACTAAATACTAAGTCCAAGCCCCATTTGAAGGTCTGAGGCCCAGAAGAAAGAATAGAGTATTATTACTGTGTAAGTCAGTTCAGGATCATATAAATCAAAGCTTCAGAGTAAGGGGGTCTGTATTTCCTTTGATGGTTAGACAGCTCAATAGTTGCTTTCATTCTGGCATCTCATAAGCTAACATTAGTTATGTTGATAGTCTTTGCTATGAACTATACAAATATGGGAGATTGCATATGAAAATACATTACAGTAGCTTTACAACTTGGGCCACAATCTGATTGTCGGAAGGAACAAGACTCCCTTGTGCAGTGACGAGCAGTGCATAATAAGCTCCAATCTCAGGCTCTCTTTAGACAACAATGGGCTTTTCTTTCCTCAGCTGAACATTTAGAAAGCACCAATTCATTTCTATATGTGCAGGATTGGGCTCAAAGACAGCAGGTTTGATGGAGACTTGATTGATGGTTCAACAGACTCTTAATATGTTCTGATAGACTGAGGACTCGTATTTTCCTAGGAGCACATGCCCTTTTCTGATGTGCCTCCATAGGACTTTCTTCTCAAGATCTGAAAGTACACAGCAAGAGAGGCACTAACGGGGAAGGGCTTCAAATTCTATAGAAAGTGTATTGATACTGTTGTCAAGCATTCACAAGTGATCCATATTGGTCAATAAGATGAATACTAGCTGCCCATTCATACTGCTAAGCAAATTATAGGTCTGGAGGAAGCAATACAGGCATATGACTGTAATTTTTGTTCATGGGTGCACTAGAACACCGTAATGTAAAAATCCGTGTCCCACCCTCAGCTGGATTACTGTAGTCTGAAAAGTAAATGAGTGGAAAAAATAGAGGTACGGGAGGAATACAGGTCAAGACAGACTGGTGTGATGGTTCATCTCAAAAAAGAAAATAATGACCACCACATTTGGTAAACGGTGAGTTCTTGCATTACATTATGTTCCAGTTCACATATATCCAATAGACACCTATGGGCTGTCCTCAGAGACACTGGACTTTAGTGAAGCAGTCATGCCATATATCAACCTGTAGCAGGAGTCTGGATGGTAAGTGGACAAAATGGCTTGAGGAACAATTTCCATGTAAAGAGAGAGACAGGTAGAAAAACTCTTAAATGGAAGTGAGACAAGGGACAAAGTGAGATTTGCATTTGATGGCAATTGTAAGTGCTACATAGCAATGGCCAGTGCCACACAGAGCTTCACAAATATGTTGCTAAAATTCTTTGGTATTCAGAGGCACCCTCCAGTCATTAATGAAAGTCTGAAATACTGTTGGAAAAGATTTTAGGATGACTTAGAAAAGTGGGACTCCTACCAGGAAGCTTTCCACTCTGAGTCCTGGATTCTCCAGTTTGTTAAGTCGCCTTTGCACCAAACAGAAGTTTTTTCCTGCTTTGGAGAGGATGGAGAGGACCTAGAGGATTACACAAGCAGATGAGGACACCAGGACCAGAAGGGAGAGAGGTCTATGCTGGTGCTATGGTATCGTGTGCAGGTCTCACCCTACACCCTTGCTGTGAGGTGAGAAGACCTGCTGAGAATAACAAATTCTCCAACACGATAGCTTTCACAGGGATATTAACTCTCCACAGGCTATGCCGCACATTTTGGTTTCCTCAGCATAACTGCTTTGGATTATGGTGGACCCGGACACTATTCCAAGAAAAATACCTTTTGCTAATACTCATTCTGTTCTGGCAGCTGGCTTAAGCTGTTCTGGCAAACAGTAGGTTGGTGTGAGCTGTATCACCACTAAGTGTTTTTGGTCAGACTGGTTTGACAATATTTCTAATCTTTCTTAAGAGTAGACCAAATATGGCTCTGCCAGAAGTCTGGGAAGCAGTCTCCAAGGAGAATGTGACTCATTCAGAAATTGAGGTGGGCTCCAGATGAAAATGTGATTCAAATTTGGTTGAGTGTAAAAAGGCAAAAAAAGATAAGACTTTTATAAATGCATTGATTTGTAACACAGTTTCTCCTATTAATTTATTCTTTCCTGTGTCATGCCAGGTCTATTGCTTCACTGTCTTCACGAAAGACTAAACACTCTCTTAAAAAGAAAAATTCTCACCATGATTCCGTTTGTTTTATTTTCCATATCCCAAGGCACTCTTTTCTAGGACTTTTAATGCCAGCATAAATCTCAGAAATTACATGAACTTTCTATTGAGTAAAACTTGTGTGAGCTGAAAATCAACCACCCTGTCTAGTTTGGAAAATTTTTCATTCAGCTAAGGTTTTATAAGAGTGGAAGAAATATAAATTACAGTGCATTATTTCATTCAAATTCAAACATTTAATTTAATGCTTTGAGTCAAATCTATTTTGTTATCAGTGGTAGGTTGTAGGCATGGGCAGTATTTCTAAATCAAATTCAAACTTTGTGATGAATCTGCCCCTCTATTGTAAACAGTTATTTTTTTTCTGGTTTGGTTGGTTGGTTTGGGTTTTTTTTCCTCTTTTCTTTTTGTTAACATCTTGTTTCTTAAAATTGGATGCCTGAGAGTTGTTTACAGACAGTATTATCTTGATACCCAGGCTTTAAGTGTTGGAGACAGTTTTCTCTCCTTGCCATCATGGATGCATCTTGCTTTCTTCAGAAGAAGATGAGCAGAACTCAGTGTCAGCTTTGGTGGGAGGGGTCTTTCTCAGGCAGCTCTGAAGAGCTCCCATGGAACAAGAAATACCATTCAGTTCACCTGGCCCCAGGTGTTGTATCATTGCAACATCAAGGTCATTGAAGAAAAGTACTGTAATGATAAAATATTGAACATAAGGTACTGAATACAATCCTTCAAAATAGCTGGCTCAAAAGGGGTGAAGTTGCTGTAAAACTTGTAAGTTTGTTGGGTTTTTTTTTACAGTCCAATTAGTAATTGATTACTTTTTGCTTTATATTCCGCTCCACATCCATTTCTTGCTTGATTATGATGAAAATTTCCTCAAGTCTGGCAAAAAGAATCATGTTAGGGAGAGTGAAGGTTTGAGAAAAAAAAAAACAATTGAAGGAAGTTCTATAACTGCAGACAGTACATTATTTATATACATTTTTAAATTTGGAAAAAGACGCTATTACCAGTTAGCATCAACACCTCTCCTGATGTTTTTTTAAACTTAGTATCGACTATCAGACTCTGGTGTACCATCCCCTTCGCAAATAAACAATAACATGGAATGGAAAACACTGTCTAAAAGTCACTCCTCATCGCGCCTTTCTTCTTGGCTTCTTGTAACAAATGAGCTTTTCTGGAGAAAGTAAATGTTGGCTTTTTTTTTTTTAAACTTATCTAGATGAAACTGAGGCGCACATTGACTATGAAGATAACTTTCCTGATGACAGATCGATACCTGTTGTTGAGAATGAACATGTCAATGGCAAAGAGGAAATCGAGCAGGAGCAAGAACATCTTTCCTTCGGTAAAAGTTCAGAGGAAGAAAGAACTGGAAGTACCAAAGTTGTTACTCAGGACACAGACACTTCTGAAAAAGGAAGCAGGGCACCAACTGAGTCCCCTGTGTCACTCCTAAGCCAAAAAAACTTGTTCTGGTTTCCCTCAGAGGCTTTCAGTGAGCCGGAACCAGAGAAAGATACAGATGATTCCACTAAAGCACAGTTTTCTGAAGGCGATAACCACATTGGAGTGAAGACAGCCTATGATGAACCTAGTGCCAAAATGTTTTATGACAGTGAGGATTTCCCCATTGGACCCATTCTCACAACTAATGATACAAAGGCAGAGATAGATGCAGTTGCCATTACTGATGAGTCGTGGTTAGATGGCTACCCAGTAACACAAGAAGTGGTAGAGGATGAGGAAGAGGAGGGGGATAAAATTGATGGATCAATGGGAACAGAAGATGACGTTGTCCTCACAACTGACCAACCAAATCACGTTGAAGTAAGAAAATCAGGCAATGGTAGCCCAGCTCCAGAGGAAGGTTTAACACAGATTGTGGCAGAAACAACGAGGATAGATGATGAAGGGGTGATAGAGATACCAGTACCACTTACGTCAGCGAGTGTTCTAGAGAACTTGAGCATGAGCAGAAGTTATGACGATGCCACATGGGACCACCTAACTACATCTCCAGAAACTGTGACTCAGGAGCCCAGTACAACGATGCTGTTTGATGTAACCAGCTTAAAAACTTCCATGTCAGAAACCTCTGTGATGGTCAGCCCCTCCGATCACACTCCGTATGCAGAACCAAAAGAAACAACTGCCTACCCAGCACAAGTAGCAACCACTGCACCAGCTCCAGATATCGTTACTGACACGTCATCCCAGGAATTAGCTGAGCAAGAAAATCTCACTCAGGGCCTTGGAGAAAAGCCCATCCCCACTTCTGAGCCATGTGAGGGAGAGGATTGTCCCAAGTCAAGTAAAGGTGCTATCATAGCAGTAATTGTGATTCTTCTCTGCTTGTTAGTGGTTGCAGCTGTCCTGGCTGTGTGGTTTTTCAAAAAAAGGCAGCAGAAAAATTCTGTCTATAAACTAAATGGAAGGTGTCAACCCAGACATCACTGCTACCACCACTACCACCACCAGCACATTGAAATGCAGAAAGTCTAACCAGGGATCTTTTTGGTAGAGATGCTGGAAATCAGAAAAAAAACCATATTGATGCTAGAAGGATCATGTGACTCATGGATGCTAAAATCCAGCAGTGCAGAAAGCGGAAGAAAAAGAGAATGCTAAAAGAACATAGAAGACAGAAAAGATTTCATCCTTTTGAAATCACAGTTTAGCATATTTGACCTTTCAGAACTAAAGAATCTTTATGTTTTTACCACAAAGGTCTTTTGGAGACATCAGCAGGACACAGTATGCTTGGTAGTACATCTACGATTTGTTCCGCTTTTAAATTTTGCTCATATTAATAATAAATTAATTGATTAATTTCTGTGTTACCTGGTTATAATGTAGTGGCAGGGCTGGTCAGGCCTTCTTGGTCTATTCTCAGTAGAAGAAGGAAAGAAGGAAGGAAGGAAGGAGGGGACAAGGATGTTTTTGGAGCAACCACGCATTTGGTGTTTGTTCCTTTTTTAGAACCTGCCCAAGCTGGTCAGGATAAACCACCATAACAAATTATTACCTGGCATGTCTTAAAAACTATTTACTACCATACTTTAATGGACAGTATTGCAATGATTACTAAGGTACTTTTCTTCAACGTTGTGAATTTAACCAGCCACAAATGTTGGATTGTTACGCTATTTTTCTGGAAGGTGTTCTTTTAGCCTTAGTGAAGAAGTGCCATTCTTATACTAATCTTTTTATAGAAATCACTATGTCTCCCTGGAATTCAGAGAATACGGTAAGTGCCATTTTTCCTGGAGTCTCAGCAGGAGAGGAGTCAGAGCACCTTTGGTTCAGGGTGTTATGATGAATAGCCTCCTGTTACAGAGCCAGAGAGTGATGAAGCACTTTCCAGGGGAACGCCATCTGAAGTCAGTTGCTTTACTGGACACGATACGAACTGACCAAGATACTGAATTTTAATTGACAGCCAGTGGTACCACTGGCAACTGAAGCCATGTATATAAAACTTCTGCCATATGAACTCTGTAGGAGGACTGATTGTCATCATTCTGCTCTTTCATCAGCAGCTGGAGGGTGTCTGGGGTGGACATCAGGTATGGGAGATGGATATCCATTTTCAGTGCTGTTTATCGTGGTTTTAAAGATAAAGCAATCCTGGGAAAGAGAGAAATTGCATCCAGTTGATAAAATGCAAATACTTGGCTTGTAGACTGGATGTCTGTGTAAAAACACAGAGGCTTTTCCAACTGCATGTTCCATTTCAAATGGTTTTGAAAGAAAAGAGGGAGAGAGGCGAAGATGTTTTCTAGAATCCCTTAACATAGTTCTGGTGCATTGAGTATGAAACACTATTCCTTACCTTTCTGAATGAACAGGAGAAAGACTGGCAACTGTGAATAATCTGCAGGTCAGAAGTAAATTCATCTGCCACTCTATTATATAGCCTTAGCCAAAATACACCAGTTGTTCAACACATCAAAATATTGGAGTAAGAAAAGGTGATCAGGTGGAGTTCACCCCATTTTCATGTTTTGCCTTGAGTCACAGAAGTAACCATCTCTACCTTCATGGAAGGCAGACTTTATGAAACGGAGTGCAGGACTGTGTCCGTCATCCATACAGCCATCAGTCTTAGAGCTGGTAAGGACAACAAAGCATTGTTAGATGATGTCTATACGTTATCTTGGAGAATTTGACCTCAGAGTGGTAAGAGTTGAATCTAATTGTCTGGCAAGAGCTACAATAAATAAAGAAGGATAGAAATTGTACAGATTTGTAAATATTGTGTCCTCTGACATATGCATGACTTTATGCTTTTAATGCATTCTAGACTATGAAATAACCTAGAATTTCTGTTGTAAACTATTTTTTATGCAGTAACTTTAAAAAAAAAAAGACACAACATATTTCACACTGCACAACTTTATGGAGATTGTTAACTCAACTAAACCATACCATTTGTAATCTCATGAAATATGCTGAAAAATAAACACAGGAACATTCATTAAATGTATTGTTTAACTGAAAGGTACAAGTACATGTTACAGTTCTGTGTAACGTCATTCAAAATGAAAAGTCAATACAATTTTGCTCAGGAACTGAACATGTGAAAATGAGACTCAAAATATAATTACAAACATAAACTGTACAGGGATCTTATTTGAGACTTAGAAACACTTGTTATTCATGAACCAGAAGAAAATGTACATTAACATAATGCTTTGGAGGTATTTAAATAAAAACAAAGTTACAAAAAAAGGGAAAGGAAGTGCCTGTGTGTGTTCTTGTGCAAATCATCCAGTTTTTTCCACACATTTATGGAGAAAAGATAGGTCTGTCACTTGGATAATTCTTGTAGAAGACACTTTGATATTAAAAAAATTAGGTGAAAATAGTTTAGCTTAGGCTACTCACCCAATTCTACTCAGAAGACCATTTACATCCTTTTGCAGCAGCATCTGTTTGTACTCATGGTTTTCACTTTACCAGAATGATTCAGAGAGTTTGGGAAAACTAACAGAAAGATGGAGATAAACAGCCTATGAATGATACATTTGAATTAGGCCCCCTTTTGCGTGCGAAACTTGGCTAATCAAAGATAGTAAGGATGGCAAACAATAAATATAGTACAGGAAGTACAAAATCTGAAGATGATAAGGACAAAATACAGGGAGGGATGAGTTAGTGTAGGAATTAAGAGCAGACAGAGCAAGCTGTGCGTTGAAACTAGGAAAGAAAAAAAGGAAAGGGGAAATATCAAGAGTGATTTTGTGATGGTGACATCCAGTCATTAAGAGATTGATCTGTTGCTCTGTGATAAAAGTCATGTATCATCCTCTTCTGGGGAAGCCACATGTTACAACAGCCTGGCCAGAATCAGCTCACAGGTGTTAAGGCTGAGATATGATCTCTCTTCCCCCTCCTTTCCATTATTAACAACTACCTATTAACTGGGCCTCTGTTTCACATGGACCACATGGCGGAGCGTCTGGGCAGAGCCCTGCATCAGTTGGCTGCCAGGCAGGCTGAGAAGTGATGCTGTGGGGTGTAACATCGAAGCTTCTGGCAGTGTTTGGGGGCTCAAGCCCTTGTGACCAAAATGTGTTTGCTTCCCTTCATACAGGAACAACGTGACCACAGATTTTAGGTAATCGGTAACTTCTCAAGTCTGTGCTTGTCCTCCCATGTGCCAGCTAGATGACAGTATGTGGTTCATTGTGCTGTACCACCTTATTGCATGCTGTACCGGAAAAGCTATTATTTTGAGATTTAATAGATTAATTTTCTTTCTTCAGTGAAAAGAATTTACATGGGTTTTTTTTTTTTTCAGTCTCAACTCATAATGCAAGGATACAACATAACACGTAGCTGTGAAAGATCAGAATGTATAGCTATGAATGAACATTTTAAAAATTAGTCATAACAAGAAATGACTAGATAGTTGTAAGACTTGTAAAACTACAGGCTTACCACCAGCTCAGGATCATACTTAAGTGTTTAATCCCTTTTCAGATAAGTCATAGTGAGAATGGGGCAAAGGGAGAAAGCCCCAATTATTTCTTTAAAGTTAGCAGTCACATAAAGTTACACCTCTGACTGCTGTGTTACCATTTGAAAGTAAGGAAGTTCGATTACCTTGCAAAAGAATTAATCAGGAAAAAAGCACATTTGTTACTTCACGCCACTTAAAAGGCCTACCCAAAAGAGACATCAAAGGGAAGAAAAAGTTAAAAATAATCAAAGAAAACTTTGAATGTTTTTTTCTACAAAAAGGTTAGCATTTATAAACTCAAACAATTCAGAACTCTCTGCAGAATTTCATTTCCATATATCATTGGTTCTCTAAGGAGAGAGAGAGGTGAGGAAGGAGAGATGGGTGTCTAAACCGCTGAATATTTCCTTGCCAAAAGTAAATAAATAAAAAGGTATCTATTTATTTTAATATTTTTTCCTAGGCACTGAAGAGGACTTAAGATACAAACCCCTGATTTGCTGGGGTGTGCAACCCAACTTACTTTGGCTATTTCTTGCTTAACTTCTTTTTTGTATATAGCTTAAACTCTCCACACTAGGTCATTCAAGTCTTGAGTCACCAGAAAAAAGAAGTCGCTGTTTAAAGTATGGCAGACGACCAAAAGTTCAGACAGCTGCAATGAAGGATTAGTTGTGGGTTTTTCTCACTGCCTTGCTACAAACTGCATCACAGCTCTATGTTCAAACATTATTAAATGGGAATGTTTTCTCTGGCACTGACTACCTCTCCCCACAGTTTAAGTATTGAATTTTTTTAACTGAAGTAGCTTTGGTTTACAGCTCACATTAGAACTTAAAAACATATTTCCATAGTAGCTGGCATATGCAGGCAACTGTTTATTCTCAGTACCAGCCATAATAAACACTTGTCCTTTTATAATCCAACAAATCTTTGTCTAATCACAACTCCATTTTCAGAGCTGTAAAATTTGCATGCTATTTAACCCATTTTTCATGAAGACTCTCTAGAAAGTGAGATTTTCTAAGTCTGATTTCATCATCAATATAGACCAGTAATTCACTGTAAAGGATGTGGAGATCTGTGGTGGACATTAATTGCAAGAGTGTATTGAGAAAAAGTTTTGAAAAGCGGGACACACTACAGGATTTTCAGAGGAATAGCTTGTTTTGAGGAGACCCGCCTTCAATTCTAGCTCAAACTTATTCTGGCAAGTATGAAAAAATCATTGGACAGACTTTCCAGGTAAACTGAGAACAGCATCCCACTAACTTTTTGGTTTACATTTTAGCATTCCAAAGCAGTAAAGCTCTGGAAAATGGAGAAATTTGAATTCGCTTTTGGCTCATGCATTATCAACAGAACTAATGAGGGTCTGCTTTCAGAATCACTACGGTCAATGAAGGAGCCCAGCAGGACATCTGAATTCCTGTTGAATTTACCAGAACTTATCACTCTGAAAGTATTTGTTTTTCATAGCTGACCTTACTGTCTATTGGAATTGCTGAGACACAGAAGTATGTAGCCTGTAATGCTGTTTTATGGGAACAGAATTAAACTTTGAGCAGAAAAATCACTACCACCCTTCTTCCTTTTTTAATGAATATTGCTATTTACGAGGATTCATTAGTAAGAAGCAAGTACACATGAAGAATTACTATCAGTAAGAGCAGATGTAATTTCAGAAAGATTATATACTTGGCACAGTCTGTCAGATACACTGATTTCCAACCTGTGAATCTCTTCCCTTGCCCAAGCTTTGGGGTTTAGATACAAAGGATTGTGCTGCCAGCCAGCTACCTTGTTTTTCACGGAACCAAATATCCACTTCAGTGTACCAGCATTTGTGACTCGGTTTAATCTTCAGCTTTCAAGCAGTTCCCCTGCATGCAGGACCCCATGCAACAAGAGATCAAGCACAGGACTTGCACTGCATGCAGAGCCTTGTGCCAGCCATCTGCCAGAAGATGGACTTCACCCACCATTCACCTCTGAGTGGTGACTGAACGACATGCTCAGAATTATTGCAGACTTGATAGTGGGCAGCAACGGAGGATCAGAAACCAACAGCAGCTATGCAGATAGCCAGATCTGTTACTAGAAATATGAGCAATTATTAAAAAAGTGTCATTGTACAGCTCCACAACAAGCAATACTACCACCGAGGTCGATATGTATTTCATCTCCAGGGTCTGCCCAGGATCACCAGACACATGATACTGATGCTGCAGTTGAGTCAGTCACATGAATGTGGTGGCTTCATCAAAATGACACTTTCCTGAGCATCAGCATCATACTGGAAGCCTTGTCAAAAACAAGAAATGGAGACAAAATCTAAATATCCCATCAAGTTAGGCAGAAACTGCTAATGTCTGAGGCAGACAACTCAGAACTGCAAGGATTTGGGGGTGGCAGAAGGGAAGCAAGAACCATATTGCCACAGCCTTCCAAGAAGAGCTGGCAAGATCAGAGAAGTGGAAGACAGTAATTTATTGCAGTCATATGTAAATGTTGGCATCTAACAACAGCAGCAGCAAAAGAAAAATCAGTTAAAAGAACCTGAGAATGCTGGAAAAAGCCACAATAAACACTGAAGAACTGGAAGAGGAGCTATTTCTCATTAGAAAAGAACAAGGGTTTGAGAACTACTTGTACTTAATAAGATTGAACTGGCTTGGGACCATATGTAGTGGAAATTAAGCAAGCCAGAAAAAATCCACAGACACTTGAACAAAATGAAAAAGGGGTCATGGTGCCACATTTCAGGAGGCCACAAGAGTATCAGTTGCCTCCTCAAGTTAAATGGAACAGTAAAGGACATCAGACTTACTTAATGTAGGCCTAAGAAAAATCCATCACTGGTTAATGGACATCTTAGCAAATCATGAAATCCCCACTTGAGAAGGCACAATAGGAGGGGATTTTAGCTGTAAGGCCGAGAGCCGAGGAAATGACTGAACATGAAAAAAGAGATAAGCTAAGGAAGCCTGAAAGACAGAATCACAAGCTTACCAGAAAATTGATATGTGGGAGACTTGCGATGATTAAATAACTGATGAATTGGCAAAATTAGGGTTCATAGATGCTAAATGTATGCCCAGTGTAACCCATTGAAGTCAAACAGATCACATAACAGGTTAATTCTGGTGCCTAGTGTTTTACTGGTGGAATGAAAATATTACAATATTGTACCACATACTTTGTTCTTTAAAAAAGATTATAGCAATCTCCAACTATTAGTGCTGGAAAGGGGAAAGGAGTTCTTTAACTGGAAAGAAATCATTCTGGGTGGCAAACCAAAGAGATCCTGGAACTGATTTTCTGTCGTCTCATAGCTACTGTAGTCTATGCTACTTGCTTCACCAACAGGCAAAATCTGATTAGAAGCTTTATGCACACACGTTATTTCCACACAAGGTGTATAGTTATGGAAAACCTCAGGCCCAGGAACTTGAATTACAAGTACCTCTCTCGGAAATCTTTAAGGTTTTGCATTGCAGTACCTACAGGCAGCACACAAGAGCTAGGGTGCCACAGAAACAAATAGGCAGACAACAGAGCACCAAAGTCAGTTTGGTAAATAAGAAAAATGTAAATTACAAATGTCATAAAAGGAAGGCAATGTAGATTGATACATCCACCCTCAACCACTTCCGTGCCATTTAATGGTGGGAATTCTGGGTTTGAAAGCTGGAGTAGCAAAGATGAAGTTATTAGGACATACGATCTTAACATCAATGGTGCAGTTCCTGTTCCTGAGGAGAAAATCTAGAGTTGTCCTATGCAGGCTGGAAAGCAGAGGAACAAGAGAGGCCTCCAGAGCAGTACCCTCTCCCTTGAGCACACACACACTTCCAGCAAGAGAAAACCAGGGACAAGCTGGAGAAGCTACCCCAGCTGGGTACTATTATACATGAATTTAATAGGGAAGTCAGTCATGGTTTACAATCAACGGCTTCTAAGTTTTAAAAGCAAAGTTAAATTCTCGCATAAAATTACAACAAACGGAGTGCTACTATTGTGTGGAACAAAAAGCGTAAGGAAATCCAATGCACCCTCTGTATGTTCAAGGCATACAGCAAGGCAGATTCTGGTCTTGGTACCACAAGTGGAGCTGGGTAAAGCTCCTAAAAGTTAAAAGGCTCTTGATAGATCTTCATTTTGAGAATAAAACAGTCTGCCCATCAACTTCAGTGGATTAGTTGTAATTTATATTAAAGAAATTAAAAAAACCCAACCTGATCTTCCAAACATCTTTCACACACAACTTTAACATTTTAAAATGTTTCATTGCTGTCACAGGCCAGAGGACACTGAAACCTGATCCTGTGGATTCCCCTTCTTGTTCTCTGCAGACACTCAGTAGTGTAGACACTGTACTTCTACAGCATACATCAGCTACAGCAGCAACTACTCAGCAAGGTAGTGTAGATCATGTTTTGCCCTTTTGAAAACCTAAAGCAGATTTTGGTATTGCAATTCACTTCCATTCAACTGAATTAGGGTTCAGTCATAAGGGCACTGAATGCTCTTGTCTACGCTTGACGTAAGCAGGATGAAACCACTTGCAGGACTTGGTCCTTAAAAACAAAGGAGGAAAGCAAAAAGGATGAAATCCTGGATCCTCCTCTGAGGTCAATGGGATTTCTGCTGTTCAGTAGGCTTGTGCACTAATTCACTACTCATCTCTAACATGGTACTTCTGTGGCCTTCAAAGTATTTCTGTACAGGACTCTGCCATATAGCTAATAAAAATGTAAGGAATTCATATGCAAATATTTTTCAACAGTCCACTTAAAATTGCTTCGGTCTCCACCTGTACTTAGTTTTGGATAAAAAATATGCAGATAGTCCCACCAGACTGAAAAAAACCCATGCAAACTGTTTCCTACAGAAAAGAATACTAAATATATCAACTATCATTATTTTATACAAAATTAGCCTCGCCTCACACAGGAACCACAAGTTGTTTCAACATGAAGAGTAAGAATGGGTAAGAAGAGGAATTATTTATTATTCAGTTCTATGTGACCTCAGATTCACATCATGGAATTTAATTGAGTTTTTAAGAAAGACCAAGACGGCTTAGAGAATTATTTAAGCAATTTTTACAAGATCACCAATTATGCTTTTTAAAATCATCTGATTTCAGCTATTTAAATGCATCTTAACATCTTCCAGGTGCACTGGGATTTGGTACCACTTTATTCATCATCACAAAAAAAAGACATATATAAATAATACAATACATAGCTCAAAAAGTCTAGAGGAACTGTTATGCCACCTGTGGTTCATAATCTGACAAAAGTTCTTTGGAATTTAGCTGTACTATTATAACTTAGTAGAACAGCACCAAAATGAGGAACCTTAGTGTTAGTTCAAAAAATACAAATAGTCTGTCATGTTGTGTTTGTGTAAAGGAAAGAAAGCTCAAGAGGAAAACTCATATGCACCAGTTCTGTCAGTGCTCAGGAAAAGCCATGCTCACAGAAGGGTCAGTGCAGCATGGAAGTGATCTTTCAGGAGTGCAACTTGTGACATAAGGTGGGGCTTAAAGGAGCAGCTTTGAGGTATATCTAACTGGAACTACAGGTGACCAAAAACAATAGTAAGGAGCAATGGTGAGTCTTCACTTTTATAAAACACTCTGTGGTGGCTTCACTCATCAGGCTTCCTTCTTTTCTTCTACTTCTAACAGCTCATCAAGGAATTCCACAACTTCACCCTAGAAAGGATTAAATTTAACAGAAACAAGTTAACCCTGTACTGCAAAATTGGTGGAGGCATTTTAATCAAAACAAACTGTTAATAATAGGTGTCTAAATATTTTTAACACCCTTCATACAGAAGCAAGCACAATAAGCCTATAAAATGCAAGTAAATGGCCCATACAGGGGTAGCGCAAGTACTTGCGGTAACATACAGACATTAAAAGAAGGCAACGTTATATACTTCACAGTAAATCCTCGTACTTTTTCAGGCGTTTAAATAGACAATGAAATCCTCAGATTTAGAAAATAGTAGCATAAATGTTTAAAGCATCTGTTGAATTAGGAAATTGTTCAAGTAGCACAAAACATTAAAGAAATTTAGAAAGCTTCAAAATTCAAAGCACAAGTGTTTTGTAGAACCATAACTTTGACTTGGCATCTGTCTGCTCTAACTGTTTACATCCTTACACCCTTCAACACACAGCTCCTTCATTTTCAAAAACAGATCTTCACATGCCATGCTTTGACGAAGCAAAAAGGTAAAGAACCAGAGCTACTAGAATGTTTTCCATACTGGAAACATATACACTGAGTTTAGATTCAGGCCAGAAGATGTTCTATTCACAAGCTTCGCTCTTCTAATACAGGGTACCAACACAACATAACAACCCAACTTTATTTAAACTGCTCATGATGTAGTTGCACGTCATATATCATAGTCAAATGTCTTACTGCAGTCAAGCCTGAGTATTTTGGGATGATACAGCCCCATCAGCTGGAATTTACAGCCTTGTCAACCAAGCTACAGTAACTGAGCTAAGACCTGGTGTAATCACTTTCAGCCCAAGGTAACATCTTCAGCAGTGAAAAGCAAGAGGGTAAGAGCAAATGTGCAGGAGCATCTCAGACTACTCAAAACTGCCCATAGCAGCCTCTCTGCTGGCACCCACAGAAATACCAGTATTTTCTGCTTTGCCTTCCACGCACAGTTCAGAAACAACACTGCCTGAGATGAGAGACCTGTGGCAATGCCTGTGCCTATTTTCACTTTTTGATACAACTCAAATGCTGAGCTGTAAGAGAGATGTGGATGCTCAACATTACATTTCCAACCTTTTATTCTAATAACTACAATGTTCTGTTAAACTGTTTTAAATTAACTGGATTTTTTTTAACTTTCCTGTTCTTCCTTTCTTGACATAAACCTATGTTCTAAAAAGGTCCTAAGATGTCATTTAGTTCCAGACACATGCGGTTTGCGACTCAAAATTTCACAGTTTTCTGTTCTGGTGAGGAAAGGGTATTAAAACCTCTGTCAGTGAAAATAATAAGAGGAAATTTTTGTCTATTTTGAATACAACAATTGCATTACAGATACGGTGATAAAACATATTAACATCAAATTTTTCAGAAGTGTGATTAGCAAGGAGAGAAGTAATGAGAACCAAGCAAACAAAAATAAAAGTGGGAGGAAAGCTGGCTGCAATAGCTGCTGCTCTTGTTTCCTGCTTCACAGCTCCATCTTAAAACACTGTTGAGCTTCTGCAACTATGAAGTGGTTTTAGCAAGTCCTGAAGGACGGCATTTATTTTGCTTTGACTTTGTTCAAAACATTTAAGTATCCAATTCAATAAAAACACAAGAAAAAATGCCAGCACTTTCATATTCCCTACTTGTCTTCCTGGTTGCAGGAAGTCTGGCAACGGGAAAACAGGAATTCGACATTTCTGCAAGTTTTCCTTTGTTAGAAGTATTTTGATTGCCTAAGGAGCCCAATCATGGGAGGAACTCCATACCACTTCAGAGATGCACATGAAGAAAATAGCCACTAGGTCCAACAGTCACTATGCCAGCGTTTGGAAGATAGAGAAACAGAGGCACAGGGGACTTCAGGTCAGGTTTTATAGCACAGGTCCTTAAACTGTGGGCACAAGCATTGGGTTGCCCCTTGAAGGACTGCAGACAGGCAGGTCCCGTCAGCTCTGAACAGTTACAAGACTGAGAATACAGGTGTCTACTACAGGGGTGCCAGATCTAATTCAGACTGATTCTTTAACACCTCAGGATCATAGTTTAACAAAAGAATAACAGATATTTAAAAAGGATTTCTCTCCTCAGTCTACCTGTAAAGACAACACAAAGGTGACAGTCTGAGAGGTAGGGTGAAAGGTATAAACATCTGGCTGGATGACCCAGAATTAAGCATAAGGAAGGCATGAGGATTTCAGTATTGTACCTTTGGTAACTCAACCACATGGGAAGTTAATTAAATTCATATTATCGTCATGCTCACAAGCAAAATAGGATATTTTAGAAGTCACAGAAGATTCAGGCAGAATTCAGGGTTTTTTTCTTCTAGTATGTTTTCAAATACAGAAATACATACAAAGTCCAAGTTTTAAATGGAAACGATATTTAAAAGCAACAGTATTTGAAATAAATTTGACTGAAATCTGAAATCTCCAGTGCCTGAAAATGATCTCTAAAGGAAGGTATGACAAAGCCTTTGTTGTCTACTGAGAAGTATTAGGGAGTAAGAGAGGTTGAAATATGGCAAAAATATTTTAAAAGTTGCCAAAACAATACATATACATAAAATATGCTGTAATGCAACAGAATAATTGCCTGGATGTTGGTTATTTTCAAAAAGGCAAAACCTCCAGATTACAGTTAAAGACAAACAAAGCTCATAGTTAAAATATTGCAAGCTGTCCATACTGTTGTTGGCAAGCTAATGAAAAGGTGATAATGCTACGTCAGAAGAGCTGATCATCACATTGTCACACTAACAGCTACGACCAGATTGAGCTCTGTCCTTATCCCATTAGCACTCACTTGACACCACATCAGGCATTTTGCACGACTGAAGTCGGCAAATATTTCACAGGTGTTCATTCCAGGGTAAAAGCCTCCTGCCCACTGATATCTAATAACTTCGTGTTGGCCTGTAGACCTGGAGTCTAAAAATGATTCTCTGATACGATTTAAGCATTCAGGGTGACAGAGTTCCTCCCGTTATCTGGTATGCTCTTCGGCTGCTACCTATCTTAATAGGAAGAACGTTGCATTTTACATGCAAAGTCGGCTGCAAACCCATCATTCTTTCTGCTGCCAGCTACTCGATGGGACAACAGCCACCCAGCTCTAATGCAGGTTACATAAGTGTGCTGCTCAGACACAGTGCTGATGTAAACCAGAGTTGAGCAATATATGGCCCAAAGCGGGATGTAGCTGTCTGGCTGGTAGCTAGTAAATCAGTATGTGAAGTTTGACTAAGTCCAGGGAAGAGAACGGTTTGCCGCCAGACCAGTACATGTCTGATAGTTAGGCAGCCAACAACTGGGAAGTACACACATGCGGACAGCTTGGTCAGCTGCAGTGAAGCACGTCCTCTTTGGCAAGCTGGCCCTCAGTCCACAGTCACTGCCTCCAGGTTTGCATTGGGGGTCAGGTACGTACTGCAGGTACAACAGCTCTGCTGGCATCCCATGGTCTCCTTCCCTGGGCTACCAACCTCTTCCCTCTCCGAATCCAGGGACAGTCAGTGGAAAGGATGCATGGGAAAAGATGGGACAGGTATAGCCTGAAATATGGGAGGTATGGTATCAAACAGCAGCAGGGGAATGCTCCCAGACTGGTGTGAGTGGTAGGAAGACTCAGAGAAGTTGATCTGATCAACTGGAGCCTCTAATTATCTGTCAGATATACAAACTGAGCACCCTAGGCTTAAATTAACAACCAAACAGAGGCACAAACAGAAAGAACAAGTTTTGTACCATAGTAAGTAATTCCAGGTTTTACAGAGGGTATATGAGTAGGTGGATTATAATAAAAAATAATTTTAAAACAGAGTTCTTGGTCAATTCTGAATAAGGTCACCCAGGATAGTGAGACTGGTGCACTATTATAAGTGAGGCTCCAACATTTGAAAAAATAAGTCCTAAAAAGGAGAAAAATGCAGAACTCCTCAGTTACTACCGCAAGCTGAGTGTCCAAGACTGAGGTACACATTGGGCCAGGGATTGTTGCTGGCCCTTCCTTATGCAATATTAAATGCTGCATTCACACACACAAAACACAACCTTTTAGAAGAAACATCTGTACTTTGGAGACTCCTAGCCAGCTATTAAAATAAACAGAAAAGAGAAAAAGCTACCAATACATGGCTCGGTTATGGCCAATTCGAGACTGATGGTGCAGCACCAACTTTTCTTTCGACAGCAGCATTTAAAAATAGTAGCAAGCAGTAGGAGTCGTATTGCTCACTGACAGACCCAGACGCTTTGCCGTTGGTTGCAAAGACTAAGCATTGCCTTCTGCGTAGCAAATATTAATCATTCATGGGTCTTTGCCTCCACCTACAATCTATTATGTCCTTTCTCAATGTGCACTGGAAAAGTTCTGGGAAAAAACAGCTTTCTTGCAATAACCCATACTTTCCATGCAGATCTGCTGATGGCCTTTTCTGTAGGGATTCCATTTGCACTGCAGTGGGATAGCCTGTTCTTCAGGGAAGTAGCAAAGAATATTAAAATAACAATGTTCTAGAATGAATTAAGATCTACAGAAATATATTAGTATGGACATGCTTTCATAAGTGATTATCAGTGAATGAATAAGAAACAGCCTTTACCCTAACTCATCCAACAAGTTGAGCCTCAAGAGACAATCCACACAGCAAGAACTGGCTGGATCTTTGTTTCCTTATAATCTATGACCTAGAAGGAAAATATTTATCCCACAAAATACCCCCCAGCTGTCCTTCAAGGCAAAAATTCAGATTTTGCTAAAGTTCAAAGATATTAATGACTGGAAAATCTGTTCAACAGTGAGAGTAACAGATCTGATTCCCTTATGTCTTGGGCGTAGGTGGCAAGGTTGTGGTAGTGGGAAGGGTTGCAGGGGTGGCCCCCATGAGGAGGCCACTAATGAGTAATTACTAATGTAACTAATGAGTAATTGTCCTGTAACTACCCTCGTAACTAATTTGAGCAATAATGGGAGTAGTGACAAAAAGCTGGGTTACGAAAAACATTGGATTTTGTTCAAGGATGAATAGCCATCTTGCAAGAGTGAAGACAAAGGTTTGATGTGGATGACTATAGAAGATACATGCTCTGTGGGCCTGATAGAGCCTGCAAATGCACAACATGCAACCCACCAGCCAGCGATATTTCGGGGGACACACACGTTATTTCTGGATAACAGTAAGGCATGTGTCAACGAGTGGCTTAGCCTGAAAGGTTTATTCATCCTTCGACCAAGGAAAAGTTCCTTGATCCAATCTTCAGTTAAAACACGCGAGTTCACTGTAACCACCTCAAAGCCCTCCCAGATCCTCCACGAGCAGTACAGACCAGGCTGGACATTCCTCACATTCTAGCAGGGGAGAAAAAAAAATCCCTTCATTCTTTGTGCAGAAAAATTATTTGGCCCTTCCTTAACTTGTTTACTTTTCAGATACTTAGTCCATAGTGTGACCCACTGTCACATGCTTTTAGGCGTTTGGGTTTGTTTTGTTTTCAATATTAAGAGACCTTAGTTTTTCTTTACATGTATACTAACTACTTTCTCAAATATTTTTCCATTTCACTTTTTAATGATACATTCTGAACATGTAACTGTTCCCTTCCTGTATACTATAGGAGATTGCAGTACACTGAAGTTATTACAATAGTATTTTACAGTAATTCAATAAATGTGCTTTCCTCTTAACATTTTTATAATGCCTATAAAACATGAGTTGACTCAGTTTCAGAGGAACTTCAACATTGCTCCCATTACCCTGAAAACAGAAGCCTTCTAGCAACTTTGGTTTTGAACCCTATTTATGCTCTCTTGCCTGCTTTATGCACCATGCAGAAGCTTAAGGAAATCTGGGCAGGTAAAAATTCCTCCTAATGTCAGTACCTGCAACTTGGGGACATCCTACCACAGAAGCCCAACTATGTTCACAGCTTCCCATGGCAGGTGGTTTAAATGGGAGGAGGAACACCTTTGACCAAGACACATATCCAGTGGCAAAGAAGCAAGAGGGGAACGGAGGAAGCTTCTGGAGAGCCAGCCACATGGGCAGTATCTCTGCTAGGAAACGATGAAAAAAATCTCCTTTTCTTTTTTCCATTAAAGAAACCTATGCTGAACAGGGAACATAACAATGCCAAATAGCTGCCTGCTCTCTCTGAAACAGCTGCCACCAGCTCTTCTCAGCGTAGCGGTGCTATTCCAGTCGTGTTGGTCTGAGGTCACATGCAGGGCAGTGTTTACAGGTCTGCATTTACAACTTGCTCTTATGAGCGCACTTCTATGAATCATATGAACATATGCAAAAAGCAAGCTAATAAAGCCAAAAATATGTTGTTAGCAATTCCTGAACAGAAAAATAGGCTGAATTCAGATTACTATTTGCTATCAGCAGTCTACTGGGCCCTCGTGCTTTGATGCTATTCCATATCTTGTCTTTCCACTGGTCACACTCATTCAACACATATTGTCCTTCGCATCACACTTAGGAATGGAGTGTTTGAATTTCAGCTACTATATAAATGGACACACACATTATATACAAATAAAAAGAATGAGATGCCAAAATAGTGGGTCAAAGCTGCCAACGGCTTTTCACCTACTGATTAAGTAGCAAAAGAAAAATTGCACTGTAGGATCATCCTGGCCAAATATTTGTGGTTCTTATGTAATTTAGAACAGCTAAGTAGCTATCCCTAAACAAAATTCCTCAAGAACACTGAATTTATGGGCCAGAAGCATGTCTCATATAATTAGTGTAGTGCTGAAGTTATATCTACACTAGCCAAGTATCTGGCTCTTAATGCCATTTCAGTTTGCTATTTAAATCTGTGCAATACTGGGAGTTATATCTATTATAGCCTTTATGCATTACGCATCTGAACAGAAATCAAGAAGCCTAACTATCCATGGCCAACTAAGATGACAACACTGTTTAATGTTCTTTTAATGTCACTGTGGAAAACTGTAAGGATATTTAATAATAATAATTACTTTTAAGAAAAAGTAATTTGTAGCTAGTTGGCGTTAACATTCTCTGTCACCTCTACTGTGTTTAATGTTTGAACTAGAGTTTTTCATTTCCTTGTGGAAAAAACATGAATAAAGTAACATGAACAGGACGGTATTTCTTGTAGCAACATGTGCAAAAATCATTACTGCATATTCCAGCCTCTGCAATTACTGCAATGTATTATCGGAAGAAGCCACATGTTCTCACTTGTTTTGCTAATGGGATTTAAAAAGATACATGGATGATCTGGGATACGGGAGCAGTGAGGAGTCTAAATAAAGTGAGATTCTCCACTTGGGAATAATGACATATTCACATAGGAAGAGATCCTTTTGCCCCATCAATCCTTTTGCTTCACTCAAGAAAAAGAGAATGGTATTTTTCCACAGATTATTCTATGGGTTTCTTCACAGACAGCAAACATGGACCACAGAAACTCACAAAAGGCATGGCCTATGGCCCGAGAAGCACATGGTTTAAATAAACACAGTGCACTAAAAAGAGTGGTTGCCTCCATCCCTAACAATTTTTAATAAAGCTTTTACTGTAACACCTTATCTGAGTTTTTCATCAGTTTTCAGCATTCCTACAGAATAAACTTTTCTGTCCGTGCCAGGAGAAATATTAAAAAAAATTCCACTTATGCTCCCAGGTCCTGCCCATATAGCAGAAACTGCAAGGTAGCGATTTTACCTTTGTGCTATTCCTGCTCTGTCTGTACTCCCTCGAAGGCTCCTGCAGCCAAAGAGAAGTTCTGGCAGCCAGGGATTTAATGAGTTCACTACCAAAAGCCAGAGCCAAGCCAGAGGCATGGGCAGCCTCTGTCTCTCCCAGGTTCTTCAGCCCTAGTAAGGGCAGGCACAGAATCCCTCAAGCTTTTCCTCGGGAGAGGAGAATGATAACCTTCATATACAATGAGAGTGTGGGGTAGGGATATTTGTGGCATGACCCGGCCCAGTTATCTTGGATGTTTAACCCAAACATGCATTTCAGTATAATGTCACTTCCTTGATACTTTCCCAAAAGTTTAATTGACATTTCCACTGTACTTTGCTCTTGTAGATTGCAAGGTCATTTATAATTGCACTGGTGAAATGGGCTACAGGAATGAGTGCCAGCAAATGAATGCTTGTTTATCCTGTACGCAGTGCTTGAGGCTGAAGATTGTTTCCATAATCCCTTCTTGTAACAACATATGGGGGGAAAGCCTTCACAACTGACTGCTTCTCTCCTTCCTTGATTACTCATCCTCGTGTTTTGAGGCAGCAGATGTGGAAGAAGGAAAAAGTTACTAATTAAATCTATGTCGAACACAGAAAACATTATGGGCAAAGCACAAACCAATAAGGGAATATAAAAAAGTGCTCAAGCATTTCACACCCCTATGAGAATCCATACAGACTAGTCCTCATCTAAGCTCAATCTTACAACAAGCTTATTAAATTGTCTTTCACAGAGTTTTATCACAATGGAAAGTCTTCCTAAAGTCTGGTAACCTTGCAATGGAATTTTACATATAGAGTTGTTTTCAGGTCACTAGCATATTGAAGGCAGTGCAGACATGTTATTACTTCTCCATTATAAAATATTATCTCTCCCTGTGTGCTGGATATAATAAAAATTGCAAAGGTGATTTCATTTTTTTAACATAAACTGTCTTTCTCTTTTCTAACTAAAAAAGACCTCAGCAGTGCTCATTACAAGAACCCTGTCACATGCCATAATGTAGCTCTTTGCCAATGCCAACAATGAACTATTCCATCATTTGAAGATTTTTTAAACCTTTAAATGAAAGGTTCTGAAAACAAAGCAAAAGAAAAGGCAACCAAAAGCCTCCACAATTTATACTTCAATTTCAGTTGTGGGAGACAAAGAAATGCCCTTCCAACAATTTAACTACTTTTCTTGCACAAAAAATCCACTTTACATATTTCTAGTCTAATAGTAGTCATTATATGTTATTTGGCCATGAATTCCAACCATTTAAGAAGCAAGACTGGGTGACCAAAATGTTACTGTGCAGAGAAAAAAAACAGATAACGAAACTTCCTTTTGACAAAAATTACAATTTAGGCGGTTATTTCTGGACAAAATTATAAGGATCTTTAAATCTAATTTAAACAACATTTCAGAGAAAAAAAACAGGGAAAAAATGGTTTAAATATATATATGCTACTCCTCTGCCCCCTGGTGTTATAGCTTGCAAACTGGATTTTTTTTTTTTTTTTTTTTTTTTTGGGGTTCAGTGCATTATATTTACCCTTTAATACTGACCTATATTTTTTTAAATGGTACATGATGTTCTTTGGGTTTGTTTCTTACATTCCATTTACAAAAGAAAAAATTATGATAAAACTTGGCCACGGTTACAAGAATATTTTTCCATATTAGTTAAATCTTGGAATTAAATCTATATATCATCTTCACTTTAAGTGATTGCTGTTTTTGTTCAACCACGATTTCCTTTCTAGAAAACTCACCTCATCATCATCCATCAGATGTTCCTTTGCAAATTCATACATTTCCAACTGGAGTGTGGTTATGTTGTGGTATCGAACTGCCTCCTATCAAAAATCAAAATTTCTGTGTTACTTCAGGGTAACATACATGTCATCATATGTCATGTGAAACTACTCCAGTGAAGTCTGAAGTGAGACCCAAAGTTAGCAGAAGGCAGATGCCAGGGAGGGCTATAATGTTCGAGAAAGGAAACAGCAGAACAGTAAGCAGCATATCCAATGTTTTCTGTGGATCTTTCTAAGCACAGGCTCCATTGCTGTGAGAATAACAAAGCACTCTTCTCTTTCTCATGTTTCAAAGCACTGGCGAGTCTGAGAATAAGGAATGAGACTGCCAGAGCTGAGCAGCAGCCTGTGCCTGCATTCCAGCGGGCTTTGGACGTGAGAAAGCCTCCCTCTGGCTGGCGTATGGCAGCAGGCAGTTCTGGGAAAAAGAGACACTAAGCTCTTTTGCATGATAATGACTCACCACCCCAGCCTGAGTCTGGGGTGGGGAAATTCTGCAGGGTCACCCACCTGTCCCTCCTCACTTCCCTGGCTGTTTGCCTGGACAGCACTGTTTAGCTCAGTCACCTGCTCTCACATTTGTGAATACCAACAGCAATCTACTTTGATTATCCCATTTAACTCTTTTTAGGGAGAAAAACAGGAGACTTTCTCTTTCACAGAAACATCTAAAGCTTAGTGCCAGAGCCAAATCCTGCTGTCATCCCATCCCACCTCGTGAAAACAAACCAGAGGCACTATGGGTTTCACGGCAAGTGATTAGGACAGCAAGCAACTTCTGTTCATAGTTACATGGATCAAAGTACAAGAAAATACAGCTGTGTGCATTTAATGTTTTATATACAAAAGTTGAATTATCTCTAGTCCCCAGCTCCTGAGAAGTTATCAATGAAACATTCAGAGTTAATGTGTAGGGACCCTGTTTCCGTCCTCCCTGAACATGTATGTCAAACCTGTCTGTGGTTTGCAGTTTTATACTGTTGCTACCTCTCACTCCCACCAGCAAACGTTGTCCCCAGTATGGCTACAAAGCACAGTTCTGTTCCCAAAAGTGACAAATGAGTGGTCCCTTTCCCCTGTGAGCTAAGACTCACTGTTGCTGCCTGAAAGAACCAAACGCATTTTCACTCTTTTCTGTCTCACTTGACCCTGCAGGCAGGCCTGTGTTTTCAGTGTTCAGATAAGGAGGTGTGTTGCATATAACCACTGTCCAAAAATAAAAAAGACTTAACTCAAATGGAGTGGTATTTTTGACTTGAGCTGGCGGGCCTGAGAGGAAGGAAACCGTAATTATCAAATCACTGCAACCTATAAGGTGCATACATGAACTTCTCTGCAGTGTTGCTCCAGATAAATCCAGTTGCCTAAGCACTACACATATGTACTGAGCTTAATGCAGCTCAGGTCTCGGTGACAGAGGTGTCTGAAGAAGCAACACAGGAAAGGCAACAGGCATGGGGGGTGCCTGCTGTTGCTTCAGCTAGGTTAACTTAAATAACTATTCGACGGAGAAGTCATGCCCTGAGAAAAAGAGAAGGCACTAAATTTAATTTGTGGAACATGTATTGCTAATGACCACTTGTACAGCACATACCACTGATACCTAAGGAGTCACTCGCGTGTCACAAAGCAGTTAAATCAGTTGCATGACACAAATCCTGGTAACACGAAATGACAAAAAATCCAACTTGATTGTCAGAGTCCAGGCTGCAGGAGTCCAGGAACACAGCAAAGATGCTTTTATACGTAAAATTTCCTTGGACATGGAAATTTAAGAACAGCACAGAAATTCATTTTTAGAGTTAGTTTTCAAAGCAAGAGTACAATCATTGTTGGATGGACTGATGTTTACTGTTGGTTCTCTGCAGCAAGTATTCTGAGATAAATAGATACAGTATGGTCCTGAGCCTTTTTCTGTCCTCATCCACCCAATTATATTCTAAATGGGCTAAGTGGAAAGTGAGTTTATTTGGGGTTATCATATCCAGACACATTCCAATGCCCACAGAACCTGAAGTAACAAGCAGGTGGGCAACTACATGTTGGCAAATAATAAAAGCCCAAATGTCACTAGAGTGATCTTTTCATCAGGAGATTTCAGCGGTCAGCTATTTTATTTACAGAAGTAGATAAAGATATAAATATGAATAAGTGGCAGACAAGTACCAGCAAGAATTTACTTGTCATCATATCATATTATATCCATTTGTAGTATATTTCAACAGAAAAGGAAGAACTATAATGACATTCACTGTCACATTATGCAGTACATCTCTGCATACAACTTTCTATATGGTTTTCATAAAACAGGATATGTTTAACGCCAGAATCAATAGACAAGCCCCATTTTCCCAACCTCTTACCTGCTGAGTTTCAGGGAAATATCTGAATGTGTCTAGAAGACATATAAAGTAATTCACCTACCGATCTGGGCTGAAAATCCTCTTCTTTAAGTCCCCATTTGTCTTTATGATACTGATAATAGACCATGTTCTGTTTCATTACTTCATCTTTCTGGTCAAACAGAAGGTAACTAGCAGCACAAGAAGCTGCATTCTTCATGTCATTCACTAATAAATAAACACACAAATAAAATCAAGATAATATCAGGAATTTGTTTATTTATCTTATCTAAGGTCTGAAAAACTCAGACGGAAACAGGACCCATTTCCTACCTCCCCACTGGCTGCATAGAAAAAAAAAATGCTTCTCAGAAAGGATAAGCTGTTTTTGTGTTCTCAAATAGGTAAGGCCTAGCTTGGTGATCCCCATTGGGGTATTTATTAAAAAACAACAACAAAAATTTTTTAAAACCCCACTTCTCTGTGCTAGAACTGACAAAGAGAAAAGAGTCAATGCGTAAAATGTGTAGTCAAACAACAGAAGCAAAAGTCACTCATGGCTTGGTGCTACATGGCTGGATGTGCCTGCCCTCCGATGTTAGAGCCTGCAGCAGCAGCTGTAAGGGCCACATGCATTCTTTACAGGGCAAGTAGTTCCTCAAGAAACCACAACATTCGTGGAATGATTTACCTATCAAATGCGTAATCACTGAGCACCAGAACACAGCCATTTCTCTTAAGTGGTTCTAACAATTTTAAGAGTCCACTAGGAAGAAGCCAATGGTATGAAATACTCTGTAGGTTTGTCTGTGGAAGCAATTCTGAACAGTAAATTGAAAATTTATTATTTATTCACTAGAATATGGGGTACCCTGTTAAACGTGTTGCCTTGAAGTCACAGTCTTTCGTCTCTTTAACTGAATGAGTTAGAAGTGTAAGAAAAATCTTCTTATTAGAGCTATACATTCAGCTCCCTAGCAACCATGTGGGCCTGACAGCTTGACCACCATGGCTTTTAGGCACAAAACATGTTTTTTTGTACACAGGTGTATCAAATGGGTCTGTGTCATTGCATGAGTTCCAATGTATAGCAAGTGACTGACACCGTTTACCCTAACATGTTATGAGTTGCTTCAAACAGGCAGAGGAATTGGTGTGTCATTTCAACATGTCAAATACATACGATGAACATTCATCTTGTACACTAATATTATTTATACGAAACTCTGAAAAGTGTCAGCAATTGGTGCTGGCAGTAGGTGTCACATAAAGAACGAAGGACAGTGATGGATCAGATCACACTTACTCTGAAACCACCTCATTTTTCCAACACCCAGTGAAGATCAGTCACTATCATATATAACTTAAAACAGAGGCGCCTGCCCTGGGCAACATCCAGCCCTTCTGGAACTGATATTCAGCAATTTATTTTATCATAGACAATTTGATGAACACAGGCTCTATACATAACATTTCTCCCCCTTGCCTGTTAACCACAGTTATATAGGGAGAAAAGAGACATCAGGCAGCCCAGACTTTGTCACGGAACAGGTTTAAACTGCAGATTCTGGAGACCACTATTTACATCCTAAAGCATTAGAACCAGAGGGAAAAGATGATGAATGCAAACTGTCCCACATCATCCCAATGTTATTTAAGCACATTAAATCGCTACTTACATTTATAATAAGCAAACTGCAAGTAATGGTACATGGTGGCCACAAATTTCTCAACAACAAAGCCTCCTATAATGGGTGTCAGATGACTCTCGCACTGTACTTTGCATGCAAGGACTTCAATATAATGATCTAGAAGGAAGAAAACAACACCACAGGATATGGATAGACCACAGTGAATGGTTGTAACCCTTCCCATCAGCTATCCATTAAAACTGAGCCTTATAATGCTCTCCTGGGTCCTGTGCCTCTGGATCTTGCTGCTGGAAAGTACTGAGCAGCTACAACTCCATCTGAAGTACATATCAAGTACTGGTACTCAGCCCCTCTGAAAAATCAGTGCGGTCTGGACATGGTCTATGTCAAAGCTAACTCCAGAGAACTAAGCAGTTATCTTCGACTGACACCTACAGGCAGTCTGTGGTAGTACGTTTTACATAGAGAGTTTTTTATATAGAGAGTTGCAGACTATCGCATTATTTCCTAACTGTGAACTTAACACTGCTAATTTATTTAATTTTGACAGCTTGGTAATTTCATTGAATTATTGCATGAATAAGGTCCACGTGCTACTGAGTACAACTGTGTCACAGAGAAATACAGCAGGTGATTGCAAAATAAACCTCCAGAGACGGCTGCATTTTGTGCCTGCAGTTTGGATGTTCTAAAAGACAAAACAGACACTAACACTCTGCTCACTAAAGAACACCTTTCCACCAGGAATGGTGAAGTTCACAAGCTCACGCAGTCTACAAAAGCTTGCTACAATGGGACAGGACTACAAGTAATCTTCAAGAAAATACATTCCAATAAAACCTCTGTCAAAAGAATTACAAGTGTGTTCAGGATATATAACATTATATAACGACATCAAACAGAAACATTTCAAAGCCTTAGTTTCCCTGTTAGCCACGTTTGCAGGTGAAAGTAAGTTATCTAAGCTTGTGCAGCAAGTCTCTGACCAAGGTAAACAAACAGCAATGGCCCCCTGCTCTGTTTTCACCTCTCATGACTCCTAACATGAAGAACTCTGAAGCTAACTAAACACGACTGGCCAAATGAAATTACCAGACCCATCTTCTACAAGAGCAGTGGAGTCTCCAGATACAGGAGTGTTCAATTCCAGCCAGCACTGAAAGCCAGAGAGGCAAGTTCCTCAGTGAAGTGATCCCATGCAATGAGGACAAGTGGCTTCCAAATGCCTCGTGCACTCATCAAGTACTTCTAGTTAATGTTTTTGCTACATCTCCTTTCTGCAGAAAAACCTCGGACGCACAAGTTCCCTCACCAACACACCTGATGGCTTTTGGACAAAAAGTTGGGCTGGTTTTCCTTCTGGCAGCTTAGAAATGCTGAGGCAGTTTCCATGTTTCTAAGTTTGTGGAGAAAACATGCAGGCATTGTCTACATAAATATTGTCAACAACACTGAGCCCAGAGCACTAGAGAAACTACTTATTTTTCTATCAAACAGCATAAGAAATGTCTGTGCACCATTTTGACAGCAATCAAAAAGGTGGTGACTCTTTCTTTGCAAAACAATGGATTTAAAGATACAGACTAAAGAAAAAGAAATCCAATCTGCTAGAAAAACTCTGCTGTAGGAAAGATGAAAAATAGGCAAGAGAAATTTGCTAGATGGATACAGCAGTTACTTATACTTCTCTTTTATTCTGACAGACACTTAAATTTCCATTGTAATGTAAAAACTCTCTGTTCTGATTTTCTGACAGCCCTCATTTCCATTACCGAAAAGAAGAAAGAGTAAAGCAGAAGTCAAGCAGATTTCTATGAATCTAAGAAATTCGAACTGGCGCAAAGTGAGCAGGGGCACCATGTGCATTTCACACTGTAAACTGAGGAACGGGACTTTGGTAGCCGATCCTAACGATTAACTGAAATGCACTCTTGGGACATCTTTCCCTACTGTTTCCTAACCACTCACCTGCAATGGAGAGATAGAAGTCTTTAAAATCTTTGATCTCTCGGGAGCCTTCACAGGCTGCTGTGCAATCATCGTAGGCTTTGAAGAAATCAGGAAGAGCCAGTTCCATGTCCGAGATGGACGTTCTCCAATTCTCACCGTTGTATGCTCGCACAGCCCTGACAAACAGATTCTGAAAAATTGGCAGGAAGGAAAACCAACAGTAACTGCTCTGCAGAAAGCGTGTGTAAATTCAAATCTAGTAAATGATGTCTCTGCATTTCTGGATGACTACGTGATCTGTTTCCCAGTTAATATGAAGACAACAAGTACAGATGGCTAATGGATTTTACCAGATATTTCCTTGAACGTAGAGTACATAATTCCATTTCAGATCAACAGAAAAGCCTGCTGGACAGAGGGAACAGAATGAGTCTAAAGCACAGGCTTTGATAAAGTCCCAGAGGTGAGAATTACTGAATGCAACAAGAAGACACAACAGAGATGATGGATAAAAACAGCAAGAGGGAAAGGAGAGGAGGAGCAGAGAACATATAAGCAAATGAGATCCTCGAATCTCACCCAATCAGAGGAGTAAAAGAAGAGTTCCGAAAGACCAGACTGAATAAAAATCATACCTCGTAAGCTTTTGTCTCCAAGTCTTTAATGTGCTCCTCAGCATCAGGTATGCTCTTATAGTAGGCCATATTTCTCTGCATCATTTCATCATCTGGATGCTTCAGAAGAAATGTGTGAGCTGCCGCAATAGCTTTTGGAAGGTTATTAGCCTAAGGAAGGATGGGAAGAAGAGGAAAGGGGGAAAAAAAGTTAATTGGGAAAAACAAAATCAGTTTCCCAGTTTCTGTCAACAAACTTTCCTGCAGCCTATATATTCCCAAACTTAGGTCTACTGAAATCACAGTCTCGGCAGATACAATGGTACACTAGAACTGATACAAATCTTTTGTGTTTTACTACTAGCTGCATCACTAAGAACATGTTTCTTTTAATGTTAAAATCTATTATAGTTGCAGATAGCATAGATAAGTTAAAAAGAAGAGTATTTTTTCCCTTCCACAGGCCCTGTTCATAACGCTGACAAGGCACAAGCATATACTATTGCTCCCGTGTGGGATTAATCTCACAACAATTACTGAGGTCAATCTATGACTGCTGAGCAGGAGCCACCACTGCCCATGTTTACATGGTGTTTGTGTCACTTCTTGCCCTAGCAGCACACAAGACAATATTCTAATAATGTATCTGCCTGATGGTGTTACAAAGTTAGAGCAAACAGCAGGGACTTGCTCCATCATTGTGTCCTAGTGTACTATGTGATTTCCCGTACCCGTTTTTAAACTAACTTTAAACCCTGTTAGAGATCCTTGGTGAAGTATGTATTCCTCATTTACAACTGCATGTGCCAAATACATATGTACTTCTGTGTGCATGCATTTATATTTTTTATTTTCTACATTTACATATTTTTATAAACTATATAGTCTGTATACACATATTTAGGAAGGAGAGAGAAAGAAAAAGTCTTCATTATTTGTGAAATGTTAAAATCTTTTCCCTTGTAAGCCAAGATTCAGATCAACCCGTTCAGCATATTGATGTGTAGGTAATAAAGTTCCACCTCACATCTGAAATAGCTCATGGAAGTATATGTATAAAACTATAAGCAAGAAGCACATGCATGTATGCACATGCACTCTGCTGTTTGCATCCATAAAAGGTATCTTTTCATTTCAGAAAGAAACTTGAGAGATGACATCAAAGAAAGGCTGCAACCCTAACATGAGCTCTTGCTGCTGTGCTGCTATAAGTGTCCCAGCACTGGAACTCGGCCAGCTGCCCTTCCTGGCTGTCCCAAAACTATGTGCTTCCAGTCAGCGCAGGCAGTGCTAAACGCGAAGGGAAATCTCAGCGGCACTTTCGTCAAATGCCTGGTTTCTTTTGTGCTTTATGCTTTAACCCTGTTTGTTCGTAAGCTGACAGCTCTCTCATTTTTGCTTAGTCCATAATTCACTCTCGGTTTCAACTTTCACCAGTAAAAAAAAGTTTTGTAAAAACACATCCCGAAGTAAACTCAGTGGCTATGAGAAGGCTCCCTCCAGAGGAGCAAGCAGCAGCACAGAAATATCCACCCCCAGGATCTAAGACGTGGCAAAATTTCACTGTTGAACCCACCTGAATAAACACATAATCACACTAAAAAAATAACACAAAGCGTTTCCCTCCGCCTTCTTCCTATATTATACACGCTGTTGGGAGGGTGGGGGATGTGACATTCCTTTATTCAGAAAATCGCCAGCCAGGAAAAAGTCCTTTGTACACAGCAGTTTGAAGCAGTTTGTACCCCTAGAGGGGCCGTTCAGACCTCCCCAAGTCAGTGAGAAGAGCTCAGACCTGGACTACAATCTAATAAGAAAGACAATATGAACTGACACTAAAGGCAAACCCCCGTCATCTGCACTGCACAAACCGGCTGCAAATGTGGCTGAAAAACAGTTGAAAGGGAGAAGGAGGGATTTCTCCAATTTCCCTCTCACATTGCTATTTGTCAGTTACTTTATCAGAAATGGGAAGTAGGGCTGATTTCTGCTGTGATCCATACATTGCAAACTTTGTATATACCACAAGAAGGGAAGGAATAGTTAAAGACAAGAAATGGAAACAAGTAATTGCAGTATCTGAAGGGAGTGCATGAGGGATAGACCTTGCCTGAGAGAAGATGAAGATGAGAAGGAGGAAAAAAATTTTCAGCTAAATCCTGGGCAGAAGGATGACAAGAAGCGAGAAGAACGGGATGAAATCTGTTAAAAGAGGTATGTGTCCCCAGTCTTGGCTGAACCAAGAGCAAAAAGTAAATAGCATTCTAGGGCTAGCATCAGCGTCACACTTCAGCAGCCAATTTTTGCTTGATTCCTTCCAGCGGCTGTAACCAAACTGGAGTTTTGCAGGCATTGGGCTGTCTGTGAGTTGCAGGCAGGGGGCTGCTGCACTTGAAAGAACTGGAGCAGAAGAGACCAAGAGAGGAAGACAGACACACCGAGGGAGAGGAAGCAGCAAAGAGCGCCTGCATGAGCAGAGCATGACATGAAGGGTCTGGAAAAGGTTTCAGAGAAAGAGGAAAGTAAGGCAGGCGGAAAGATGAGAGGGGCAGCGGTAGGAACAGCACAACCACATGCCAAGGAGGCAGCAGCCAGTGGCTGGGAGTCTGGGAAGAACTGGAGAGGTTGATTGAGGGGATGTGCTGGATGAGTTGTGGAACAACTGGTGAAGAGTGAACTGAATGGTAGGAGGTGGGAAGAGGATGAAGTGCAGAGCAAGCAGCCCAGGAAGGGGTAGGGACCAGGGGACCTGACTGTGGAGGGGGAGTGAGAGGAGGTGGGAAGGATGCCAGTTGGGGGCTAAAGTGCTGTGGAAGAGGCGATGGGGAAGAAGGCTACAGTCCACAGTAACCTGCTCTGAGGGCCTGGTGAGAGGTCAGCACGACAGGAGACTTTCAGCGTTGAGTGCATGGGGCACCCGTGTCCATCGAGGCTGTGCAGGGACACATCACACTGTGCCCCCTCCACCCCGACAGTGACAGGCAGACTTAGCTTCGCTTGGCTTGGCTGGAGGGTGATACAGCCCTAGGCAAGACTTTGGGGAGCCAAGACTAGAGGGGGAGCGCAGGCTGGGCAGAGAGATGAGACGGGAGGGAAGAGGGATGAAGGACCGGGCCTCACCTTGAAGTAGGCGAACTGCAGGTACTTGTAGGGCTCGCGTTGCTGGAAGTCCTCGAGCAGGTCGCGGCCGGGCTGGGCCTGGCGGAAGGCGGGCAGCCCCTGCTTGCAGCGCCGCAGGCACTGGGCCCGCCGCAGCACCCCGGCCAGGAGCCGCAGCTCGGCCAGCTCTCCCCCGGCCGGGGGCTGCCCGGCGGGGGGCTGCCCGGCGGCGCTGCAGTTGCGATGGCAGAAGGCCTCGCTGTCGCGCAGCAGGCGGTACAGCCGCATGCTGACCTCCAGGTAGTTGACGCTCTCGGGCCAGTTCTCGGTGCTGTACTGGTCCAGGCCGTAGCGGTAGGCGGACTCGAGCGGCATCAGCTCGTCCCGCGGGAAGCTGCGGAAACTGTAGCGCTCGTACTGCGCCCCCGCCGCCGCCAGCAGCGCCGCCAGCGCCAGCCACATGGCTGCGCCTTCGGCCGCCGCCCGGCCACCACGTCGACCCCACCGGGAGACGGGAGCGGCTGGGCCGGGAACGGGAGCGCGGCCGAGAGAGGGGCCGGGCCGGAGCCGAGGCAGGGGCGGGTCGGGGGCGGAGAAAGCCGGTCCGGCTCTGCCGCGGGGGGAGTGTGCGTGGCCGAGGGGGAAGGTGGGTGGTGGGGAAAGCGGGGCCGGGCCGGGCCGGGCCGGGGCAGGAGGCTCAGGGCGGTGCTGAGAGCTGTGCTGCAGCGGGGCCGTGTGCAGTTACACCAGCGTGAAGGTGCCTCATCGGGGAAGCTGAGCAGGGGCGGCCCTGGTTACTGCTGGGATGAGAGACTGCCCGGAGACACCCGTTTGCCTCTGCCTTTTTCTGCTTGGGGCTCTTCCCTCTTGACGTGGCTATTGTCGTCCTCCTAAAGCCTCCTCGACACCCCGTGGAAATTGGCCGTGTGGGTGGCAATGGGTGTGGGGACATCTCCCACCTCCTTTTTGTCCTGCTGACAACATCGTGGTTTGCAGCCTCAGTGCCTCTGGTGCTGGCCTGTCAGCAAGGAGAGGCATCTTCCACCTCCTTGGGCTGGGGTGGGCAGAGGTGCGAGAGGGCTTTTCTGTCCTGCCAAGGTGGAGGGTCTCCAGCAGTGTCTTCTGGTCTCTGACAGTCTCCAACAGTGTCTTGTGTCTCCAGTGGCATTGTTCAGTCTCCGATGATCTCCAACAGTGTCCTGTGGTCTCCAGTGGTGTCTCTTGGTCTCCGGCGGTGTCCTGTAGCCTCAAGCGGTCCCTGGCTGTGTCCTGCGGTCTGCAGCGGCTCCACGGGACTCCTCCTGGTGCTCTGGGGCTGCCGACCAGAAGATGGCAGCGGCTCTGCTGGCCTCTTCCCCAGGCCCCAGGGCAGAGGAGATGCCCCGGCAGGAGGGCTGGGGGTGCAGGCTGGGAAGCCGGGCTCACCTGTGGCTCAGCAGCGGCTGATCTTCCCGTCCAGCCTGCCGGATGTCGCTGTGATGCCACCTCTGGCTGGTGGTGGCTGCGGGGGCGGCAGCCGCTTGGTGGGAGCTGCTTTTGGAGAGTCTCTCAGAGCCCTGGCCATCCTGCGGTGCCTGTATCCGGGTATCAGTGAGGAATCAGCACACAGCTTGGTAATCCCTACTGGGGATCAAAACCGAAAAATCCCACTTGTTTGTGCTAGAACTGACAAAAAGTCAATGTGCAAAAAGTTTAGTGAAACAACAGAAGCAAAAGTCACTCATGGCTTGGTGCTACATGGCTGGATGTGCCTGCCCTCTGATGTTGGAGCCTGCAGCAGCAGCTGTAAGGGCCACATGTGTTACTCACAGGGCAAGTAGATCCTCAAGAAAACATAACATTCGTGGAATGATTTACCTATCAAATGCGTAATCGCTGAGCACCAGAACACAACAATTTCTGTTAATTGAAATAACTTGTTTCTTTTGCTACCAAACAGCATAAGAACTGTCTGTGCACCATTTTGACAGCAGCAAAAAAGTGGTGTCCCTTTTTCTTTGCAAAACAATGGATTGAATTTTAAGCTACAGACTAAAGAAAAAGAAATCTGATCTGCTAGCAAAACTCTGCTGTGGGAAAGATGAACATTAAGCAACAGAAACTTGTCATATTTATGAGAAAGGAGATGCATATCACCAGACAAAGAAAGCAGATTTGGAAGGCAGGCTGACCACTGAGCCTCAAAGACAGCCAAACATATCTTGAAATGATGGTCAGAGACCTGTCTGGATAACTATTGCTAGCTGAGTGGAGTAGTTGTTATTACTTACAATTCTCTTCTGACAGACACTTAAATTTCCATTATAATGGAAGAACTCACTGTTCTCATTTTCTGAAAGCCCTCATTTCCGTTTCTAAAAAGAAGAAAAAAGTAAAATAGAATTCAAGCATTTTACTGTAAATTTAAGAAATTCCAACTAGCCCAAACTGAGCAGGGGCACCACGTCTATTTCACACTGCAAACTAAGGAACAGGACTTTGGTAGCTGATCCTATGGATAAGACCAGACTGAATAAAAATCATACCTTGTAAGCTTTTGTCTCCAAGTCTTTAATGTGCTCCTCAGCATCAGGTCTGCTCTGACACTAGGCCACATTTCTTTGCATCACTTCATCATCTGGATGCTTCAGAAGAAATGTGTGAGCTGCCACAATAGCTTTTGGAAGGTTATGAGCCTAAACAGGGACGGGAAGAAGAAGAAAGGGGAAAAAAAAGTTAACTGGGAAAAAAAAATCAAAGTTTCCCAGTTTCTGTCAACAAACTTTCCTGCAGCCTATATATTCCCAAACGTACATCTACCAAAACCACAGTCTCAGCAGATACAATGGTACACTAGAACTGATACAAATCTTTTGTGTTTTATTACTACCCGCATCACTAGGAGCATGCTTCTTTTCATGTTAAAATCTAGTGTTGTTGCAGATAGCACCATAGTGATTTTAAGTTAAAAAGAAGACTTTTTTTCCCTTCCTCTGCTACTGCGTTTCTATTTTTTATAGAGGGAGAGAGAAAGAAAAAGTCTTAAGTATTTGTGAAATGTTAAGAAACTTTTCCTTTTTTAAGGCAAGGTGCAGATCCAACGGTGTCCTTTGGTCTCCGACGTTCCCCAGTGGTGTCCTGTGGTTTCCAGCGGTGTCCTTCAGTTGCGGACGGTCTCCTGCAGTCTCTGGCGGTCTCCAGTGGGCTCCTGTGCGCAAGCATTTATAGTTTTTATTTTCTATATTGACATATTTTTATAAACTCTATAGTCTGTATACACATATATAGTGAGAAGGAGAGAGAAAGAAAAAGTCTTAAGTATCTGTGAAATGTGAAAACCTTTTCCCTTTTTAAGCCAAGATGCAGATCCAACGGTGTCCTTTGGTCTCCGACGTTCTCCAGTGGTGTCTTGTGGTTTCCAGCGGTGTCCTTCGGTCTCCCACGTTCTCCTGCAGTCTCCAGTAGTCTCTGGCGGTCTCCAGTGGGCTCCTGTGCGCAAGCATTTATAGTTTTTATTTTCTATATTGACATATTTTTATAAACTCTATAGTCTGTATACACATATATAGTGAGAAGGAGAGAGAAAGAAAAAGTCTAAAGTATCTGTGAAATGTGAAAACCTTTTCCCTTTTTAAGCCAAGATGCAGATCCAACGGTGTCCTTTGGTCTCCGACGTTCTCCAGTGGTGTCTTGTCGTTTCCAGCGGTGTCCTTCGGCCTCCCACGTTCTCCTGCAGTCTCCAGTAGTCTCTGGTGGTCTCCAGTGGGCTTCTGTGCACATGCATTTATAGTTTTATTTTCTATATTGACATATTTTTATAAACGCTATAGTCTGTATACACATATATAGTGAGAAGGAGAGAGAAAGAAAAAGTCTTAAGTATCTGTGAAATGTGAAAACCTTTTCCCTTTTTAAGCCAAGATGCAGATGACATTGTCCAGTGGTGTCCTGTGGTTTCCAGCGGTGTCCTTTGGTCGCCGACGGTCTCCTGCAGTCTCTGGCGGTCTCCAGTGGGCTCCTGTGCGCAAGCATTTCTGGTTTTTATTTTCTATACTGACATATTTTTATAAACTCTGTAGTCTGTATACGCACATATAGGGACAAGGGGAGAGAAGGAAAAAATCTTAAGTATTTGTGAAATGTGAAACCTTTTCACTTGAAGGCAAGACCCAGCTCCAGCGGCGTCCTTGGGTGTCCTGGGGTCTGTGGCGGTGTCCTGCGGTCTGCAGCGGTGTCCTGCGGTCTGCAGCGGCTCCACGGGACTCCTCCTGGTGCTCTGGGGCTGCCGACCAGAAGATGGCAGCGGCTCTGCTGGCCTCTTCCCCAGGCCCCAGGGCAGAGGAGATGCCCCGGCAGGAGGGCTGGGGGTGCAGGCTGGGAAGCCGGGCTCACCTGTGGCTCAGCAGCGGCTGATGGTCCGGCCCATCCCCCGGAGGTGGCTGTGATGCCACCTCGGGTTAGCGGCGGCTGCTGGGGCGGCGCCGCCTGTTGCGAGGCGGCTGTTTGGGGGGTCCCTGAGAGCCCCCGGCCGTCCTGCGGCGCTTCGGGCGCCACGGTGCTGGAGGCAGCCCGGCCGTGGTGCTCTGGAGCCCCAGCAGCCCTGCCTGAGGTGGATCCACCTCCATGGGCTCCTCCTCCTCCTGCAGGGGATCCACCTCCATGGGCTCCTCTTCTTGTGGAGGGTCAACCTCCATGGGCTCCTCTTGCCCGTGGGAGCTGCTCCTGCTCCCGACAGGCAGCTGCCGTTTTCTGGGCAGCGGAGCCATCTTCAGAGGTTCCCTGAACCTCCTCTTTCTTCTTCCGCTCGATGCGGCGCTGTCTTTGCTGAACTCTTCTCTCCGAGAGCGATCAAACTGTGGCGCAGCTGGCAGAGCTGTGTTCCAACCGCTGTAACGGAAGGCTGGTCATGGCCCCAACGGACGCTGCGGTGGCCGGCATGGCGGCCCACAAGGCCGTGAAGGCCCCATTGCGGGGCCATTTTGCTCTGCAGAGAGAAAGGCCGCCCCTCAGGCACCGCGCCTGCCCTGCAGCTGCCCCTGTGTGCCCGGGGCTCCAGCCCCCTCCTCGTCCCCTCACGGGACAGTGGCCACAGTGTCCCAGGAGGGTTGGGGGGTCTCCGTGACCCTCCAGCCGCTCGGCTCCCTGCCAGTGCCGTCGTCCCCGCAGCCGGCGGGAGCCCAGAGGGGCAGAGGGGAGGAGAGGCCCTGGCGTCCTGGGGTTGCTGCGCAGAGGCCACGGGGTGTCCCGTCCCCATAAATGAGAGGGGAAACGAGCGGCCGAGTCTTGGAAACTTAGCTCAGGTGAAACCACACACGTTCCAAGTTACAAGTTGGCAATTTATTGAATACATGGTCCTGCAACAAGTTGCAGTCCCTTTGAATCAAGCCTTGCATCAATCATTACAAATGCTTATTGTACTTACAATGTTGAAACAAAAAATCTGTTGGACATGGATCAGCCTATACTGCACAAGCATGGAACATTGCTCGCATTCAGACCCCTTTGCTATTTTATATTTATAAAACATGCTTATATCATAGTGCTACTTGTACACAGTTACATTTAAGGGCACTATGTAGGCCATGGGGAAAGATAAAACATGACCAGTGGGCCTTGAATGGGTTGATTGTGTGAGCCCTACACCCCTGTCTAGGGGGTGGCAATATGTATACACTGCTATGGATACTGTGTCAGGACTAACTTCAGAAGAAATGGAATTATTCACACCACTGGGTTGTGAAGTGGGCCTGCAGCCTTCTAATCTAGATGTACATCCTTTACTAATGTCAGATTGTCGAGTTCTTGTGTTTCGGGTATCTTCAATAAATACCTGTATTTTATTGAGAGGAGACAGCGTTGGAACAGTGTTATTGGTGTCAAGAATGCAACACTGCATTGACGTTCTATCTGAAAAGGCACAAGCCGCAGTTCTCCAAACTGTGTGGGTAATTATCTCACATCAGGTTATCAGACCCAGAGTAACATCAGCTGCAGGAGCTGGAGCAACGTGTGTGTATCACTGGAAGGTGATGGCACTCCTGTTTTCTTTCCCTATCATAGGCTGGCTCATCATACTTTGTAATCTTGTACAACAAGCATATGCCCTGGATATGTTTCCACAAGACCAATATGGAAATACTTAGATTTGGTTTGCCTCTACTGTAACTAACTCATTTGCCTTTTGTATTAAGGAAAGACCAACAACTGCAGATCTTTTGACAATATGTTTTACCAACACGCCAAACCTGGTAGCTGTATTACAGAAGAACAAGTTGCAGTCCCTTTGAATCAAGCCTTGCATCAATCGTTACAAAAGCTTAATGTACTTACAATGTTAGAACAAAAAATCTGTTGAGCCTCTAAGAATTATATCTTAATCCAAATGATGCATTTATCTCAATAAGCTACACGGATTCACCCAAACACCAACTTTAAAGTGGGGTAAGCCTTACGCTGCCTAACAACTTGAAGAGAAAGGAGGAAGAGAGAGGCAAAGAGATCATCAGTCCTGAGAGAAAGAGACACAGACAGAGTGACCCTCTCCTCATGAACTTGCCCCTGTTCATGGGCCCCACGTTCTTTTATCAATGACATACCTAAAGCTAATAGATTTTGCAAAGTCGTTTTTCACACCTGTTGAATTTGTACATTTATTTCTTCAAAGACATATCTTGTCCAACTGCTCCAAACATGTACTTGCCAAGTTCTCCAAAACCTATTCTTGTTTGCAGTAGTTACACTGTGTGCAATGTTTGCCTCCATTTTTAATGCAAACCTTTGTCCAAATGTGTAATAACCATGTATATGAATTCCCACGATTCCTTCCAACAAACCTTGTATTCACTTCAAAATAACCACCTTCAGAGGGGGAATCCCACCACGGTGCTATGGTGCGAGGAACAGGAACAGAGGTAACATAGGACCCATCCCAAGTTTGTTTCCACAACTCTCCCCGAGTACAGGATGTCATTCTGTCGGGGTTGGCAATTAACAGCATCGGGGAACTGTGCTGGGGGACCAAATGTCAGTCATGCATTAGGTGCAGACAGGCGGCTTTCTGGAGGCTCTCAGTTAAACGAATATAGGAGGGGGGTCTTAATACACAAGGGGTCACCTTTTTCTAAGGGATCTAAACCCCCTGCCCATGAAGCAACTCTTTGAGTTGAAGACCAGGGTTCCCAGTCATCACGCAAGCCCGCGTCCCAGCTTCAGTGCCAATACCCAGGTGCTGCTTTGGGGATCCTGTGACTGGCGAGGTAACAAAAATACATGTACTCTTTGCATTTCATCTGTGGCTTTGTGGTTGTTCCTGCGACCTGCCTGCGCTGACTGGCACAGTCACTGTCACTGCCCCAGCTGGCACTTCATGCCCCTCTGCTGCAGGATGACACACCAGCCCTGCAGCTCCGCAGCGAGTCAAGCCCAGCGTTGCATCTCCCTGTCCTGGTCACGGCCAAGGGCTCCTGTGCCCAGCCCAGCAGGGCAGCAGCATCAGGTGATTGCAAAAGTTGTATTTCACTTCAGGAGCAGAAAGCCCAAGTGTTCGGAGTTACCCGGGAACTAAGCTCGTTTGAGAACCCAGCCAGCAGCCCCGTGACCCCAGCAGCTGTCCCTCCTCTGAGAGGTGGGGGCACTTCTGGAGGGAGCATCACCCTCCTAGGCAGAGGACAGAGCTTATTAAGGCTCAGTTCTTCCGGAGTCTGACCCGTTACAGAATGTGCAATGGCTCTAGAAGTCGAAATACCGATTTTCTTTAGGGCTGTAGCATTAAGCATGCAAACCGTGTTTGAACAGGCAATGCTTTTTTAGCTCCTATCCAATTATATGTATGGTAAAAGGTTTCCAAAAATCCTTCTTGTGACAACCCTCTTGTGAATTAATGAGAAAATATGGGGGAAAAAAATATCAGCACATAAAATACCTGTGACATACAGCACTTAAAACTCTCCACCTGACACTCCACACAACATAAAAAGACCGATTTAAGGGTGGGGTGGCACATCGGGGCCACCGGGCTGTTTGCACCGGTTGTACCGGCGGCAGCCCGGCTGGAGAAGAAGGGGCAGGGGGCGGGAAGAGTTTTTCCTTTAACGCCCTATCGGGACACAGCCAACACGGACGAGTCCCGCAACACCGGCGTGGCGCGACGCCCGCTCCTTCCCGCATTTACCGGAACACGGGGCGGGGCCGGGAGGCGGGGCCGGAGCGGAGGAGCGACGGCTCTGCCATCCGCTCGTCGGGACTGCTGGTTTGGTCTCTGCGGGAAGCGGTAGCGATTGGTCGGGTCTGGGTCCAACATGGCGGCCAACGCGACCACCAACCCGTCTCAGCTCCTGCCGCTCGGTAACCGGCGCCGCCGCCGCGACGCTTCCGCGCTCTCCCGGTGCCCGGGCGGGGCTGCCTGCGATCCGTCTTGTGCCCGGCGGGCGGGCGGGCGGGGAGGGCGAGGCCGCTTGTGGGCACCTGTGGGTGGCGCGATGGGCGCCGCCGCCGCTTGGCGGGAAGCTGGAGCCGGGGGAGCGGGTGTGCCCGCCGGGTCCGGCCGTGCTGGCCGGTACGGGGAGAATCCCCGCCGGGCCGAGGCGGAGGGGCCGGCGGTGCGGGCGGGTCCTCCAGCTGCGTCTCGTGTCTCTTTTTTTGTTTTTTTTTTAAGCCATCGTTTGTGGCAATTACTTCTTTTTTTTTGCCATCGCAACGTCAGGGGTTTTTTGTTCAAAGAAATGTATGTTCTACAAAATAATCTCTTGTACCTTTCGTTTTATTTTATACTATTTACAGAACTCGTGGACAAATGCATAGGTTCGCGCATCCATATCGTGATGAAGAGCGATAAAGAAATTGTTGGAACGCTTCTAGGGTTTGATGACTTTGTCAGTATCCTGTGATGGAAATGTTTAAGGCTGTCCGCTTTATGCTTTGGCTCAGTTCCCTTACCGCTTTTGAGAGGTTTGAATTCACTGGGTGGAACCCTTTTGTGTGGATCGAGTGTATTATTCTGATACTTTTATTTTTCACGTAAATTCACAGCTTGGTATAAAATGAAAATACCATCAGATGTTTTGATTTTAAAATGCCAGGCCTTGTTTTCCTTGAAAGTGCATTTTCAGATATGGTACTAGAAGATGTTACAGAATTGTAAGTATTATTTCTGCTTGTTGTTGATATTTAATTTTTTGTTTCCTGAGGGAAGACTTTCTGTAAGATCTGTAAGCAAAATGTTTTTATGTGTTTTGAATATTTGCCAGCTGAATTGTTTGTACCTTGGACTTAATCTATAGAGGGTGATCAGTTCAGCGCAGCCATGTCATAGAGTAGCCGTTGCGTGTTTTATACTTGTAATCAGGTTCCTAATTTGTAGCCTTTATTTTGCTTGGGTTGTGTGTTGAACTTCCCAGTAGTTTGTTTGGTTTTACATTTCCTTAAGGTCTAGGCAAAGATTAAAAAAAATATTGGGCCTAAGGATAAGTATTTATTACTTTGTCATGCCATGTTGCTATTTGAAACCTATTTTGAGTATTGGTGGTATTCAAGAAATTGCTGAGATTTAGAGGGGAAATCTTTATGCGCTGAGTAGAAAAGTGTAATGGATCTTTTTAGTTGCCAGGTAGCTTTCTTGACCCATGTGGCCAATTTATCAAGATTACACTGCAGTGTGGCTAATCTATTTGTTAGTTCCAGCAAATGTCATCTTAATACAGAGATTTATGTCAGTTCTGCAATCAACACTGCAGTCATTGTCCCTGGCTATGTGTTCTTACTTCCTTTTTCTAATGCTGCTTCAGTGAGATTACACCTGAGGGCAGAAGAATCACAAAGCTGGACCAGATTCTGCTAAATGGAAATAACATAACAATGGTAAGTCATCATTGTTAAAAGGCTGCATGCATTTATTTTTTCTGCCTGTAAACCAATCAGTAATTTAGTTAACTACTTCAAGCTGAGCTTTCCAGACAGGTCTATTACATAAGCTACTTTCAGGTAGCTTCTGGGGCATATATGTGTGTGAGTGGTGCTGGAAAAGTGATCTTGTTGCCTTACTTGGTACATGTTACAGTTAAAAAACAAACAAACAAAAACATGAGGGGAGCATAGCCCTAACTTTATTTTGGTGGATGCTTTTCTGGTCTTCAGGTGTGCAAGGGAGTCACTGACTTTGTTGCCCAGTCTGTAGGCTGGTTCCTACAGTTTACGAGTGTTTGCCTGCATAACTGTGTAGGGTGGGATACATCTACATTTCATCCATTATCGTATGTATAGTTGTATTTGTAGCAGTTTGGATGTTTATGAGCTCATCAAGTCATTTGGCAATTATGACACCGTGTGATGCCCAGAGAGTTGTACCTTTACGTGCTCTGGAAAGAAAATCTGGATGTCTGTTGGATTATACCAATTCAGAAGCATTACAATTTTTAGTTTATCGTGAGCTGATGTATGTAGATCAGTACTGAAGCAGTAGTTAAATATTGTGATTATGCATCCCTAACCTGAATTCTGCAACTTCCTAAGTACCAGAAAAACAGTCCCACAGTAGTTTTTTGCTTGTCTGCGTAGATGGCTACAAAATCTGGGTTTCCTACATTAGGGCATTCCTAATTTTGTGGGAAGAGAAAAATAAGACTGACTTGAGTCTAAGTCAACTCTGTGCGAATGAAGAAGGAATAATCTCCATTTCGTTGTCTTGTCCACCTTGCACCTCCTCACTGTGTGTCTGAGCAAGTGCCATCTTGACTTAATCTTGAAGCCTCTTTATGCTCTGCTTATTGTTCTTAATCCTTAAGGGATGGTGCATGTTCTGGCTTCTTGTATGGGGAAAAATTACTACGATCCAGTTAAGCTGGTGGTGTGCTGCTCTTGAAGCAGAAGCTGGTGATTCTTAAGAGTGCAAATTTTCAGCAAGACATCAACATGTTTCTGTATTAGATCTTGTGTCTTTTGAGGACACATTTTCCCACATGGAAACCTGTGCTTTAGGCTTTTTCTTATGTCAGTCCCAAAAGCAGCTCAGCTCTTTGTCTCTAGAAGTGTTCAGCTTATTATTAAGAATATGTCAGTTTCAGGAGAGACTCTCCTTTTTTTCCCTTATCCGTGTTTTTCCTTTTGTATTTCTTTTTCCATTGGTCAGTTCTTTACTTTCTTCACAGGAAAATGCAATGCTAACTGTTTCCCTGCTGCCTGTAGAAGGGTTCAGGCTCTTTATTACTTGTTGGACTGTGTACAGCAATAGAAGTCGAAAAGAGGAAACCACCTTCCCAGTGTAGTGACAGTCTGGGGAAGAATCAGTGACTGGAGAAATGCGTCATGAAAGGAAGCATGTTCTTTGTCCTTTTAAAAATCAGCTGTAGTGTTTCTAGACAGAATTGTTTCCTTGAAGTGAATAATGAAGACAAAAGCCAAAATGTGTGTTATCTAGGAACTTATTTCTGTTTTGTTAAACATTCTTTGTATTTTGGAGATTCTTTTTAGCATGTGTTTGGCAGTAACTGACTTCATCTGTTGGGAGAGAAGGATAATATTGAATATAAAAACCGCTTTTGTGGTCAACCATGAAGTCTCCATCTGCTAAAATGTTGTAAAACAAGAACTGTCGCATATGGGTTTGTAGAACTCAAGTGCGTAGCGCTAACAGAAAATTGTGTTTATCTTTTATAGCTGGTTCCTGGAGGGGAAGGACCTGAAGTATGAATTCAACAGTTGTCATCTGTGAAGACGTTATATATATATATGTATAAACTAAACAGAGCTTTGGGGTTTGGGTGGATTTTGGTGTGGGTTGTTTTGTTTTGTTTACACACTTTTGCAGTTGACATTTGATAAAAGATGAGGAGTTCCTCTTCAGGAAAGGTGCGTTGCTAATGATAATACTGACTTTGTATGTTAAACTCATGACTTCTTGTAAAGACGCACTGATTTATTCTGAATAAAAGACTTTCTTTTTGTTAGTTATTGTGTTCTGTTATGTAAGTGCACAAGCGATAGGTAGTTTTATAACTGGTTGATGGAATGGAAAAATAATAGTTCTATTTCAGCTGCTGTAAGTCTTTAGTTTTTCTGTATCTGGTGCATTTGTTTATGGCCCAAGTCTGTAGAAAACAACAGTTATGAGCTGATGTTGCTCTTCTTTGGGGTACAGGCAGATAATAAGCTGGATCATTTGTTTAAACATATCTTCAGGCTGTGTCAGCAGAAGCCACGTGTTGGAGTGCTGTAGAATTCTGAAAGCTCCTCAAAGTGGATGCATCTGTGTATTGCTCAGCAGCCTTTCATTCTGCTGGCCTTGAGGTTCAGCTCTCTTCGACTTCTTTTGCTTGGTAGCTCTACTTTCTTATAGTGAAGGCACTGGAATGATATTTGGCAAGTTAGGTCAGACAGACCAGACCAAGTTCATGTTCAGGGGGTTAAAAACCAAAACCAAACCTAAAAGAGGGCTGGTGTTAAAACTTCTCCTTCATGTCAGTGGTGATTCTGCTTTCACCACCAAGTGGTGCTGTATATACTTAATTACACTGGGAGCTGCCTGTGCCTGCCTGTGTAGTTCAGAGCAGTATTTTAGAGGAAATGTTCTTTGGGCTGCATCTGTTCTCCTGTGATATTAAAAACTTGCCAGATATTGGGAGCAACTACTACTTCAGGAGAATTTCTATGAAGTAAGGAATTCCTGGTTTTATTTTGTCATCATGGACAAGAAAAGAACTGATTCTAAATCATGTCCACTGCAGCTTATGCTTCTGTGATCCACTGCTCCACTCCTCTCTGTGCATAAATGTCTTTGGAGAGGAATGGCAGGTGCTGGCTCTTCCCATGGACAAGCAGGATACAGTGTGGGCTCCCAGGGACAGGACACACTTTGCCTTCCCGTCTCCAGAAGAAAGAAGAGTTGAAGGGGACTCAGGAGTGAGAGACCGCAAAGAAGTTACTGCACTAGATCCTTTTGTCTTGCTTTATGTGTCAGAACAGCTGCCTTCTGCTCACTGCGTCTTAGCTCAAAATACAGTGAGATCTTGCTTGAGGCTGTTAAAGGAGAAAGAGACCCTTCCCTATCCCAGGGAGCGTGTGACTTTTGACTCACTTGTTCTGAATATGCGAGCTGCAGTTACCATGTTTGGATTGCGTGGTGACAATCTATACCACTGAATGGGTTTTCATTTCTGTCCCCATTTCCTTCTCCAGCATTTTTCAATACATCAATAAAAAATTTTTTCTTAAACTTAGATTTGATTGGAACATCATGTTGATTTTTGGCCTCAAAGGCTTTGTTTCCTAGGAATAACTTGAGTCTTCATCAGAACACGTCAAAGATTTCTAGCCAGTGTAGAACTATTGCATTGCAGTTTTCGTGAACATGATTCTATACCTGTTCCGGTGTGTGCATTTAATTTCTACTTCACTCGGTATTTTGAAAACAGTCTTAAACTGAAGAGGGCTTTTTCAAGCTTGGGAGAGAAAAAGAGCAGATCTTGACTCAAAGGTCTGCAGACATCACTCTAAAGACAGTTTCTGTGCATCCAAATGCTGTTAATCCTTCATAATAAGAAAGGAAAGATGTGCAACTTGGAGCTGAGAATTCAGAGTATTCCAGATGGGTCTAGTTTGCTGTGTATTCAATATTCCTGTAGCCTGCTGCTTTGGAAGTGCAGGTAATAAGCCTTTCACTTGAGTAAACAAGAAGTGGTGGGTTTTGTTTTTCTTCCCCTAGAAATCTAGTGGTTAATCGTACTGCTCTGTCCTGTAGAAGTTGTGGACACCGGTGTTCTCCAGAATGCTACTTAGGGTGCCACTACAAGTAGGTCATTTAAAATAATAACCTAAAGCTTTAAAAAGATGTAAAAGTTAATGATGCTTGAAGATTAGAGCAGGGTAGTCATCAGGTTAAAATAACTTCATGCTTATGAAATGCATAGTGAAGGTTCCTTTCAGATGGCTGTGGTTGCAGTGATCTTTAGTTTTACTATGTGACTAACTCTTTTAGTACAAATGTGTTTCCTTTCTGCCTACTATTTCAGTTTCCTTCCAGACATAGTTAAGGTAGCTGTTTGGGGCTGTGGAGTGAATATATATGTTTGTATGTAAATAATAAGTCCTAAAGTGCCCTCCCCACATCCTTAGTTTTTGCTGACCTGCATTTCAGTGTTATTAAGACTTTAAAACTGACCTGAGTATTGCTGTTGCAAATGTTCCCATGTTTGTTGAACTATTCTGATGAAATAAATAAAAGAAATCAAAACACTACATGTGTTATGCCTTGCCCTATAGCTATATAGGTTTTCCCTGTCTAGTATCCCCTTTTTTCAGGATTCGCTCTTTTTTTTTTTTTTTTTTCCATATGAAATGGAAAGAGATTTCTGGCTTATGGTTGGCTTTTAATAGATGTTTTGTCCTTGGGGAATTGCCCAGTAATCAATTCATAGAGTTTGGAATTCAATTGATGAACTTTTGGTATGCCTGTGATCAAATACTGAGGCTAACAAGCCATCATACAGTTCATGTTCAGAGCTTTATGGATACTTCAAGAGAGGCAATAGTCTTATTTTTTTTAATAATGCATAATATTTTTCTCTTTGACAGGAGAAAGCAGGTCTGTGGGGTTTTGTAGTACTTGCAGCTTTTCCTTTTCATCAGACTTTAAAAAAGGGAAAACCTGTATCAAGTACCCAGTTACGATGGTGATTTTTAAAAAGCTCAGCTGCAGAACAGTCTCAGGAAGAACATGTGTGGCTGTGAGGGAGGGTCTGTGGTGCAGCATTACTAACACTTGCTAAAAATAGTTTAGAAGAATGAAGCATTTGCTTTATGAAAGGTACTTTAGGACAATTTCTGATGCTGCTGAAGTTTGCTGAAAAATTTGCACTGATTTCAGTGGTTGTGAGATTTGATTTCTGCTCATGCATTAAATTGGAGGAAAACAGAGACCTACATTTGGAGGAAGTTTGTTTTTGTTTTTATGAAGGGTAATGAAACCAGTAACCTACTTTAAGAATTATTTTAAAATATTTGGAGCATCAGTTAAAGGTAAATGAGCTTATGCTCCTGCATAAGCTGTGACTATTGAATACGGTCAGCCATCCTCATCAGAACTTTTTGGTGTCTGACTGGAACAAGTAAGTTACGAGACTTCACCTCCATGAGCTGATGGGCCGTGGTGTTCTCAAAGCCTAGAGTGCTTTAAGTTTAGTTTCTTGCATGGCAGTCACTTTTTCAGTATTAGTAACTATGCAACAGGGTAAAAGACAAATTTAGTGAATAATTGTGGAGCTATTAAAATAGCTGTTTGCATTTCAACGTGATGCAGACCCTTTCTATAGCGGTAGTGTTAGCACATGTCTTGGGATTTGGCTGATCCTCTCTTGAACTCACTCAAATTTTTGGCTTCCACTACATCCCTGCTAATATGTTTTGCAATGGAGAAATTCTTTTTTTAAAAAAAAGGAGGAAAGAAGAAGAATGGGTGGAAGAAGTAGGGACAAAAAATCCGTTGTCTGCCAATGTCATGGGCTGCTCACTCATTTTTCCCTACAACTAATTTTTTATTTAGTGTTGGGTTTTGGGGTTTTTGTTTGGGTTTGTTTGGGGTTTTTTGCTTGTTTGTTTGTTTTAAAATTATTTTTCTACCTTAGCTTATCCCCTGCACCTCTGGTCATCTCCTGAGGTTTGTCTGTAGTTTCCTACCTTAGTTGGTAAATGTACCTATTTTATTTTATAGAGCTTTAATAGTCTTTAATAATCTTTAAATTACACAAGGAATTTAAATCTTGGAACAAATGCATTTGCTTATTAATTTTTGTGAGTACCTACGAAAATATTATTTATCAGTTGCCCTTTTAAAAATATTAATAATAAAAAATAATGTTAAGAAATATATTGAAAGTAAATATTAGGTTCCTACTACTGCTCAAAGTTGAGAGACTGTGGGAAATACAGGATATTTGTATTAAAAATTATGAACACTCTCAAAATACTTTTCCAGGTCTGAGGCACACTGAAAGATTTCTTTCTTATGGTGATGTGTTTGATTTCATTGACTTCAGCAGAATACATTGATTTAAACTAGCTGAGAATCGGACTATAAGATTTTATACTCTGCCTAATGTCATATTTTGATGACTTGTGATCTAAAATCCAAATTGTATTTGATCTTCTTAACAGGGGGCTGGATCTTTGATCTGGAAATTACACTGATAGTGATGTTACAGGATCCATGCTCATGACTTCAGTGGCTTCTTGCAGCCCCTCAAGGTCATTAAGGACAACAAAGACCCGTTCTTTTTTGTTATGGTGCCATCATCAGTGATGGAAGTACTACATTGTCAGTTGTAAAATGTGGTTTAACTGCTGTTGGATTCTGCTTTTATGCCCAAAAAACCCGTTGATTTAAATGGTTTTGCACAGCTTATGCTAATTATATGGCTGGAATGGAACAGGATCTTGTGTAGCCTGATGTAAGGACTGTATACGGTCATGGTTTGTAGCTGGGGGTGGGGATTGGTTCAAGTTACTGCTCATTTGCACAATTTAATGTCTTAAATATGAGTGAACATTATAATTGGAACAGTTTCATTTTTACAAGAGGAAATTTACATATTGGTTTTATCCTGTGTCAGAATTAAGATACATATTTATCAAAGACAATGAGTCTAGCTCTAACACTGAAACGCCTTGGTTTTGGGTACACTATTAGAACTTTTAAAAAACTTTTGAATCAGGATGGTCTGTCAATTTATACTTGTTGAGTCTGAGACATTACATGATGCCCTATGAAAAGGTAAATATTGATGATAATTGATATTTTCTTTGTAGACTATGCCTTTTTTATGCTCTAAAGTCACATGTCAATGACTTGATTGTATCCTTTCGTTTTATTTGTAGAAGTTCTGTTCATCAAACCATATAAGCACATAACTAAATTACAGTGCTAAACTTCACGAATTGCTATAAACGATTGTGTTGCTGTGAACTTTTTGGGCTGATAAACCGAAGCGGTCAGCTTTGTATTTCTACATGTGCGTGTGATTAATACGCAATAGCTCAGAACAAGTCACCAGGCAACTGCACGCTCCGGCTACATAGGAGGCGCAAAGCACCTGGCCTGTTCCTTTTAATCAGTGACCTGGGTCACCCTGTCTAACCTGTAGATAAGAGTATTTTTATACTCCTCTCATGGTGGGAGAAATACAGTGTGTGTTTCTGCCACGTGTGAGAATCACTTTACCAAGACTCTTACTTGGGGGAAAAAAAACCAAACCAAAACACAACACAAAACCAACAAAAACAAACAAAAAAACCACCAACCAACAAACCCAAAAGAAAACAAACCCCAAACAAACCACAGCGCCCAAAACAAACAAATGAAACAACATCATCATCAACAACAAAAAAACCCCGAACAGCAAACAACAAAACTCAATTTTAAAACTAATTTAACCTAAGACAGACTTCAAGATTCTCATTCTTACAAGTTATTTTACAATTGTATAAACTTGTAGACTGTACTGTGAATGAGTATTTCGTATGTGACTTATTTAAAAGTTTCCTTTTTGGTGTCCTACGCACTTCTGCTGATTGTAATGCCTTCATTTGCCAATGGCAGCTGGTGACAGATGATGCGTATTGGTTTCAAGACACTGTGGAACAGAAAAGGTAGTTTGCCAAGGCTCTGACTGCTGTTGCAGACATCGTTCCAGTGGATTGCAATAACACGTTCCAAGCACCTTTTCCTACCATTGCTGCCTATTTTTTTTTTTTTTCGTCTGGGAGAATGTTTCTGTACTTCCCTTCCCCATAGGGGCACGTTGATCTGGGTTGCATCCTATTGAAGAGTCCTCAGTCTACCAGTTACAGATCACTCCTTTCAGTTCTTCTGCATTTATGAATGTGTGTCTATCTATATACCTACTAAATCGTAACATTTATTCAGACAAATGTGCATCTACAGAAGTCAGCTATTTTGTAGTTATGGTGTTTGCCCCCAGTGTGGGGTCCCAGTTCAATTTCAGACTCAGGAAGTTTCAAAAATGATTCCAAGAGTCAGATTAAGACACAAACAAGGTCAGATGCTGCTAAACAATCTTATTTTATTTTTATGCCTAAAGACAGAGTAAAGACAATCTATTTCATTTTCACAACTAAAGCCAGAGCAACAGAGAAAAAGGTGGGGGGTAAATTAGGAGGAAAGTTAAGCAAGCATGCAAGAAAATAAGCAAGAGATAGTCACTGCCAGGGATCCAAATGTCATCTCCTGTGGGGCAGCTCTCAGGTTTCAGGCCTTGGTAGTGCTGGTAGTTCGTAGGTCTTGGGTGGTACCGGTATCCAGGTCCCGCTAGGTGCTGGCAGTGCTTGGGTCTCAGGTCACTGTATTTAGACCTTTACAGCAGGCCCAATTAAGCAAGCAGCATGAACAAGCATTTCTCTGTAACAAGCAGGCCTTAAGCATATTATTTTAGCAAGCAAGCTTTGAGACAAATAATTCACAATATCTCAGCCTTCCACACTTATGCCGTGTGCTAAGGGCCACCGTCTCTCACACACACTCAAACCATTTGTTAAGAGCCACCATCTCTTACACCCAGTCAGTTGTTTTACTATTTAATAAATACCTGATGACAGAGGTGGGGAATGTCAGAAAATAGATGTTAGGCTTTTTATTAGAAATGGTTTTCATAAGATTTAAAAGAACACAATTTTGGAATAAGGATTTACACGCTGATTTGTTGGGCTAATGTTTTACAAGAAACTGAGATATTTAACTTTCAAATGCTGTTGATGTAAATTGGCTTACCTATGAGTAATCGTCTTCAAATGCATGTAACAAAGGAATCATTTCGCGTATGTAGACGTGCATATGCATACATAATTGTAGATGCACAGCTGGGGATGATGCTTGTGTGATGACCACGGAAAGACACAGAGGGACAGCAATGAGGAAAGAAGAACCTTTAAAGATAGTCTAGTGTTGCTCACATCCCAAAGGAGGATGATCAGTTTTCTGTATCATTCTATACAAATGCTTGTCTAATTCATTCTTTAAAAATTCCTGTAATTATTACTGCTGTTGCAAAGGTTGCTACATACCCTAAGTTTTTCAGGTTTTTAATTTAAACCTCATTATTCTGTGTCCTGTGTGCAGTGGATGTACACAAAAGTTTTTCTTCATAGCTACCTTTTAGATGTTTAAACACACTTGTTTCTCTTCACTATTGCCCTTTACAGGTTAAGCAGCTGGTTTTCAATTTACACTTTGAAGTCAGACTTTTGTACCCCTTTGGACTTTCTGTAGAATCCCAGCAGTTGTACTACACCCTTCTTGAAAGGTAAGACATCATCTGGAGGGTTCAACAGCTAATCTGTGCAAATACAGTGCTGCAAAAATAATGCATGGATGTACTAACTGAAGTGTCATGTGTGATGAGGAATCACTGGGTGTTTTAATTAGTGAGAAACAGTACATAACAACTTGGTGACAGAAACAGGACATGAGGCTGGCATACTGTTCTTCAAACTTGCAGTGCAGATCTGTGGGCTTTGGATGACTAAAGGAAAGCATAAGGCACAGGAGAGAACTGCTGCTGGATCTTAATGAAAGATGGTAAATGATTTGGAGAGAGGTTTTCAAAGTCAGAAATGAAAGTCAGGAGCCCAGTTCCAAATTGCCTGTGAAATCACTGTGTAATTCCTTCGCTTGTGTAACTTTGTGTATTGTCTGGCAGCTTTCATTTCAAAGTTAAGAAAGTTACACTTGTATGATAGGTGATCTCATAATAACAGACATAATAAAAGTAATGGAAAATGTCAGTATTCAAAACAGAGCCATGGTAAATTATTAACAAACTTATACAACTGTCGCTTACCGTGCCTTCCATGTTACAGTTGTCTTAGTCATTGATGCTGTTTCCTCGGACTTTGAGCTGTAGTATCTGATTTTTGTTTCAGGGTGTGTTCTGAAGTTGCCGATGGCACTGTCTTAGTCCTTTGGCTAAAAAGTGTAGCAAATATTTTGCGGATTATCAGTATGAGCAGCAGTCAAACAGCATTCTTTTCAAATCAATAGGGAAGAAAGATGCACCAGTTCATCTCAGTTCCCTAATACCAAAGGTCTTTTTCACGTTTATTGATCCTTTTGTATTTTGCTCCTTCTTTAATGTCAGTTGATGTCTGGAAGGAACTGTCACATCTTTGAAAACTCCTTGTAACTATGGAAAAGAGATTTGGTGACTTCCTTGGGTGATAAGTAGACATTGAAGAAATTATATGCTGCTCACCTCTAAGTCAGAGATAGGAATTAGAAAGGAATGCGTTACTGGAAAATAAAATAGAACTGGGCCCCTTGAGACAGAAATATGTCAATGAAATTGTGTAGTATTATTAACCAAGACATAGCGACTCTTTTGCCAGCTAACAAACAGATCCTATGCTAAAATAGTGTTTGTTCCAGGTAATTCTCATCAGTCTCTCCAAGCAATGGATCTACTTTGCAAATGAGAAAATGTGGACCTAAATATTGAAATAATAAGGGCTGTTTTTCTTCCCTTGGTTCAAAACCAACACAGCAGAGCCCATATAGTTTTCAAATTGATAGCAGCTCCTTCACCTACTTGCTATCATACAGAGCAGAATCTGTACTTTCGCCTTCTGTATGGCTCTTGAAAGAAACTTGGCTGCACTTGTTCACTTGTTCGAAAAAAATGGGATGTTGATCAAGTGCCACTGTAGCAAATACTTTCTTTGCTTAAACAAATTAGAATTTTCCTGTGTTGATTCTCATCAGAAAAAAATCAAAACTTGAAAAAAGATACTTTAAGGATTAACCTATAAGATTGTTTAAAAAAACCAAAAAGGAACATAGTTTTACAGAAAGTAATTTTCAATTTTCATAGCACTTTGAAGTGAGGTAAAATAGCTGTTTGTAAGCACAATTCTGAAGCAAAAGATATGTTGTCTCTGTTATTCTTTTTGTGGCCTTCTAAATGAAAAGTCTGTGTGAGCTCTTGTTATCTGTGTTATAGAAAACAGATCTGCTTTGCAAGCTGAGATGATTCTGAAACAGTGCAAAGCAGGAGAGACATGATCTTCTCATTTTGGTTATTATTGAGTAATTTAAGCATACTATGTAACAGCCAAATCTTTTTGTGATTTAAAAACTTCATTTAACTGCATATAGGATGAATGTGCTGCATGAATAGTTTCTTGTGTTCAGACATATTGCCAGTGTTTTACTACTGAGAGAAATCGTAGTGATTGTGAACAACTGGATAATTCGTCAGAAGCTCAAACACAAAGGTATCTCAAATAATTTTTGTATCACAGCTAGTCGAATGCATTAACTTTTTATGTTAGGAGATTTTCTATAATAATCTATTTCTTGTTTTATGGGATAGACAATGACTGAGTTTCTTGAAATATCTAAAATGAAATGTTGGATGAGAATAGAGCAGAGACAGAAAGCATTTTTAAGTGCCTATGCAATATTATAGATTGTCTTCAAGTTTGCAGAGAAAAGAATACTTTGGTTATGATACCAAAATATTTCTCTTCCACATCTGTAAGCTACACTAATTATTTCACGCTTAGAAGCTTAAAAGATCCTGAGAAGTTTATTTCAACTTCTTAATAAAGGCTTCTTGGTGAACATGATATTTTTCCATTTGTGTGGTCTAGATTAACTCGTATCTTTCTCAATAGCAACTGTTGAGCTGAAAGTTTTATTTTCACGTATCCTGGGTATCAGAAATTATAGGAATATGTAAATTGTCAGAGGTTTGAATTTACAAGTCTACTGAAGCTTTTAAGTGCCTGATTCAGGTTTAAGAGCAGAAGAAACCCTACTGAATTCAAGTGGGACCATGTTTTTGTGAAGCAGCAAATCTAGTTTCAGTACACTCAACACTCATTTAGAAATGCTGTAACTACATGATGCAAAACAGTGAAATCTTGTGAAGTTGCTCTTCTAACATTTTTTGTGAATAAATTTCGAATGAGCAATTTCTCCTAGCAAACTCTGTGATGGATCATGTACTGTCTCCTCCCCCACAAAGTGGAAGAACTGTCATAAATATCAGATTGTAAGTTCTGGCTCAATCAAAAGAAATTTGCTTAAACCTCAACAACAGGAAATTTCAAGTTTTAGGTGATCCAGCAGTGAACAGATCTAATCATAATGAAAATTGAACTACAGTTTCCACACTCTGTTGGAGTGAAGCCAGAATGTACAGTACTTACACATCCAGCTTAGCTGTAATCAACTGGTTTTGCCATATTGTAAGTAATTATTTTTATCTCATGTTGAGTTTCGAAGTTATTGTGAATAGTAAGCTGTGTGTATACCATAATACAGTATGTTTAGTAAGTTGAAATGGATGTTTCCTAGCAGCACAAGAAGCAAATGACATCTAGCATAGCATTATAATTTACCCCAAAATCACGACATGAGAATTTTGCCTGGGAGTATTTGTAAGAGAAATCCATGATACTGACAAATCACCTGTTTTCATCACAAGTGAAGATGCAAATTTTCAGTAAGATGTGGCTAAATGAAACACATAGGCAAGAAAGCATCTGTTATTGAACACAGAGGAATTAATATTAGACTGAAGTCAAGTTTTCACATAAAAATTCACTGTGCTTGTTCTTAAAGTTTCGGATTACATAAAAAGGAAAGGCATGTGTCACACTAAGTCAACAGGCTTTTTCTAAGGTGTGTACTGAAAGAGCATGTATTTCTTGCTCCAAGGTTAAACTAGCATCTTATGCAAACAACAGGGGCAGCTTTAAAAGTGAAATCCTTCTGTTTCATGCTCCAAGTCATCCATGCTGTTAAGCCTTATAAATAGTTGAAATTGACACCAAATTTAAAGCTAATAGTTTCCTCTTGCGAATGTTTAACTGTACCTTTGGGAAAAGTTGCTTCCCTTTGAGATTAAAAGGGAATTACTTCTGTGGACAACAGCTGCATATAATGTAAACTTCTCGGCCATGTATGCTAGCTGCAGGACCCGTGCTAATCTACAGAAAAGCAAACAAATTCAGTGAGTTTTCTCTACAGACCAAAATGATGTGAAAGACTAATTTTACAAGAATGACATTTCTCAGCTACCTGTAATAACATTTGTTGTCTCATGTTAAACATTTAGCTGAAAGTAAGCTGCTGTTCTCTGCCAAACTCTGGTTGTCCTCTGCACCGAGAGTGGAATCAGGGGTAAGAACTGTCTGGTCTGGAACCTTGGTCAGAGCTATGGATGTGAAGATCTTGGGGAAGAGCTGTTTTAATTTAATCCATGTTCCTCCTTAGCAAATGAGAGATGGCACTTTACTTGCCACTGATTTTTGTGATGTTTCTTTTCCCCATCTTTCTCTTTACTTTTCTGGCATGCTGGGGTCTCCCAGAGGATGGGATGGTGTCATGAGCACTCAGGCAGAGCATATCCACTTTAGTTCAAATAATTGGCATGTGTTTCTTAGGTTGCTGCCTATAAAAAGCACTTAACTATGGCAATAGTCCCAAGTGACAAAGTGGATGGGTTTGTTGGTTTAATTAAACCTATCTTGCACTGCTAATTCCTGCCCCCCCCCCCATCCCCCATTAAGCTTATATCAAAAATCAAGTAACAAGGCAGTCTAGAAATGGAAATGTGAGTTTTAAGGCAAGGGGAACTGTAATTTAGTCTGCGCTCCAGTAGGCCATGAAAGAGGTTTGTGCCAAGCAATTGCTAAATCAAACTTTGTGTGATTGTTATTTATTATGGCAATGATTAGGGATGAACCAAAATTACATGATGTCTGTACAAGTGTAAAGCAGTAGCTGAATTTCTGTACTGGATACACATTGTTTGATGCATGTGTATAGCTAATACTCACATACTTAAGTAGTGAATTGCTCTAGCTTGTGTCTACAGACTGTCAAATGACTCAGTGCTGGATGTGGTGAATATTTTGAGAAATTAGTGCTGAAATTCTGAACTTGCAGAAGAGAGCTACCATCTTGAAATATTTCTTCAAATGGAAGACATCCACTAATACTACAAGTGTTGTTTAATCAGAATGTTACATTGTGGCAGTTTCTTTTGATATTGTAGCGTAAGATTAGGATGGTGTTTCATTTTTTCAAAGATATTTCACAGCTCACAGAGAATGGAAAGCTCAGGAAGACAAAAGTACAAAAGCTTCGTTTTGTAATATGAATATCTATAAGAAAGCAGTAGGAAAATATCCAGTGGCAAACATATCTTTGTGATATATCTTTACTCCTCTTTGGTTATCTCTCTTCTGTTAGTTCTGCAAAACCTTCCAAGCATTTTAATTGTCTACTCTGTGTGTATTGATTTGTGCATTCATCGTCTAAAATTACATGTACATAACACAGAGGAGTTTTGTGTTATTTGAAGCTCGTGTAGCTAAATGTATAAAATAATATCTCGGGTCTAAGAGCTGCAACATAGACAGTTCACTTCATTAGCGAAGATTTATTATTCAACCTATGCCACTGTGTTCTTAGGGATTATGAGTCTCTGATCTCATTAGTATAATATGCATCTAGATAATAGCTCACAGCTACTTGTGTTAAAGAATTCATTCTTAACATTTGAGATCACCACTGCTTCTGAAATCAATACAACTTTGTAAAATATAGTAATAGCACACATATGGATGAGATGTTGCCAGACAACCAATAGGCAGAATATATAATTTTAGAATCTAAGAGTCAGACTGAAGTATCAGAAGATGCCCTTTTAAAAATCCTGTTAGTTATCTAATCCTGTTTGTTTGCAAAAGTGGTTAAAGACATATTGTTTTAAACACCCCAGAACTGCCTCAGGTTATCTGACATATTTAAATGTTACTTCTGCTGAGAAGGTAATAAGTGAGTCCTGCTGCATTCTCATGCCATCACAGTGAAGGTGTCTGGACATGAGGAAAATGAGAAATGGTTGTCTAGAGAGGGGAAGAGGGTCTTGAAGTGTGGCCTGCATGCTCCTGGAAAAGGACTCCTTAAACTACCCAGATCTAAAAAATTATTGAGTTAAACTGGTTTTACCGTTTTGTCGTGGTTTAACCTGAGCTAGCAATACAACCACGATAGCTGCTCACTCACCTCCTCCCCCTATCCCCTCCTCAATAGGGAAGAGAATCAAAAGGGAAGGGAGAAACTTGGATTGAGATAAACACAGTGTAATAAAATAATACTAATACACTACTAGTAAATATATATATAAAATAGAAATAAAAGGTATTCAAGCCAATTACCACAAACTCTGTCCACACCGAGTAGCCAGTCCCAGGAAGAGGCACCTGGTTTCCACAGTTGATCCTAAAGAGATAAAAAAGGAAAAAGGCAGAAAAGCCCAAAAGCCTCTGCAAAATGGCAAAGGGCTGAACAAAACATCCCGCACCAAAAACTTCCCTGGCTCTGACAAAAAAAGCGCTAAGGAAAAAAAACTATGCACGCAAGAGAAAGCACCGGAGAGAGAGTGAGAGATCCCCTCCCTCCTTAAATAATTAGCATGATGCTATACGGGATCAAATACTCTTATTGATCAGCCTGGATGTCAGTCAAGCTCTGCCCCATCTGTGTCCCACTTCCTTGATACGTCACACCTGTGGGCAGAATGCTCAGAATGACCTTGGCTCTCAGACCAGAGTACTTAAAAATATTAGCTCTGGGCTGGGGTGTTATCTCTTGTTCTCAAAATAAGTCCAAATAATGACTGTGCTAGCTATGAAAGAGAAAGGTTTCTAACTCCATGAAGAAAATCAATTCACTTTCAGTCAAACCAGCACAATTTGTTAATAAGTACCTGCAAACAACAAAACCCACATCCCTTCTTATGTGTGATCCTTCTTCTAAACCTGCAGACCACCATTATACTAAGAAGGTAAAGAAGAAAAATGATGAAGATAGGGTTTTGGCATCATCTACCAGGTACAGTCCCTTCATTATTACTGATTTCCTAAATGAGCTTGCGCAAATCCTTCTTGTGTGCCCCAGATTTCTCATCTGTTTAGGAATGATAATATTTACTCCCATTAAAAACGCTCCAATCTGGGGATCTGTTAACTGTTACGATTAGAAAACCAGCAATAAGTAGGGTCCATGTTCAATAGAGGGGAGTAATCAGCCTAATCGTGACTCTTTTTTGCAAAAATAGAGTGTGGATTTGTTGCCAGTCCAGCCTTACTTCCAGTAGCGCTACTGCCTGTGACCATGTCCCGTTCAATTAAACGAAGGTGCCTTCTCTGTGGCACTCGGGGCAATGACTCGCTGTGTTTTGACATTCTCTTGGTTAGACACCTCCTGCCTCAGGGGCTGTTTGGGCACCGATGGCTTTGGGGACTCGGCGGGTTTTCTCTCTTTGGCTGTTTCACACTGGGACCTTCCTACCCGTGCCCTGTGACCGGGGCTTCCACAGCAAACTGTTTGCTGAGGGACAGTTTGCAGTTCAGCCCTTCCCATGCGGCTATTGATATAGGTATGTGATGGGGAGAAGGTAACAGTGTAATAATTTTCATTTTGTTTACAGGCATTTTGTTTACAGCCATTATAGCGGTATTTCTTGATGCTCTATACAGATCATGTTTGGGGGGCTTGCTTTTGCTGGAAGCAGCCACTACTTAATGAATAGTTGAGAAACAGTCTGCTATAAACTCATACCAAGAGTTTTCTAATTGAGAAAACGTTAGTGTCTGGCTCAGCAGCTCTCCTGGATGGAGGCCTCAGGGCTCGGTCAGGGCTTGTCCCGCAGAGCTCCAGGCATCACAGAGCAGAACTCTTCTGTTCTATTCTGTTCTATCCTATACCCTCACAGCGAGTCAAATAACAAAGAGACTACTTGCCTGAAATGACAGAGGGGTTTTAGCTCCAGAAACACTTTCAAGGACACATGACACACTGGCTACAAGTGTTTGTTTTGTTTTATTTTAGTTTATTTATTTTTAATGTCCTAATTTGTTGATTTAATTTATTTTATGTTATTTGATGTGATGTTTTTTCATGCCATTTTATTTCCCTTTCTGATTCTCTTTCTGAGCCAATGCTCAGAAGCATTAACACAAGGCCATGTGTAGCCAGGAGCAGGCTGATGCATTCTTCAGTTTAGCTTGAAAAAACATCCCTTGCAGGCTGGCAAAGGCGAGTCCCAGAGCTGCAGAGAGCAGCAGCAGGAGTAGAGGCCAAGCTGTCCCTGGTTCCTGAAGAGGGAGAACCTTGAGAATGAGGCACGGGACTGACCATGCCCAAAAGAAGAAGAAGAGGAAGAAGAAGCAGAAGCAGCAGCAGAAGAAGAGGTGTGTGGTACCGTGGGATCTTTTGCAAAGCATGACACGTAGCGCTGACGAGCAGACGTTTTGCCTTCCAGTTGCTCTGAGTTGTTTTGGGTTGTTTTTGTGAGGCTGTTTGTTGGAGGTTGGTTGTTTGACACTATGAGGTTGTTGGTGGGTTGTGTGTTTGTAGGTCACTGAAGGCTGGTTGGCTTAGGTTGTTGAAGGTTTGTTGAGTTTGGTTTAGGTTGGTGGTCTTAGGTTGCTTGTTTTAGGTGTGATGGTTTAGCCTGGTTTTGGTTGGTTAGTTTAGGCTGGTTGTTTTAGGTGGTTTGATGTGATTTTGTTAACTCTGATCTATGTTGTTTAGTTGGAGAGGTTTGTTTTTTCTTGTTTTTGCTGGGTTGTTTGGTTGATGTTGTTCGATGGAGGTCCTCTAGCGTTGGTTGTGTCAGTTTGGTTCAGGTTTTTTTGTTTCGATGGCTTGGTTGGGGTTGTTGAGGGGGTTTGAGGCTGCTTGTTTGAGGCAGGTACTTTGAGGGTGGTTGTTAGAGGCTGTTTCTTGAAGGCTGGTTGATGCAGGTTGCTTGCTGTAGGTGATTTTTGGTTGAAGTTGTTTTAGGTGGTTTGTCTGAGGTGGGGCATCTGAAGTTGTTTTCCTGTAGGTTGTTCGGAGTTGTTTGTTTTAGCTTGGTTGAGGTCCTTTGGTTGAGGTTGATGCAGGGTTTTTTTGGGTTGCTTGGTTTAGCTTGGTATAGGCTTTTTGGCTGAGGTTGGTTTAGGTTGTGTGCTTTAGGTTGGTTTCCGCAGCTTGAGTTTCTTTTAGGTAGGCTATGTTTTAGGTAATTTTCTTAGGTAGGTTTATTTTCGCATGTTTAGGCTTGTTGAGGTTGTGTTTTTAGACTGTTTTAGGTTTTCTGAATTGGTTTGGTTTGAGTTGTTTCTGGTAGGTTGGTTGAGGTGGTTTATTTTTTTGTGTTAAGTGGGTGGCTAGAGGTTGCTTAGGTTGGTTTAGGGTGTTTGTTTTGGATTGGTTGAGGTTGTTTGTTTTAGGCTAGATTGGGTTTTGTTTAGGATGGTTTGGGTTGTTTGTTTTAGGTAAGGTTCTCTTTAGGTTGTTCATGGTTGTTTTTTTTAAGCTTATTCAGGTAGATTGGTTTAGGTTCTTTAAGGTTGGTTTAGGTTGGTTTAGGTTTAAGGTTGGTTTAGGTGAGTTGTTTTATGTTGGTTTAGGTGAGTTGTTTTATGCTGGTTTAGGTGAGTTATTTTATGTTGGTTTAGGTAGGCTATTCTAGCTAGGTTTAGCGCCATCATCGTGGAGCATGAGCAGTAGGCTCCCAGCCCAAGTGGCCCAAAGAAGCCGTGGCAAGGGGCCGTGCTCAACGCTGCAGAGGAAGGCAAAAAACCCCCGCAGACACTTGGTGTCCCACATGGGGGGGAAAAAAAAGCCTTCCTCCCCCCAGCTGCAGGGCACGAGAGGCCATCTTCCTGGTGCTTGAGCAGCAGGCGGGAACCGAGCCAAAAGGGCCCAGAGGAGCTCTGAAAAGTGGTCACGCTCAATGCTGCAGAGGAAGGCAAAAAACCCCCGGGGACCAGTGCCAATCTGCCCCGGGGGGAAAAATTCCTTCCTGACCCCAGTGCTGGCGATCGGCTATCCCTGAGCATGTGAGCCAGACCTGGCTCCTTGTCCCACAGGCTGCTCGCGCCTCCCAGGACCTGCCCAAGCCCTATCCTCCCTTGAGCTGGAGCCATCTCGGGGACTTGCCAGAGTGCCCAAATGCCTCTGAGCTGATGGACCTTGGGGGCAAGAATCCTCCCTGTGCCTGTCAGGACACCGGTGGGTGTTCCAAAGCACTGCAACCCCTTGCTACCCCTCTACCTGCTGTTTCTTACGGCTCCTGAGCCTGTCTGCGCATGCGATGAAGATGGTGAGCTCTGCAGCGCTCTTCAAGAAGACATCATTCCCTTGGACTTGCCGCTGCTATCCAGCTGAAAAGGCTTTCCATCCATCCATCAGATGAGCTTGGAAGGTGGCCCTGGCAGGCGCTGTGCCATTCCTTCCCAATGCAGCGAGTGACATGTGCTGCTACGCTGTCATTGATGGTGAGGCTGTCTGCTTGGCAAGAAGGCCTGAATGGTTTTGTGCTGTATCCCATATCTTTCCTTGGACTCGCTAGCTCTTTTCCTGCTTTGGCTTTCATCCTTGCTATCTTCCTTGAAAGTCATGGCAGCCCTCTCAGGCTTTGTCTTGCTCCTTGTAGCCGTTGTCTTCTTCTGTAGGCCCTCCATGTTCCTAAGCAACTACTTAGTCTTGGCTTGCTTTCATCCCAGATGGACTTTATCTTTGCTGAACGCCAGGAATGAGGAATGTCCCTAGTGGTCCAGGTGAGCGGTGCCCAGGGCTTTGCACAAGGCTTGCCTTTCCTATGGCAATGCCTTGCCTGACACAGCAGAATGCATTTGCCTGTATCACATTGGTGACTCACAGTCACGCTGGGATGTACTCGTGCCTCCAGGAGTATTTTGCTACTCCGATGTGTCCAACCAGCGCCAGAAACTCGTGGTGCTCCAGCTGACGTCGTGTTCCCTACTTCTAGCCTGCAGATCTTCACACAGGGTTTCTTGATGTAGGGGCTATCTCTCGTGTCAGAGCCTCAGCTGGGAGGGAGTATCGGGGCTGGAGAACTACACTGTGAGCTAGAGCTTCTTCTGGTTCATGGATGCTGAGGACCTGGGATTTGTCTAGACTGGAGAAATGTAGGCGGAGAGGTGACCTCATTGCTCTCTACAGCTTCCAAGGAGGGAAACTGGAGAGGGAGCTGCTGATCTCTTCTCCCTGGTACCCAGTACCAGGACCTATGGGAACAGCTCCAAGCCGCATCCATCAGCGGAGCCTTGGAGTTGACAAGAGGAAACTTTTCTTTCCCACGTGGGTGGTCAAAGCCTGGAACAGGGTTCGCGGAGAGGTGGTCAATGCCCCATGCCCGGTCAGTGTTGAAGAGGCATTTGGACAACGCCCTTAATGCCATGTTTTAACTTCTGGTCCACCCTGAAGTGGTCAGGCATTTGGACTAGATGATCATTGTAGGTCCCTTCCAGCTCAAGTCTTCTCTGCTCTCCTTCTGTTCCTACCTCCTCCTTTCCCTTGCAGCAGTACCTGCTGGGGAAATGTCTCATGTTGTTGCTTCCCATCCCTGCACTAACAGAAGGCATTGAATACCTTTAAGCCTGTCCCAGCTTTGCCTCTGTCACCTTGTGGGAAGGCGGCACCTACCTTCTGATGGGGGTGAGAGCCCTGGGCCCCCTTGCAACATCTGGGCATCCCATTCTTGCAGCTACTGCCCCTGGCTCCGCAGGGGATGAGGATGGTGAGCTCTGCGGTGCTCCTCCGGAAGGAATTCCCTTGGTCTTGCCACTGTTCCTCAGTTGAAAAGGATTGCCATGCATCAGATGAGTTTGGAAGGTGGCCCTGCCAGCAGATTGTCTTGCAGTGGAGAACCTCCAGCAGCCTCATGCAAGGTCTTCCTCCCTCAGCCCCTGCCCCGTGATTCCAGCAGCTCCTCAAGTGCTTCCCCTGGGATGTGTTGGGGCTGCCCCCGGGCCAGCTCTGGCACTGGACACGGGAGGCTGCTCCTTTTGATGCTGCCCGGGGCATTGTGACCGCTGCGTTGCCGGGTGCTGGCATTGTGACATGGGGGTGACAGAGCCACACGTGTGCAGCCCCGCCCGCCCCCCCCTCCGCCCAGCAGCCTTTGGAGGAAGCCTTTGGGGTGCTGGCCCCAAATCAGTCCCTGTACCTACAAGACAGGGGAGTCATCAACCTAATGGTGTCCCTTTTTTGCAAAAATACAGTATGGATTTGTTGCCAGTCCAGCCTTACTTCCAGTAGCGCTACTGCCTGTGACCATGTCCCGTTCAGTTACACGAAGGTGCCTTCTCTGTGGCACTCAGGGCAATGACTCGCTGTGTTTTGACTTTCTCTTGCTTAGACAGCTCCCGCCTCAGGGGCTGTTTGGGCACCGATGGCTTTGGGCACTCGGCGGGTTTTCTCTCTTTGGCTCTTTCACACTGGGACCTTCCTACCCGTGCCCTGTGACCGGGGCTTCCACAGCAAACTGTTTGCTGAGGGACAGTTTGCAGTTCAGCCCTTCCCGTGCGGCTATTGATATAGGTATGTGATGGGGAGAAGGTAACAGTGTAATAATTTTCATTTTGTTTACAGGCATTTTGTTTACAGCCATTATAGCGGTTTTTCTTGATGCTCTATACAGATCGTGTTTGGGGGGGCTTGCTTTTGCTGGAAGCAGCCACTACTTAATGAATAGTTGACAAACAGTCTGCTATAAACTCGTCCCAAGAGTTTTCTAATTGAGAAAATGTTAGCGTCTTGCTGATTTTCCTGCAAATTGCAGGCGGCATCTTGAATGAAAAGGCGAAGCTTGGTTGCGTTGGGTTTAGCGTGACTTGTGCAGGAGCGAGGCTGATGAGAACAGGCCCGTGTGTGCGTGTGACGCCACCCGTCTCTTTGCCGGCAGGTTGGTCAGTCCCCCTCATGGCCAACTTTTCCCTCTGTGCCTTGTCAATTTTTAGTGCAGGAGAGGAGGAAAGAGCCAAGAGGTCCCAAAGCTGGGGCTGTTTTCTGGGGCGAGGTGGCTGCGTGTAGGAGAGAGCCCTGGCCGAGCTGCCAGCTGGGCTGGACCATCGGAGAAGCCAGAGTCCCCGGCAGCTCAAGCGCGTCTCCCAGCGCTCAGGGAGCCGGCTGCTGTGGGCACGTCTGCTGCCTCCTGGAACATCTCCTTTTTCTGAGTGCAAAGAGGAGAAAGCCAACATTTCTCCAGGGAACCTGCACTTGGTATGGTGAGGAAGCACAGCAGGGTCATCGATGTAACCAGAAGTATGGTTTACAATCACTAAATGACCACCTTTTTCCTTCTGTGGCTTGGAAATATTTGGAAGTCGCCTTCTGTTGGGGTCCTGGGGGTGCTCCTAGGCCTCAGTGGCTGGGACCGGCTGTCCCGTCCCAACAGACGGGCTGAGGGACGAGTTAACTCTGAAGGCGACACGCGCCCTGACTCAACAGGCGAGACCAGGTGTGAGTTGACTCTGGGTTAATTCTGCGCGGTTATGCCAAGTGAATGACAGACAATCACTCCAGGAGTCCAATTCAATCATGAGTTTTAGTAAAAGTATGTGTTGGAAGACCAGTTAGAGCGAATAGTGGCTTGGCAAAAGTCTGACAGCAAAAAGTCCTTGTACAAGCAATGTATTGGCAACCATGAGTAGCTAGAACAGAAAATTTAACAAGAATCCAAGAGCAGAGCTTAAGATGATGTTACTCTTGTATGTTCAGAGGGAAAAGAGAGAAAGAGAGTGGTAGAGAGGGAAGGAAAACTAAGGTATAAGAGAGAGAGAAAGAGAGTAGGATATCAGCACTCACGGAAGGAGAGACAAAGAAATAGGGATATAGAAAAAAGGAGAGAAGGAAAGAGCAGAGAGAAAAGAAGAAAGAAAAGGGTGAGGGATCCAGCCAGTCTTACGGCTCCGCAGTGTGGCTGACAAGAGTTGGATGATGATGTGTGGCCTCCGGTGTCCCACGGTGAGGATGCTGGGGTTTGTAGTTCAGGAGCGCAGCGTCCTCTGGTGTCGGGTGCAGTTCCCGCGGCGAGGCTGGTGGGCGGAGGGTCCTCAGGGTGGCGGGTTCCCTACCAGTGCTGTTTTAGGTGAGGTTTTTTATAGCTCTCCGAGTAGAGGAAAGTCTGGGGGGAAGGGGTGATTGCGACAAGTCTCGACAAGTCCCGGGCGGTGTTGAAGGGTCTCAGCTTTTCCCCTTTGTGTGCCAAGCTGGGCATATCAGAAGATGGAGCTATGTGCCCTCCGGCACATCCCTCACCTCCGGTATGGGCCAGCCGGCCTGGGCTGTGGCTCCTTAGCTTGTCGTTGACATGTACATCTCAGTTCGTCCTATACTGAATGCGTCATCTCCTGCGGCTGGATGAACTCCTTTCACCACAATGTTTTGGCCATGATCCTTATCAATACACGAGACTGGCGTCCCCTGGGACCCCCACCCACCGCCACGGTCTGGTGCCAAGGGCCCAGGGGCCGTGTGTCAGCTCAGCCTGGGGCCTTGGGTCCCTCCCTGAGCCCTGTTGTAGGTGTGTGCGCCCGTCTCGTGTCTGCCCCTGTCCCTGGCTGGGCCTGGGCCCTGCCCTGCAGAGAGCGGCTCTCCTGGATGGAGGCCTCAGGGCTCGGTCAGGGCTTGTCCTGCAGAGCTCCAGGCATCACAGAGCAGAACTCTTCTGTTCTATTCTGTTCTATCCTATACCCTCACAGCGAGTCAAATAACAAAGAGACTACTTGCCTGAAATGACAGGGGGGTTTTAGCTCCAGAAACACTTTCAAGGACACATAACACACTGGCTACAAGTGTTTGTTTTGTTTTATTTTTGTTTATTTATTTTTAATGTCCTAATTTGTTGATTTAATTTATTTTATGTTATTCGATGTGATGTTTTTTCATGTCATTTTATTTCCCTTTCTGATTCTCTTTCTGAGCCAATGCTCAGAAGCATTAACACAAGGCCATGTGTAGCCAGGAGCAGGCTGATGCATTCTTCAGTTTAGCTTGAAAAAACCTCCCTTGCAGGCTGGCAAAGGCGAGTCCCAGAGCTGCAGAGAGCAGCAGCAGGAGTAGAGGCCAAGCTGTCCCTGGTTCCTGAAGAGGGAGAACCTTGAGAATGAGGCACGGGACTGACCATGCCCAAAAGAAGAAGAAGAAGAAGAAGAAGCAGAAGCAGCAGCAGAAGAAGAGGTGTGTGGTACCGTGGGATCTTTTGCAAAGCGTGACACGTAGCGCTGACGAGCAGACGTTTTGCCTTCCAGTTGCTCTGAGTTGTTTTGGGTTGTTTTTTTGAGGCTGTTTGTTGGAGGTTGGTTGTTTGACACTATGAGGTTGTTGGTGGGTTGTGCGTTTGTAGGTCACTGAAGGCTGGTTGGCTTAGGTTGTTGAAGGTTTGTTGAGTTTGGTTTAGGTTGGTGGTCTTAGGTTGCTTGTTTTAGGTGTGATGGTTTAGCCTGGTTTTGGTTGGTTAGTTTAGGCTGGTTGTTTTAGGTTGTTTGATGTGATTTTGTTAACGCTGATCTATGTTGTTTAGTTGGAGAGGTTTGTTTTTTCATGTTTTTACTGGGTTGTTTGGTTGATGTTGTTTGATGGAGGTCCTCTGGCGTTGGTTGTGTCAGTTTGGTTCAGGTTTTTTAGTTTCGATGGCTTGGTTGGGGTTGTTGAGGGGGTTTGAGGCTGCTTGTTTGAGGCAGGTACTTTGAGGGTGGTTGTTAGAGGCTGTTTCTTGAAGGCTGGTTGATGCAGGTTGCTTGCTGTAGGTGATCTTTGGTTGAAGTTGTTTTAGGTTGTTTGTCTGAGGTGGGGCATCTGAAGTTGTTTTCCTGTAGGTTGTTCGGAGTTGTTTGTTTTAGCTTGGTTGAGGTCCTTTGGTTGAGGTTGATGCAGGGTTTTTTTGGGTTGCTTGGTTTAGCTTGGTATAGGCTTTTTGGCTGAGGTTGGTTTAGGTTGTGTGTTTATAGGTTGGTTTCCGCAGCTTGAGTTTCTTTTAGGTAGGCTATGTTTTAGGTAATTTTCTTAGGTAGGTTTATTTTCGCATGTTTAGGCTTGTTGAGGTTATTTTTTTAGACTGTTTTAGGTTTTCTGAATTGGTTTGGTTTGAGTTGTTTCTGGTAGGTTGGTTGAGGTGGTTTATTTTTTTGTGTTAAGTGGGTGGCTAGAGGTTGCTTAGGTTGGTTTAGGGTGTTTGTTTTGGATTGGTTGAGGTTGTTTGTTTTAGGCTAGATTGGGTTTTGTTTAGGATGGTTTGGGTTGTTTGTTTTAGGTAAGGTTCTTTTTAGGTTGTTCATGGTTGTGTTTTTTAAGCTTATTCAGGTAGATTGGTTTAGGTTCTTTAAGGTTGGTTTAGGTTGGTTTAGGTTTAAGGTTGGTTTAGGTGAGTTGTTTTATGTTGGTTTAGGTGAGTTGTTTTATGCTGGTTTAGGTGAGTTGTTTTATGTTGGTTTAGGTAGGCTATTCTAGCTAGGTTTAGGGCCATCATCGTGGAGCATGAGCAGTAGGCTCCCAGCCCAAGTGGCCCAAAGAAGCCGTGGCAAGGGGCCGTGCTCAACGCTGCAGAGGAAGGCAAAAAACCCCCGCAGACACTTGGTGTCCCACATGGGGGGAAAAAAAAAGCCTTCCTCCCCCCAGCTGCAGGGCACGAGAGGCCATCTTCCTGGTGCTTGAGCAGCAGGCAGGAACTGAGCCAAAAGGGCCCAGAGGAGCTCTGAAAAGTGGTCACGCTCAATGCTGCAGAGGAAGGCAAAAAACCCCCGGGGACCAGTGCCAATCTGCCCCGGGGGGAAAAATTCCTTCCTGACCCCAGTGCTGGCGATCGGCTATCCCTGAGCATGTGAGCCAGACCTGGCTCCTTGTCCCACAGGCTGCTCGCGCCTCCCAGGACCTGCCCAAGCCCTATCCTCCCTTGAGCTGGAGCCATCTCGGGGACTTGCCAGAGTGCCCAAATGCCTCTGAGCTGATGGACCTTGGGGGCAAGAATCCTCCCTGTGCCTGTCAGGACACCGGTGGGTGTTCCAAAGCACTGCAACCCCTTGCTACCCCTCTACCTGCTGTTTCTTACGGCTCCTGAGCCTGTCTGCGCATGCGATGAAGATGGTGAGCTCTGCAGCGCTCTTCAAGAAGACATCATTCCCTTGGACTTGCCGCTGCTATCCAGCTGAAAAGGCTTTCCATCCATCCATCAGATGAGCTTGGAAGGTGGCCCTGGCAGGCGCTGTGCCATTCCTTCCCAATGCAGCGAGTGACATGTGCTGCTACGCTGTCATTTATGGTGAGGCTGTCTGCTTGGCAAGAAGGCCTGAATGGTTTTGTGCTGTATCCCATATCTTTCCTTGGACTCGCTAGCTCTTTTCCTGCTTTGGCTTTCATCCTTGCTATCTTCCTTGAAAGTCATGGCAGCCCTCTCAGGCTTTGTCTTGCTCCTTCTAGCCGTTGTCTTCTTCTGTAGGCCCTCCATGTTCCTAAGCAACTACTTAGTCTTGGCTTGCTTTCATCCCAGATGGACTTTATCTTTGCTGAACGCCAGGAATGAGGAATGTCCCTAGTGGTCCAGGTGAGCGGTGCCCAGGGCTTTGCACAAGGCTTGCCTTTCCTATGGCAATGCGTTGCCTGACACAGCAGAATGCATTTGCCTGTATCACATTGGTGACTCACAGTCACGCTGGGATGTACTCGTGCCTCCAGGAGTATTTTGCTACTCCGATGTGTCCAACCAGCGCCAGAAACTCGTGGTGCTCCAGCTGACGTCGTGTTCCCTACTTCTAGCCTGCAGATCTTCACACAGGGTTTCTTGATGTAGGGGCTATCTCTCGTGTCAGAGCCTCAGCTGGGAGGGAGTATCGGGGCTGGAGAACTACACTGTGAGCTAGAGCTTCTTCTGGTTCATGGATGCTGAGGACCTGGGATTTGTCTAGACTGGAGAAATGGAGGCGGAGAGGTGACCTCATTGCTCTCTACAGCTTCCAAGGAGGGAAACTGGAGAGGGAGCTGCTGATCTCTTCTCCCTGGTACCCAGTACCAGGACCTATGGGAACAGCTCCAAGCCGCATCCATCAGCGGAGCCTTGGAGTTGACAAGAGGAAACTTTTCTTTCCCACGTGGGTGGTCAAAGCCTGGAACAGGGTTCGCGGAGAGGTGGTCAATGCCCCATGCCCGGTCAGTGTTGAAGAGGCATTTGGACAACGCCCTTAATGCCATGTTTTAACTTCTGGTCCACCCTGAAGTGGTCAGGCATTTGGACTAGATGATCATTGTAGGTCCCTTCCAGCTCAAGTCTTCTCTGCTCTCCTTCTGTTCCTACCTCCTCCTTTCCCTTGCAGCAGTACCTGCTGGGGAAATGTCTCATGTTGTTGCTTCCCATCCCTGCACTAACAGAAGGCATTGAATACCTTTAAGCCTGTCCCAGCTTTGGCTCTGTCACCTTGTGGGAAGGAGGCACCTACCTTCTGATGGGGGTGAGAGCCCTGGGCCCCCTTGCAACATCTGGGCATCCCATTCTTGCAGCTACTGCCCCTGGCTCCGCAGGGGATGAGGATGGTGAGCTCTGCGGTGCTCCTCCGGAAGGAATTCCCTTGGTCTTGCCACTGTTCCTCAGTTGAAAAGGATTGCCATGCATCAGATGAGTTTGGAAGGTGGCCCTGCCAGCAGATTGTCTTGCAGTGGAGAACCTCCAGCAGCCTCATGCAAGGTCTTCCTCCCTCAGCCCCTGCCCCGTGATTCCAGCAGCTCCTCAAGTGCTTCCCCTGGGATGTGTTGGGGCTGCCCCCGGGCCAGCTCTGGCACTGGACACGGGAGGCTGCTCCTTTTGATGCTGCCCGGGGCATTGTGACCGCTGCGTTGCCGGGTGCTGGCATTGTGACATGGGGGTGACAGAGCCACACGTGTGCAGCCCCGCCCGCCCCCCCTTCGCCCAGCAGCCTTTGGAGGAAGCCTTTGGGGTGCTGGCCCCAAATCAGTCCCTGTACCTACAAGACACGGGGAGTCATCAACCTAATGGTGTCCCTTTTTTGCAAAAATACAGTATGGATTTGTTGCCAGTCCAGCCTTACTTCCAGTAGCGCTACTGCCTGTGACCATGTCCCGTTCAATTAAACGAAGGTTCCGTCTCTGTGGCACTCAGGGCAATGACTCGCTGTGTTTTGACTTTCTCTTGCTTAGACAGCTCCCGCCTCAGGGGCTGTTTGGGCACCGATGGCTTTGGGCACTCGGCGGGTTTTCTCTCTTTGGCTGTTTCACACTGGGACCTTCCTACCCGTGCCCTGTGACCGGGGCTTCCACAGCAAACTGTTTGCTGAGGGACAGTTTGCAGTTCAGCCCTTCCCGTGCGGCTATTGATATAGGTATGTGATGGGGAGAAGGTAACAGTGTAATAATTTTCATTTTGTTTACAGGCATTTTGTTTACAGCCATTATAGCGGTTTTTCTTGATGCTCTATACAGATCGTGTTTGGGGGGGCTTGCTTTTGCTGGAAGCAGCCACTACTTAATGAATAGTTGACAAACAGTCTGCTATAAACTCATCCCAAGAGTTTTCTAATTGAGAAACTGTTAGCGTCTTGCTGTTTTTCCTGCAAATTGCACGTGGCATCTTGAATGAAAAGGCGAAGCTTGGTTGCGTTGGGTTTAGCGTGACTTGTGCAGGAGCGAGGCTGATGAGAACAGGCCCGTGTGTGCGTGTGACGCCACCCGTCTCTTTGCCGGCAGGTTGGTCAGTCCCCCTCATGGCCAACTTTTCCCTCTGTGCCTTGTCCATTTTTAGTGCAGGAGAGGAGGAAAGAGCCAAGAGGTCCCAAAGCTGGGGCTGTTTTCTGGGGCGAGGTGGCTGCGTGTAGGAGAGAGCCCTGGCCGAGCTGCCAGCTGGGCTGGACCATCGGAGAAGCCAGAGTCCCCGGCAGCTCAAGCGCGTCTCCCAGCACTCAGGGAGCCGGCTGCTGTGGGCACGTCTGCTGCCTCCTGGAACATCTCCTTTTTGTGAGTGCAAAGAGGAGAAAGCCAACATTCCTCCAGGGAACCTGCACTTGGTATGGTGAGGAAGCACAGCAGGGTCATCGATGTAACCAGAAGTATGGTTTACAATCACTAAATGAGCACCTTTTTCCTTCTGTGGCTTGGAAATATTTGGAAGTCGACTTCTGTTGGGGTCCTGGGGGTGCTCCTAGGCCTCAGTGGCTGGGACCGGCTGTCCCGTCCCAACAGACGGGCTGAGGGACGAGATAACTCTGAAGGCGACACGCGCCCTGACTCAACAGGTGAGACCAGGTGTGAGTTGACTCTGGGTTAATTCTGCGCGGTTATGCCAAGTGAATGACAGACAGTCACTCCAGGAGTCCAATTCAATCATGAGTTTTAGTAAAAGTATGTGTTGGAAGACCAGTTAGAACGAATAGTGCCTTGGCAAAAGTCTGACAGGAAAAAGTTCTTGTACAAGCAAAGTATTGGCAACCATGAGTAGGTAGAACACAAAATTTAACAAGAATCCAAGAGCAGAGCTTAAGATGATGTTACTCTTGTATGTTCAGAGGGAAAAGAGAGAAAGAGAGTGGTAGAGAGGGAAGGAAAACTAAGGTATAAGAGAGAGAGAAAGAGAGTAGGATATCAGCACTCACGGAAGGAGAGACAAAGAAATAGGGATATAGAAAAAAGGAGAGAAGGAAAGAGCAGAGAGAAAAGAAGAAAGAAAGGGGTGAGGGATCCAGCCAGTCTTACGGCTCCGCAGTGTGGCTGACGAGAGTTGGATGATGATGTGTGGCCTCCGGTGTCCCACGGTGAGGATGCTGGGGTTTGTAGTTCAGGAGCGCAGCGTCCTCCGGTGTCGGGTGCAGTTCCCGCGGCGAGGCTGGTGGGCGGAGGGTCCTCAGGGTGGCGGGTTCCCTACCAGTGCTGTTTTAGGTGAGGTTTTTTATAGCTCTCCGAGTAGAGGAAAGTCTGGGGGGAAGGGGTGATTGCGAAAGATCGACAAGTCTCGACAAGTCCCGGGCCGTGTTGAAGGGTCTCAGCTTTTCCCCTTTGTGTGCCAAGCTGGGCACATCAGAAGACGGAGCTATGTGCCCTCCGGCACATCCCCCACCTCCGGTATGGGCCAGCCGGCCTGGGCTGTGGCTCCTTAGCTTGTCGTTGACATGTACATCTCAGTTCGCCCTATACTGAATGCGTCATCTCCTGCGGCTGGATGAACTCCTTTCACCACAATGTTTTGGCCATGATCCTTATCAATACACGAGACTGGCGTCCCCTGGGACCCCCACCCACGGCCACGGTCTGGTGCCAAGGGCCCAGGGGCCGTGTGTCAGCTCAGCCTGGGGCCTTGGGTCCCTCCCTGAGCCATGTTGTAGGTGTGTGCGCCCGTCTCCCTGTGTCTGCCCCTGTCCCTGGCTGGGCCTGGGCCCTGCCCTGCAGAGAGCGGCTCTCCTGGATGGAGGCCTCAGGGCTCGGTCAGGGCTTGTCCTGCAGAGCTCCAGGCATCACAGAGCAGAACTCTTCTGTTCTATTCTGTTCTATCCTATACCCTCACAGCGAGTCAAATAACAAAGAGACTACTTGCCTGAAATGACAGAGGGGTTTTAGCTCCAGAAACACTTTCAAGGACACATGACACACTGGCTACAAGTGTTTGTTTTGTTTTCTTTTAGTTTATTTATTTTTAATGTCCTAATTTGTTGATTTAATTTATTTTATGTTATTTGATGTGATGTTTTTTCATGTCATTTTATTTCCCTTTCTGATTCTCTTTCTGAGCCAATGCTCAGAAGCATTAACACAAGGCCATGTGTAGCCAGGAGCAGGCTGATGCGTTCTTCAGTTTAGCTTGAAAAAACATCCCTTGCAGGCTGGCAAAGGCGAGTCCCAGAGCTGCAGAGAGCAGCAGCAGGAGTAGAGGCCAAGCTGTCCCTGGTTCCTGAAGAGGGAGAACCTTGAGAATGAGGCACGGGACTGACCATGCCCAAAAGAAGAAGAAGAAGAAGAAGAAGCAGAAGCAGCAGCAGAAGAAGAGGTGTGTGGTACCGTGGGATCTTTTGCAAAGCGTGACACGTAGCGCTGACGAGCAGACGTTTTGCCTTCCAGTTGCTCTGAGTTGTTTTGGGTTGTTTTTTTGAGGCTGTTTGTTGGAGGTTGGTTGTTTGACACTATGAGGTTGTTGGTGGGTTGTGCGTTTGTAGGTCACTGAAGGCTGGTTGGCTTAGGTTGTTGAAGGTTTGTTGAGTTTGGTTTAGGTTGGTGGTCTTAGGTTGCTTGTTTTAGGTGTGATGGTTTAGCCTGGTTTTGGTTGGTTAGTTTAGGCTGGTTGTTTTAGGTTGTTTGATGTGATTTTGTTAACGCTGATCTATGTTGTTTAGTTGGAGAGGTTTGTTTTTTCTTGTTTTTGCTGGGTTGTTTGGTTGATGTTGTTCGATGGAGGTCCTCTAGCGTTGGTTGTGTCAGTTTGGTTCAGGTTTTTTTGTTTCGATGGCTTGGTTGGGGTTGTTGAGGGGGTTTGAGGCTGCTTGTTTGAGGCAGGTACTTTGAGGGTGGTTGTTAGAGGCTGTTTCTTGAAGGCTGGTTGATGCAGGTTGCTTGCTGTAGGTGATTTTTGGTTGAAGTTGTTTTAGGTGGTTTGTCTGAGGTGGGGCATCTGAAGTTGTTTTCCTGTAGGTTGTTCGGAGTTGTTTGTTTTAGCTTGGTTGAGGTCCTTTGGTTGAGGTTGATGCAGGGTTTTTTTGGGTTGCTTGGTTTAGCTTGGTATAGGCTTTTTGGCTGAGGTTGGTTTAGGTTGTGTGCTTTAGGTTGGTTTCCGCAGCTTGAGTTTCTTTTAGGTAGGCTATGTTTTAGGTAATTTTCTTAGGTAGGTTTATTTTCGCATGTTTAGGCTTGTTGAGGTTGTGTTTTTAGAGTGTTTTAGGTTTTCTGAATTGGTTTGGTTTGAGTTGTTTCTGGTAGGTTGGTTGAGGTGGTTTACTTTTTTGTGTTAAGTGGGTGGCTAGAGGTTGCTTAGGTTGGTTTAGGGTGTTTGTTTTGGATTGGTTGAGGTTGTTTGTTTTAGGCTAGATGGGGTTTTGTTTAGGATGGTTTGGGTTGTTTGTTTTAGGTAAGGTTCTTTTTAGGTTGTTCATGGTCGTTTTTTTTAAGCTTATTCAGGTAGATTGGTTTAGGTTCTTTAAGGTTGGTTTAGGTTGGTTTAGGTTTAAGGTTGGTTTAGGTGAGTTGTTTTATGTTGGTTTAGGTGAGTTGTTTTATGCTGGTTTAGGTGAGTTGTTTTATGTTGGTTTAGGTAGGCTATTCTAGCTAGGTTTAGGGCCATCATCGTGGAGCATGAGCAGTAGGCTCCCAGCCCAAGTGGCCCAAAGAAGCCGTGGCAAGGGGCCGTGCTCAACGCTGCAGAGGAAGGCAAAAAACCCCCGCAGACACTTGGTGTCCCACATGGGGGGAAAAAAAAAGCCTTCCTCCCCCCAGCTGCAGGGCACGAGAGGCCATCTTCCTGGTGCTTGAGCAGCAGGCAGGAACTGAGCCAAAAGGGCCCAGAGGAGCTCTGAAAAGTGGTCACGCTCAATGCTGCAGAGGAAGGCAAAAAACCCCCGGGGACCAGTGCCAATCTGCCCCGGGGGGAAAAATTCCTTCCTGACCCCAGTGCTGGCGATCGGCTATCCCTGAGCATGTGAGCCAGACCTGGCTCCTTGTCCCACAGGCTGCTCGCGCCTCCCAGGACCTGCCCAAGCCCTATCCTCCCTTGAGCTGGAGCCATCTCGGGGACTTGCCAGAGTGCCCAAATGCCTCTGAGCTGATGGACCTTGGGGGCAAGAATCCTCCCTGTGCCTGTCAGGACACCGGTGGGTGTTCCAAAGCACTGCAACCCCTTGCTACCCCTCTACCTGCTGTTTCTTACGGCTCCTGAGCCTGTCTGCGCATGCGATGAAGATGGTGAGCTCTGCAGCGCTCTTCAAGAAGACATCATTCCCTTGGACTTGCCGCTGCTATCCAGCTGAAAAGGCTTTCCATCCATCCATCAGATGAGCTTGGAAGGTGGCCCTGGCAGGCGCTGTGCCATTCCTTCCCAATGCAGCGAGTGACATGTGCTGCTACGCTGTCATTTATGGTGAGGCTGTCTGCTTGGCAAGAAGGCCTGAATGGTTTTGTGCTGTATCCCATATCTTTCCTTGGACTCGCTAGCTCTTTTCCTGCTTTGGCTTTCATCCTTGCTATCTTCCTTGAAAGTCATGGCAGCCCTCTCAGGCTTTGTCTTGCTCCTTCTAGCCGTTGTCTTCTTCTGTAGGCCCTCCATGTTCCTAAGCAACTACTTAGTCTTGGCTTGCTTTCATCCCAGATGGACTTTATCTTTGCTGAACGCCAGGAATGAGGAATGTCCCTAGTGGTCCAGGTGAGCGGTGCCCAGGGCTTTGCACAAGGCTTGCCTTTCCTATGGCAATGCGTTGCCTGACACAGCAGAATGCATTTGCCTGTATCACATTGGTGACTCACAGTCACGCTGGGATGTACTCGTGCCTCCAGGAGTATTTTGCTACTCCGATGTGTCCAACCAGCGCCAGAAACTCGTGGTGCTCCAGCTGACGTCGTGTTCCCTACTTCTAGCCTGCAGATCTTCACACAGGGTTTCTTGATGTAGGGGCTATCTCTCGTGTCAGAGCCTCAGCTGGGAGGGAGTATCGGGGCTGGAGAACTACACTGTGAGCTAGAGCTTCTTCTGGTTCATGGATGCTGAGGACCTGGGATTTGTCTAGACTGGAGAAATGGAGGCGGAGAGGTGACCTCATTGCTCTCTACAGCTTCCAAGGAGGGAAACTGGAGAGGGAGCTGCTGATCTCTTCTCCCTGGTACCCAGTACCAGGACCTATGGGAACAGCTCCAAGCCGCATCCATCAGCGGAGCCTTGGAGTTGACAAGAGGAAACTTTTCTTTCCCACGTGGGTGGTCAAAGCCTGGAACAGGGTTCGCGGAGAGGTGGTCAATGCCCCATGCCCGGTCAGTGTTGAAGAGGCATTTGGACAACGCCCTTAATGCCATGTTTTAACTTCTGGTCCACCCTGAAGTGGTCAGGCATTTGGACTAGATGATCATTGTAGGTCCCTTCCAGCTCAAGTCTTCTCTGCTCTCCTTCTGTTCCTACCTCCTCCTTTCCCTTGCAGCAGTACCTGCTGGGGAAATGTCTCATGTTGTTGCTTCCCATCCCTGCACTAACAGAAGGCATTGAATACCTTTAAGCCTGTCCCAGCTTTGGCTCTGTCACCTTGTGGGAAGGAGGCACCTACCTTCTGATGGGGGTGAGAGCCCTGGGCCCCCTTGCAACATCTGGGCATCCCATTCTTGCAGCTACTGCCCCTGGCTCCGCAGGGGATGAGGATGGTGAGCTCTGCGGTGCTCCTCCGGAAGGAATTCCCTTGGTCTTGCCACTGTTCCTCAGTTGAAAAGGATTGCCATGCATCAGATGAGTTTGGAAGGTGGCCCTGCCAGCAGATTGTCTTGCAGTGGAGAACCTCCAGCAGCCTCATGCAAGGTCTTCCTCCCTCAGCCCCTGCCCCGTGATTCCAGCAGCTCCTCAAGTGCTTCCCCTGGGATGTGTTGGGGCTGCCCCCGGGCCAGCTGTGGCACTGGACACGGGAGGCTGCTCCTTTTGATGCTGCCCGGGGCATTGTGACCGCTGCGTTGCCGGGTGCTGGCATTGTGACATGGGGGTGACAGAGCCACACGTGTGCAGCCCCGCCCGCCCCCCCTTCGCCCAGCAGCCTTTGGAGGAAGCCTTTGGGGTGCTGGCCCCAAATCAGTCCCTGTACCTACAAGACACGGGGAGTCATCAACCTAATGGTGTCCCTTTTTTGCAAAAATACCGTATGGATTTGTTGCCAGTCCAGCCTTACTTCCAGTAGCGCTACTGCCTGTGACCATGTCCCGTTCAATTAAACGAAGGTTCCGTCTCTGTGGCACTCAGGGCAATGACTCGCTGTGTTTTGACTTTCTCTTGATTAGACAGCTCCCGGCTCAGGGGCTGTTTGGGCACCGATGGCTTTGGGCACTCGGCGGGTTTTCTCTCTTTGGCTGTTTCACACTGGGACCTTCCTACCCGTGCCCTGTGACCGGGGCTTCCACAGCAAACTGTTTGCTGAGGGACAGTTTGCAGTTCAGCCCTTCCCGTGCGGCTATTGATATAGGTATGTGATGGGGAGAAGGTAACAGTGTAATAATTTTCATTTTGTTTACAGGCATTTTGTTTACAGCCATTATAGCGGTTTTTCTTGATGCTCTATACAGATCGTGTTTGGGGGGGCTTGCTTTTGCTGGAAGCAGCCACTACTTAATGAATAGTTGACAAACAGTCTGCTATAAACTCATCCCAAGAGTTTTCTAATTGAGAAACTGTTAGCGTCTTGCTGTTTTTCCTGCAAATTGCACGTGGCATCTTGAATGAAAAGGCGAAGCTTGGTTGCGTTGGGTTTAGCGTGACTTGTGCAGGAGCGAGGCTGATGAGAACAGGCCCGTGTGTGCGTGTGACGCCACCCGTCTCTTTGCCGGCAGGTTGGTCAGTCCCCCTCATGGCCAACTTTTCCCTCTGTGCCTTGTCCATTTTTAGTGCAGGAGAGGAGGAAAGAGCCAAGAGGTCCCAAAGCTGGGGCTGTTTTCTGGGGCGAGGTGGCTGCGTGTAGGAGAGAGCCCTGGCCGAGCTGCCAGCTGGGCTGGACCATCGGAGAAGCCAGAGTCCCCGGCAGCTCAAGCGCGTCTCCCAGCACTCAGGGAGCCGGCTGCTGTGGGCACGTCTGCTGCCTCCTGGAACATCTCCTTTTTGTGAGTGCAAAGAGGAGAAAGCCAACATTCCTCCAGGGAACCTGCACTTGGTATGGTGAGGAAGCACAGCAGGGTCATCGATGTAACCAGAAGTATGGTTTACAATCACTAAATGAGCACCTTTTTCCTTCTGTGGCTTGGAAATATTTGGAAGTCGACTTCTGTTGGGGTCCTGGGGGTGCTCCTAGGCCTCAGTGGCTGGGACCGGCTGTCCCGTCCCAACAGACGGGCTGAGGGACGAGTTAACTCTGAAGGCGACACGCGCCCTGACTCAACAGATGAGACCAGGTGTGAGTTGACTCTGGGTTAATTCTGCGCGGTTATGCCAAGTGAATGACAGACAGTCACTCCAGGAGTCCAATTCAATCATGAGTTTTAGTAAAAGTATGTGTTGGAAGACCAGTTAGAACGAATAGTGCCTTGGCAAAAGTCTGACAGCAAAAAGTTCTTGTACAAGCAAAGTATTGGCAACCATGAGTAGGTAGAACACAAAATTTAACAAGAATCCAAGAGCAGAGCTTAAGATGATGTTACTCTTGTATGTTCAGAGGGAAAAGAGAGAAAGAGAGTGGTAGAGAGGGAAGGAAAACTAAGGTATAAGAGAGAGAGAAAGAGAGTAGGATATCAGCACTCACGGAAGGAGAGACAAAGAAATAGGGATATAGAAAAAAGGAGAGAAGGAAAGAGCAGAGAGAAAAGAAGAAAGAAAAGGGTGAGGGATCCAGCCAGTCTTACGGCTCCGCAGTGTGGCTGACAAGAGTTGGATGATGATGTGTGGCCTCCGGTGTCCCACGGTGAGGATGCTGGGGTTTGTAGTTCAGGAGCGCAGCGTCCTCCGGTGTCGGGTGCAGTTCCCGCGGCGAGGCTGGTGGGCGGAGGGTCCTCAGGGTGGCGGGTTCCCTACCAGTGCTGTTTTAGGTGAGGTTTTTTATAGCTCTCCGAGTAGAGGAAAGTCTGGGGGGAAGGGGTGATTGCGAAAGATCGACAAGTCTCGACAAGTCCCGGGCCGTGTTGAAGGGTCTCAGCTTTTCCCCTTTGTGTGCCAAGCTGGGCATATCAGAAGACGGAGCTATGTGCCCTCCGGCACATCCCTCACCTCCGGTATGGGCCAGCCGGCCTGGGCTGTGGCTCCTTAGCTTGTCGTTGACATGTACATCTCAGTTCGCCCTATACTGAATGCGTCATCTCCTGCGGCTGGATGAACTCCTTTCACCACAATGTTTTGGCCATGATCCTTATCAATACACGAGACTGGCGTCCCCTGGGACCCCCACCCACCGCCACGGTCTGGTGCCAAGGGCCCAGGGGCCGTGTGTCAGCTCAGCCTGGGGCCTTGGGTCCCTCCCTGAGCCCTGTTGTAGGTGTGTGCGCCCGTCTCGTGTCTGCCCCTGTCCCTGGCTGGGCCTGGGCCCTGCCCTGCAGAGAGCGGCTCTCCTGGATGGAGGCCTCAGGGCTCGGTCAGGGCTTGTCCTGCAGAGCTCCAGGCATCACAGAGCAGAACTCTTCTGTTCTATTCTGTTCTATCCTATACCCTCACAGCGAGTCAAATAACAAAGAGACTACTTGCCTGAAATGACAGAGGGGTTTTAGCTCCAGAAACACTTTCAAGGACACATGACACACTGGCTACAAGTGTTTGTTTTGTTTTCTTTTAGTTTATTTATTTTTAATGTCCTAATTTGTTGATTTAATTTATTTTATGTTATTTGATGTGATGTTTTTTCATGTCATTTTATTTCCCTTTCTGATTCTCTTTCTGAGCCAATGCTCAGAAGCATTAACACAAGGCCATGTGTAGCCAGGAGCAGGCTGATGCGTTCTTCAGTTTAGCTTGAAAAAACCTCCCTTGCAGGCTGGCAAAGGCGAGTCCCAGAGCTGCAGAGAGCAGCAGCAGGAGTAGAGGCCAAGCTGTCCCTGGTTCCTGAAGAGGGAGAACCTTGAGAATGAGGCACGGGACTGACCATGCCCAAAAGAAGAAGAAGAAGAAGAAGAAGCAGAAGCAGCAGCAGAAGAAGAGGTGTGTGGTACCGTGGGATCTTTTGCAAAGCGTGACACGTAGCGCTGACGAGCAGACGTTTTGCCTTCCAGTTGCTCTGAGTTGTTTTGGGTTGTTTTTTTGAGGCTGTTTGTTGGAGGTTGGTTGTTTGACACTATGAGGTTGTTGGTGGGTTGTGCGTTTGTAGGTCACTGAAGGCTGGTTGGCTTAGGTTGTTGAAGGTTTGTTGAGTTTGGTTTAGGTTGGTGGTCTTAGGTTGCTTGTTTTAGGTGTGATGGTTTAGCCTGGTTTTGGTTGGTTAGTTTAGGCTGGTTGTTTTAGGTTGTTTGATGTGATTTTGTTAACGCTGATCTATGTTGTTTAGTTGGAGAGGTTTGTTTTTTCTTGTTTTTGCTGGGTTGTTTGGTTGATGTTGTTCGATGGAGGTCCTCTAGCGTTGGTTGTGTCAGTTTGGTTCAGGTTTTTTTGTTTCGATGGCTTGGTTGGGGTTGTTGAGGGGGTTTGAGGCTGCTTGTTTGAGGCAGGTACTTTGAGGGTGGTTGTTAGAGGCTGTTTCTTGAAGGCTGGTTGATGCAGGTTGCTTGCTGTAGGTGATTTTTGGTTGAAGTTGTTTTAGGTTGTTTGTCTGAGGTGGGGCATCTGAAGTTGTTTTCCTGTAGGTTGTTCGGAGTTGTTTGTTTTAGCTTGGTTGAGGTCCTTTGGTTGAGGTTGATGCAGGGGTTTTTTGGGTTGCTTGGTTTAGCTTGGTATAGGCTTTTTGGCTGAGGTTGGTTTAGGTTGTGTGCTTTAGGTTGGTTTCCGCAGCTTGAGTTTCTTTTAGGTAGGCTATGTTTTAGGTAATTTTCTTAGGTAGGTTTATTTTCGCATGTTTAGGCTTGTTGAGGTTGTGTTTTTAGACTGTTTTAGGTTTTCTGAATTGGTTTGGTTTGAGTTGTTTCTGGTAGGTTGGTTGAGGTGGTTTATTTTTTTGTGTTAAGTGGGTGGCTAGAGGTTGCTTAGGTTGGTTTAGGGTGTTTGTTTTGGATTGGTTGAGGTTGTTTGTTTTAGGCTAGATTGGGTTTTGTTTAGGATGGTTTGGGTTGTTTGTTTTAGGTAAGGTTCTTTTTAGGTTGTTCATGGTTGTTTTTTTTAAGCTTATTCAGGTAGATTGGTTTCGGTTCTTTACGGTTGGTTTAGGTTGGTTTAGGTTTTAGGTTGGTTTAGGTGAGTTGTTTTATGTTGGTTTAGGTGAGTTGTTTTATGCTGGTTTAGGTGAGTTGTTTTATGTTGGTTTAGGTAGGCTATTCTAGCTAGGTTTAGGGCCACCATCGTGGAGCATGAGCAGCAGGCTCCCAGCCCAAGTGGCCCAAAGAAGCCGTGGCAAGGGGCCGTGCTCAACGCTGCAGAGGAAGGCAAAAAACCCCCGCAGACACTTGGTGTCCCACATGGGGGTAAAAAAAAAGCCTTCCTCCCCCCAGCTGCAGGGCACGAGAGGCCATCTTCCTGGTGCTTGAGCAGCAGGCAGGAACCGAGCCAAAAGGGCCCAGAGGAGCTCTGAAAAGTGGTCACGCTCAATGCTGCAGAGGAAGGCAAAAAACCCCCGGGGACCAGTGCCAATCTGTCCCAGGGGGAAAAATTCCTTCCTGACCCCAGTGCTGGCGATCGGCTATCCCTGAGCATGTGAGCCAGACCTGGCTCCTTGTCCCACAGGCTGCTCGCGCCTCCCAGGACCTGCCCAAGCCCTATCCTCCCTTGAGCTGGAGCCGTCTCGGGGACTTGCCAGAGTGCCCAAATGCCTCTGAGCTGATGGACCTTTGGGGCAAGAATCCTCCCTGTGCCTGTCAGGACACCGGTGGGTGTTCCAAAGCACTGCAACCCCTTGCTACCCCTCTACCTGCTGTTTCTTACGGCTCCTGAGCCTGTCTGCGCATGCGATGAAGATGGTGAGCTCTGCAGCGCTCTTCAAGAAGACATCATTCCCTTGGACTTGCCGCTGCTATCCAGCTGAAAAGGCTTTCCATCCATCCATCAGATGAGCTTGGAAGGTGGCCCTGGCAGGCGCTGTGCCATTCCTTCCCAATGCAGCGAGTGACATGTGCTGCTACGCTGTCATTGATGGTGAGGCTGTCTGCTTGGCAAGAAGGCCTGAATGGTTTTGTGCTGTATCCCATATCTTTCCTTGGACTCGCTAGCTCTTTTCCTGCTTTGGCTTTCATCCTTGCTATCTTCCTTGAAAGTCATGGCAGCCCTCTCAGGCTTTGTCTTGCTCCTTCTAGCCGTTGTCTTCTTCTGTAGGCCCTCCATGTTCCTAAGCAACTACTTAGTCTTGGCTTGCTTTCATCCCAGATGGACTTTATCTTTGCTGAACGCCAGGAATGAGGAATGTCCCTAGTGGTCCAGGTGAGCAGTGCCCAGGGCTTTGCACAAGGCTTGCCTTTCCTATGGCAATGCCTTGCCTGACACAGCAGAATGCATTTGCCTGTATCACATTGGTGACTCACAGTCACGCTGGGATGTACTCGTGCCTCCAGGAGTATTTTGCTACTCCGATGTGTCCAACCAGCGCCAGAAACTCGTGGTGCTCCACCTGACGTCGTGTTCCCTACTTCTAGCCTGCAGATCTTCACACAGGGTTTCTTGATGTAGGGGCTATCTCTCGTGTCAGAGCCTCAGCTGGGAGGGAGTATGGGGGCTGGAGAACTACACTGTGAGCTAGAGCTTCTTCTGGTTCATGGATGCTGAGGACCTGGGATTTGTCTAGACTGGAGAAATGGAGGCGGAGAGGTGACCTCATTGCTCTCTACAGCTTCCAAGGAGGGAAACTGGAGGGGGAGCTGCTGATCTCTTCTCCCTGGTACCCAGTACCAGGACCTATGGGAACGGCTCCAAGCCGCATCAATCAGTGGAGCTTTGGGGTTGACAAGAGGAAACTTTTCTTTCCCAAGTGGGTGGTCAAAGCCTGGAACAGGGTTCGCGGAGAGGTGGTCGATGCCCCATGCCCGGTCAGTGTTGAAGAGGCATTTGGACAACGCCCTTAATGCCATGTTTTAACTTCTGGTCCACCCTGAAGTGGTCAGGCATTTGGACTAGATGATCATTGTAGGTCCCTTCCAGCTCAAGTCTTCTCTGCTCTCCTTCTGTTCCTACCTCCTCCTTTCCCTTGCAGCAGTACCTGCTGGGTAAATGTCTCATGTTGTTGCTTCCCATCCCTGCACTAACAGAAGGCATTGAATACCTTTAAGCCTGTCCCAGCTTTGGCTCTGTCACCTTGTGGGAAGGAGGCACGTACCTTCTGATGGGGGTGAGAGCCCTGGGCCCCCTTGCAACATCTGGGCATCCCATTCTTGCAGCTACTGCCCCTGGCTCCGCAGGGGATGAGGATGGTGAGCTCTGCGGTGCTCCTCCGGAAGGAATTCCCTTGGTCTTGCCACTGTTCCTCAGTTGAAAAGGATTGCCATGCATCAGATGAGTTTGGAAGGTGGCCCTGCCAGCAGATTGTCTTGCAGTGGAGAACCTCCAGCAGCCTCATGCAAGGTCTTCCTCCCTCAGCCCCTGCCCCGTGATTCCAGCAGCTCCTCAAGTGCTTCCCCTGGGATGTGTTGGGGCTGCCCCCGGGCCAGCTCTGGCACTGGACACGGGAGGCTGCTCCTTTTGATGCTGCCCGGGGCATTGTGACCGCTGCGTTGCCGGGTGCTGGCATTGTGACATGGGGGTGACAGAGCCACACGTGTGCAGCCCCGCCCGCCCCCGCCTCCGCCCAGCAGCCTTTGGAGGAAGCCTTTGGGGTGCTGGCCCCAAATCAGTCCCTGTACCTACAAGACACGGGGAGTCATCAACCTAATGGTGTCCCTTTTTTGCAAAAATACAGTATGGATTTGTTGCCAGTCCAGCCTTACTTCCAGTAGCGCTACTGCCTGTGACCATGTCCCGTTCAATTAAACGAAGGTGCCTTCTCTGTGGCACTCAGGGCAATGACTCGCTGTGTTTTGACTTTCTCTTGCTTAGACAGCTCCCGCCTCAGGGGCTGTTTGGGCACCGATGGCTTTGGGCACTCGGCGGGTTTTCTCTCTTTGGCTGTTTCACACTGGGACCTTCCTACCCGTGCCCTGTGACCGGGGCTTCCACAGCAAACTGTTTGCTGAGGGACAGTTTGCAGTTCAGCCCTTCCCGTGCGGCTATTGATATAGGTATGTGATGGGGAGAAGGTAACAGTGTAATAATTTTCATTTTGTTTACAGGCATTTTGTTTACAGCCATTATAGCGGTTTTTCTTGATGCTCTATACAGATCGTGTTTTGGGGGGCTTGCTTTTGCTGGAAGCAGCCACTACTTAATGAATAGTTGACAAACAGTCTGCTATAAACTCATCCCAAGAGTTTTCTAATTGAGAAAATGTTAGCGTCTTGCTGATTTTCCTGCAAATTGCAGGCGGCATCTTGAATGAAAAGGCGAAGCTTGGTTGCGTTGGGTTTAGCGTGACTTGTGCAGGAGCGAGGCTGATGAGAACAGGCCCGTGTGTGCGTGTGACGCCACCCGTCTCTTTGCCGGCAGGTTGGTCAGTCCCCCTCATGGGCAACTTTTCCCTCTGTGCCTTGTCAATTTTTAGTGCAGGAGAGGAGGAAAGAGCCAAGAGGTCCCAAAGCTGGGGCTGTTTTCTGAGGCGAGGTGGCTGCATGTAGGAGAGAGCCCTGGCCGAGCTGCCAGCTGGGCTGGACCATCGGAGAAGCCAGAGTCCCCGGCAGCTCAAGCGCGTCTCCCAGCGCTCAGGGAGCCGGCTGCTGTGGGCACGTCTGCTGCCTCCTGGAACATCTCCTTTTTCTGAGTGCAAAGAGGAGAAAGCCAACATTCCTCCAGGGAACCTGCACTTGGTATGGTGAGGAAGCACAGCAGGGTCATCGATGTAACCAGAAGTATGGTTTACAATCACTAAATGACCACCTTTTTCCTTCTGTGGCTTGGAAATATTTGGAAGTCGACTTCTGTTGGGGTCCTGGGGGTGCTCCTAGGCCTCAGTGGCTGGGACCGGCTGTCCCGTCCCAACAGACGGGCTGAGGGACGAGTTAACTCTGAAGGCGACACGCGCCCTGACTCAACAGGTGAGACCAGGTGTGAGTTGACTCTGGGTTAATTCTGCGCGGTTATGCCAAGTGAATGACAGACAATCACTCCAGGAGTCCAATTCAATCATGAGTTTTAGTAAAAGTATGTGTTGGAAGATCAGTTAGAGCGAATAGTGGCTTGGCAAAAGTCTGACAGCAAAAAGTCCTTGTACAAGCAAAGTATTGGCAACCATGAGTAGCTAGAACACAAAATTTAACAAGAATCCAAGAGCAGAGCTTAAGATGATGTTACTCTTGTATGTTCAGAGGGAAAAGAGAGAGAGTGGTAGAGAGGGAAGGAAAACTAAGGTATAAGAGAGAGAGAAAGAGAGTAGGATATCAGCACTCACGGAAGGAGAGACAAAGAAATAGGGATATAGAAAAAAGGAGAGAAGGAAAGAGCAGAGAGAAAAGAAGAAAGAAAAGGGTGAGGGATCCAGCCAGTATTACGGCTCCGCAGTGTGGCTGAGGAGAGTTGGATGATGATGTGTGGCCTCCGGTGTCCCACGGTGAGGATGCTGGGGTTTGTAGTTCAGGAGCGCAGCGTCCTCCGGTGTCGGGTGCAGTTCCCGCGGCGAGGCTGGTGGGCGGAGGGTCCTCAGGGTGGCGGGTTCCCTACCAGTGCTGTTTTAGGTGAGGTTTTTTATAGCTCTCCGAGTAGAGGAAAGTCTGGGGGGAAGGGGTGATTGCGACAAGTCTCGACAAGTCCCGGGCCGTGTTGAAGGGTCTCAGCTTTTCCCCTTTGTGTGCCAAGCTGGGCATATCAGAAGACGGAGCTATGTGCCCTCCGGCACATCCCCCACCTCCGGTATGGGCCAGCCGGCCTGGGCTGTGGCTCCTTAGCTTGTCGTTGACATGTACATCTCAGTTCGCCCTATACTGAATGCGTCATCTCCTGCGGCTGGATGAACTCCTTTCACCACAATGTTTTGGCCATGATTCTTATCAATACACGAGACTGGCGTCCCCTGGGACCCCCACCCACCGCCACGGTCTGGTGCCAAGGGCCCAGGGGCCGTGTGTCAGCTCAGCCTGGGGCCTTGGGTCCCTCCCTGAGCCATGTTGTAGGTGTGTGCGCCCATCTCCCTGTGTCTGCCCCTGTCCCTGGCTGGGCCTGGGCCCTGCCCTGCAGAGAGCGGCTCTCCTGGATGGAGGCCTCAGGGCTCGGTCAGGGCTTGTCCTGCAGAGCTCCAGGCATCACAGAGCAGAACTCTTCTGTTCTATTCTGTTCTATCCTATACCCTCACAGCGAGTCAAATAACAAAGAGACTACTTGCCTGAAATGACAGAGGGGTTTTAGCTCCAGAAACACTTTCAAGGACACATGACACACTGGCTACAAGTGTTTGTTTTGTTTTATTTTAGTTTATTTATTTTTAATGTCCTAATTTGTTGATTTAATTTATTTTATGTTATTTGATGTGATGTTTTTTCATGTCATTTTATTTCCCTTTCTGATTCTCTTTCTGAGCCAATGCTCAGAAGCATTAACACAAGGCCATGTGTAGCCAGGAGCAGGCTGATGCATTCTTCAGTTTAGCTTGAAAAAACATCCCTTGCAGGCTGGCAAAGGCGAGTCCCAGAGCTGCAGAGAGCAGCAGCAGGAGTAGAGGCCAAGCTGTCCCTGGTTCCTGAAGAGGGAGAACCTTGAGAATGAGGCACGGGACTGACCATGCCCAAAAGAAGAAGAAGAAGAAGAAGAAGAAGCAGAAGCAGCAGCAGAAGAAGAGGTGTGTGGTACCGTGGGATCTTTTGCAAAGCGTGACACGTAGCGCTGACGAGCAGACGTTTTGCCTTCCAGTTGCTCTGAGTTGTTTTGGGTTGTTTTTTTGAGGCTGTTTGTTGGAGGTTGGTTGTTTGACACTATGAGGTTGTTGGTGGGTTGTGCGTTTGTAGGTCACTGAAGGCTGGTTGGCTTAGGTTGTTGAAGGTTTGTTGAGTTTGGTTTAGGTTGGTGGTCTTAGGTTGCTTGTTTTAGGTGTGATGGTTTAGCCTGGTTTTGGTTGGTTAGTTTAGGCTGGTTGTTTTAGGTGGTTTGATGTGATTTTGTTAACGCTGATCTATGTTGTTTAGTTGGAGAGGTTTGTTTTTTCTTGTTTTTGCTGGGTTGTTTGGTTGATGTTGTTCGATGGAGGTCCTCTAGCGTTGGTTGTGTCAGTTTGGTTCAGGTTTTTTTGTTTCGATGGCTTGGTTGGGGTTGTTGAGGGGGTTTGAGGCTGCTTGTTTGAGGCAGGTACTTTGAGGGTGGTTGTTAGAGGCTGTTTCTTGAAGGCTGGTTGATGCAGGTTGCTTGCTGTAGGTGATTTTTGGTTGAAGTTGTTTTAGGTTGTTTGTCTGAGGTGGGGCATCTGAAGTTGTTTTCCTGTAGGTTGTTCGGAGTTGTTTGTTTTAGCTTGGTTGAGGTCCTTTGGTTGAGGTTGATGCAGGGTTTTTTTGGGTTGCTTGGTTTAGCTTGGTATAGGCTTTTTGGCTGAGGTTGGTTTAGGTTGTGTGCTTTAGGTTGGTTTCCGCAGCTTGAGTTTCTTTTAGGTAGGCTATGTTTTAGGTAATTTTCTTAGGTAGGTTTATTTTCGCATGTTTAGGCTTGTTGAGGTTGTGTTTTTAGACTGTTTTAGGTTTTCTGAATTGGTTTGGTTTGAGTTGTTTCTGGTAGGTTGGTTGAGGTGGTTTATTTTTTTGTGTTAAGTGGGTGGCTAGAGGTTGCTTAGGTTGGTTTAGGGTGTTTGTTTTGGATTGGTTGAGGTTGTTTGTTTTAGGCTAGATGGGGTTTTGTTTAGGATGGTTTGGGTTGTTTGTTTTAGGCAAGGTTCTTTTTAGGTTGTTCGTGGTTGTTTTTTTTAAGCTTATTCAGGTAGATTGGTTTAGGTTCTTTAAGGTTGGTTTAGGTTGGTTTAGGTTTAAGGTTGGTTTAGGTGAGTTGTTTTATGTTGGTTTAGGTGAGTTGTTTTATGCTGGTTTAGGTGAGTTGTTTTATGTTGGTTTAGGTAGGCTATTCTAGCTAGGTTTAGGGCCATCATCGTGGAGCATGAGCAGTAGGCTCCCAGCCCAAGTGGCCCAAAGAAGCCGTGGCAAGGGGCCGTGCTCAACGCTGCAGAGGAAGGCAAAAAACCCCCGCAGACACTTGGTGTCCCACATGGGGGGAAAAAAAAAGCCTTCCTCCCCCCAGCTGCAGGGCACGAGAGGCCATCTTCCTGGTGCTTGAGCAGCAGGCAGGAACCGAGCCAAAAGGGCCCAGAGGAGCTCTGAAAAGTGGTCACGCTCAATGCTGCAGAGGAAGGCAAAAAACCCCCGGGGACCAGTGCCAATCTGCCCCGGGGGGAAAAATTCCTTCCTGACCCCAGTGCTGGCGATCGGCTATCCCTGAGCATGTGAGCCAGACCTGGCTCCTTGTCCCACAGGCTGCTCGCGCCTCCCAGGACCTGCCCAAGCCCTATCCTCCCTTGAGCTGGAGCCGTCTCGGGGACTTGCCAGAGTGCCCAAATGCCTCTGAGCTGATGGACCTTGGGGGCAAGAATCCTCCCTGTGCCTGTCAGGACACCGGTGGGTGTTCCAAAGCACTGCAACCCCTTGCTACCCCTCTACCTGCTGTTTCTTACGGCTCCTGAGCCTGTCTGCGCATGCGATGAAGATGGTGAGCTCTGCAGTGCTCTTCAAGAAGACATCATTCCCTTGGACTTGCCGCTGCTATCCGGCTGAAAAGGCTTTCCATCCATCCATCAGATGAGCTTGGAAGGTGGCCCTGGCAGGCGCTGTGCCATTCCTTCCCAATGCAGCGAGTGACATGTGCTGCTACGCTGTCATTTATGGTGAGGCTGTCTGCTTGGCAAGAAGGCCTGAATGGTTTTGTGCTGTATCCCATATCTTTCCTTGGACTCGCTAGCTCTTTTCCTGCTTTGGCTTTCATCCTTGCTATCTTCCTTGAAAGTCATGGCAGCCCTCTCAGGCTTTGTCTTGCTCCTTCTAGCCGTTGTCTTCTTCTGTAGGCCCTCCATGTTCCTAAGCAACTACTTAGTCTTGGCTTGCTTTCATCCCAGATGGACTTTATCTTTGCTGAACGCCAGGCATGAGGAATGTCCCTAGTGGTCCAGGTGAGCGGTGCCCAGGGCTTTGCACAAGGCTTGCCTTTCCTATGGCAATGCCTTGCCTGACACAGCAGAATGCATTTGCCTGTATCACATTTGTGACTCACAGTCACGCTGGGATGTACTCGTGCCTCCAGGAGTATTTTGCTACTCCGATGTGTCCAACCAGCGCCAGAAACTCGTGGTGCTCCACCTGACGTGGTGTTCCCTACTTCTAGCCTGCAGATCTTCACACAGGGTTTCTTGATGTAGGGGCTATCTCTCGTGTCAGAGCTTCAGCTGGGAGGGAGTATGGGGGCTGGAGAACTACACTGTGAGCTAGAGCTTCTTCTGGTTCATGGATGCTGAGGACCTGGGATTTGTCTAGACTGGAGAAATGGAGGCGGAGAGGTCACCTCATTGCTCTCTACAGCTTCCAAGGAGGGAAACTGGAGAGGGAGCTGCTGATCTCTTCTCCCTGGTACCCAGTACCAGGACCTATGGGAACGGCTCCAAGCCGCATCCATCAGCGGAGCTTTGGAGTTGACAAGAGGAAACTTTTCTTTCCCAAGTGGGTGGTCAAAGCCTGGAACAGGGTTCCCGGAGAGGTGGTCGATGCCCCATGCCCAGTCAGTGTTGAAGAGGCATTTGGACAACGCCCTTAATGCCATGTTTTAACTTCTGGTCCACCCTGAAGTGGTCAGGCATTTGGACTAGATGATCATTGTAGGTCCCTTCCAGCTCAAGTCTCCTCTGCTCTCCTTCTGTTCCTACCTCCTCCTTTCCCTTGCAGCAGTACCTGCTGGGGAAATGTCTCATGTTGTTGCTTCCCATCCCTGCACTGACAGAAGGCATCGAATACCTTTAAGCCTGTCCCAGCTTTGGCTCTGTCACCTTGTGGGAAGGAGGCACGTACCTTCTGATGGGGGTGAGAGCCCTGGGCCCCCTTGGCAACATCTGGGCATCCCATTCTTGCAGCTACTGCCCCTGGCTCCGCAGGGGATCAGGATGGTGAGTTCTGCGGTGCTCCTCCGGAAGGAATTCCCTTGGTCTTGCCACTGTTCCTCAGTTGGAAAGGATTGCCATGCATCAGATGAGTTTGGAAGGTGGCCCTGCCAGCAGATTGTCTTGCAGTGGAGAACCTCCAGCAGCCTCATGCAAGGTCTTCCTCCCTCAGCCCCTGCCCCGTGATTCCAGCAGCTCCTCAAGTGCTTCCCCTGGGATGTGTTGGGGCTGCCCCCGGGCCAGCTCTGGCACTGGACACGGGAGGCTGCTCCTTTTGATGCTGCCCGGGGCATTGTGACCGCTGCGTTGCCGGGTGCTGGCATTGTGACATGGGGGTGACAGAGCCACACGTGTGCAGCCCCGCCCGCCCCCCCCTCCGCCCAGCAGCCTTTGGAGGAAGCCTTTGGGGTGCTGGCCCCAAATCAGTCCCTGTACCTACAAGACACGGGGAGTCATCAACCTAATGGTGTCCCTTTTTTGCAAAAATACAGTATGGATTTGTTGCCAGTCCAGCCTTACTTCCAGTAGCGCTACTGCCTGTGACCATGTCCCGTTCAATTAAACGAAGGTGCCTTCTCTGTGGCACTCAGGGCAATGACTCGCTGTGTTTTGACTTTCTCTTCCTTAGACAGCTCCCGGCTCAGGGGCTGTTTGGGCACCGATGGCTTTGGGCACTCGGCGGGTTTTCTCTCTTTGGCTCTTTCACACTGGGACCTTCCTACCCGTGCCCTGTGACCGGGGCTTCCACAGCAAACTGTTTGCTGAGGGACAGTTTGCAGTTCAGCCCTTCCCGTGTGGCTATTGATATAGGTATGTGATGGGGAGAAGGTAACAGTGTAATAATTTTCATTTTGTTTACAGGCATTTTGTTTACAGCCATTATAGCGGTTTTTCTTGATGCTCTATACAGATCGTGTTTTGGGGGGCTTGCTTTTGCTGGAAGCAGCCACTACTTAATGAATAGTTGACAAACAGTCTGCTATAAACTCATACCAAGAGTTTTCTAATTGAGAAAATGTTAGCGTCTTGCTGATTTTCCTGCAAATTGCACGCGGCATCTTGAATGAAAAGGTGAAGCTTGGTTGCGTTGGGTTTAGCGTGACTTGTGCAGGAGCGAGGCTGATGAGAACAGGCCCGTGTGTGCGTGTGACGCCACCCGTCTCTTTGCCGGCAGGTTGGTCAGTCCCCCTCATGGGCAACTTTTCCCTCTGTGCCTTGTCAATTTTTAGTGCAGGAGAGGAGGAAAGAGCCAAGAGGTCCCAAAGCTGGGGCTGTTTTCTGGGGCGAGGTGGCTGCGTGTAGGAGAGAGCCCTGGCAGAGCTGCCAGCTGGGCTGGACCATCGGAGAAGCCAGAGTCCCCGGCAGCTCAAGCGCGTCTCCCAGCGCTCAGGGAGCCGGCTGCTGTGGGCACGTCTGCTGCCTCCTGGAACATCTCCTTTTTCTGAGTGCAAAGAGGAGAAAGCCAACATTCCTCCAGGGAACCTGCACTTGGTATGGTGAGGAAGCACAGCAGGGTCATCAATGTAACCAGAAGTATGGTTTACAGTCACTAAATGAGCACCTTTTTCCTTCTGTGGCTTGGAAATATTTGGAAGTCGCCTTCTGTTGGGGTCCTGGGGGTGCTCCTAGGCCTCAGTGGCTGGGACCGGCTGTCCCGTCCCAACAGACGGGCTGAGGGACGAGTTAACTCTGAAGGCGACACGCGCCCTGACTCAACAGATGAGACCAGGTGTGAGTTGACTCTGGGTTAATTCTGCGCGGTTATGCCAAGTGAATGACAGACAGTCACTCCAGGAGTCCAATTCAATCATGAGTTTTAGTAAAAGTATGTGTTGGAAGACCAGTTAGAGCGAATAGTGGCTTGGCAAAAGTCTGACAGCAAAAAGTTCTTGTACAAGCAAAGTATTGGCAACCATGAGTAGCTAGAACACAAAATTTAACAAGAATCCAAGAGCAGAGCTTAAGATGATGTTACTCTTGTATGTTCAGAGGGAAAAGAGAGAAAGAGAGTGGTAGAGAGGGAAGGAAAACTAAGGTATAAGAGAGAGAGAAAGAGAGTAGGATATCAGCACTCACGGAAGGAGAGACAAAGAAATAGGGATATAGAAAAAAGGAGAGAAGGAAAGAGCAGAGAGAAAAGAAGAAAGAAAAGGGTGAGGGATCCAGCCAGTCTTACGGCTCCACAGTGTGGCTGACGAGAGTTGGATGATGATGTGTGGCCTCCGGTGTCCCACGGTGAGGATGCTGGGGTTTGTAGTTCAGGAGCGCAGCGTCCTCCGGTGTCGGGTGCAGTTCCCGCGGCGAGGCTGGTGGGCGGAGGGTCCTCAGGGTGGCGGGTTCCCTACCAGTGCTGTTTTAGGTGAGGTTTTTTATAGCTCTCCGAGTAGAGGAAAGTCTGGGGGGAAGGGGTGATTGCGAAAGATCGACAAGTCTCGACAAGTCCCGGGCCGTGTTGAAGGGTCTCAGCTTTTCCCCTTTGTGTGCCAAGCTGGGCATATCAGAAGACGGAGCTATGTGCCCTCCGGCACATCCCCCACCTCCGGTATGGGCCAGCCGGCCTGGGCTGTGGCTCCTTAGCTTGTCGTTGACATGTACATCTCAGTTCGCCCTATACTGAATGCGTCATCTCCTGCGGCTGGATGAGCTCCTTTCACCACAAGGTTTTGGCCATGATCCTTATCAATACAGGCGACTGGCGTCCCCTGGGACCCCCACCCACCGCCACGGTCTCGTGCCAAGGGCCCAGGGGCCGTGTGTCAGCTCAGCCTGGGGCCTTGGGTCCCTCCCTGAGCCATGTTGTAGGTGTGTGCGCCCGTCTCGTGTCTGCCCCTGTCCCTGTCTGGGCCTGGGCCCTGCCCTGCAGAGAGCGGCTCTCCTGGATGGAGGCCTCAGGGCTCGGTCAGGGCTTGTCCTGCAGAGCTCCAGGCATCACAGAGCAGAACTCTTCTGTTCTATTCTGTTCTATCCTATACCCTCACAGCGAGTCAAATAACAAAGAGACTACTTGCCTGAAATGACAGGGGGGTTTTAGCTCCAGAAACACTTTCAAGGACACATGACACACTGGCTACAAGTGTTTGTTTTGTTTTCTTTTAGTTTATTTATTTTTACTGTCCTAATTTGTTGATTTAATTTATTTTATGTTATTTGATGTGATGTTTTTTCATGTCATTTTATTTCCCTTTCTGATTCTCTTTCTGAGCCAATGCTCAGAAGCATTAACACAAGGCCATGTGTAGCCAGGAGCAGGCTGATGCATTCTTCAGTTTAGCTTGAAAAAACATCCCTTGCAGGCTGGCAAAGGCGAGTCCCAGAGCTGCAGAGAGCAGCAGCAGGAGTAGAGGCCAAGCTGTCCCTGGTTCCTGAAGAGGGAGAACCTTGAGAATGAGGCACGGGACTGACCATGCCCAAAAGAAGAAGAAGAAGAAGAAGCAGCAGAAGCAGCAGCAGAAGAGGAGGTGTGTGGTACCGTGGGATCTTTTGCAAAGCGTGACACGTAGCGCTGACGAGCAGACGTTTTGCCTTCCAGTTGCTCTGAGTTGTTTTGGGTTGTTTTTTTGAGGCTGTTTGTTGGAGGTTGGTTGTTTGACACTATGAGGTTGTTGGTGGGTTGTGCGTTTGTAGGTCACTGAAGGCTGGTTGGCTTAGGTTGTTGAAGGTTTGTTGAGTTTGGTTTAGGTTGGTGGTCTTAGGTTGCTTGTTTTAGGCGTGATGGTTTAGCCTGGTTTTGGTTGGTTAGTTTAGGCTGGTTGTTTTAGGTGGTTTGATGTGATTTTGTTAACGCTGATCTATGTTGTTTAGTTGGAGAGGTTTGTTTTTTCTTGTTTTTGCTGGGTTGTTTGGTTGATGTTGTTCGATGGAGGTCCTCTAGCGTTGGTTGTGTCAGTTTGGTTCAGGTTTTTTTGTTTCGATGGCTTGGTTGGGGTTGTTGAGGGGGTTTGAGGCTGCTTGTTTGAGGCAGGTACTTTGAGGGTGGTTGTTAGAGGCTGTTTCTTGAAGGCTGGTTGATGCAGGTTGCTTGCTGTAGGTGATTTTTGGTTGAAGTTGTTTTAGGTTGTTTGTCTGAGGTGGGGCATCTGAAGTTGTTTTCATGTAGGTTGTTCGGAGTTGTTTGTTTTAGCTTGGTTGAGGTCCTTTGGTTGAGGTTGATGCAGGTTTTTTGGGGGTTGCTTGGTTTAGCTTGGTATAGGCTTTTTGGCTGAGGTTGCTTTAGGTTGTGTGTTTTAGGTTGGTTTCCGCAGCTTGAGTTTCTTTTAGGTAGGCTATGTTTTAGGTAATTTTCCTAGGTAGGTTTATTTTAGCATGTTTAGGCTTGTTGAGGTTGTGTTTTTAGACTGTTTTAGGTTTTCTGAATTGGTTTGGTTTGAGTTGTTTCTGGTAGGTTGGTTGAGGTGGTTTATTTTTTTGTGTTAAGTGGGTGGCTAGAGGTTGCTTAGGTTGGTTTAGGGTGTTTGTTTTGGATTGGTTGAGGTTGTTTGTTTTAGGCTAGATGGGGTTTTGTTTAGGATGGTTTGGGTTGTTTGTTTTAGGTAAGGTTCTTTTTAGGTTGTTCATGGTTGTGTTTTTTAAGCTTATTCAGGTAGATTGGTTTAGGTTCTTTAAGGTTGGTTTAGGTTGGTTTAGGTTTAAGGTTGGTTTAGGTGAGTTGTTTTATGTTGGTTTAGGTGAGTTGTTTTATGCTGGTTTAGGTGAGTTGTTTTATGTTGGTTTAGGGAGGCTATTCTAGCTAGGTTTAGGGTCATCATCGTGGAGCATGAGCAGTAGGCTCCCAGCCCAAGTGGCCCAAAGAAGCCGTGGCAAGGGGCCGTGCTCAACGCTGCAGAGGAAGGCAAAAAACCCCCGCAGACACTTGGTGTCCCACATGGGGGGAAAAAAAAAGCCTTCCTCCCCCCAGCTGCAGGGCACGAGAGGCCATCTTCCTGGTGCTTGAGCAGCAGGCAGGAACCGAGCCAAAAGGGCCCAGAGGAGCTCTGAAAAGTGGTCACGCTCAATGCTGCAGAGGAAGGCAAAAAACCCCCAGGGACCAGTGCCAATCTGCCCCGGGGGGAAAAATTCCTTCCTGACCCCAGTGCTGGCGATCGGCTGTTCCCTGAGCATGTGAGCCAGACCTGGCTCCTTGTCCCACAGGCTGCTCGCGCCTCCCAGGACCTGCCCAAGCCCTATCCTCCCTTGAGCTGGAGCCATCTCGGGGACTTGCCAGAGTGCCCAAATGCCTCTGAGCTGATGGACCTTGGGGGCAAGAATCCTCCCTGTGCCTGTCAGGACACCGGTGGGTGTTCCAAAGCACTGCAACCCCTTGCTACCCCTCTACCTGCTGTTTCTTACGGCTCCTGAGCCTGTCTGCGCATGCGATGAAGATGGTGAGCTCTGCAGTGCTCTTCAAGAAGACATCATTCCCTTGGACTTGCCGCTGCTATCCAGCTGAAAAGGCTTTCCATCCATCCATCAGATGAGCTTGGAAGGTGGCCCTGGCAGGCGCTGTGCCATTCCTTCCCAATGCAGCGAGTGACATGTGCTGCTACGCTGTCATTGATGGTGAGGCTGTCTGCTTGGCAAGAAGGCCTGAATGGTTTTGTGCTGTATCCCATATCTTTCCTTGGACTCGCTAGCTCTTTTCCTGCTTTGGCTTTCATCCTTGCTATCTTCCTTGAAAGTCATGGCAGCCCTCTCAGGCTTTGTCTTGCTCCTTCTAGCCGTTGTCTTCTTCTGTAGGCCCTCCATGTTCCTAAGCAACTACTTAGTCTTGGCTTGCTTTCATCCCAGATGGACTTTATCTTTGCTGAACGCCAGGAATGAGGAATGTCCCTAGTGGTCCAGGTGAGCGGTGCCCAGGGCTTTGCACAAGGCTTGCCTTTCCTATGGCAATGCCTTGCCTGACACAGCAGAATGCATTTGCCTGTATCACATTTGTGACTCACAGTCACGCTGGGATGTACTCGTGCCTCCAGGAGTATTTTGCTACTCCGATGTGTCCAACCAGCACCAGAAACTCGCGGTGCTCCACGTGACGTCGTGTTCCCTACTTCTAGCCTGCAGATCTTCACACAGGGTTTCTTGATGTAGGGGCTATCTCTCGTGTCAGAGCTTCAGCTGGGAGGGAGTATGGGGGCTGGAGAACTACACTGTGAGCTAGAGCTTCTTCTGGTTCATGGATGCTGAGGACCTGGGATTTGTCTAGACTGGAGAAATGGAGGCGGAGAGGTGACCTCATTGCTCTCTACAGCTTCCAAGGAGGGAAACTGGAGAGGGAGCTGCTGATCTCTTCTCCCTGGTACCCAGTACCAGGACCTATGGGAACGGCTCCAAGCCGCATCCATCAGCGGAGCTTTGGAGTTGACAAGAGGAAACTTTTCTTTCCCAAGTGGGTGGTCAAAGCCTGGAACAGGGTTCGCGGAGAGGTGGTCGATGCCCCATGCCCGGTCAGTGTTGAAGAGGCATTTGGACAATGCCCTTAATGCCATGTTTTAACTTCTGGTCCACCCTGAAGTGGTCAGGCATTTGGACTAGATGATCATTGTAGGTCCCTTCCAGCTCAAGTCTTCTCTGCTCTCCTTCTGCTCCTACCTCCTCCTTTCCCTTGCAGCAGTACCTGCTGGGGAAATTTCTCATGTTGTTGCTTCCCATCCCTGCACTAACAGAACGCATTGAATACCTTTAAGCCTGTCCCAGCTTTGGCTCTGTCACCTTGTGGGAAGGAGGCACGTACCTTCTGATGGGCGTGAGAGCCCTGGGCCCCCTTGGCAACATCTGGGCATCCCATTCTTACAGCTACTGCCCCTGGCTCCGCAGGGGATGAGGATGGTGAGCTCTGCGGTGCTCCTGCGGAAGGAATTCCCTTGGTCTTGCCACTGTTCCTCAGTTGAAAAGGATTGCCATGCATCAGATGAGTTTGGAAGGTGGCCCTGCCAGCAGATTGTCTTGCAGTGGAGAACCTCCAGCAGCCTCATGCAAGGTCTTCCTCCCTCAGCCCCTGCCCCGTGATTCCAGCAGCTCCTCGAGTGCTTCCCCTGGGATGTGTTGGGGCTGCCCCCGGGCCAGCTCTGGCACTGGACACGGGAGGCTGCTCCTTTTGATGCTGCCCGGGGCATTGTGACCGCTGCGTTGCCGGGTGCTGGCATTGTGACATGGGGGTGACAGAGCCACACGTGTGCAGCCCCGCCCGCCCCCCCTCCGCCCAGCAGCCTTTGGAGGAAGCCTTTGGGGTGCTGGCCCCAAATCAGTCCCTGTACCTACAAGACACGGGGAGTCATCAACCTAATGGTGTCCCTTTTTTGCAAAAATACCGTATGGATTTGTTGCCAGTCCAGCCTTACTTCCAGTAGCGCTACTGCCTGTGACCATCTCCCGTTCAATTACACGAAGGTGCCTTCTCTGTGGCACTCAGAGCAATGACTCGCTGCGTTTTGACTTTCTCTTGGTTAGACAGCTCCCGGCTCAGGGGCTGTTTGGGCACCGATGGCTTTGGGCACTCGGCGGGTTTTCTCTCTTTGGCTGTTTCACACTGGGACCTTCCTACCCGTGCCCTGTGACCGGGGCTTCCACAGCAAACTGTTTGCTGAGGGACAGTTTGCAGTTCAGCCCTTCCCGTGCGGCTATTGATATAGGTATGTGATGGGGAGAAGGTAACAGTGTAATAATTTTCATTTTGTTTACAGGCATTTTGTTTACAGCCATTATAGCGGTTTTTCTTGATGCTCTATACAGATCGTGTTTTGGGGGGCTTGCTTTTGCTGGAAGCAGCCACTACTTAATGAATAGTTGACAAACAGTCTGCTATAAACTCATACCAAGAGTTTTCTAATTGAGAAAATGTTAGCGTCTTGCTGCTTTTCCTGCAAATTGCACGTGGCATCTTGAATGAAAAGGCGAAGCTTGGTTGCGTTGGGTTTAGCGTGACTTGTGCAGGAGCGAGGCTGATGAGAACAGGCCCGTGTGTGCGTGTGACGCCACCCGTCTCTTTGCCGGCAGGTTGGTCAGTCCCCCTCATGGGCAACTTTTCCCTCTGTGCCTTGTCAATTTTTAGTGCAGGAGAGGAGGAAAGAGCCAAGAGGTCCCAAAGCTGGGGCTGTTTTCTGGGGCGAGGTGGCTGCGTGTAGGAGAGAGCCCTGGCCGAGCTGCCAGCTGGGCTGGACCATCGGAGAAGCCAGAGTCCCCGGCAGCTCAAGCGCGTCTCCCAGCGCTCAGGGAGCCGGCTGCTGTGGGCACGTCTGCTGCCTCCTGGAACATCTCCTTTTTGTGAGTGCAAAGAGGAGAAAGCCAACATTCCTCCAGGGAACCTGCACTTGGTATGGTGAGGAAGCACAGCAGGGTCATCGATGTAACCAGAAGTATGGTTTACAATCACTAAATGAGCACCTTTTTCCTTCTGTGGCTTGGAAATATTTGGAAGTCGCCTTCTGTTGGGGTCCTGGGGGTGCTCCTAGGCCTCAGTGGCTGGGACCGGCTGTCCCGTCCCAACAGATGGGCTGAGGGACGAGTTAACTCTGAAGGCGACACGCGCCCTGACTCAACAGGCGAGACCAGGTGTGAGTTGACTCTGGGTTAATTCTGCGCGGTTATGCCAAGTGAATGACAGACAATCACTCCAGGAGTCCAATTCAATCATGAGTTTTACTAAAAGTATGTGTTGGAAGACCAGTTAGAACGAATAGTGGCTTGGCAAAAGTCTGACAGCAAAAAGTCCTTCTACAAGCAATGTATTGGCAACCATGAGTAGCTAGAACACAAAATTTAACAAGAATCCAAGAGCAGAGCTTAAGATGATGTTACTCTTGTATGTTCAGAGGGAAAAGAGAGAAAGAGAGTGGTAGAGAGGGAAGGAAAACTAAGGTATAAGAGAGAGAGAAAGAGAGTAGGATATCAGCACTCACGGAAGGAGAGACAAAGAAATAGGGATATAGAAAAAAGGAGAGAAGGAAAGAGCAGAGAGAAAAGAAGAAAGAAAAGGGTGAGGGATCCAGCCAGTCTTACGGCTCCGCAGTGTGGCTGACGAGAGTTGGATGATGATGTGTGGCCTCCGGTGTCCCACGGTGAGGATGCTGGGGTTTGTAGTTCAGGAGCGCAGCGTCCTCCGGTGTCGGGTGCAGTTCCCGCGGCGAGGCTGGTGGGCGGAGGGTCCTCAGGGTGGCGGGTTCCCTACCAGTGCTGTTTTAGGTGAGGTTTTTTATAGCTCTCCGAGTAGAGGAAAGTCTGGGGGGAAGGGGTGATTGCGACAAGTCTCGACAAGTCCCGGGCCGTGTTGAAGGGTCTCAGCTTTTCCCCTTTGTGTGCCAAGCTGGACATATCAGAAGACGGAGCTATGTGCCCTCTGGCACATCCCCCACCTCCGGTATGGGCCAGCCGGCCTGGGCTGTGGCTCCTTAGCTTCTCGTTGACATGTACATCTCAGTTCGCCCTATACTGAATGCGTCATCTCCTGCGGCTGGATGAACTCCTTTCACCACAATGTTTTGGCCATGATCCTTATCAATACAGGCGACTGGCGTCCCCTGGGACCCCCACCCACCGCCACGGTCTGGTGCCAAGGGCCCAGGGGCCATGTGTCAGCTCAGCCTGGGGCCTTGGGTCCCTCCCTGAGCCATGTTGTAGGTGTGTGCGCCCGTCTCGTGTCTGCCCCTGTCCCTGGCTGGGCCTGGGCCCTGCCCTGCAGAGAGCGGCTCTCCTGGATGGAGGCCTCAGGGCTCGGTCAGGGCTTGTCCTGCAGAGCTCCAGGCATCACAGAGCAGAACTCTTCTGTTCTATTCTGTTCTATCCTATACCCTCACAGCGAGTCAAATAACAAAGAGACTACTTGCCTGAAATGACAGAGGGGTTTTAGCTCCAGAAACACTTTCAAGGACACATGACACACTGGCTACAAGTGTTTGTTTTGTTTTCTTTTAGTTTATTTATTTTTACTGTCCTAATTTGTTGATTTAATTTATTTTATGTTATTTGATGTGATGTTTTTTCATGTCATTTTATTTCCCTTTCTGATTCTCTTTCTGAGCCAATGCTCAGAAGCATTAACACAAGGCCATGTGTAGCCAGGAGCAGGCTGATGCATTCTTCAGTTTAGCTTGAAAAAACATCCCTTGCAGGCTGGCAAAGGCGAGTCCCAGAGCTGCAGAGAGCAGCAGCAGGAGTAGAGGCCAAGCTGTCCCTGGTTCCTGAAGAGGGAGAACCTTGAGAATGAGGCACGGGACTGACCATGCCCAAAAGAAGAAGAAGAAGAAGAAGCAGAAGCAGAAGCAGCAGAAGAAGAAGAGGTGTGTGGTACCGTGGGATCTTTTGCAAAGCGTGACACGTAGCGCTGACGAGCAGACGTTTTGCCTTCCAGTTTCTCTGAGTTGTTTTGGGTTGTTTTTTTGAGGCTGTTTGTTGGAGGTTGGTTGTTTGACACTATGAGGTTGTTGGTGGGTTGTGCGTTTGTAGGTCACTGAAGGCTGGTTGGCTTAGGTTGTTGAAGGTTTGTTGAGTTTGGTTTAGGTTGGTGGTCTTAGGTTGCTTGTTTTAGGTGTGATGGTTTAGCCTGGTTTTGGTTGGTTAATTTAGGCTGGTTGGTTTAGGTGTTTTGATGTGATTTTGTTAACGCTGATCTATGTTGTTTAGTTGGAGAGGTTTGTTTTTTCTTGTTTTTGCTGGGTTGTTTGGTTGATGTTGTTCGATGGAGGTCCTCTAGCGTTGGTTGTGTCAGTTTGGTTCAGGTTTTTTTGTTTCGATGACTTGGTTGGGGTTGTTGAGGGGGTTTGAGGCTGCTTGTTTGAGGCAGGTACTTTGAGGGTGGTTGTTAGAGGCTGTTTCTTGAAGGCTGGTTGATGCAGGTTGCTTGCTGTAGGTGATTTTTGGTTGAAGTTGTTTTAGGTGGTTTGTCTGAGGTGGGGCATCTGAAGTTGTTTTCCTGTAGGTTGTTCGGAGTTGTTTGTTTTAGCTTGGTTGAGGTCCTTTGGTTGAGGTTGATGCAGGGTTTTTTTGGGTTGCTTGGTTTAGCTTGGTATAGGCTTTTTTGCTGAGGTTGGTTTAGGTTGTGTGCTTTAGGTTGGTTTCCGCAGCTTGAGTTTCTTTTAGGTAGGCTATGTTTTAGGTAATTTTCTTAGGTAGGTTTATTTTCGCATGTTTAGGCTTGTTGAGGTTGTGTTTTTAGACTGTTTTAGGTTTTCTGAATTGGTTTGGTTTGAGTTGTTTCTGGTAGGTTGGTTGAGGTGGTTTATTTTTTTGTGTTAAGTGGGTGGCTAGAGGTTGCTTAGGTTGGTTTAGGGTGTTTGTTTTGGATTGGTTGAGGTTGTTTGTTTTAGGCTAGATGGGGTTTTGTTTAGGATGGTTTGGGTTGTTTGTTTTAGGCAAGGTTCTTTTTAGGTTGTTCGTGGTTGTTTTTTTTAAGCTTATTCAGGTAGATTAGTTTAGGTTCTTTAAGGTTGGTTTAGGTTGGTTTAGGTTTAAGGTTGGTTTAGGTGAGTTGTTTTATGTTGGTTTAGGTGAGTTGTTTTATGTTGGTTTAGGTGAGTTGTTTTATGTTGGTTTAGGTGAGTTGTTTTATGTTGGTTTAGGTGAGTTGTTTTATGTTGGTTTAGGTGAGTTGTTTTATGTTGGTTTAGGTAGGCTATTCTAGCTAGGTTTAGGGCCATCATCGTGGAGCATGAGCAGTAGGCTCCCAGCCCAAGTGGCCCAAAGAAGCCGTGGCAAGGGGCCGTGCTCAACGCTGCAGAGGAAGGCAAAAAACCCCCGCAGACACTTGGTGTCCCACATGCGGGGAAAAAAAAGCCTTCCTCCCCCCAGCTGCAGGGCACGAGAGGCCATCTTCCTGGTGCTTGAGCAGCAGGCAGGAACCGAGCCAAAAGGGCCCAGAGGAGCTCTGAAAAGTGGTCACGCTCAATGCTGCAGAGGAAGGCAAAAAACCCCCGGGGACCAGTGCCAATCTGCCCCGGGGGGAAAAATTCCTTCCTGACCCCAGTGCTGGCGATCGGCTATCCCTGAGCATGTGAGCCAGACCTGGCTCCTTGTCCCACAGGCTGCTCGCGCCTCCCAGGACCTGCCCAAGCCCTATCCTCCCTTGAGCTGGAGCCATCTCGGGGACTTGCCAGAGTGCCCAAATGCCTCTGAGCTGATGGACCTTGGGGGCAAGAATCCTCCCTGTGCCTGTCAGGACACCGGTGGGTGTTCCAAAGCACTGCAACCCCTTGCTACCCCTCTACCTGCTGTTTCTTACGGCTCCTGAGCCTGTCTGCGCATGCGATGAAGATGGTGAGCTCTGCAGTGCTCTTCAAGAAGACATCATTCCCTTGGACTTGCCGCTGCTATCCAGCTGAAAAGGCTTTCCATCCATCCATCAGATGAGCTTGGAAGGTGGCCCTGGCAGGCGCTGTGCCATTCCTTCCCAATGCAGCGAGTGACATGTGCTGCTACGCTGTCATTGATGGTGAGGCTGTCTGCTTGGCAAGAAGGCCTGAATGGTTTTGTGCTGTATCCCATATCTTTCCTTGGACTCGCTAGCTCTTTTCCTGCTTTGGCTTTCATCCTTGCTATCTTCCTTGAAAGTCATGGCAGCCCTCTCAGGCTTTGTCTTGCTCCTTCTAGCCGTTGTCTTCTTCTGTAGGCCCTCCATGTTCCTAAGCAACTACTTAGTCTTGGCTTGCTTTCATCCCAGATGGACTTTATCTTTGCTGAACGCCAGGCATGAGGAATGTCCCTAGTGGTCCAGGTGAGCGGTGCCCAGGGCTTTGCACAAGGCTTGCCTTTCCTATGGCAATGCCTTGCCTGACACAGCAGAATGCATTTGCCTGTATCACATTGGTGACTCACAGTCACGCTGGGATGTACTCGTGCCTCCAGGAGTATTTTGCTACTCCGATGTGTCCAACCAGCGCCAGAAACTCGTGGTGCTCCACCTGACGTCGTGTTCCCTACTTCTAGCCTGCAGATCTTCACACAGGGTTTCTTGATGTAGGGGCTATCTCTCGTGTCAGAGCCTCAGCTGGGAGGGAGTATGGGGGCTGGAGAACTACACTGTGAGCTAGAGCTTCTTCTGGTTCATGGATGCTGAGGACCTGGGATTTGTCTAGACTGGAGAAATGTAGGCGGAGAGGTGACCTCATTGCTCTCTACAGCTTCCAAGGAGGGAAAGTGGAGGGGGAGCTGCTGATCTCTTCTCCCTGGTACCCAGTACCAGGACCTATGGGAACGGCTCCAAGCCGCATCCATCAGCGGAGCTTTGGAGTTGACAAGAGGAAACTTTTCTTTCCCAAGTGGGTGGTCAAAGCCTGGAACAGGGTTCCCGGAGAGGTGGTCGATGCCCCATGCCCGGTCAGTGTTGAAGAGGCATTTGGACAATGCCCTTAATGCCATGTTTTAACTTCTGGCCCACCCTGAAGTGGTCAGGCAATTGGACTAGATGATCATTGTAGGTCCCTTCCAGCTCAAGTCTTCTCTGCTCTCCTTCTGTTCCTACCTCCTCCTTTCCCTTGCAGCAGTACCTGCTGGGGAAATGTCTCATGTTGTTGCTTCCCATCCCTGCACTGACAGAAGGCATTGAATACCTTTAAGCCTGTCCCAGCTTTGGCTCTGTCACCCTGTGGGAAGGAGGCACGTACCTTCTGATCGGGGTGAGAGCCCTGGGCCCCCTTGGCAACATCTGGGCATCCCATTCTTACAGCTACTGCCCCTGGCTCCACAGGGGATGAGGATGGTGAGCTCTGCGGTGCTCCTCCGGAAGGAATTCCCTTGGTCTTGCCACTGTTCCTCAGTTGAAAAGGATTGCCATGCATCAGATGAGTTTGGAAGGTGGCCCTGCCAGCAGATTGTCTTGCAGTGGAGAACCTCCAGCAGCCTCATGCAAGGTCTTCCTCCCTCAGCCCCTGCCCCGTGATTCCAGCAGCTCCTCAAGTGCTTCCCCTGGGATGTGTTGGGGCTGCCCCCGGGCCAGCTCTGGCACTGGACACGGGAGGCTGCTCCTTTTGATGCTGCCCGGGGCATTGTGACCGCTGCGTTGCCGGGTGCTGGCATTGTGACATGGGGGTGACAGAGCCACACGTGTGCAGCCCCGCCCGCCCCCCCCTCCGCCCAGCAGCCTTTGGAGGAAGCCTTTGGGGTGCTGGCCCCAAATCAGTCCCTGTACCTACAAGACACGGGGAGTCATCAACCTAATGGTGTCCCTTTTTTGCAAAAATACAGTATGGATTTGTTGCCAGTCCAGCCTTACTTCCAGTAGCGCTACTGCCTGTGACCATGTCCCGTTCAATTAAACGAAGGTGTTTAGGCTAGCCTAGTCTGTGGCACCTGGAGCAATGACTCGCTGTGTTTTGACTTTCTCTTGCTTAGACAGCTCCCGCCTCAGGGGCTGTTTGGGCACCGATGGCTTTGGGCACTCGGCGGGTTTTCTCTCTTTGGCTGTTTCACACTGGGACCTTCCTACCCGTGCCCTGTGACCGGGGCTTCCACAGCAAACTGTTTGCTGAGGGACAGTTTGCAGTTCAGCCCTTCCCGTGCGGCTATTGATATAGGTATGTGATGGGGAGAAGGTAACAGTGTAATAATTTTCATTTTGTTTACAGGCATTTTGTTTACAGCCATTATAGCGGTTTTTCTTGATGCTCTATACAGATCGTGTTTTGGGGGGCTTGCTTTTGCTGGAAGCAGCCACTACTTAATGAATAGTTGACAAACAGTCTGCTATAAACTCATACCAAGAGTTTTCTAATTGAGAAAATGTTAGCGTCTTGCTGTTTTTCCTGCAAATTGCACGTGGCATCTTGAATGAAAAGGCGAAGCTTGGTTGCGTTGGGTTTAGCGTGACTTGTGCAGGAGCGAGGCTGATGAGAACAGGCCCGTGTGTGCGTGTGACGCCACCCGTCTCTTTGCCGGCAGGTTGGTCAGTCCCCCTCATGGCCAACTTTTCCCTCTGTGCCTTGTCAATTTTTAGTGCAGGAGAGGAGGAAAGAGCCAAGAGGTCCCAAAGCTGGGGCTGTTTTCTGGGGCGAGGTGGCTGCGTGTAGGAGAGAGCCCTGGCCGAGCTGCCAGCTGGGCTGGACCATCGGAGAAGCCAGAGTCCCCGGCAGCTCAAGCGCGTCTCCCAGCGCTCAGGGAGCCGGCTGCTGTGGGCACGTCTGCTGCCTCCTGGAACATCTCTTTTTTCTGAGTGCAAAGAGGAGAAAGCCAACATTCCTCCAGGGAACCTGCACTTGGTATGGTGAGGAAGCACAGCAGGGTCATCGATGTAACCAGAAGTATGGTTTACAATCACTAAATGAGCACCTTTTTCCTTCTGTGGCTTGGAAATATTTGGAAGTCGACTTCTGTTGGGGTCCTGGGGGTGCTCCTAGGCCTCAGTGGCTGGGACCGGCTGTCCCGTCCCAACAGACGGGCTGAGGGACGAGTTAACTCTGAAGGCGACACGCGCCCTGACTCAACAGGCGAGACCAGGTGTGAGTTGACTCTGGGTTAATTCTGCGCGGTTATGCCAAGTGAATGACAGACAATCACTCCAGGAGTCCAATTCAATCATGAGTTTTACTAAAAGTATGTGTTGGAAGACCAGTTAGAGCGAATAGTGGCTTGGCAAAAGTCTAACAGCAAAAAGTCCTTGTACAAGCAATGTATTGGCAACCATGAGTAGCTAGAACACAAAATTTAACAAGAATCCAAGAGCAGAGCTTAAGATGATGTTACTCTTGTATGTTCAGAAGGAAAAGAGAGAGAAAGAGAGTGGTAGAGAGGGAAGGAAAACTAAGGTATAAGAGAGAGAGAAAGAGAGTAGGATATCAGCACTCACGGAAGGAGAGACAAAGAAATAGGGATATAGAAAAAAGGAGAGAAGGAAAGAGCAGAGAGAAAAGAAGAAAGAAAAGGGTGAGGGATCCAGCCAGTCTTACGGCTCCGCAGTGTGGCTGACGAGAGTTGCATGATGATGTGTGGCCTCCGGTGTCCCACGGTGAGGATGCTGGGGTTTGTAGTTCAGGAGCGCAGCGTCCTCCGGTGTCGGGTGCAGTTCCCGCGGCGAGGCTGGTGGGCGGAGGGTCCTCAGGGTGGCGGGTTCCCTACCAGTGCTGTTTTAGGTGAGGTTTTTTATAGCTCTCCGAGTAGAGGAAAGTCTGGGGGGAAGGGGTGATTGCGACAAGTCTCGACAAGTCCCGGGCCGTGTTGAAGGGTCTCAGCTTTTCCCCTTTGTGTGCCAAGCTGGGCATATCAGAAGACGGAGCTATGTGCCCTCCGGCACATCCCTCACCTGCGGTATGGGCCAGCCGGCCTGGGCTGTGGCTCCTTAGCTTGTCGTTGACATGTACATCTCAGTTCGCCCTATACTGAATGCGTCATCTCCTGCGGCTGGATGAGCTCCTTTCACCACAATGTTTTGGCCATGATCCTTATCAATACACGAGACTGGCGTCCCCTGGGACCCCCACCCACGGCCACAGTCTGGTGCCAAGGGCCCAGGGGCCGTGTGTCAGCTCAGCCTGGGGCCTTGGGTCCCTCCCTGAGCCATGTTGTAGGTGTGTGCGCCCGTCTCCCTGTGTCTGCCCCTGTCCCTGGCTGGGCCTGGGCCCTGCCCTGCAGAGAGCGGCTCTCCTGGATGGAGGCCTCAGGGCTCGGTCAGGGCTTGTCCTGCAGAGCTGCAGGCATCACAGAGCAGAACTCTTCTGTTCTATTCTGTTCTATCCTATACCCTCACAGCGAGTCAAATAACAAAGAGACTACTTGCCTGAAATGACAGGGGGGTTTTAGCTCCAGAAACACTTTCAAGGACACATGACACACTGGCTACAAGTGTTTGTTTTGTTTTCTTTTAGTTTATTTATTTTTAATGTCCTAATTTGTTGATTTAATTTATTTTATGTTATTTGATGTGATGTTTTTTCATGTCATTTTATTTCCCTTTCTGATTCTCTTTCTGAGCCAATGCTCAGAAGCATTAACACAAGGCCATGTGTAGCCAGGAGCAGGCTGATGCATTCTTCAGTTTAGCTTGAAAAAACATCCCTTGCAGGCTGGCAAAGGCGAGTCCCAGAGCTGCAGAGAGCAGCAGCAGGAGTAGAGGCCAAGCTGTCCCTGGTTCCTGAAGAGGGAGAACCTTGAGAATGAGGCACGGGACTGACCGTGCCCAAAAGAAGAAGAAGAAGAAGAAGAAGCAGAAGCAGCAGCAGAAGAAGAGGTGTGTGGTACCGTGGGATCTTTTGCAAAGCGTGACACGTAGCGCTGACGAGCAGACGTTTTGCCTTCCAGTTGCTCTGAGTTGTTTTGGTTGTTTTTTTGAGGCTGGTTGTTGGAGGTAGGTTGTTTGACACTATGAGGTTGTTGGTGGGTTGTATGTTTGTAGGTCGCTGAAGGCTGGTTGGCTTAGGTGGTTGAAGGTTTGTTGAGTTTGGTTTAGGTTGGTGGTCTTAGGTTGCTTGTTTTAGGTGTGATGGTTTAGCCTGATTATGGTTGGTTAGTTTAGGCTGGTTGTTTTAGGTGGTTTGATGTGATTTTGTTAACGCTGATCTATGTTGTTTAGTTGGAGAGGTTTGTTTTTTCTTGTTTTTACTGGGTTGTTTGGTTGATGTTGTTTGATGGAGGTCCTCTAGCGTTGGTTGTGTCAGTTTGGTTCAGGTTTTTTTGTTTCGATGGCTTGGTTGGGGTTGTTGAGGTGGTTTGAGGCTGTTTGTTTGAGGCAGGTACTTTGAGGGTGGTTGTTAGAGGCTGTTTCTTGAAGGCTGGTTGATGCAGGTTGCTTGCTGTAGGTGATTTTTGGTTGAAGTTGTTTTAGGTTGTTTGTCTGAGGTGGGGCATCTGAAGTTGTTTTCCTGTAGGTTGTTCAGAGTTGTTTGTTTTAGCTTGGTTGAAGTCCTTTGGTTGAGGTTGATGCAGGTTTTTTTTGGGTTGCTTGGTTTAGCTTGGTATAGGCTTTTTGGCTGAGGTTGGTTTAGGTTGTATGTTTTAGGTTGGTTTCCGCAGCTTGAGTTTCTTTTAGGTAGGCTATGTTTTAGGTAATTTTCTTAGGTAGGTTTATTTTAGCATGTTTAGGCTTGTTGAGGTTGTTTTTTTAGAGTGTTTTAGGTTTTCTGAATTGGTTTGGTTTGAGTTGTTTCTGGTAGGTTGGTTGAGGTGGTTTATTTTTTTGTGTTAAGTGGGTGGCTAGAGGTTGCTTAGGTTGGTTTAGGGTGTTTGTTTTGGATTGGTTGAGGTTGTTTGTTTTAGGCTAGATGGGGTTTTGTTTAGGATGGTTTGGGTTGTTTGTTTTAGGTAAGGTTCTCTTTAGGTTGTTCATGGTTGGTTTTTTTAAGCTTATTCAGGTAGATTGGTTTAGGTTCTTTAAGGTTGGTTTAGGTTGGTTTAGGTTTAAGGTTGGTTTAGGTGAGTTGTTTTATGTTGCTTTAGGTGAGTTGTTTTATGTTGGTTTAGGTGAGTTGTTTTATGTTGGTTTAGGTGAGTTGTTTTATGTTGGTTTAGGTGAGTTGTTTTATGTTGGTTTAGGTAGGCTATTCTAGCTAGGTTTAGGGCCATCATCGTGGAGCATGAGCAGTAGGCTCCCAGCCCAAGTGGCCCAAAGAAGCCGTGGCAAGGGGCCGTGCTCAACGCTGCAGAGGAAGGCAAAAAACCCCCGCAGACACTTGGTGTCCCACATGGGGGGAAAAAAAAACCTTCCTCCCCCCAGCTGCAGGGCACGAGAGGCCATCTTCCTGGTGCTTGAGCAGCAGGCAGGAACCGAGCCAAAAGGGCCCAGAGGAGCTCTGAAAAGTGGTCACGCTCAATGCTGCAGAGGAAGGCAAAAAACCCCTGGGGACCAGTGCCAATCTGCCCTGGGGGGAAAAATTCCTTCCTGACCCCAGTGCTGGCGATCGGCTGTTCCCTGAGCATGTGAGCCAGACCTGGCTCCTTGTCCCACAGGCTGCTCGCGCCTCCCAGGACCTGCCCAAGCCCTATCCTCCCTTGAGCTGGAGCCGTCTCGGGGACTTGCCAGAGTGCCCAAATGCCTCTGAGCTGATGGACCTTGGGGGCAAGAATCCTCCCTGTGCCTGTCAGGACACCGGTGGGTGTTCCAAAGCACTGCAACCCCTTGCTACCCCTCTACCTGCTGTTTCTTACGGCTCCTGAGCCTGTCTGCGCATGCGATGAAGATGGTGAGCTCTGCAGTGCTCTTCAAGAAGACATCATTCCCTTGGACTTGCCGCTGCTATCCAGCTGAAAAGGCTTTCCATCCATCCATCAGATGAGCTTGGAAGGTGGCCCTGGCAGGCGCTGTGCCATTCCTTCCCAATGCAGCGAGTGACATGTGCTGCTACGCTGTCATTGATGGTGAGGCTGCCTGCTTGGCAAGAAGGCCTGAATGGTTTTGTGCTGTATCCCATATCTTTCCTTGGACTCGCTAGCTCTTTTCCTGCTTTGGCTTTCATCCTTGCTATCTTCCTTGAAAGTCATGGCAGCCCTCTCAGGCTTTGTCTTGCTCCTTCTAGCTGTTGTCTTCTTCTGTAGGCCCTCCATGTTCCTAAGCAACTACTTAGTCTTGGCTTGCTTTCATCCCAGATGGACTTTATCTTTGCTGAACGCCAGGAATGAGGAATGTCCCTAGTGGTCCAGGTGAGCGGTGCCCAGGGCTTTGCACAAGGCTTGCCTTTCCTATGGCAATGCCTTGCCTGACACAGCAGAATGCATTTGCCTGTATCACATTGGTGACTCACAGTCACGCTGGGATGTACTCGTGCCTCCAGGAGTATTTTGCTACTCCGATGTGTCCAACCAGCGCCAGAAACTCGTGGTGCTCCACCTGACGTCGTGTTCCCTACTTCTAGCCTGCAGAGATCTTCACACAGGGTTTCTTGATGTAGGGGCTATCTCTCGTGTCAGAGCCTCAGCTGGGAGGGAGTATGGGGGCTGGAGAACTACACTGTGAGCTAGAGCTTCTTCTGGTTCATGGATGCTGAGGACCTGGGATTTGTCTAGACTGGAGAAATGTAGGCGGAGAGGTCACCTCATTGCTCTCTACAGCTTCCAAGGAGGGAAACTGGAGAGGGAGCTGCTGATCTCTTCTCCCTGGTACCCAGTACCAGGACCTATGGGAACGGCTCCAAGCCGCATCCATCAGCGGAGCCTTGGAGTTGACAAGAGGAAACTTTTCTTTCCCACGTGGGTGGCCAAAGCCTGGAACGGGGTTCGCGGAGAGGTGGTCAATGCCCCATGCCCAGTCAGTGTTGAAGAGGCATTTGGACAACGCCCTTAATGCCATGTTTTAACTTCTGGTCCACCCTGAAGTGGTCAGGCATTTGGACTAGATGATCATTGTAGGTCCCTTCCAGCTCAAGTCTTCTCTGCTCTCCTTCTGTTCCTACCTCCTCCTTTCCCTTGCAGCAGTACCTGCTGGGGAAATGTCTCATGTTGTTGCTTCCCATCCCTGCACTGACAGAAGGCATTGAATACCTTTAAGCCTGTCCCAGCTTTGGCTCTGTCACCTTGTGGGAAGGAGGCACGTACCTTCTGATGGGGGTGAGAGCCCTGGGCCCCCTTGGCAACATCTGGGCATCCCATTCTTACAGCTACTGCCCCTGGCTCCGCAGGGGATGAGGATGGTGAGCTCTGCGGTGCTCCTCCGGAAGGAATTCCCTTGGTCTTGCCACTGTTCCTCGGTTGAAAAGGATTGCCATGCATCAGATGAGTTTGGAAGGTGGCCCTGCCAGCAGATTGTCTTGCAGTGGAGAACCTCCAGCAGCCTCATGCAAGGTCTTCCTCCCTCAGCCCCTGCCCCGTGATTCCAGCAGCTCCTCAAGTGCTTCCCCTGGGATGTGTTGGGGCTGCCCCCGGGCCAGCTCTGGCACTGGACACGGGAGGCTGCTCCTTTTGATGCTGCCCGGGGCATTGTGACCGCTGCGTTGCCGGGTGCTGGCATTGTGACATGGGGGTGACAGAGCCACACGTGTGCAGCCCCGCCCGCCCCCCCCTCCGCCCAGCAGCCTTTGGAGGAAGCCTTTGGGGTGCTGGCCCCAAATCAGTCCCTGTACCTACAAGACACGGGGAGTCATCAACCTAATGGTGTCCCTTTTTTGCAAAAATACAGTATGGATTTGTTGCCAGTCCAGCCTTACTTCCAGTAGTGCTACTGCCTGTGACCATGTCCCGTTCAATTAAACGAAGGTGCCTTCTCTGTGGCACTCAGGGCAATGACTCGCTGTGTTTTGACTTTCTCTTGCTTAGACAGCTCCCGCCTCAGGGGCTGTTTGGGCACCGATGGCTTTGGGCACTCGGCGGGTTTTCTCTCTTTGGCTGTTTCACACTGGGACCTTCCTACCCGTGCCCTGTGACCGGGGCTTCCACAGCAAACTGTTTGCTGAGGGACAGTTTGCAGTTCAGCCCTTCCCGTGCGGCTATTGATATAGGTATGTGATGGGGAGAAGGTAACAGTGTAATAATTTTCATTTTGTTTACAGGCATTTTGTTTACAGCCATTATAGCGGTTTTTCTTGATGCTCTATACAGATCGTGTTTTGGGGGGCTTGCTTTTGCTGGAAGCAGCCACTACTTAATGAATAGTTGACAAACAGTCTGCTATAAACTCATCCCGAGAGTTTTCTAATTGAGAAAATGTTAGCGTCTTGCTGATTTTCCTGCAAATTGCACGTGGCATCTGGAATGAAAAGGCGAAGCTTGGTTGCGTTGGGTTTAGCGTGACTTGTGCAGGAGCGAGGCTGATGAGAACAGGCCCGTGTGTGCATGTGACGCCACCCGTCTCTTTGCCGGCAGGTTGGTCAGTCCCCCTCATGGCCAACTTTTCCCTCTGTGCCTTGTCCATTTTTAGTGCAGGAGAGGAGGAAAGAGCCAAGAGGTCCCAAAGCTGGGGCTGTTCTCTGGGGCGAGGTGGCTGCGTGTAGGAGAGAGCCCTGGCCGAGCTGCCAGCTGGGCTGGACCATCGGAGAAGCCAGAGTCCCCGGCAGCTCAAGCGCGTCTCCCAGCGCTCAGGGAGCCGGCTGCTGTGGGCACGTCTGCTGCCTCCTGGAACATCTCCTTTTTGTGAGTGCAAAGAGGAGAAAGCCAACATTCCTCCAGGGAACCTGCACTTGGTATGGTGAGGAAGCACAGCAGGGTCATCGATGTAACCAGAAGTATGGTTTACAATCACTAAATGAGCACCTTTTTCCTTCTGTGGCTTGGAAATATTTGGAAGTCGCCTTCTGTTGGGGTCCTGGGGGTGCTCCTAGGCCTCAGTGGCTGGGACCGGCTGTCCCGTCCCAACAGACGGGCTGAGGGACGAGTTAACTCTGAAGGCGACACGCGCCCTGACTCAACAGGCGAGACCAGGTGTGAGTTGACTCTGGGTTAATTCTGCGCGGTTATGCCAAGTGAATGACAGACAGTCACTCCAGGAGTCCAATTCAATCATGAGTTTTAGTAAAAGTATGTGTTGGAAGACCAGTTAGAGCGAATAGTGGCTTGGCAAAAGTCTAACAGCAAAAAGTCCTTGTACAAGCAATGTATTGGCAACCATGAGTAGCTAGAACACAAAATTTAACCAGAATCCAAGAGCAGAGCTTAAGATGATGTTACTCTTGTATGTTCAGAAGGAAAAGAGAGAGAAAGAGAGTGGTAGAGAGGGAAGGAAAACTAAGGTATAAGAGAGAGAGAAAGAGAGTAGGATATCAGCACTCACGGAAGGAGAGACAAAGAAATAGGGATATAGAAAAAAGGAGAGAAGGAAAGAGCAGAGAGAAAAGAAGAAAGGAAAGGGTGAGGGATCCAGCCAGTATTACGGCTCTGCAGTGTGGCTGACGAGAGTTGCATGATGATGTGTGGCCTCCGGTGTCCCACGGTGAGGATGCTGGGGTTTGTAGTTCAGGAGCGCAGCGTCCTCCGGTGTCGGGTGCAGTTCCCGCGGCGAGGCTGGTGGGCGGAGGGTCCTCAGGGTGGCGGGTTCCCTACCAGTGCTCTTTTAGGTGAGGTTTTTTATAGCTCTCCGAGTAGAGGAAAGTCTGGGGGGAAGGGGTGATTGCGACAAGTCTCGACAAGTCCCGGGCCGTGTTGAAGGGTCTCAGCTTTTCCCCTTTGTGTGCCAAGCTGGGCATATCAGAAGATGGAGCTATGTGCCCTCCGGCACATCCCCCACCTCCGGTATGGGCCAGCCGGCCTGGGCTGTGGCTCCTTAGCTTGTCGTTGGCATGTAAATCTCAGTTCGCCCTATACTGAATGCGTCATCTCCTGCGGCTGGATGAACTCCTTTCACCACAATGTTTTGGCCATGATCCTTATCAATACAGGCGACTGGCGTCCCCTGGGACCCCCACCCACGGCCACGGTCTGGTGCCAAGGGCCCAGGGGCCGTGTGTCAGCTCAGCCTGGGGCCTTGGGTCCCTCCCTGAGCCATGTTGTAGGTGTGTGCGCCCGTCTCCCTGTGTCTGCCCCTGTCCCTGGCTGGGCCTGGGCCCTGCCCTGCAGAGAGCGGCTCTCCTGGATGGAGGCCTCAGGGCTCGGTCAGGGCTTGTCCTGCAGAGCTGCAGGCATCACAGGGCAGAACTCTTCTGTTCTATTCTGTTCTATCCTATACCCTCACAGCGAGTCAAATAACAAAGAGACTACTTGCCTGAAATGACAGGGGGGTTTTAGCTCCAGAAACACTTTCAAGGACACATAACACACTGGCTACAAGTGTTTGTTTTGTTTTCTTTTAGTTTATTTATTTTTACTGTCCTAATTTGTTGATTTAATTTATTTTATGTTATTTGATGTGATGTTTTTTCATGTCATTTTATTTCCCTTTCTGATTCTCTTTCTGAGCCAATGCTCAGAAGCATTAACACAAGGCCATGTGTAGCCAGGAGCAGGCTGATGCATTCTTCAGTTTAGCTTGAAAAAACATCCCTTGCAGGCTGGCAAAGGCGAGTCCCAGAGCTGCAGAGAGCAGCAGCAGGAGTAGAGGCCAAGCTGTCCCTGGTTCCTGAAGAGGGAGAACCTTGAGAATGAGGCACGGGACTGACCATGCCCAAAAGAAGAAGAAGAAGAAGAAGAAGCAGAAGCAGCAGCAGAAGAAGAGGTGTGTGGTACCGTGGGATCTTTTGCAAAGCGTGACACGTAGCGCTGACGAGCAGACGTTTTGCCTTCCAGTTGCTCTGAGTTGTTTTGGGTTGTTTTTTTGAGGCTGTTTGTTGGAGGTTGGTTGTTTGACACTATGAGGTTGTTGGTGGGTTGTGTGTTTGTAGGTCACTGAAGGCTGGTTGGCTTAGGTTGTTGAAGGTTTGTTGAGTTTGGTTTAGGTTGGTGGTCTTAGGTTGCTTTTTTTAGGTGTGATGGTTTAGCCTGGTTTTGTTTGGTTAGTTTAGGCTGGTTGTTTTAGGTGGTTTGATGTGATTTTGTTAACGCTGATCTATGTTGTTTAGTTGGAGAGGTTTGTTTTTTCTTGTTTTTACTGGGTCGTTTGGTTGATGTTGTTCGATGGAGGTCCTCTAGCGTTGGTTGTGTCAGTTTGGTTCAGGTTTTTTTGTTTCGATGGCTTGGTTGGGGTTGTTGAGGGGGTTTGAGGCTGCTTGTTTGAGGCAGGTACTTTGAGGGTGGTTGTTAGAGGCTGTTTCTTGAAGGCTGGTTGATGCAGGTTGCTTGCTGTAGGTGATTTTTGGTTGAAGTTGTTTTAGGTTGTTTGTCTGAGGTGGGGCATCTGAAGTTGTTTTCCTGTAGGTTGTTCGGAGTTGTTTGTTTTAGCTTGGTTGAGGTCCTTTGGTTGAGGTTGATGCAGGGTTTTTTTGGGTTGCTTGGTTTAGCTTGGTATAGGCTTTTTGGCTGAGGTTGGTTTAGGTTGTGTGTTTTAGGTTGGTTTCCGCAGCTTGAGTTTCTTTTAGGTAGGCTATGTTTTAGGTAATTTTCTTAGGTAGGTTTATTTTCGCATGTTTAGGCTTGTTGAGGTTGTTTTTTTAGACTGTTTTAGGTTTTCTGAATTGGTTTGGTTTGAGTTGTTTCTGGTAGGTTGGTTGAGGTGGTTTATTTTTTTGTGTTAAGTGGGTGGCTAGAGGTTGCTTAGGTTGGTTTAGGGTGTTTGTTTTGGATTGGTTGAGGTTGTTTGTTTTAGGCTAGATTGGGTTTTGTTTAGGATGGTTTGGGTTGTTTGTTTTAGGTAAGGTTCTCTTTAGGTTGTTCATGGTTGGTTTTTTTAAGCTTATTCAGGTAGATTGGTTTAGGTTCTTTAAGGTTGGTTTAGGTTGGTTTAGGTTTAAGGTTGGTCTAGGTGAGTTGTTTTATGTTGGTTTAGGTGAGTTGTTTTATGTTGGTTTAGGTAGGCTATTCTAGCTAGGTTTAGGGCCACCATCGTGGAGCATGAGCAGTAGGCTCCCAGCCCAAGTGGCCCAAAGAAGCCGTGGCAAGGGGCCGTGCTCAACGCTGCAGAGGAAGGCAAAAAACCCCTGCAGACACTTGGTGTCCCACATGGGGGGAAAAAAAAAGCCTTCCTCCCCCCAGCTGCAGGGCACGAGAGGCCATCTTCCTGGTGCTTGAGCAGCAGGCAGGAACCCAGCCAAAAGGGCCCAGAGGAGCTCTGAAAAGTGGTCACGCTCAATGCTGCAGAGGAAGGCAAAAAACCCCCGGGGACCAGTGCCAATCTGCCCCGGGGGGAAAAATTCCTTCCTGACCCCAGTGCTGGCGATCGGCTATCCCTGAGCATGTGAGCCAGACCTGGCTCCTTGTCCCACAGGCTGCTCGCGCCTCCCAGGACCTGCCCAAGCCCTATCCTCCCTTGAGCTGGAGCCATCTCGGGGACTTGCCAGAGTGCCCAAATGCCTCTGAGCTGATGGACCTTGGGGGCAAGAATCCTCCCTGTGCCTGTCAGGACACCGGTGGGTGTTCCAAAGCACTGCAACCCCTTGCTACCCCTCTACCTGCTGTTTCTTACGGCTCCTGAGCCTGTCTGCGCATGCGATGAAGATGGTGAGCTCTGCAGTGCTCTTCAAGAAGACATCATTCCCTTGGACTTGCCGCTGCTATCCAGCTGAAAAGGCTTTCCATCCATCCATCAGATGAGCTTGGAAGGTGGCCCTGGCAGGCGCTGTGCCATTCCTTCCCAATGCAGCGAGTGACATGTGCTGCTACGCTGTCATTGATGGTGAGGCTGCCTGCTTGGCAAGAAGGCCTGAATGGTTTTGTGCTGTATCCCATATCTTTCCTTGGACTCGCTAGCTCTTTTCCTGCTTTGGCTTTCATCCTTGCTATCTTCCTTGAAAGTCATGGCAGCCCTCTCAGGCTTTGTCTTGCTCCTTCTAGCTGTTGTCTTCTTCTGTAGGCCCTCCATGTTCCTAAGCAACTACTTAGTCTTGGCTTGCTTTCATCCCAGATGGACTTTATCTTTGCTGAACGCCAGGAATGAGGAATGTCCCTAGTGGTCCAGGTGAGCGGTGCCCAGGGCTTTGCACAAGGCTTGCCTTTCCTATGGCAATGCCTTGCCTGACACAGCAGAATGCATTTGCCTGTATCACATTGGTGACTCACAGTCACGCTGGGATGTACTCGTGCCTCCAGGAGTATTTTGCTACTCCGATGTGTCCAACCAGCGCCAGAAACTCGTGGTGCTCCACCTGACGTCGTGTTCCCTACTTCTAGCCTGCAGAGATCTTCACACAGGGTTTCTTGATGTAGGGGCTATCTCTCGTGTCAGAGCCTCAGCTGGGAGGGAGTATGGGGGCTGGAGAACTACACTGTGAGCTAGAGCTTCTTCTGGTTCATGGATGCTGAGGACCTGGGATTTGTCTAGACTGGAGAAATGTAGGCGGAGAGGTCACCTCATTGCTCTCTACAGCTTCCAAGGAGGGAAACTGGAGAGGGAGCTGCTGATCTCTTCTCCCTGGTACCCAGTACCAGGACCTATGGGAACGGCTCCAAGCCGCATCCATCAGCGGAGCCTTGGAGTTGACAAGAGGAAACTTTTCTTTCCCACGTGGGTGGCCAAAGCCTGGAACGGGGTTCGCGGAGAGGTGGTCAATGCCCCATGCCCAGTCAGTGTTGAAGAGGCATTTGGACAACGCCCTTAATGCCATGTTTTAACTTCTGGTCCACCCTGAAGTGGTCAGGCATTTGGACTAGATGATCATTGTAGGTCCCTTCCAGCTCAAGTCTTCTCTGCTCTCCTTCTGTTCCTACCTCCTCCTTTCCCTTGCAGCAGTACCTGCTGGGGAAATGTCTCATGTTGTTGCTTCCCATCCCTGCACTGACAGAAGGCATTGAATACCTTTAAGCCTGTCCCAGCTTTGGCTCTGTCACCTTGTGGGAAGGAGGCACGTACCTTCTGATGGGGGTGAGAGCCCTGGGCCCCCTTGGCAACATCTGGGCATCCCATTCTTACAGCTACTGCCCCTGGCTCCGCAGGGGATGAGGATGGTGAGCTCTGCGGTGCTCCTCCGGAAGGAATTCCCTTGGTCTTGCCACTGTTCCTCGGTTGAAAAGGATTGCCATGCATCAGATGAGTTTGGAAGGTGGCCCTGCCAGCAGATTGTCTTGCAGTGGAGAACCTCCAGCAGCCTCATGCAAGGTCTTCCTCCCTCAGCCCCTGCCCCGTGATTCCAGCAGCTCCTCAAGTGCTTCCCCTGGGATGTGTTGGGGCTGCCCCCGGGCCAGCTCTGGCACTGGACACGGGAGGCTGCTCCTTTTGATGCTGCCCGGGGCATTGTGACCGCTGCGTTGCCGGGTGCTGGCATTGTGACATGGGGGTGACAGAGCCACACGTGTGCAGCCCCGCCCGCCCCCCCCTCCGCCCAGCAGCCTTTGGAGGAAGCCTTTGGGGTGCTGGCCCCAAATCAGTCCCTGTACCTACAAGACACAGGGAGTCATCAACCTAATGGTGTCCCTTTTTTGCAAAAATACAGTATGGATTTGTTGCCAGTCCAGCCTTACTTCCAGTAGCGCTACTGCCTGTGACCATGTCCCGTTCAATTAAACGAAGGTGCCTTCTCTGTGGCACTTGGGGCAATGACTCGCTGTGTTTTGACTTTCTCTTGCTTAGACAGCTCCCGCCTCAGGGGCTGTTTGGGCACCGATGGCTTTGGGCACTCGGCGGGTTTTCTCTCTTTGGCTGTTTCACACTGGGACCTTCCTACCCGTGCCCTGTGACCGGGGCTTCCACAGCAAACTGTTTGCTGAGGGACAGTTTGCAGTTCAGCCCTTCCCGTGCGGCTATTGATATAGGTATGTGATGGGGAGAAGGTAACAGTGTAATAATTTTCATTTTGTTTACAGGCATTTTGTTTACAGCCATTATAGCGGTTTTTCTTGATGCTCTATACAGATCGTGTTTTGGGGGGCTTGCTTTTGCTGGAAGCAGCCACTACTTAATGAATAGTTGACAAACAGTCTGCTATAAACTCATCCCGAGAGTTTTCTAATTGAGAAAATGTTAGCGTCTTGCTGATTTTCCTGCAAATTGCACGTGGCATCTGGAATGAAAAGGCGAAGCTTGGTTGCGTTGGGTTTAGCGTGACTTGTGCAGGAGCGAGGCTGATGAGAACAGGCCCGTGTGTGCGTGTGACGCCACCCGTCTCTTTGCCGGCAGGTTGGTCAGTCCCCCTCATGGCCAACTTTTCCCTCTGTGCCTTGTCCATTTTTAGTGCAGGAGAGGAGGAAAGAGCCAAGAGGTCCCAAAGCTGGGGCTGTTTTCTGGGGCGAGGTGGCTGCGTGTAGGAGAGAGCCCTGGCCGAGCTGCCAGCTGGGCTGGACCATCGGAGAAGCCAGAGTCCCCGGCAGCTCAAGCGCGTCTCCCAGCGCTCAGGGAGCCGGCTGCTGTGGGCACGTCTGCTGCCTCCTGGAACATCTCCTTTTTGTGAGTGCAAAGAGGAGAAAGCCAACATTCCTCCAGGGAACCTGCACTTGGTATGGTGAGGAAGCACAGCAGGGTCATCGATGTAACCAGAAGTATGGTTTACAATCACTAAATGAGCACCTTTTTCCTTCTGTGGCTTGGAAATATTTGGAAGTCGCCTTCTGTTGGGGTCCTGGGGGTGCTCCTAGGCCTCAGTGGCTGGGACCGGCTGTCCCGTCCCAACAGACGGGCTGAGGGACGAGTTATCTCTGAAGGCGACACGCGCCCTGACTCAACAGATGAGACCAGGTGTGAGTTGACTCTGGGTTAATTCTGCGCGGTTATGCCAAGTGAATGACAGACAGTCACTCCAGGAGTCCAATTCAATCATGAGTTTTAGTAAAAGTATGTGTTGGAAGACCAGTTAGAGCGAATAGTGGCTTGGCAAAAGTCTAACAGCAAAAAGTCCTTGTACAAGCAATGTATTGGCAACCATGAGTAGCTAGAACACAAAATTTAACCAGAATCCAAGAGCAGAGCTTAAGATGATGTTACTCTTGTATGTTCAGAAGGAAAAGAGAGAGAAAGAGAGTGGTAGAGAGGGAAGGAAAACTAAGGTATAAGAGAGAGAGAAAGAGAGTAGGATATCAGCACTCACGGAAGGAGAGACAAAGAAATAGGGATATAGAAAAAAGGAGAGAAGGAAAGAGCAGAGAGAAAAGAAGAAAGGAAAGGGTGAGGGATCCAGCCAGTCTTACGGCTCTGCAGTGTGGCTGACGAGAGTTGGATGATGATGTGTGGCCTCCGGTGTCCCACGGTGAGGATGCTGGGGTTTGTAGTTCAGGAGCGCAGCGTCCTCCGGTGTCGGGTGCAGTTCCCGCGGCGAGGCTGGTGGGCGGAGGGTCCTCAGGGTGGCGGGTTCCCTACCAGTGCTGTTTTAGGTGAGGTTTTTTATAGCTCTCCGAGTAGAGGAAAGTCTGGGGGGAAGGGGTGATTGCGACAAGTCTCGACAAGTCCCGGGCCGTGTTGAAGGGTCTCAGCTTTTCCCCTTGGTGTGCCAAGCTGGGCACATCAGAAGATGGAGCTATGTGCCCTCCGGAACATCCCCCACCTCCGGTATGGGCCAGCCGGCCTGGCCTGTGGCTCCTTAGCTTGTCGTTGACATGTACATCTCAGTTCGCCCTATACTGAATGCGTCATCTCCTGCGGCTGGATGAACTCCTTTCACCACAATGTTTTGGCCATGATCCTTATCAATACACGAGACTGGCGTCCCCTGGGACCCCCACCCACGGCCACGGTCTGGTGCCAAGGGCCCAGGGGCCGTGTGTCAGCTCAGCCTGGGGCCTTGGGTCCCTCCCTGAGCCATGTTGTAGGTGTGTGCGCCCGTCTCGTGTCTGCCCCTGTCCCTGGCTGGGCCTGGGCCCTGCCCTGCAGAGAGCGGCTCTCCTGGATGGAGGCCTCAGGGCTCGGTCAGGGCTTGTCCTGCAGAGCTGCAGGCATCACAGAGCAGAACTCTTCTGTTCTATTCTGTTCTATCCTATACCCTCACAGCGAGTCAAATAACAAAGAGACTACTTGCCTGAAATGACAGGGGGGTTTTAGCTCCAGAAACACTTTCAAGGACACATAACACACTGGCTACAAGTGTTTGTTTTGTTTTATTTTTGTTTATTTATTTTTACTGTCCTAATTTGTTGATTTAATTTATTTTATGTTATTTGATGTGATGTTTTTTCATGTCATTTTATTTCCCTTTCTGATTCTCTTTCTGAGCCAATGCTCAGAAGCATTAACACAAGGCCATGTGTAGCCAGGAGCAGGCTGATGCATTCTTCAGTTTAGCTTGAAAAAACATCCCTTCCAGGCTGGCAAAGGCGAGTCCCAGAGCTGCAGAGAGCAGCAGCAGGAGTAGAGGCCAAGCTGTCCCTGGTTCCTGAAGAGGGAGAACCTTGAGAATGAGGCACGGGACTGACCATGCCCAAAAGAAGAAGAAGAAGAAGAAGAAGCAGAAGCAGCAGCAGAAGAAGAGGTGTGTGGTACCGTGGGATCTTTTGCAAAGCGTGACACGTAGCGCTGACGAGCAGACGTTTTGCCTTCCAGTTGCTCTGAGTTGTTTTGGGTTGTTTTTTTGAGGCTGTTTGTTGGAGGTTGGTTGTTTGACACTATGAGGTTGTTGGTGGGTTGTGCGTTTGTAGGTCACTGAAGGCTGGTTGGCTTAGGTTGTTGAAGGTTTGTTGAGTTTGGTTTAGGTTGGTGGTCTTAGGTTGCTTGTTTTAGGTGTGATGGTTTAGCCTGGTTTTGGTTGGTTAGTTTAGGCTGGTTGTTTTAGGTGGTTTGATGTGATTTTGTTAACGCTGATCTATGTTGTTTAGTTGGAGAGGTTTGTTTTTTCTTGTTTTTGCTGGGTTGTTTGGTTGATGTTGTTCGATGGAGGTCCTCTAGCATTGGTTGTGTCAGTTTGGTTCAGGTTTTTTTGTTTCGATGGCTTGGTTGGGGTTGTTGAGGGGGTTTGAGGCTGCTTGTTTGAGGCAGGTACTTTGAGGGTGGTTGTTAGAGGCTGTTTCTTGAAGGCTGGTTGATGCAGGTTGCTTGCTGTAGGTGATTTTTGGTTGAAGTTGTTTTAGGTGGTTTGTCTGAGGTGGGGCATCTGAAGTTGTTTTCCTGTAGGTTGTTCGGAGTTGTTTGTTTTAGCTTGGTTGAGGTCCTTTGGTTGAGGTTGATGCAGGGTTTTTTTGGGTTGCTTGGTTTAGCTTGGTATAGGCTTTTTGGCTGAGGTTGGTTTAGGTTGTGTGCTTTAGGTTGGTTTCCGCAGCTTGAGTTTCTTTTAGGTAGGCTATGTTTTAGGTAATTTTCTTAGGTAGGTTTATTTTAGCATGTTTAGGCTTGTTGAGGTTGTGTTTTTAGACTGTTTTAGGTTTTCTGAATTGGTTTGGTTTGAGTTGTTTCTGGTAGGTTGGTTGAGGTGGTTTATTTTTTTGTGTTAAGTGGGTGGCTAGAGGTTGCTTAGGTTGGTTTAGGGTGTTTGTTTTGGATTGGTTGAGGTGGTTTGTTTTAGGCTAGATTGGGTTTTGTTTAGGATGGTTTGGGTTGTTTGTTTTAGGTAAGGTTCTTTTTAGGTTGTTCATGGTTGTGTTTTTTAAGCTTATTCAGGTAGATTGGTTTAGGTTCTTTAAGGTTGGTTTAGGTTGGTTTAGGTTTAAGATTGGTCTAGGTGAGTTGTTTTATGTTGGTTTAGGTGAGCTGTTTTATGCTGGTTTAGGTGAGTTGTTTTATGTTGGTTTAGGTGAGTTGTTTTATGCTGGTTTAGGTGAGTTGTTTTATGTTGGTTTAGGTAGGCTATTCTAGCTAGGTTTAGGGCCATCATCGTGGAGCATGAGCAGTAGGCTCCCAGCCCAAGTGGCCCAAAGAAGCCGTGGCAAGGGGCCGTGCTCAACGCTGCAGAGGAAGGCAAAAAACCCCCGCAGACACTTGGTGTCCCACATGGGGGGAAAAAAAAAGCCTTCCTCCCCCCAGCTGCAGGGCACGAGAGGCCATCTTCCTGGTGCTTGAGCAGCAGGCAGGAACCGAGCCAAAAGGGCCCAGAGGAGCTCTGAAAAGTGGTCACGCTCAATGCTGCAGAGGAAGGCAAAAAACCCCCGGGGACCAGTGCCAATCTGCCCCGGGGGGAAAAATTCCTTCCTGACCCCAGTGCTGGCGATCGGCTATCCCTGAGCATGTGAGCCAGACCTGGCTCCTTGTCCCACAGGCTGCTCGCGCCTCCCAGGACCTGCCCAAGCCCTATCCTCCCTTGAGCTGGAGCCATCTCAGGGACTTGCCAGAGTGCCCAAATGCCTCTGAGCTGATGGACCTTGGGGGCAAGAATCCTCCCTGTGCCTGTCAGGACACCGGTGGGTGTTCCAAAGCACTGCAACCCCTTGCTACCCCTCTACCTGCTGTTTCTTACGGCTCCTGAGCCTGTCTGCGCATGCGATGAAGATGGTGAGCTCTGCAGTGCTCTTCAAGAAGACATCATTCCCTTGGACTTGCCGCTGCTATCCAGCTGAAAAGGCTTTCCATCCATCCATCAGATGAGCTTGGAAGGTGGCCCTGGCAGGCGCTGTGCCATTCCTTCCCAATGCAGCGAGTGACATGTGCTGCTACGCTGTCATTGATGGTGAGGCTGTCTGCTTGGCAAGAAGGCCTGAATGGTTTTGTGCTGTATCCCATATCTTTCCTTGGACTCGCTAGCTCTTTTCCTGCTTTGGCTTTCATCCTTGCTATCTTCCTTGAAAGTCGTGGCAGCCCTCTCAGGCTTTGTCTTGCTCCTTCTAGCCGTTGTCTTCTTCTGTAGGCCCTCCATGTTCCTAAGCAACTACTTAGTCTTGGCTTGCTTTCATCCCAGATGGACTTTATCTTTGCTGAACGCCAGGAATGAGGAATGTCCCTAGTGGTCCAGGTGAGCGGTGCCCAGGCCTTTGCACAAGGCTTGCCTTTCCTATGGCAATGCCTTGCCTGACACAGCAGAATGCATTTGCCTGTATCACATTTGTGACTCACAGTCACGCTGGGATGTACTCGTGCCTCCAGGAGTATTTTGCTACTCCGATGTGTCCAACCAGCGCCAGAAACTCGTGGTGCTCCACCTGACGTCGTGTTCCCTACTTCTAGCCTGCAGATCTTCACACAGGGTTTCTTGATGTAGGGGCTATCTCTCGTGTCAGAGCTTCAGCTGGGAGGGAGTATGGGGGCTGGAGAACTACACTGTGAGCTAGAGCTTCTTCTGGTTCATGGATGCTGAGGACCTGGGATTTGTCTAGACTGGAGAAATGGAGGCGGAGAGGTGACCTCATTGCTCTCTACAGCTTCCAAGGAGGGAAACTGGAGAGGGAGCTGCTGATCTCTTCTCCCTGGTACCCAGTACCAGGACCTATGAGAACGGCTCCAAGCCGCATCCATCAGCGGAGCTTTGGAGTTGACAAGAGGAAACTTTTCTTTCCCACGTGGGTGGTCAAAGCCTGGAACAGGGTTCGTGGAGAGGTGGTCGATGCCCCATGCCCGGTCAGTGTTGAAGAGGCATTTGGACAACGCCCTTAATGCCATGTTTTAACTTCTGGTCCACCCTGAAGTGGTCAGGCATTTGGACTAGATGATCATTGTAGGTCCCTTCCAGCTCAAGTCTTCTCTGCTCTCCTTCTGTTCCTACCTCCTCCTTTCCCTTGCAGCAGTACCTGCTGGGGAAATGTCTCATGTTGTTGCTTCCCATCCCTGCACTAACCGAAGGCATTGAATACCTTTAAGCCTGTCCCAGCTTTGGCTCTGTCACCTTGTGGGAAGGAGGCACGTACCTTCTGATGGGGGTGAGAGCCCTGGGCCCCCTTGCAACATCTGGGCATCCCATTCTTACAGCTACTGCCCCTGGCTCCGCAGGGGATGAGGATGGTGAGCTCTGCGGTGCTCCTCCGGAAGGAATTCCCTTGGTCTTGCCACTGTTCCTCGGTTGAAAAGGATTGCCATGCATCAGATGAGTTTGGAAGGTGGCCCTGCCAGCAGATTGTCTTGCAGTGGAGAACCTCCAGCAGCCTCATGCAAGCTCTTCCTCCCTCAGCCCCTGCCCCATGATTCCAGCAGCTCCTCAAGTGCTTCCCCTGGGATGTGTTGGGGCTGCCCCCGGGCCAGCTCTGGCACTGGACACGGGAGGCTGCTCCTTTTGATGCTGCCCGGGGCATTGTGACCGCTGCATTGCCGGGTGCTGGCATTGTGACATGGGGGTGACAGAGCCACACGTGTGCAGCCCCGCCCGCCCCCCCCTCCGCCCAGCAGCCTTTGGAGGAAGCCTTTGGGGTGCTGGCCCCAAATCAGTCCCTGTACCTACAAGACACGGGGAGTCATCAACCTAATGGTGTCCCTTTTTTGCAAAAATACAGTATGGATTTGTTGCCAGTCCAGCCTTACTTCCAGTAGCGCTACTGCCTGTGACCATGTCCCGTTCAATTAAACGAAGGTGCCTTCTCTGTGTCACTTGGGGCAATGACTCGCTGTGTTTTGACTTTCTCTTGCTTAGACAGCTCCCGCCTCAGGGGCTGTTTGGGCACCGATGGCTTTGGGCACTCGGCGGGTTTTCTCTCTTTGGCTGTTTCACACTGGGACCTTCCTACCTGTGCCCTGTGACCGGGGCTTCCACAGCAAACTGTTTGCTGAGCTACAGTTTGCAGTTCAGCCCTTCCCGTGCAGCTATTGATATAGGTATGTGATGGGGAGAAGGTAACAGTGTAATAATTTTCATTTTGTTTACAGGCATTTTGTTTACAGCCATTATAGCGGTTTTTCTTGATGCTCTATACAGATCGTGTTTTGGGGGGCTTGCTTTTGCTGGAAGCAGCCACTACTTAATGAATAGTTGACAAACAGTCTGCTATAAACTCATCCCAAGAGTTTTCTAATTGAGAAAATGTTAGCGTCTTGCTGTTTTTCCTGTAAATTGCACGTGGAATCTTGAATGAAAAGGCGAAGCTTGGTTGCGTTGGGTTTAGCGTGACTTGTGCAGGAGCGAGGCTGATGAGAACAGGCCCGTGTGTGCGTGTGACGCCACCCATCTCTTTGCCGGCAGGTTGGTCAGTCCCCCTCATGGCCAACTTTTCCCTCTGTGCCTTGTCAATTTTTAGTGCAGGAGAGGAGGAAAGAGCCAAGAGGTCCCAAAGCTGGGGCTGTTTTCTGGGGCGAGGTGGCTGCGTGTAGGAGAGAGCCCTGGCCGAGCTGCCAGCTGGGCTGGACCATCGGAGAAGCCAGAGTCCCCGGCAGCTCAAGCGCGTCTCCCAGCGCTCAGGGAGCCGGCTGCTGTGGGCACGTCTGCTGCCTCCTGGAACATCTCCTTTTTCTGAGTGCAAAGAGGAGAAAGCCAACATTCCTCCAGGGAACCTGCACTTGGTATGGTGAGGAAGCACAGCAGGGTCATCGATGTAACCAGAAGTATGGTTTACAATCACTAAATGACCACCTTTTTCCTTCTGTGGCTTGGAAATATTTGGAAGTCGCCTTCTGTTGGGGTCCTGGGGGTGCTCCTAGGCCTCAGTGGCTGGGACCGGCTGTCCCGTCCCAACAGACGGGCTGAGGGACGAGTTAACTCTGAAGGCGACACGCGCCCTGGCTCAACAGGTGAGACCAGGTGTGAGTTGACTCTGGGTTAATTCTGCGCGGTTATGCCAAGTGAATGACAGACAATCACTCCAGGAGTCCAATTCAATCATGAGTTTTAGTAAAAGTATGTGTTGGAAGACCAGTTAGAGCGAATAGTGGCTTGGCAAAAGTCTAACAGCAAAAAGTCCTTGTACAAGCAATGTATTGGCAACCATGAGTAGCTAGAACACAAAATTTAACAAGAATCCAAGAGCAGAGCTTAAGATGATGTTACTCTTGTATGTTCAGAAGGAAAAAAGAGAGAAAGAGAGTGGTAGAGAGGGAAGGAAAACTAAGGTATAAGAGAGAGAGAAAGAGAGTAGGATATCAGCACTCACGGAAAGAGAGACGAAGAAATAGGGATATAGAAAAAAAGAGAGAAGGAAAGAGCAGAGAGAAAAGAAGAAAGAAAAGGGTGAGGGATCCAGCCAGTCTTACGGCTCTGCAGTGTGGCTGACGAGAGTTGGATGATGATGTGTGGCCTCCGGTGTCCCACGGTGAGGATGCTGGGGTTTGTAGTTCAGGAGCGCAGCGTCCTCCGGTGTCGGGTGCAGTTCCCGCGGCGAGGCTGGTGGGCGGAGGGTCCTCAGGGTGGTGGGTTCCCTACCAGTGCTGTTTTAGGTGAGGTTTTTTATAGCTCTCCGAGTAGAGGAAAGTCTGGGGGGAAGGGGTGATTGCGACAAGTCTCGACAAGTCCCGGGCCGTGTTGAAGGGTCTCAGCTTTTCCCCTTTATGTGCCAAGCTGGGCATATCAGAAGATGGAGCTATGTGCCCTCCGGCACATCCCCCACCTCTGGTATGGGCCAGCCGGCCTGGGCTGTGGCTCCTTAGCTTGTCGTTGGCATGTAAATCTCAGTTCGCCCTATACTGAATGCGTCATCTCCTGCGGCTGGATGAACTCCTTTCACCACAATGTTTTGGCCATGATCCTTATCAATACAGAGACTGGCGTCCCCTGGGACCCCCACCCACGGCCACGGTCTGGTGCCAAGGGCCCAGGGGCCGTGTGTCAGCTCAGCCTAGGGCCTTGGGTCCCTGCCTGAGCCATGTTGTAGGTGTGTGCGCCCGTCTCGTGTCTGCCCCTGTCCCTGGCTGGGCCTGGGCCCTGCCCTGCAGAGAGCGGCTCTCCTGGATGGAGGCCTCAGGGCTCGGTCAGGGCTTGTCCTGCAGAGCTCCAGGCATCACAGAGCAGAACTCTTCTGTTCTATTCTGTTCTATCCTATACCCTCACAGCGAGTCAAATGACAAAGAGACTACTTGCCTGAAATGACAGGAGGGTTTTAGCTCCAGAAACACTTTCAAGGACACATAACACACTGGCTACAAGTGTTTGTTTTGTTTTCTTTTAGTTTATTTATTTTTACTGTCCTAATTTGTTGATTTAATTTATTTTATCTTATTTGATGTGATGTTTTTTCATGTCATTTTATTTCCCTTTCTGATTCTCTTTCTGAGCCAATGCTCAGAAGCATTAACACAAGGCCATGTGTAGCCAGGAGCAGGCTGATGCATTCTTCAGTTTAGCTTGAAAAAACCTCCCTTGCAGGCTGGCAAAGGCGAGTCCCAGAGCTGCAGAGAGCAGCAGCAGGAGTAGAGGCCAAGCTGTCCCTGGTTCCTGAAGAGGGAGAACCTTGAGAATGAGGCACGGGACTGACCATGCCCAAAAGAAGAAGAAGAGGAAGAAGAAGCAGAAGCAGCAGCAGAAGAAGAGGTGTGTGGTACCGTGGGATCTTTTGCAAAGCGTGACACGTAGCGCTGACGAGCAGACGTTTTGCCTTCCAGTTGCTCTGAGTTGTTTTGGTTGGTTTTTTGAGGCTGGTTGTTGGAGGCAGGTTGTTTGACACTATGAGGTTGTTGGTGGGTTGTGTGTTTGTAGGTTGCTGAAGGCTGGTTGGCTTAGGTTGTTGAAGGTTTGTTGAGTTTGGTTTAGGTTGGTGGTCTTAGGTTGCTTGTTTTAGGTTTGATGGTTTAGCCTGGTTTTGGTTGGTTAGTTTAGGCTGGTTGTTTTAGGTGGTTTGATGTGATTTTGTTAACGCTGATCTATGTTGTTTAGTTGGAGAGGTTTGTTTTTTCTTGTTTTTACTGGGTTGTTTGGTTGATGTTGTTTGATGGAGGTCCTCTAGCGTTGGTTGTGTCAGTTTGGTTCAGGTTTTTTTGTTTCGATGGCTTGGTTGGGGTTGTTGAGGGGGTTTGAGGCTGCTTGTTTGAGGCAGGTACTTTGAGGGTGGTTGTTAGAGGCTGTTTCTTGAAGGCTGGTCGATGCAGGTTGCTTGCTGTAGGTGATTTTTGGTTGAAGTTGTTTTAGGTTGTTTGTCTGAGGTGGGGCATCTGAAGTTGTTTTCATGTAGGTTGTTCAGAGTTGTTTGTTTTAGCTTGGTTGAGGTCCTTTGGTTGAGGTTGATGCAGGTTTTTTTTTGGGTTGCTTGGTTTAGCTTGGTATAGGCTTTTTGGCTGAGGTTGGTTTAGGTTGTGTGCTTTAGGTTGGTTTCCGCAGCTTGAGTTTCTTTTAGGTAGGCTATGTTTTAGGTAATTTTCTTAGGTAGGTTTATTTTCGCATGTTTAGGCTTGTTGAGGTTGTGTTTTTAGACTGTTTTAGGTTTTCTGAATTGGTTTGGTTTGAGTTGTTTCTGGTAGGTTGGTTGAGGTTGTTTATTTTTTTGTGTTAAGTGGGTGGCTAGAGGTTGCTTAGGTTGGTTTAGGGTGTTTGTTTTGGATTAGTTGAGGTTGTTTGTTTTAGGCTAGATGGGGTTTTGTTTAGGATGGTTTGGGTTGTTTGTTTTAGGTAAGGTTCTTTTTAGGTTGTTCATGGTTGTTTTTTTTAAGCTTATTCAGGTAGATTGGTTTAGGTTCTTTAAGGTTGGTTTAGGTTGGTTTAGGTTTAAGGTTGGTTTAGGTGAGTTGTTTTATGTTGGTTTAGGTGAGTTGTTTTATGTTGGTTTAGGTGAGTTGTTTTATGTTGGTTTAGGTAGGCTATTCTAGCTAGGTTTAGGGCCATCATCGTGGAGCATGAGCAGTAGGCTCCCAGCCCAAGTGGCCCAAAGAAGCCGTGGCAAGGGGCCGTGCTCAACGCTGCAGAGGAAGGCAAAAAACCCCCGCAGACACTTGGTGTCCCACATGGGGGGAAAAAAAAAGCCTTCCTCCCCCCAGCTGCAGGGCACGAGAGGCCATCTTCCTGGTGCTTGAGCAGCAGGCAGGAACCGAGCCAAAAGGGCCCAGAGGAGCTCTGAAAAGTGGTCACGCTCAATGCTGCAGAGGAAGGCAAAAAACCCCCGGGGACCAGTGCCAATCTGCCCCGGGGGGAAAAATTCCTTCCTGACCCCAGTGCTGGCGATCGGCTATCCCTGAGCATGTGAGCCAGACCTGGCTCCTTGTCCCACAGGCTGCTCGCGCCTCCCAGGACCTGCCCAAGCCCTATCCTCCCTTGAGCTGGAGCCATCTCGGGGACTTGCCAGAGTGCCCAAATGCCTCTGAGCTGATGGACCTTGGGGGCAAGAATCCTCCCTGTGCCTGTCAGGACACCGGTGGGTGTTCCAAAGCACTGCAACCCCTTGCTACCCCTCTACCTGCTGTTTCTTACGGCTCCTGAGCCTGTCTGCGCATGCGATGAAGATGGTGAGCTCTGCAGTGCTCTTCAAGAAGACATCATTCCCTTGGACTTGCCGCTGCTATCCAGCTGAAAAGGCTTTCCATCCATCCATCAGATGAGCTTGGAAGGTGGCCCTGGCAGGCACTGTGCCATTCCTTCCCAAGGCAGCGAGTGACGTGTGCTGCTACGCTGTCATTGATGGTGAGGCTGTCTGCTTGGCAAGAAGGCCTGAATGGTTTTGTGCTGTATCCCATATCTTTCCTTGGACTCGCTAGCTCTTTTCCTGCTTTGGCTTTCATCCTTGCTATCTTCCTTGAAAGCCATGGCAGCCCTCTCAGGCTTTGTCTTGCTCCTTCTAGCCGTTGTCTTCTTCTGTAGGCCCTCCATGTTCCTAAGCAACTACTTAGTCTTGGCTTGCTTTCATCCCAGATGGACTTTATCTTTGCTGAACGCCAGGAATGAGGAATGTCCCTAGTGGTCCAGGTGAGCGGTGCCCAGGGCTTTGCACAAGGCTTGCCTTTCCTGTGGCAATGCCTTGCCTGACACAGCAGAATGCATTTGCCTGTATCACATTTGTGACTCACAGTCACGCTGGGACGTACTCGTGCCTCCAGGAGTATTTTGCTACTCCGATGTGTCCAACCAGCGCCAGAAACTCGTGGTGCTCCACCTGACGTCGTGTTCCCTACTTCTAGCCTGCAGATCTTCACACAGGGTTTCTTGATGTAGGGGCTATCTCTCGTGTCAGAGCCTCAGCTGGGAGGGAGTATGGGGGCTGGAGAACTACACTGTGAGCTAGAGCTTCTTCTGGTTCATGGATGCTGAGGACCTGGGATTTGTCTAGACTGGAGAAATGGAGGCGGAGAGGTGACCTCATTGCTCTCTACAGCTTCCAAGGAGGGAAACTGGAGAGGGAGCTGCTGATCTCTTCTCCCTGGTACCCAGTACCAGGACCTATGGGAACGGTTCCAAGCCGCATCCATCAGCGGAGCTTTGGAGTTGACAAGAGGAAACTTTTCTTTCCCACGTGGGTGGTCAAAGCCTGTAACAGGGTTCGCGGAGAGGTGGTCAATGCCCCATGCCCGGTCAGTGTTGAAGGGGCATTTGGACAACGCCCTTAATGCCATGTTTTAACTTCTGGTCCACCCTGAAGTGGTCAGGCATTTGGACTAGATGATCATTGTAGGTCCCTTCCAGCTCAAGTCTTCTCTGCTCTCCTTCTGTTCCTACCTCCTCCTTTCCCTTGCAGCAGTACCTGCTGGGGAAATGTCTCATGTTGTTGCTTCCCATCCCTGCACTAACAGAAGGCATCGAATACCTTTAAGCCTGTCCCAGCTTTGGCTCTGTCACCTTGTGGGAAGGAGGCACGTACCTTCTGATGGGGGTGAGAGCCCTGGGCCCCCTTGCAACATCTGGGCATCCCATTCTTGCAGCTACTGCCCCTGGCTCCGCAGGGGATGAGGATGGTGAGCTCTGCGGTGCTCCTCCGGAAGGAATTCCCTTGGTCTTGCCACTGTTCCTCGGTTGAAAAGGATTGCCATGCATCAGATGAGTTTGGAAGGTGGCCCTGCCAGCAGATTGTCTTGCAGTGGAGAACCTCCAGCAGCCTCATGCAAGGTCGTCCTCCCTCAGCCCCTGCCCCGTGATTCCAGCAGCTCCTCAAGTGCTTCCCCTGGGATGTGTTGGGGCTGCCCCCGGGCCAGCTCTGGCACTGGACACGGGAGGCTGCTCCTTTTGATGCTGCCCGGGGCATTGTGACCGCTGCGTTGCCGGGCGCTGGCATTGTGACATGGGGGTGACAGAGCCACACGTGTGCAGCCCCGCCCGCCCCCCCCTCCGCCCAGCAGCCTTTGGAGGAAGCCTTTGGGGTGCTGGCCCCAAATCAGTCCCTGTACCTACAAGACACGGGGAGTCATCAACCTAATGGTGTCCCTTTTTTGCAAAAATACAGTATGGATTTGTTGCCAGTCCAGCCTTACTTCCAGTAGCGCTACTGCCTGTGACCATGTCCCGTTCAATTAAACAAAGGTGCCTTCTCTGTGGCACTTGGGGCAATGACTCGCTGTGTTTTGACTTTCTCTTGCTTAGACAGCTCCCGGCTCAGGGGCTGTTTGGGCACCGATGGCTTTGGGCACTCGGCGGGTTTTCTCTCTTTGGCTGTTTCACACTGGGACCTTCCTACCCGTGCCCTGTGACCGGGGCTTCCACAGCAAACTGTTTGCTGAGGGACAGTTTGCAGTTCAGCCCTTCCCGTGCGGCTATTGATATAGGTATGTGATGGGGAGAAGGTAACAGTGTAATAATTTTCATTTTGTTTACAGCCATTATAGCGGTTTTTCTTGATGCTCTATACAGATCGTGTTTTGGGGGGCTTGCTTTTGCTGGAAGCAGCCACTACTTAATGAATAGTTGACAAACAGTCTGCTATAAACTCAGACCAAGAGTTTTCTAATTGAGAAAATGTTAGCGTCTTGCTGTTTTTCCTGCAAATTGCACGTGGCATCTTGAATGAAAAGGCGAAGCTTGGTTGCGTTGGGTTTAGCGTGACTTGTGCAGGAGCGAGGCTGATGAGAACAGGCCCGTGTGTGCGTGTGACGCCACCCGTCTCTTTGCCGGCAGGTTGGTCAGTCCCCCTCATGGGCAACTTTTCCCTCTGTGCCTTGTCCATTTTTAGTGCAGGAGAGGAGGAAAGAGCCAAGAGGTCCCAAAGCTGGGGCTGTTCTCTGGGGCGAGGTGGCTGCGTGTAGGAGAGAGCCCTGGCCGAGCTGCCAGCTGGGCTGGACCATCGGAGAAGCCAGAGTCCCCGGCAGCTCAAGCGCGTCTCCCAGCGCTCAGGGAGCCGGCTGCTGTGGGCACGTCTGCTGCCTCCTGGAACATCTCCTTTTTGTGAGTGCAAAGAGGAGAAAGCCAACATTCCTCCAGGGAACCTGCACTTGGTATGGTGAGGAAGCACAGCAGGGTCATCGATGTAACCAGAAGTATGGTTTACAATCACTAAATGAGCACCTTTTTCCTTCTGTGGCTTGGAAATATTTGGAAGTCGCCTTCTGTTGGGGTCCTGGGGGTGCTCCTAGGCCTCAGTGGCTGGGACCGGCTGTCCCGTCCCAACAGACGGGCTGAGGGACGAGTTAACTCTGAAGGCGACACGCGCCCTGACTCAACAGATGAGACCAGGTGTGAGTTGACTCTGGGTTAATTCTGCGCGGTTATGCCAAGTGAATGACAGACAGTCACTCCAGGAGTCCAATTCAATCATGAGTTTTAGTAAAAGTATGTGTTGGAAGACCAGTTAGAGCGAATAGTGGCTTGGCAAAAGTCTAACAGCAAAAAGTCCTTGTACAAGCAATGTATTGGCAACCATGAGTAGCTAGAACACAAAATTTAACCAGAATCCAAGAGCAGAGCTTAAGATGATGTTACTCTTGTATGTTCAGAAGGAAAAGAGAGAGAAAGAGAGTGGTAGAGAGGGAAGGAAAACTAAGGTATAAGAGAGAGAGAAAGAGAGTAGGACATCAGCACTCACGGAAGGAGAGACAAAGAAATAGGGATATAGAAAAAAGGAGAGAAGGAAAGAGCAGAGAGAAAAGAAGAAAGGAAAGGGTGAGGGATCCAGCCAGTCTTACGGCTCCGCAGTGTGGCTGACGAGAGTTGCATGATGATGTGTGGCCTCCGGTGTCCCACGGTGAGGATGCTGGGGTTTGTAGTTCAGGAGCGCAGCGTCCTCCGGTGTCGGGTGCAGTTCCCGCGGCGAGGCTGGTGGGCGGAGGGTCCTCAGGGTGGCGGGTTCCCTACCAGTGCTGTTTTAGGTGAGGTTTTTTATAGCTCTCCGAGTAGAGGAAAGTCTGGGGGGAAGGGGTGATTGCGACAAGTCTCGACAAGTCTCGACAAGTCCCGGGCCGTGTTGAAGGGTCTCAGCTTTTCCCCTTTGTGTGCCAAGCTGGGCACATCAGAAGATGGAGCTATGTGCCCTCCGGCACATCCCCCACCTCCGGTATGGGCCAGCCGGCCTGGGCTGTGGCTCCTTAGCTTGTCGTTGACATGTACATCTCAGTTCGCCCTATACTGAATGCGTCATCTCCTGCGGCTGGATGAACTCCTTTCACCACAATGTTTTGCCCATGATCCTTATCAATGCAGGCGACTGGCGTCCCCTGGGACCCCCACCCACGGCCACAGTCTGGTGCCAAGGGCCCAGGGGCCGTCTGTCAGCTCAGCCTGGGGCCTTGGGTCCCTCCCTGAGCCATGTTGTAGGTGTGTGCGCCCGTCTCGTGTCTGCCCCTGTCCCTGGCTGGGCCTGGGCCCTGCCCTGCAGAGAGCGGCTCTCCTGGATGGAGGCCTCAGGGCTCGGTCAGGGCTTGTCCCGAAGAGCTGCAGGCATCACAGAGCAGAACTCTTCTGTTCTATTCTGTTCTATCCTATACCCTCACAGCGAGTCAAATAACAAAGAGACTACTTGCCTGAAATGACAGGGGGGTTTTAGCTCCAGAAACACTTTCAAGGACACATAACACACTGGCTACAAGTGTTTGTTTTGTTTTCTTTTTGTTTATTTATTTTTAATGTCCTAATCTGTTGATTTAATTTATTTTATGTTATTTGATGTGATGTTTTTTCATGTCATTTTATTTCCCTTTCTGATTCTCTCTCTGAGCCAATGCTCAGAAGCATTAACACAAGGCCATGTGTAGCCAGGAGCAGGCTGATGCATTCTTCAGTTTAGCTTGAAAAAACATCCCTTGCAGGCTGGCAAAGGCGAGTCCCAGAGCTGCAGAGAGCAGCAGCAGGAGTAGAGGCCAAGCTGTCCCTGGTTCCTGAAGAGGGAGAACCTTGAGAATGAGGCACGGGACTGACCATGCCCAAAAGAAGAAGAAGAAGAAGCAGCAGCAGAAGCAGCAGCAGCAGAAGAGGTGTGTGGTACCGTGGGATCTTTTGCAAAGCGTGACACGTAGCGCTGACGAGCAGACGTTTTGCCTTCCAGTTGCTCTGAGTTGTTTTGGGTTGTTTTTTTGAGGCTGTTTGTTGGAGGTTGGTTGTTTGACACTATGAGGTTGTTGGTGGGTTGTGTGTTTGTAGGTCACTGAAGGCTGGTTGGCTTAGGTTGTTGAAGGTTTGTTGAGTTTGGTTTAGGTTGGTGGTCTTAGGTTGCTTGTTTTAGGCGTGATGGTTTAGCCTGGTTTTGGTTGGTTAGTTTAGGCTGGTTGTTTTAGGTGGTTTGATGTGATTTTGTTAACGCTGATCTATGTTGTTTAGTTGGAGAGGTTTGTTTTTTCTTGTTTTTGCTGGGTTGTTTGGTTGATGTTGTTCGATGGAGGTCCTCTAGCGTTGGTTGTGTCAGTTTGGTTCAGGTTTTTTTGTTTCGATGGCTTGGTTGGGGTTGTTGAGGGGGTTTGAGGCTGCTTGTTTGAGGCAGGTACTTTGAGGGTGGTTGTTAGAGGCTGTTTCTTGAAGGCTGGTTGATGCAGGTTGCTTGCTGTAGGTGATTTTTGGTTGAAGTTGTTTTAGGTGGTTTGTCTGAGGTGGGGCATCTGAAGTTGTTTTCCTGTAGGTTGTTCGGAGTTGTTTGTTTTAGCTTGGTTGAGGTCCTCTGGTTGAGGTTGATGCAGGAGTTTTTTGGGTTGCTTGGTTTAGCTTGGTATAGGCTTTTTGGCTGAGGTTGGTTTAGGTTGTGTGTTTTAGGTTGGTTTCCGCAGCTTGAGTTTCTTTTAGGTAGGCTATGTTTTAGGTAATTTTCTTAGGTAGGTTTATTTTCGCATGTTTAGACTTGTTGAGGTTGTGTTTTTAGACTGTTTTAGGTTTTCTGAATTGGTTTGGTTTGAGTTGTTTCTGGTAGGTTGGTTGAGGTGGTTTATTTTTTTGTGTTAAGTGGGTGGCTAGAGGTTGCTTAGGTTGGTTTAGGGTGTTTGTTTTGGATTGGTTGAGGTTGTTTGTTTTAGGCTAGATGGGGTTTTGTTTAGGATGGTTTGGGTTGTTTGTTTTAGGTAAGGTTCTTTTTAGGTTGTTCATGGTTGTTTTTTTTAAGCTTATTCAGGTAGATTGGTTTAGGTTCTTTAAGGTTGGTTTAGGTTGGTTTAGGTTTAAGGTTGGTTTAGGTGAGTTGTTTTATGTTGGTTTAGGTGAGTTGTTTTATGCTGGTTTAGGTGAGTTGTTTTATGTTGGTTTAGGTAGGCTATTGTAGCTAGGTTTAGGGCCATCATCGTGGAGCATGAGCAGTAGGCTCCCAGCCCAAGTGGCCCAAAGAAGCCGTGGCAAGGGGCCGTGCTCAACGCTGCAGAGGAAGGCAAAAAACCCCCGCAGACACTTGGTGTCCCACATGGAGGGAAAAAAAAAGCCTTCCTCCCCCCAGCTGCAGGGCACGAGAGGCCATCTTCCTGGTGCTTGAGCAGCAGGCAGGAACCGAGCCAAAAGGGCCCAGAGGAGCTCTGAAAAGTGGTCACGCTCAATGCTGCAGAGGAAGGCAAAAAACCCCCGGGGACCAGTGCCAATCTGCCCCGGGGGGAAAAATTCCTTCCTGACCCCAGTGCTGGCGATCGGCTATCCCTGAGCATGTGAGCCAGACCTGGCTCCTTGTCCCACAGGCTGCTCGCGCCTCCCAGGACCTGCCCAAGCCCTATCCTCCCTTGAGCTGGAGCCATCTCGGGGACTTGCCAGAGTGCCCAAATGCCTCTGAGCTTTTGGACCTTGGGGGCAAGAATCCTCCCTGTGCCTGTCAGGACACCGGTGGGTGTTCCAAAGCACTGCAACCCCTTGCTACCCCTCTACCTGCTGTTTCTTACGGCTCCTGAGCCTGTCCGCGCATGCGATGAAGATGGTGAGCTCTGCAGTGCTCTTCAAGAAGACATCATTCCCTTGGACTTGCCGCTGCTATCCAGCTGAAAAGGCTTTCCATCCATCCATCAGATGAGCTTGGAAGGTGGCCCTGGCAGGCGCTGTGCCATTCCTTCCCAATGCAGCGAGTGACATGTGCTGCTACGCTGTCATTTATGGTGAGGCTGTCTGCTTGGCAAGAAGGCCTGAATGGTTTTGTGCTGTATCCCATATCTTTCCTTGGACTCGCTAGCTCTTTTCCTGCTTTGGCTTTCATCCTTGCTATCTTCCTTGAAAGTCATGGCAGCCCTCTCAGGCTTTGTCTTGCTCCTTCTAGCCGTTGTCTTCTTCTGTAGGCCCTCCATGTTCCTAAGCAACTACTTAGTCTTGGCTTGCTTTCATCCCAGATGGACTTTATCTTTGCTGAACGCCAGGAATGAGGAATGTCCCTAGTGGTCCAGGTGAGCGGTGCCCAGGGCTTTGCACAAGGCTTGCCTTTCCTATGGCAATGCCTTGCCTGACACAGCAGAATGCATTTGCCTGTATCACATTGGTGACTCACAGTCACGCTGGGATGTACTCGTGCCTCCAGGAGTATTTTGCCACTCCGATGTGTCCAACCAGCGCCAGAAACTCGTGGTGCTCCAGCTGACGTCGTGTTCCCTACTTCTAGCCTGCAGATCTTCACACAGGGTTTCTTGATGTAGGGGCTATCTCTCGTGTCAGAGCTTCAGCTGGGAGGGAGTATGGGGGCTGGAGAACTACACTGTGAGCTAGAGCTTCTTCTGGTTCATGGATGCTGAGGACCTGGGATTTGTCTAGACTGGAGAAATGGAGGCGGAGAGGTGACCTCATTGCTCTCTACAGCTTCCAAGGAGGGAAACTGGAGAGGGAGCTGCTGATCTCTTCTCCCTGGTACCCAGTACCAGGACCTATGGGAACGGCTCCAAGCCGCATCCATCAGCGGAGCTTTGGAGTTGACAAGAGGAAGCTTTTCTTTCCCAAGTGGGTGGTCAAAGCCTGGAACAGGGTTCGCGGAGAGGTGGTCGATGCCCCATGCCCGGTCAGTGTTGAAGAGGCATTTGGACAATGCCCTTAATGCCATGTTTTAACTTCTGGTCCACCCTGAAGTGGTCAGGCATTTGGACTAGATGATCATTGTAGGTCCCTTCCAGCTCAAGTCTTCTCTGCTCTCCTTCTGCTCCTACCTCCTCCTTTCCCTTGCAGCAGTACCTGCTGGGGAAATTTCTCATGTTGTTGCTTCCCATCCCTGCACTAACAGAAGGCATTGAATACCTTTAAGCCTGTCCCAGCTTTGGCTCTGTCACCTTGTGGGAAGGAGGCACGTACCTTCTGATGGGCGTGAGAGCCCTGGGCCCCCTTGGCAACATCTGGGCATCCCATTCTTACAGCTACTGCCCCTGGCTCTGCCGGGGATGAGGATGGTGAGCTCTGCGGTGCTCCTCCAGAAGGAATTCCTTTGGTCTTGCCACTGTTCCTCAGTTGAAAAGGATTGCCATGCATCAGATGAGTTTGGAAGGTGGCCCTGCCAGCAGATTGTCTTGCAGTGGAGAACCTCCAGCAGCCTCATGCAAGGTCTTCCTCCCTCAGCCCCTGCCCCATGATTCCAGCAGCTCCTCAAGTGCTTCCCCTGGGATGTGTTGGGGCTGCCCCCGGGCCAGCTCTGGCACTGGACACGGGAGGCTGCTCCTTTTGATGCTGCCCGGGGCATTGTGACCGTTGCGTTGCCGGGTGCTGGCATTGTGACATGGGGGTGACAGAGCCACACGTGTGCAGCCCCGCCCGCCCCCCCCTCCGCCCAGCAGCCTTTGGAGGAAGCCTTTGGGGTGCTGGCCCCAAATCAGTCCCTGTACCTACAAGACACGGGGAGTCATCAACCTAATGGTGTCCCTTTTTTGCAAAAATACAGTATGGATTTGTTGCCAGTCCAGCCTTACTTCCAGTAGCGCTACTGCCTGTGACCCCTTCAATTAAACGAAGGTGCCTTCTCTGTGGCACTTGGGGCAATGACTCGCTGTGTTTTGACTTTCTCTTGGTTAGACAGCTCCCGCCTCAGGGGCTGTTTGGGCACCGATGGCTTTGGGCACTCGGCGGGTTTTCTCTCTTTGGCTCTTTCACACTGGGACCTTCCTACCCGTGCCCTGTGACCGGGGCTTCCACAGCAAACTGTTTGCTGAGGGACAGTTTGCAGTTCAGCCCTTCCCGTGCGGCTATTGATATAGGTATGTGATGGGGAGAAGGTAACAGTGTAATAGTTTTTATTTTGTTTACAGCCATTATAGCGGTTTTTCTTGATGCTCTATACAGATCGTGTTTTGGGGGGCTTGCTTTTGCTGGAAGCAGCCACTACTTAATGAATAGTTGACAAACAGTCTGCTATAAACTCATCCCAAGAGTTTTCTAATTGAGAAAATGTTAGCGTCTTGCTGTTTTTTCTGCAAATTGCACGTGGCATCCTGAAAGAAAAGGCGAAGCTTGGTTGCGTTGGGTTTAGCGTGACTTGTGCAGGAGCGAGGCTGATGAGAACAGGCCCGTGTGTGCGTGTGACGCCACCCGTCTCTTTGCCGGCAGGTTGGTCAGTCCCCCTCATGGCCAACTTTTCCCTCTGTGCCTTGTCCATTTTTAGTGCAGGAGAGGAGGAAAGAGCCAAGAGGTCCCAAAGCTGGGGCTGTTCTCTGGGGCGAGGTGGCTGCGTGTAGGAGAGAGCCCTGGCCGAGCTGCCAGCTGGGCTGGACCATCGGAGAAGCCAGAGTCCCCGGCAGCTCAAGCGCGTCTCCCAGCGCTCAGGGAGCCGGCTGCTGTGGGCACGTCTGCTGCCTCCTGGAACATCTCCTTTTTTTTGTGAGTGCAAAGAGGAGAAAGCCAACATTCCTCCAGGGAACCTGCACTTGGTATGGTGAGGAAGCACAGCAGGGTCATCGATGTAACCAGAAGTATGGTTTACAATCACTAAATGAGCACCTTTTTCCTTCTGTGGCTTGGAAATATTTGGAAGTCGCCTTCTGTTGGGGTCCTGGGGGTGCTCCTAGGCCTCAGTGGCTGGGACCGGCTGTCCCGTCCCAACAGACGGGCTGAGGGACGAGTTAACTCTGAAGGCGACACGCGCCCTGACTCAACAGGCGAGACCAGGTGTGAGTTGACTCTGGGTTAATTCTGCGCGGTTATGCCAAGTGAATGACAGACAGTCACTCCAGGAGTCCAATTCAATCATGAGTTTTAGTAAAAGTATGTGTTGGAAGACCAGTTAGAGCGAATAGTGGCTTGGCAAAAGTCTAACAGCAAAAAGTCCTTGTACAAGCAATCTGTTGGCAAGCATGAGTAGCTAGAACACAAAATTTAACCAGAATCCAAGAGCAGAGCTTAAGATGATATTACTCTTGTATGTTCAGAGGGAAAAGAGAGAAAGAGAGTGGTAGAGAGGGAAGGAAAACTAAGGTATAAGAGAGAGAGAAAGAGAGTAGGATATCAGCACTCACGGAAGGAGAGACAAAGAAATAGGGATATAGAAAAAAGGAGAGAAGGAAAGAGCAGAGAGAAAAGAAGAAAGAAAAGGGTGAGGGATCCAGCCAGTCTTACGGCTCCGCAGTGTGGCTGACGAGAGTTGCATGATGATGTGTGGCCTCCGGTGTCCCACGGTGAGGATGCTGGGGTTTGTAGTTCAGGAGCGCAGCATCCTCCGGTGTCGGGTGCAGTTCCCGCGGCGAGGCTGGTGGGCGGAGGGTCCTCAGGGTGGCGGGTTCCCTACCAGTGCTGTTTTAGGTGAGGTTTTTTATAGCTCTCCGAGTAGAGGAAAGTCTGGGGGGAAGGGGTGATTGCAACAAGTCTCGACAAGTCCCGGGCCGTGTTGAAGGGTCTCAGCTTTTCCCCTTGGTGTGCCAAGCTGGGCATATCAGGAGACGGAGCTATGTGCCCTCCGGCACATCCCTCACCTCCGGTATGGGCCAGCTGGCCTGGGCTGTGGCTCCTTAGCTTGTCGTTGACATGTACATCTCAGTTCGCCCTAGACTGAATGCGTCATCTCCTGCGGCTGGATGAACTCCTTTCACCACAATGTTTTGGCCATGATCCTTATCAATACAGGCGACTGGTGTCCCCTGGGACCCCCACCCACGGCCACGGTCTGGTGCCAAGGGCCCAGGGGCCGTGTGTCAGCTCAGCCTGGGGCCTTGGGTCCCTCCCTGAGCCATGTTGTAGGTGTGTGCGCCCGTCTCGTGTCTGCCCCTGTCCCTGGCTGGGCCTGGGCCCTGCCCCGCAGAGAGCGGCTCTCCTGGATGGAGGCCTCAGGGCTCGGTCAGGGCTTGTCCTGCAGAGCTGCAGGCATCACAGAGCAGAACTCTTCTGTTCTATTCTGTTCTATCCTATACCCTCACAGCGAGTCAAATAACAAAGAGACTACTTGCCTGAAATGACAGGGGGGTTTTAGCTCCAGAAACACTTTCAAGGACACATGACACACTGGCTACAAGTGTTTGTTTTGTTTTATTTTAGTTTGTTTATTTTTAATGTCCTAATTTGTTGATTTAATTTATTTTATGTTATTTGATGTGATGTTTTTTCATGTCATTTTATTTCCCTTTCTGATTCTCTTTCTGAGCCAATGCTCAGAAGCATTAACACAAGGCCATGTGTAGCCAGGAGCAGGCTGATGCATTCGTCAGTTTATCTTGAAAAAACATCCTTTGCAGGCTGGCAAAGGCGAGTCCCAGAGCTGCAGAGAGCAGCAGCAGGAGTAGAGGCCAAGCTGTCCCTGGTTCCTGAAGAGGGAGAACCTTGAGAATGAGGCACGGGACTGACCATGCCCAAAAGAAGAAGAAGAGGAAGAAGAAGCAGAAGCAGCAGCAGAAGAAGAGGTGTGTGGTACCGTGGGATCTTTTGCAAAGCGTGACACGTAGCGCTGATGAGCAGACGTTTTGCCTTCCAGTTGCTCTGAGTTGTTTTGGGTTGCTTTTTTGAGGCTGGTTGTTGGAGGTTGGTTGTTTGACACTATGAGGTTGTTGGTGGGTTGTGCGTTTGTAGGTCACTGAAGGCTGGTTGGCTTAGGTTGTTGAAGGTTTGTTGAGTTTGGTTTAGGTTGGTGGTCTTAGGTTGCTTGTTTTAGGTGTGATGGTTTAGCCTGGTTTTGGTTGGTTAGTTTAGGCTGGTTGTTTTAGGTGGTTTGATGTGATTTTGTTAACGCTGATCTATGTTGTTTAGTTGGAGAGGTTTGTTTTTTCTTGTTTTTGCTGGGTTGTTTGGTTGATGTTGTTCGATGGAGGTCCTCTAGCGTTGGTTGTGTCAGTTTGGTTCAGGTTTTTTTGTTTCGATGGCTTGGTTGGGGTTGTTGAGGGGGTTTGAGGCTGCTTGTTTGAGGCAGGTACTTTGAGGGTGGTTGTTAGAGGCTGTTTCTTGAAGGCTGGTTGATGCAGGTTGCTTGCTGTAGGTGATTTTTGGTTGAAGTTGTTTTAGGTGGTTTGTCTGAGGTGGGGCATCTGAAGTTGTTTTCCTGTAGGTTGTTCGGAGTTGTTTGTTTTAGCTTGGTTGAGGTCCTTTGGTTGAGGTTGATGCAGGTTTTTTTTGGGTTGCTTGGTTTAGCTTGGTATAGGCTTTTTGGCTGATTGGCTGGTTGGTTTAGGTTGTGTGTTTTAGGTTGGTTTCCGCAGCTTGAGTTTCTTTTAGGTAGGCTATGTTTTAGGTAATTTCCTTAGGTAGGTTTATTTTAGCACGTTTAGGCTTGTTGAGGTTGTGTTTTTAGACTGTTTTAGGTTTTCTGAATTGGTTTGGTTTGAGTGGTTTCTGGTAGGTTGGTTGAGGTGGTTTATTTTTTTGTGTTAAGTGGGTGGCTAGAGGTTGCTTAGGTTGGTTTAGGGTGTTTGTTTTGGATTGGTTGAGGTTGTTTGTTTTAGGCTAGATTGGGTTTTGTTTAGGATGGTTTGGGTTGTTTGTTTTAGGTAAGGTTCTTTTTAGGTTGTTCATGGTTGTGTTTTTTAAGCTTATTCAGGTAGATTGGTTTAGGTTCTTTAAGGTTGGTTTAGGTTGGTTTAGGTTTAAGGTTGGTTTAGGTGAGTTGTTTTATGTTGGTTTAGGTGAGTTGTTTTATGCTGGTTTAGGTGAGTTGTTTTATGTTGGTTTAGGTAGGCTATTCTAGCTAGGTTTAGGGCCACCATCGTGGAGCATGAGCAGTAGGCTCCCAGCCCAAGTGGCCCAAAGAAGCCGTGGCAAGGGGCCGTGCTGAACGCTGCAGAGGAAGGCAAAAAACCCCCGCAGACACTTGGTGTCCCACATGGGGGGAAAAAAAAAGCCTTCCTCCCCCCAGCTGCAGGGCACGAGAGGCCATCTTCCTGGTGCTTGAGCAGCCGGCAGGAACCGAGCCAAAAGGGCCCAGAGGAGCTCTGAAACGTGGTCACGCTCAATGCTGCAGAGGAAGGCAAAAAACCCCCGGGGACCAGTGCCAATCTGCCCCGGGGGGAAAAATTCCTTCCTGACCCCAGTGCTGGTGATCGGCTATCCCTGAGCATGTGAGCCAGACCTGGCTCCTTGTCCCACAGGCTGCTCGTGCCTCCCAGGACCTGCCCAAGCCCTATCCTCCCTTGAGCTGGAGCCATCTCGGGGACTTGCCAGAGTGCCCAAATGCCTCTGAGCTGATGGACCTTGGGGGCAAGAATCCTCCCTGTGCCTGTCAGGACACCGGTGGGTGTTCCAAAGCACTGCAACCCCTTGCTACCCCTCTACCTGCTGTTTCTTACGGCTCCTGAGCCTGTCCGCGCATGCGATGAAGATGGTGAGCTCTGCAGTGCTCTTCAAGAAGACGACATTCCCTTGGACTTGCCGCTGCTATCCAGCTGAAGAGGCTTTCCATCCATCCATCAGATGAGCTTGGAAGGTGGCCCTGGCAGGCGCTGTGCCATTCCTTCCCAATGCAGCGAGTGACATGTGCTGCTACGCTGTCATTGATGGTGAGGCTGTCTGCTTGGCAAGAAGGCCTGAATGGTTTTGTGCTGTATCCCATATCTTTCCTTGGACTCGCTAGCTCTTTTCCTGCTTTGGCTTTCATCCTTGCTATCTTCCTTGAAAGTCATGGCAGCCCTCTCAGGCTTTGTCTTGCTCCTTCTAGCCGTTGTCTTCTTCTGTAGGCCCTCCATGTTCCTAAGCAACTACTTAGTCTTGGCTTGCTTTCATCCCAGATGGACTTTATCTTTGCTGAATGCCAGGAATGAGGAATGTCCCTAGTGGTCCAGGTGAGTGGTGCCCAGGGCTTTGCACAAGGCTTGCCTTTCCTATGGCAATGCCTTGCCTGACACAGCAGAATGCATTTGCCTGTATCACATTGGTGACTCACAGTCACGCTGGGATGTATTCGTGCCTCCAGGAGTATTTTGCTACTCCGATGTGTCCAACCAGCGCCAGAAACTCGTGGTGCTCCAGCTGACGTCGTGTTCCCTACTTCTAGCCTGCAGATCTTCACACAGGGTTTCTTGATGTAGGGGCTATCTCTCGTGTCAGAGCTTCAGCTGGGAGGGAGTATGGGGGCTGGAGAACTACACTGTGAGCTAGAGCTTCTTCTGGTTCATGGATGCTGAGGACCTGGGATTTGTCTAGACTGGAGAAATGGAGGCGGAGAGGTGACCTCATTGCTCTCTACAGCTTCCAAGGAGGGAAACTGGAGGGGGAGCTGCTGATCTCTTCTCCCTGGTACCCAGTACCAGGACCTATGGGAACGACTCCAAGCCGCATCCATCAGCGGAGCCTTGGAGTTGACAAGAGGAAACTTTTCTTTCCCAAGTGGGTGGTCAAAGCCTGGAACAGGCTTCGCGGAGAGGTGGTCGATGCCCCATGCCCGGTCAGTGTGGAAGAGGCATTTGGACAACGCCCTTAATGCCATGTTTTAACTTCTGGTCCACCCTGAAGTGGTCAGGCATTTGGACTAGATGATCATTGTAGGTCCCTTCCAGCTCAAGTCTTCTCTGCTCTCCTTCTGTTCCTACCTCCTCCTTTCCCTTGCAGCAGTACCTGCTGGGGAAATGTCTCATGTTGTTGCTTCCCATCCCTGCACTAACAGAAGGCATTGAATACCTTTAAGCCTGTCCCAGCTTTGGCTCTGTCACCTTGTGGGAAGGAGGCACGTACCTTCTGATGGGCGTGAGAGCCCTGGGCCCCCTTGCAACATCTGGGCATCCCATTCTTGCAGCTACTGCCCCTGGCTCCGCAGGGGATGAGGATGGTGAGCTCTGCGGTGCTCCTCTGGAAGGAATTCCCTTGGTCTTGCCACTGTTCCTCGGTTGAAAAGGATTGCCATGCATCAGATGAGTTTGGAAGGTGGCCCTGCCAGCAGATTGTCTTGCAGTGGAGAACCTCCAGCAGCCTCATGCAAGGTCTTCCTCCCTCAGCCCCTGCCCCGTGATTCCAGCAGCTCCTCAAGTGCTTCCCCTGGGATGTGTTGGGGCTGCCCCCGGGCCAGCTCTGGCACTGGACACGGGAGGCTGCTCCTTTTGATGCTGCCCGGGGCATTGTGACCGCTGCGTTGCCGGGTGCTGGCATTGTGACATGGGGGTGACAGAGCCACACGTGTGCAGCCCCGCCCGCCCCCCCCTCCGCCCAGCAGCCTTTGGAGGAAGCCTTTGGGGTGCTGGCCCCAAATCAGTCCCTGTACCTACAAGACACGGGGAGTCATCAACCTAATGGTGTCCCTTTTTTGCAAAAATACAGTATGGATTTGTTGCCAGTCCAGCCTTACTTCCAGTAGCGCTACTGCCTGTGACCATGTCCCGTTCAATTAAACGAAGGTGCCTTCTCTGTGGCACTTGGGGCAATGACTCGCTGTGTTTTGACTTTCTCTTGCTTAGACAGCTCCCGCCTCAGGTGCTGTTTGGGCACCGATGGCTTTGGGCACTCGGCGGGTTTTCTCTCTTTGGCTGTTTCACACTGGGACCTTCCTACCCGTGCCCTGTGACCGGGGCTTCCACAGCAAACTGTTTGCTGAGGGACAGTTTGCAGTTCAGCCCTTCCCGTGCGGCTATTGATATAGGTATGTGATGGGGAGAAGGTAACAGTGTAATAATTTTCATTTTGTTTACAGGCATTTTGTTTACAGCCATTATAGCGGTTTTTCTTGATGCTCTATACAGATCGTGTTTTGGGGGGCTTGCTTTTGCTGGAAGCAGCCACTACTTAATGAATAGTTGACAAACAGTCTGCTATAAACTCATCCCAAGAGTTTTCTAATTGAGAAAATGTTAGCGTCTTGCTGATTTTCCTGCAAATTGCAGGCGGCATCTTGAATGAAAAGGCGAAGCTTGGTTGCGTTGGGTTTAGCGTGACTTGTGCAGGAGCGAGGCTGATGAGAACAGGCCCGTGTGTGCGTGTGACGCCACCCGTCTCTTTGCCGGCAGGTTGGTCAGTCCCCCTCATGGCCAACTTTTCCCTCTGTGCCTTGTCAATTTTTAGTGCAGGAGAGGAGGAAAGAGCCAAGAGGTCCCAAAGCTGGGGCTGTTTTCTGGGGCGAGGTGGCTGCGTGTAGGAGAGAGCCCTGGCCGAGCTGCCAGCTGGGCTGGACCATCGGAGAAGCCAGAGTCCCCGGCAGCTCAAGCGCGTCTCCCAGCGCTCAGGGAGCCGGCTGCTGTGGGCACGTCTGCTGCCTCCTGGAACATCTCTTTTTTCTGAGTGCAAAGAGGAGAAAGCCAACATTCCTCCAGGGAACCTGCACTTGGTATGGTGAGGAAGCACAGCAGGGTCATCGATGTAACCAGAAGTATGGTTTACAATCACTAAATGACCACCTTTTTCCTTCTGTGGCTTGGAAATATTTGGAAGTCGCCTTCTGTTGGGGTCCTGGGGGTGCTCCTAGGCCTCAGTGGCTGGGACCGGCTGTCCCGTCCCAACAGACGGGCTGAGGGACGAGTTAACTCTGAAGGCGACACGCGCCCTGACTCAACAGATGAGACCAGGTGTGAGTTGACTCTGGGTTAATTCTGCGCGGTTATGCCAAGTGAATGACAGACAGTCACTCCAGGAGTCCAATTCAATCATGAGTTTTACTAAAAGTATGTGTTGGAAGACCAGTTAGAGCGAATAGTGGCTTGGCAAAAGTCTGACAGCAAAAAGTCCTTGTACAAGCAGTGTTTTGGCAACCATGAGTAGCTAGAACACAAAATTTAACAAGAATCCAAGAGCAGAGCTTAAGATGATGTTACTCTTGTATGTTCAGAAGGAAAAGAGAGAGAGGGAGTGGTAGAGAGGGAAGGAAAACTAAGGTATAAGAGAGAGAGAAAGAGAGTAGGACATCAGCACTCACGGAAGGAGAGACAAAGAAATAGGGATATAGAAAAAAGGAGAGAAGGAAAGAGCAGAGAGAAAAGAAGAAAGGAAAGGGTGAGGGATCCAGCCAGTATTACGGCTCTGCAGTGTGGCTGACGAGAGTTGCATGATGATGTGTGGCCTCCGGTGTCCCACGGTGAGGATGCTGGGGTTTGTAGTTCAGGAGCGCAGCGTCCTCCGGTGTCGGGTGCAGTTCCCGCGGCGAGGCTGGTGGGCGGAGGGTCCTCAGGGTGGCGGGTTCCCTACCAGTGCTGTTTTAGGTGAGGTTTTTTATAGCTCTCCGAGTAGAGGAAAGTCTGGGGGGAAGGGGTGATTGCGACAAGTCTCGGCAAGTCCCGGGCCGTGTAGAAGGGTCTCAGCTTTTCCCCTTTGTGTGCCAAGCTGGGCATATCAGAAGACGGAGCTATGTGCCCTCCGGCACATCCCCCACCTCCGGTATGGGCCAGCCGGCCTGGGCTCTGGCTCCTTAGCTTGTCGTTGACATGTACATCTCAGTTCGCCCTATACTGAATGCGTCATCTCCTGCGGCTGGATGAGCTCCTTTCACCACAATGTTTTGGCCATGATCCTTATCAATACACGAGACTGGTGTCCCCTGGGACCCCCACCCACCGCCACGGTCTGGTGCCAAGGGCCCAGGGGCCGTGTGTCAGCTCAGCCTGGGGCCTTGGGTCCCTCCCTGAGCCATGTTGTAGGTGTGTGCGCCCGTCTCGTGTCTGCCCCTGTCCCTGGCTGGGCCTGGGCCCTGCCCTGCAGAGAGCGGCTCTCCTGGATGGAGGCCTCAGGGCTCGGTCAGGGCTTGTCCTGCAGAGCTCCAGGCATCACAGAGCAGAACTCTTCTGTTCTATTCTGTTCTATCCTATACCCTCACAGCGAGTCAAATAACAAAGAGACTACTTGCCTGAAATGACAGGGGGGTTTTAGCTCCAGAAACACTTTCAAGGACACATGACACACTGGCTACAAGTGTTTGTTTTGTTTTCTTTTTGTTTATTTATTTTTACTGTCCTAATTTGTTGATTTAATTTATTTTATGTTATTTGATGTGATGTTTTTTCATGTCATTTTATTTCCCTTTCTGATTCTCTTTCTGAGCCAATGCTCAGAAGCATTAACACAAGGCCATGTGTAGCCAGGAGCAGGCTGATGCATTCTTCAGTTTAGCTTGAAAAAACATCCCTTGCAGGCTGGCAAAGGCGAGTCTCAGAGCTGCAGAGAGCAGCAGCAGGAGTAGAGGCCAAGCTGTCCCTGGTTCCTGAAGAGGGGGAACCTTGAGAATGAGGCACGGGACTGACCATGCCCAAAAGAAGAAGAAGAAGAAGCAGCAGCAGAAGCAGCAGCAGCAGAAGAGGTGTGTGGTACCGTGGGATCTTTTGCAAAGCGTGACACGTAGCGCTGACGAGCAGACGTTTTGCCTTCCAGTTGCTCTGAGTTGTTTTGGGTTGTTTTTTTGAGGCTGTTTGTTGGAGGTTGGTTGTTTGACACTATGAGGTTGTTGGTGGGTTGTGTGTTTGCAGGTCACTGAAGGCTGGTTGGCTTAGGTTGTTGAAGGTTTGTTGAGTTTGGTTTAGGTTGGTGGTCTTAGGTTGCTTGTTTTAGGCGTGATGGTTTAGCCTGGTTTTGGTTGGTTAGTTTAGGCTGGTTGTTTTAGGTGGTTTGATGTGATTTTGTTAACGCTGATCTATGTTGTTTAGTTGGAGAGGTTTGTTTTTTCTTGTTTTTGCTGGGTTGTTTGGTTGATGTTGTTCGATGGAGGTCCTCTAGCGTTGGTTGTGTCAGTTTGGTTCAGGTTTTTTTGTTTCGATGGCTTGGTTGGGGTTGTTGAGGGGGTTTGAGGCTGCTTGTTTGAGGCAGGTACTTTGAGGGTGGTTGTTAGAGGCTGTTTCTTGAAGGCTGGTTGATGCAGGTTGCTTGCTGTAGGTGATTTTTGGTTGAAGTTGTTTTAGGTGGTTTGTCTGAGGTGGGGCATCTGAAGTTGTTTTCCTGTAGGTTGTTCGGAGTTGTTTGTTTTAGCTTGGTTGAGGTCCTTTGGTTGAGGTTGATGCAGGGTTTTTTTGGGTTGCTTGGTTTAGCTTGGTATAGGCTTTTTGGCTGAGGTTGGTTTAGGTTGTGTGCTTTAGGTTGGTTTCCGCAGCTTGAGTTTCTTTTAGGTAGGCTATGTTTTAGGTAATTTTCTTAGGTAGGTTTATTTTCGCATGTTTAGGCTTGTTGAGGTTGTGTTTTTAGAGTGTTTTAGGTTTTCTGAATTGGTTTGGTTTGAGTTGTTTCTGGTAGGTTGGTTGAGGTGGTTTATTTTTTTGTGTTAAGTGGGTGGCTAGAGGTTGCTTAGGTTGGTTTAGGGTGTTTGTTTTGGATTGGTTGAGGTTGTTTGTTTTAGGCTAGATTGGGTTTTGTTTGGGTTGTTTGTTTTAGGTAAGGTTCTTTTTAGGTTGTTCATGGTTGTGTTTTTTAAGCTTATTCAGGTAGATTGGTTTAGGTTCTTTAAGGTTGGTTTAGGTTGGTTTAGGTTTAAGGTTGGTTTAGGTGAGTTGTTTTATGTTGGTTTAGGTGAGTTGTTTTATGCTGGTTTAGGTGAGTTGTTTTATGTTGGTTTAGGTAGGCTATTCTAGCTAGGTTTAGGGCCATCATCGTGGAGCATGAGCAGTAGGCTCCCAGCCCAAGTGGCCCAAAGAAGCCGTGGCAAGGGGCCGTGCTCAACGCTGCAGAGGAAGGCAAAAAACCCCCGCAGACACTTGGTGTCCCACATGGGGGGAAAAAAAAAGCCTTCCTCCCCCCAGCTGCAGGGCACGAGAGGCCATCTTCCTGGTGCTTGAGCAGCAGGCAGGAACCGAGCCAAAAGGGCCCAGAGGAGCTCTGAAAAGTGGTCACGCTCAATGCTGCAGAGGAAGGCAAAAAACCCCCGGGGACCAGTGCCAATCTGCCCCGGGGGGAAAAATTCCTTCCTGACCCCAGTGCTGGCGATCGGCTATCCCTGAGCATGTGAGCCAGACCTGGCTCCTTGTCCCACAGGCTGCTCGCGCCTCCCAGGACCTGCCCAAGCCCTATCCTCCCTTGAGCTGGAGCCATCTCGGGGACTTGCCAGAGTGCCCAAATGCCTCTGAGCTGATGGACCTTGGGGGCAAGAATCCTCCCTGTGCCTGTCAGGACACCGGTGGGTGTTCCAAAGCACTGCAACCCCTTGCTACCCCTCTACCTGCTGTTTCTTACGGCTCCTGAGCCTGTCTGCGCATGCGATGAAGATGGTGAGCTCTGCAGTGCTCTTCAAGAAGACATCATTCCCTTGGACTTGCCGCTGCTATCCAGCTGAAAAGGCTTTCCATCCATCCATCAGATGAGCTTGGAAGGTGGCCCTGGCAGGCGCTGTGCCATTCCTTCCCAATGCAGCGAGTGACATGTGCTGCTACGCTGTCATTGATGGTGAGGCTGTCTGCTTGGCAAGAAGGCCTGAATGGTTTTGTGCTGTATCCCATATCTTTCCTTGGACTCGCTAGCTCTTTTCCTGCTTTGGCTTTCATCCTTGCTATCTTCCTTGAAAGTCATGGCAGCCCTCTCAGGCTTTGTCTTGCTCCTTCTAGCCGTTGTCTTCTTCTGTAGGCCCTCCATGTTCCTAAGCAACTACTTAGTCTTGGCTTGCTTTCATCCCAGATGGACTTTATCTTTGCTGAACGCCAGGAATGAGGAATGTCCCTAGTGGTCCAGGTGAGCGGTGCCCAGGGCTTTGCACAAGGCTTGCCTTTCCTATGGCAATGACTTGCCTGACACAGCAGAATGCATTTGCCTGTATCACATTTGTGACTCACAGTCACGCTGGGATGTACTCGTGCCTCCAGGAGTATTTTGCTACTCCGATGTGTCCAACCAGCGCCAGAAACTCGCGGTGCTCCACCTGACGTCGTGTTCCCTACTTCTAGCCTGCAGATCTTCACACAGGGTTTCTTGAATGTAGGGGCTATCTCTCGTGTCAGAGCTTCAGCTGGGAGGGAGTATGGGGGCTGGAGAACTACACTGTGAGCTAGAGCTTCTTCTGGTTCATGGATGCTGAGGACCTGGGATTTGTCTAGACTGGAGAAATGGAGGCGGAGAGGTGACCTCATTGCTCTCTACAGCTTCCAAGGAGGGAAACTGGAGGGGGAGCTGCTGATCTCTTCTCCCTGGTACCCAGTACCAGGACCTATGGGAACGACTCCAAGCCGCATCCATCAGCGGAGCTTTGGAGTTGACAAGAGGAAACTTTTCTTTCCCAAGTGGGTGGTCAATGCCTGGAACAGGGTTCCCGGAGAGGTGGTCGATGCCCCATGCCCGGTCAGTGTCGAAGAGGCATTTGGACAATGCCCTTAATGCCATGTTTTAACTTCTGGTCCACCCTGAAGTGGTCAGGCATTTGGACTAGATGATCATTGTAGGTCCCTTCCAGCTCAAGTCTTCTCTGCTCTCCTCCTGTTCCTACCTCCTCCTTTCCCTTGCAGCAGTATCTGCTGGGGAAATTTCTCATGTTGTTGCTTCCCATCCCTGCACTAACCGAAGGCATTGAATACCTTTAAGCCTGTCCCAGCTTTGGCTCTGTCACCTTGTGGGAAGGAGGCACGTACCTTCTGATGGGCGTGAGAGCCCTGGGCCCCCTTGGCAACATCTGGGCATCCCATTCTTACAGCTACTGCCCCTGGCTCCGCAGGGGATGAGGATGGTGAGCTCTGCGGTGCTCCTCCGGAAGGAATTCCCTTGGTCTTGCCACTGTTCCTCGGTTGAAAAGGATTGCCATGCATCAGATGAGTTTGGAAGGTGGCCCTGCCAGCAGATTGTCTTGCAGTGGAGAACCTCCAGCAGCCTCATGCAAGGTCTTCCTCCCTCAGCCCCTGCCCCGTGATTCCAGCAGCTCCTCAAGTGCTTCCCCTGGGATGTGTTGGGGCTGCCCCCGGGCCAGCTCTGGCACTGGACACGGGAGGCTGCTCCTTTTGATGCTGCCCGGGGCATTGTGACCGCTGCGTTGCCGGGTGCTGGCATTGTGACATGGGGGTGACAGAGCCACACGTGTGCAGCCCCGCCCGCCCCCCCCTCCGCCCAGCAGCCTTTGGAGGAAGCCTTTGGGGTGCTGGCCCCAAATCAGTCCCTGTACCTACAAGACACGGGGAGTCATCAACCTAATGGTGTCCCTTTTTTGCAAAAATACAGTATGGATTTGTTGCCAGTCCAGCCTTACTTCCAGTAGCGCTACTGCCTGTGACCATGTCCCGTTCAATTACACGAAGGTGCCTTCTCTGTGGCACTCAGGGCAATGACTCGCTGTGTTTTGACTTTCTCTTGCTTAGACAGCTCCCGGCTCAGGGGCTGTTTGGGCACCGATGGCTTTGGGCACTCGGCGGGTTTTCTCTCTTTGGCTGTTTCACACTGGGACCTTCCTACCCGTGCCCTGTGACCGGGGCTTCCACAGCAAACTGTTTGCTGAGGGACAGTTTGCAGTTCAGCCCTTCCCGTGCGGCTATTGATATAGGTATGTGATGGGGAGAAGGTAACAGTGTAATTATTTTCATTTTGTTTACAGCCATTATAGCGGTTTTTCTTGATGCTCTATACAGATCGTGTTTTGGGGGGCTTGCTTTTGCTGGAAGCAGCCACTACTTAATGAATAGTTGACAAACAGTCTGCTATAAACTCATACCAAGAGTTTTCTAATTGAGAAAATGTTAGCGTCTTGCTGATTTTCCTGCAAATTGCACGCGGCATCTTGAATGAAAAGGCAAAGCTTGGTTGCGTTGGTTTTAGCGTGACTTGTGCAGGAGCGAGGCTGATGAGAACAGGCCCGTGTGTGCGTGTGACGCCACCCGTCTCTTTGCCGGCAGGTTGGTCAGTCCCCCTCATGGCCAACTTTTCCCTCTGTGCCTTGTCCATTTTTAGTGCAGGAGAGGAGGAAAGAGCCAAGAGGTCCCAAAGCTGGGGCTGTTCTCTGGGGTGAGGTGGCTGCGTGTAGGAGAGAGCCCTGGCCGAGCTGCCAGCTGGGCTGGACCATCGGAGAAGCCAGAGTCCCCGGCAGCTCAAGCGCGTCTCCCAGCGCTCAGGGAGCCGGCTGCTGTGGGCACGTCTGCTGCCTCCTGGAACATCTCCTTTTTGTGAGTGCAAAGAGGAGAAAGCCAACATTCCTCCAGGGAACCTGCACTTGGTATGGTGAGGAAGCACAGCAGGGTCATCGATGTAACCAGAAGTATGGTTTACAATCACTAAATGAGCACCTTTTTCCTTCTGTGGCTTGGAAATATTTGGAAGTCGCCTTCTGTTGGGGTCCTGGGGGTGCTCCTAGGCCTCAGTGGCTGGGACCGGCTGTCCCGTCCCAACAGACGGGCTGAGGGACGAGTTAACTCTGAAGGCGACACGCGCCCTGACTCAACAGGTGAGACCAGGTGTGAGTTGACTCTGGGTTAATTCTGCGCGGTTATGCCAAGTGAATGACAGACAGTCACTCCAGGAGTCCAATTCAATCATGAGTTTTAGTAAAAGTATGTGTTGGAAGACCAGTTAGAGCGAATAGTGGCTTGGCAAAAGTCTAACAGCAAAAAGTCCTTGTACAAGCAATGTATTGGCAACCATGAGTAGCTAGAACAGAAAATTTAACCAGAATCCAAGAGCAGAGCTTAAGATGATGTTACTCTTGTATGTTCAGTGGGAAAAGAGAGAAAGAGAGTGGTAGAGAGGGAAGGAAAACTAAGGTATAAGAGAGAGAGAAAGAGAGTAGGATAGCAGCACTCACGGAAGGAGAGACAAAGAAATAGGGATATAGAAAAAAGGAGAGAAGGAAAGAGCAGAGAGAAAAGAAGAAAGAAAAGGGTGAGGGATCCAGCCAGTCTTACAGCTCCGCAGTGTGGCTGACGAGAGTTGGATGATGATGTGTGGCCTCCGGTGTCCCACGGTGAGGATGCTGGGGTTTGTAGTTCAGGAGCGCAGCGTCCTCCGGTGTCGGGTGCAGTTCCCGCGGCGAGGCTGGTGGGCGGAGGGTCCTCAGGGTGGCGGGTTCCCTACCAGTGCTGTTTTAGGTGAGGTTTTTTATAGCTCTCCGAGTAGAGGAAAGTCTGGGGGGAAGGGGTGATTGCGAAAGATCGACAAGTCTCGACAAGTCCCGGGCCGTGTTGAAGGGTCTCAGCTTTTCCCCTTTGTGTGCCAAGCTGGGCACATCAGAAGACGGAGCTATGTGCCCTCCGGCACATCCCCCACCTCCGGTATGGGCCAGCCGGCCTGGGCTGTGGCTCCTTAGCTTGTCGTTGACATGTACATCTCAGTTCGCCCTATACTGAATGCGTCATCTCCTGCGGCTGGATGAACTCCTTTCACCACAATGTTTTGGCCATGATCCTTATCAATACACGAGACTGGCGTCCCCTGGGACCCCCACCCACGGCCACGGTCTGGTGCCAAGGGCCCAGGGGCCGTGTGTCAGCTCAGCCTGGGGCCTTGGGTCCCTCCCTGAGCCATGTTGTAGGTGTGTGCGCCCGTCTCCCTGTGTCTGCCCCTGTCCCTGGCTGGGCCTGGGCCCTGCCCTGCAGAGAGCGGCTCTCCTGGATGGAGGCCTCAGGGCTCGGTCAGGGCTTGTCCTGCAGAGCTCCAGGCATCACAGAGCAGAACTCTTCTGTTCTATTCTGTTCTATCCTATACCCTCACAGCGAGTCAAATAACAAAGAGACTACTTGCCTGAAATGACAGGGGGGTTTTAGCTCCAGAAACACTTTCAAGGACACATAACACACTGGCTACAAGTGTTTGTTGTGTTTTATTTTAGTTTATTTATTTTTACTGTCCTAATTTGTTGATTTAATTTGTTTTATGTTATTTGATGTGATGTTTTTTCATGTCATTTTATTTCCCTTTCTGATTCTCTTTCTGAGCCAATGCTCAGAAGCATTAACACAAGGCCATGTGTAGCCAGGAGCAGGCTGATGCATTCTTCAGTTTAGCTTGAAAAAACATCCCTTGCAGGCTGGCAAAGGCGAGTCCCAGAGCTGCAGAGAGCAGCAGCAGGAGTAGAGGCCAAGCTGTCCCTGGTTCCTGAAGAGGGAGAACCTTGAGAATGAGGCACGGGACTGACCATGCCCAAAAGAAGAAGAAGAAGGAGAAGAAGCAGAAGCAGCAGAAGAAGAAGAGGTGTGTGGTACCGTGGGATCTTTTGCAAAGCGTGACACGTAGCGCTGACGAGCAGACGTTTTGCCTTCCAGTTGCTCTGAGTTGTTTTGGGTTGTTTTTTTGAGGCTGTTTGTTGGAGGTTGGTTGTTTGACACTATGAGGTTGTTGGTGGGTTGTGCGTTTGTAGGTCACTGAAGGCTGGTTGGCTTAGGTTGTTGAAGGTTTGTTGAGTTTGGTTTAGGTTGGTGGTCTTAGGTTGCTTGTTTTAGGTGTGATGGTTTAGCCTGGTTTTGGTTGGTTAGTTTAGGCTGGTTGTTTTAGGTGGTTTGATGTGATTTTGTTAACGCTGATCTATGTTGTTTAGTTGGAGAGGTTTGTTTTTTCTTGTTTTTGCTGGGTTGTTTGGTTGATGTTGTTTGATGGAGGTCCTCTGGCGTTGGTTGTGTCAGTTTGGTTCAGGTTTTTTTGTTTCGATGGCTTGGTTGGGGTTGTTGAGGTGGTTTGAGGCTGCTTGTTTGAGGCAGGTACTTTGAGGGTGGTTGTTAGAGGCTGTTTCTTGAAGGCTGGTTGATGCAGGTTGCTTGCTGTAGGTGATCTTTGGTTGAAGTTGTTTTAGGTTGTTTGTCTGAGGTGGGGCATCTGAAGTTGTTTTCATGTAGGTTGTTCGGAGTTGTTTGTTTTAGCTTGGTTGAGGTCCTTTGGTAGAGGTTGATGCAGGGTTTTTTTGGGTTGCTTGGTTTAGCTTGGTATAGGCTTTTTGGCTGAGGTTGGTTTAGGTTGTGTGTTTTAGGTTGGTTTCCGCAGCTTGAGTTTCTTTTAGGTAGGCTATGTTTTAGGTAATTTCCTTAGCTGTGTTTATTTTAGCATGTTTAGGCTTGTTGAGGTTGTTTTTTTAGAGTGTTTTAGGTTTTCTGAATTGGTTTGGTTTGAGTTGTTTCTGGTAGGTTGGTTGAGGTGGTTTATTTTTTTGTGTTAAGTGGGTGGCTAGAGGTTGCTTAGGTTGGTTTAGGGTGTTTGTTTTGGATTGGTTGAGGTTGTTTGTTTTAGGCTAGATGGGGTTTTGTTTAGGATGGTTTGGGTTGTTTGTTTTAGGTAAGGTTCTCTTTAGGTTGTTCATGGTTGGTTTTTTTAAGCTTTTTCAGGTAGATTGGTTTAGGTTCTTTAAGGCTGGTTTAGGTTGGTTTAGGTTTAAGGTTGGTCTAGGTGAGTTGTTTTATGTTGGTTTAGGTGAGTTGTTTTATGTTGGTTTAGGTAGGCTATTCTAGCTAGGTTTAGGGCCATCATCGTGGAGCATGAGCAGTAGGCTCCCAGCCCAAGTGGCCCAAAGAAGCCGTGGCAAGGGGCCGTGCTCAACGCTGCAGAGGAAGGCAAAAAACCCCCGCAGACACTTGGTGTCCCACATGGGGGGAAAAAAAAAGCCTTCCTCCCCCCAGCTGCAGGGCACGAGAGGCCATCTTCCTGGTGCTTGAGCAGCAGGCAGGAACCGAGCCAAAAGGGCCCAGAGGAGCTCTGAAAAGTGGTCACGCTCAATGCTGCAGAGGAAGGCAAAAAACCCCCGGGGACCAGTGCCAATCTGCCCCGGGGGGAAAAATTCCTTCCTGACCCCAGTGCTGGCGATCGGCTATCCCTGAGCATGTGAGCCAGACCTGGCTCCTTGTCCCACAGGCTGCTCGCGCCTCCCAGGACCTGCCCAAGCCCTATCCTCCCTTGAGCTGGAGCCATCTCGGGGACTTGCCAGAGTGCCCAAATGCCTCTGAGCTGATGGACCCTGGGGGCAAGAATCCTCCCTGTGCCTGTCAGGACACCGGTGGGTGTTCCAAAGCACTGCAACCCCTTGCTACCCCTCTACCTGCTGTTTCTTACGGCTCCTGAGCCTGTCTGCGCATGCGATGAAGATGGTGAGCTCTGCAGTGCTCTTCAAGAAGACATCATTCCCTTGGACTTGCCGCTGCTATCCAGCTGAAAAGGCTTTCCATCCATCCATCAGATGAGCTTGGAAGGTGGCCCTGGCAGGCGCTGTGCCATTCCTTCCCAATGCAGCGAGTGACATGTGCTGCTACGCTGTCATTTATGGTGAGGCTGTCTGCTTGGCAAGAAGGCCTGAATGGTTTTGTGCTGTATCCCATATCTTTCCTTGGACTCGCTAGCTCTTTTCCTGCTTTGGCTTTCATCCTTGCTATCTTCCTTGAAAGTCATGGCAGCCCTCTCAGGCTTTGTCTTGCTCCTTCTAGCCGTTGTCTTCTTCTGTAGGCCCTCCATGTTCCTAAGCAACTACTTAGTCTTGGCTTGCTTTCATCCCAGATGGACTTTATCTTTGCTGAACGCCAGGAATGAGGAATGTCCCTAGTGGTCCAGGTGAGCGGTGCCCAGGGCTTTGCACAAGGCTTGCCTTTCCTATGGCAATGCCTTGCCTGACACAGCAGAATGCATTTGCCTGTATCACATTTGTGACTCACAGTCACGCTGGGATGTACTCGTGCCTCCAGGAGTATTTTGCTACTCCGATGTGTCCAACCAGCACCAGAAACTCGTGGTGCTCCAGCTGACGTCGTGTTCCCTACTTCTAGCCTGCAGATCTTCACACAGGGTTTCTTGATGTAGGGGCTATCTCTCGTGTCAGAGCCTCAGCTGGGAGGGAGTATGGGGGCTGGAGAACTACACTGTGAGCTAGAGCTTCTTCTGGTTCATGGATGCTGAGGACCTGGGATTTGTCTAGACTGGAGAAATGGAGGCGGAGAGGTGACCTCATTGCTCTCTACAGCTTCCAAGGAGGGAAACTGGAGAGGGAGCTGCTGATCTCTTCTCCCTGGTACCCAGTACCAGGACCTATGGGAACAGCTCCAAGCCGCATCCATCAGCGGAGCCTTGGAGTTGACAAGAGGAAACTTTTCTTTCCCACGTGGGTGGTCAAAGCCTGGAACAGGGTTCGCGGAGAGGTGGTCAATGCCCCATGCCCGGTCAGTGTTGAAGAGGCATTTGGACAACGCCCTTAATGCCATGTTTTAACTTCTGGTCCACCCTGAAGTGGTCAGGCATTTGGACTAGATGATCATTGTAGGTCCCTTCCAGCTCAAGTCTTCTCTGCTCTCCTTCTGTTCCTACCTCCTCCTTTCCCTTGCAGCAGTACCTGCTGGGGAAATGTCTCATGTTGTTGCTTCCCATCCCTGCACTAACAGAAGGCATTGAATACCTTTAAGCCTGTCCCAGCTTTGGCTCTGTCACCTTGTGGGAAGGAGGCACGTACCTTCTGATGGGGGTGAGAGCCCTGGGCCCCCTTGCAACATCTGGGCATCCCATTCTTGCAGCTACTGGCCCTGGCTCCGCAGGGGATGAGGATGGTGAGCTCTGCGGTGCTCCTCCGGAAGGAATTCCCTTGGTCTTGCCACTGTTCCTCAGTTGAAAAGGATTGCCATGCATCAGATGAGTTTGGAAGGTGGCCCTGCCAGCAGATTGTCTTGCAGTGGAGAACCTCCAGCAGCCTCATGCAAGGTCTTCCTCCCTCAGCCCCTGCCCCGTGATTCCAGCAGCTCCTCAAGTGCTTCCCCTGGGATGTGTTGGGGCTGCCCCCGGGCCAGCTCTGGCACTGGACACGGGAGGCTGCTCCTTTTGATGCTGCCCGGGGCATTGTGACCGCTGCGTTGCCGGGTGCTGGCATTGTGACATGGGGGTGACAGAGCCACACGTGTGCAGCCCCGCCCGCCCCCCCCTCCGCCCAGCAGCCTTTGGAGGAAGCCTTTGGGGTGCTGGCCCCAAATCAGTCCCTGTACCTACAAGACACGGGGAGTCATCAACCTAATGGTGTCCCTTTTTTGCAAAAATACCGTATGGATTTGTTGCCAGTCCAGCCTTACTTCCAGTAGCGCTACTGCCTGTGACCATGTCCCGTTCAATTACACGAAGGTGCCTTCTCTGTGGCACTCGGGGCAATGACTCGCTGTGTTTTGACTTTCTCTTGCTTAGACAGCTCCCGCCTCAGGGGCTGTTTGGGCACCGATGGCTTTGGGCACTCGGCGGGTTTTCTCTCTTTGGCTGTTTCACACTGGGACCTTCCTACCCGTGCCCTGTGACCGGGGCTTCCACAGCAAACTGTTTGCTGAGCTACAGTTTGCAAATCAGCCCTTCCCGTGCAGCTATTGATATAGGTATGTGATGGGGAGAAGGTAACAGTGTAATAATTTTCATTTTGTTTACAGGCATTTTGTTTACAGCCATTATAGCGGTTTTTCTTGATGCTCTCTACAGATCGTGTTTTGGGGGGCTTGCTTTTGCTGGAAGCAGCCACTACTTAATGAATAGTTGACAAACAGTCTGCTATAAACTCATCCCAAGAGTTTTCTAATTGAGAAAATGTTAGCGTCTTGCTGATTTTCCTGCAAATTGCAGGCGGCATCTTGAATGAAAAGGCGAAGCTTGGTTGCGTTGGGTTTAGCGTGACTTGTGCAGGAGCGAGGCTGATGAGAACAGGCCCGTGTGTGCGTGTGACGCCACCCGTCTCTTTGCCGGCAGGTTGGTCAGTCCCCCTCATGGCCAACTTTTCCCTCTGTGCCTTGTCCATTTTTAGTGCAGGAGAGGAGGAAAGAGCCAAGAGGTCCCAAAGCTGGGGCTGTTCTCTGGGGCGAGGTGGCTGCGTGTAGGAGAGAGCCCTGGCCGAGCTGCCAGCTGGGCTGGACCATCGGAGAAGCCAGAGTCCCCGGCAGCTCAAGCGCGTCTCCCAGCGCTCAGGGAGCCGGCTGCTGTGGGCACGTCTGCTGCCTCCTGGAACATCTCTTTTTTCTGAGTGCAAAGAGGAGAAAGCCAACATTCCTCCAGGGAACCTGCACTTGGTATGGTGAGGAAGCACAGCAGGGTCATCGATGTAACCAGAAGTATGGTTTACAATCACTAAATGAGCACCTTTTTCCTTCTGTGGCTTGGAAATATTTGGAAGTCGCCTTCTGTTGGGGTCCTGGGGGTGCTCCTAGGCCTCAGTGGCTGGGACCGGCTGTCCCGTCCCAACAGACGGGCTGAGGGACGAGTTAACTCTGAAGGCGACAGGCGCCCTGACTCAACAGATGAGACCAGGTGTGAGTTGACTCTGGGTTAATTCTGCGCGGTTATGCCAAGTGAATGACAGACAATCGCTCCAGGAGTCCAATTCAATCATGAGTTTTAGTAAAAGTATGTGTTGGAAGACCAGTTAGAACGAATAGTGGCTTGGCAAAAGTCTGACAGCAAAAAGTCCTTGTACAAGCAATGTATTGGCAACCATGAGTAGCTAGAACACAAAATTTAACAAGAATCCAAGAGCAGAGCTTAAGATGATGTTACTCTTGTATGTTCAGAGAGGAAAAGAGAGAAAGAGAGTGGTAGAGAGGGAAGGAAAACTAAGGTATAAGAGAGAGAGAAAGAGAGTAGGATATCAGCACTCACGGAAGGAGAGACAAAGAAATAGGGATATAGAAAAAAGGAGAGAAGGAAAGAGCAGAGAGAAAAGAAGAAAGGAAAGGGTGAGGGATCCAGCCAGTATTACGGCTCTGCAGTGTGGCTGACGAGAGTTGGATGATGATGTGTGGCCTCCGGTGTCCCACGGTGAGGATGCTGGGGTTTGTAGTTCAGGAGCGCAGCGTCCTCCGGTGTCGGGTGCAGTTCCCGCGGCGAGGCTGGTGGGCGGAGGGTCCTCAGGGTGGCGGGTTCCCTACCAGTGCTGTTTTAGGTGAGGTTTTTTATAGCTCTCCGAGTAGAGGAAAGTCTGGGGGGAAGGGGTGATTGCGACAAGTCTCGACAAGTCCCGGGCCGTGTTGAAGGGTCTCAGCTTTTCCCCTTTGTGTGCCAAGCTGGGCACATCAGAAGACGGAGCTATGTGCCCTCCGGCACATCCCCCACCTCCGGTATGGGCCAGCCGGCCTGGGCTGTGGCTCCTTAGCTTGTCGTTGACATGTACATCTCAGTTCGCCCTATACTGAATGCGTCATCTCCTGCGGCTGGATGAACTCCTTTCACCACAATGTTTTGGCCATGATCCTTATCAATACACGAGACTGGCGTCCCCTGGGACCCCCACCCACGGCCACGGTCTGGTGCCAAGGGCCCAGGGGCCGTGTGTCAGCTCAGCCTGGGGCCTTGGGTCCCTCCCTGAGCCATGTTGTAGGTGTGTGCGCCCGTCTCGTGTCTGCCCCTGTCCCTGGCTGGGCCTGGGCCCTGCCCTGCAGAGAGCGGCTCTCCTGGATGGAGGCCTCAGGGCTCGGTCAGGGCTTGTCCTGCAGAGCTCCAGGCATCACAGAGCAGAACTCTTCTGTTCTATTCTGTTCTATCCTATACCCTCACAGCGAGTCAAATAACAAAGAGACTACTTGCCTGAAATGACAGGGGGGTTTTAGCTCCAGAAACACTTTCAAGGACACATGACACACTGGCTACAAGTGTTTGTTTTGTTTTCTTTTAGTTTATTTATTTTTACTGTCCTAATTTGTTGATTTAATTTATTTTATGTTATTTGATGTGATGTTTTTTCATGTCATTTTATTTCCCTTTCTGATTCTCTTTCTGAGCCAATGCTCAGAAGCATTAACACAAGGCCATGTGTAGCCAGGAGCAGGCTGATGCATTCTTCAGTTTAGCTTGAAAAAACCTCCCTTGCAGGCTGGCAAAGGCGAGTCCCAGAGCTGCAGAGAGCAGCAGCAGGAGTAGAGGCCAAGCTGTCCCTGGTTCCTGAAGAGGGAGAACCTTGAGAATGAGGCACGGGACTGACCATGCCCAAAAGAAGAAGAAGAAGAAGCAGCAGAAGCAGCAGCAGCAGAAGAGGTGTGTGGTACCGTGGGATCTTTTGCAAAGCGTGACACGTAGCGCTGACGAGCAGACGTTTTGCCTTCCAGTTGCTCTGAGTTGTTTTGGGTTGTTTTTTTGAGGCTGTTTGTTGGAGGTTGGTTGTTTGACACTATGAGGTTGTTGGTGGGTTGTGCGTTTGTAGGTCACTGAAGGCTGGTTGGCTTAGGTTGTTGAAGGTTTGTTGAGTTTGGTTTAGGTTGGTGGTCTTAGGTTGCTTGTTTTAGGTGTGATGGTTTAGCCTGGTTTTGGTTGGTTAGTTTAGGCTGGTTGTTTTAGGTGGTTTGATGTGATTTTGTTAACGCTGATCTATGTTGTTTAGTTGGAGAGGTTTGTTTTTTCTTGTTTTTGCTGGGTTGTTTGGTTGATGTTGTTCGATGGAGGTCCTCTAGCATTGGTTGTGTCAGTTTGGTTCAGGTTTTTTTGTTTCGATGGCTTGGTTGGGGTTGTTGAGGGGGTTTGAGGCTGCTTGTTTGAGGCAGGTACTTTGAGGGTGGTTGTTAGAGGCTGTTTCTTGAAGGCTGGTTGATGCAGGTTGCTTGCTGTAGGTGATTTTTGGTTGAAGTTGTTTTAGGTGGTTTGTCTGAGGTGGGGCATCTGAAGTTGTTTTCATGTAGGTTGTTCGGAGTTGTTTGTTTTAGCTTGGTTGAGGTCCTTTGGTTGAGGTTGATGCAGGGTTTTTTTGGGTTGCTTGGTTTAGCTTGGTATAGGCTTTTTGGCTGAGGTTGGTTTAGGTTGTGTGCTTTAGGTTGGTTTCCGCAGCTTGAGTTTCTTTTAGGTAGGCTATGTTTTAGGTAATTTTCTTAGGTAGGTTTATTTTAGCATGTTTAGGCTTGTTGAGGTTGTGTTTTTAGACTGTTTTAGGTTTTCTGCATTGGTTTGGTTTGAGTTGTTTCTGGTAGGTTGGTTGAGGTGGTTTATTTTTTTGTGTTAAGTGGGTGGCTAGAGGTTGCTTAGGTTGGTTTAGGGTGTTTGTTTTGGATTGGTTGAGGTTGTTTGTTTTAGGCTAGATTGGGTTTTGTTTAGGATGGTTTGGGTTGTTTGTTTTAGGTAAGGTTCTTTTTAGGTTGTTCATGGTTGTGTTTTTTAAGCTTATTCAGGTAGATTGGTTTAGGTTCTTTAAGGTTGGTTTAGGTTGGTTTAGGTTTAAGGTTGGTCTAGGTGAGTTGTTTTATGTTGGTTTAGGTGAGTTGTTTTATGCTGGTTTAGGTGAGTTGTTTTATGTTGGTTTAGGTGAGTTGTTTTATGCTGGTTTAGGTGAGTTGTTTTATGTTGGTTTAGGTAGGCTATTGTAGCTAGGTTTAGGGCCATCATCGTGGAGCATGAGCAGTAGGCTCCCAGCCCAAGTGGCCCAAAGAAGCCGTGGCAAGGGGCCGTGCTCAACGCTGCAGAGGAAGGCAAAAAACCCCCGCAGACACTTGGTGTCCCACATGGGGGGAAAAAAAAAGCCTTCCTCCCCCCAGCTGCAGGGCACGAGAGGCCATCTTCCTGGTGCTTGAGCAGCAGGCAGGAACCGAGCCAAAAGGGCCCAGAGGAGCTCTGAAAAGTGGTCACGCTCAATGCTGCAGAGGAAGGCAAAAAACCCCCGGGGACCAGTGCCAATCTGCCCCGGGGGGAAAAATTCCTTCCTGACCCCAGTGCTGGCGATCGGCTATCCCTGAGCATGTGAGCCAGACCTGGCTCCTTGTCCCACAGGCTGCTCGCGCCTCCCAGGACCTGCCCAAGCCCTATCCTCCCTTGAGCTGGAGCCATCTCAGGGACTTGCCAGAGTGCCCAAATGCCTCTGAGCTGATGGACCTTGGGGGCAAGAATCCTCCCTGTGCCTGTCAGGACACCGGTGGGTGTTCCAAAGCACTGCAACCCCTTGCTACCCCTCTACCTGCTGTTTCTTACGGCTCCTGAGCCTGTCTGCGCATGCGATGAAGATGGTGAGCTCTGCAGTGCTCTTCAAGAAGACATCATTCCCTTGGACTTGCCGCTGCTATCCAGCTGAAAAGGCTTTCCATCCATCCATCAGATGAGCTTGGAAGGTGGCCCTGGCAGGCGCTGTGCCATTCCTTCCCAATGCAGCGAGTGACATGTGCTGCTACGCTGTCATTGATGGTGAGGCTGTCTGCTTGGCAAGAAGGCCTGAATGGTTTTGTGCTGTATCCCATATCTTTCCTTGGACTCGCTAGCTCTTTTCCTGCTTTGGCTTTCATCCTTGCTATCTTCCTTGAAAGTCATGGCAGCCCTCTCAGGCTTTGTCTTGCTCCTTGTAGCCGTTGTCTTCTTCTGTAGGCCCTCCATGTTCCTAAGCAACTACTTAGTCTTGGCTTGCTTTCATCCCAGATGGACTTTATCTTTGCTGAACGCCAGGAATGAGGAATGTCCCTAGTGGTCCAGGTGAGCGGTGCCCAGGGCTTTGCACAAGGCTTGCCTTTCCTATGGCAATGCCTTGCCTGACACAGCAGAATGCATTTGCCTGTATCACATTTGTGACTCACAGTCACGCTGGGATGTACTCGTGCCTCCAGGAGTATTTTGCTACTCCGATGTGTCCAACCAGCGCCAGAGACTCGTGGTGCTCCACCTGACGTCGTGTTCCCTACTTCTAGCCTGCAGATCTTCACACAGGGTTTCTTGATGTAGGGGCTATCTCTCGTGTCAGAGCCTCAGCTGGGAGGGAGTATGGGGGCTGGAGAACTACACTGTGAGCTAGAGCTTCTTCTGGTTCATGGATGCTGAGGACCTGGGATTTGTCTAGACTGGAGAAATGGAGGCGGAGAGGTGACCTCATTGCTCTCTACAGCTTCCAAGGAGGGAAACTGGAGAGGGAGCTGCTGATCTCTTCTCCCTGGTACCCAGTACCAGGACCTATGGGAACGGCTCCAAGCCGCATCCATCAGCGGAGCCTTGGAGTTGACAAGAGGAAACTTTTCTTTCCCACGTGGGTGGTCAAAGCCTGGAACAGGGTTCGCGGAGAGGTGGTCGATGCCCCATGCCCGGTCAGTGTTGAAGAGGCATTTGGACAACGCCCTTAATGCCATGTTTTAACTTCTGGTCCACCCTGAAGTGGTCAGGCATTTGGACTAGATGATCATTGTAGGTCCCTTCCAGCTCAAGTCTTCTCTGCTCTCCTTCTGTTCTTACCTCCTCCTTTCCCTTGCAGCAGTACCTGCTGGGGAAATGTCTCATGTTGTTGCTTCCCATCCCTGCACTAACAGAAGGCATTGAATACCTTTAAGCCTGTCCCAGCTTTGGCTCTGTCACCTTGTGGGAAGGAGGCACGTACCTTCTGATGGGGGTGAGAGCCCTGGGCCCCCTTGCAACATCTGGGCATCCCATTCTTGCAGCTACTGCCCCTGGCTCCGCAGGGGATGAGGATGGTGAGCTCTGCGGTGCTCCTCCGGAAGGAATTCCCTTGGTCTTGCCACTGTTCCTCAGTTGAAAAGGATTGCCATGCATCAGATGAGTTTGGAAGGTGGCCCTGCCAGCAGATTGTCTTGCAGTGGAGAACCTCCAGCAGCCTCATGCAAGGTCTTCCTCCCTCAGCCCCTGCCCTGTGATTCCAGCAGCTCCTCAAGTGCTTCCCCTGGGATGTGTTGGGGCTGCCCCCGGGCCAGCTCTGGCACTGGACACGGGAGGCTGCTCCTTTTGATGCTGCCCGGGGCATTGTGACCGCTGCGTTGCCGGGCGCTGGCATTGTGACATGGGGGTGACAGAGCCACACGTGTGCAGCCCCGCCCGCCCCCGCCTCCGCCCAGCAGCCTTTGGAGGAAGCCTTTGGGGTGCTGGCCCCAAATCAGTCCCTGTACCTACAAGACACGGGGAGTCATCAACCTAATGGTGTCCCTTTTTTGCAAAAATACAGTATGGATTTGTTGCCAGTCCAGCCTTACTTCCAGTAGCGCTACTGCCTGTGACCATGTCCCGTTCAATTACACGAAGGTGCCTTCTCTGTGGCACTCGGGGCAATGACTCGCTGTGTTTTGATTTTCTCTTGCTTAGACAGCTCCCGCCTCAGGGGCTGTTTGGGCACCGATGGCTTTGGGCACTCGGCGGGTTTTCTCTCTTTGGCTGTTTCACACTGGGACCTTCCTACCCGTGCCCTGTGACCGGGGCTTCCACAGCAAACTGTTTGCTGAGGGACACTTTGCAGTTCAGCCCTTCCCGTGCGGCTATTGATATAGGTATGTGATGGGGAGAAGGTAACAGTGTAATAATTTTCATTTTGTTTACAGGCATTTTGTTTACAGCCATTATAGCGGTTTTTCTTGATGCTCTCTACAGATCGTGTTTTGGGGGGCTTGCTTTTGCTGGAAGCAGCCACTACTTAATGAATAGTTGACAAACAGTCTGCTATAAACTCATCCCAAGAGTTTTCTAATTGAGAAAATGTTAGCGTCTTGCTGATTTTCCTGCAAATTGCAGGCGGCATCTTGAATGAAAAGGCGAAGCTTGGTTGCGTTGGGTTTAGCGTGACTTGTGCAGGAGCGAGGCTGATGAGAACAGGCCCGTGTGTGCGTGTGACGCCACCCGTCTCTTTGCCGGCAGGTTGGTCAGTCCCCCTCATGGGCAACTTTTCTCTCTGTGCCTTGTCCATTTTTAGTGCAGGAGAGGAGGAAAGAGCCAAGAGGTCCCAAAGCTGGGGCTGTTCTCTGAGGCGAGGTGGCTGCGTGTAGGAGAGAGCCCTGGCCGAGCTGCCAGCTGGGCTGGACCATCGGAGAAGCCAGAGTCCCCGGCAGCTCAAGCGCGTCTCCCAGCGCTCAGGGAGCCGGCTGCTGTGGGCACGTCTGCTGCCTCCTGGAACATCTTTTTTTCTGAGTGCAAAGAGGAGAAAGCCAACATTCCTCCAGGGAACCTGCACTTGGTATGGTGAGGAAGCACAGCAGGGTCATCGATGTAACCAGAAGTATGGTTTACAATCACTAAATGACCACCTTTTTCCTTCTGTGGCTTGGAAATATTTGGAAGTCGCCTTCTGTTGGGGTCCTGGGGGTGCTCCTAGGCCTCAGTGGCTGGGACCGGCTGTCCCGTCCCAACAGACGGGCTGAGGGACGAGTTAACTCTGAAGGCGACACGCGCCCTGACTCAACAGATGAGACCAGGTGTGAGTTGACTCTGGGTTAATTCTGCGCGGTTATGCCAAGTGAATGACAGACAATCACTCCAGGAGTCCAATTCAATCATGAGTTTTAGTAAAAGTATGTGTTGGAAGACCAGTTAGAGCGAATAGTGGCTTGGCAAAAGTCTGACAGCAAAAAGTTCTTGTACAAGCAAAGTATTGGCAACCATGAGTAGCTAGAACACAAAATTTAACCAGAATCCAAGAGCAGAGCTTAAGATGATGTTACTCTTGTATGTTCAGTGGGAAAAGAGAGAAAGAGAGTGGTAGAGAGGGAAGGAAAACTAAGGTATAAGAGAGAGAGAAAGAGAGTAGGATATCAGCACTCACGGAAGGAGAGACAAAGAAATAGGGATATAGAAAAAAGGAGAGAAGGAAAGAGCAGAGAGAAAAGAAGAAAGAAAAGGGTGAGGGATCCAGCCAGTCTTACGGCTCCGCAGTGTGGCTGACGAGAGTTGGATGATGATGTGTGGCCTCCGGTGTCCCACGGTGAGGATGCTGGGGTTTGTAGTTCAGGAGCGCAGCGTCCTCCGGTGTCGGGTGCAGTTCCCGCGGCGAGGCTGGTGGGCGGAGGGTCCTCAGGGTGGCGGGTTCCCTACCAGTGCTGTTTTAGGTGAGGTTTTTTATAGCTCTCCGAGTAGAGGAAAGTCTGGGGGGAAGGGGTGATTGCGACAAGTCTCGACAAGTCCCGGGCCGTGTTGAAGGGTCTCAGCTTTTCCCCTTTGTGTGCCAAGCTGGGCACATCAGAAGACGGAGCTATGTGCCCTCCGGCACATCCCCCACCTCCGGTATGGGCCAGCCGGCCTGGGCTGTGGCTCCTTAGCTTGTCGTTGACATGTACATCTCAGTTCGCCCTATACTGAATGCGTCATCTCCTGCGGCTGGATGAACTCCTTTCACCACAATGTTTTGGCCATGATCCTTATCAATACACGAGACTGGCGTCCCCTGGGACCCCCACCCACGGCCACGGTCTGGTGCCAAGGGCCCAGGGGCCGTGTGTCAGCTCAGCCTGGGGCCTTGGGTCCCTCCCTGAGCCCTGTTGTAGGTGTGTGCGCCCGTCTCGTGTCTGCCCCTGTCCCTGGCTGGGCCTGGGCCCTGCCCTGCAGAGAGCGGCTCTCCTGGATGGAGGCCTCAGGGCTCGGTCAGGGCTTGTCCTGCAGAGCTGCAGGCATCACAGAGCAGAACTCTTCTGTTCTATTCTGTTCTATCCTATACCCTCACAGCGAGTCAAATAACAAAGAGACTACTTGCCTGAAATGACAGAGGGGTTTTAGCTCCAGAAACACTTTCAAGGACACATAACACACTGGCTACAAGTGTTTGTTTTGTTTTCTTTTAGTTTATTTATTTTTAATGTCCTAATTTGTTGATTTAATTTGTTTTATGTTATTTGATGTGATGTTTTTTCATGTCATTTTATTTCCCTTTCTGATTCTCTTTCTGAGCCAATGCTCAGAAGCATTAACACAAGGCCATGTGTAGCCAGGAGCAGGCTGATGCATTCTTCAGTTTAGCTTGAAAAAACATCCCTTGCAGGCTGGCAAAGGCGAGTCCCAGAGCTGCAGAGAGCAGCAGCAGGAGTAGAGGCCAAGCTGTCCCTGGTTCCTGAAGAGGGAGAACCTTGAGAATGAGGCACGGGACTGACCGTGCCCAAAAGAAGAAGAAGAAGAAAAAGAAGAAGCAGAAGCAGCAGAAGAAGAAGAGGTGTGTGGTACCGTGGGATCTTTTGCAAAGCGTGACACGTAGCGCTGACGAGCAGACATTTTGCCTTCCAGTTGCTCTGAGTTGTTTTAGGTTGTTTTTTTGAGGCTGTTTGTTGGAGGTTGGTTGTTTGACACTATGAGGTTGTTGGTGGGTTGTGCGTTTGTAGGTCACTGAAGGCTGGTTGGCTTAGGTTGTTGAAGGTTTGTTGAGTTTGGTTTAGGTTGGTGGTCTTAGGTTGCTTGTTTTAGGTGTGATGGTTTAGCCTGGTTTTGGTTGGTTAGTTTAGGCTGGTTGTTTTAGGTGGTTTGATGTGATTCTGTTAACGCTGATCTATGTTGTTTAGTTGGAGAGGTTTGTTTTTTCTTGTTTTTGCTGGGTTGTTTGGTTGATGTTGTTCGATGGAGGTCCTCTAGCATTGGTTGTGTCAGTTTGGTTCAGGTTTTTTTGTTTCGATGGCTTGGTTGGGGTTGTTGAGGGGGTTTGAGGCTGCTTGTTTGAGGCAGGTACTTTGAGGGTGGTTGTTAGAGGCTGTTTCTTGAAGGCTGGTTGATGCAGGTTGCTTGCTGTAGGTGATTTTTGGTTGAAGTTGTTTTAGGTGGTTTGTCTGAGGTGGGGCATCTGAAGTTGTTTTCATGTAGGTTGTTCGGAGTTGTTTGTTTTAGCTTGGTTGAGGTCCTTTGGTTGAGGTTGATGCAGGGTTTTTTTGGGTTGCTTGGTTTAGCTTGGTATAGGCTTTTTGGCTGAGGTTGGTTTAGGTTGTGTGCTTTAGGTTGGTTTCCGCAGCTTGAGTTTCTTTTAGGTAGGCTATGTTTTAGGTAATTTTCTTAGGTAGGTTTATTTTCGCATGTTTAGGCTTGTTGAGGTTGTGTTTTTAGACTGTTTTAGGTTTTCTGCATTGGTTTGGTTTGAGTTGTTTCTGGTAGGTTGGTTGAGGTGGTTTATTTTTTTGTGTTAAGTGGGTGGCTAGAGGTTGCTTAGGTTGGTTTAGGGTGTTTGTTTTGGATTGGTTGAGGTTGTTTGTTTTAGGCTAGATTGGGTTTTGTTTAGGATGGTTTGGGTTGTTTGTTTTAGGTAAGGTTCTTTTTAGGTTGTTCATGGTTGTGTTTTTTAAGCTTATTCAGGTAGATTGGTTTAGGTTCTTTAAGGTTGGTTTAGGTTGGTTTAGGTTTAAGGTTGGTCTAGGTGAGTTGTTTTATGTTGGTTTAGGTGAGTTGTTTTATGCTGGTTTAGGTGAGTTGTTTTATGTTGGTTTAGGTGAGTTGTTTTATGCTGGTTTAGGTGAGTTGTTTTATGTTGGTTTAGGTAGGCTATTGTAGCTAGGTTTAGGGCCATCATCGTGGAGCATGAGCAGTAGGCTCCCAGCCCAAGTGGCCCAAAGAAGCCGTGGCAAGGGGCCGTGCTCAACGCTGCAGAGGAAGGCAAAAAACCCCCGCAGACACTTGGTGTCCCACATGGGGGGAAAAAAAAAGCCTTCCTCCCCCCAGCTGCAGGGCACGAGAGGCCATCTTCCTGGTGCTTGAGCAGCAGGCAGGAACCGAGCCAAAAGGGCCCAGAGGAGCTCTGAAAAGTGGTCACGCTCAATGCTGCAGAGGAAGGCAAAAAACCCCCGGGGACCAGTGCCAATCTGCCCCGGGGGGAAAAATTCCTTCCTGACCCCAGTGCTGGCGATCGGCTATCCCTGAGCATGTGAGCCAGACCTGGCTCCTTGTCCCACAGGCTGCTCGCGCCTCCCAGGACCTGCCCAAGCCCTATCCTCCCTTGAGCTGGAGCCATCTCAGGGACTTGCCAGAGTGCCCAAATGCCTCTGAGCTGATGGACCTTGGGGGCAAGAATCCTCCCTGTGCCTGTCAGGACACCGGTGGGTGTTCCAAAGCACTGCAACCCCTTGCTACCCCTCTACCTGCTGTTTCTTACGGCTCCTGAGCCTGTCTGCGCATGCGATGAAGATGGTGAGCTCTGCAGTGCTCTTCAAGAAGACATCATTCCCTTGGACTTGCCGCTGCTATCCAGCTGAAAAGGCTTTCCATCCATCCATCAGATGAGCTTGGAAGGTGGCCCTGGCAGGCGCTGTGCCATTCCTTCCCAATGCAGCGAGTGACATGTGCTGCTACGCTGTCATTGATGGTGAGGCTGTCTGCTTGGCAAGAAGGCCTGAATGGTTTTGTGCTGTATCCCATATCTTTCCTTGGACTCGCTAGCTCTTTTCCTGCTTTGGCTTTCATCCTTGCTATCTTCCTTGAAAGTCATGGCAGCCCTCTCAGGCTTTGTCTTGCTCCTTCTAGCCGTTGTCTTCTTCTGTAGGCCCTCCATGTTCCTAAGCAACTACTTAGTCTTGGCTTGCTTTCATCCCAGATGGACTTTATCTTTGCTGAACGCCAGGAATGAGGAATGTCCCTAGTGGTCCAGGTGAGCGGTGCCCAGGGCTTTGCACAAGGCTTGCCTTTCCTATGGCAATGCCTTGCCTGACACAGCAGAATGCATTTGCCTGTATCACATTGGTGACTCACAGTCACGCTGGGATGTACTCGTGCCTCCAGGAGTATTTTGCTACTCCGATGTGTCCAACCAGCGCCAGAGACTCGTGGTGCTCCACCTGACGTCGTGTTCCCTACTTCTAGCCTGCAGATCTTCACACAGGGTTTCTTGATGTAGGGGCTATCTCTCGTGTCAGAGCCTCAGCTGGGAGGGAGTATGGGGGCTGGAGAACTACACTGTGAGCTAGAGCTTCTTCTGGTTCATGGATGCTGAGGACCTGGGATTTGTCTAGACTGGAGAAATGGAGGCGGAGAGGTGACCTCATTGCTCTCTACAGCTTCCAAGGAGGGAAACTGGAGAGGGAGCTGCTGATCTCTTCTCCCTGGTACCCAGTACCAGGACCTATGGGAACGGCTCCAAGCCGCATCCATCAGCGGAGCCTTGGAGTTGACAAGAGGAAACTTTTCTTTCCCACGTGGGTGGTCAAAGCCTGGAACAGGGTTCGCGGAGAGGTGGTCGATGCCCCATGCCCGGTCAGTGTTGAAGAGGCATTTGGACAACGCCCTTAATGCCATGTTTTAACTTCTGGTCCACCCTGAAGTGGTCAGGCATTTGGACTAGATGATCATTGTAGGTCCCTTCCAGCTCAAGTCTTCTCTGCTCTCCTTCTGTTCTTACCTCCTCCTTTCCCTTGCAGCAGTACCTGCTGGGGAAATGTCTCATGTTGTTGCTTCCCATCCCTGCACTAACAGAAGGCATTGAATACCTTTAAGCCTGTCCCAGCTTTGGCTCTGTCACCTTGTGGGAAGGAGGCACGTACCTTCTGATGGGGGTGAGAGCCCTGGGCCCCCTTGCAACATCTGGGCATCCCATTCTTGCAGCTACTGCCCCTGGCTCCGCAGGGGATGAGGATGGTGAGCTCTGCGGTGCTCCTCCGGAAGGAATTCCCTTGGTCTTGCCACTGTTCCTCAGTTGAAAAGGATTGCCATGCATCAGATGAGTTTGGAAGGTGGCCCTGCCAGCAGATTGTCTTGCAGTGGAGAACCTCCAGCAGCCTCATGCAAGGTCTTCCTCCCTCAGCCCCTGCCCTGTGATTCCAGCAGCTCCTCAAGTGCTTCCCCTGGGATGTGTTGGGGCTGCCCCCGGGCCAGCTCTGGCACTGGACACGGGAGGCTGCTCCTTTTGATGCTGCCCGGGGCATTGTGACCGCTGCGTTGCCGGGCGCTGGCATTGTGACATGGGGGTGACAGAGCCACACGTGTGCAGCCCCGCCCGCCCCCGCCTCCGCCCAGCAGCCTTTGGAGGAAGCCTTTGGGGTGCTGGCCCCAAATCAGTCCCTGTACCTACAAGACACGGGGAGTCATCAACCTAATGGTGTCCCTTTTTTGCAAAAATACAGTATGGATTTGTTGCCAGTCCAGCCTTACTTCCAGTAGCGCTACTGCCTGTGACCATGTCCCGTTCAATTACACGAAGGTGCCTTCTCTGTGGCACTCGGGGCAATGACTCGCTGTGTTTTGATTTTCTCTTGCTTAGACAGCTCCCGCCTCAGGGGCTGTTTGGGCACCGATGGCTTTGGGCACTCGGCGGGTTTTCTCTCTTTGGCTGTTTCACACTGGGACCTTCCTACCCGTGCCCTGTGACCGGGGCTTCCACAGCAAACTGTTTGCTGAGGGACAGTTTGCAGTTCATCCCTTCCCGTGCGGCTATTGATATAGGTATGTGATGGGGAGAAGGTAACAGTGTAATAATTTTCATTTTGTTTACAGGCATTTTGTTTACAGCCATTATAGCGGTTTTTCTTGATGCTCTATACAGATCGTGTTTTGGGGGGCTTGCTTTTGCTGGAAGCAGCCACTACTTAATGAATAGTTGACAAACAGTCTGCTATAAACTCATACCAAGAGTTTTCTAATTGAGAAAATGTTAGCGTCTTGCTGATTTTCCTGCAAATTGCACGCGGCATCTTGAATGAAAAGGCGAAGCTTGGTTGCGTTGGGTTTAGCGTGACTTGTGCAGGAGCGAGGCTGATGAGAACAGGCCCGTGTGTGCGTGTGACGCCACCCGTCTCTTTGCCGGCAGGCTGGTCAGTCCCCCTCATGGCCAACTTTTCCCTCTGTGCCTTGTCAATTTTTAGTGCAGGAGAGGAGGAAAGAGCCAAGAGGTCCCAAAGCTGGGGCTGTTTTCTGAGGCGAGGTGGCTGCGTGTAGGAGAGAGCCCTGGCCGAGCTGCCAGCTGGGCTGGACCATCGGAGAAGCCAGAGTCCCCGGCAGCTCAAGCGCGTCTCCCAGCGCTCAGGGAGCCGGCTGCTGTGGGCACGTCTGCTGCCTCCTGGAACATCTCCTTTTTGTGAGTGCAAAGAGGAGAAAGCCAACATTCCTCCAGGGAACCTGCACTTGGTATGGTGAGGAAGCACAGCAGGGTCATCGATGTAACCAGAAGTATGGTTTACAATCACTAGATGACCACCTTTTTCCTTCTGTGGCTTGGAAATATTTGGAAGTCGACTTCTGTTGGGGTCCTGGGGGTGCTCCTAGGCCTCAGTGGCTGGGACCGGCTGTCCCGTCCCAACAGACGGGCTGAGGGACGAGTTAACTCTGAAGGCGACAGGCGCCCTGACTCAACAGGCGAGACCAGGTGTGAGTTGACTCTGGGTTAAGTCTGCGCGGTTATGCCAAGTGAGTGACAGATAGTCACTCCAGGAGTCCAATTCAATCATGAGTTTTTGTAAAAGTATGTGTTGGAAGACCAGTTAGAGCGAATAGTGGCTTGGCAAAAGTCTAGCAGCAAAAAGTCCTTGTACAAGCAGTGTATTGACAACCATGAGTAGCTAGAACACAAAATTTAACAAGAATCCAAGAGCAGAGCTTAAGATGATGTTACTCTTGTATGTTCAGAAGGAAAAGAGAGAGAAAGAGAGTGGTAGAGAGGGAAGGAAAACTAAGGTATAAGAGAGAGAGAAAGAGAGTAGGATATCAGCACTCACGGAAGGAGAGACAAAGAAATAGGGATATAGAAAAAAGGAGAGAAGGAAAGAGCAGAGAGAAAAGAAGAAAGAAAAGGGTGAGGGATGCAGCCAGTCTTACGGCTCCGCAGTGTGGCTGACGAGAGTTGCATGATGATGTGTGGCCTCCGGTGTCCCACGGTGAGGATGCTGGGGTTTGTAGTTCAGGAGCGCAGCGTCCTCCGGTGTCGGGTGCAGTTCCCGCGGCGAGGCTGGTGGGCGGAGGGTCCTCAGGGTGGCGGGTTCCCTACCAGTGCTGTTTTAGGTGAGGTTTTTTATAGCTCTCCGAGTAGAGGAAAGTCTGGGGGGAAGGGGTGATTGCAAAAGATCGACAAGTCTCGACAAGTCCCGGGCCGTGTTGAAGGGTCTCAGCTTTTCCCCTTTGTGTGCCAAGCTGGGCATATCAGAAGATGGAGCTATGTGCCCTCCAGCACATCCCTCACCTCCGGTATGGGCCAGCCGGCCTGGGCTGTGGCTCCTTAGCTTGTCGTTGACATGTACATCTCAGTTCGCCCTATACTGAATGCGTCATCTCCTGCGGCTGGATGAACTCCTTTCACCACAATGTTTTGGCCATGATCCTTATCAATACACGAGACTGGCGTCCCCTGGGACCCTCACCCACCGCCACAGTCTGGTGCCAGGGGCCCAGGGGCCGTGTGTCAGCTCAGCCTGGGGCCTTGGGTCCCTCCCTGAGCCATGTTGTAGGTGTGTGCGCCCGTCTCGTGTCTGCCCCTGTCCCTGGCTGGGCCTGGGCCCTGCCCTGCAGAGAGCGGCTCTCCTGGATGGAGGCCTCAGGGCTCGGTCAGGGCTTGTCCTGCAGAGCTCCAGGCATCACAGAGCAGAACTCTTCTGTTCTATTCTGTTCTATCCTATACCCTCACAGCGAGTCAAATAACAAAGAGACTACTTGCCTGAAATGACAGGGGGGTTTTAGCTCCAGAAACACTTTCAAGGACACATAACACACTGGCTACAAGTGTTTGTTTTGTTTTATTTTAGTTTGTTTATTTTTAATGTCCTAATTTGTTGATTTAATTTATTTTATGTTATTTGATGTGATGTTTTTTCATGTCATTTTTTTTCCCTTTCTGATTCTCTTTCTGAGCCAATGCTCAGAAGCATTAACACAAGCCCACGTGTAGCCAGGAGCAGGCTGATGCATTCTTCAGTTTAGCTTGAAAAAACATCCCTTGCAGGCTGGCAAAGGCGAGTCCCAGAGCTGCAGAGAGCAGCAGCAGGAGTAGAGGCCAAGCTGTCCCTGGTTCCTGAAGAGGGAGAACCTTGAGAATGAGGCACGGGACTGACCATGCCCAAAAGAAGAAGAAGAAGAAGAAGAAGCAGAAGCAGCAGCAGAAGAAGAGGTGTGTGGTACTGTGGGATCTTTTGCAAAGCGTGACACGTAGCGCTGACGAGCAGACGTTTTGCCTTCCAGTTGCTCTGAGTTGTTTTGGGTTGTGTTTTTGAGGCTGTTTGTTGGAGGTTGGTTGTTTGACACTATGAGATTGTTGGTGGGTTGTGCGTTTGTAGGTCACTGAAGGCTGGTTGGCTTAGGTTGTTGAAGGTTTGTTGAGTTTGGTTTAGGTTGGTGGTCTTAGGTTGCTTGTTTTAGGTGTGATGGTTTAGCCTGGTTTTGGTTGGTTAGTTTAGGCTGGTTGTTTTAGGTGGTTTGATGTGATTTTGTTAACGCTGATCTATGTTGTTTAGTTGGAGAGGTTTGTTTTTTCTTGTTTTTGCTGGGTTGTTTGGTTGATGTTGTTCGATGGAGGTCCTCTAGCGTTGGTTGTGTCAGTTTGGTTCAGGTTTTTTTGTTTCGATGGCTTGGTTGGGGTTGTTGAGGGGGTTTGAGGCTGCTTGTTTGAGGCAGGTACTTTGAGGGTGGTTGTTAGAGGCTGTTTCTTGAAGGCTGGTTGATGCAGGTTGCTTGCTGTAGGTGATTTTTGGTTGAAGTTGTTTTAGGTGGTTTGTCTGAGGTGGGGCATCTGAAGTTGTTTTCCTGTAGGTTGTTCGGAGTTGTTTGTTTTAGCTTGGTTGAGGTCCTTTGGTTGAGGTTGATGCAGGGTTTTTTTGGGTTGCTTGGTTTAGCTTGGTATAGGCTTTTTGGCTGAGGTTGGTTTAGGTTGTGTGCTTTAGGTTGGTTTCCGCAGCTTGAGTTTCTTTTAGGTAGGCTATGTTTTAGGTAATTTTCTTAGGTAGGTTTATTTTCGCATGTTTAGGCTTGTTGAGGTTGTGTTTTTAGACTGTTTTAGGTTTTCTGAATTGGTTTGGTTTGAGTTGTTTCTGGTAGGTTGGTTGAGGTGGTTTATTTTTTTGTGTTAAGTGGGTGGCTAGAGGTTGCTTAGGTTGGTTTAGGGTGTTTGTTTTGGATTGGTTGAGGTTGTTTGTTTTAGGCTAGATGGGGTTTTGTTTAGGATGGTTTGGGTTGTTTGTTTTAGGTAAGGTTCTTTTTAGGTTGTTCATGGTTGGTTTTTTTAAGCTTATTCAGGTAGATTGGTTTAGGTTCTTTAAGGTTGGTTTAGGTTGGTTTAGGTTTAAGGTTGGTTTAGGTGAGTTGTTTTATGTTGGTTTAGGTGAGTTGTTTTATGCTGGTTTAGGTGAGTTGTTTTATGTTGGTTTAGGTAGGCTATTCTAGCTAGGTTTAGGGCCATCATCGTGGAGCATGAGCAGTAGGCTCCCAGCCCAAGTGGCCCAAAGAAGCCGTGGCAAGGGGCCGTGCTCAACGCTGCAGAGGAAGGCAAAAAACCCCCGCAGACACTTGGTGTCCCACATGGGGGGAAAAAAAAAGCCTTCCTCCCCCCAGCTGCAGGGCACGAGAGGCCATCTTCCTGGTGCTTGAGCAGCAGGCAGGAACCGAGCCAAAAGGGCCCAGAGGAGCTCTGAAAAGTGGTCACGCTCAATGCTGCAGAGGAAGGCAAAAAACCCCCGGGGACCAGTGCCAGTCTGCCCCGGGGGGAAAAATTCCTTCCTGACCCCAGTGCTGGCGATCGGCTATCCCTGAGCATGTGAGCCAGACCTGGCTCCTTGTCCCACAGGCTGCTCGCGCCTCCCAGGACCTGCCCAAGCCCTATCCTCCCTTGAGCTGGAGCCATCTCGGGGACTTGCCAGAGCGCCCAAATGCCTCTGAGCTGATGGACCTTGGGGGCAAGAATCCTCCCTGTGCCTGTCAGGACACCGGTGGGTGTTCCAAAGCACTGCAACCCCTTGCTACCCCTCTACCTGCTGTTTCTTACGGCTCCTGAGCCTGTCTGCGCATGCGATGAAGATGGTGAGCTCTGCAGCGCTCTTCAAGAAGACATCATTCCCTTGGACTTGCCGCTGCTATCCAGCTGAAAAGGCTTTCCATCCATCCATCAGATGAGCTTGGAAGGTGGCCCTGGCAGGCGCTGTGCCATTCCTTCCCAATGCAGCGAGTGACATGTGCTGCTACGCTGTCATTGATGGTGAGGCTGTCTGCTTGGCAAGAAGGCCTGAATGGTTTTGTGCTGTATCCCATATCTTTCCTTGGACTCGCTAGCTCTTTTCCTGCTTTGGCTTTCATCCTTGCTATCTTCCTTGAAAGTCATGGCAGCCCTCTCAGGCTTTGTCTTGCTCCTTCTAGCCATTGTCTTCTTCTGTAGGCCCTCCATGTTCCTAAGCAACTACTTAGTCTTGGCTTGCTTTCATCCCAGATGGACTTTATCTTTGCTGAACGCCAGGAATGAGGAATGTCCCTAGTGGTCCAGGTGAGCGGTGCCCAGGGCTTTGCACAAGGCTTGCCTTTCCTATGGCAATGCCTTGCCTGACACAGCAGAATGCATTTGCCTGTATCACATTGGTGACTCACAGTCACGCTGGGATGTACTCGTGCCTCCAGGAGTATTTTGCTACTCCGATGTGTCCAACCAGCGCCAGAAACTCGTGGTGCTCCACCTGACGTCGTGTTCCCTACTTCTAGCCTGCAGATCTTCACACAGGGTTTCTTGATGTAGGGGCTATCTCTCGTGTCAGAGCCTCAGCTGGGAGGGAGTATGGGGGCTGGAGAACTACACTGTGAGCTAGAGCTTCTTCTGGTTCATGGATGCTGAGGACCTGGGATTTGTCTAGACTGGAGAAATGGAGGCGGAGAGGTGACCTCATTGCTCTCTACAGCTTCCAAGGAGGGAAACTGGAGAGGGAGCTGCTGATCTCTTCTCCCTGGTACCCAGTACCAGGACCTATGGGAACGACTCCAAGCCGCATCCATCAGCGGAGCCTTGGAGTTGACAAGAGGAAACTTTTCTTTCCTACGTGGGTGGTCAAAGCCTGGAAGAGGGTTCGCGGAGAGGTGGTCAATGCCCCATGCCCGGTCAGTGTTGAAGAGGCATTTGGACAACGCCCTTAATGCCATGTTTTAACTTCTGGTCCACCCTGAAGTGGTCAGGCATTTGGACTAGATGATCATTGTAGGTCCCTTCCAGCTCAAGTCTTCTCTGCTCTCCTTCTGTTCCTACCTCCTCCTTTCCCTTGCAGCAGTACCTGCTGGGGAAATTTCTCATGTTGTTGCTTCCCATCCCTGCACTAACAGAAGGCATTGAATACCTTTAAGCCTGTCCCAGCTTTGGCTCTGTCACCTTGTGGGAAGGAGGCACGTACCTTCTGAAGGGCGTGAGAGCCCTGGGCCCCCTTGCAACATCTGGGCATCCCATTCTTGCAGCTACTGCCCCTGGCTCCGCAGGGGATGAGGATGGTGAGCTCTGCGGTGCTCCTCCGGAAGGAATTCCCTTGGTCTTGCCACTGTTCCTCAGTTGAAAAGGATTGCCATGCATCAGATGAGTTTGGAAGGTGGCCCTGCCAGCAGATTGTCTTGCAGTGGAGAACCTCCAGCAGCCTCATGCAAGGTCTTCCTCCCTCAGCCCCTGCCCCGTGATTCCAGCAGCTCCTCAAGTGCTTCCCCTGGGATGTGTTGGGGCTGCCCCCGGGCCAGCTCTGGCACTGGACACGGGAGGCTGCTCCTTTTGATGCTGCCCGGGGCATTGTGACCGCTGCGTTGCCGGGTGCTGGCATTGTGACATGGGGGTGACAGAGCCACACGTGTGCAGCCCCGCCCGCCCCCCCTCCGCCCAGCAGCCTTTGGAGGAAGCCTTTGGGGTGCTGGCCCCAAATCAGTCCCTGTACCTACAAGACACGGGGAGTCATCAACCTAATGGTGTCCCTTTTTTGCAAAAATACAGTATGGATTTGTTGCCAGTCCAGCCTTACTTCCAGTAGCGCTACTGCCTGTGACCATGTCCCGTTCAATTACACGAAGGTGCCTTCTCTGTGGCACCTGGGGCAATGACTCGCTGTGTTTTGACTTTCTCTTGCTTAGACAGCTCCCGCCTCAGGGGCTGTTTGGGCACCGATGGCTTTGGGCACTCGGCGGGTTTTCTCTCTTTGGCTGTTTCACACTGGGACCTTCCTACCCGTGCCCTGTGACCGGGGCTTCCACAGCAAACTGTTTGCTGAGGGACAGTTTGCAGTTCAGCCCTTCCCGTGCGGCTATTGATATAGGTATGTGATGGGGAGAAGGTAACAGTGTAATAATTTTCATTTTGTTTACAGGCATTTTGTTTACAGCCATTATAGCGGTTTTTCTTGATGCTCTATACAGATCGTGTTTTGGGGGGCTTGCTTTTGCTGGAAGCAGCCACTACTTAATGAATAGTTGACAAACAGTCTGCTATAAACTCATACCAAGAGTTTTCTAATTGAGAAAATGTTAGCGTCTTGCTGATTTTCCTGCAAATTGCACGCGGCATCTTGAATGAAAAGGCGAAGCTTGGTTGCGTTGGGTTTAGCGTGACTTGTGCAGGAGCGAGGCTGATGAGAACAGGCCCGTGTGTGCGTGTGACGCCACCCGTCTCTTTGCCGGCAGGCTGGTCAGTCCCCCTCATGGCCAACTTTTCCCTCTGTGCCTTGTCAATTTTTAGTGCAGGAGAGGAGGAAAGAGCCAAGAGGTCCCAAAGCTGGGGCTGTTTTCTGAGGCGAGGTGGCTGCGTGTAGGAGAGAGCCCTGGCAGAGCTGCCAGCTGGGCTGGACCATCGGAGAAGCCAGAGTCCCCGGCAGCTCAAGCGCGTCTCCCAGCGCTCAGGGAGCCGGCTGCTGTGGGCACGTCTGCTGCCTCCTGGAACATCTCCTTTTTGTGAGTGCAAAGAGGAGAAAGCCAACATTCCTCCAGGGAACCTGCACTTGGTATGGTGAGGAAGCACAGCAGGGTCATCGATGTAACCAGAAGTATGGTTTACAATCACTAAATGACCACCTTTTTCCTTCTGTGGCTTGGAAATATTTGGAAGTCGACTTCTGTTGGGGTCCTGGGGGTGCTCCTAGGCCTCAGTGGCTGGGACCGGCTGTCCCGTCCCAACAGACGGGCTGAGGGACGAGTTAACTCTGAAGGCGACAGGCGCTCTGACTCAACAGGCGAGACCAGGTGTGAGTTGACCCTGGGTTAATTCTGCGCGGTTATGCCAAGTGAGTGACAGACAGTCACTCCAGGAGTCCAATTCAATCATGAGTTTTAGTAAAAGTATGTGTTGGAAGACCAGTTAGAGCGAATAGTGGCTTGGCAAAAGTCTAGCAGCAAAAAGTCCTTGTACAAGCAGTGTATTGACAACCATGAGTAGCTAGAACACAAAATTTAACAAGAATCCAAGAGCAGAGCTTAAGATGATGTTACTCTTGTATGTTCAGAAGGAAAAGAGAGAGAAAGAGAGTGGTAGAGAGGGAAGGAAAACTAAGGTATAAGAGAGAGAGAAAGAGAGTAGGATATCAGCACTCACGGAAGGAGAGACAAAGAAATAGGGATATAGAAAAAAGGAGAGAAGGAAAGAGCAGAGAGAAAAGAAGAAAGAAAAGGGTGAGGGATCCAGCCAGTCTTACGGCTCCGCAGTGTGGCTGACGAGAGTTGCGTGATGATGTGTGGCCTCCGGTGTCCCACGGTGAGGATGCTGGGGTTTGTAGTTCAGGAGCGCAGCGTCCTCCGGTGTCGGGTGCAGTTCCCGCGGCGAGGCTGGTGGGCGGAGGGTCCTCAGGGTGGCGGGTTCCCTACCAGTGCTGTTTTAGGTGAGGTTTTTTATAGCTCTCCGAGTAGAGGAAAGTCTGGGGGGAAGGGGTGATTGCAAAAGATCGACAAGTCTCGACAAGTCCCGGGCCGTGTTGAAGGGTCTCAGCTTTTCCCCTTTGTGTGCCAAGCTGGGCATATCAGAAGATGGAGCTATGTGCCCTCCGGCACATCCCCCACCTCCGGTATGGGCCAGCCGGCCTGGGCTGTGGCTCCTTAGCTTGTCGTTGACATGTACATCTCAGTTCGCCCTATACTGAATGCGTCATCTCCTGCGGCTGGATGAACTCCTTTCACCACAATGTTTTGGCCATGATCCTTATCAATACACGAGACTGGCGTCCCCTGGGACCCTCACCCACCGCCACAGTCTGGTGCCAGGGGCCCAGGGGCCGTGTGTCAGCTCAGCCTGGGGCCTTGGGTCCCTCCCTGAGCCATGTTGTAGGTGTGTGCGCCCGTCTCGTGTCTGCCCCTGTCCCTGGCTGGGCCTGGGCCCTGCCCTGCAGAGAGCGGCTCTCCTGGATGGAGGCCTCAGGGCTCGGTCAGGGCTTGTCCTGCAGAGCTCCAGGCATCACAGAGCAGAACTCTTCTGTTCTATTCTGTTCTATCCTATACCCTCACAGCGAGTCAAATAACAAAGAGACTACTTGCCTGAAATGACAGGGGGGTTTTAGCTCCAGAAACACTTTCAAGGACACATAACACACTGGCTACAAGTGTTTGTTTTGTTTTCTTTTAGTTTATTTATTTTTAATGTCCTAATTTGTTGATTTAATTTATTTTATGTTATTTGATGTGATGTTTTTTCATGTCATTTTTTTTCCCTTTCTGATTCTCTTTCTGAGCCAATGCTCAGAAGCATTAACACAAGGCCATGTGTAGCCAGGAGCAGGCTGATGCATTCTTCAGTTTAGCTTGAAAAAACCTCCCTTGCAGGCTGGCAAAGGCGAGTCCCAGAGCTGCAGAGAGCAGCAGCAGGAGTAGAGGCCAAGCTGTCCCTGGTTCCTGAAGAGGGAGAACCTTGAGAATGAGGCACGGGACTGACCATGCCCAAAAGAAGAAGAAGAAGAAGAAGAAGCAGAAGCAGCAGCAGAAGAAGAGGTGTGTGGTACCGTGGGATCTTTTGCAAAGCGTGACACGTAGCGCTGACGAGCAGACGTTTTGCCTTCCAGTTGCTCTGAGTTGTTTTGGGTTGTGTTTTTGAGGCTGTTTGTTGGAGGTTGGTTGTTTGACACTATGAGGTTGTTGGTGGGTTGTGCGTTTGTAGGTCACTGAAGGCTGGTTGGCTTAGGTTGTTGAAGGTTTGTTGAGTTTGGTTTAGGTTGGTGGTCTTAGGTTGCTTGTTTTAGGTGTGATGGTTTAGCCTGGTTTTGGTTGGTTAGTTTAGGCTGGTTGTTTTAGGTGGTTTGATGTGATTTTGTTAACGCTGATCTATGTTGTTTAGTTGGAGAGGTTTGTTTTTTCTTGTTTTTGCTGGGTTGTTTGGTTGATGTTGTTCGATGGAGGTCCTCTAGCGTTGGTTGTGTCAGTTTGGTTCAGGTTTTTTTGTTTCGATGGCTTGGTTGGGGTTGTTGAGGGGGTTTGAGGCTGCTTGTTTGAGGCAGGTACTTTGAGGGTGGTTGTTAGAGGCTGTTTCTTGAAGGCTGGTTGATGCAGGTTGCTTGCTGTAGGTGATTTTTGGTTGAAGTTGTTTTAGGTGGTTTGTCTGAGGTGGGGCATCTGAAGTTGTTTTCCTGTAGGTTGTTCAGAGTTGTTTGTTTTAGCTTGGTTGAGGTCCTTTGGTTGAGGTTGATGCAGGGTTTTTTTGGGTTGCTTGGTTTAGCTTGGTATAGGCTTTTTGGCTGAGGTTGGTTTAGGTTGTGTGCTTTAGGTTGGTTTCCGCAGCTTGAGTTTCTTTTAGGTAGGCTATGTTTTAGGTAATTTTCTTAGGTAGGTTTATTTTCGCATGTTTAGGCTTGTTGAGGTTGTGTTTTTAGACTGTTTTAGGTTTTCTGAATTGGTTTGGTTTGAGTTGTTTCTGGTAGGTTGGTTGAGGTGGTTTATTTTTTTGTGTTAAGTGGGTGGCTAGAGGTTGCTTAGGTTGGTTTAGGGTGTTTGTTTTGGATTGGTTGAGGTTGTTTGTTTTAGGCTAGATTGGGTTTTGTTTAGGATGGTTTGGGTTGTTTGTTTTAGGTAAGGTTCTTTTTAGGTTGTTCATGGTTGTTTTTTTTAAGCTTATTCAGGTAGATTGGTTTAGGTTCTTGAAGGTTGGTTTAGGTTGGTTTAGGTTTAAGGTTGGTTTAGGTGAGTTGTTTTATGTTGGTTTAGGTGAGTTGTTTTATGCTGGTTTAGGTGAGTTGTTTTATGTTGGTTTAGGTAGGCTATTCTAGCTAGGTTTAGGGCCATCATCGTGGAGCATGAGCAGTAGGCTCCCAGCCCAAGTGGCCCAAAGAAGCCGTGGCAAGGGGCCGTGCTCAACGCTGCAGAGGAAGGCAAAAAACCCCCGCAGACACTTGGTGTCCCACATGGGGGGGAAAAAAAAGCCTTACTCCCCCCAGCTGCAGGGCACGAGAGGCCATCTTCCTGGTGCTTGAGCAGCAGGCAGGAACCGAGCCAAAAGGGCCCAGAGGAGCTCTGAAAAGTGGTCACGCTCAATGCTGCAGAGGAAGGCAAAAAACCCCCGGGGACCAGTGCCAATCTGCCCCGGGGGGAAAAATTCCTTCCTGACCCCAGTGCTGGCGATCGGCTATCCCTGAGCATGTGAGCCAGACCTGGCTCCTTGTCCCACAGGCTGCTCGCGCCTCCCAGGACCTGCCCAAGCCCTATCCTCCCTTGAGCTGGAGCCATCTCGGGGACTTGCCAGAGCGCCCAAATGCCTCTGAGCTGATGGACCTTGGGGGCAAGAATCCTCCCTGTGCCTGTCAGGACACCGGTGGGTGTTCCAAAGCACTGCAACCCCTTGCTACCCCTCTACCTGCTGTTTCTTACGGCTCCTGAGCCTGTCTGCGCATGCGATGAAGATGGTGAGCTCTGCAGTGCTCTTCAAGAAGACATCATTCCCTTGGACTTGCCGCTGCTATCCAGCTGAAAAGGCTTTCCATCCATCCATCAGATGAGCTTGGAAGGTGGCCCTGGCAGGCGCTGTGCCATTCCTTCCCAATGCAGCGAGTGACATGTGCTGCTACGCTGTCATTGATGGTGAGGCTGTCTGCTTGGCAAGAAGGCCTGAATGGTTTTGTGCTGTATCCCATATCTTTCCTTGGACTCGCTAGCTCTTTTCCTGCTTTGGCTTTCATCCTTGCTATCTTCCTTGAAAGTCATGGCAGCCCTCTCAGGCTTTGTCTTGCTCCTTGTAGCCGTTGTCTTCTTCTGTAGGCCCTCCATGTTCCTAAGCAACTACTTAGTCTTGGCTTGCTTTCATCCCAGATGGACTTTATCTTTGCTGAACGCCAGGAATGAGGAATGTCCCTAGTGGTCCAGGTGAGCGGTGCCCAGGGCTTTGCACAAGGCTTGCCTTTCCTATGGCAATGCCTTGCCTGACACAGCAGAATGCATTTGCCTGTATCACATTGGTGACTCACAGTCACGCTGGGATGTACTCGTGCCTCCAGGAGTATTTTGCTACTCCGATGTGTCCAACCAGCGCCAGAAACTTGTGGTGCTCCACCTGACGTCGTGTTCCCTACTTCTAGCCTGCAGATCTTCACACAGGGTTTCTTGATGTAGGGGCTATCTCTCGTGTCAGAGCCTCAGCTGGGAGGGAGTATGGGGGCTGGAGAACTACACTGTGAGCTAGAGCTTCTTCTGGTTCATGGATGCTGAGGACCTGGGATTTGTCTAGACTGGAGAAATGGAGGCGGAGAGGTGACCTCATTGCTCTCTACAGCTTCCAAGGAGGGAAACTGGAGAGGGAGCTGCTGATCTCTTCTCCCTGGTACCCAGTACCAGGACCTATGGGAACAGCTCCAAGCCGCATCCATCAGCGGAGCCTTGGAGTTTACAAGAGGAAACTTTTCTTTCCCACGTGGGTGGTCAAAGCCTGGAACTGGGTTCGCGGAGAGGTGGTCAATGCCCCATGCCCGGTCAGTGTTGAAGAGGCATTTGGACAACGCCCTTAATGCCATGTTTTAACTTCTGGTCCACCCTGAAGTGGTCAGGCATTTGGACTAGATGATCATTGTAGGTCCCTTCCAGCTCAAGTCTTCTCTGCTCTCCTTCTGTTCCTACCTCCTCCTTTCCCTTGCAGCAGTACCTGCTGGGGAAATTTCTCATGTTGTTGCTTCCCATCCCTGCACTAACAGAAGGCATTGAATACCTTTAAGCCTGTCCCAGCTTTGGCTCTGTCACCTTGTGGGAAGGAGGCACGTACCTTCTGAAGGGCGTGAGAGCCCTGGGCCCCCTTGCAACATCTGGGCATCCCATTCTTGCAGCTACTGCCCCTGGCTCCGCAGGGGATGAGGATGGTGAGCTCTGCGGTGCTCCTCCGGAAGGAATTCCCTTGGTCTTGCCACTGTTCCTCAGTTGAAAAGGATTGCCATGCATCAGATGAGTTTGGAAGGTGGCCCTGCCAGCAGATTGTCTTGCAGTGGAGAACCTCCAGCAGCCTTATGCAAGGTCTTCCTCCCTCAGCCCCTGCCCCGTGATTCCAGCAGCTCCTCATGTGCTTCCCCTGGGATGTGTTGGGGCTGCCCCCGGGCCAGCTCTGGCACTGGACACGGGAGGCTGCTCCTTTTGATGCTGCCCGGGGCATTGTGACCGCTGCGTTGCCGGGTGCTGGCATTGTGACATGGGGGTGACAGAGCCACACGTGTGCAGCTCCGCCCGCCCCCCCCTCCGCCCAGCAGCCTTTGGAGGAAGCCTTTGGGGTGCTGGCCCCAAATCAGTCCCTGTACCTACAAGACACGGGGAGTCATCAACCTAATGGTGTCCCTTTTTTGCAAAAATACAGTATGGATTTGTTGCCAGTCCAGCCTTACTTCCAGTAGCGCTACTGCCTGTGACCCCTTCAATTACACGAAGGTGCCTTCTCTGTGGCACTTGGGGCAATGACTCGCTGTGTTTTGACTTTCTCTTGGTTAGACAGCTCCCGCCTCAGGGGCTGTTTGGGCACCGATGACTTTGGGCACTCGGCGGGTTTTCTCTCTTTGGCTGTTTCACACTGGGACCTTCCTACCCGTGCCCTGTGACCGGGGCTTCCACAGCAAACTGTTTGCTGAGGGACAGTTTGCAGTTCAGCCCTTCCCGTGCGGCTATTGATATAGGTATGTGATGGGGAGAAGGTAACAGTGTAATAATTTTCATTTTGTTTACAGGCATTTTGTTTACAGCCATTATAGCGGTTTTTCTTGATGCTCTATACAGATTGTGTTTTGGGGGGCTTGCTTTTGCTGGAAGCAGCCACTACTTAATGAATAGTTGACAAACAGTCTGCTATAAACTCATCCCAAGAGTTTTCTAATTGAGAAAATGTTAGCGTCTTGCTGTTTTTCCTGCAAATTGCACATGGCATCTTGAATGAAAAGGCGAAGCTTGGTTGCGTTGGGTTTAGCGTGACTTGTGCAGGAGCGAGGCTGATGAGAACAGGCCCGTGTGTGCGTGTGACGCCACCCGTCTCTTTGCCGGCAGGTTGGTCAGTCCCCCTCATGGGCAACTTTTCCCTCTGTGCCTTGTGAATTTTTAGTGCAGGAGAGGAGGAAAGAGCCAAGAGGTCCCAAAGCTGGGGCTGTTTTCTGGGGCGAGGTGGCTGCGTGTAGGAGAGAGCCCTGGCCGAGCTGCCAGCTGGGCTGGACCATCGGAGAAGCCAGAGTCCCCGGCAGCTCAAGCGCGTCTCCCAGCGCTCAGGGAGCCGGCTGCTGTGGGCACGTCTGCTGCCTCCTGGAACATCTCCTTTTTGTGAGTGCAAAGAGGAGAAAGCCAACATTCCTCCAGGGAACCTGCACTTGGTATGGTGAGGAAGCACAGCAGGGTCATCGATGTAACCAGAAGTATGGTTTACAATCACTAAATGACCACCTTTTTCCTTCTGTGGCTTGGAAATATTTGGAAGTCGCCTTCTGTTGGGGTCCTGGGGGTGCTCCTAGGCCTCAGTGGCTGGGACCGGCTGTCCCGTCCCAACAGACGGGCTGAGGGACGAGTTAACTCTGAAGGCGACACGCGCCCTGACTCAACAGATGAGACCAGGTGTGAGTTGACTCTGGGTTAATTCTGCGCGGTTATGCCAAGTGAATGACAGACACTCACTCCAGGAGTCCAATTCAATCATGAGTTTTAGTAAAAGTATGTGTTGGAAGACCAGTTAGAGCGAATAGTGGCTTGGCAAAAGTCTAACAGCAAAAAGTCCTTGTACAAGCAGTGTTTTGGCAACCATGAGTAGCTAGAACACAAAATTTAACAAGAATCCAAGAGCAGAGCTTAAGATGATGTTACTCTTGTATGTTCAGAAGGAAAAGAGAGAGAGGGAGTGGTAGAGAGGGAAGGAAAACTAAGGTATAAGAGAGAGAGAAAGAGAGTAGGATATCAGCACTCACGGAAGGAGAGACAAAGAAATAGGGATATAGAAAAAAGGAGAGAAGGAAAGAGCAGAGAGAAAAGAAGAAAGGAAAGGGTGAGGGATCCAGCCAGTCTTACGGCTCCGCAGTGTGGCTGACGAGAGTTGGATGATGATGTGTGGCCTCCGGTGTCCCACGGTGAGGATGCTGGGGTTTGTAGTTCAGGAGCGCAGCGTCCTCCGGTGTCGGGTGCAGTTCCCGCGGCGAGGCTGGTGGGCGGAGGGTCCTCAGGGTGGCGGGTTCCCTACCAGTGCTGTTTTAGGTGAGGTTTTTTATAGCTCTCCGAGTAGAGGAAAGTCTGGGGGGAAGGGGTGATTGCGAAAAATCGACAAGTCTCGACAAGTCCCGGGCCGTGTTGAAGGGTCTCAGATTTCCCCTTTGTGTGCCAAGCTGGGCACATCAGAAGATGGAGCTATGTGCCCTCCGGCACATCCCCCACCTGCGGTATGGGCCAGCCGGCCTGGGCTGTGGCTCCTTAGCTTGTCGTTGACATGTACATCTCAGTTCGCCCTAGACTGAATGCGTCATCTCCTGCGGCTGGATGAACTCCTTTCACCACAATGTTTTGGCCATGATCCTTATCAATACACGAGACTGGCGTCCCCTGGGACCCTCACCCACCGCCACAGTCTGGTGCCAGGGGCCCAGGGGCCGTGTGTCAGCTCAGCCTGGGGCCTTGGGTCCCTGCCTGAGCCATGTTGTAGGTGTGTGCGCCCGTCTCGTGTCTGCCCCTGTCCCTGGCTGGGCCTGGGCCCTGCCCTGCAGAGGGCGGCTCTCCTGGATGGAGGCCTCAGGGCTCGGTCAGGGCTTGTCCTGCAGAGCTCCAGGCATCACAGAGCAGAACTCTTCTGTTCTATTCTGTTCTATCCTATACCCTCACAGCGAGTCAAATAACAAAGAGACTACTTGCCTGAAATGACAGGGGGGTTTTAGCTCCAGAAACACTTTCAAGGACACATGACACACTGGCTACAAGTGTTTGTTTTGTTTTATTTTAGTTTGTTTATTTTTAATGTCCTAATTTGTTGATTTAATTTATTTTATGTTATTTGATGTGATGTTTTTTCATGTCATTTTATTTCCCTTTCTGATTCTCTTTCTGAGCCAATGCTCAGAAGCATTAACACAAGGCCATGTGTAGCCAGGAGCAGGCTGATGCATTCTTCAGTTTAGCTTGAAAAAACATCCCTTGCAGGCTGGCAAAGGCGAGTCCCAGAGCTGCAGAGAGCAGCAGCAGGAGTAGAGGCCAAGCTGTCCCTGGTTCCTGAAGAGGGAGAACCTTGAGAATGAGGCACGGGACTGACCATGCCCAAAAGAAGAAGAAGAAGCAGAAGCAGAAGCAGCAGCAGAAGAAGAGGTGTGTGATACCGTGGGATCTTTTGCAAAGCGTGACACGTAGCGCTGACGAGCAGACGTTTTGCCTTCCAGTTGCTCTGAGTTGTTTTGGGTTGTTTTTTTGAGGCTGTTTGTTGGAGGTTGGTTGTTTGACACTATGAGGTTGTTGTTGGGTTGTGCGTTTGTAGGTCACTGAAGGCTGGTTGGCTTAGGTTGTTGAAGGTTTGTTGAGTTTGGTTTAGGTTGGTGGTCTTAGGTTGCTTGTTTTAGGTGTGATGGTTTAGCCTGGTTTTGGTTGGTTAGTTTAGGCTGGTTGTTTTAGGTGGTTTGATGTGATTTTGTTAACGCTGATCTATGTTGTTTAGTTGGAGAGGTTTGTTTTTTCTTGTTTTTGCTGGGTTGTTTGGTTGATGTTGTTCGATGGAGGTCCTCTAGCGTTGGTTGTGTCAGTTTGGTTCAGGTTTTTTTGTTTCGATGGCTTGGTTGGGGTTGTTGAGGGGGTTTGAGGCTGCTTGTTTGAGGCAGGTACTTTGAGGGTGGTTGTTAGAGGCTGTTTCTTGAAGGCTGGTTGATGCAGGTTGCTTGCTGTAGGTGATTTTTGGTTGAAGTTGTTTTAGGTGGTTTGTCTGAGGTGGGGCATCTGAAGTTGTTTTCCTGTAGGTTGTTCAGAGTTGTTTGTTTTAGCTTGGTTGAGGTCCTTTGGTTGAGGTTGATGCAGGGTTTTTTTGGGTTGCTTGGTTTAGCTTGGTATAGGCTTTTTGGCTGAGGTTGGTTTAGGTTGTGTGCTTTAGGTTGGTTTCCGCAGCTTGAGTTTCTTTTAGGTAGGCTATGTTTTAGGTAATTTTCTTAGGTAGGTTTATTTTCGCATGTTTAGGCTTGTTGAGGTTGTGTTTTTAGACTGTTTTAGGTTTTCTGAATTGGTTTGGTTTGAGTTGTTTCTGGTAGGTTGGTTGAGGTGGTTTATTTTTTTGTGTTAAGTGGGTGGCTAGAGGTTGCTTAGGTTGGTTTAGGGTGTTTGTTTTGGATTGGTTGAGGTTGTTTGTTTTAGGCTAGATTGGGTTTTGTTTAGGATGGTTTGGGTTGTTTGTTTTAGGTAAGGTTCTTTTTAGGTTGTTCATGGTTGTTTTTTTTAAGCTTATTCAGGTAGATTGGTTTAGGTTCTTTACGGTTGGTTTAGGTTGGTTTAGGTTTAAGGTTGGTTTAGGTGAGTTGTTTTATGTTGGTTTAGGTGAGTTGTTTTATGCTGGTTTAGGTGAGTTGTTTTATGTTGGTTTAGGTAGGCTATTCTAGCTAGGTTTAGGGCCATCATCGTGGAGCATGAGCAGTAGGCTCCCAGCCCAAGTGGCCCAAAGAAGCCGTGGCAAGGGGCCGTGCTCAACGCTGCAGAGGAAGGCAAAAAACCCCCGCAGACACTTGGTGTCCCACATGGGGGGAAAAAAAAAGCCTTCCTCCCCCCAGCTGCAGGGCACGAGAGGCCATCTTCCTGGTGCTTGAGCAGCCGGCAGGAACCGAGCCAAAAGGGCCCAGAGGAGCTCTGAAACGTGGTCACGCTCAATGCTGCAGAGGAAGGCAAAAAACTCCCGGGGACCAGTGCCAATCTGCCCCGGGGGGAAAAATTCCTTCCTGACCCCAGTGCTGGCGATCGGCTATCCCTGAGCATGTGAGCCAGACCTGGCTCCTTGTCCCACAGGCTGCTCGCGCCTCCCAGGACCTGCCCAAGCCCTATCCTCCCTTGAGCTGGAGCCATCTCGGGGACTTGCCAGAGTGCCCAAATGCCTCTGAGCTGATGGACCTTGGGGGCAAGAATCCTCCCTGTGCCTGTCAGGACACCGGTGGGTGTTCCAAAGCACTGCAACCCCTTGCTACCCCTCTACCTGCTGTTTCTTACAGCTCCTGAGCCTGTCTGCGCATGCGATGAAGATGGTGAGCTCTGCAGCGCTCTTCAAGAAGACATCATTCCCTTGGACTTGCCGCTGCTATCCAGCTGAAAAGGCTTTCCATCCATCCATCAGATGAGCTTGGAAGGTGGCCCTGGCAGGCGCTGTGCCATTCCTTCCCAATGCAGCGAGTGACATGTGCTGCTACGCTGTCATTGATGGTGAGGCTGTCTGCTTGGCAAGAAGGCCTGAATGGTTTTGTGCTGTATCCCATATCTTTCCTTGGACTCGCTAGCTCTTTTCCTGCTTTGGCTTTCATCCTTGCTATCTTCCTTGAAAGTCATGGCAGCCCTCTCAGGCTTTGTCTTGCTCCTTGTAGCCGTTGTCTTCTTCTGTAGGCCCTCCATGTTCCTAAGCAACTACTTAGTCTTGGCTTGCTTTCATCCCAGATGGACTTTATCTTTGCTGAACGCCAGGAATGAGGAATGTCCCTAGTGGTCCAGGTGAGCGGTGCCCAGGGCTTTGCACAAGGCTTGCCTTTCCTATGGCAATGCCTTGCCTGACACAGCAGAGTGCATTTGCCTGTATCACATTTGTGACTCACAGTCACGCTGGGATGTACTCGTGCCTCCAGGAGTATTTTGCTACTCCGATGTGTCCAACCAGCGCCAGAAACTCGTGGTGCTCCAGCTGACGTCGTGTTCCCTACTTCTAGCCTGCAGATCTTCACACAGGGTTTCTTGATGTAGGGGCTATCTCTCGTGTCAGAGCTTCAGCTGGGAGGGAGTATGGGGGCTGGAGAACTACACTGTGAGCTAGAGCTTCTTCTCGTTCATGGATGCTGAGGACTTGGGATTTGTCTAGACTGGAGAAATAGAGGCGGAGAGGTGACCTCATTGCTCTCTACAGCTTCCAAGGAGGGAAACTGGAGAGGGAGCTGCTGATCTCTTCTCCCTGGTACCCAGTACCAGGACCTATGGGAACGACTCCAAGCCGCATCCATCAGCGGAGCTTTGGAGTTGACAAGAGGAAACTTTTCTTTCCCAAGTGGGTGGTCAAAGCCTGGAACAGGCTTCGCGGAGAGGTGGTCGATGCCCCATGCCCGGTCAGTGTGGAAGAGGCATTTGGACAACGCCCTTAATGCCATGTTTTAACTTCTGGTCCACCCTGAAGTGGTCAGGCATTTGGACTAGATGATCATTGTAGGTCCCTTCCAGCTCAAGTCTTCTCTGCTCTCCTTCTGTTCCTACCTCCTCCTTTCCCTTGCAGCAGTACATGCTGGGGAAATGTCTCATTTGTTGCTTCCCATCCCTGCACTAACAGAAGGCATTGAATACCTTTAAGCCTGTCCCAGCTTTGGCTCTGTCACCTTGTGGGAAGGAGGCATGTACCTTCTGATGGGCGTGAGAGCCCTGGGCCCCCTTGCAACATCTGGGCATCCCATTCTTGCAGCTACTGCCCCTGGCTCCGCAGGGGATGAGGATGGTGAGCTCTGCGGTGCTCCTCTGCAAGGAATTCCCTTGGTCTTGCCACTGTTCCTCGGTTGAAAAGGATTGCCATGCATCAGATGAGTTTGGAAGGTGGCCCTGCCAGCAGACTGTCTTGCAGTGGAGAACCTCCAGCAGCCTCATGCAAGGTCTTCCTCCCTCAGCCCCTGCCCCGTGATTCCAGCAGCTCCTCAAGTGCTTCCCCTGGGATGTGTTGGGGCTGCCCCCGGGCCAGCTCTGGCACTGGACACGGGAGGCTGCTCCTTTTGATGCTGCCCGGGGCATTGTGACCGCTGCATTGCCGGGTGCTGGCATTGTGACATGGGGGTGACAGAGCCACACGTGTGCAGCCCTGCCCGCCCCCCCCTCCGCCCAGCAGCCTTTGGAGGAAGCCTTTGGGGTGCTGGCCCCAAATCAGTCCCTGTACCTACAAGACACGGGGAGTCATCAACCTAATGGTGTCCCTTTTTTGCAAAAATACAGTATGGATTTGTTGCCAGTCCAGCCTTACTTCCAGTAGCGCTACTGCCTGTGACCATGTCCCGTTCAATTAAACGAAGGTGCCTTCTCTGTGGCACTTGGGGCAATGACTCGCTGTGTTTTGAGTTTCTCTTGCTTAGACAGCTCCCGCCTCAGTGGCTGTTTGGGCACCGATGGCTTTGGGCACTCGGCGGGTTTTCTCTCTTTGGCTGTTTCACACTGGGACCTTCCTACCCGTGCCCTGTGACCGGGGCTTCCACAGCAAACTGTTTGCTGAGGGACAGTTTGCATTTCAGCCCTTCCCGTGCGGCTATTGATATAGGTATGTGATGGGGAGAAGGTAACAGTGTAATAATTTTCATTTTGTTTACAGGCATTTTGTTTACAGCCATTATAGCGGTTTTTCTTGATGCTCTATACAGATCGTGTTTTGGGGGGCTTGCTTTTGCTGGAAGCAGCCACTACTTAATGAATAGTTGACAAACAGTCTGCTATAAACTCATCCCAAGAGTTTTCTAATTGAGAAAATGTTAGCGTCTTGCTGTTTTTCCTGCAAATTGCACGTGGCATCTTGAATGAAAAGGCGAAGCTTGGTTGCGTTGGGTTTAGCGTGACTTGTGCAGGAGCGAGGCTGATGAGAACAGGCCCGTGTGTGCGTGTGACGCCACCCGTCTCTTTGCCGGCAGGTTGGTCAGTCCCCCTCATGGGCAACTTTTCCCTCTGTGCCTTGTCCATTTTTAGTGCAGGAGAGGAGGAAAGAGCCAAGAGGTCCCAAAGCTGGGGCTGTTTTCTGGGGCGAGGTGGCTGCGTGTAGGAGAGAGCCCTGGCAGAGCTGCCAGCTGGGCTGGACCATCGGAGAAGCCAGAGTCCCCGGCAGCTCAAGCGCGTCTCCCAGCGCTCAGGGAGCCGGCTGCTGTGGGCACGTCTGCTGCCTCCTGGAACATCTCCTTTTTGTGAGTGCAAAGAGGAGAAAGCCAACATTCCTCCAGGGAACCTGCACTTGGTATGGTGAGGAAGCACAGCAGGGTCATCGATGTAACCAGAAGTATGGTTTACAATCACTAAATGACCACCTTTTTCCTTCTGTGGCTTGGAAATATTTGGAAGTCGCCTTCTGTTGGGGTCCTGGGGGTGCTCCTAGGCCTCAGTGGCTGGGACCGGCTGTCCCGTCCCAACAGACGGGCTGAGGGACGAGTTAACTCTGAAGGCGACAGGCGCGCTGACTCAACAGGCGAGACCAGGTGTGAGTTGACTCTGGGTTAATTCTGCGCGGTTATGCCAAGTGAATGACAGACAGTCACTCTAGGAGTCCAATTCAATCATGAGTTTTACTAAAAGTATGTGTTGGAAGACCAGTTAGAGCGAATAGTGGCTTGGCAAAAGTCTGACAGCAAAAAGTTCTTGTACAAGCAAAGTATTGGCAACCATGAGTAGGTAGAACACAAAATTTAACAAGAATCCAAGAGCAGAGCTTAAGATGATGTTACTCTTGTATGTTCAGAGGGAAAAGAGAGAAAGAGAGTGGTAGAGAGGGAAGGAAAACTAAGGTATAAGAGAGAGAGAAAGAGAGTAGGATATCAGCACTCACGGAAGGAGAGACAAAGAAATAGGCATATAGAAAAAAGGAGAGAAGGAAAGAGCAGAGAGAAAAGAAGAAAGAAAAGGGTGAGGGATCCAGCCAGTCTTACGGCTCCGCAGTGTGGCTGACGAGAGTTGCATGATGATGTGTGGCCTCCGGTGTCCCACGGTGAGGATGCTGGGGTTTGTAGTTCAGGAGCGCAGCGTCCTCCGGTGTCGGGTGCAGTTCCCGCGGCGAGGCTGGTGGGCGGAGGGTCCTCAGGGTGGCGGGTTCCCTACCAGTGCTGTTTTAGGTGAGGTTTTTTATAGCTCTCCGAGTAGAGGAAAATCTGGGGGGAAGGGGTGATTGCGACAAGTCTCGACAAGTCCCGGGCGGTGTTGAAGGGTCTCAGCTTTTCCCCTTTGTGTGCCAAGCTGGGCACATCAGAAGATGGAGCTATGTGCCCTCCGGCACATCCCCCACCTCCGGTATGGGCCAGCCGGCCTGGGCTGTGGCTCCTTAGCTTGTCGTTGACATGTACATCTCAGTTCGCCCTATACTGAATGCATCATCTCCTGCGGCTGGATGAACTCCTTTCACCACAATGTTTTGGCCATGATCCTTATCAATACAGGCGACTGGCGTCCCCTGGGACCCCCACCCACCGCCACGGTCTGGTGCCAAGGGCCCAGGGGCCGTGTGTCAGCTCAGCCTGGGGCCTTGGGTCCCTGCCTGAGCCATGTTGTAGGTGTGTGCGCCCGTCTCGTGTCTGCCCCTGTCCCTGGCTGGGCCTGGGCCCTGCCCTGCAGAGAGCGGCTCTCCTGGATGGAGGCCTCAGGGCTCGGTCAGGGCTTGTCCCGAAGAGCTCCAGGCATCACAGAGCAGAATTCTTCTGTTCTATTCTGTTCTATCCTATACCCTCACAGCGAGTCAAATAACAAAAGAGACTACTTGCCTGAAATGACAGAGGGGTTTTAGCTCCAGAAACACTTTCAAGGACACATGACACACTGGCTACAAGTGTTTGTTTTGTTTTCTTTTAGTTTATTTATTTTTACTGTCCTAATTTGTTGATTTAATTTATTTTATGTTATTTGATGTGATGTTTTTTCGTGTCATTTTATTTCCCTTTCTGATTCTCTTTCTGAGCCAATGCTCAGAAGCATTAACACAAGGCCATGTGTAGCCAGGAGCAGGCTGATGCATTCTTCAGTTTAGCTTGAAAAAACCTCCCTTGCAGGCTGGCAAAGGCGAGTCCCAGAGCTGCAGAGAGCAGCAGCAGGAGTAGAGGCCAAGCTGTCCCTGGTTCCTGAAGAGGGAGAACCTTGAGAATGAGGCACGGGACTGACCATGCCCAAAAGAAGAAGAAGAAGAAGCAGAAGCAGAAGCAGCAGCAGAAGAAGAGGTGTGTGATACCGTGGGATCTTTTGCAAAGCGTGACACGTAGCGCTGACGAGCAGACGTTTTGCCTTCCAGTTGCTCTGAGTTGTTTTGGGTTGTTTTTTTGAGGCTGTTTGTTGGAGGTTGGTTGTTTGACACTATGAGGTTGTTGTTGGGTTGTGCGTTTGTAGGTCACTGAAGGCTGGTTGGCTTAGGTTGTTGAAGGTTTGTTGAGTTTGGTTTAGGTTGGTGGTCTTAGGTTGCTTGTTTTAGGTGTGATGGTTTAGCCTGGTTTTGGTTGGTTAGTTTAGGCTGGTTGTTTTAGGTGGTTTGATGTGATTTTGTTAACGCTGATCTATGTTGTTTAGTTGGAGAGGTTTGTTTTTTCTTGTTTTTGCTGGGTTGTTTGGTTGATGTTGTTCGATGGAGGTCCTCTAGCGTTGGTTGTGTCAGTTTGGTTCAGGTTTTTTTGTTTCGATGGCTTGGTTGGGGTTGTTGAGGGGGTTTGAGGCTGCTTGTTTGAGGCAGGTACTTTGAGGGTGGTTGTTAGAGGCTGTTTCTTGAAGGCTGGTTGATGCAGGTTGCTTGCTGTAGGTGATTTTTGGTTGAAGTTGTTTTAGGTGGTTTGTCTGAGGTGGGGCATCTGAAGTTGTTTTCCTGTAGGTTGTTCAGAGTTGTTTGTTTTAGCTTGGTTGAGGTCCTTTGGTTGAGGTTGATGCAGGGTTTTTTTGGGTTGCTTGGTTTAGCTTGGTATAGGCTTTTTGGCTGAGGTTGGTTTAGGTTGTGTGCTTTAGGTTGGTTTCCGCAGCTTGAGTTTCTTTTAGGTAGGCTATGTTTTAGGTAATTTTCTTAGGTAGGTTTATTTTCGCATGTTTAGGCTTGTTGAGGTTGTGTTTTTAGACTGTTTTAGGTTTTCTGAATTGGTTTGGTTTGAGTTGTTTCTGGTAGGTTGGTTGAGGTGGTTTATTTTTTTGTGTTAAGTGGGTGGCTAGAGGTTGCTTAGGTTGGTTTAGGGTGTTTGTTTTGGATTGGTTGAGGTTGTTTGTTTTAGGCTAGATTGGGTTTTGTTTAGGATGGTTTGGGTTGTTTGTTTTAGGTAAGGTTCTTTTTAGGTTGTTCATGGTTGTTTTTTTTAAGCTTATTCAGGTAGATTGGTTTAGGTTCTTTACGGTTGGTTTAGGTTGGTTTAGGTTTAAGGTTGGTTTAGGTGAGTTGTTTTATGTTGGTTTAGGTGAGTTGTTTTATGCTGGTTTAGGTGAGTTGTTTTATGTTGGTTTAGGTAGGCTATTCTAGCTAGGTTTAGGGCCATCATCGTGGAGCATGAGCAGTAGGCTCCCAGCCCAAGTGGCCCAAAGAAGCCGTGGCAAGGGGCCGTGCTCAACGCTGCAGAGGAAGGCAAAAAACCCCCGCAGACACTTGGTGTCCCACATGGGGGGAAAAAAAAAGCCTTCCTCCCCCCAGCTGCAGGGCACGAGAGGCCATCTTCCTGGTGCTTGAGCAGCCGGCAGGAACCGAGCCAAAAGGGCCCAGAGGAGCTCTGAAACGTGGTCACGCTCAATGCTGCAGAGGAAGGCAAAAAACTCCCGGGGACCAGTGCCAATCTGCCCCGGGGGGAAAAATTCCTTCCTGACCCCAGTGCTGGCGATCGGCTATCCCTGAGCATGTGAGCCAGACCTGGCTCCTTGTCCCACAGGCTGCTCGCGCCTCCCAGGACCTGCCCAAGCCCTATCCTCCCTTGAGCTGGAGCCATCTCGGGGACTTGCCAGAGTGCCCAAATGCCTCTGAGCTGATGGACCTTGGGGGCAAGAATCCTCCCTGTGCCTGTCAGGACACCGGTGGGTGTTCCAAAGCACTGCAACCCCTTGCTACCCCTCTACCTGCTGTTTCTTACGGCTCCTGAGCCTGTCTGCGCGTGCGATGAAGATGGTGAGCTCTGCAGTGCTCTTCAAGAAGACATCATTCCCTTGGACTTGCCGCTGCTATCCAGCTGAAAAGGCTTTCCATCCATCCATCAGATGAGCTTGGAAGGTGGCCCTGGCAGGCGCTGTGCCATTCCTTCCCAATGCAGCGAGTGACATGTGCTGCTACGCTGTCATTGATGGTGAGGCTGTCTGCTTGGCAAGAAGGCCTGAATGGTTTTGTGCTGTATCCCATATCTTTCCTTGGACTCGCTAGCTCTTTTCCTGCTTTGGCTTTCATCCTTGCTATCTTCCTTGAAAGTCATGGCAGCCCTCTCAGGCTTTGTCTTGCTCCTTGTAGCCGTTGTCTTCTTCTGTAGGCCCTCCATGTTCCTAAGCAACTACTTAGTCTTGGCTTGCTTTCATCCCAGATGGACTTTATCTTTGCTGAATGCCAGGAATGAGGAATGTCCCTAGTGGTCCAGGTGAGTGGTGCCCAGGGCTTTGCACAAGGCTTGCCTTTCCTATGGCAATGCCTTGCCTGACACAGCAGAATGCATTTGCCTGTATCACATTGGTGACTCACAGTCACGCTGGGATGTACTCGTGCCTCCAGGAGTATTTTGCTACTCCGATGTGTCCAACCAGCGCCAGAAACTCGTGGTGCTCCAGCTGACGTCGTGTTCCCTACTTCTAGCCTGCAGATCTTCACACAGGGTTTCTTGATGTAGGGGCTATCTCTCGTGTCAGAGCTTCAGCTGGGAGGGAGTATGGGGGCTGGAGAACTACACTGTGAGCTAGAGCTTCTTCTCGTTCATGGATGCTGAGGACTTGGGATTTGTCTAGACTGGAGAAATAGAGGCGGAGAGGTGACCTCATTGCTCTCTACAGCTTCCAAGGAGGGAAACTGGAGAGGGAGCTGCTGATCTCTTCTCCCTGGTACCCAGTACCAGGACCTATGGGAACGACTCCAAGCCGCATCCATCAGCGGAGCTTTGGAGTTGACAAGAGGAAACTTTTCTTTCCCAAGTGGGTGGTCAAAGCCTGGAACAGGCTTCGCGGAGAGGTGGTCGATGCCCCATGCCCGGTCAGTGTGGAAGAGGCATTTGGACAACGCCCTTAATGCCATGTTTTAACTTCTGGTCCACCCTGAAGTGGTCAGGCATTTGGACTAGATGATCATTGTAGGTCCCTTCCAGCTCAAGTCTTCTCTGCTCTCCTTCTGTTCCTACCTCCTCCTTTCCCTTGCAGCAGTACATGCTGGGGAAATGTCTCATTTGTTGCTTCCCATCCCTGCACTAACAGAAGGCATTGAATACCTTTAAGCCTGTCCCAGCTTTGGCTCTGTCACCTTGTGGGAAGGAGGCATGTACCTTCTGATGGGCGTGAGAGCCCTGGGCCCCCTTGCAACATCTGGGCATCCCATTCTTGCAGCTACTGCCCCTGGCTCCGCAGGGGATGAGGATGGTGAGCTCTGCGGTGCTCCTCTGCAAGGAATTCCCTTGGTCTTGCCACTGTTCCTCGGTTGAAAAGGATTGCCATGCATCAGATGAGTTTGGAAGGTGGCCCTGCCAGCAGACTGTCTTGCAGTGGAGAACCTCCAGCAGCCTCATGCAAGGTCTTCCTCCCTCAGCCCCTGCCCCGTGATTCCAGCAGCTCCTCAAGTGCTTCCCCTGGGATGTGTTGGGGCTGCCCCCGGGCCAGCTCTGGCACTGGACACGGGAGGCTGCTCCTTTTGATGCTGCCCGGGGCATTGTGACCGCTGCATTGCCGGGTGCTGGCATTGTGACATGGGGGTGACAGAGCCACACGTGTGCAGCCCTGCCCGCCCCCCCCTCCGCCCAGCAGCCTTTGGAGGAAGCCTTTGGGGTGCTGGCCCCAAATCAGTCCCTGTACCTACAAGACACGGGGAGTCATCAACCTAATGGTGTCCCTTTTTTGCAAAAATACAGTATGGATTTGTTGCCAGTCCAGCCTTACTTCCAGTAGCGCTACTGCCTGTGACCATGTCCCGTTCAATTAAACGAAGGTGCCTTCTCTGTGGCACTTGGGGCAATGACTCGCTGTGTTTTGAGTTTCTCTTGCTTAGACAGCTCCCGCCTCAGGGGCTGTTTGGGCACCGATGGCTTTGGGCACTCGGCGGGTTTTCTCTCTTTGGCTGTTTCACACTGGGACCTTCCTACCCGTGCCCTGTGACCGGGGCTTCCACAGCAAACTGTTTGCTGAGGGACAGTTTGCATTTCAGCCCTTCCCGTGCGGCTATTGATATAGGTATGTGATGGGGAGAAGGTAACAGTGTAATAATTTTCATTTTGTTTACAGGCATTTTGTTTACAGCCATTATAGCGGTTTTTCTTGATGCTCTATACAGATCGTGTTTTGGGGGGCTTGCTTTTGCTGGAAGCAGCCACTACTTAATGAATAGTTGACAAACAGTCTGCTATAAACTCATCCCAAGAGTTTTCTAATTGAGAAAATGTTAGCGTCTTGCTGTTTTTCCTGCAAATTGCACGTGGCATCTTGAATGAAAAGGCGAAGCTTGGTAGCGTTGGGTTTAGCGTGACTTGTGCAGGAGCGAGGCTGATGAGAACAGGCCCGTGTGTGCGTGTGACGCCACCCGTCTCTTTGCCGGCAGGTTGGTCAGTCCCCCTCATGGGCAACTTTTCCCTCTGTGCCTTGTCCATTTTTAGTGCAGGAGAGGAGGAAAGAGCCAAGAGGTCCCAAAGCTGGGGCTGTTTTCTGGGGTGAGGTGGCTGCGTGTAGGAGAGAGCCCTGGCCGAGCTGCCAGCTGGGCTGGACCATCGGAGAAGCCAGAGTCCCCGGCAGCTCAAGCGCGTCTCCCAGCGCTCAGGGAGCCGGCTGCTGTGGGCACGTCTGCTGCCTCCTGGAACATCTCCTTTTTGTGAGTGCAAAGAGGAGAAAGCCAACATTCCTCCAGGGAACCTGCACTTGGTATGGTGAGGAAGCACAGCAGGGTCATCGATGTAACCAGAAGTATGGTTTACAATCACTAAATGACCACCTTTTTCCTTCTGTGGCTTGGAAATATTTGGAAGTCGCCTTCTGTTGGGGTCCTGGGGGTGCTCCTAGGCCTCAGTGGCTGGGACCGGCTGTCCCGTCCCAACAGACGGGCTGAGGGACGAGTTAACTCTGAAGGCGACACGCGCTCTGACTCAACAGGCGAGACCAGGTGTGAGTTGACTCTGGGTTAATTCTGCGCGGTTATGCCAAGTGAATGACAGACAATCACTCCAGGAGTCCAATTCAATCATGAGTTTTAGTAAAAGTATGTGTTGGAAGACCAGTTAGAGCGAATAGTGGCTTGGCAAAAGTCTAGCAGCAAAAAGTCCTTGTACAAGCAAAGTATTGGCAACCATGAGTAGCTAGAACACAAAATTTAACAAGAATCCAAGAGCAGAGCTTAAGATGATGTTACTCTTGTATGTTCAGAGGGAAAAGAGAGAAAGAGAGTGGTAGAGAGGGAAGGAAAACTAAGGTATAAGAGAGAGAGAAAGAGAGTAGGATATCAGCACTCACGGAAGGAGAGACAAAGAAATAGGGATATAGAAAAAAGGAGAGAAGGAAAGAGCAGAGAGAAAAGAAGAAAGAAAAGGGTGAGGGATCCAGCCAGTCTTACGGCTCCGCAGTGTGGCTGACGAGAGTTGCATGATGATGTGTGGCCTCCGGTGTCCCACGGTGAGGATGCTGGGGTTTGTAGTTCAGGAGCGCAGCGTCCTCCGGTGTCGGGTGCAGTTCCCACGGCGAGGCTGGTGGGCGGAGGGTCCTCAGGGTGGTGGGTTCCCTACCAGTGCTGTTTTAGGTGAGGTTTTTTATAGCTCTCCGAGTAGAGGAAAGTCTGGGGGGAAGGGGTGATTGCGACAAGTCTCGACAAGTCCCGGGCCGTGTTGAAGGGTCTCAGCTTTTCCCCTTTGTGTGCCAAGCTGGGCACATCAGAAGACGGAGCTATGTGCCCTCCGGCACATCCCCCACCTCCGGTATGGGCCAGCCGGCCTGGGCTGTGGCTCCTTAGCTTGTCGTTGACATGTACATCTCAGTTCGCCCTATACTGAATGCGTCATCTCCTGTGGCTGGATGAACTCCTTTCACCACAATGTTTTGGCCATGATCCTTATCAATACACGAGACTGGCGTCCCCTGGGACCCCCACCCACGGCCACGGTCTGGTGCCAAGGGCCCAGGGGCCGTGTGTCAGCTCAGCCTGGGGCCTTGGGTCCCTCCCTGAGCCATGTTGTAGGTGTGTGCGCCCGTCTCGTGTCTGCCCCTGTCCCTGGCTGGGCCTGGGCCCTGCCCTGCAGAGAGCGGCTCTCCTGGATGGAGGCCTCAGGGCTCGGTCAGGGCTTGTCCCGAAGAGCTCCAGGCATCACAGAGCAGAACTCTTCTGTTCTATTCTGTTCTATCCTATACCCTCACAGCGAGTCAAATAACAAAGAGACTACTTGCCTGAAATGACAGGGGGGTTTTAGCTCCAGAAACACTTTCAAGGACACATAACACACTGGCTACAAGTGTTTGTTTTGTTTTCTTTTAGTTTATTTATTTTTAATGTCCTAATTTGTTGATTTAATTTATTTTATGTTATTTGATGTGATGTTTTTTCATGTCATTTTATTTCCCTTTCTGATTCTCTTTCTGAGCCAATGCTCAGAAGCATTAACACAAGGCCATGTGTAGCCAGGAGCAGGCTGATGCATTCTTCAGTTTAGCTTGAAAAAACATCCCTTGCAGGCTGGCAAAGGCGAGTCCCAGAGCTGCAGAGAGCAGCAGCAGGAGTAGAGGCCAAGCTGTCCCTGGTTCCTGAAGAGGGAGAACCTTGAGAATGAGGCACGGGACTGACCATGCCCAAAAGAAGAAGAAGAAGAAGCAGAAGCAGAAGCAGCAGAAGAAGAAGAGGTGTGTGGTACCGTGGGATCTTTTGCAAAGCGTGACACGTAGCGCTGACGAGCAGACGTTTTGCCTTCCAGTTGCTCTGAGTTGTTTTGGTTGTTTTTTTGTGAGGCTGGTTATTGGAGGTTGGTTGTTTGACACTATGAGGTTGTTGTTGGGTTGTGTGTTTGTAGGTCGCTGAAGGCTGGTTGGCTTAGGTGGTTGAAGGTTTGTTGAGTTTGGTTTAGGTTGGTGGTCTTAGGTTGCTTGTTTTAGGTGTGATGGTTTAGCCTGGTTTTGGTTGGTTAGTTTAGGCTGGTTGTTTTAGGTGGTTTGATGTGATTTTGTTAACGCTGATCTATGTTGTTTAGTTGGAGAGGTTTGTTTTTTCTTGTTTTTGCTGGGTTGTTTGGTTGATGTTGTTTGATGGAGGTCCTCTAGCGTTGGTTGTGTCAGTTTGGTTCAGGTTTTTTTGTTTCGATGGCTTGGTTGGGGTTGTTGAGGTGGTTTGAGGCTGTTTGTTTGAGGCAGGTACTTTGAGGGTGGTTGTTAGAGGCTGTTTCTTGAAGGCTGGTTGATGCAGGTTGCTTGCTGTAGGTGATTTTTGGTTGAAGTTGTTTTAGGTTGTTTGTCTGAGGTGGGGCATCTGAAGTTGTTTTCATGTAGGTTGTTCGGAGTTGTTTGTTTTAGCTTGGTTGAGGTCCTTTGGTTGAGGTTGATGCAGGGTTTTTTTGGGTTGCTTGGTTTAGCTTGGTATAGGCTTTTTGGCTGAGGTTGGTTTAGGTTGTGTGTTTTAGGTTGGTTTCCACAGCTTGAGTTTCTTTTAGGTAGGCTATGTTTTAGGTAATTTTCTTAGGTAGGTTTATTTTCGCATGTTTAGGCTTGTTGAGGTTGTTTTTTTAGACTGTTTTAGGTTTTCTGAATTGGTTTGGTTTCAGTTGTTTCTGGTAGGTTGGTTGAGGTGGTTTATTTTTTTGTGTTAAGTGGGTGGCTAGAGGTTGCTTAGGTTGGTTTAGGGTGTTTGTTTTGGATTGGTTGAGGTTGTTTGTTTTAGGCTAGATTGGGTTTTGTTTAGGATGGTTTGGGTTGTTTGTTTTAGGTAAGGTTCTTTTCAGGTTGTTCATGGTTGTGTTTTTTAAGCTTATTCAGGTAGATTGGTTTAGGTTCTTTACGGTTGGTTTAGGTTGGTTTAGGTTTAAGGTTGGTTTAGGTGAGTTGTTTTATGTTGGTTTAGGTGAGTTGTTTTATGTTGGTTTAGGTAGGCTATTCTAGCTAGGTTTAGGGCCATCATCGTGGAGCATGAGCAGTAGGCTCCCAGCCCAAGTGGCCCAAAGAAGCCGTGGCAAGGGGCCGTGCTCAACGCTGCAGAGGAAGGCAAAAAACCCCCGCAGACACTTGGTGTCCCACATGGGGGGAAAAAAAAAGCCTTCCTCCACCCAGCTGCAGGGCACGAGAGGCCATCTTCCTGGTGCTTGAGCAGCAGGCAGGAACCGAGCCAAAAGGGCCCAGAGGAGCTCTGAAAAGTGGTCACGCTCAATGCTGCAGAGGAAGGCAAAAAACCCCCGGGGACCAGTGCCAATCTGCCCCGGGGGGAAAAATTCCTTCCTGACCCCAGTGCTGGCGATCAGCTATCCCTGAGCATGTGAGCCAGACCTGGCTCCTTGTCCCACAGGCTGCTCGCGCCTCCCAGGACCTGCCCAAGCCCTATCCTCCCTTGAGCTGGAGCCATCTCGGGGACTTGCCAGAGTGCCCAAATGCCTCTGAGCTGATGGACCTTGGGGGCAAGAATCCTCCCTGTGCCTGTCAGGACACCGGTGGGTGTTCCAAAGCACTGCAACCCCTTGCTACCCCTCTACCTGCTGTTTCTTACAGCTCCTGAGCCTGTCTGCGCATGCGATGAAGATGGTGAGCTCTGCAGCGCTCTTCAAGAAGACATCATTCCCTTGGACTTGCCGCTGCTATCCAGCTGAAAAGGCTTTCCATCCATCCATCAGATGAGCTTGGAAGGTGGCCCTGGCAGGCGCTGTGCCATTCCTTCCCAATGCAGCGAGTGACATGTGCTGCTACGCTGTCATTGATGGTGAGGCTGTCTGCTTGGCAAGAAGGCCTGAATGGTTTTGTGCTGTATCCCATATCTTTCCTTGGACTCGCTAGCTCTTTTCCTGCTTTGGCTTTCATCCTTGCTATCTTCCTTGAAAGTCATGGCAGCCCTCTCAGGCTTTGTCTTGCTCCTTCTAGCCGTTGTCTTCTTCTGTAGGCCCTCCATGTTCCTAAGCAACTACTTAGTCTTGGCTTGCTTTCATCCCAGATGGACTTTATCTTTGCTGAACGCCAGGAATGAGGAATGTCCCTAGTGGTCCAGGTGAGCGGTGCCCAGGGCTTTGCACAAGGCTTGCCTTTCCTATGGCAATGCCTTGCCTGACACAGCAGAGTGCATTTGCCTGTATCACATTTGTGACTCACAGTCACGCTGGGATGTACTCGTGCCTCCAGGAGTATTTTGCTACTCCGATGTGTCCAACCAGCGCCAGAAACTCGTGGTGCTCCACCTGACGTCGTGTTCCCTACTTCTAGCCTGCAGATCTTCACACAGGGTTTCTTGATGTAGGGGCTATCTCTCGTGTCAGAGCTTCAGCTGGGAGGGAGTATGGGGGCTGGAGAACTACACTGTGAGCTAGAGCTTCTTCTGGTTCATGGATGCTGAGGACCTGGGATTTGTCTAGACTGGAGAAATGGAGGCGGAGAGGTCACCTCATTGCTCTCTACAGCTTCCAAGGAGGGAAACTGGAGAGGGAGCTGCTGATCTCTTCTCCCTGGTACCCAGTACCAGGACCTATGGGAACGGCTCCAAGCCGCATCCATCAGCGGAGCTTTGGAGTTGACAAGAGGAAACTTTTCTTTCCCAAGTGGGTGGTCAAAGCCTGGAACAGGGTTCGTGGAGAGGTGGTCGATGCCCCATGCCCGGTCAGTGTTGAAGAGGCATTTGGACAATGCCCTTAATGCCATGTTTTAACTTCTGGTCCACCCTGAAGTGGTCAGGCATTTGGACTAGATGATCATTGTAGGTCCCTTCCAGCTCAAGTCTTCTCTGCTCTCCTTCTGCTCCTACCTCCTCCTTTCCCTTGCAGCAGTACCTGCTGGGGAAATTTCTCATGTTGTTGCTTCCCATCCCTGCACTAACAGAAGGCATTGAATACCTTTAAGCCTGTCCCAGCTTTGGCTCTGTCACCTTGTGGGAAGGAGGCACGTACCTTCTGATGGGCGTGAGAGCCCTGGGCCCCCTTGGCAACATCTGGGCATCCCATTCTTACAGCTACTGCCCCTGGCTCTGCCGGGGATGAGGATGGTGAGCTCTGCGGTGCTCCTCCGGAAGGAATTCCCTTGGTCTTGCCACTGTTCCTCGGTTGAAAAGGATTGCCATGCATCAGATGAGTTTGGAAGGTGGCCCTGCCAGCAGATTGTCTTGCAGTGGAGAACCTCCAGCAGCCTCATGCAAGGTCTTCCTCCCTCAGCCCCTGCCCCGTGATTCCAGCAGCTCCTCAAGTGCTTCCCCTGGGATGTGTTGGGGCTGCCCCCGGGCCAGCTCTGGCACTGGACACGGGAGGCTGCTCCTTTTGATGCTGCCCGGGGCATTGTGACCGCTGCGTTGCCGGGTGCTGGCATTGTGACATGGGGGTGACAGAGCCACACGTGTGCAGCCGTGCCCGCCCCCCCTCCGCCCAGCAGCCTTTGGAGGAAGCCTTTGGGGTGCTGGCCCCAAATCAGTCCCTGTACCTACAAGACACGGGGAGTCATCAACCTAATGGTGTCCCTTTTTTGCAAAAATACAGTATGGATTTGTTGCCAGTCCAGCCTTACTTCAAGTAGCGCTACTGCCTGTGACCCCTTCAATTACACGAAGGTGCCTTCTCTGTGGCACTTGGGGCAATGACTCGCTGTGTTTTGACTTTCTCTTGGTTAGACAGCTCCCGCCTCAGGGGCTGTTTGGGCACCGATGGCTTTGGGCACTCGGCGGGTTTTCTCTCTTTGGCTGTTTCACACTGGGACCTTCCTACCCGTGCCCTGTGACCGGGGCTTCCACAGCAAACTGTTTGCTGAGGGACAGTTTGCAGTTCAGCCCTTCCCGTGCGGCTATTGATATAGGTATGTGATGGGGAGAAGGTAACAGTGTAATAATTTTCATTTTGTTTACAGGCATTTTGTTTACAGCCATTATAGCGGTTTTTCTTGATGCTCTATACAGATCGTGTTTTGGGGGGCTTGCTTTTGCTGGAAGCAGCCACTACTTAATGAATAGTTGACAAACAGTCTGCTATAAACTCATACCAAGAGTTTTCTAATTGAGAAAATGTTAGCGTCTTGCTGTTTTTCCTGCAAATTGCACGTGGCATCTTGAATGAAAAGGCGAAGCTTGGTTGCGTTGGGTTTAGCGTGACTTGTGCAGGAGCGAGGCTGATGAGAACAGGCCCGTGTGTGCGTGTGACGCCACCCGTCTCTTTGCCGGCAGGTTGGTCAGTCCCCCTCATGGGCAACTTTTCCCTCTGTGCCTTGTCCATTTTTAGTGCAGGAGAGGAGGAAAGAGCCAAGAGGTCCCAAAGCTGGGGCTGTTTTCTGGGGCGAGGTGGCTGCGTGTAGGAGAGAGCCCTGGCAGAGCTGCCAGCTGGGCTGGACCATCGGAGAAGCCAGAGTCCCCGGCAGCTCAAGCGCGTCTCCCAGCGCTCAGGGAGCCGGCTGCTGTGGGCACGTCTGCTGCCTCCTGGAACATCTCCTTTTTGTGAGTGCAAAGAGGAGAAAGCCAACATTCCTCCAGGGAACCTGCACTTGGTATGGTGAGGAAGCACAGCAGGGTCATCGATGTAACCAGAAGTATGGTTTACAATCACTAAATGACCACCTTTTTCCTTCTGTGGCTTGGAAATATTTGGAAGTCGCCTTCTGTTGGGGTCCTGGGGGTGCTCCTAGGCCTCAGTGGCTGGGACCGGCTGTCCCGTCCCAACAGACGGGCTGAGGGACGAGTTAACTCTGAAGGCGACAGGCGCGCTGACTCAACAGGCGAGACCAGGTGTGAGTTGACTCTGGGTTAATTCTGCGCGGTTATGCCAAGTGAATGACAGACAGTCACTCTAGGAGTCCAATTCAATCATGAGTTTTACTAAAAGTATGTGTTGGAAGACCAGTTAGAGCGAATAGTGGCTTGGCAAAAGTCTGACAGCAAAAAGTTCTTGTACAAGCAAAGTATTGGCAACCATGAGTAGGTAGAACACAAAATTTAACAAGAATCCAAGAGCAGAGCTTAAGATGATGTTACTCTTGTATGTTCAGAGGGAAAAGAGAGAAAGAGAGTGGTAGAGAGGGAAGGAAAACTAAGGTATAAGAGAGAGAGAAAGAGAGTAGGATATCAGCACTCACGGAAGGAGAGACAAAGAAATAGGCATATAGAAAAAAGGAGAGAAGGAAAGAGCAGAGAGAAAAGAAGAAAGAAAAGGGTGAGGGATCCAGCCAGTCTTACGGCTCCGCAGTGTGGCTGACGAGAGTTGCATGATGATGTGTGGCCTCCGGTGTCCCACGGTGAGGATGCTGGGGTTTGTAGTTCAGGAGCGCAGCGTCCTCCGGTGTCGGGTGCAGTTCCCGCGGCGAGGCTGGTGGGCGGAGGGTCCTCAGGGTGGCGGGTTCCCTACCAGTGCTGTTTTAGGTGAGGTTTTTTATAGCTCTCCGAGTAGAGGAAAATCTGGGGGGAAGGGGTGATTGCGACAAGTCTCGACAAGTCCCGGGCGGTGTTGAAGGGTCTCAGCTTTTCCCCTTTGTGTGCCAAGCTGGGCACATCAGAAGATGGAGCTATGTGCCCTCCGGCACATCCCCCACCTCCGGTATGGGCCAGCCGGCCTGGGCTGTGGCTCCTTAGCTTGTCGTTGACATGTACATCTCAGTTCGCCCTATACTGAATGCATCATCTCCTGCGGCTGGATGAACTCCTTTCACCACAATGTTTTGGCCATGATCCTTATCAATACAGGCGACTGGCGTCCCCTGGGACCCCCACCCACCGCCACGGTCTGGTGCCAAGGGCCCAGGGGCCGTGTGTCAGCTCAGCCTGGGGCCTTGGGTCCCTGCCTGAGCCATGTTGTAGGTGTGTGCGCCCGTCTCGTGTCTGCCCCTGTCCCTGGCTGGGCCTGGGCCCTGCCCTGCAGAGAGCGGCTCTCCTGGATGGAGGCCTCAGGGCTCGGTCAGGGCTTGTCCTGCAGAGCTCCAGGCATCACAGAGCAGAACTCTTCTGTTCTATTCTGTTCTATCCTATACCCTCACAGCGAGTCAAATAACAAAAGAGACTACTTGCCTGAAATGACAGAGGGGTTTTAGCTCCAGAAACACTTTCAAGGACACATGACACACTGGCTACAAGTGTTTGTTTTGTTTTCTTTTAGTTTATTTATTTTTACTGTCCTAATTTGTTGATTTAATTTATTTTATGTTATTTGATGTGATGTTTTTTCGTGTCATTTTATTTCCCTTTCTGATTCTCTTTCTGAGCCAATACTCAGAAGCATTAACACAAGGCCATGTGTAGCCAGGAGCAGGCTGATGCATTCTTCAGTTTAGCTTGAAAAAACCTCCCTTGCAGGCTGGCAAAGGCGAGTCCCAGAGCTGCAGAGAGCAGCAGCAGGAGTAGAGGCCAAGCTGTCCCTGGTTCCTGAAGAGGGAGAACCTTGAGAATGAGGCACGGGACTGACCATGCCCAAAAGAAGAAGAAGAAGAAGCAGAAGCAGAAGCAGCAGCAGAAGAAGAGGTGTGTGGTACCGTGGGATCTTTTGCAAAGCGTGACACCTAGCGCTGACGAGCAGACGTTTTGCCTTCCAGTTGCTCTGAGTTGTTTTGGGTTGTTTTTTTGAGGCTGTTTGTTGGAGGTTGGTTGTTTGACACTATGAGGTTGTTGGTGGGTTGTGCGTTTGTAGGTCACTGAAGGCTGGTTGGCTTAGGTTGTTGAAGGTTTGTTGAGTTTGGTTTAGGTTGGTGGTCTTAGGTTGCTTGTTTTAGGTGTGATGGTTTAGCCTGGTTTTGGTTGGTTAGTTTAGGCTGGTTGTTTTAGGTGGTTTGATGTGATTTTGTTAACGCTGATCTATGTTGTTTAGTTGGAGAGGTTTGTTTTTTCTTGTTTTTGCTGGGTTGTTTGGTTGATGTTGTTCGATGGAGGTCCTCTAGCGTTGGTTGTGTCAGTTTGGTTCAGGTTTTTTTGTTTCGATGGCTTGGTTGGGGTTGTTGAGGGGGTTTGAGGCTGCTTGTTTGAGGCAGGTACTTTGAGGGTGGTTGTTAGAGGCTGTTTCTTGAAGGCTGGTTGATGCAGGTTGCTTGCTGTAGGTGATTTTTGGTTGAAGTTGTTTTAGGTGGTTTGTCTGAGGTGGGGCATCTGAAGTTGTTTTCCTGTAGGTTGTTCGGAGTTGTTTGTTTTAGCTTGGTTGAGGTCCTTTGGTTGAGGTTGATGCAGGGTTTTTTTGGGTTGCTTGGTTTAGCTTGGTATAGGCTTTTTGGCTGAGGTTGGTTTAGGTTGTGTGCTTTAGGTTGGTTTCCGCAGCTTGAGTTTCTTTTAGGTAGGCTATGTTTTAGGTAATTTTCTTAGGTAGGTTTATTTTCGCATGTTTAGGCTTGTTGAGGTTGTGTTTTTAGACTGTTTTAGGTTTTCTGAATTGGTTTGGTTTGAGTTGTTTCTGGTAGGTTGGTTGAGGTGGTTTATTTTTTTGTGTTAAGTGGGTGGCTAGAGGTTGCTTAGGTTGGTTTAGGGTGTTTGTTTTGGATTGGTTGAGGTTGTTTGTTTTAGGCTAGATTGGGTTTTGTTTAGGATGGTTTGGGTTGTTTGTTTTAGGTAAGGTTCTTTTTAGGTTGTTCATGGTTGTTTTTTTTAAGCTTATTCAGGTAGATTGGTTTAGGTTCTTTAAGGTTGGTTTAGGCTGGTTTAGGTTTAAGGTTGGTTTAGGTGAGTTGTTTTATGTTGGTTTAGGTGAGTTGTTTTATGTTGGTTTAGGTGAGTTGTTTTATGTTGGTTTAGGTAGGCTATTGTAGATAGGTTTAGGGCCATCATCGTGGAGCATGAGCAGTAGGCTCCCAGCCCAAGTGGCCCAAAGAAGCCGTGGCAAGGGGCCGTGCTCAACGCTGCAGAGGAAGGCAAAAAACCCCCGCAGACACTTGGTGTCCCACATGGGGGGAAAAAAAAAGCCTTCCTCCCCCCAGCTGCAGGGCACGAGAGGCCATCTTCCTGGTGCTTGAGCAGCAGGCAGGAACCGAGCCAAAAGGGCCCAGAGGAGCTCTGAAAAGTGGTCACGCTCAATGCTGCAGAGGAAGGCAAAAAACCCCCGGGGACCAGTGCCAATCTGCCCCGGGGGGAAAAATTCCTTCCTGACCCCAGTGCTGGCGATCGGCTATCCCTGAGCATGTGAGCCAGACCTGGCTCCTTGTCCCACAGGCTGCTCGCGCCTCCCAGGACCTGCCCAAGCCCTATCCTCCCTTGAGCTGGAGCCATCTCGGGGACTTGCCAGAGTGCCCAAATGCCTCTGAGCTGATGGACCTTGGGGGCAAGAATCCTCCCTGTGCCTGTCAGGACACCGGTGGGTGTTCCAAAGCACTGCAACCCCTTGCTACCCCTCTACCTGCTGTTTCTTACGGCTCCTGAGCCTGTCTGCGCATGCGATGAAGATGGTGAGCTCTGCAGTGCTCTTCAAGAAGACATCATTCCCTTGGACTTGCCGCTGCTATCCAGCCGAAAAGGCTTTCCATCCATCCATCAGATGAGCTTGGAAGGTGGCCCTGGCAGGCGCTGTGCCATTCCTTCCCAATGCAGCGAGTGACGTGTGCTGCTACGCTGTCATTGATGGTGAGGCTGTCTGCTTGGCAAGAAGGCCTGAATGGTTTTGTGCTGTATCCCATATCTTTCCTTGGACTCGCTAGCTCTTTTCCTGCTTTGGCTTTCATCCTTGCTATCTTCCTTGAAAGTCATGGCAGCCCTCTCAGGCTTTGTCTTGCTCCTTCTAGCCGTTGTCTTCTTCTGTAGGCCCTCCATGTTCGTAAGCAACTACTTAGTCTTGGCTTGCTTTCATCCCAGATGGACTTTATCTTTGCTGAACGCCAGGAATGAGGAATGTCCCTAGTGGTCCAGGTGAGCGGTGCCCAGGGCTTTGCACAAGGCTTGCCTTTCCTATGGCAATGCCTTGCCTGACACAGCAGAATGCATTTGCCTGTATCACATTTGTGACTCACAGTCACGCTGGGATGTACTCGTGCCTCCAGGAGTATTTTGCTACTCCGATGTGTCCAACCAGCGCCAGAAACTCGTGGTGCTCCAGCTGACGTCGTGTTCCCTACTTCTAGCCTGCAGATCTTCACACAGGGTTTCTTGATGTAGGGGCTATCTCTCGTGTCAGAGCCTCAGCTGGGAGGGAGTATGGGGGCTGGAGAACTACACTGTGAGCTAGAGCTTCTTCTGGTTCATGGATGCTGAGGACCTGGGATTTGTCTAGACTGGAGAAATGGAGGCGGAGAGGTGACCTCATTGCTCTCTACAGCTTCCAAGGAGGGAAACTGGAGAGGGAGCTGCTGATCTCTTCTCCCTGGTACCCAGTACCAGGACCTATGGGAACGGCTCCAAGCCGCATCCATCAGCGGAGCTTTGGAGTTGACAAGAGGAAACTTTGCTTTCCCAAGTGGGTGGTCAAAGCCTGGAACAGGGTTTGTGGAGAGGTGGTCGATGCCCCATGCCCGGTCAGTGTTGAAGAGGCATTTGGACAATGCCCTTAATGCCATGTTTTAACTTCTGGTCCACCCTGAAGTGGTCAGGCATTTGGACTAGATGATCATTGTAGGTCCCTTCCAGCTCAAGTCTTCTCTGCTCTCCTTCTGTTCCTACCTCCTCCTTTCCCTTGCAGCAGTACCTGCTGGGGAAATGTCTCATGTTGTTGCTTCCCATCCCTGCACTGACAGAAGGCATTGAATACCTTTAAGCCTGTCCCAGCTTTGGCTCTGTCACCTTGTGGGAAGGAGGCACGTACCTTCTGATGGGGGTGAGAGCCCTGGGCCCCCTTGGCAACATCTGGGCATCCCATTCTTACAGCTACTGCCCCTGGCTCCGTAGGGGATGAGGATGGTGAGCTCTGCGGTGCTCCTCCAGAAGGAATTCCCTTGGTCTTGCCACTGTTCCTCGGTTGAAAAGGATTGCCATGCATCAGATGAGTTTGGAAGGTGGCCCTGCCAGCAGATTGTCTTGCAGTGGAGAACCTCCAGCAGCCTCATGCAAGGTCTTCCTCCCTCAGCCCCTGCCCCGTGATTCCAGCAGCTCCTCAAGTGCTTCCCCTGGGATGTGTTGGGGCTGCCCCCGGGCCAGCTCTGGCACTGGACACGGGAGGCTGCTCCTTTTGATGCTGCCCGGGGCATTGTGACCGCTGCGTTGCCGGGTGCTGGCATTGTGACATGGGGGTGACAGAGCCACACGTGTGCAGCCCCGCCCGCCCCCCCTCCGCCCAGCAGCCTTTGGAGGAAGCCTTTGGGGTGCTGGCCCCAAATCAGTCCCTGTACCTACAAGACACGGGGAGTCATCAACCTAATGGTGTCCCTTTTTTGCAAAAATACAGTATGGATTTGTTGCCAGTCCAGCCTTACTTCCAGTAGCGCTACTGCCTGTGACCATCTCCCGTTCAATTAAACAAAGGTGCCTTCTCTGTGGCACTTGGGGCAATGACTCGCTGTGTTTTGACTTTCTCTTGCTTAGACAGCTCCCGCCTCAGGGGCTGTTTGGGCACCGATGGCTTTGGGCACTCGGCGGGTTTTCTCTCTTTGGCTGTTTCACACTGGGACCTTCCTACCCGTGCCCTGTGACCGGGGCTTCCACAGCAAACTGTTTGCTGAGGGACAGTTTGCAGTTCAGCCCTTCCCGTGCGGCTATTGATATAGGTATGTGATGGGGAGAAGGTAACAGTGTAATAATTTTCATTTTGTTTACAGCCATTATAGCGGTTTTTCTTGATGCTCTATACAGATCGTGTTTTGGGGGCTTGCTTTTGCTGGAAGCAGCCACTACTTAATGAATAGTTGACAAACAGTCTGCTATAAACTCATCCCAAGAGTTTTCTAATTGACAAAATGTTAGCGTCTTGCTGTTTTTCCTGTAAATTGCACGTGGCATCTTGAATGAAAAGGCGAAGCTTGGTTGCGTTGGGTTTAGCGTGACTTGTGCAGGAGCGAGGCTGATGAGAACAGGCCCGTGTGTGCGTGTGACGCCACCCATCTCTTTGCCGGCAGGTTGGTCAGTCCCCCTCATGGGCAACTTTTCCCTCTGTGCCTTGTCAATTTTTAGTGCAGGAGAGGAGGAAAGAGCCAAGAGGTCCCAAAGCTGGGGCTGTTTTCTGGGGCGAGGTGGCTGCGTGTAGGAGAGAGCCCTGGCCGAGCTGCCAGCTGGGCTGGACCATCGGAGAAGCCAGAGTCCCCGGCAGCTCAAGCGCGTCTCCCAGCGCTCAGGGAGCCGGCTGCTGTGGGCACGTCTGCTGCCTCCTGGAACATCTCCTTTTTCTGAGTGCAAAGAGGAGAAAGCCAACATTCCTCCAGGGAACCTGCACTTGGTATGGTGAGGAAGCACAGCAGGGTCATCGATGTAACCAGAAGTATGGTTTACAATCACTAAATGACCACCTTTTTCCTTCTGTGGCTTGGAAATATTTGGAAGTCGCCTTCTGTTGGGGTCCTGGGGGTGCTCCTAGGCCTCAGTGGCTGGGACCGGCTGTCCCGTCCCAACAGACGGGCTGAGGGACGAGTTAACTCTGAAGGCGACAGGCGCCCTGACTCAACAGGCGAGACCAGGTGTGAGTTGACCCTGGGTTAATTCTGCGCGGTTATGCCAAGTGAATGACAGACAATCACTCCAGGAGTCCAATTCAATCATGAGTTTTAGTAAAAGTATGTGTTGGAAGACCAGTTAGAGCGAATAGTGGCTTGGCAAAAGTCTAACAGCAAAAAGTCCTTGTACAAGCAAAGTATTGGCAACCATGAGTAGCTAGAACACAAAATTTAACAAGAATCCAAGAGCAGAGCTTAAGATGATGTTGCTCTTGTATGTTCAGAGGGAAAAGAGAGAAAGAGAGTGGTAGAGAGGGAAGGAAAACTAAGGTATAAGAGAGAGAGAAAGAGAGTAGGATATCAGCACTCACGGAAGGAGAGACAAAGAAATAGGCATATAGAAAAAAGGAGAGAAGGAAAGAGCAGAGAGAAAAGAAGAAAGGAAAGGGTGAGGGATCCAGCCAGTCTTACGGCTCCGCAGTGTGGCTGACGAGAGTTGGATGATGATGTGTGGCCTCCGGTGTCCCACGGTGAGGATGCTGGGGTTTGTAGTTCAGGAGCGCAGCGTCCTCCGGTGTCGGGTGCAGTTCCCGCGGCGAGGCTGGTGGGCGGAGGGTCCTCAGGGTGGCGGGTTCCCTACCAGTGCTGTTTTAGGTGAGGTTTTTTATAGCTCTCCGAGTAGAGGAAAGTCTGGGGGGAAGGGGTGATTGCAAAAGATCGACAAGTCTCGACAAGTCCCGGGCCGTGTTGAAGGGTCTCAGCTTTTCCCCTTTGTGTGCCAAGCTGGGCATATCAGAAGACGGAGCTATGTGCCCTCCGGCACATCCCTCACCTCCGGTATGGGCCAGCCGGCCTGGGCTGTGGCTCCTTAGCTTGTCGTTGACATGTACATCTCAGTTCGCCCTATACTGAATGCGTCATCTCCTGCGGCTGGATGAACTCCTTTCACCACAATGTTTTGGCCATGATCCTTATCAATACACGAGACTGGCGTCCCCTGGGACCCCCACCCACCGCCACGGTCTGGTGCCAAGGGCCCAGGGGCCGTGTGTCAGCTCAGCCTGGGGCCTTGGGTCCCTCCCTGAGCCCTGTTGTATTTGTGTGCGCCCGTCTCGTGTCTGCCCCTGTCCCTGGCTGGGCCTGGGCCCTGCCCTGCAGAGAGCGGCTCTCCTGGATGGAGGCCTCAGGGCTCGGTCAGAGCTTGTCCTGCAGAGCTCCAGGCATCACAGAGCAGAACTCTTCTGTTCTATTCTGTTCTATCCTATACCCTCACAGCGAGTCAAATAAGAAAGAGACTACTTGCCTGAAATGACAGGGGGGTTTTAGCTCCAGAAACACTTTCAAGGACACATAACACACTGGCTACAAGTGTTTGTTGTGTTTTATTTTAGTTTATTTATTTTTAATGTCCTAATTTGTTGATTTAATTTATTTTATGTTATTTGATGTGATGTTTTTTCATGTCATTTTATTTCCCTTTCTGATTCTCTTTCTGAGCCAATGCTCAGAAGCATTAACACAAGGCCATGTGTAGCCAGGAGCAGGCTGATGCATTCTTCAGTTTAGCTTGAAAAAACCTCCCTTGCAGGCTGGCAAAGGCGAGTCCCAGAGCTGCAGAGAGCAGCAGCAGGAGTAGAGGCCAAGCTGTCCCTGGTTCCTGAAGAGGGAGAACCTTGAGAATGAGGCACGGGACTGACCATGCCCAAAAGAAGAAGAAGAAGCAGAAGCAGAAGCAGCAGCAGAAGAAGAGGTGTGTGGTACCGTGGGATCTTTTGCAAAGCGTGACACGTAGTGCTGACGAGCAGACGTTTTGCCTTCCAGTTGCTCTGAGTTGTTTTGGGTTGTTTTTTGAGGCTGTTTGTTGGAGGCTGGTTGTTTGACACTATGAGGTTGTTGGTGGGTTGTGCGTTTGTAGGTCACTGAAGGCTGGTTGGCTTAGGTTGTTGAAGGTTTGTTGAGTTTGGTTTAGGTTGGTGGTCTTAGGTTGCTTGTTTTAGGTGTGATGGTTTAGCCTGGTTTTGGTTGGTTAGTTTAGGCTGGTTGTTTTAGGTGGTTTGATGTGATTTTGTTAAAGCTGATCTATGTTGTTTAGTTGGAGAGGTTTGTTTTTTCTTGTTTTTGCTGGGTTGTTTGGTTGATGTTGTTCGATGGAGGTCCTCTAGCGTTGGTTGTGTCAGTTTGGTTCAGGTTTTTTTGTTTCGATGGCTTGGTTGGGGTTGTTGAGGGGGTTTGAGGCTGCTTGTTTGAGGCAGGTACTTTGAGGGTGGTTGTTAGAGGCTGTTTCTTGAAGGCTGGTTGATGCAGGTTGCTTGCTGTAGGTGATTTTTGGTTGAAGTTGTTTTAGGTGGTTTGTCTGAGGTGGGGCATCTGAAGTTGTTTTCCTGTAGGTTGTTCGGAGTTGTTTGTTTTAGCTTGGTTGAGGTCCTTTGGTTGAGGTTGATGCAGGGTTTTTTTGGGTTGCTTGGTTTAGCTTGGTATAGGCTTTTTGGCTGAGGTTGGTTTAGGTTGTGTGTTTTAGGTTGGTTTCCGCAGCTTGAGTTTCTTTTAGGTAGGCTATGTTTTAGGTAATTTTCTTAGGTAGGTTTATTTTAGCATGTTTAGGCTTGTTGAGGTTGTTTTTTTAGAGTGTTTTAGGTTTTCTGAATTGGTTTGGTTTGAGTTGTTTCTGGTAGGTTGGTTGAGGTGGTTTATTTTTTTGTGTTAAGTGGGTGGCTAGAGGTTGCTTAGGTTGGTTTAGGGTGTTTGTTTTGGATTGGTTGAGGTTGTTTGTTTTAGGCTAGATGGGGTTTTGTTTAGGATGGTTTGGGTTGTTTGTTTTAGGTAAGGTTCTTTTTAGGTTGTTCATGGTTGTTTTTTTTAAGCTTATTCAGGTATATTGGTTTAGGTTCTTTAAGGCTGGTTTAGGTTGGTTTAGGTTTAAGGTTGGTTTAGGTGAGTTGTTTTATGTTGGTTTAGGTGAGTTGTTTTATGCTGGTTTAGGTGAGTTGTTTTATGTTGGTTTAGGTAGGCTATTCTAGCTAGGTTTAGGGCCATCATCGTGGAGCATGAGCAGTAGGCTCCCAGCCCAAGTGGCCCAAAGAAGCCGTGGCAAGGGGCCGTGCTCAACGCTGCAGAGGAAGGCAAAAAACCCCCGCAGACACTTGGTGTCCCACATGGGGGGAAAAAAAAAGCCTTCCTCCCCCCAGCTGCAGGGCACGAGAGGCCATCTTCCTGGTGCTTGAGCAGCAGGCAGGAACCGAGCCAAAAGGGCCCAGAGGAGCTCTGAAAAGTGGTCACGCTCAATGCTGCAGAGGAAGGCAAAAAACCCCCGGGGACCAGTGCCAATCTGCCCCAGGGGGAAAAATTCCTTCCTGACCCCAGTGCTGGCGATCGGCTATCCCTGAGCATGTGAGCCAGACCTGGCTCCTTGTCCCACAGGCTGCTCGCGCCTCCCAGGACCTGCCCAAGCCCTATCCTCCCTTGAGCTGGAGCCATCTCGGGGACTTGCCAGAGTGCCCAAATGCCTCTGAGCTGATGGACCTTGGGGGCAAGAATCCTCCCTGTGCCTGTCAGGACACCGGTGGGTGTTCCAAAGCACTGCAACCCCTTGCTACCCCTCTACCTGCTGTTTCTTACGGCTCCTGAGCCTGTCTGCGCATGCGATGAAGATGGTGAGCTCTGCAGTGCTCTTCAAGAAGACATCATTCCCTTGGACTTGCCGCTGCTATCCAGCTGAAAAGGCTTTCCATCCATCCATCAGATGAGCTTGGAAGGTGGCCCTGGCAGGCGCTGTGCCATTCCTTCCCAATGCAGCAAGTGACATGTGCTGCTACACTGTCATTTATGGTGAGGCTGTCTGCTTGGCAAGAAGGCCTGAATGGTTTTGTGCTGTATCCCATATCTTTCCTTGGACTCGCTAGCTCTTTTCCTGCTTTGGCTTTCATCCTTGCTATCTTCCTTGAAAGTCATGGCAGCCCTCTCAGGCTTTGTCTTGCTCCTTCTAGCCATTGTCTTCTTCTGTAGGCCCTCCATGTTCCTAAGCAACTACTTAGTCTTGGCTTGCTTTCATCCCAGATGGACTTTATCTTTGCTGAACGCCAGGAATGAGGAATGTCCCTAGTGGTCCAGGTGAGCGGTGCCCAGGGCTTTGCACAAGGCTTGCCTTTCCTATGGCAATGCCTTGGCTGACACAGCAGAATGCATTTGCCTGTATCACATTTGTGACTCACAGTCACGCTGGGACGTACTCGTGCCTCCAGGAGTATTTTGCTACTCCGATGTGTCCAACCAGCGCCAGAAACTCGTGGTGCTCCAGCTGACGTCGTGTTCCCTACTTCTAGCCTGCAGATCTTCACACAGGGTTTCTTGATGTAGGGGCTATCTCTCGTGTCAGAGCTTCAGCTGGGAGGGAGTATGGGGGCTGGAGAACTACACTGTGAGCTAGAGCTTCTTCTGGTTCATGGATGCTGAGGACCTGGGATTTGTCTAGACTGGAGAAATGGAGGCGGAGAGGTGACCTCATTGCTCTCTACAGCTTCCAAGGAGGGAAACTGGAGGGGGAGCTGCTGATCTCTTCTCCCTGGTACGCAGTACCAGGACCTATGGGAACGGCTCCAAGCCGCATCCATCAGCGGAGCCTTGGAGTTGACAAGAGGAAACTTTTCTTTCCCACGTGGGTGGTCAAAGCCTGGAACAGGGTTCGCGGAGAGGTGGTCAATGCCCCATGCCCGGTCAGTGTTGAAGAGGCATTTGGACAACGCCCTTAATGCCATGTTTTAACTTCTGGTCCACCCTGAAGTGGTCAGGCATTTGGACTAGATGATCATTGTAGGTCCCTTCCAGCTCAAGTCTTCTCTGCTCTCCTTCTGTTCCTACCTCCTCCTTTCCCTTGCAGCAGTACCTGCTGGGGAAATGTCTCATGTTGTTGCTTCCCATCCCTGCACTGACAGAAGGCATTGAATACCTTTAAGCCTGTCCCAGCTTTGGCTCTGTCACCTTGTGGGAAGGAGGCACGTACCTTCTGATGGGGGTGAGAGCCCTGGGCCCCCTTGGCAACATCTGGGCATCCCATTCTTACAGCTACTGCCCCTGGCTCCGCAGGGGATGAGGATGGTGAGCTCTGCGGTGCTCCTCCAGAAGGAATTCCCTTGGTCTTGCCACTGTTCCTCGGTTGAAAAGGATTGCCATGCATCAGATGAGTTTGGAAGGTGGCCCTGCCAGCAGATTGTCTTGCAGTGGAGAACCTCCAGCAGCCTCATGCAAGGTCTTCCTCCCTCAGCCCCTGCCCCATGATTCCAGCAGCTCCTCAAGTGCTTCCCCTGGGATGTGTTGGGGCTGCCCCCGGGCCAGCTCTGGCACTGGACACGGGAGGCTGCTCCTTTTGATGCTGCCCGGGGCATTGTGACCGCTGCGTTGCCGGGCGCTGGCATTGTGACATGGGGGTGACAGAGCCACACGTGTGCAGCCCCGCCCGCCCCCCCCTCCGCCCAGCAGCCTTTGGAGGAAGCCTTTGGGGTGCTGGCCCCAAATCAGTCCCTGTACCTACAAGACACGGGGAGTCATCAACCTAATGGTGTCCCTTTTTTGCAAAAATACAGTATGGATTTGTTGCCAGTCCAGCCTTACTTCCAGTAGCGCTACTGCCTGTGACCATGTCCCGTTCAATTACACGAAGGTGCCTTCTCTGTGGCACTCAGGGCAATGACTCGCTGTGTTTTGACTTTCTCTTGCTTAGACAGCTCCCGCCTCAGGGGCTGTTTGGGCACCGATGGCTTTGGGCACTCGGCGGCGTTTCTCTCTTTGGCTGTTTCACACTGGGACCTTCCTACCCGTGCCCTGTGACCGGGGCTTCCACAGCAAACTGCTTGCTGAGCTACAGTTTGCAAATCAGCCCTTCCCGTGCGGCTATTGATATAGGTATGTGATGGGGAGAAGGTAACAGTGTAATAATTTTCATTTTGTTTACAGGCATTTTGTTTACAGCCATTATAGCGGTTTTTCTTGATGCTCTATACAGATCGTGTTTTGGGGGGCTTGCTTTTGCTGGAAGCAGCCACTACTTAATGAATAGTTGACAAACAGTCTGCTATAAACTCATACCAAGAGTTTTCTAATTGAGAAAATGTTAGCGTCTTGCTGATTTTCCTGCAAATTGCACGCGGCATCTTGAATGAAAAGGCGAAGCTTGGTTGCGTTGGGTTTAGCGTGACTTGTGCAGGAGCGAGGCTGATGAGAACAGGCCCGTGTGTGCGTGTGACGCCACCCGTCTCTTTGCCGGCAGGCTGGTCAGTCCCCCTCATGGCCAACTTTTCCCTCTGTGCCTTGTCAATTTTTAGTGCAGGAGAGGAGGAAAGAGCCAAGAGGTCCCAAAGCTGGGGCTGTTTTCTGAGGCGAGGTGGCTGCGTGTAGGAGAGAGCCCTGGCCGAGCTGCCAGCTGGGCTGGACCATCGGAGAAGCCAGAGTCCCCGGCAGCTCAAGCGCGTCTCCCAGCGCTCAGGGAGCCGGCTGCTGTGGGCACGTCTGCTGCCTCCTGGAACATCTCCTTTTTGTGAGTGCAAAGAGGAGAAAGCCAACATTCCTCCAGGGAACCTGCACTTGGTATGGTGAGGAAGCACAGCAGGGTCATCGATGTAACCAGAAGTATGGTTTACAATCACTAAATGACCACCTTTTTCCTTCTGTGGCTTGGAAATATTTGGAAGTCGCCTTCTGTTGGGGTCCTGGGGGTGCTCCTAGGCCTCAGTGGCTGGGACCGGCTGTCCCGTCCCAACAGACGGGCTGAGGGACGAGTTAACTCTGAAGGCGACAGGCGCCCTGACTCAACAGGCGAGACCAGGTGTGAGTTGACTCTGGGTTAAGTCTGCGCGGTTATGCCAAGTGAGTGACAGACAGTCACTCCAGGAGTCCAATTCAATCATGAGTTTTAGTAAAAGTATGTGTTGGAAGACCAGTTAGAGCGAATAGTGGCTTGGCAAAAGTCTAGCAGCAAAAAGTCCTTGTACAAGCAGTGTATTGACAACCATGAGTAGCTAGAACACAAAATTTAACAAGAATCCAAGAGCAGAGCTTAAGATGATGTTACTCTTGTATGTTCAGAAGGAAAAGAGAGAGAAAGAGAGTGGTAGAGAGGGAAGGAAAACTAAGGTATAAGAGAGAGAGAAAGAGAGTAGGATATCAGCACTCACGGAAGGAGAGACAAAGAAATAGGGATATAGAAAAAAGGAGAGAAGGAAAGAGCAGAGAGAAAAGAAGAAAGAAAAGGGTGAGGGATCCAGCCAGTCTTACGGCTCCGCAGTGTGGCTGACGAGAGTTGCATGATGATGTGTGGCCTCCGGTGTCCCACGGTGAGGATGCTGGGGTTTGTAGTTCAGGAGCGCAGCGTCCTCCGGTGTCGGGTGCAGTTCCCGCGGCGAGGCTGGTGGGCGGAGGGTCCTCAGGGTGGCGGGTTCCCTACCAGTGCTGTTTTAGGTGAGGTTTTTTATAGCTCTCCGAGTAGAGGAAAGTCTGGGGGGAAGGGGTGATTGCAAAAGATCGACAAGTCTCGACAAGTCCCGGGCCGTGTTGAAGGGTCTCAGCTTTTCCCCTTTGTGTGCCAAGCTGGGCACATCAGAAGATGGAGCTATGTGCCCTCCGGCACATCCCCCACCTCCGGTATGGGCCAGCCGGCCTGGGCTGTGGCTCCTTAGCTTGTCGTTGACATGTACATCTCAGTTCGCCCTATACTGAATGCGTCATCTCCTGCGGCTGGATGAACTCCTTTCACCACAATGTTTTGGCCATGATCCTTATCAATACACGAGACTGGCGTCCCCTGGGACCCTCACCCACCGCCACAGTCTGGTGCCAGGGGCCCAGGGGCCGTGTGTCAGCTCAGCCTGGGGCCTTGGGTCCCTCCCTGAGCCATGTTGTAGGTGTGTGCACCCGTCTCGTGTCTGCCCCTGTCCCTGGCTGGGCCTGGGCCCTGCCCTGCAGAGAGCGGCTCTCCTGGATGGAGGCCTCAGGGCTCGGTCAGGGCTTGTCCTGCAGAGCTGCAGGCATCACAGAGCAGAACTCTTCTGTTCTATTCTGTTCTATCCTATACCCTCACAGCGAGTCAAATAACAAAGAGACTACTTGCCTGAAATGACAGGGGGGTTTTAGCTCCAGAAACACTTTCAAGGACACATAACACACTGGCTACAAGTGTTTGTTTTGTTTTATTTTAGTTTATTTATTTTTAATGTCCTAATTTGTTGATTTAATTTATTTTATGTTATTTGATGTGATGTTTTTTCATGTCATTTTTTTTCCCTTTCTGATTCTCTTTCTGAGCCAATGCTCAGAAGCATTAACACAAGCCCACGTGTAGCCAGGAGCAGGCTGATGCATTCTTCAGTTTAGCTTGAAAAAACATCCCTTGCAGGCTGGCAAAGGCGAGTCCCAGAGCTGCAGAGAGCAGCAGCAGGAGTAGAGGCCAAGCTGTCCCTGGTTCCTGAAGAGGGAGAACCTTGAGAATGAGGCACGGGACTGACCATGCCCAAAAGAAGAAGAAGAAGAAGAAGAAGCAGAAGCAGCAGCAGAAGAAGAGGTGTGTGGTACCGTGGGATCTTTTGCAAAGCGTGACACGTAGCGCTGACGAGCAGACGTTTTGCCTTCCAGTTGCTCTGAGTTGTTTTGGGTTGTTTTTTTGAGGCTGTTTGTTGGAGGTTGGTTGTTTGACACTATGAGGTTGTTGTTGGGTTGTGCGTTTGTAGGTCACTGAAGGCTGGTTGGCTTAGGTTGTTGAAGGTTTGTTGAGTTTGGTTTAGGTTGGTGGTCTTAGGTTGCTTGTTTTAGGTGTGATGGTTTAGCCTGGTTTTGGTTGGTTAGTTTAGGCTGGTTGTTTTAGGTGGTTTGATGTGATTTTGTTAACGCTGATCTATGTTGTTTAGTTGGAGAGGTTTGTTTTTTCTTGTTTTTGCTGGGTTGTTTGGTTGATGTTGTTCGATGGAGGTCCTCTAGCGTTGGTTGTGTCAGTTTGGTTCAGGTTTTTTTGTTTCGATGGCTTGGTTGGGGTTGTTGAGGGGGTTTGAGGCTGCTTGTTTGAGGCAGGTACTTTGAGGGTGGTTGTTAGAGGCTGTTTCTTGAAGGCTGGTTGATGCAGGTTGCTTGCTGTAGGTGATTTTTGGTTGAAGTTGTTTTAGGTGGTTTGTCTGAGGTGGGGCATCTGAAGTTGTTTTCCTGTAGGTTGTTCGGAGTTGTTTGTTTTAGCTTGGTTGAGGTCCTTTGGTTGAGGTTGATGCAGGGTTTTTTTGGGTTGCTTGGTTTAGCTTGGTATAGGCTTTTTGGCTGAGGTTGGTTTAGGTTGTGTGCTTTAGGTTGGTTTCCGCAGCTTGAGTTTCTTTTAGGTAGGCTATGTTTTAGGTAATTTTCTTAGGTAGGTTTATTTTCGCATGTTTAGGCTTGTTGAGGTTGTGTTTTTAGACTGTTTTAGGTTTTCTGAATTGGTTTGGTTTGAGTTGTTTCTGGTAGGTTGGTTGAGGTGGTTTATTTTTTTGTGTTAAGTGGGTGGCTAGAGGTTGCTTAGGTTGGTTTAGGGTGTTTGTTTTGGATTGGTTGAGGTTGTTTGTTTTAGGCTAGATTGGGTTTTGTTTAGGATGGTTTGGGTTGTTTGTTTTAGGTAAGGTTCTTTTTAGGTTGTTCATGGTTGTTTTTTTTAAGCTTATTCAGGTAGATTGGTTTAGGTTCTTGAAGGTTGGTTTAGGTTGGTTTAGGTTTAAGGTTGGTTTAGGTGAGTTGTTTTATGTTGGTTTAGGTGAGTTGTTTTATGCTGGTTTAGGTGAGTTGTTTTATGTTGGTTTAGGTAGGCTATTCTAGCTAGGTTTAGGGCCATCATCGTGGAGCATGAGCAGTAGGCTCCCAGCCCAAGTGGCCCAAAGAAGCCGTGGCAAGGGGCCGTGCTCAACGCTGCAGAGGAAGGCAAAAAACCCCCGCAGACACTTGGTGTCCCACATGGGGGGAAAAAAAAAGCCTTACTCCCCCCAGCTGCAGGGCACGAGAGGCCATCTTCCTGGTGCTTGAGCAGCAGGCAGGAACCGAGCCAAAAGGGCCCAGAGGAGCTCTGAAAAGTGGTCACGCTCAATGCTGCAGAGGAAGGCAAAAAACCCCCGGGGACCAGTGCCAATCTGCCCCGGGGGGAAAAATTCCTTCCTGACCCCAGTGCTGGCGATCGGCTATCCCTGAGCATGTGAGCCACACCTGGCTCCTTGTCCCACAGGCTGCTCGCACCTCCCAGGACCTGCCCAAGCCCTATCCTCCCTTGAGCTGGAGCCATCTCGGGGACTTGCCAGAGCGCCCAAATGCCTCTGAGCTGATGGACCTTGGGGGCAAGAATCCTCCCTGTGCCTGTCAGGACACCGGTGGGTGTTCCAAAGCACTGCAACCCCTTGCTACCCCTCTACCTGCTGTTTCTTACGGCTCCTGAGCCTGTCTGCGCATGCGATGAAGATGGTGAGCTCTGCAGTGCTCTTCAAGAAGACATCATTCCCTTGGACTTGCCGCTGCTATCCAGCTGAAAAGGCTTTCCATCCATCCATCAGATGAGCTTGGAAGGTGGCCCTGGCAGGCGCTGTGCCATTCCTTCCCAATGCAGCGAGTGACATGTGCTGCTACGCTGTCATTTATGGTGAGGCTGTCTGCTTGGCAAGAAGGCCTGAATGGTTTTGTGCTGTATCCCATATCTTTCCTTGGACTCGCTAGCTCTTTTCCTGCTTTGGCTTTCATCCTTGCTATCTTCCTTGAAAGTCATGGCAGCCCTCTCAGGCTTTGTCTTGCTCCTTGTAGCCGTTGTCTTCTTCTGTAGGCCCTCCATGTTCCTAAGCAACTACTTAGTCTTGGCTTGCTTTCATCCCAGATGGACTTTATCTTTGCTGAACGCCAGGAATGAGGAATGTCCCTAGTGGTCCAGGTGAGCGGTGCCCAGGGCTTTGCACAAGGCTTGCCTTTCCTATGGCAATGCCTTGCCTGACACAGCAGAATGCATTTGCCTGTATCACATTGGTGACTCACAGTCACGCTGGGATGTACTCGTGCCTCCAGGAGTATTTTGCTACTCCGATGTGTCCAACCAGCGCCAGAAACTTGTGGTGCTCCACCTGACGTCGTGTTCCCTACTTCTAGCCTGCAGATCTTCACACAGGGTTTCTTGATGTAGGGGCTATCTCTCGTGTCAGAGCCTCAGCTGGGAGGGAGTATGGGGGCTGGAGAACTACACTGTGAGCTAGAGCTTCTTCTGGTTCATGGATGCTGAGGACCTGGGATTTGTCTAGACTGGAGAAATGGAGGCGGAGAGGTGACCTCATTGCTCTCTACAGCTTCCAAGGAGGGAAACTGGAGAGGGAGCTGCTGATCTCTTCTCCCTGGTACCCAGTACCAGGACCTATGGGAACAGCTCCAAGCCGCATCCATCAGCGGAGCCTTGGAGTTTACAAGAGGAAACTTTTCTTTCCCACGTGGGTGGTCAAAGCCTGGAACAGGGTTCGCGGAGAGGTGGTCAATGCCCCATGCCCGGTCAGTGTTGAAGAGGCATTTGGACAACGCCCTTAATGCCATGTTTTAACTTCTGGTCCACCCTGAAGTGGTCAGGCATTTGGACTAGATGATCATTGTAGGTCCCTTCCAGCTCAAGTCTTCTCTGCTCTCCTTCTGTTCCTACCTCCTCCTTTCCCTTGCAGCAGTACCTGCTGGGGAAATTTCTCATGTTGTTGCTTCCCATCCCTGCACTAACAGAAGGCATTGAATACCTTTAAGCCTGTCCCAGCTTTGGCTCTGTCACCTTGTGGGAAGGAGGCACGTACCTTCTGATGGGCGTGAGAGCCCTGGGCCCCCTTGCAACATCTGGGCATCCCATTCTTGCAGCTACTGCCCCTGGCTCCGCAGGGGATGAGGATGGTGAGCTCTGCGGTGCTCCTCCGGAAGGAATTCCCTTGGTCTTGCCACTGTTCCTCAGTTGAAAAGGATTGCCATGCATCAGATGAGTTTGGAAGGTGGCCCTGCCAGCAGATTGTCTTGCAGTGGAGAACCTCCAGCAGCCTTATGCAAGGTCTTCCTCCCTCAGCCCCTGCCCCGTGATTCCAGCAGCTCCTCAAGTGCTTCCCCTGGGATGTGTTGGGGCTGCCCCCGGGCCAGCTCTGGCACTGGACACGGGAGGCTGCTCCTTTTGATGCTGCCCGGGGCATTGTGACCGCTGCGTTGCCGGGTGCTGGCATTGTGACATGGGGGTGACAGAGCCACACGTGTGCAGCTCCGCCCGCCCCCCCCTCCGCCCAGCAGCCTTTGGAGGAAGCCTTTGGGGTGCTGGCCCCAAATCAGTCCCTGTACCTACAAGACACGGGGAGTCATCAACCTAATGGTGTCCCTTTTTTGCAAAAATACAGTATGGATTTGTTGCCAGTCCAGCCTTACTTCCAGTAGCGCTACTGCCTGTGACCCCTTCAATTACACGAAGGTGCCTTCTCTGTGGCACTTGGGGCAATGACTCGCTGTGTTTTGACTTTCTCTTGGTTAGACAGCTCCCGCCTCAGGGGCTGTTTGGGCACCGATGGCTTTGGGCACTCGGCGGGTTTTCTCTCTTTGGCTGTTTCACACTGGGACCTTCCTACCCGTGCCCTGTGACCGGGGCTTCCACAGCAAACTGTTTGCTGAGGGACAGTTTGCAGTTCAGCCCTTCCCGTGCGGCTATTGATATAGGTATGTGATGGGGAGAAGGTAACAGTGTAATAATTTTCATTTTGTTTACAGGCATTTTGTTTACAGCCATTATAGCGGTTTTTCTTGATGCTCTATACAGATTGTGTTTTGGGGGGCTTGCTTTTGCTGGAAGCAGCCACTACTTAATGAATAGTTGACAAACAGTCTGCTATAAACTCATCCCAAGAGTTTTCTAATTGAGAAAATGTTAGCGTCTTGCTGTTTTTCCTGCAAATTGCACGTGGCATCTTGAATGAAAAGGCGAAGCTTGGTTGCGTTGGGTTTAGCGTGACTTGTGCAGGAGCGAGGCTGATGAGAACAGGCCCGTGTGTGCGTGTGACGCCACCCGTCTCTTTGCCGGCAGGCTGGTCAGTCCCCCTCATGGGCAACTTTTCCCTCTGTGCCTTGTCAATTTTTAGTGCAGGAGAGGAGGAAAGAGCCAAGAGGTCCCAAAGCTGGGGCTGTTTTCTGGGGTGAGGTGGCTGCGTGTAGGAGAGAGCCCTGGCCGAGCTGCCAGCTGGGCTGGACCATCGGAGAAGCCAGAGTCCCCGGCAGCTCAAGCGCGTCTCCCAGCGCTCAGGGAGCCGGCTGCTGTGGGCACGTCTGCTGCCTCCTGGAACATCTCCTTTTTGTGAGTGCAAAGAGGAGAAAGCCAACATTCCTCCAGGGAACCTGCACTTGGTATGGTGAGGAAGCACAGCAGGGTCATCGATGTAACCAGAAGTATGGTTTACAATCACTAAATGACCACCTTTTTCCTTCTGTGGCTTGGAAATATTTGGAAGTCGCCTTCTGTTGGGGTCCTGGGGGTGCTCCTAGGCCTCAGTGGCTGGGACCGGCTGTCCCGTCCCAACAGACGGTTGAGGGACGAGTTAACTCTGAAGGCGACACGCGCCCTGACTCAACAGATGAGACCAGGTGTGAGTTGACTCTGGGTTAATTCTGCGCGGTTATGCCAAGTGAATGACAGACACTCACTCCAGGAGTCCAATTCAATCATGAGTTTTAGTAAAAGTATGTGTTGGAAGACCAGTTAGAGCGAATAGTGGCTTGGCAAAAGTCTGACAGCAAAAAGTCCTTGTACAAGCAGTGTATTGGCAACCATGAGTAGCTAGAACACAAAATTTAACAAGAATCCAAGAGCAGAGCTTAAGATGATGTTACTCTTGTATGTTCAGAAGGAAAAGAGAGAGAGGGAGTGGTAGAGAGGGAAGGAAAACTAAGGTATAAGAGAGAGAGAAAGAGAGTAGGATATCAGCACTCACGGAAGGAGAGACAAAGAAATAGGGATATAGAGAAAAGGAGAGAAGGAAAGAGCAGAGAGAAAAGAAGAAAGAAAAGGGTGAGGGATCCAGCCAGTCTTACGGCTCCGCAGTGTGGCTGACGAGAGTTGCATGATGATGTGTGGCCTCCGGTGTCCCACGGTGAGGATGCTGGGGTTTGTAGTTCAGGAGCGCAGCGTCCTCCGGTGTCGGGTGCAGTTCCCGCGGCGAGGCTGGTGGGCGGAGGGTCCTCAGGGTGGCGGGTTCCCTACCAGTGCTGTTTTAGGTGAGGTTTTTATAGCTCTCCGAGTAGAGGAAAGTCTGGGGGGAAGGGGTGATTGCGAAAGATCGACAAGTCTCGACAAGTCCCGGGCCGTGTTGAAGGGTCTCAGCTTTTCCCCTTTGTGTGCCAAGCTGGGCACATCAGAAGATGGAGCTATGTGCCCTCCGGCACATCCCTCACCTGCGGTATGGGCCAGCCGGCCTGGCTTGTGGCTCCTTAGCTTGTCGTTGACATGTACATCTCAGTTCGCCCTATACTGAATGCGTCATCTCCTGCGGCTGGATGAACTCCTTTCACCACAATGTTTTGGCCATGATCCTTATCAATACACGAGACTGGCGTCCCCTGGGACCCCCACCCACGGCCACGGTCTGGTGCCAAGGGCCCAGGGGCCGTGTGTCAGCTCAGCCTGGGGCCTTGGGTCCCTCCCTGAGCCATGTTGTAGGTGTGTGCGCCCGTCTCGTGTCTGCCCCTGTCCCTGGCTGGGCCTGGGCCCTGCCCTGCAGAGAGCGGCTCTCCTGGATGGAGGCCTCAGGGCTCGGTCAGGGCTTGTCCCGAAGAGCTCCAGGCATCACAGAGCAGAACTCTTCTGTTCTATTCTGTTCTATCCTATACCCTCACAGCGAGTCAAATAACAAAGAGACAACTTGCCTGAAATGACAGGGGGGTTTTAGCTCCAGAAACACTTTCAAGGACACATGACACACTGGCTACAAGTGTTTGTTGTGTTTTATTTTAGTTTATTTATTTTTAATGTCCTAATTTGTTGATTTAATTTATTTTCTGTTATTTGATGTGATGTTTTTTCATGTCATTTTATTTCCCTTTCTGATTCTCTTTCTGAGCCAGTGCTCAGAAGCATTAACACAAGGCCATGTGTAGCCAGGAGCAGGCTGATGCATTCTTCAGTTTAGCTTGAAAAAACATCCCTTGCAGGCTGGCAAAGGCGAGTCCCAGAGCTGCAGAGAGCAGCAGCAGGAGTAGAGGCCAAGCTGTCCCTGGTTCCTGAAGAGGGAGAACCTTGAGAATGAGGCACGGGACTGACCATGCCCAAAAGAAGAAGAAGAAGAAGAAGCAGCAGAAGCAGCAGCAGAAGAAGAGGTGTGTGGTACCGTGGGATCTTTTGCAAAGCGTGACACGTAGCGCTGACGAGCAGACGTTTTGCCTTCCAGTTGCTCTGAGTTGTTTTGGGTTGTTTTTTTGAGGCTGTTTGTTGGAGGTTGGTTGTTTGACACTATGAGGTTGTTGTTGGGTTGTGCGTTTGTAGGTCACTGAAGGCTGGTTGGCTTAGGTTGTTGAAGGTTTGTTGAGTTTGGTTTAGGTTGGTGGTCTTAGGTTGCTTGTTTTAGGTGTGATGGTTTAGCCTGGTTTTGGTTGGTTAGTTTAGGCTGGTTGTTTTAGGTGGTTTGATGTGATTTTGTTAACGCTGATCTATGTTGTTTAGTTGGAGAGGTTTGTTTTTTCTTGTTTTTGCTGGGTTGTTTGGTTGATGTTGTTCGATGGAGGTCCTCTAGCGTTGGTTGTGTCAGTTTGGTTCAGGTTTTTTTGTTTCGATGGCTTGGTTGGGGTTGTTGAGGGGGTTTGAGGCTGCTTGTTTGAGGCAGGTACTTTGAGGGTGGTTGTTAGAGGCTGTTTCTTGAAGGCTGGTTGATGCAGGTTGCTTGCTGTAGGTGATTTTTGGTTGAAGTTGTTTTAGGTGGTTTGTCTGAGGTGGGGCATCTGAAGTTGTTTTCCTGTAGGTTGTTCGGAGTTGTTTGTTTTAGCTTGGTTGAGGTCCTTTGGTTGAGGTTGATGCAGGGTTTTTTTGGGTTGCTTGGTTTAGCTTGGTATAGGCTTTTTGGCTGAGGTTGGTTTAGGTTGTGTGCTTTAGGTTGGTTTCCGCAGCTTGAGTTTCTTTTAGGTAGGCTATGTTTTAGGTAATTTTCTTAGGTAGGTTTATTTTCGCATGTTTAGGCTTGTTGAGGTTGTGTTTTTAGACTGTTTTAGGTTTTCTGAATTGGTTTGGTTTGAGTTGTTTCTGGTAGGTTGGTTGAGGTGGTTTATTTTTTTGTGTTAAGTGGGTGGCTAGAGGTTGCTTAGGTTGGTTTAGGGTGTTTGTTTTGGATTGGTTGAGGTTGTTTGTTTTAGGCTAGATTGGGTTTTGTTTAGGATGGTTTGGGTTGTTTGTTTTAGGTAAGGTTCTTTTTAGATTGTTCATGGTTGTTTTTTTTAAGCTTATTCAGGTAGATTGGTTTAGGTTCTTGAAGGTTGGTTTAGGTGAGTTGTTTTATGTTGGTTTAGGTGAGTTGTTTTATGTTGGTTTAGGTAGGCTATTCTAGCTAGGTTTAGGGCCACCATCGTGGAGCATGAGCAGTAGGCTCCCAGCCCAAGTGGCCCAAAGAAGCCGTGGCAAGGGGCCATGCTCAACGCTGCAGAGGAAGGCAAAAAACCCCCGCAGACACTTGGTGTCCCACATGGGGGGAAAAAAAAAGCCTTCCTCCCCCCAGCTGCAGGGCACGAGAGGCCATCTTCCTGGTGCTTGAGCAGCAGGCAGGAACCGAGCCAAAAGGGCCCAGAGGAGCTCTGAAAAGTGGTCACGCTCAATGCTGCAGAGGAAGGCAAAAAACCCCCGGGGACCAGTGCCAATCTGCCCCGGGGGGAAAAATTCCTTCCTGACCCCAGTGCTGGCGATCGGCTATCCCTGAGCATGTGAGCCAGACCTGGCTCCTTGTCCCACAGGCTGCTCGCGCCTCCCAGGACCTGCCCAAGCCCTATCCTCCCTTGAGCTGGAGCCATCTCGGGGACTTGCCAGAGTGTCCAAATGCCTCTGAGCTGATGGACCTTGGGGGCAAGAATCCTCCCTGTGCCTGTCAGGACACCGGTGGGTGTTCCAAAGCACTGCAACCCCTTGCTACCCCTCTACCTGCTGTTTCTTACAGCTCCTGAGCCTGTCTGCGCATGCGATGAAGATGGTGAGCTCTGCAGCGCTCTTCAAGAAGACATCATTCCCTTGGACTTGCCGCTGCTATCCAGCTGAAAAGGCTTTCCATCCATCCATCAGATGAGCTTGGAAGGTGGCCCTGGCAGGCGCTGTGCCATTCCTTCCCAATGCAGCGAGTGACATGTGCTGCTACGCTGTCATTGATGGTGAGGCTGTCTGCTTGGCAAGAAGGCCTGAATGGTTTTGTGCTGTATCCCATATCTTTCCTTGGACTCGCTAGCTCTTTTCCTGCTTTGGCTTTCCTCCTTGCTATCTTCCTTGAAAGTCATGGCAGCCCTCTCAGGCTTTGTCTTGCTCCTTCTAGCCGTTGTCTTCTTCTGTAGGCCCTCCATGTTCCTAAGCAACTACTTAGTCTTGGCTTGCTTTCATCCCAGATGGACTTTATCTTTGCTGAAGACCAGGAATGAGGAATGTCCCTAGTGGTCCAGGTGAGCGGTGCCCAGGGCTTTGCACAAGGCTTGCCTTTCCTATGGCAATGCCTTGCCTGACACAGCAGAATGCATTTGCCTGTATCACATTTGTGACTCACAGTCACGCTGGGATGTACTCGTGCCTCCAGGAATATTTTGCTACTCCGATGTGTCCAACCAGCGCCAGAAACTCGTGGTGCTCCAGCTGACGTCGTGTTCCCTACTTCTAGCCTGCAGATCTTCACACAGGGTTTCTTGATGTAGGGGCTATCTCTCGTGTCAGAGCCTCAGCTGGGAGGGAGTATGGGGGCTGGAGAACTACACTGTGAGCTAGAGCTTCTTCTGGTTCATGGATGCTGAGGACCTGGGATTTGTCTAGACTGGAGAAATGGAGGTGGAGAGGTGACCTCATTGCTCTCTACAGCTTCCAAGGAGGGAAACTGGAGAGGGAGCTGCTGATCTCTTCTCCCTGGTACCCAGTACCAGGACCTATGGGAACAGCTCCAAGCCGCATCCATCAGCGGAGCCTTGGAGTTGACAAGAGGAAACTTTTCTTTCCCACGTGGGTGGTCAAAGCCTGGAACAGGGTTCGCGGAGAGGTGGTCAATGCCCCATGCCCGGTCAGTGTTGAAGAGGCATTTGGACAACGCCCTTAATGCCATGTTTTAACTTCTGGTCCACCCTGAAGTGGTCAGGCCTTTGGACTAGATGATCATTGTAGGTCCCTTCCAGCTCAAGTCTTCTCTGCTCTCCTTCTGTTCCTACCTCCTCCTTTCCCTTGCAGCAGTACCTGCTGGGGAAATTTCTCATGTTGTTGCTTCCCATCCCTGCACTGACAGAAGGCATTGAATACCTTTAAGCCTGTCCCAGCTTTGGCTCTGTCACCTTGTGGGAAGGAGGCACGTACCTTCTGATGGGGGTGAGAGCCCTGGGCCCCCTTGGCAACATCTGGGCATCCCATTCTTGCAGCTACTGCCCCTGGCTCCGCAGGGGATGAGGATGGTGAGCTCTGCGGTGCTCCTCCAGAAGGAATTCCCTTGGTCTTGCCACTGTTCCTCGGTTGAAAAGGATTGCCATGCATCAGATGAGTTTGGAAGGTGGCCCTGCCAGCAGATTGTCTTGCAGTGGAGAACCTCCAGCAGCCTCATGCAAGGTCTTCCTCCCTCAGCCCCTGCCCCGTGATTCCAGCAGCTCCTCAAGTGCTTCCCCTGGGATGTGTTGGGGCTGCCCCCGGGCCAGCTCTGGCACTGGACACGGGAGGCTGCTCCTTTTGATGCTGCCCGGGGCATTGTGACCGCTGCGTTGCCGGGTGCTGGCATTGTGACCTGGGGGTGACAGAGCCACACGTGTGCAGCCCCGCCCGCCCCCCCTTCCGCCCAGCAGCCTTTGGAGGAAGCCTTTGGGGTGCTGGCCCCAAATCAGTCCCTGTACCTACAAGACACGGGGAGTCATCAACCTAATGGTGTCCCTTTTTTGCAAAAATACAGTATGGATTTGTTGCCAGTCCAGCCTTACTTCCAGTAGCGCTACTGCCCGTGACCATGTCCCGTTCAATTAAACGAAGGTGCCTTCTCTGTGGCACTCGGGGCAATGACTCGCTGTGTTTTGACTTTCTCTTGCTTAGACAGCTCCCGCCTCAGGGGCTGTTTGGGCACCGATGGCTTTGGGCACTCGGCGGGTTTTCTCTCTTTGGCTGTTTCACACTGGGACCTTCCTACCCGTGCCCTGTGACCGGGGCTTCCACAGCAAACTGTTTGCTGAGGGACAGTTTGCAGTTCAGCCCTTCCCGTGCGGCTATTGATATAGGTATGTGATGGGGAGAAGGTAACAGTGTAATAATTTTCATTTTGTTTACAGGCATTTTGTTTACAGCCATTATAGCGGTTTTTCTTGATGCTCTATACAGATCGTGTTTTGGGGGGCTTGCTTTTGCTGGAAGCAGCCACTACTTAATGAATAGTTGACAAACAGTCTGCTATAAACTCATACCAAGAGTTTTCTAATTGAGAAAATGTTAGCGTCTTGCTGCTTTTCCTGCAAATTGCACGCGGCATCTTGAATGAAAAGGCGAAGCTTGGTTGCGTTGGGTTTAGCGTGACTTGTGCAGGAGCGAGGCTGATGAGAACAGGCCCGTGTGTGCGTGTGACGCCACCCGTCTCTTTGCCGGCAGGTTGGTCAGTCCCCCTCATGGCCAACTTTTCCCTCTGTGCCTTGTCAATTTTTAGTGCAGGAGAGGAGGAAAGAGCCAAGAGGTCCCAAAGCTGGGGCTGTTTTCTGGGGCGAGGTGGCTGCGTGTAGGAGAGAGCCCTGGCCGAGCTGCCAGCTGGGCTGGACCATCGGAGAAGCCAGAGTCCCCGGCAGCTCAAGCGCGTCTCCCAGCGGTCAGGGAGCCGGCTGCTGTGGGCACGTCTGCTGCCTCCTGGAACATCTCCTTTTTCTGAGTGCAAAGAGGAGAAAGCCAACATTCCTCCAGGGAACCTGCACTTGGTATGGTGAGGAAGCACAGCAGGGTCATCGATGTAACCAGAAGTATGGTTTACAATCACTAAATGACCACCTTTTTCCTTCTGTGGCTTGGAAATATTTGGAAGTCGCCTTCTGTTGGGGTCCTGGGGGTGCTCCTAGGCCTCAGTGGCTGGGACCGGCTGTCCCGTCCCAACAGACGGGCTGAGGGACGAGTTAACTCTGAAGGTGACACGCGCCCTGACTCAACAGATGAGACCAGGTGTGAGTTGACTCTGGGTTAATTCTGCGCGGTTATGCCAAGTGAATGACAGACAATCACTCCAGGAGTCCAATTCAATCATGAGTTTTACTAAAAGTATGTGTTGGAAGACCAGTTAGAGCGAATAGTGGCTTGGCAAAAGTCTAACAGCAAAAAGTTCTTGTAAAAGCAAAGTATTGGCAACCATGAGTAGCTAGAACAGAAAATTTAACAAGAATCCAAGAGCAGAGCTTAAGATGATGTTACTCTTGTATGTTCAGAGGGAAAAGAGAGAAAGAGAGTGGTAGAGAGGGAAGGAAAACTAAGGTATAAGAGAGAGAGAAAGAGAGTAGGATATCAGCACTCACGGAAGGAGAGACAAAGAAATAGGGACATAGAAAAAAGGAGAGAAGGAAAGAGCAGAGAGAAAAGAAGAAAGAATAGGGTGAGGGATCCAGCCAGTCTTACGGCTCCGCAGTGTGGCTGACGAGAGTTGCATGATGATGTGTGGCCTCCGGTGTCCCACGGTGAGGATGCTGGGGTTTGTAGTTCAGGAGCGCAGCGTCCTCTGGTGTCGGGTGCAGTTCCCACGGCGAGGCTGGTGGGCGGAGGGTCCTCAGGGTGGCGGCTTCCCTACCAGTGCTGTTTTAGGTGAGGTTTTTTATAGCTCTCCGAGTAGAGGAAAGTCTGGGGGGAAGGGGTGATTGCGACAAGTCTCGACAAGTCCCGGGCCGTGTTGAAGGGTCTCAGCTTTTCCCCTTTGTGTGCCAAGCTGGGCATATCAGAAGATGGAGCTATGTGCCCTCCGGCACATCCCCCACCTCCGGTATGGGCCAGCCGGCCTGGGCTGTGGCTCCTTAGCTTGTCGTTGACATGTACATCTCAGTTCGCCCTATACTGAATGCATCATCTCCTGCGGCTGGATGAACTCCTTTCACCACAATGTTTTGGCCATGATCCTTATCAATACAGGCGACTGGCGTCCCCTGGGACCCCCACCCACGGCCACGGTCTGGTGCCAAGGGCCCAGGGGCCGTGTGTCAGCTCAGCCTGGGGCCTTGGGTCCCTCCCTGAGCCATGTTGTAGGTGTGTGCGCCCGTCTCGTGTCTGCCCCTGTCCCTGGCTGGGCCTGGGCCCTGCCCTGCAGAGAGCGGCTCTCCTGGATGGAGGCCTCAGGGCTCGGTCAGGGCTTGTCCTGCAGAGCTGCAGGCATCACAGAGCAGAACTCTTCTGTTCTATTCTGTTCTATCCTATACCCTCACAGCGAGTCAAATAACAAAGAGACTACTTGCCTGAAATGACAGGGGGGTTTTAGCTCCAGAAACACTTTCAAGGACACATAACACACTGGCTACAAGTGTTTGTTTTGTTTTATTTTTGTTTATTTATTTTTAATGTCCTAATTTGTTGATTTAATTTATTTTATGTTATTTGATGTGATGTTTTTTCATGTCATTTTATTTCCCTTTCTGATTCTCTTTCTGAGCCAATGCTCAGAAGCATTAACACAAGGCCATGTGTAGCCAGGAGCAGGCTGATGCGTTCTTCAGTTTAGCTTGAAAAAACATCCCTTGCAGGCTGGCAAAGGCGAGTCCCAGAGCTGCAGAGAGCAGCAGCAGGAATAGAGGCCAAGCTGTCCCTGGTTCCTGAAGAGGGAGAACCTTGAGAATGAGGCGCGGGACTGACCATGCCCAAAAGAAGAAGAAGAAGAAGAAGAAGCAGAAGCAGCAGCAGAAGAAGAGGTGTGTGGTACCGTGGGATCTTTTGCAAAGCGTGACACGTAGCGCTGACGAGCAGACGTTTTGCCTTCCAGTTGCTCTGAGTTGTTTTGGGTTGTGTTTTTGAGGCTGTTTGTTGGAGGTTGGTTGTTTGACACTATGAGGTTGTTGGTGGGTTGTGCGTTTGTAGGTCACTGAAGGCTGGTTGGCTTAGGTTGTTGAAGGTTTGTTGAGTTTGGTTTAGGTTGGTGGTCTTAGGTTGCTTGTTTTAGGTGTGATGGTTTAGCCTGGTTTTGGTTGGTTAGTTTAGGCTGGTTGTTTTAGGTGGTTTGATGTGATTTTGTTAACGCTGATCTATGTTGTTTAGTTGGAGAGGTTTGTTTTTTCTTGTTTTTGCTGGGTTGTTTGGTTGATGTTGTTCGATGGAGGTCCTCTAGCGTTGGTTGTGTCAGTTTGGTTCAGGTTTTTTTGTTTCGATGGCTTGGTTGGGGTTGTTGAGGGGGTTTGAGGCTGCTTGTTTGAGGCAGGTACTTTGAGGGTGGTTGTTAGAGGCTGTTTCTTGAAGGCTGGTTGATGCAGGTTGCTTGCTGTAGGTGATTTTTGGTTGAAGTTTTTTTAGGTGGTTTGTCTGAGGTGGGGCATCTGAAGTTGTTTTCCTGTAGGTTGTTCGGAGTTGTTTGTTTTAGCTTGGTTGAGGTCCTTTGGTTGAGGTTGATGCAGGGGTTTTTTGGGTTGCTTGGTTTAGCTTGGTATAGGCTTTTTGGCTGAGGTTGGTTTAGGTTGTGTGCTTTAGGTTGGTTTCCGCAGCTTGAGTTTCTTTTAGGTAGGCTATGTTTTAGGTAATTTTCTTAGGTAGGTTTATTTTCGCATGTTTAGGCTTGTTGAGGTTGTGTTTTTAGACTGTTTTAGGTTTTCTGAATTGGTTTGGTTTGAGTTGTTTCTGGTAGGTTGGTTGAGGTGGTTTATTTTTTTGTGTTAAGTGGGTGGCTAGAGGTTGCTTAGGTTGGTTTAGGGTGTTTGTTTTGGATTGGTTGAGGTTGTTTGTTTTAGGCTAGATTGGGTTTTGTTTAGGATGGTTTGGGTTGTTTGTTTTAGGTAAGGTTCTTTTTAGGTTGTTCATGGTTGTGTTTTTTAAGCTTATTCAGGTAGATTGGTTTAGGTTCTTTAAGGTTGGTTTAGGTTGGTTTAGGTTTAAGGTTGGTTTAGGTGAGTTGTTTTATGTTGGTTTAGGTGAGTTGTTTTATGTTGGTTTAGGTGAGTTGTTTTATGTTGGTTTAGGTAGGCTATTCTAGCTAGGTTTAGGGCCATCATCGTGGAGCATGAGCAGTAGGCTCCCAGCCCAAGTGGCCCAAAGAAGCCGTGGCAAGGGGCCGTGCTCAACGCTGCAGAGGAAGGCAAAAAACCCCCGCAGACACTTGGTGTCCCACATGGGGGGAAAAAAAAGCCTTCCTCCCCCCAGCTGCAGGGCACGAGAGGCCATGTTCCTGGTGCTTGAGCAGCAGGCAGGAACCGAGCCAAAAGGGCCCAGAGGAGCTCTGAAAAGTGGTCACGCTCAATGCTGCAGAGGAAGGCAAAAAACCCCCGGGGACCAGTGCCAATCTGCCCCGGGGGGAAAAATTCCTTCCTGACCCCAGTGCTGGCGATCGGCTGTTCCCTGAGCATGTGAGCCAGACCTGGCTCCTTGTCCCACAGGCTGCTCGCGCCTCCCAGGACCTGCCCAAGCCCTATCCTCCCTTGAGCTGGAGCCATCTCGGGGACTTGCCAGAGTGCCCAAATGCCTCTGAGCTGATGGACCTTGGGGGCAAGAATCCTCCCTGTGCCTGTCAGAACACCGGTGGGTGTTCCAAAGCACTGCAACCCCTTGCTACCCCTCTACCTGCTGTTTCTTACGGCTCCTGAGCCTGTCTGCGCATGCGATGAAGATGGTGAGCTCTGCAGTGCTCTTCAAGAAGACATCATTCCCTTGGACTTGCCGCTGCTATCCAGCTGAAAAGGCTTTCCATCCATCCATCAGATGAGCTTGGAAGGTGGCCCTGGCAGGCGCTGTGCCATTCCTTCCCAATGCAGCGAGTGACATGTGCTGCTACGCTGTCATTGATGGTGAGGCTGTCTGCTTGGCAAGAAGGCCTGAATGGTTTTGTGCTGTATCCCATATCTTTCCTTGGACTCGCTAGCTCTTTTCCTGCTTTGGCTTTCATCCTTGCTATCTTCCTTGAAAGTCATGGCAGCCCTCTCAGGCTTTGTCTTGCTCCTTCTAGCCGTTGTCTTCTTCTGTAGGCCCTCCATGTTCCTAAGCAACTACTTAGTCTTGGCTTGCTTTCATCCCAGATGGACTTTATCTTTGCTGAACGCCAGGAATGAGGAATGTCCCTAGTGGTCCAGGTGAGCGGTGCCCAGGGCTTTGCACAAGGCTTGCCTTTCCTATGGCAATGCCTTGCCTGACACAGCAGAATGCATTTGCCTGTATCACATTGGTGACTCACAGTCACGCTGGGACGTACTCGTGCCTCCAGGAGTATTTTGCTACTCCGATGTGTCCAACCAGCGCCAGAAACTCGTGGTGCTCCACCTGACGTCGTGTTCCCTACTTCTAGCCTGCAGATCTTCACACAGGGTTTCTTGATGTAGGGGCTATCTCTCGTGTCAGAGCCTCAGCTGGGAGGGAGTATGGGGGCTGGAGAACTACACTGTGAGCTAGAGCTTCTTCTGGTTCATGGATGCTGAGGACCTGGGATTTGTCTAGACTGGAGAAATGGAGGCGGAGAGGTGACCTCATTGCTCTCTACAGCTTCCAAGGAGGGAAACTGGAGAGGGAGCTGCTGATCTCTTCTCCCTGGTACCCAGTACCAGGACCTATGGGAACAGCTCCAAGCCGCATCCATCAGCGGAGCCTTGGAGTTGACAAGAGGAAACTTTTCTTTCCCACGTGGGTGGTCAAAGCCTGGAACAGGGTTCGCGGAGAGGTGGTCAATGCCCCATGCCCGGTCAGTGTTGAAGAGGCATTTGGACAACGCCCTTAATGCCATGTTTTAACTTCTGGTCCACCCTGAAGTGGTCAGGCATTTGGACTAGATGATCATTGTAGGTCCCTTCCAGCTCAAGTCTTCTCTGCTCTCCTTCTGTTCCTACCTCCTCCTTTCCCTTGCAGCAGTACCTGCTGGGGAAATGTCTCATGTTGTTGCTTCCCATCCCTGCACTGACAGAAGGCATTGAATACCTTTAAGCCTGTCCCAGCTTTGGCTCTGTCACCTTGTGGGAAGGAGGCACGTACCTTCTGATGGGCGTGAGAGCCCTGGGCCCCCTTGCAACATCTGGGCATCCCATTCTTGCAGCTACTGCCCCTGGCTCCGCAGGGGATGAGGATGGTGAGCTCTGCGGTGCTCCTCCGGAAGGAATTCCCTTGGTCTTGCCACTGTTCCTCAGTTGAAAAGGATTGCCATGCATCAGATGAGTTTGGAAGGTGGCCCTGCCAGCAGATTGTCTTGCAGTGGAGAACCTCCAGCAGCCTCATGCAAGGTCTTCCTCCCTCAGCCCCTGCCCCGTGATTCCAGCAGCTCCTCAAGTGCTTCCCCTGGGATGTGTTGGGGCTGCCCCCGGGCCAGCTCTGGCACTGGACACGGGAGGCTGCTCCTTTTGATGCTGCCCGGGGCATTGTGACCGCTGCGTTGCCGGGCGCTGGCATTGTGACATGGGGGTGACAGAGCCACACGTGTGCAGCCCCGCCCGCCCCCCCTCCGCCCAGCAGCCTTTGGAGGAAGCCTTTGGGGTGCTGGCCCCAAATCAGTCCCTGTACCTACAAGACACGGGGAGTCATCAACCTAATGGTGTCCCTTTTTTGCAAAAATACAGTATGGATTTGTTGCCAGTCCAGCCTTACTTCCAGTAGCGCTACTGCCTGTGACCATCTCCCGTTCAATTAAACGAAGGTGCCTTCTCTGTGGCACTTGGGGCAATGACTCGCTGTGTTTTGACTTTCTCTTGCTTAGACAGCTCCCGCCTCAGGGGCTGTTTGGGCACCGATGGCTTTGGGCACTCGGCGGGTTTTCTCTCTTTGGCTGTTTCACACTGGGACCTTCCTACCCGTGCCCTGTGACCGGGGCTTCCACAGCAAACTGTTTGCTGAGGGACAGTTTGCAGTTCAGCCCTTCCCGTGCGGCTATTGATATAGGTATGTGATGGGGAGAAGGTAACAGTGTAATAATTTTCATTTTGTTTACAGGCATTTTGTTTACAGCCATTATAGCGGTTTTTCTTGATGCTCTATACAGATCGTGTTTTGGGGGGCTTGCTTTTGCTGGAAGCAGCCACTACTTAATGAATAGTTGACAAACAGTCTGCTATAAACTCATACCAAGAGTTTTCTAATTGAGAAAATGTTAGAGTCTTGCTGATTTTCCTGCAAATTGCACGCGGCATCTTGAATGAAAAGGCGAAGCTTGGTTGCATTCGGTTTAGCGTGACTTGTGCAGGAGCGAGGCTGATGAGAACAGGCCCGTGTGTGCGTGTGACGCCACCCGTCTCTTTGCCGGCAGGTTGGTCAGTCCCCCTCATGGGCAACTTTTCCCTCTGTGCCTTGTCCATTTTTAGTGCAGGAGAGGAGGAAAGAGCCAAGAGGTCCCAAAGCTGGGGCTGTTTTCTGGGGCGAGGTGGCTGCGTGTAGGAGAGAGCCCTGGCCGAGCTGCCAGCTGGGCTGGACCATCGGAGAAGCCAGAGTCCCCGGCAGCTCAAGCGCGTCTCCCAGCGCTCAGGGAGCCGGCTGCTGTGGGCACGTCTGCTGCCTCCTGGAACATCTCCTTTTTGTGAGTGCAAAGAGGAGAAAGCCAACATTCCTCCAGGGAACCTGCACTTGGTATGGTGAGGAAGCACAGCAGGGTCATCGATGTAACCAGAAGTATGGTTTACAATCACTAAATGACCACCTTTTTCCTTCTGTGGCTTGGAAATATTTGGAAGTCGCCTTCTGTTGGGGTCCTGGGGGTGCTCCTAGGCCTCAGTGGCTGGGACCGGCTGTCCCGTCCCAACAGACGGGCTGAGGGACGAGTTAACTCTGAAGGCGACACGCGCCCTGACTCAACAGGCGAGACCAGGTGTGAGTTGACTCTGGGTTAATTCTGCGCGGTTATGCCAAGTGAATGACAGACAATCACTCCAGGAGTCCAATTCAATCATGAGTTTTAGTAAAAGTATGTGTTGGAAGACCAGTTAGAGCGAATAGTGGCTTGGCAAAAGTCTAACAGCAAAAAGTCCTTGTACAAGCAAAGTATTGGCAACCATGAGTAGCTAGAACACAAAATTTAACAAGAATCCAAGAGCAGAGCTTAAGATGATGTTACTCTTGTATGTTCAGAAGGAAAAGAGAGAGAAAGACAGTGGTAGAGAGGGAAGGAAAACTATGGTATAAGAGAGAGAGAAAGAGAGTAGGATATCAGCACTCACGGAAGGAGAGACAAAGAAATAGGGATATAGAAAAAAGGAGAGAAGGAAAGAGCAGAGAGAAAAGAAGAAAGAAAAGGGTGAGGGATCCAGCCAGTCTTACGGCTCCGCAGTGTGGCTGACGAGAGTTGCATGATGATGTGTGGCCTCCGGTGTCCCACGGTGAGGATGCTGGGGTTTGTAGTTCAGGAGCGCAGCGTCCTCCGGTGTCGGGTGCAGTTCCCGCGGCGAGGCTGGTGGGCGGAGGGTCCTCAGGGTGGCGGGTTCCCTACCAGTGCTGTTTTAGGTGAGGTTTTTTATAGCTCTCCGAGTAGAGGAAAGTCTGGGGGGAAGGGGTGATTGCGACAAGTCTCGACAAGTCCCGGGCCGTGTTGAAGGGTCTCAGCTTTTCCCCTTTGTGTGCCAAGCTGGGCATATCAGAAGATGGAGCTATGTGCCCTCCGGCACATCCCCCACCTCCGGTATGGGCCAGCCGGCCTGGGCTGTGGCTCCTTAGCTTGTCGTTGACATGTACATCTCAGTTCGCCCTATACTGAATGCATCATCTCCTGCGGCTGGATGAACTCCTTTCACCACAATGTTTTGGCCATGATCCTTATCAATACACGAGACTGGCGTCCCCTGGGACCCCCACCCACGGCCACGGTCTCGTGCCAAGGGCCCAGGGGCCGTGTGTCAGCTCAGCCTGGGGCCTTGGGTCCCTCCCTGAGCCCTGTTGTAGGTGTGTGCGCCCGTCTCGTGTCTGCCCCTGTCCCTGGCTGGGCCTGGGCCCTGCCCTGCAGAGAGCGGCTCTCCTGGATGGAGGCCTCAGGGCTCGGTCAGGGCTTGTCCTGCAGAGCTGCAGGCATCACAGAGCAGAACTCTTCTGTTCTATTCTGTTCTATCCTATACCCTCACAGCGAGTCAAATAACAAAGAGACTACTTGCCTGAAATGACAGGGGGGTTTTAGCTCCAGAAACACTTTCAAGGACACATAACACACTGGCTACAAGTGTTTGTTTTGTTTTATTTTTGTTTATTTATTTTTACTGTCCTGATTTGTTGATTTAATTTATTTTATGTTATTTGATGTGATGTTTTTTCATGTCATTTTATTTCCCTTTCTGATTCTCTTTCTGAGCCAATGCTCAGAAGCATTAACACAAGGCCATGTGTAGCCAGGAGCAGGCTGATGCATTCTTCAGTTTATCTTGAAAAAACATCCCTTGCAGGCTGGCAAAGGCGAGTCCCAGAGCTGCAGAGAGCAGCAGCAGGAGTAGAGGCCAAGCTGTCCCTGGTTCCTGAAGAGGGAGAACCTTGAGAATGAGGCACGGGACTGACCATGCCCAAAAGAAGAAGAAGAAGAAGAAGAAGCAGAAGCAGCAGCAGAAGAAGAGGTGTGTGGTACCGTGGGATCTTTTGCAAAGCGTGACACGTAGCGCTGACGAGCAGACGTTTTGCCTTCCAGTTGCTCTGAGTTGTTTTGGGTTGTTTTTTTGAGGCTGTTTGTTGGAGGTTGGTTGTTTGACACTATGAGGTTGTTGGTGGGTTGTGCGTTTGTAGGTCACTGAAGGCTGGTTGGCTTAGGTTGTTGAAGGTTTGTTGAGTTTGGTTTAGGTTGGTGGTCTTAGGTTGCTTGTTTTAGGTGTGATGGTTTAGCCTGGTTTTGGTTGGTTAGTTTAGGCTGGTTGTTTTAGGTGGTTTGATGTGATTTTGTTAACGCTGATCTATGTTGTTTAGTTGGAGAGGTTTGTTTTTTCTTGTTTTTGCTGGGTTGTTTGGTTGATGTTGTTCGATGGAGGTCCTCTAGCGTTGGTTGTGTCAGTTTGGTTCAGGTTTTTTTGTTTCGATGGCTTGGTTGGGGTTGTTGAGGGGGTTTGAGGCTGCTTGTTTGAGGCAGGTACTTTGAGGGTGGTTGTTAGAGGCTGTTTCTTGAAGGCTGGTTGATGCAGGTTGCTTGCTGTAGGTGATTTTTGGTTGAAGTTGTTTTAGGTGGTTTGTCTGAGGTGGGGCATCTGAAGTTGTTTTCCTGTAGGTTGTTCGGAGTTGTTTGTTTTAGCTTGGTTGAGGTCCTTTGGTTGAGGTTGATGCAGGGTTTTTTTGGGTTGCTTGGTTTAGCTTGGTATAGGCTTTTTGGCTGAGGTTGGTTTAGGTTGTGTGCTTTAGGTTGGTTTCCGCAGCTTGAGTTTCTTTTAGGTAGGCTATGTTTTAGGTAATTTTCTTAGGTAGGTTTATTTTCGCATGTTTAGGCTTGTTGAGGTTGTGTTTTTAGACTGTTTTAGGTTTTCTGAATTGGTTTGGTTTGAGTTGTTTCTGGTAGGTTGGTTGAGGTGGTTTATTTTTTTGTGTTAAGTGGGTGGCTAGAGGTTGCTTAGGTTGGTTTAGGGTGTTTGTTTTGGATTGGTTGAGGTTGTTTGTTTTAGGCTAGATTGGGTTTTGTTTAGGATGGTTTGGGTTGTTTGTTTTAGGTAAGGTTCTTTTTAGATTGTTCATGGTTGTTTTTTTTAAGCTTATTCAGGTAGATTGGTTTAGGTTCTTGAAGGTTGGTTTAGGTGAGTTGTTTTATGTTGGTTTAGGTGAGTTGTTTTATGTTGGTTTAGGTAGGCTATTCTAGCTAGGTTTAGGGCCACCATCGTGGAGCATGAGCAGTAGGCTCCCAGCCCAAGTGGCCCAAAGAAGCCGTGGCAAGGGGCCATGCTCAACGCTGCAGAGGAAGGCAAAAAACCCCCGCAGACACTTGGTGTCCCACATGGGGGGAAAAAAAAAGCCTTCCTCCCCCCAGCTGCAGGGCACGAGAGGCCATCTTCCTGGTGCTTGAGCAGCAGGCAGGAACCGAGCCAAAAGGGCCCAGAGGAGCTCTGAAAAGTGGTCACGCTCAATGCTGCAGAGGAAGGCAAAAAACCCCCGGGGACCAGTGCCAATCTGCCCCGGGGGGAAAAATTCCTTCCTGACCCCAGTGCTGGCGATCGGCTATCCCTGAGCATGTGAGCCAGACCTGGCTCCTTGTCCCACAGGCTGCTCGCGCCTCCCAGGACCTGCCCAAGCCCTATCCTCCCTTGAGCTGGAGCCATCTCGGGGACTTGCCAGAGTGTCCAAATGCCTCTGAGCTGATGGACCTTGGGGGCAAGAATCCTCCCTGTGCCTGTCAGGACACCGGTGGGTGTTCCAAAGCACTGCAACCCCTTGCTACCCCTCTACCTGCTGTTTCTTACAGCTCCTGAGCCTGTCTGCGCATGCGATGAAGATGGTGAGCTCTGCAGCGCTCTTCAAGAAGACATCATTCCCTTGGACTTGCCGCTGCTATCCAGCTGAAAAGGCTTTCCATCCATCCATCAGATGAGCTTGGAAGGTGGCCCTGGCAGGCGCTGTGCCATTCCTTCCCAATGCAGCGAGTGACATGTGCTGCTACGCTGTCATTGATGGTGAGGCTGTCTGCTTGGCAAGAAGGCCTGAATGGTTTTGTGCTGTATCCCATATCTTTCCTTGGACTCGCTAGCTCTTTTCCTGCTTTGGCTTTCCTCCTTGCTATCTTCCTTGAAAGTCATGGCAGCCCTCTCAGGCTTTGTCTTGCTCCTTCTAGCCGTTGTCTTCTTCTGTAGGCCCTCCATGTTCCTAAGCAACTACTTAGTCTTGGCTTGCTTTCATCCCAGATGGACTTTATCTTTGCTGAAGACCAGGAATGAGGAATGTCCCTAGTGGTCCAGGTGAGCGGTGCCCAGGGCTTTGCACAAGGCTTGCCTTTCCTATGGCAATGCCTTGCCTGACACAGCAGAATGCATTTGCCTGTATCACATTTGTGACTCACAGTCACGCTGGGATGTACTCGTGCCTCCAGGAATATTTTGCTACTCCGATGTGTCCAACCAGCGCCAGAAACTCGTGGTGCTCCAGCTGACGTCGTGTTCCCTACTTCTAGCCTGCAGATCTTCACACAGGGTTTCTTGATGTAGGGGCTATCTCTCGTGTCAGAGCCTCAGCTGGGAGGGAGTATGGGGGCTGGAGAACTACACTGTGAGCTAGAGCTTCTTCTGGTTCATGGATGCTGAGGACCTGGGATTTGTCTAGACTGGAGAAATGGAGGTGGAGAGGTGACCTCATTGCTCTCTACAGCTTCCAAGGAGGGAAACTGGAGAGGGAGCTGCTGATCTCTTCTCCCTGGTACCCAGTACCAGGACCTATGGGAACAGCTCCAAGCCGCATCCATCAGCGGAGCCTTGGAGTTGACAAGAGGAAACTTTTCTTTCCCACGTGGGTGGTCAAAGCCTGGAACAGGGTTCGCGGAGAGGTGGTCAATGCCCCATGCCCGGTCAGTGTTGAAGAGGCATTTGGACAACGCCCTTAATGCCATGTTTTAACTTCTGGTCCACCCTGAAGTGGTCAGGCCTTTGGACTAGATGATCATTGTAGGTCCCTTCCAGCTCAAGTCTTCTCTGCTCTCCTTCTGTTCCTACCTCCTCCTTTCCCTTGCAGCAGTACCTGCTGGGGAAATTTCTCATGTTGTTGCTTCCCATCCCTGCACTGACAGAAGGCATTGAATACCTTTAAGCCTGTCCCAGCTTTGGCTCTGTCACCTTGTGGGAAGGAGGCACGTACCTTCTGATGGGGGTGAGAGCCCTGGGCCCCCTTGGCAACATCTGGGCATCCCATTCTTGCAGCTACTGCCCCTGGCTCCGCAGGGGATGAGGATGGTGAGCTCTGCGGTGCTCCTCCAGAAGGAATTCCCTTGGTCTTGCCACTGTTCCTCGGTTGAAAAGGATTGCCATGCATCAGATGAGTTTGGAAGGTGGCCCTGCCAGCAGATTGTCTTGCAGTGGAGAACCTCCAGCAGCCTCATGCAAGGTCTTCCTCCCTCAGCCCCTGCCCCGTGATTCCAGCAGCTCCTCAAGTGCTTCCCCTGGGATGTGTTGGGGCTGCCCCCGGGCCAGCTCTGGCACTGGACACGGGAGGCTGCTCCTTTTGATGCTGCCCGGGGCATTGTGACCGCTGCGTTGCCGGGTGCTGGCATTGTGACCTGGGGGTGACAGAGCCACACGTGTGCAGCCCCGCCCGCCCCCCCTTCCGCCCAGCAGCCTTTGGAGGAAGCCTTTGGGGTGCTGGCCCCAAATCAGTCCCTGTACCTACAAGACACGGGGAGTCATCAACCTAATGGTGTCCCTTTTTTGCAAAAATACAGTATGGATTTGTTGCCAGTCCAGCCTTACTTCCAGTAGCGCTACTGCCCGTGACCATGTCCCGTTCAATTAAACGAAGGTGCCTTCTCTGTGGCACTCGGGGCAATGACTCGCTGTGTTTTGACTTTCTCTTGCTTAGACAGCTCCCGCCTCAGGGGCTGTTTGGGCACCGATGGCTTTGGGCACTCGGCGGGTTTTCTCTCTTTGGCTGTTTCACACTGGGACCTTCCTACCCGTGCCCTGTGACCGGGGCTTCCACAGCAAACTGTTTGCTGAGGGACAGTTTGCAGTTCAGCCCTTCCCGTGCGGCTATTGATATAGGTATGTGATGGGGAGAAGGTAACAGTGTAATAATTTTCATTTTGTTTACAGGCATTTTGTTTACAGCCATTATAGCGGTTTTTCTTGATGCTCTATACAGATCGTGTTTTGGGGGGCTTGCTTTTGCTGGAAGCAGCCACTACTTAATGAATAGTTGACAAACAGTCTGCTATAAACTCATACCAAGAGTTTTCTAATTGAGAAAATGTTAGCGTCTTGCTGCTTTTCCTGCAAATTGCACGCGGCATCTTGAATGAAAAGGCGAAGCTTGGTTGCGTTGGGTTTAGCGTGACTTGTGCAGGAGCGAGGCTGATGAGAACAGGCCCGTGTGTGCGTGTGACGCCACCCGTCTCTTTGCCGGCAGGTTGGTCAGTCCCCCTCATGGCCAACTTTTCCCTCTGTGCCTTGTCAATTTTTAGTGCAGGAGAGGAGGAAAGAGCCAAGAGGTCCCAAAGCTGGGGCTGTTTTCTGGGGCGAGGTGGCTGCGTGTAGGAGAGAGCCCTGGCCGAGCTGCCAGCTGGGCTGGACCATCGGAGAAGCCAGAGTCCCCGGCAGCTCAAGCGCGTCTCCCAGCGGTCAGGGAGCCGGCTGCTGTGGGCACGTCTGCTGCCTCCTGGAACATCTCCTTTTTCTGAGTGCAAAGAGGAGAAAGCCAACATTCCTCCAGGGAACCTGCACTTGGTATGGTGAGGAAGCACAGCAGGGTCATCGATGTAACCAGAAGTATGGTTTACAATCACTAAATGACCACCTTTTTCCTTCTGTGGCTTGGAAATATTTGGAAGTCGCCTTCTGTTGGGGTCCTGGGGGTGCTCCTAGGCCTCAGTGGCTGGGACCGGCTGTCCCGTCCCAACAGACGGGCTGAGGGACGAGTTAACTCTGAAGGTGACACGCGCCCTGACTCAACAGATGAGACCAGGTGTGAGTTGACTCTGGGTTAATTCTGCGCGGTTATGCCAAGTGAATGACAGACAATCACTCCAGGAGTCCAATTCAATCATGAGTTTTACTAAAAGTATGTGTTGGAAGACCAGTTAGAGCGAATAGTGGCTTGGCAAAAGTCTAACAGCAAAAAGTTCTTGTAAAAGCAAAGTATTGGCAACCATGAGTAGCTAGAACAGAAAATTTAACAAGAATCCAAGAGCAGAGCTTAAGATGATGTTACTCTTGTATGTTCAGAGGGAAAAGAGAGAAAGAGAGTGGTAGAGAGGGAAGGAAAACTAAGGTATAAGAGAGAGAGAAAGAGAGTAGGATATCAGCACTCACGGAAGGAGAGACAAAGAAATAGGGACATAGAAAAAAGGAGAGAAGGAAAGAGCAGAGAGAAAAGAAGAAAGAATAGGGTGAGGGATCCAGCCAGTCTTACGGCTCCGCAGTGTGGCTGACGAGAGTTGCATGATGATGTGTGGCCTCCGGTGTCCCACGGTGAGGATGCTGGGGTTTGTAGTTCAGGAGCGCAGCGTCCTCTGGTGTCGGGTGCAGTTCCCACGGCGAGGCTGGTGGGCGGAGGGTCCTCAGGGTGGCGGCTTCCCTACCAGTGCTGTTTTAGGTGAGGTTTTTTATAGCTCTCCGAGTAGAGGAAAGTCTGGGGGGAAGGGGTGATTGCGACAAGTCTCGACAAGTCCCGGGCCGTGTTGAAGGGTCTCAGCTTTTCCCCTTTGTGTGCCAAGCTGGGCATATCAGAAGATGGAGCTATGTGCCCTCCGGCACATCCCCCACCTCCGGTATGGGCCAGCCGGCCTGGGCTGTGGCTCCTTAGCTTGTCGTTGACATGTACATCTCAGTTCGCCCTATACTGAATGCATCATCTCCTGCGGCTGGATGAACTCCTTTCACCACAATGTTTTGGCCATGATCCTTATCAATACAGGCGACTGGCGTCCCCTGGGACCCCCACCCACGGCCACGGTCTGGTGCCAAGGGCCCAGGGGCCGTGTGTCAGCTCAGCCTGGGGCCTTGGGTCCCTCCCTGAGCCATGTTGTAGGTGTGTGCGCCCGTCTCGTGTCTGCCCCTGTCCCTGGCTGGGCCTGGGCCCTGCCCTGCAGAGAGCGGCTCTCCTGGATGGAGGCCTCAGGGCTCGGTCAGGGCTTGTCCTGCAGAGCTGCAGGCATCACAGAGCAGAACTCTTCTGTTCTATTCTGTTCTATCCTATACCCTCACAGCGAGTCAAATAACAAAGAGACTACTTGCCTGAAATGACAGGGGGGTTTTAGCTCCAGAAACACTTTCAAGGACACATAACACACTGGCTACAAGTGTTTGTTTTGTTTTATTTTTGTTTATTTATTTTTAATGTCCTAATTTGTTGATTTAATTTATTTTATGTTATTTGATGTGATGTTTTTTCATGTCATTTTATTTCCCTTTCTGATTCTCTTTCTGAGCCAATGCTCAGAAGCATTAACACAAGGCCATGTGTAGCCAGGAGCAGGCTGATGCGTTCTTCAGTTTAGCTTGAAAAAACATCCCTTGCAGGCTGGCAAAGGCGAGTCCCAGAGCTGCAGAGAGCAGCAGCAGGAATAGAGGCCAAGCTGTCCCTGGTTCCTGAAGAGGGAGAACCTTGAGAATGAGGCGCGGGACTGACCATGCCCAAAAGAAGAAGAAGAAGAAGAAGAAGCAGAAGCAGCAGCAGAAGAAGAGGTGTGTGGTACCGTGGGATCTTTTGCAAAGCGTGACACGTAGCGCTGACGAGCAGACGTTTTGCCTTCCAGTTGCTCTGAGTTGTTTTGGGTTGTGTTTTTGAGGCTGTTTGTTGGAGGTTGGTTGTTTGACACTATGAGGTTGTTGGTGGGTTGTGCGTTTGTAGGTCACTGAAGGCTGGTTGGCTTAGGTTGTTGAAGGTTTGTTGAGTTTGGTTTAGGTTGGTGGTCTTAGGTTGCTTGTTTTAGGTGTGATGGTTTAGCCTGGTTTTGGTTGGTTAGTTTAGGCTGGTTGTTTTAGGTGGTTTGATGTGATTTTGTTAACGCTGATCTATGTTGTTTAGTTGGAGAGGTTTGTTTTTTCTTGTTTTTGCTGGGTTGTTTGGTTGATGTTGTTCGATGGAGGTCCTCTAGCGTTGGTTGTGTCAGTTTGGTTCAGGTTTTTTTGTTTCGATGGCTTGGTTGGGGTTGTTGAGGGGGTTTGAGGCTGCTTGTTTGAGGCAGGTACTTTGAGGGTGGTTGTTAGAGGCTGTTTCTTGAAGGCTGGTTGATGCAGGTTGCTTGCTGTAGGTGATTTTTGGTTGAAGTTTTTTTAGGTGGTTTGTCTGAGGTGGGGCATCTGAAGTTGTTTTCCTGTAGGTTGTTCGGAGTTGTTTGTTTTAGCTTGGTTGAGGTCCTTTGGTTGAGGTTGATGCAGGGGTTTTTTGGGTTGCTTGGTTTAGCTTGGTATAGGCTTTTTGGCTGAGGTTGGTTTAGGTTGTGTGCTTTAGGTTGGTTTCCGCAGCTTGAGTTTCTTTTAGGTAGGCTATGTTTTAGGTAATTTTCTTAGGTAGGTTTATTTTCGCATGTTTAGGCTTGTTGAGGTTGTGTTTTTAGACTGTTTTAGGTTTTCTGAATTGGTTTGGTTTGAGTTGTTTCTGGTAGGTTGGTTGAGGTGGTTTATTTTTTTGTGTTAAGTGGGTGGCTAGAGGTTGCTTAGGTTGGTTTAGGGTGTTTGTTTTGGATTGGTTGAGGTTGTTTGTTTTAGGCTAGATTGGGTTTTGTTTAGGATGGTTTGGGTTGTTTGTTTTAGGTAAGGTTCTTTTTAGGTTGTTCATGGTTGTGTTTTTTAAGCTTATTCAGGTAGATTGGTTTAGGTTCTTTAAGGTTGGTTTAGGTTGGTTTAGGTTTAAGGTTGGTTTAGGTGAGTTGTTTTATGTTGGTTTAGGTGAGTTGTTTTATGTTGGTTTAGGTGAGTTGTTTTATGTTGGTTTAGGTAGGCTATTCTAGCTAGGTTTAGGGCCATCATCGTGGAGCATGAGCAGTAGGCTCCCAGCCCAAGTGGCCCAAAGAAGCCGTGGCAAGGGGCCGTGCTCAACGCTGCAGAGGAAGGCAAAAAACCCCCGCAGACACTTGGTGTCCCACATGGGGGGAAAAAAAAGCCTTCCTCCCCCCAGCTGCAGGGCACGAGAGGCCATGTTCCTGGTGCTTGAGCAGCAGGCAGGAACCGAGCCAAAAGGGCCCAGAGGAGCTCTGAAAAGTGGTCACGCTCAATGCTGCAGAGGAAGGCAAAAAACCCCCGGGGACCAGTGCCAATCTGCCCCGGGGGGAAAAATTCCTTCCTGACCCCAGTGCTGGCGATCGGCTGTTCCCTGAGCATGTGAGCCAGACCTGGCTCCTTGTCCCACAGGCTGCTCGCGCCTCCCAGGACCTGCCCAAGCCCTATCCTCCCTTGAGCTGGAGCCATCTCGGGGACTTGCCAGAGTGCCCAAATGCCTCTGAGCTGATGGACCTTGGGGGCAAGAATCCTCCCTGTGCCTGTCAGAACACCGGTGGGTGTTCCAAAGCACTGCAACCCCTTGCTACCCCTCTACCTGCTGTTTCTTACGGCTCCTGAGCCTGTCTGCGCATGCGATGAAGATGGTGAGCTCTGCAGTGCTCTTCAAGAAGACATCATTCCCTTGGACTTGCCGCTGCTATCCAGCTGAAAAGGCTTTCCATCCATCCATCAGATGAGCTTGGAAGGTGGCCCTGGCAGGCGCTGTGCCATTCCTTCCCAATGCAGCGAGTGACATGTGCTGCTACGCTGTCATTGATGGTGAGGCTGTCTGCTTGGCAAGAAGGCCTGAATGGTTTTGTGCTGTATCCCATATCTTTCCTTGGACTCGCTAGCTCTTTTCCTGCTTTGGCTTTCATCCTTGCTATCTTCCTTGAAAGTCATGGCAGCCCTCTCAGGCTTTGTCTTGCTCCTTCTAGCCGTTGTCTTCTTCTGTAGGCCCTCCATGTTCCTAAGCAACTACTTAGTCTTGGCTTGCTTTCATCCCAGATGGACTTTATCTTTGCTGAACGCCAGGAATGAGGAATGTCCCTAGTGGTCCAGGTGAGCGGTGCCCAGGGCTTTGCACAAGGCTTGCCTTTCCTATGGCAATGCCTTGCCTGACACAGCAGAATGCATTTGCCTGTATCACATTGGTGACTCACAGTCACGCTGGGACGTACTCGTGCCTCCAGGAGTATTTTGCTACTCCGATGTGTCCAACCAGCGCCAGAAACTCGTGGTGCTCCACCTGACGTCGTGTTCCCTACTTCTAGCCTGCAGATCTTCACACAGGGTTTCTTGATGTAGGGGCTATCTCTCGTGTCAGAGCCTCAGCTGGGAGGGAGTATGGGGGCTGGAGAACTACACTGTGAGCTAGAGCTTCTTCTGGTTCATGGATGCTGAGGACCTGGGATTTGTCTAGACTGGAGAAATGGAGGCGGAGAGGTGACCTCATTGCTCTCTACAGCTTCCAAGGAGGGAAACTGGAGAGGGAGCTGCTGATCTCTTCTCCCTGGTACCCAGTACCAGGACCTATGGGAACAGCTCCAAGCCGCATCCATCAGCGGAGCCTTGGAGTTGACAAGAGGAAACTTTTCTTTCCCACGTGGGTGGTCAAAGCCTGGAACAGGGTTCGCGGAGAGGTGGTCAATGCCCCATGCCCGGTCAGTGTTGAAGAGGCATTTGGACAACGCCCTTAATGCCATGTTTTAACTTCTGGTCCACCCTGAAGTGGTCAGGCCTTTGGACTAGATGATCATTGTAGGTCCCTTCCAGCTCAAGTCTTCTCTGCTCTCCTTCTGTTCCTACCTCCTCCTTTCCCTTGCAGCAGTACCTGCTGGGGAAATGTCTCATGTTGTTGCTTCCCATCCCTGCACTGACAGAAGGCATTGAATACCTTTAAGCCTGTCCCAGCTTTGGCTCTGTCACCTTGTGGGAAGGAGGCACGTACCTTCTGATGGGGGTGAGAGCCCTGGGCCCCCTTGCAACATCTGGGCATCCCATTCTTGCAGCTACTGCCCCTGGCTCCGCAGGGGATGAGGATGGTGAGCTCTGCGGTGCTCCTCCGGAAGGAATTCCCTTGGTCTTGCCACTGTTCCTCAGTTGAAAAGGATTGCCATGCATCAGATGAGTTTGGAAGGTGGCCCTGCCAGCAGATTGTCTTGCAGTGGAGAACCTCCAGCAGCCTCATGCAAGGTCTTCCTCCCTCAGCCCCTGCCCCGTGATTCCAGCAGCTCCTCAAGTGCTTCCCCTGGGATGTGTTGGGGCTGCCCCCGGGCCAGCTCTGGCACTGGACACGGGAGGCTGCTCCTTTTGATGCTGCCCGGGGCATTGTGACCGCTGCGTTGCCGGGCGCTGGCATTGTGACATGGGGGTGACAGAGCCACACGTGTGCAGCCCCGCCCGCCCCCCCTCCGCCCAGCAGCCTTTGGAGGAAGCCTTTGGGGTGCTGGCCCCAAATCAGTCCCTGTACCTACAAGACACGGGGAGTCATCAACCTAATGGTGTCCCTTTTTTGCAAAAATACAGTATGGATTTGTTGCCAGTCCAGCCTTACTTCCAGTAGCGCTACTGCCTGTGACCATCTCCCGTTCAATTAAACGAAGGTGCCTTCTCTGTGGCACTTGGGGCAATGACTCGCTGTGTTTTGACTTTCTCTTGCTTAGACAGCTCCCGCCTCAGGGGCTGTTTGGGCACCGATGGCTTTGGGCACTCGGCGGGTTTTCTCTCTTTGGCTGTTTCACACTGGGACCTTCCTACCCGTGCCCTGTGACCGGGGCTTCCACAGCAAACTGTTTGCTGAGGGACAGTTTGCAGTTCAGCCCTTCCCGTGCGGCTATTGATATAGGTATGTGATGGGGAGAAGGTAACAGTGTAATAATTTTCATTTTGTTTACAGGCATTTTGTTTACAGCCATTATAGCGGTTTTTCTTGATGCTCTATACAGATCGTGTTTTGGGGGGCTTGCTTTTGCTGGAAGCAGCCACTACTTAATGAATAGTTGACAAACAGTCTGCTATAAACTCATACCAAGAGTTTTCTAATTGAGAAAATGTTAGAGTCTTGCTGATTTTCCTGCAAATTGCACGCGGCATCTTGAATGAAAAGGCGAAGCTTGGTTGCATTCGGTTTAGCGTGACTTGTGCAGGAGCGAGGCTGATGAGAACAGGCCCGTGTGTGCGTGTGACGCCACCCGTCTCTTTGCCGGCAGGTTGGTCAGTCCCCCTCATGGGCAACTTTTCCCTCTGTGCCTTGTCCATTTTTAGTGCAGGAGAGGAGGAAAGAGCCAAGAGGTCCCAAAGCTGGGGCTGTTTTCTGGGGCGAGGTGGCTGCGTGTAGGAGAGAGCCCTGGCCGAGCTGCCAGCTGGGCTGGACCATCGGAGAAGCCAGAGTCCCCGGCAGCTCAAGCGCGTCTCCCAGCGCTCAGGGAGCCGGCTGCTGTGGGCACGTCTGCTGCCTCCTGGAACATCTCCTTTTTCTGAGTGCAAAGAGGAGAAAGCCAACATTCCTCCAGGGAACCTGCACTTGGTATGGTGAGGAAGCACAGCAGGGTCATCGATGTAACCAGAAGTATGGTTTACAATCACTAAATGACCACCTTTTTCCTTCTGTGGCTTGGAAATATTTGGAAGTCGCCTTCTGTTGGGGTCCTGGGGGTGCTCCTAGGCCTCAGTGGCTGGGACCGGCTGTCCCGTCCCAACAGACGGGCTGAGGGACGAGTTAACTCTGAAGGCGACACGCGCCCTGACTCAACAGGCGAGACCAGGTGTGAGTTGACTCTGGGTTAATTCTGCGCGGTTATGCCAAGTGAATGACAGACAATCACTCCAGGAGTCCAATTCAATCATGAGTTTTAGTAAAAGTATGTGTTGGAAGACCAGTTAGAGCGAATAGTGGCTTGGCAAAAGTCTAACAGCAAAAAGTCCTTGTACAAGCAAAGTATTGGCAACCATGAGTAGCTAGAACACAAAATTTAACAAGAATCCAAGAGCAGAGCTTAAGATGATGTTACTCTTGTATGTTCAGAAGGAAAAGAGAGAGAAAGACAGTGGTAGAGAGGGAAGGAAAACTATGGTATAAGAGAGAGAGAAAGAGAGTAGGATATCAGCACTCACGGAAGGAGAGACAAAGAAATAGGGATATAGAAAAAAGGAGAGAAGGAAAGAGCAGAGAGAAAAGAAGAAAGAAAAGGGTGAGGGATCCAGCCAGTCTTACGGCTCCGCAGTGTGGCTGACGAGAGTTGCATGATGATGTGTGGCCTCCGGTGTCCCACGGTGAGGATGCTGGGGTTTGTAGTTCAGGAGCGCAGCGTCCTCCGGTGTCGGGTGCAGTTCCCGCGGCGAGGCTGGTGGGCGGAGGTTCCTCAGGGTGGTGGGTTCCCTACCAGTGCTGTTTTAGGTGAGGTTTTTTATAGCTCTCCGAGTAGAGGAAAGTCTGGGGGGAAGGGGTGATTGCGACAAGTCTCGACAAGTCCCGGGCCGTGTTGAAGGGTCTCAGCTTTTCCCCTTTGTGTGCCAAGCTGGGCATATCAGAAGATGGAGCTATGTGCCCTCCGGCACATCCCCCACCTCCGGTATGGGCCAGCCGGCCTGGGCTGTGGCTCCTTAGCTTGTCGTTGACATGTACATCTCAGTTCGCCCTATACTGAATGCATCATCTCCTGCGGCTGGATGAACTCCTTTCACCACAATGTTTTGGCCATGATCCTTATCAATACACGAGACTGGCGTCCCCTGGGACCCCCACCCACGGCCACGGTCTCGTGCCAAGGGCCCAGGGGCCGTGTGTCAGCTCAGCCTGGGGCCTTGGGTCCCTCCCTGAGCCCTGTTGTAGGTGTGTGCGCCCGTCTCGTGTCTGCCCCTGTCCCTGGCTGGGCCTGGGCCCTGCCCTGCAGAGAGCGGCTCTCCTGGATGGAGGCCTCAGGGCTCGGTCAGGGCTTGTCCTGCAGAGCTGCAGGCATCACAGAGCAGAACTCTTCTGTTCTATTCTGTTCTATCCTATACCCTCACAGCGAGTCAAATAACAAAGAGACTACTTGCCTGAAATGACAGGGGGGTTTTAGCTCCAGAAACACTTTCAAGGACACATAACACACTGGCTACAAGTGTTTGTTTTGTTTTATTTTTGTTTATTTATTTTTACTGTCCTGATTTGTTGATTTAATTTATTTTATGTTATTTGATGTGATGTTTTTTCATGTCATTTTATTTCCCTTTCTGATTCTCTTTCTGAGCCAATGCTCAGAAGCATTAACACAAGGCCATGTGTAGCCAGGAGCAGGCTGATGCATTCTTCAGTTTATCTTGAAAAAACATCCCTTGCAGGCTGGCAAAGGCGAGTCCCAGAGCTGCAGAGAGCAGCAGCAGGAGTAGAGGCCAAGCTGTCCCTGGTTCCTGAAGAGGGAGAACCTTGAGAATGAGGCACGGGACTGACCATGCCCAAAAGAAGAAGAAGAAGAAGAAGAAGCAGAAGCAGCAGCAGAAGAAGAGGTGTGTGGTACCGTGGGATCTTTTGCAAAGCGTGACACGTAGCGCTGACGAGCAGACGTTTTGCCTTCCAGTTGCTCTGAGTTGTTTTGGGTTGTTTTTTTGAGGCTGTTTGTTGGAGGTTGGTTGTTTGACACTATGAGGTTGTTGGTGGGTTGTGCGTTTGTAGGTCACTGAAGGCTGGTTGGCTTAGGTTGTTGAAGGTTTGTTGAGTTTGGTTTAGGTTGGTGGTCTTAGGTTGCTTGTTTTAGGTGTGATGGTTTAGCCTGGTTTTGGTTGGTTAGTTTAGGCTGGTTGTTTTAGGTGGTTTGATGTGATTTTGTTAACGCTGATCTATGTTGTTTAGTTGGAGAGGTTTGTTTTTTCTTGTTTTTGCTGGGTTGTTTGGTTGATGTTGTTCGATGGAGGTCCTCTAGCGTTGGTTGTGTCAGTTTGGTTCAGGTTTTTTTGTTTCGATGGCTTGGTTGGGGTTGTTGAGGGGGTTTGAGGCTGCTTGTTTGAGGCAGGTACTTTGAGGGTGGTTGTTAGAGGCTGTTTCTTGAAGGCTGGTTGATGCAGGTTGCTTGCTGTAGGTGATTTTTGGTTGAAGTTGTTTTAGGTGGTTTGTCTGAGGTGGGGCATCTGAAGTTGTTTTCCTGTAGGTTGTTCGGAGTTGTTTGTTTTAGCTTGGTTGAGGTCCTTTGGTTGAGGTTGATGCAGGGGTTTTTTGGGTTGCTTGGTTTAGCTTGGTATAGGCTTTTTGGCTGAGGTTGGTTTAGGTTGTGTGCTTTAGGTTGGTTTCCGCAGCTTGAGTTTCTTTTAGGTAGGCTATGTTTTAGGTAATTTTCTTAGGTAGGTTTATTTTCGCATGTTTAGGCTTGTTGAGGTTGTGTTTTTAGACTGTTTTAGGTTTTCTGAATTGGTTTGGTTTGAGTTGTTTCTGGTAGGTTGGTTGAGGTGGTTTATTTTTTTGTGTTAAGTGGGTGGCTAGAGGTTGCTTAGGTTGGTTTAGGGTGTTTGTTTTGGATTGGTTGAGGTTGTTTGTTTTAGGCTAGATTGGGTTTTGTTTAGGATGGTTTGGGTTGTTTGTTTTAGGTAAGGTTCTTTTTAGGTTGTTCATGGTTGTGTTTTTTAAGCTTATTCAGGTAGATTGGTTTAGGTTCTTTAAGGTTGGTTTAGGTTGGTTTAGGTTTAAGGTTGGTTTAGGTGAGTTGTTTTATGTTGGTTTAGGTGAGTTGTTTTATGTTGGTTTAGGTGAGTTGTTTTATGTTGGTTTAGGTAGGCTATTCTAGCTAGGTTTAGGGCCATCATCGTGGAGCATGAGCAGTAGGCTCCCAGCCCAAGTGGCCCAAAGAAGCCGTGGCGAGGGGCTGTGCTCAACGCTGCAGAGGAAGGCAAAAAACCCCCGCAGACACTTGGTGTCCCACATGGGGGGAAAAAAAAGCCTTCCTCCCCCCAGCTGCAGGGCACGAGAGGCCATCTTCCTGGTGCTTGAGCAGCAGGCAGGAACCGAGCCAAAAGGGCCCAGAGGAGCTCTGAAAAGTGGTCACGCTCAATGCTGCAGAGGAAGGCAAAAAACCCCCAGGGACCAGTGCCAATCTGCCCCGGGGGGAAAAATTCCTTCCTGACCCCAGTGCTGGCGATCGGCTGTTCCCTGAGCATGGGAGCCAGACCTGGCTCCTTGTCCCACAGGCTGCTCGCGCCTCCCAGGACCTGCCCAAGCCCTATCCTCCCTTGAGCTGGAGCCATCTCGGGGACTTGCCAGAGTGCCCAAATGCCTCTGAGCTGATGGACCTTGGGGGCAAGAATCCTCCCTGTGCCTGTCAGGACACCGGTGGGTGTTCCAAAGCACTGCAACCCCTTGCTACCCCTCTACCTGCTGTTTCTTACGGCTCCTGAGCCTGTCTGCGCATGCGATGAAGATGGTGAGCTCTGCAGTGCTCTTCAAGAAGACATCATTCCCTTGGACTTGCCGCTGCTATCCAGCTGAAAAGGCTTTCCATCCATCCATCAGATGAGCTTGGAAGGTGGCCCTGGCAGGCGCTGTGCCATTCCTTCCCAATGCAGCGAGTGACATGTGCTGCTACGCTGTCATTGATGGTGAGGCTGTCTGCTTGGCAAGAAGGCCTGAATGGTTTTGTGCTGTATCCCATATCTTTCCTTGGACTCGCTAGCTCTTTTCCTGCTTTGGCTTTCATCCTTGCTATCTTCCTTGAAAGTCATGGCAGCCCTCTCAGGCTTTGTCTTGCTCCTTCTAGCCGTTGTCTTCTTCTGTAGGCCCTCCATGTTCCTAAGCAACTACTTAGTCTTGGCTTGCTTTCATCCCAGATGGACTTTATCTTTGCTGAACGCCAGGAATGAGGAATGTCCCTAGTGGTCCAGGTGAGCGGTGCCCAGGGCTTTGCACAAGGCTTGCCTTTCCTATGGCAATGCCTTGCCTGACACAGCAGAATGCATTTGCCTGTATCACATTTGTGACTCACAGTCACGCTGGGCTGTACTCGTGCCTCCAGGAGTATTTTGCTACTCCGATGTGTCCAACCAGCGCCAGAAACTCGTGGTGCTCCACCTGACGTCGTGTTCCCTACTTCTAGCCTGCAGATCTTCACACAGGGTTTCTTGATGTAGGGGCTATCTCTCGTGTCAGAGCCTCAGCTGGGAGGGAGTATGGGGGCTGGAGAACTACACTGTGAGCTAGAGCTTCTTCTGGTTCATGGATGCTGAGGACCTGGGATTTGTCTAGACTGGAGAAATGGAGGCGGAGAGGTGACCTCATTGCTCTCTACAGCTTCCAAGGAGGGAAACTGGAGAGGGAGCTGCTGATCTCTCCTCCCTGGTACCCAGTACCAGGACCTATGGGAACAGCTCCAAGCCGCATCCATCAGCGGAGCCTTGGAGTTGACAAGAGGAAACTTTTCTTTCCCACGTGGGTGGTCAAAGCCTGGAACAGGGTTCGTGGAGAGGTGGTCAATGCCCCATGCCCGGTCAGTGTTGAAGAGGCATTTGGACAACGCCCTTAATGCCATGTTTTAACTTCTGGTCCACCCTGAAGTGGTCAGGCATTTGGACTAGATGATCATTGTAGGTCCCTTCCAGCTCAAGTCTTCTCTGCTCTCCTTCTGTTCCTACCTCCTCCTTTCCCTTGCAGCAGTACCTGCTGGGAAAATTTCTCATGTTGTTGCTTCCCATCCCTGCACTAACAGAAGGCATGGAATACCTTTAAGCCTGTCCCAGCTTTGGCTCTGTCACCTTGTGGGAAGGAGGCACGTACCTTCTGATGGGGGTGAGAGCCCTGGGCCCCCTTGCAACATCTGGGCATCCCATTCTTGCAGCTACTGCCCCTGGCTCCGCAGGGGATGAGGATGGTGAGCTCTGCGGTGCTCCTCCGGAAGGAATTCCCTTGGTCTTGCCACTGTTCCTCAGTTGAAAAGGATTGCCATGCATCAGATGAGTTTGGAAGGTGGCCCTGCCAGCAGATTGTCTTGCAGTGGAGAACCTCCAGCAGCCTCATGCAAGGTCTTCCTCCCTCAGCCCCTGCCCCGTGATTCCAGCAGCTCCTCAAGTGCTTCCCCTGGGATGTGTTGGGGCTGCCCCCGGGCCAGCTCTGGCACTGGACACGGGAGGCTGCTCCTTTTGATGCTGCCCGGGGCATTGTGACCGCTGCGTTGCCGGGCGCTGGCATTGTGACATGGGGGTGACAGAGCCACACGTGTGCAGCCCCGCCCGCCCCCCCTTCCGCCCAGCAGCCTTTGGAGGAAGCCTTTGGGGTGCTGGCCCCAAATCAGTCCCTGTACCTACAAGACACGGGGAGTCATCAACCTAATGGTGTCCCTTTTTTGCAAAAATACAGTATGGATTTGTTGCCAGTCCAGCCTTACTTCCAGTAGCGCTACTGCCTGTGACCATGTCCCGTTCAATTAAACGAAGGTGCCTTCTCTGTGGCACTCAGGGCAATGACTCGCTGTGTTTTGACTTTCTCTTGCTTAGACAGCTCCCGCCTCAGGGGCTGTTTGGGCACCGATGGCTTTGGGCACTCGGCGGGTTTTCTCTCTTTGGCTCTTTCACACTGGGACCTTCCTACCCGTGCCCTGTGACCGGGGCTTCCACAGCAAACTGTTTGCTGAGGGACAGTTTGCAGTTCAGCCCTTCCCGTGCGGCTATTGATATAGGTATGTGATGGGGAGAAGGTAACAGTGTAATAATTTTCATTTTGTTTACAGGCATTTTGTTTACAGCCATTATAGCGGTTTTTCTTGATGCTCTATACAGATCGTATTTTGGGGGGCTTGCTTTTGCTGGAAGCAGCCACTACTTAATGAATAGTTGACAAACAGTCTGCTATAAACTCATCCCAAGAGTTTTCTAATTGAGAAAATGTTAGCGTCTTGCTGATTTTCCTGCAAATTGCACGCGGCATCTTGAATGAAAAGGCGAAGCTTGGTTGCGTTGGGTTTAGCGTGACTTGTGCAGGAGCGAGGCTGATGAGAACAGGCCCGTGTGTGCGTGTGACGCCACCCGTCTCTTTGCCAGCAGGCTGGTCAGTCCCCCTCATGGGCAACTTTTCCCTCTGTGCCTTGTCCATTTTTAGTGCAGGAGAGGAGGAAAGAGCCAAGAGGTCCCAAAGCTGGAGCTGTTTTCTGGGGCGAGGTGGCTGCGTGTAGGAGAGAGCCCTGGCCGAGCTGCCAGCTGGGCTGGACCATCGGAGAAGCCAGAGTCCCCGGCAGCTCAAGCGCGTCTCCCAGCGCTCAGGGAGCCGGCTGCTGTGGGCACGTCTGCTGCCTCCTGGAACATCTCCTTTTTCTGAGTGCAAAGAGGAGAAAGCCAACATTCCTCCAGGGAACCTGCACTTGGTATGGTGAGGAAGCACAGCAGGGTCATCGATGTAACCAGAAGTATGGTTTACAATCACTAAATGACCACCTTTTTCCTTCTGTGGCTTGGAAATATTTGGAAGTCGCCTTCTGTTGGGGTCCTGGGGGTGCTCCTAGGCCTCAGTGGCTGGGACCGGCTGTCCCGTCCCAACAGACGGGCTGAGGGACGAGTTATCTCTGAAGGCGACACGCGCCCTGACTCAACAGGTGAGACCAGGTGTGAGTTGACTCTGGGTTAATTCTGCGCGGTTATGCCAAGTGAATGACAGACAATCACTCCAGGAGTCCAATTCAATCATGAGTTTTAGTAAAAGTATGTGTTGGAAGACCAGTTAGAGCGAATAGTGGCTTGGCAAAAGTCTGACAGCAAAAAGTTCTTGTAAAAGCAAAGTATTGGCAACCATGAGTAGCTAGAACACAAAATTTAACAAGAATCCAAGAGCAGAGCTTAAGATGATGTTACTCTTGTATGTTCAGAGGGAAAAGAGAGAAAGAGAGTGGTAGAGAGGGAAGGAAAACTAAGGTATAAGAGAGAGAGAAAGAGAGTAGGATATCAGCACTCACGGAAGGAGAGACAAAGAAATAGGGACATAGAAAAAAGGAGAGAAGGAAAGAGCAGAGAGAAAAGAAGAAAGAAAAGGGTGAGGGATCCAGCCAGTCTTACGGCTCCGCAGTGTGGCTGACGAGAGTTGCATGATGATGTGTGGCCTCCGGTGTCCCACGGTGAGGATGCTGGGGTTTGTAGTTCAGGAGCGCAGCGTCCTCCGGTGTCGGGTGCAGTTCCCGCGGCGAGGCTGGTGGGCGGAGGGTCCTCAGGGTGGCGGGTTCCCTACCAGTGCTGTTTTAGGTGAGGTTTTTTATAGCTCTCCGAGTAGAGGAAAGTCTGGGGGGAAGGGGTGATTGCGACAAGTCTCGACAAGTCCCGGGCCGTGTTGAAGGGTCTCAGCTTTTCCCCTTTGTGTGCCAAGCTGGGCATATCAGAAGACGGAGCTATGTGCCCTCCGGCACATCCCCCACCTCCGGTATGGGCCAGCCGGCCTGGGCTGTGGCTCCTTAGCTTGTCGTTGACATGTACATCTCAGTTCGCCCTATACTGAATGCGTCATCTCCTGCGGCTGGATGAACTCCTTTCACCACAATGTTTTGGCCATGATCCTTATCAATACACGAGACTGGCGTCCCCTGGGACCCCCACCCACCGCCAAGGGCCCAGGGGCCGTGTGTCAGCTCAGCCTGGGGCCTTGGGTCCCTCCCTGAGCCCTGTTGTAGGTGTGTGCGCCCGTCTCGTGTCTGCCCCTGTCCCTGGCTGGGCCTGGGCCCTGCCCTGCAGAGAGCGGCTCTCCTGGATGGAGGCCTCAGGGCTCGGTCAGGGCTTGTCCTGCAGAGCTCCAGGCATCACAGAGCAGAACTCTTCTGTTCTATTCTGTTCTATCCTATACCCTCACAGCGAGTCAAATAACAAAGAGACTACTTGCCTGAAATGACAGGGGGGTTTTAGCTCCAGAAACACTTTCAAGGACACATAACACACTGGCTACAAGTGTTTGTTTTGTTTTATTTTTGTTTATTTATTTTTACTGTCCTGATTTGTTGATTTAATTTATTTTATGTTATTTGATGTGATGTTTTTTCATGTCATTTTATTTCCCTTTCTGATTCTCTTTCTGAGCCAATGCTCAGAAGCATTAACACAAGGCCATGTGTAGCCAGGAGCAGGCTGATGCGTTCTTCAGTTTAGCTTGAAAAAACATCCCTTGCAGGCTGGCAAAGGCGAGTCCCAGAGCTGCAGAGAGCAGCAGCAGGAGTAGAGGCCAAGCTGTCCCTGGTTCCTGAAGAGGGAGAACCTTGAGAATGAGGCACGGGACTGACCATGCCCAAAAGAAGAAGAAGAAGAAGAAGAAGCAGAAGCAGCAGCAGCAGAAGAGGTGTGTGGTACCGTGGGATCTTTTGCAAAGCGTGACACGTAGCGCTGACGAGCAGACGTTTTGCCTTCCAGTTGCTCTGAGTTGTTTTGGGTTGTTTTTTTGAGGCTGTTTGTTGGAGGTTGGTTGTTTGACACTATGAGGTTGTTGGTGGGTTGTGCGTTTGTAGGTCACTGAAGGCTGGTTGGCTTAGGTTGTTGAAGGTTTGTTGAGTTTGGTTTAGGTTGGTGGTCTTAGGTTGCTTGTTTTAGGTGTGATGGTTTAGCCTGGTTTTGGTTGGTTAGTTTAGGCTGGTTGTTTTAGGTGGTTTGATGTGATTTTGTTAACGCTGATCTATGTTGTTTAGTTGGAGAGGTTTGTTTTTTCTTGTTTTTGCTGGGTTGTTTGGTTGATGTTGTTCGATGGAGGTCCTCTAGCGTTGGTTGTGTCAGTTTGGTTCAGGTTTTTTTGTTTCGATGGCTTGGTTGGGGTTGTTGAGGGGGTTTGAGGCTGCTTGTTTGAGGCAGGTACTTTGAGGGTGGTTGTTAGAGGCTGTTTCTTGAAGGCTGGTTGATGCAGGTTGCTTGCTGTAGGTGATTTTTGGTTGAAGTTGTTTTAGGTGGTTTGTCTGAGGTGGGGCATCTGAAGTTGTTTTCCTGTAGGTTGTTCGGAGTTGTTTGTTTTAGCTTGGTTGAGGTCCTTTGGTTGAGGTTGATGCAGGGTTTTTTTGGGTTGCTTGGTTTAGCTTGGTATAGGCTTTTTGGCTGAGGTTGGTTTAGGTTGTGTGCTTTAGGTTGGTTTCCGCAGCTTGAGTTTCTTTTAGGTAGGCTATGTTTTAGGTAATTTTCTTAGGTAGGTTTATTTTCGCATGTTTAGGCTTGTTGAGGTTGTGTTTTTAGACTGTTTTAGGTTTTCTGAATTGGTTTGGTTTGAGTTGTTTCTGGTAGGTTGGTTGAGGTGGTTTATTTTTTTGTGTTAAGTGGGTGGCTAGAGGTTGCTTAGGTTGGTTTAGGGTGTTTGTTTTGGATTGGTTGAGGTTGTTTGTTTTAGGCTAGATGGGGTTTTGTTTAGGATGGTTTGGGTTGTTTGTTTTAGGTAAGGTTCTTTTTAGGTTGTTCATGGTTGTGTTTTTTAAGCTTATTCAGGTAGATTGGTTTAGGTTCTTTAAGGTTGGTTTAGGTTGGTTTAGGTTTAAGGTTGGTTTAGGTGAGTTGTTTTATGTTGGTTTAGGTGAGTTGTTTTATGTTGGTTTAGGTGAGTTGTTTTATGTTGGTTTAGGTAGGCTATTCTAGCTAGGTTAAGGGCCACCATCGTGGAGCATGAGCAGTAGGCTCCCAGCCCAAGTGGCCCAAAGAAGCCGTGGCAAGGGGCCGTGCTCAACGCTGCAGAGGAAGGCAAAAAACCCCCGCAGACACTTGGTGTCCCACATGGGGGGAAAAAAAAAGCCTTCCTCCCCCCAGCTGCAGGGCACGAGAGGCCATCTTCCTGGTGCTTGAGCAGCAGGCAGGAACCGAGCCAAAAGGGCCCAGAGGAGCTCTGAAAAGTGGTCACGCTCAATGCTGCAGAGGAAGGCAAAAAACCCCCGGGGACCAGTGCCAATCTGCCCCGGGGGGAAAAATTCCTTCCTGACCCCAGTGCTGGCGATCAGCTATCCCTGAGCATGGGAGCCAGACCTGGCTCCTTGTCCCACAGGCTGCTCGCGCCTCCCAGGACCTGCCCAAGCCCTATCCTCCCTTGAGCTGGAGCCATCTTGGGGACTTGCCAGAGTGCCCAAATGCCTCTGAGCTGATGGACCTTGGGGGCAAGAATCCTCCCTGTGCCTGTCAGGACACCGGTGGGTGTTCCAAAGCACTGCAACCCCTTGCTACCCCTCTACCTGCTGTTTCTTACGGCTCCTGAGCCTGTCTGCGCATGCGATGAAGATGGTGAGCTCTGCAGTGCTCTTCAAGAAGACATCATTCCCTTGGACTTGCCGCTGCTATCCAGCTGAAAAGGCTTTCCATCCATCCATCAGATGAGCTTGGAAGGTGGCCCTGGCAGGCGCTGTGCCATTCCTTCCCAATGCAGCGAGTGACACGTGCTGCTACGCTGTCATTGATGGTGAGGCTGTCTGCTTGGCAAGAAGGCCTGAATGGTTTTGTGCTGTATCCCATATCTTTCCTTGGACTCGCTAGCTCTTTTCCTGCTTTGGCTTTCATCCTTGCTATCTTCCTTGAAAGTCATGGCAGCCCTCTCAGGCTTTGTCTTGCTCCTTCTAGCCGTTGTCTTCTTCTGTAGGCCCTCCATGTTCCTAAGCAACTACTTAGTCTTGGCTTGCTTTCATCCCAGATGGACTTTATCTTTGCTGAACGCCAGGAATGAGGAATGTCCCTAGTGGTCCAGGTGAGCGGTGCCCAGGGCTTTGCACAAGGCTTGCCTTTCCTATGGCAATGCCTTGCCTGACACAGCAGAATGCATTTGCCTGTATCACATTTGTGACTCACAGTCACGCTGGGCTGTACTCGTGCCTCCAGGAGTATTTTGCTACTCCGATGTGTCCAACCAGCGCCAGAAACTCGTGGTGCTCCACCTGACGTCGTGTTCCCTACTTCTAGCCTGCAGATCTTCACACAGGGTTTCTTGATGTAGGGGCTATCTCTCGTGTCAGAGCCTCAGCTGGGAGGGAGTATGGGGGCTGGAGAACTACACTGTGAGCTAGAGCTTCTTCTGGTTCATGGATGCTGAGGACCTGGGATTTGTCTAGACTGGAGAAATGGAGGCGGAGAGGTGACCTCATTGCTCTCTACAGCTTCCAAGGAGGGAAACTGGAGAGGGAGCTGCTGATCTCTTCTCCCTGGTACCCAGTACCAGGACCTATGGGAACGGCTCCAAGCCGCATCCATCAGCGGAGCTTTGGAGTTGACGAGAGGAAACTTTTCTTTCCCAAGTGGGTGGTCAAAGCCTACAACAGGGTTCGCGGAGAGGTGGTCGATGCCCCATGCCCAGTCAGTGTTGAAGAGGCATTTGGACAATGCCCTTAATGCCATGTTTTAACTTCTGGTCCACCCTGAAGTGGTCAGGCATTTGGACTAGATGATCATTGTAGGTCCCTTCCAGCTCAAGTCTTCTCTGCTCTCCTTCTGTTCCTACCTCCTCCTTTCCCTTGCAGCAGTACCTGCTGGGGAAATGTCTCATGTTGTTGCTTCCCATCCCTGCACTGACAGAAGGCATCGAATACCTTTAAGCCTGTCCCAGCTTTGGCTCTGTCACCTTGTGGGAAGGAGGCACGTACCTTCTGATGGGGGTGAGAGCCCTGGGCCCCCTTGCAACATCTGGGCATCCCATTCTTGCAGCTACTGCCCCTGGCTCCGCAGGGGATGAGGATGGTGAGCTCTGTGGTGCTCCTCCAGAAGGAATTCCCTTGGTCTTGCCACTGTTCCTCAGTTGAAAAGGATTGCCATGCATCAGATGAGTTTGGAAGGTGGCCCTGCCAGCAGATTGTCTTGCAGTGGAGAACCTCCAGCAGCCTCATGCAAGGTCTTCCTCCCTCAGCCCCTGCCCCGTGATTCCAGCAGCTCCTCAAGTGCTTCCCCTGGGATGTGTTGGGGCTGCCCCCGGGCCAGCTCTGGCACTGGACACGGGAGGCTGCTCCTTTTGATGCTGCCCGGGGCATTGTGACCGCTGCGTTGCCGGGCGCTGGCATTGTGACATGGGGGTGACAGAGCCACACGTGTGCAGCCCCGCCCGCCCCCCCCTCCACCCAGCAGCCTTTGGAGGAAGCCTTTGGGGTGCTGGCCCCAAATCAGTCCCTGTACCTGCAAGACACGGGGAGTCATCAACCTAATGGTGTCCCTTTTTTGCAAAAATACGGTGTGGATTTGTTGCCAGTCCAGCCTTACTTCCAGTAGCGCTACTGCCTGTGACCATCTTCTGTTCAAATAAACGAAGGTGCCTTCTCTGTGGCACCTGGGGCAATGACTCGCTGTGTTTTGACTTTCTCTTGCTTAGACAGCTCCCGCCTCAGGGGCTGTTTGGGCACCGATGGCTTTGGGCACTCGGCGGGTTTTCTCTCTTTGGCTGTTTCACACTGGGACCTTCCTACCCGTGCCCTGTGACCGGGGCTTCCACAGCAAACTGTTTGCTGAGGGACAGTTTGCAGTTCAGCCCTTCCCGTGCGGCTATTGATATAGGTATGTGATGGGGAGAAGGTAACAGTGTAATAATTTTCATTTTGTTTACAGGCATTTTGTTTACAGCCATTATAGCGGTTTTTCTTGATGCTCTATACAGATCGTGTTTTGGGGGGCTTGCTTTTGCTGGAAGCAGCCACTACTTAATGAATAGTTGACAAACAGTCTGCTATAAACTCATCCCAAGAGTTTTCTAATTGAGAAAATGTTAGCGTCTTGCTGTTTTTCCTGCAAATTGCACGTGGCATCTTGAATGAAAAGGCGAAGCTTGGTTGCGTTGGGTTTAGCGTGACTTGTGCAGGAGCGAGTCTGATGAGAACAAGCCCGTGTGTGCGTGTGACTTCACCCGTCTCTTTGCTGGCAGGTTGGTCAGTCCCCCTCATGGCCAACTTTTCCCTCTGTGCCTTGTCAATTTTTAGTGCAGGAGAGGAGGAAAGAGCCAAGAGGTCCCAAAGCTGGGGCTGTTCTCTGGGGCGAGGTGGCTGCGTGTAGGAGAGAGCCCTGGCCGAGCTGCCAGCTGGGCTGGACCATCGGAGAAGCCAGAGTCCCCGGCAGCTCAAGCGCGTCTCCCAGCGCTCAGGGAGCCGGCTGCTGTGGGCATGTCTGCTGCCTCCTGGAACATCTCCTTTTTCTGAGTGCAAAGAGGAGAAAGCCAACATTCCTCCAGGGAGCCTGCACTTGGTATGGTGAGGAAGCACAGCAGGGTCATCGATGTAACCAGAAGTATGGTTTACAATCACTAAATGACCACCTTTTTCCTTCTGTGGCTTGGAAATATTTGGAAGTCGCCTTCTGTTGGGGTCCTGGGGGTGCTCCTAGGCCTCAGTGGCTGGGACCGGCTGTCCCGTCCCAACAGACGGGCTGAGGGATGAGTTAACTCTGAAGGCGACACGCGCCCTGACTCAACAGGTGAGACCAGGTGTGAGTTGACTCTGGGTTAATTCTGCGCGGTTATGCCAAGTGAATGACAGACAATCACTCCAGGAGTCCAATTCAATCATGAGTTTTAGTAAAAGTATGTGTTGGAAGACCAGTTAGAGCGAATAGTGGCTTGGCAAAAGTCTAACAGCAAAAAGTCCTTGTACAAGCAATGTATTGGCAACCATGAGTAGCTAGAACAGAAAATTTAACAAGAATCCAAGAGCAGAGCTTAAGATGATGTTACTCTTGTATGTTCAGAAGGAAAAGAGAGAGAAAGAGAGTGGTAGAGAGGGAAGGAAAACTAAGGTATAAGAGAGAGAGAAAGAGAGTAGGATATCAGCACTCACGGAAGGAGAGACAAAGAAATAGGGATATAGAAAAAAGGAGAGAAGGAAAGAGCAGAGAGAAAAGAAGAAAGAAAAGGGTGAGGGATCCAGCCAGTCTTACGGCTCCGCAGTGTGGCTGACGAGAGTTGCATGATGATGTGTGGCCTCCGGTGTCCCACGGTGAGGATGCTGGGGTTTGTAGTTCAGGAGCGCAGCGTCCTCCGGTGTCGGGTGCAGTTCCCGCGGCGAGGCTGGTGGGCGGAGGGTCCTCAGGGTGGCGGGTTCCCTACCAGTGCTGTTTTAGGTGAGGTTTTTTATAGCTCTCCGAGTAGAGGAAAGTCTGGGGGGAAGGGGTGATTGCGACAAGTCTCGACAAGTCCCGGGCCGTGTTGAAGGGTCTCAGCTTTTCCTCTTTGTGTGCCAAGCTGGGCATATCAGAAGACGGAGCTATGTGCCCTCCAGCACATCCCTCACCTCCGGTATGGGCCAGCCGGCCTGGCTTGTGGCTCCTTAGCTTGTCGTTGACATGTACATCTCAGTTCGCCCTATACTGAATGCGTCATCTCCTGCGGCTGGATGAACTCCTTTCACCACAATGTTTTGGCCATGATCCTTATCAATACAGGCGACTGGCGTCCCCTGGGACCCCCACCCACCGCCACGGTCTGGTGCCAAGGGCCCAGGGGCCGTGTGTCAGCTCAGCCTGGGGCCTTGGGTCCCTCCCTGAGCCCTGTTGTAGGTGTGTGCGCCCGTCTCGTGTCTGCCCCTGTCCCTGGCTGGGCCTGGGCCCTGCCCTGCAGAGAGCGGCTCTCCTGGATGGAGGCCTCAGGGCTCGGTCAGGGCTTGTCCTGCAGAGCTCCAGGCATCACAGAGCAGAACTCTTCTGTTCTATTCTGTTCTATCCTATACCCTCACAGCGAGTCAAATAACAAAGAGACTACTTGCCTGAAATGACAGGGGGGTTTTAGCTCCAGAAACACTTTCAAGGACACATAACACACTGGCTACAAGTGTTTGTTGTGTTTTATTTTTGTTTATTTATTTTTAATGTCCTAATTTGTTGATTTAATTTATTTTATGTTATTTGATGTGATGTTTTTTCATGTCATTTTATTTCCCTTTCTGATTCTCTTTCTGAGCCAATGCTCAGAAGCATTAACACAAGGCCATGTGTAGCCAGGAGCAGGCTGATGCATTCTTCAGTTTAGCTTGAAAAAACATCCCTTGCAGGCTGGCAAAGGCGAGTCCCAGAGCTGCAGAGAGCAGCAGCAGGAGTAGAGGCCAAGCTGTCCCTGGTTCCTGAAGAGGGAGAACCTTGAGAATGAGGCACGGGACTGACCATGCCCAAAAGAAGAAGAAGAAGAAGAAGAAGAAGAAGAGGTGTGTGGTACCGTGGGATCTTTTGCAAAGCGTGACACGTAGCGCTGACGAGCAGACGTTTTGCCTTCCAGTTGCTCTGAGTTGTTTTGGGTTGTTCTTTTGAGGCTGGTTGTTGGAGGCTGGTTGTTTGACACTATGAGGTTGTTGGTGGGTTGTGCGTTTGTAGGTCACTGAAGGCTGGTTGGCTTAGGTTGTTGAAGGTTTGTTGAGTTTGGTTTAGGTTGGTGGTCTTAGGTTGCTTGTTTTAGGTGTGATGGTTTAGCCTGGTTTTGGTTGGTTAGTTTAGGCTGGTTGTTTTAGGTTGTTTGATGTTATTAAAAGAGTGGAGCATCTCCCTTATGAGGAGGGAGGTTGTGCCCAGGGAGGTTGTGGAGTCCTCTTCTCTGGAGAGATTGAAAACCCATCTGGACACGTTCCTGTGTAACCTCATCTGGCTGTTCGTGCTCCGTCAGAGTCATCGGGCTAGATGATCTTTCAAGGTCCCTTCCAAACCCTAACATTCTGTGATTCTGTGATGCTGTGGAGGGAGAGAGATAATCCTCATGTTAACTGTGCCATGAACTTATGGAGCCTCATTTCCTGACAATTTGGGACTTGACAAGTCAATGCCTGATAAGAAATAAGTTAATGCTGCAGTGTTTCCCACATTGGTGAGGAGTTCTGGTCACTTATTCTCACTAAATCGTTTCACGAAACTTGCAGTAGCTTTGCGTCTTTGAGCACTAGACCATTTAAATTCAGACAAACCTGATAGGGAGTTAAAAAATTATGAGGAAGCCAGTGATCCGATAAGCCTCATTTTCATTAAGGCTGAAATACAGCGACAGAAGATCATTTCAGGCAGAGCTAGAAACAGAACTCAGCTCTTGTCTTGTGGCAGACTTCGATTTCATCTATTTTGCATTTCAGAAAAATAATTGACCATCAGTCCTTAACTCTGTGATAGCTGCTCCTGCTATTACATTGCCATTGTGACTGTAAGGCAGCTTTTAGATGGTGATTCACCAAAACTATTTGTCATGTACCCCCTGATAATCTGAGATGGCCCAGCTCAGGAACAAATTGTATATTTTTCTTTAGGCTGTGTGTGCAGGGCCTGTGTTGTAGGTGCGTCTAGCTGTCTGAAGGGACTGTGTGGAAATGCTCTATTTAGATCTTGCTGGTAATGCTATGAGGAAAAAAAAAAACATGCATAGGATCATACAGTTAAAGACGGAATTACAATGCCTGTGTGCAATTTAGTTTCGTGTTGGGCTGCAAGTTTAATTCTTGCATTTCTTAAGATTTTGTGCCTGTATTGCATAACTCTACAATGCTGCATGTCATTATTACTTTTACTCATTCAATTTAAAGCATTATATTTTAAAAAATTATTGTTTACTTAAAACAAACCGTCCCTTACCACACACCAAAACTTAGGAAAATGGGAGGTGGGGTTGTTCTAAAAGAAAAGCTAATGTTTTATTTCCAGTTCTTTCTTGTGGTTATCCAAAGTTCTTCCTGATCAAGCAACATCCCCAGAGAACAAGACATGTTCTCTCCCTGAAATGCTACTTTGTGCTGAAACTGTCTTCTCTGCAAGCAGAATCAAGAAGAAAATACAGGCAGAGACGCAGAGACAACAAAATAATTGAACGGTTGCAGAGGGTTAAAAAGAACAGGCTGTGTGTGCCATCGTTTTCTTGCTTTCCGATGCAGTAGTGGCACTGTTTTCATCCAGAAGAGGCAGACTGCCCTAGCAAAGGAAATTCCCATTCACAGTTTTTTACGTCAGTGTCGAGTTGCTTTGGGATCTCGCTGTAACGGCATAACAGGAGAGCGGAGCAGCTGGCAGCAGTCAGCTCTGAGGAGCAGAGCTGCTTGGGAAAGGGGCGGATTCTCTCCAGACAAGCCTGGGATAACAGGCTGCAATTATTTGACTTCTGTTCTTGGTAGGGATGCAGCCGGTTACATTTGTGTTGCTAATTGGTATTGCTGAACAGTTAAGTGAAGAAACAGAGACAATATGCTCAGGGAAGTGTATCTATGTTCTACTCTGTTTTTAAACATCTAAGGAAATATCTATCACAGTTATGATGGTACTGAAGTGCCTTAACAACTTGCAGTGCCCTGGTGAAGTTTTACAATATCTGTTTTACGGATACAAGATTAAAGTTGGCTTTGGAAATCTCCCGCAGCTGAGAGCTGCCTCTGGATTGTGCAAGACGTGCTAGTTGGCAACTATATCTATCGTACTAAACTCTGCAGTTATAAGCTATCAATATATTATGGTACATGATATTGCAACGGCTAATAGCGCAGAGCAGTTGAGGTTGGAAGGTGTCTCTGGAGACCATCCAGCCCAAGCCCCCTGCAAAAGGCAGGGTCAGCTAGAGCAGGGTGCCCAGCGCTGAGTTCACTGGATACCACCGTACTGCCTCTCTGTCTGCGAGCAGATAACCCAGGAGACAATGTTGAACGACAGATGTGGACATTAAGAAACAGCAAAAAGTGTTACATTTACTCCCGCTCCCTTAAGAAGAGGATGAAGAGCAGCGTGAATGTGTCTTCTCCAACAGTGCCCGTGAACTCCGTGATGCCAGTGGCGCTCACGCACCACAGCCGACACCCATGGGTTGGGACGGGGCTTTCCGGGGAAGCGGGAGGAGGGCGCGCAGGTCTGGGGGTGTTCGGGGTGAGCCCTTCCCCTCCTGCCTCTCCACACTTCTTGCGTGGGGCGGGGGAAGAAACACAGCGTCCCGGTGAGGCGGGATGGGGCTCGGCCGCGCCAGGAGCGGGAGCTTTTCTTCCGGGCGGGGAGGTGGGGCCAGGGGAGCGGCGCTCGGGCCGTGCCGGGGGCCGCTGCCCGCGCAGAGGCGGGGCCCGGCGGGGCGCAGCGGGCGGCGCGGGGCGGCCATGGGCTCCGTCACCTCGGCCCTGGGCCGGCCGCGGCGCGCCCTGGTGCGGGTGGGCACCGAGCCGGCCCCCGCCGCCCTCCCCGGAGCCCCGCCGCCGCTGTCCGCGGTGCTGAAGCCCCGCGGGGAGGAGGAGGAGGAGGCGGAGGAAGAGGAGGAGGAGGAAGCGGGCGGCCCGGCGGAGCCCCCGGCACCCACCCGCAGCCCCGGCACCCGTGAGTGTCAGCGGGGGGAGGCGGGACCGCCGGGGCTCCCCGCAGCCGCCGCCGGCACCCGGCCGCCCCGCCGCTTCGTCGGCGCGGCGCTTGTCCAAGCGGCGGCGGGCGGCGCAGCCCCGAGGGGAAGGGGAAGGGCAGGAGGTGCCCCGGGGTGTGGAGGGGAAGAGCCCACCCTCGGGCATCTTTCCCCCGTCCAGCGAGGAAGCAGCGGGGGCTTGTTCAGAGGAAGAGCGCTGTTTGCTCCAGCGGTGCGATGTGAGGAGGGGGCCGGTTTGTTTTGGGGGAAGCAGATGGCTGGAAGTTACAGAGTGTTTCAAAAATGATGGGCCAAATATGTTACAATTACACAAAAAATTACAAGCGGTTTAATGATTTATCAAGTTTTAGTAAGCTTTTTATAACTGCACTGTATTCCCTTCACCTGCCGTATGGACAACATTGAGAGGATAATTGATAGTTTGTGGTTGCAGAGATGTAGTGACTTCAAACTGGGTCCACCTTTTTGAAACACCCTGTATATTAACCTTCCAGTTTTCTTATGCAGTCACCCAGGTAGAGCTTTAGGGTGAGGAACGAGCTTGGTAAGTGTTAGGAGTTTCTTCCCGGGATGCTGGCAGTTTGAAATTGCTCCCTCTGTGTTGAAACTTCCTCAGCTAAGATTTCCTCAGCTAAGTCTTGCTGTATGTGCCTGTGGAAAACTTCTCCCATTGCTGTCCTTCAGTTTCAAAACGGTGCATCAAATTTTTTTGTAATATAAAATGATTGGTGTGTTTTATTCAGTCAGGAGTAATAAAAAGATAAGTCTGGATGCTGCATGGGTTAAAAAATCTTGAATATCTTTGTAAAGGAAGGCAGGGATGTAAGCTCATATGAAAAGAAAGTTACACAGTCAGGGAAGTGAATAACCTGCTTTTTGTCCTGCTTAACATCAGCTTTCTCCTGTACATATACATACACATATACATATACGTTATATTAGGTGGTAGGTGAGTGTATTTGTTTAATGAGACTTGCTTTGAAGCTCTCTTTTGTTGTATCTGCTCTTTAGACAACACACACAATCATTTGGAATCGATCTAACAAAGCTTAAGGGTACTGATCTAACTAAATGCAATGTGTGGCTCCTCACAAAAGTGTAGGCTCTCTCATGAGAAGGTGACCTTTTCCTTTCACACTGTTCCAACTTTCTTCCTATTTGATTATGTCCTGTTAATGACATTATATGAGTTGGAGCAACTGTTTTTATGTCCCATAAATTTTTTATGTTACTAGCTCATTGGTGTTTTCACTTCAAACCCTGCAGTTATGTCTGATCAGCCTTTTAATGCCAACATCACAAATTTGTCAAAAAATCAGTAGAATATGGTCAGATCCTGAAGTGCCATCATCCCTTGAAATAGATGGAATGATAGTGGTTGACACCAATAATTTGCCATTAGTATTTATCTAATTATGCCTTATAACACTTCACTGTACAGGAGAAGAGAACATACAGCAGAATATGCAACCTACTGGGTCTATTTTTCTTCTTTACAGCAGAGTCAAGATGCCATTTAGCTGGAATTTGAGTTGAAGGAATTAATTTGGCATTAAAATAGATTTTAGAGCATGCAGCACTTTTTTTTCCTTCTCTGAGTGGTTCATAGCTTGTAGACTTCAAATACTTTAAAAATCTTGCCAAAGTGCGTGATAAGTATTGCAGTCATTTCAGTTAAGGGTTATTACTGTGCTAAGCATCGAGGCAGTGGTCTGCTGCTGATACTTCCAAATGAATATTTAAGTTCACAGAGTGTTTGGTGTTGCTTAGCCACACATTCAAGATCTAAATATTTCTCAAGACTGTTATTCTGAGCAATGATATTGCCCTTTCTTTTATTGCAGCCATTTGTAGTATTTTTTAAGGTATTATTGCTTATGCCAGGAACATACATATATACTAGCTGAGCAGTGTCAAATGTAGTAGGCAAGAGATTTCCTCACTTACATTGTAACCTGTGTAATTAAATGTAGGAATGATGCCTTGCACTGACGGCAAAATTGAACAATTAAACACAATAATGGGTTTTGAGATTGATTCAGTTTCACTGAAGGAGACCAGAAGACAGTCAGGAACTATTTGACTTGACTGGGTTTTGCTTGCATCTAACTTAAGAGGCTCGGACTTAGCCTGGGCTTGAATCATCAGTGGGGCAGAGGTGCAGTGCTCTTGTGGGAGCTCTTGGAGACACCATTCCTCAAGGGACTCACCTGGCAGTTTCCTGAGCTCTGGGGAGCATGAGTACAGGGACGGTGGGAAATGCAATCTGCTGTTTCACTCAGTGCCCATCACATATGTCCAAGAAAGGGCCTGACACAATTCGTCCTGAAATGCCACAAGTACCAGCACGTGACCTTTCTGCTTTCAAACATGTCACAGAATATAAAATGTTTGTAAAATAGAAAAGCCACATATTGGTACCCGTGGCATTTCAGGATGAATTTTCATCCACTTAAGAGCAAAATGTATTCCAGTTACAGTTTGCAAAGTGGCTTCCAGTGGCTTTATTGATCTTAAGGCCTAGTCTTTAAGTCACAGTAGGATAATGCAACATTTGCGTATCATGTGATTGCATTATGATGCTATGATTGCAGGGGGACTATATGTGTTTAGAGTGTGGTATATGGATAAGACCAAAGGCATAAATTAATAAAACCTTAATTTATCTCTAATGTTGTTTTGATGAAAAGGCCTCAGACAGTAGAGGAAAAAGGTTTATTCTGATAGAGCGCACCAGTCTGTCTATATCATACGAGTTACCAGCCGCTTCTGATCACATGAGAGAAGTGCGGGAAAACAGTCGAGCCCTCATTTATTAATTAATTCTAAAAACTTATTAATTAATTCTTTTATTCTTTCTTTTTTCAAGCTTAGGGGTTTTTCAACTGCAAAACTGACTCCTATCTCATTAACAGTGACTGCTTGGCCTCCTGCCTTTCCCCACTGATTTCACTGCTGTTTCTGTTAACCCGAACTCCAGTCACTGGTTTCTCTGATACCTTCAGAGCCCTTTCCCAGCGCTCAAGCAAGGACCTGAAGAGACCACCTGAGGCAGGACTGCTCTTTTCCCTGGCCAGCACGCAAGCAAACATCCCATGTTGTCTCCTGGCAACCTAACCATCCTTTGTAGAGCCCTCAGATGTTAAATTACTCTTTCATGTCCAACCACCAATGTTACACCTCCCATCTCCTCCTTAAAACGATGAGAACCTGACATGTTATTTGCGATGAGGATGAAGGGTGAGAGGACTTGGTGAGCTGCTTTTTTTCTCTGACCAGGTGCCAAACAGCCCCAGTCCTTCCAGTTGGAGAGCACAGTCACTTGTGACGTTCTGGTTAGTCTCCTGTTGTTTCGTGCAGTGTGGGAGTGCATCAATGACAGAGCTTTTTGCTAGATTAATGAAACAGGCGATGTAGAAATGTTAGTGTTCTGGGGAGTCTGTTATCTGTGGTTAGTCTCTGGTTGAAATGTGATATATTTCTTTTGGATACTTTTTCTAATATATATTTTTTTATTCCATAAAACATTTCATCTAATCTGTGGGACACATTATTAAGCTAGAGTTGAGCATACATACATTAAAACAATGGGCATCACTTCAAAGTCCTTAAGGGCCTAAAGGACAACTATAGGAAGGTAGGAAATAGTTTTAACGTCATTTTTTAATCCACTGGGCTCTGTGACCCTATTCGTTAGCTGCATTGTTATCTCTACCAGCCCAAGGAGTGATTTACATCCAGTAACACAGAGAAAACAAGAGGGGAGAGGAGAGATGTGTTGGGGGTGGCAGGGCATTTTGACTTCTAGGGGATTTCAGCTGCAAGTGTAAGCATACAAAACAATTTCCTAAGATCAGCAAAAATACCTGGAGGTTTTAATTTAACTTGTAGGGAAAGAGCATTCTTTGAGTTGAGAACTTTGAAGCCCTTCCTCTGTTAACAGAAAGCATTTTGCCATTCTTTATATGCTATGTTCTTTCCATGGATTTTATTTCTTGTTTTCTATTTTTGTCTACTTCTCTGCCATCTTCATTCATGACCATTTTCTAAGACATCTAGGACTGTATCTTATTATATAATGAATGCAAATCTACAGAAAGTGTCTGACTTCTGGCTATGCGTGCATACAAAAATAGTTAAAAAAATACATCTATATTAATTACATATGGTGCCTCAGGGCTCTAGTGCTGGCTGTTTATGGAAAAAAGGAATAATTTAGGAGGCTAAATTTGTGTTAAACAAATGAGATATATGTCTCTAAATTGGGCTCTTGGGGACTGTTTCAGGGTAAGAGTATGCACTGGTGAGAAAAATTGCTAATTACTGGCTAGCAATGTCATTACAGCTATGAAATATGAAAGATCAGAATCCAGTCCATCTTAACTAGGTGAAAAAGAGTAAAACCAGTATAATATTGATTTGATCTGAAGGCTTTTTTGCTTGTGGCTGAGGTATTGCTGTGAAAAGCTAAATGACTGACATTATCTCAAGGTGGTGATATCTGGCTCTCAGAGTAGCAGAGGCATGTTGCCAAAGTGCTAATAAGGGATTTTCAGAAAACATACCATTTAGTCAATGGTTGGTGTGCCCACAGCCTTCTGGTCCAAAGCTCAGACTCCCGATATTTCAGCTAATGGAATAATTAACACAGCAGTACAAGACTTTATTACCCTTTTGAGCGTAGAAAGTGCACACTGACAGTAGTTTGTTAGATTCATAATTTATGTATAACAACATATTTGACAAGCTTATAGAATAGATAACAGTGCTTAGCAGGAAGCTTGCATTTTTTTTTGATGGTAGAAAAGGTTGTGGTTAGAATCATAGTTTGAAAAAGCACATAGTCTAAAAGGCAGAATTTAAATAGATAAGTTTTGTGTTTAAATATGAAACTCTTCCAGTTCTTCCCAGTGTCTCATTTAAAAATCCCCTGATACTTATAATCCATGTCAATATACTTATTTTCCTAGTAGTGAAGACTGGGGATAAAAAAGAAACATTGAATACCTTCTAGTAGAGGAGATGAAAATCATAGTCCAGGGATTTTCAGGTCTTCTGAAAGACCTCTGGGTTGGTCCTCATCTTTTGAAGCCCTTTGGGACAGGCCTTATAATTCAGCAGTTGCAATACACAAACCACTCTAGGGCACAACTCTGAACAACACAGGCAGCCCAAGTACTGCCTTTAACAGCAATTGGACAAACCTGTGCGCCATTGTTTCTTCTATCTCACGTATGGGGATCATACCTGTCCAGGTATTTTTCAGAATAACTGAGTGGTTGAGGTTAGAAGACACCTCTGGTGGTCACCCTGTCCAGTTCCTCTGCTCAAGTAGGGTCACCGAGAGCTGGGTGCCCAGGACCATGTCCAGATGGCTTTTGAGTATCTCCAAGGATGGAGACTCCACAGCCTCCTGGGGCAACCTGTGCCAGCACTTCGTCACCCTCACAGTGAAAAAGTGTTTCCTGATGTTCCAAGGGAACATCCTGTGTTTCAGTGTGTGCCCTTTGCCCTGCCACTGGGCACCACTGAAAAGTGCCTGGCTCTGTCATCTTTGCACCCTCCCTTCAGGTATTTATATACATAGATGAGATCCTCCTGAGCCTTCTCTTCTCCAGGCTTCACAGTCCCAGCTCTCTGAGCCTTTCCTCATAGAAGAGATGCTCCAGTCCCTTAATCATCTTTGTGGCCCTTTGCTGGACTCTCTCTGTCCATGTCTCTCTTGTACTGGGGAGCCCAGAACTGGATCCAGAATTACAGCTGTGGCCTCACCAGTGCTTAATAGAGAGGAAGGATCACATCCCTCAACCTGCTGGCAACACTCCTCCTAACGCAGCCCAGGATACCGCTGGCCTTCTTTGCAGCAAGGGCACCTTTCTGGCTCATGTTCAATGTGCTGTCAGCCAAGTGCCCCAGGTCCTTTTCTGTAAAGCCATTTTCCAGCTGGGCAGCCCCCCAGGATATACTGGTGCGTGGGGTCGTTCCTCCCCAGGTGCAGTCATGGTCTATTAAATCAGTCACCTGTGCTCAGTGGAAAGATCAGCTTTGCTCCAAGTGGATTAAGGAGACAGTACTGGGTGGCCGGGAACATTTTGTAAGATGAATGCAACCAGTCTTTTGCTTTTCTGAGCAATGTTTAGTCCGCACTTTAAAGGTATCCTGCATTTTCTGAGCACTCAAAACTGACAGGCAGATTCCCTCCAGTTACTCCTGAAAGCTCTGTGAAAATAGCCATTCTTGGACACTGACCTGCCTGCACTTTCTTTAGGAGTGTCAGTTTGAATGCTGATGGTGAAGTGAGAGGGAGTATGGGTTCTTCCCACATGTTAGCAGGATTTGGAAATAAGCCTGAGCAGCCTGGGCAAGCGAGGGCCTTGGCATTAGTATGAAGGAGATTTCATGTTATCTGCTTGATTTTATTTCAGGGTACAGTATCCAGTGCCAGTTATGTAAAGCAGGGTTGCCTCCCTCATATTTAAATGGGAATATTTGTTCTATCTTTTAAAATACTTTTTCATCTCTGCAGGGAGCCTTCAGGGCCTGAGGGCACTAATAGCCTTAACTATCCTGATCAGCCTCTCCTGGGGTCTCCACCCACCCTGCCCACAGCCCAGGAGCTCCATTTAAGCTCTACCTGGGGCTCATACTTTCTCCCTAAACAGCAGTTTAGGAGTGCTGGTCTTTGTTGCTCCAGACCTCAGTGTGTTGGCTGTTTTTCTGGCTGACTTGTCCCTGTGGACTTGCCTGGCCACTGTGGGACTGTGTCTGACCTTGGCCACCCTCACTGGACATGATCCTGACATCTTCCTGGCTTGGTATTGGACTTGTGTTGCCACTGTGGGTATGCCTGGTGATTTGGACTTGTAGCCACCTCTGGGGCTGCCCACATGCCTTACTGGGCTGCTCAGATAGGCCCTGCTGGCCTGGAGATCCCCATCCTTTGAGGAGTAGCCAGCTCTTGCTGTGCATGGACTCGTAAGCAATATTTCAACCTACTTCTACATCTGGGGCAAAGCAGTTTAGAGTGGTCCTGCTGTGTCAATGTGATAGCAGAAAGTGGTGGGTTTGGTTTGTTTTAGTTGTTTTGTTTTGGTTGTTCTCTCCTCCCTTCCCCCCAGCAGGGGGTTGTTTGGTCATCTGTTCTTTTTTTAAATAATGTTTTGGAAAATCCAGATTTCTAGCTTAGCACTAAGATCTGAAAATAGTTGCATTATGAAGCCTATTAAAAGTCTTGGCATCACCTTGCTTGGATAGTTTGGAGCATGTGGATAAATATTGTTTAAGGGAAGCCTGCCTTTTGAGGCTTGAGCTGGCTTTGTGTGTAGTAACAACTCCAGAACCAAGCACGCTTGACTAATTATCTTAGGCTGGACTGATTACACTGAGTACTGTGCTACCCAAATATAGCTGTACCCGTTTGGGTGCAGGCTGGCAGTCAGAACAGTACGTGGTCTCACACCATGTGCACTGCCTGGCTGGGGCCACGTGGCATAGATGTGTCTTCGGTGGGGATGACCAGATATTGCCAGAAGAGAGTGTTCCCAGGGCCCAACAGCAGTTCAGGATGCTATTTCCATGTTTCATGGCATCTTTTTCTTTGTCTCCTATTCTCTAGACACAGTTCTCGGAAACTGCTTGCCATGGGGGCAGGGTGGGGTGGAGGGGAAGGTGGTCTCCATCATAACTCTATGCTGGGTGACACAGCCTGGCACAGCAGGCTTATCTGCCTGCCATGCAGTCCTGTGCTGCAGTTGTGACCTCGCTTTGGTCCCAAGTAGTGTTTTAAGCAATGAAATGCCTTTTCCCGTGGTCTATATAAGAGCATGTATGCTAGTTTTAAGCAATAACTAGGTCTTGGAAGACTTTCCAAGGAAAGTAGAAGTCATTATGCCTGTTTGATGGATGAGGAGATCAAAGTATAGCACCTAGCTGAAAGGGGATGAGATACTGTGCCTTAAGGAGCTACCATCTGCAGCTGGACAGTAGCAGATGTGCGTGTCCTCGGCTCCAGGACTTAAGCAACTTGGCCAAGATTTGTGGTAGACAGGTACAGAAATTAGTTCTCCCTTGTCTTATTAAAATGCTGCATATGGCCTGTTACAGAATTTGGGATATTATGGCAGATCTGCACATAGGTGGTTTGGTACCCCTGGCCTGTAGTGGAAATGCTCTTGAGGTTCTTGCCAAGCACTGAGCAGAAACAGGCAGTGAGGGATGTCTATTGAATGTTCATGAGCAATAATTCCAATGCCTTATTTGTAAAATAAAAGACACTTTTTCTTGGTGGGGAATTCAAGATTGCAGGTGCTACACAGGCACTCCCACTGACTATTTTCAGCATATGATGGTGTGGAATTAAGGCTGAGCTGTGAATGTGGCAGATGCTTTAATTATATATTTTGTGTTTTATTTACCTTTTTCCTGAGTTTGCTTAGTTGATCTGTGCAACATCACAAGGCTCACCCAGCTCTCCATTGGCAAAGTTTGGAGGCGCCAAAGTCTAATTAAATGTTTGAATGTATTTCTATAATTTAAAAACCTAGAGGAAAGGAAAACCAAAATCCATGCCAGTGTAATTGTGCTGGTTGTATATTATTTTTTCTGTTGGTGAGCCAAAACAACAAATACGAGAGTGTTTCACTCTAGTAAATTTGCAAATAGCACTTGGTTCATTATCCGTGCAGCAGAGTTCCATTCATGGCTTGTTGATATTCAAATGCTTCCTCTCCATGCCTAAGGATCACAAAAAGACCTGGCTGGTTGAATACATAGTGTATAGCAATCCAAGTTTCAGCAGCTCCATGCTAATGTACATTGAGTTCCTGCGATGGGAAATTTAGCTTTATTCTGAGGTTTTGGAGAGCAGGCAGGTCCATAGACTGTGTCTGTCTAGTGTAATAATAAAATCAATATTTGCACCTCTGCATTTTTCTAAGCAAAAATTTAGGTCTCCTTCCTGAGTAAATATGTCCTGTCCTGTTTTATTTCACTTTTGTGATCTGTTTTCAAATTAGTTTCTTGCAGGTGAGAAAAGCCTGTTGGATGCTGGTCTTGCTGCCACAGAGAGAAACCTGCTTTTTTTTGTAGTTGGCTGGCAATACTTGTGACTCACATTTGCTTATCAAGGGCATAATTACACAAAAGTCTGACACTGGGATTTTTAGAAAGCAAAGCATGACTGAATATTATTGTTCCAAGCTATAATTAAGCACTCATTTTATTGCAGCGGGTCTTGCAGGGAACTTGATAGTTATTATTAACTGTAAGTGTGAATACATACAGCTGTGACAAACAACTGCAGATTTTCCATCCTTGCTAATGCTGTGCTGCAGTTGTGCAGTTCAATCCTTGCTAATGCAACATAAAGCTGAGTCCTCCCTCCATTTGCTTCCCTCCTAGGCTTTTCCTGATTCCTGGATACAATTGCATGTTTCAGAATGTGTTGTTCTTGTGTACCCTTCATATAAGATCTTGTTTTCTGATACCCCTTTTGGGCTGTTCCATTTACCTAGAGGAGAACCAAAGCTGCTGGGGATGCTCATTTTGCCTAGGCCATGGGATCCATCCCATTTGGAGGCTTTATTTTTGACATGTGACCTCTACAGCCACAGCAGCATCAACGTGCGGTATCTAATTCAGCATTCAGGGTTTGCTCAGTGCTGTACTTTCTTGTGTAAAGTCCACAAGTATTCTCAGACGATACCTGTGCTGCTAAATGAATGAGCTTGAATGCTGCCCTCTCATTCTTCTGAGTCGTTCCCTCGTGTGCTGCTGGTTTGTGTGAGTGTCTGGATGTGGTGGCGTGGTGGCACACAAGGGACTGTTCTCACCAGATTGGCCCAGGTCTGGATCCCTTCACAGGTGTCCCTTGGGGCCACTAGGTCCCATGGGAGATCAGACAGGCCAGCATGTGCTGTTTGGCCTCAGGACCGCACGCCCATTTGTGGCCCTGTTCCATTTAGCCCTGTAGATGTAGCCTTGAAGGCTGACCACCATTGTGCTGTTGGACATGCTATGGCTCTATAAAAGAGGAATTCCTTATTAGTAGGATTTTGTAATATTAGCCTGGAACAGAGGTGAGAATCTGGCTCTGGCTCCTGTTGCCTCTGTAGAAGGGTGAAGTTTTCTTGCTTGCCGCCGTAAGACTCCTTTGATTCCTTCAGGACCAGACCATTGCATCTGCATTGAGCTGACCAGCGGAGAAGCTGAATTTTGTTCTTAATGACAGTAATTAAATGAAAATACCAGCTGAAGACAGTTCTTTTTTTCTTAGACTAACAGATATTTCTCTCATGTACAAATTGTGCACTGTACAAAACTATCGCCTGCAGAGCCCAGCAGTCTCTTGTTCCTTATACATATATATGTACACCTGTATGAGGGTCTTAAACACTCACCCTTCTCAAATGCTTCCTTATTTGTGTTCATGGTAAAACTCCATCTATAGGTTAGCATCCTGCTTTGATGAAGGGAAATTAAATTCAAGACAGAATTCTGAAAATGTAAGCATTGCTAGTGCAAGATGAAAAGTAAATCTGATGTATGGCACTGCTTCAGTTTTCTATATTAGTGCTAGTAAGAGTTCTTCGATCTTGATTTGCAGGTGTGCAGTCTGTTATCATAACAGACTAAGATCTTCTGTTTTATTCTAATTTTATTGACTCTATTTGAAGTATAGTTTTAAAGTTGATGGCAAAAACTTCAGAAAAAAATGCCTTTACGGAACTGGAAAATGAAGTTAGATTTGCACTGAAAATTTCTCATGTCCATAAGCAGCTTTCCAAGAGGAGAATAATTTTTCCATTTTCTCAGTATTCCTAAAAGAAATACTGATAGAGAACCAGCACTCACAGGCTGAACTGCAGTCTCTCTAGAGGAATCTTGTGTGTATCAGGAGGTAACTTATAAATGTCCATTTCTATGCAAAACCGATTTCCCTGGTAATCCCTGCCCTTTCCTTTTCTGGGGTCATTTTGTATAACATCTGCCAGTGGTGTCAGATTCTGTGGTAGATTTATGGTGTCTGTGTGCAGTTATTTGTAAACTTTAACATTCAAACAAAACCAAAGTGTGTCAACCATGATTTAGCTTTTTTGGTTGTGGTTTGGTGGGTTTTGTGTGTTTGTGTGTGTTTGTTTTGTTTTGTTTGTGGTTTTGTTTGTTTGTTGTTGTTGGGGGTTTTTTTGTTTGGTTTTGTTTGTTTGTTTTCAGAAGGCAAAAGGGCACTGGAGCTTCACTAAAGTCAACAAGTGTGCTTTTATTTTGGTAGGGCTGAACACAACCTTGAAGGTAGTGTTTTTGTGCAGACCAGGGTTCCTTAAAAAAAAAAAAAAATTGAACTTATGGCATTGTCTCTTTTTTTCCTATCCTGGCCATTTTGGTTTCGATGGATCCAAGCATATATAGCCTTCAAGTATTTATCTTTCTATTTTAGTGCCTTGGTGGCTGCTGCCTTCTCTTCCATCTTGAAAGGTACCTGTTATGTTGCTCTCAGGGGTCTGTTGGACTAAGCAGCCGTGGTGGAAGGTGTCACTGCCTGTAGCTCTTGTCTCCCTTCTGCTGGAGGTTTTCATCACAGCAACAGCAGCAAACAAATGCCTCCTCCTCAGCTCCTGCAGCTCACAAATTCAGTGGGGTCATTGTTTTGAGCCTGATGCCTATGGAGTGTTAGATGGGTATCTGTTGCCAAAGTCATGGACTGAGGACTAACTTTCACTTCGGACCGTAAAAAACAGGCACTTATTAAGGTTCCAATGAAGTTAAAGCAAGATAATTGCCTCTCAAAACATTGAGTCTATCCAGCAAGCTTGGTAGCTTTTGTGTACCAAACAAGTGAATTTTGTAGCATACTAACCTTGTACACATCACTTGACTTGTGTAGGGTTTTAAAAAATGTTTTCTTTCACGTTTGTGAGCACATATATGGATTTTTGGGGGGATGTGGTAGTGGTGAGAAAGCAAAGGTGAATTTGCAGTATTCTGACTGAAGACTAACTGTTGAGCCAACAGATGTTTTAATTGTTTATGATTCTCTTGACTGTAAGGAGCTAAGGGAAAACAATTCAGAAACTAGCAATTTTATCAATTGTTTACAAAGTGGTCTCTTAACAAGGAAAACATAACTTCTAATTCTAGACAAATGAGGTCCAAAGGAAGTGGAAAACTGTCAACAGCACTTGGCAAGTTTGTTCTGAAAGGCTAAGTCCATGTTAAAACCAGTTTCTTTTTGGTTTAAACAAAATTTAAGAGGGAAGGAGAAGCAACAGCTTGTATCTTCTTGTAGATTATGGCTGTATGTCTACATCTGTATTATGACATTAATTTGGAGAGATGTTATAATACAAGGGGGCCATCAGCACTTCATCTAAACCATTTCAGTATGTGGAAACAGGCCACAGTTTTCACTGTATAGAAGCAATCGGGGCATCTGTATATTTAAAGTGGAATCCTGACTTTATTTACTTGAGTTTCTGGCTCTTGCACTTTGGGAACTGTGATCAATGCAAGTGAGAGTTGGGCTCTGTTTGCACTAGAGCTGAGTCAGCAGTTGCTATATGGCAGATTGGACTTGGCTTCTCCATGTCTACTTGGAGCAGAGTGTGAAACGTCCTGTTGGGTGTTAAGCTTGGCACTTTAAAGCAAAACAAACCCTAAGTGACTCCTCTAAATGTTCACATATGCTTTTTTGCATGCAGCTTATTGCTGACTGAGAAATGGTCCTATTCATCAAAAATGATTTAAGGTATTGCAGACATGCATAAGAGCAGGAATTCTGCAAACAGCCCATGCACGGACCTGAGGTAATCAGCAACATTTGGGCTGTCCTAAAACTTGGTGGGCCCCTGGGTACTGGCTGTGGGCATGAACAGATGACTCTAGATCCTGTGCTCAAGGAGAATGGGCATTTTGGAGTCCTCTGCAGCTATATACAGGCTCTCCTACATGAGTATTGCACCTTCAGAATGGCACTGGCAGAAATGTTTTCTGCATCCAATGTTTTGCCTGACTGCACCACTAACTGCATTGTACTGTTTCTTGTATCTCTAGTGTTGAGGATTTAGATTCAGCTGAGCTGCTGTCAGCCCTGCCATGACTAGAGAAGGCCTTTGGGGGCCTTCCCAAAATCTAGACAGGGATCTTTCTAATGGGGTATTGTGTGAATTGGGGTTTCTGCCTAAATGCCAAACCTAAACACACAGTTCTCTGTGTGTTGGGGTGAGGTGGGTGGGTGTTATGAATATGGAGGCAAAAATTATTATGAGTCACACTCTTTAACCTTTTCTGACCCTGTTAGCTTTTTTGCTTTGTTGTGGTTCAACTCTGAAAGGCAGTGAAGCACCACACAGCTGCTTGTTTGCTTTCCCTGACCCTCAGTGGGATGGGGGAGAAGGAAAGGAAGAGTAAAAGCAAGAAAACTTGTACATCAAGATTAAAATTGTTTAATAAGCAAAAGATAAGTGGAAGAAGAGATGAAGCAAGCAAAAGTCATGCAAAGGTAATCACTCACCACGTCCCACAGGTAGACTGTTCCTCAGCCAGTTCCTGAGCAAAAGATAGCTAATCCCCCTAAAATTCCTTCCTCTCCCTTTTTATTGTTGAGCATGATGTTATGTGGCACAGAATATCTCTTTGGTCAGTTTGGGTTACCTGTTTGGTCATGTCCCCTCCCAACCTCTTGCAGAGCCCCCAAACTATTCACTGAGGGAGGGCAGAGTGAAGAAACAGAGGGCCCCAATGCTGTGTAAGCACTCTCAGCCACAGCTAAAACATGTTATCAGCCTTGTTTTGGTCACTGATCTAAAACACAGCACCATACAAACTGCTATAAAGAAAATTAACTCTGTCCCAGCCAGATCTGATACAGTGTCATAAAACAAATGGGATTGATCACCTTTTTCTAATGAGGAATACGAAGATCTTCACCATCAGATGTAGCCCTGCAGCTGGATCATTAATAATCTGTTGTGACTTGAAGCTAGAATAATATTTTAAAAATGATTGCCCCAATTCGAATGAGCTTTTGGTACACCATGATTTCTAGCTAATGGGGGCATGGCTAGCACACTAGCTGGAGTGATGCTGTTTAGCCATTAAATTAGATTATTAATACTACTTTGTTACCGCAGAAACTACAGAAGCAGTGAGTTACAGTCTTTAAGGACCTGAAATACAACACCTGTTTGTGGGTTTTTTGAAAGTATTAGTAATCAATCATTCTGGCAGGACTAACATCAGGATTATGTTGTACTCCTGCAATGTCCGCCAACCTGCCCACCTTGATACATGGATTCTGATTTGGACAAGGGTCTAAAGTGTTTAGTCTGACACATCTCTCCTCAAGTGTAATGAGTGCTGTATTACCAACAAACAGAAACCCCCATCTTGTGGTGATCTGGAGAAGGACAAATATTGACTGAAGCAACATTATCATTGTGTATGTAAACAAAATGATCTTGCACTCAGACTGTGGGGGCAGTATCTAAAGGGTTGGAGTAACTTTTTCAGCTGTCCAAATTCATCTCCTAACAACAAAATCAGAGAGGTTTTGACTCGTCATTTGGAAACAATCAGTAGCACTGTGGAAGAAATGTGCATGCGATTTTACTTTTTCTACTTCAGCAGTTTCTTTTGTTTCACTGAGCCATGTTCAAAAATAAAACATACCAAATGTTTAGTGTCAATGACTCAAAGAAAACAGTCACTCTCTTCAAAAGAGTGCCCAAGCAGCAAATGGTGCTTAATTGCATTGCTCTTATTGTTGCCCTCAGGACTCTTAGCCGCCAGGTTATGTACAGAGGTTGCCAGGAAAGGACAGGTTAGTGATGCTGGATGAGTACAGCACACAGTATGCTGCCAGCCTCTGTTACAGAGGTGTCATAGAACAAGAAATAAAGTGTAAGATTATTTTTTTTTCCCCCAAAGTCCTTCATTTTCCCTGCATGGTGAAAACTTCTCAGTAGGGGGTGGATTTATTAATGTCACTTCCCTAGAACCCTGTAGATAAATAATATCTGCCAGTAGAAACAAGGCATAATTAAAAAAAAAAAAAATAGACTTCCCTTATTCTTTGAAGTTCCTGAAGGAGCTCCTGAAGAAGCACCTCTACCCCCTTTCCCTGTCCTTGCACCCAAGTTGTGGCCTTTTCTATCTCTTATCACCATTGAGTGGCAAGTGTGCTCAGCTCAGGACCAGAGTCAAATTCGGTCTCCACTTACTCGATGGTCACATTAGTAAGTGTGCCTACAAACACCGATCAGATCACAGGGAGTGGGATGTGGACCAAGGTGGCTTTGGAAGTTCTCTAGGAAATGGTGAGGTGAGCCTGTTGTGCTTCTGCAGTGTGGCACTGGGCATCACGGATGGAGAGCAGCATGGTGTTACCCAGCTGTCTGACAACGTACCCCATTTCTCACTGCTGTGGCAGCTCACCAGAGTGTTTTAGGAATGCAGGGTTAAGATTTTTGATCCCAAATACTACTTATAAACACTTGAGTGCTTTTCAAACCTGGAAACTGTTTTCTATCAGGATGCTTGAGAAACAGAATGTCCTTTTTCTGTTTGAATGGAAACTGAAACCTCTAGACTGCGTAGTTATAAATAAATCTGGAAAACATAGTATAGGTGTCTTTGGCATCTGCTTCAGTTTAAGGCAGCTGCAAGAAGAAACTGAGAGATGCGAATGAGAAAAGGAGGCTGAGGGGAGACCTTATTGCTATCTACAACTACCTGAAAGGAGGTTGTAGCATGGAGGATGTCAGTCCCTTTTCCCAAGTAACAAGTGATACGATAAGAGGAAACTGCCTCAGGTTCTCCCAGGAGAGGTTCAGATTGGATATTAGGATAAATTTCTTAATGGGAAGGATTGTCAGGCATTGGAACAGGTTGCCCAGGGAAGTGGTTGACTCACCATTCCTGGAGGTGTTTAAAAGATGAGGTTCTTAGGCACGTGGTTTAGAGGTGGACTTGGCAGTGCTAGGTTGGAGGTAGAACTCAATCTTAAAGCTATTTTCCAACCAAAATGATTCTATGAAATTCCTCTGTAGCACCCTGACATCAGGAGTGGCTTGCAGCAGAGAGCTTGCCTTGCCAGAGGGTTCTTTCTGCATATGGATGTGTCTGTCTGCCAGGATGTAGTGCACTTGCCCAAGCAGATGCACTCCAGTTGCTGGGTAGGTGTTTGAGCAGTCCTCCTCCTGCCACCTCCTGTGGCTTTTCTTTCCTGGGAAAGTGCTGGCGATTCTTTGCTCCACCTGGGCGGAGAGGAAATCTTTTGTTACAGCCATATCAGAGAATGATCCTCAGACATAGTGAACACCTGAGGCTCCTGATCAGCGGGGTCAAGTCCTGACTTGAGCCAAGTCAGGAATAGCTCAGATATTTTTACTGGGGATATTGCAAACAGGTATGTATCCTTATAGATATCTACTTTAGGAAGCATTTTTAGATTGACACTGAGGTTAGCAGCAGAGCAGAAAAAAAGGAGAATGCCTATGAACAAATATTTGTACAGGGCACCTCCTGCTTTCTAGATTTTTGTATTGCATTGACTGTGTAAAGGGCTGGAGAGTCATTAGCAGGGTCTTCTGAGATTGCTTTTCCTTCCTATAGTGTCTGGCAGAAGGTGAGGGTGTGGCAGGCCATTATATGCTCTGGTTATTTTCTCCTGCTGTACTGAATCTTTAAGGTCATTGCTAAATCTTAGCAGTATCCTTTATTCGAGGCTCACTTTTCCCCTCCAATCTTACATGCTTTTCTGTTGTTGCTACTGTCTTCTATAAAAGTCTAAGATGAATCTTGTTCAAAATGTTACCTGAACTGCCTTTCTTGGCAGACTTTAATCAGTAACACAGTTTTATGAGGGCTTAAAATCTTAAAAACTGAATTTTATTCTGTATATCACTAAAGCATCAGAAAGAGTATTAGGCAGGCTGAAAAATAAACCTCTGGACAATTATGTCAAACAGCTATGTATATAGAAGATTGAAGTAAATGTTAACTGTGAAAGAAGACATGCAAAGTTGACAGTGAATGAACCTGGAATTCATTCTGTCCTATCCTGGCACATGGAAATAAAGATAAATTGTAGAAGAGCCTTGCTGTATGAGACAGAATTTTTTTCTTTTCTTATTAGAGGGACTGAGTGTGGGAGGAGAGGCTACATCTTAGTCATGACCTGGAAAAACAAATGTTTTAGGGAATACAAACACTAAAGTTTTTTCTTCAGTCAACCATGTTCCTCTTCTTGTTGCTTGACAGTAGGACTTCTGAGCCCCTGATGTTGCTTCCCCATCCAATAGCAGATGATTCCAGAGTTTATAGGTAAATTGATTCCTGGTTTTTGCAGACCTAGTCAAGGTGGCACACTGAGCAGGATTTTGCATGTTTGACTCTCCCTTGTGCTGCCCCAAGTTTGGGAGCATCTGTTGGATCACTGGACTCTTTCTGGTACCCTGGAGGGAGGTGGTGGATGCAGGGACTCACAGGGCCGTCAACCTGCCAAGTGCGCCCACCAGTTGTGGTACGAGTTTGGCAGAGGTGGGAGAAGAGACGTCTGAGACCATCCACCCAACCTGGCTCTCCAGTGTTTAACATGATGATTCGAGTCACCAGTTTTGTCTGGTTGCAGGGCAGCCTTCAGTGCTTTTTTATGCTTTAAGAGATTCGAGGTCAGTTTTGGCCAGTGCATATCTGCTACTCTATGCATAGGAATAACTAAGTTTTGAATGGAATGAAAGTGCCCCTACTTTTTTTCTTAAGAAATTTTTTTTTATTCCCCATTGAGCTTTGCTGTACTATTTCTCTGCTCTATCACTGATAACAATGCTGAGTGATAAAATGCTTCTTGCCTTTGAAGTCAGGTCTAATAACACTAATTTTCAAACCAGTCTCAACTCTTTTGTGGAAGAAGATAGGAAAATGATAGGGCAATCATTAGTTTCTTTTTTCCTCTAATCTGGTATAATGTGTCTTATTATGGCCTTTAATAACTGTAACCACAGCAACAAATAGTGATGGATATAACGCATTAGGGTCTCTCCTCTCAGTAATCATATTCTGCTTCCAGATGCCTTTCAGGCCACAAAGTAAATTAACATTCAACAGCAATACATCAAGATGCTGCGGAAAATTCACTCTTCCCTTTCAGAGAGGTGATCCAGGTTGTTAGGGATCTTTGAGTAGTAGCTGACTTTTCCAATGTCCAACAGTATCCCAACTTAACAGTTACTGAGCAGGCTGCTGTGTAAAGGTTAAAGAAGTTGTCTGCCCACATTAGTTGGAGGGGCTGTACAGGAATCAGTTTGTGGAATAAAATTCGATATATACCAGCAGAAGAATGAGAGAGTGGCTTAAGGGGGCAGGTTGTATTGGAACTTTGGTTGTAGGGCACTCCCTGTTGAAGGGTGGAGTTTTTCTTAAATCAAAAGTCTTTCAAAGTCAAAAAGGTTTATATTGGTTATGTTTGCTGGTGTTTTGCATCCCAAACCCTGGCACAGGAACTAAACAGCATGGAGTGACATGCAGTGTTTTTGGAGGGTATTTATGGTCCAGGTGGAGATGTAACAGTAATGTGTCCTGTAATCAGAGGGTGGTATCCTGGTGCAAGAGGTCTTGGGTGAGTGTCAAAACAACAGTGATTACAGAGCAAGTTAATGCATCTGGTTCTCCTCCCCAGCATCTTGTGGAAAAGACTGAAAACAGCAGCAGAAGTGATGTGCTGAATGCAATGGAGAAAAGCTGTACCTTATATGAAAAACATATGTAATTGATCTTTATTTGAAGGGGGGTTAAAATAGAATCATAGAATCATTTCAGTTGGAAGAGAACCTCAGGATCATCGAGTCCAACCATAACCAAACTCTGGCACTAAACCATGTCCCTAAGAACCTCCTTTTGAACTCCCTGAAATGAGGAAGGTAAAATGTGTCCAGTTAAATTTCACATTTGCTGTGTACATAAACAGGTCTAGGAATGTGAATTTTTGCCCAGCTACAGGACGTCCTGAGATCGGTATGAGAACAAGTGAGATAAATGGCATCTGAGGAGTGTCTGCAGCTTCCTAAAGAAGTTAAAAAAAACCATGTCAGTTTTTACATGTCTAAAGTCAGAAGAGATCTCAGTCCTGTGGGGAGATTTTTGTAAAACATTCAAGAGGAAGAAGCAGGAGAGTGCTTAAACTGTTTGATTGAGTTACTTACTAAAATTGCATGTGTGTGTGTTGTTAAATCTCTTGGGCATTTTAGAAAATAATACTCTTATCAAAAGGTACTAAGCAAAATACACTTTTAGATAGTGATTCCACATAAGGATGTAATACTTCTAAGGAGAAACAGAATTTTCTTCACATTATTTAACAAATTTGCCTATGGCCTATTTACTACTCTCTTGTTACTAAAATGATTTTTTCTGAACAGTTCACAAATATGTCAATTCCATAGTTATGGATATGTATAAAAAATAAACTGTGGTCACAGATATATTAGAAGAAACCAAATGCATTACACTTGAATATGAAAAGCTACATCTTGGACATGTTAATAGTATCTGAGTACAGAACAACACAGATATGACTGAAGAGAAATACCCGTGAGATTGGTTATTTACTTGACAATTGATGTCTTGCTGTTTGAAACTACCCTGATACTCTTAGGAGGATATGGGGAAAAAAAATAATACTTTTGAAAGCCATTTGTCTGTGTTTCTGAAGTGCTGATTGTTCATGGCTCAAAATACTTGACTTCAAAGTATACTGAAGTCATGCAGATATAAAACCAGATGAACTAGGATATTTCTGAGTTTTTTGTTTGGTTGGTTTGGTGGATTGTGTTTGTTTGGTTTTATTTTCTGATTCTTGTAACCACAGCTCAGAGATCTCTGTGGGTTCCATCTGGTGTATTTGTAAAAGAGGATGCATCCACGCTACCGCTGCCTCTGTTTTAGTAATCCTCCTTCAGGGGTCCGTTGCCTGGCTATGGGGTTCTCCTCATAGCTGGTTAAACTGTGTTGGTCACTGAAACGTCGTCTGATCTATGAAACGTCCTCCTCCCAACAAAAGTGTCATCTTGGACAGAAGCTGGTCAGGGCCCGGCAGCCAAGGAACCCAACTGAAATGCGGTTTTGGATGCAGGTTTCCAGGTCAGCCTGGCTTTGGTCAGGCGGCTGCTGACTTGACAAAGAACTGTCTCCTGGCATGAATGTCTGTGTTTCCTTACAGCTGCGGGCTGGTGGGTCTCTTCTGTTCCAGTCTGGGGCTAGAAGACTCCACTGGAGTCTGTTGCATCTGGCGCAAAGTTAGCAACAAGGAAGCCTTGCAGCTGCAGTGCTCCTAGGTGATGCAAATATTGTGCCACTTTCATTAACTGGCTTTTTTTTTGTTTTCTGAAAGTAATGTTCTCATTCTCTAGTACTCACGTTGATATAAAGCTGCCTTAAACCAGTAAGAAGTGAGCACAAGCTCCAAGTATACAACACTCTTAGTGACGTGGCTACCTCCACTGCAAGGGTCATACTGTGTATTTCTGCTGGTAGGAAAGCTGGCACTCTCTACTGGCTTTGTTTAACTACTGTAAAGTGGTGTGTGAAACATCTAATTTACAGTATCCAGTGATGTTAGACTCATATAGCGATGTCGTAATCTTGGAAACAAACTTCTGTTCATTTTTTATCAATTAATTACCTATAAATTAATTTTAAACCACTCTTTTATATGTTTCCATTTTCTCTCACAAGTGTGCATTTGACTTAGGAAGATTCTAAGCTAATAAGAGTCTCTACAGTTGCATTTATTTTAAGCAAAGAATTGACTTACCTAAGCTGAATTGCACCTTTAACCTAGGAACACAGGAGTGGACACTTTCAGTATCTGAGTGTAGGAGGAGATGGCTGTTTTAACTTGGATGGAGGGGGAAGGAAGGACTGAATAGACTAGAGATCTGTCCTTGTGGATTTGTTTTAAACTTGAAATGGAAGGTGGAGAAGGTGGTGTGTATTTATGCCCTACTCAGCCTCTTCTCATGGTGCTTAAGTCCAGGTTTCTGTAGCCACTTCTTTGGACCCAAATCGTGTGAGAGACTTTATGGTTTATGTATGAGTGGAGTCGGAGCTGGGTTTTTGTGGATGGCTGTGTGGGAAATGAGAAGTAGGAATTCCACTGGTGTGTCTCAAGAGCTATTAGGAGGCACGTGGTGAGGGTGGTCTGGAAGCAAGACTGCTGCAACTGGTCTCTTTCCATGAGAAGTTGGGGCATTTCATTGGGGCATTACCAGTCTGCAGGGGTTTGTCTCTGCAACAAGCTTCTCAAGTGTGCATGGGGAAAAAGGGATGGAGTGTTCTTGTGTTGATGATACTGGAGGTAGAGATAGAAGAAATGCCACCTGGATAGCATCATAGAAATGAATCTTTTGGAGCTCTACATCTCTAAGCAGGTTTTGTTCATGCTAGAAAATAAATTTTGCCAGTGACTGGAAGCTTGTGCTTCCGAGAAGGGGACAAAACCCCTCTGAGGACAGTTACCAAGCAATTGTACAGATGTGAGGCTTTTTTCTTAATTAGGCTACTTAGCAATGGCCTTATGCTTTGCAGCATGTGCTTTCTATCTCTTCTATTAAAAATATATAGCAAGTGTCCAGGGATATTTCTTCTCTTCCTGACAATAATTGCATTAGAATTCATATTTTGACCATGGTCTATTATATGTAGAAATAATTAAATCTGGTCAATGTTCATTTTTCTACTGAAAACTCTCAGGAAGAAGATATTCCACATATGCTTTTTCTTGTGTGGAAAAGACCTCTAATCTTTGTAAACATGAGGTCATGCTCTTTACTCATGTAGTTTAGTTTGTTATGTTATAAACACAAAGAAATTGATACAGATCTCACATCTGACTGCAGTGCCACTATGGTTGTTGCTCCTGTTCGTGTTTGTGGGTTATGGTGGATGCTGCAAAGGCAGGTTGACCTCACCGGTTTGTGTCTCTGCCTTTGGCCAGTCTGTGCTGCCCAGTGCAGGTACGATCTCTGCTTGAACTGGAAGAAAAAAAAAAGTAGAAGAAAATGCAAAAGTAGTTAAGCAAATCTACCAGTGACATGTGTGGGGTTTTGGGGGCCCTTGTGGTGCCCTTGTCGCTTTGGAAAATTGGTAGCTTTGGGTCTGTAAATTCAGGCTGCTTCCCCTTTGTGTGCTTGTTACTAACAGTTGTGGGGGTTTTGTTGTTGTGTTTTGTTTTTTAATTTTGTGTGTTTGTGTGTGTGCTTTTTTGGGGGGTTTTTTGTGTTTGGGGTTTTTTTTTGCGTGTTTTGGTTTTTTGTTTGTTTGGGGGTTTTGTTTGTTTGTTTTTTCCATGCAAAACACCTCTTGGTAGAAAACTGGATTTGGCACAGTTTTAAGTGGGGCCAAACTGTTTGATTTGGCTTCTGTGGCAGTTGCACTTCCCCTGAACGAGATCCAGAGCCTTCAACAGGGCAGCTGATGGGTCGTTGGCACCTTTTGTGCCCCAGGGTGCCTGTTCCCACCTATACACTTAGGATGGTGTCACATCCCACTGGGGGCAGGGTGACTTCACCTCCTCTCCCCGCCGCGGCCGGGGGGGCAGGAGAGGTGGGACACTCAGTCGATCGACAGAGTCCCCAACAAAGGAGGTGCCCAGTGAAGCCGAGAAGCTTCTGGACCATGTGGTAATGACCACAGCCAGATCTGACCAGGCTATAAAATGGGGTCCCCGCTGAGGACCCCCTTGAAGTGGTCTTCTTGGAGCAGCAGGACTGTGAAGTGGAGCCCTCCTCTTAGTCTGGGACACCATCTAAGGAGACTTCCTGGGATTGAGAGCACCTCACCTTGTTCGGTGAGTGTTATTTTTATCTGCTGGATATATTCTTCGATGAGTCTTTGCCTAAACCAGGCAAGCGATTATTTCTTCTGGGTACCCTTGAGTGAAAGAGGCCTCTGGTTTTGTGTCTTGCCAGTGAATGTATGCACACTGTGGATCCTCATTATTTTTATGTTGTCGTGCCTTAATAATCTCCTCAACTGATATCCAAATCTGTATTCCATATTGTCAGAGTGCTAAATGATTGTATAAACCCTGTTTCGAGTCGGTTCATCTGCTACACTTTTCTGGCTAGAATGAAGTCTGATTTGGAACTTCTTGTCTGCCTAAAATTGACTTTTGGGGTGCCTCTGTGACAGCTTCACTTTTGAATTAACATTTAATTGAACCAGCAGTTACCCATGCATCTGAGCAGGCGTATCTGAATTTGTTTATCAGAGGTAGGCAACTATTTGTGCCGTACTGCATACGTGTCCTGCATCTTCGTGAGGCAAACAGAACAATAATTCAAAATTGTTACATAATAGGTTAATTTATTAGAAGAGACCTGAGGTTAAATAGAAACAAAAATTAACAAACCTCCCCAAAAACAAAACCAAAACCAAAAGCCAAACGAAAACCCCAAACCAACCAAACAAATCAAAACACAAAAAAACACAAAAAAAACAAACAGAAGAGACTTTACCTTTGGAAGGACTGATAATTTTAAAGCAGCAGCTGGATCTTCTGCAGTGAATGGTCATCGAAGCAAAATAAGCTAAAATAGAAAAAGTCACTACCCTTCTGCAGTAAGCTCACCCATTACTGATAATTGATTTACATAATTATAAGAGTATAATTATATCTGTTATTTCCTGGAGTAAACAAGTCATCAGTATGATTTTTTTTTTTTAATTTTTAAAAAAAGAGAGAAAGTTAACATTTATATCACTGAAGTCTGGTAGTGAATAATAGCTGGGGTATTCATTTGCTGTGTTGTTAAATGAGGTAGTGCTTAGATTCAGTGTTCATTAAAAGCAGTTCGTAGCTGCTTGTTAGACCCTCTGCTTTCCTGGAATGTTTTAGTTTCTGAGAGGGTCACTCCATGTGGAAACAACTGGCTTAATCACAGGTGGGCTGGAGGCTGGCAGCCTGTTCCAGAATTGGGTACAAACAGTTCATAGCAAGTAAATATCATAGAAATTCAGAATGAAGACGTGCGTAGTTTTCCATTCTAATGAATTTTTGTGACATTTGAGGGGTTTTTTCCTGAGATTTTTCTTCTTTTCTGTTAGAACCCGCAGCAAATCTTCTCAGTAGCTTAAATATTTCTGTGGCATCATGCTAGGAGAGTTCTTTGTGTATTTCTTTCCATTTCAGAAAAGTCTACACAGAAATAAGTTATCATTCTTGTTTTGAAGTATTTAATTGAATACTGCAAGAAAATCACATGCAGCTTTGTTAAATATGCAGCTTTATATACACAGCGTAATGTATGTGACACTTAAGATTTTTTTCATACTTTTGGTGTGTTATGTATCAGCCCGATAGCTCTGGGTACAGGAGAACAAATACTGTCTATTAAAATGTTCTCTACTGCTATTTCACTTCCAAGGCAACAGCTTATCCTGCAAGGATCACCTATCCAGAACTACCAGCTGCAGACTTTTGCATTTTGAATGTACTTGATATCATTATCTGTTGTTCCGGGAAATGACAGTTCTTAGAGTGAAGGATTAATTTTCAACCACGAGCGTCCTCTGGTGAACCGAGTTATTGTGCTCATCGTTTGATGTGAACAGAACATTCTGTGTGGGACTCGGCGAAAGTCTCGGTTCGCCTTGCTGAGCAGTGGGGGACATTGCATTGAGTTTTGGTCTCAGCCTGTTCTCAGACCTCGAAACCACAGAGAACGCAAACACTTCAGTGCAGCTGCAGAGGGAACAGGAACGCTGCTGCAGTACTTGGCGCAATTTTGAGGGCCTGGCATTTTAAGAAAGACTCTCTATTTGCTACAGGGAGTTCTTTAATGTTCTAATCAACACTGGCTATGCATGTGTTACAGTGTGGATGATGCTACAGTTGCAAATGTGGGAAATCAAGTCCTGAGACATGCTGCTGTCAGTGGAGCAGCTCTCCAGGCTCCCTGCTAAGTGTCACCAACCTACACTCGAGCCATGTCACCACATTTGCACTGTCACTGTTACTTTGACAAGCTAACATGGTCCGAGGGATGTGTATTTCTTGGCTTCAGATGCCTTGTGGCTTTATCCTTGATTGTACTAATTCTATACCCCAAAGTATTTCTACCTTTAGATGTTTTTCAGACAAACTTCTTTGGTTAGAAAATGCATATGTACCTTCCCTCTGATTATTTAAGAAGAAACTAACCTGCAAAATGGCATCCCTTAGCACTACCATCCAAATAACTTTGGATTGCTCTTTGCTTACTGAAACCTCTGCCTTTGTGGTACACAAAACCAGCTGGGGTTTGTTTGTTTGTTTGTTTTTTTAATTTATTTTGCTACTGCCCTGAATGGCTTGGTAGGCTGAGTTACTGCACAGCGTCACAGGAGCTAGCACAGTTTCTCAATGGCTTGCTTTCTTATGTGTGCTCTTGGTTCCGTATGTATACACGGAAACTGGTGTATATCTGGAGAAAAGCCTGTCATCTGGAGACATGATTTTTTGGAAATAACAAATTTTACCCTATGGCAAATAGCCAGTGGCTCACACTCAATAACAGCAAAAAAGCTCAATGTTTGTCTCCTGGAGAAGAGGGCAATCTTTAAATCTTGAGCACAAACCCCACATAAATAAATAGTGGTCTATTCTCCGAGAAGTATTTTGAAAACTATACGAGGTATTAATTCTGAGTGAAGCCTCTTTGCAATAAGGAATTCATCATAGAATAATTAATGCAAACACATATATCACAGAAAGTACTAGATGCATTCAAGAACTATATTTGTGGAAACCTGAATGTTGTCTTGAGCAGTCAAATTAGGAAAAAGTGTAGGTGACTTTAAATTACAGTGGCGGGGGCCATACTGGGTTGATATCGAATCTAATACTTAAATGGGACACTGTTGAGAGCATCCTTAAATTAAAAGTATGTATTGGGGGTGGGGGGAAGAAATGAGAATGGATCATCCTTATTCTCCTCAGAAGAAGCAGGGGGGAAAGGAAGGAACAGGTGGATACTCTTCCTGTGACTCTGGGGGGCTAATTAAGATCTGGGAGTTTTATTACATGTACTCTGCAAGGCAGGATGATGATGAGGAAGCTTTAGGGATCAGTGATCCTGCTACACCTTTTTTTTTTTTTTTTAATCCAGTCCAAAAGGATCCTCTTGTATCACATGCTGGTAGCATTTGCAGAACGTGGAAAATTGTCCCTAAAACTACTGAAGTTAGTGGGATCATGGATTGCAGGGAACACTATAGTTTAATGCTTAAATTAATTAAAAGAGAATCAATAATTCTTCAGAAAATGTCCTGGTCATGTCTCATCAGGCAACTGCAAGCATATTGAAAGGTTAACATATCTACCAGAACCACGTGCAATCTGTTTATGTGCTGGAGTTCTAGATTCCCAGTTGTTGCTTTGCACTTTACAGTGCTGTGGAGCTTGGTGTGTTAGAAAAAACAGACTTCTGCCATGGGCTTTAGAGACTAAATAATCTCTAAGTGACCTGTAACTAAACACTGTAATGCTTTTGCAATATAAAGGTATTTTAACCTACCTGACTTCTATGAAAAGTTTATTTTGCCGTGCTGAATAGCTGTGTTATGGAACTCCTTGCTACAGTACACCACAATGGTTACGTGTCTGTATGGATGACGAAATCTTCTGTAGTTATAAAAGTAAGTATGAATATGTGATGAACAAAACCCCAGGTCCTGGACAAACAAACAAAAATTCTGTGGGATATCAAGATGTGGATGGGGGAATGAAGAGTTATCAGGGACAGAAATTATCTGGTCTGCTGTAAACATGGGTGGTTATAAACTTCTCTACTGTGACAAATGCAAGTTTATTCCATAAGTAAAGATCACAGAGTGTATAGAATTACCATGTACCATCCTTCAAGGTATTTAAAAGATGTGTAGACTTGGCACTTAGGGATGTGGTTTAGTGATGGACTTGGCAGAATTAGGCTTACAGTTGGACTTGATGATTTTAAGTCTTTTCCAACCTAAATGATTCTATGATTATATGATCTGAAATGTGATATCTCAGTACCCTTCTTCAAATGTTTGTGCCATTGACTAAGATCATCAGAAGCACTGTAGTGGAAGAGCTTAGGAAGAAATCTCCCATCAGCTTGTCCGTTTTGCTTTGGTATTGTGTTTTTGTTGTTTTGCTTGATAATCTTTCTTTGATACATCCATAACTGCTTAAAACAGGAGACTATTAGTAGACCGTGAGGAACTGTTAAGCAATGAGTACGAGCTAATCATTTTACGGTGTGCAGTCAGTAACTGCTCCAAGTGAAAGAAGTTCATGTGACTTGCCCGAAATCACTATTGTGCTTCAAGCGTGAAATTGCAGATCCCTACTGGTGTCACCTTACATGTGCTGCACACATTGAAAGCCCCTGCTGGCTCTGTCTGCTTTGTCTTGTTGCAGGAACCTAATGGCATTGTGTCTGCTGCAGCAGGGTGCCTTCCTGCTTCCCGCTCTGTAGGCTCGTGATGCCTTCTACAGCGACTGGTAGTAGGAACATCAATGGAAAAAGAGATAAAACCCTGCAGTGAAGTAACCTGTTCTCAAGAATTGCATCATTGCATTCAGTGAGGCCACAGTGCTAGAGAAATCTGGGATATATATTTGAGAGTACTGGTAGCAGGTTTTCACACTTGATTTGGCTTTGGTTGGAGGGACAAACTCGTTCTGTGTTGTACAGGTTTCTATCAATCTTTGGTAGACAATGTGTGCCAGAATTACTGGGAGGTGGTTCTCATTGCCTTAAACTGTGTTTTTTAACCCAAGAAGCCTTAATAACACTGATTAAAAGCCTCTGAACACAGAACTGATTAGGAACACACACCCCTCTGTGTGTGTGTGTGTATATCTAGTATAGTTTGAGCATTGTGAGCATATCTTTGTCATTGATGAAATGACATATCTGCAAACTTCATTTCTATAAACTGGTGTCTCCTGTTCCTGCACAAAATTAAGTGCTATTGTGAAACTTACACTTTTAAAAAATACTACTTCTCACCTTACTTGCATTGCAAGGTGCAGGAGCAAACTAAGCAAACTTTTGTATGAAACTTACCCTTCTGAATTTCAAAAGGGAGCCCACATCTCCTAATTTGTTTTAATCACGAGAAAGTGTTTTTAATAGTTTCTATAAATATGTGATAGAATATAATGCAGCATAAAAATGGAATAATGTTACAGTGCTGATCACTCTATGTGTTTTGACTACAGTAGCCAAGGTTTTTTTGGCTACTTTTTGCCATGCTACAGCTTCTTGTTTGTTGCTAGAGGTGCTGGGGAGAATAAAGGGAATGTGAAAGAGAAAACAGGAGAGAAAATGAGGGTAGGATGTGAAAACTTATATACAGGTTAAAGTGTTTATCCAAGTGCTCTGCATCAGAAACTGTTTAGAAACTTGCTTTATTTTTAAACAGCCCCCAGTAGTTCTACAAATATAAATATTTCTTAAGAGAAAAGGTACAATGAGTGTCTTCTTCCATTGCTGTGTAAAGGAATAACCCATGACTAACTTTTCTACAGGAATACACATAAAAATCTGAGTAAATCTGGACTTCATAAATTGCGTAGCAACACGGTAGAGCTGTGAGATGACAGGCCCACCCTACGCTTTTAACACCTCACCCACCCACAGCCTGCAGGCAGGCAGAGCCAGAGATGGCCAAAAACTCAAGATGGTCCATAGAGTGAGAGAACTGGGGCACAGATGGAATGAAGTTTTCTTTCCCACACGCGTTACCTATTTCGAAAGATGTAAATGGTTCCCTTCTCCTTAATGCTTTATTTCAACACTGCTAGCTAGTCACTTGGCCATGTCAAGACAGCTACAACTGTGCTTTTTGGAGCAGTTGAGAGGCTATGTTTTCAGAATGGAAGATGCTGTCATTTTTATAAAATCTTGTTGGGTGAAACATTAGGACATGCCTCTCAAGTGTGATAGTTATCAAAATTACTCTAGCAGTTTGATCACAGGATTTTCTCAAGCCTGAGCTGAGAAACCCTCAAGCTGGGCCACAGTCTGCTCTTTTCCCTTCTTGCTCTTCAGGCAGCAATGCCAACCACATATTGGCCCTTTGGTGCCTAGCCAACAGGCTTGAAGGAAGTGTTTACACACCTCTCTTCATCACTTGAGAAGCTGTATAGCAATATGTCCAGTTTGGGGCTTGGTACCAGAAAATGATTGATTGAACTGAAGAGAGTCCAGCCACTGCAATGATCGGGACAGGGGAGCGTGGGACATAGGCTCTGTGAGCTGGGTTTACTCAGAGCAGAAAGCTCAAGTGGGATCTGACTACTGGTTTCAACTATGTAATGAGAGATTACAGAAAAGACAGATGCAGGCTCTCCTTAGAGCTGCACAGCGATAGGGTGAGGGCAGCGGACAGAAGGTGCAGCATAGGAAATCCCGTTTAGGTTGTAAGAAACTCTTTCACTCAAACACTAGAGCTGCGGCCTAGAGAAGTTGTGGTATCTCCATCCCTGCAGATAGTCAAGGCTCATCTGGGCAAGTCAATGAGCATCTTCATCTAAATATGAAGTTAGATCTAACAAAGTTCATCTGAGTTTGAGCAAGGTAAAAGGGGATATTGAAACTGCTTAACCAAAGACTTTCAGAACTCCCTTCCAACCTCAATTAATTATTCTCTTCCACAGGCATATCATTGCCTGATGTCACTATTGAAAACTAACAAGCCTACAGTCTTTGATCTCCACTTTTTTCTGGAATCTAGGAGAACGAGCCAGAGTTTGGCACTTCTGCTGTTAGTTGCAGACAATGCTGCGACAAATCCACTTGTGTCCTAAATAGCTGTGACGGTAGCAGGGCTGTTGTAGCACCACCTTGTCTGGAAGCAGTGACAGCAGCATCTTTGCTTCAGTCTCTTATATGCTGCTCTGTGTAAATACCAATGCTATGGTGTCCCAGTATCCTGCAGCAATAGTGAACTTACACTGACATGAAGCCATGTTTTTTTTTCCTGTGCAAAAGCCACTGTGAAGAAACTCCAAGTCATAGCACTTGGAGTACCTGTGTTGTCATGAGGAATTAATATTTTTCTTCATCCTTTCATTTTCCAGATGAGCCAGTTGAATTGTAGTGGTCTCTGGTCATGATTGCACTTGACAGTTAGGAAAACAGTGAACGCTGAGGTTGAGCTCTTTAGCTTTTTACAGTTTTTTAAAATTTATTTTAAAGTCCTTAATTCCTAGGCTGAAATGAAATGTGAGTACTTGCATGCCAAAAGGGATTATTTTATTCAGGTTGTGTGGAGGAGGAAAGGAAGAGGTTCTGAATAGTGATTAAAATAGCATTCAGAATAGCCTTCACTTTCAGTAGAAGGAATTGGATGCTTTGGTTGTTTCAAGCTACAGTAATCATCTTAGCAAGCACCACTGTAGAGTATGAGGTGAAGTTACTCCTGTGTAGAATACTTTTGTGTTGTTCACTCTGCCTATATAAATAAAGAATATAAAACTGTTCTTAAAACTTTTTGGTTTAGGGGAGTTATGGGGAAAGATCTGATATGTAATAACCAAATAGACCCATCTCCGTGGGGACCATTTGCATTAATGAACCATCTGCTACCCTCTCCTCTATGAAGCATCGTGGACAGCATCATGATCTTTCTGTTGTGTAGTGATAATGGGATATTCAGGTGTCTTTGTAACAGGAGCATGTTTGACATGTTTTTGGTTGTTACTCCCCTCTCCCCAGTGACTGCCTCTTGTCTCAGGCAAGCTGGTCCTGTCAGTCATTGTAAATGTGACCAGAGATGGAAATAACCAAGAGGTCTCAGGTCTCCTTGGCAATATGGTGATTAACATGGGTTGTACAATGACACAATTCATTCAGAGGGGGAGAGCGGAGAGCCGTGAATGCTTTGCTTACGTGGCATCTCAGCATCCACTCATGTACAGCAGGTTGCTGCTATTATACTTGTGTTGCCTTAAGCATCTCATTTTGTTCTTAAAAACAAACAACCTAAAAAACCAAAACCAAACACAAAACCCACAAAGCAAACAAAAAATACCCAAACCAAGACAACAAACAAAAAAAGCTTCTTTGCTGATTCTTACAAGGTCTGAGGCATCTGATCATCACCTCATATCAACGGAGAAGTGCTTACGCTAGCTATGCTTAAAGAGAGGATTTTTCTAATGAATTTGTCTATCTGCAGTTGTGCTATGTTGTTTTCAAACATTTTTTCTCTTTCTGAGCGAGTGAAACAGAAGCGAAGGACTCTCTTGCATGCATTTAAAGAGCAGGGAAATTAATTCCAATTTCTGTGCAGTTACTTTAGGTTTACACTGTGCTACTGAGGAGGGAATCAGTCCCAGTCTCACAGTAGCAGAATCACGCAGGGATATTATCAGTTGTGTCAGGGAAAACTTATTTGTTTAAATACACTGCACTGAAACTTGAATTCTGTAGCCCTCTTGTGCTTCGGTTTTGTTTTAAGAGATGCTTAATTATCAAGGGAGACTGTAGTGGGAGGAAAAGTGCCAAACCTTGAGAGTCTTCTCTACAGGTTGGCTTGTATAAGCAGGGGGCTGTGCCTCCTGGTAGTACCAAGTTCAGCTTTTTTGTTTTAGGAAGAGATTAGCTGGGAAGAACATAGTCTCAAGCAGTATTTTTGTCTGAAATGCACAAGAATGACAGACCTAGATTTTTATTAAATGGAAAATAATTTTATCTTAAATGTCTTCTGCTTAAGTACACAACTCTTTATTCTAACACTATTTTTTCTTGGGCCCAACCCACCATCAAATTTTGGCAATCAGGCTGTCTTTTCCAGAACACTGCTGTTCTATGGTGTCTTGGATCTTGTGGGTGTGGCGGTCTTTAGTCTTTTAAAGTAAAAGCCAAGTCAATTATTAAATTCTTTCCTTCCCCCAGTGCACAAATCCTCACAGCATGGATTTTGTTTAGAAGCAGCTTTCAGGCCAGGTAATAACTGGTAGAGATCTCTGATCAGCTTGTCACTCATGTCTAGGATGCATGTGATTTCAAAGGGAAGCTATCACAGCAAAGATTTAAACTACCGTTTTGCTGGTTTTATTCCCCTACCCCCATTCATTTATTGTAGTTAGCCCCTCTTTTTGATAATAAAATCCATAAACCCAAGTTAATTACATCATGAACTCTCTTCCCCAATACCAGCTGTTCTACTGTTTTTCTTCCTATCCGTGCTCATAAACAGGCAAGACTTCCTGCTGTTTTAAACATCCATATTGTTGGCAAAACCAAAAATGTTGTCGTTTGCTACTACCTGAATATATTAGTCATGAATGAAGAAAGACTGGTGTTTGCAGGACAGCTGGTGCTCTGACTAGTACTACTTCCTAGCAGCTATCCCTTTTCCCTCTCTTGATATTGTGCAAAATGAAGAAGTAATTAAAAGGTTAAAGAAGATTTCCTCAGCACAGAGAAGCTATAATCTACTATTGCAATAAACTAAGAGCAGAATGAGATAAAAACTGTAGAGTTTCTCCATGCAGCCTTGTCAGTGTTTAATCTCCTCCTCCTCCACCTCTTTCCCTTGTCATGTTATGTTTTGGGTTTTTGGTTTTGTTTTGGTTTTTTTTGAGATATTTGTGTACATAAAGCCTTGTTGGTAGACTCCTGTTGCTCTGCGTAGATTTGTGCCTGCTTAATACAAGTAGGGCAAGTACATGGTTTGGCTGGTTTTGGGGGATGAAGTGGGTGCAGGAGGCAATGCCGGGCCAGGCACCTCAGCAACTGGGACCTGGGGTTGTCCTTGCTTCACGGGCACAACCTGGGGTTGTCCTTGCTCCATAGGCCCGAGCCGGCTCCCATAGGAGCTGGGGAGATGTGACAGCGCGGGTGGCAGCTGCCAAGAGGATGTCCATGCTGGTACCTCACCAGGGAGAGGAAAATGTGTTGGGGAAAGTCAGAAGAGGCAAGTTAAGGCCTTCTTCTGAGAAGAGAGAATAGCTAAACTTGTGCAATGTGGATAAGAGAGGCTGGGCATTTAGAAGATGTTTAGACACCTCACAAAAATTATTCAGGTTTTCTCAGTTAATGCCAGCTGGTCTTGGGGTGGCGTGAGGGGACAGCAGAGTTGAGCATTTGGGATCTTATAACTCCTCATCTGGCTACGGACACCAGCTTTGAACACCTTGCCTCCCATCTGTAAATTAATTAGTAATTCCAGTTTGATCTGTCTAAATTTCTTTCTTATAGTAGGCAGTGATATTTTGGTGTGTTGCAATTAAACAACTGAAGAGAGAATGGTAAAACTCGAAAGTGACCTTTTACTAATGGTCCTCAAGAGTGTTGGGAAGGATTTGTTTGCTTAGGCTGTGACTGTTCCCTTGTGAGCAGCTTCAACCTATTGAGTTTAATTGGTCTATAGATGTTATTCTCCTGGCTCGATTAAGTTTGGAGGGAAGATGGTGAGGGAGGGTAGAAGTTAGAAAGGCTACTTCATACCATTACATGTTGGTTTTTTTCCATATATCGGGGTTTTCTGTGCTCTGCAGATAACACTGGAGTTGAAGTATAGGAAATGCAAGGACAGAGTGAGAGAACTCTGTTTGAAACTTGAATTGGCAGAGATTAACAGGTAAAAGAAATATGATTAGCGCTTTGTCTATAAATACCTTTGTAAAACTTATCTTACCTGCTGGGATCTTGGATCGTATTAAAATATTCACAGCATTTCTTCCCACCTAAAGAAGCATTGTTGTCCCTGTTGTACAGGTAAGGGCTATATGTCAGAGTAGACTCTCCGGTCTGTACTACGCAGGCTTGAATTTTTGCTCTGTTGGGAGTTGCAGAGCATTTTCACTTGTGCCTATTCACTTGAAAAGCTCTCAAAAAGAATAGAAACTCTTTCAGAAAGTCAGTTATGTGGTTCAAGGTGGAGAACAACTGGGCCCAGAAAGCTTGTCTGACAAATTCAATGGTGATGTTTAAGGAGTGGAGAAGAGGAGAGGCTGGACTTTGAGCAGTGGATGTTCTTCATTTGGCCTTGAGCATGCACTGTGGTATGGGGATTTGTCATGCTGGTCTGACAAATGTGAGGAAACCCTAATTCCTTCTTCAACTGCCTCTGCTTTTAGCCTGTGTCCAGCTCAACTGGGAAGAAAACCCAGGGCTCTTGACACCCATATTCTTATCCTAATACTCCACCCTGGGTGGGAAGCCAGGCCTGTTGCTTGTGAAGGGTGTGTAGATTCTGTTCAGATGGGAAAACTCAGTAGCTGGCACCCCAAGTTTCATTCCCAGCCCTGCTCCGGTCTCCTCCAGCTGGTTACTCGCTACCTACTCCTACCTATGGGGGGCCCTGGGCAGAGTAAGGCCCTTCTGCTGGGAAAAGAATGTCAGCCCAGGGTTCAAGGAAAGGGAGTAGCCTGAACACTGGAGAACCTGACCCACCTGCACCTCTCCAAAGAGATGCAGAGCTTCTAGTAATAGTTAGTAATAGTCCTTTCCTGCTCTGATTTGATTTTTTTTTTTTCCTTTCCTGGTTGCCAAGGTTACACTTTAATTCTCTTTAGCAAAAAAGCCCCATATGTAAACTTGACCGTGAGGACTTCTATGTTGATAACAATGGCTCGGTTTTGTTCATTGTGTTCAGCTTCCACTGCAAGGGATGGGGTCAAACAATCCGCAAAGGGATGGAAGAGAGGTCCCGCCTCACATTAATCTGCACTGTGAGTCGGATCTTTTAATTTATGAACTTTGTCAGTAAACTCGGCAGTTCTTAACACACCATGAGGCTGAAGACCACGGATTTGCTCTGCAGAACCCCGCCAGTGTCTGTTCCTGGAAATGCCTTATGCTCTGTTGTGGGTCATGAGGCGATTGGATACATGCTTAGGTTAGATTATTCACATGTCATATGCTGTTGGATCATGAAATAACTTTGATTTTATGCATTGAATAAATGATCATGTATTCAACTTCTTTAAAAGATAAAAATCTGCAGTAAATTAAGAAGCAAACACTATGGACTTTTTTTCTTTTACAAAAACGTAGCAACAAAATGTACCACATTTAGGCTTCTCACTTTTGTAATGACCATTCTCGCTTGGTGTTTGTTCTTGCAAGGTGTTGAGTGCTCTGGCTGTAATCCAGCAAGATTTAAGCATGTAATTTAAGGATGTAAGTAGTCCCACTTTATTGAAACCGTTTGAGTGATTAAAGGTATGCAGGTGGATAAGTGCTTTGCTGGATGGAAGCCAGAATGCACAGCATCTTCTAAGATCAAATCCTTAATTATTAAATTGATTTAGAGCAGTTCTTGTATCCAAGGCAACAATGACAATGAGGTGGTCATGTACTAAACTCTCTATACATCTAAGGGAAATGCAGTTAGTCAAATTCTGCTCAGATATGGGTGGACATGGCTCACTGTAGTTTGTTCTTTTCAAACAGGCAAAATCTGGCTCAGTAGTTGCATGTCTATGAATACAAATAGAGTAAATTAGCCACGCTATGGATCTTATATGTAAATGTTTATGGATTCTTTTTGTTTGCTTACAAATTTAACTCAAAACCAGTCTTCATATTGCCTGTTTCCAGATGGTTAGCAGGTCTTTTTAATCAGTTGTTGCTGACCCTCATGACTTTATTAAAAAAAAGTTTGAAATGTATATTTCTTTTGCCTCTACTTCCTGGATTTCATTTAAATTGGGGAAGAATATTTTGTAGTTGTTATACTACGAGACTTCATTTGCTTGTAATATGCTAAACTATTAAGTAATCTGAAAGTCTTAAAATATGGGAAGTAAAAGAGCCTTTCCCTCATTCTATTTATGTTTAAAGAAGCTTTTGATTCTGGAATCTCTCTCATGACTTTTTGAATGCCTAAAACTAGGGTATCATTACCACTGTAGTTCGCACAAAGCAGTTCAGACCCAATCAGTTCTTCAGTGTTTTCATTCAAATACTCAGTTGCTTTACGACAGCTGGAACATAGTTCATATCAATGACCTAGGTAGAGAAGAATCCATCCCAGGGTCTTGCGTTGGTAAGGAAAGATGGGGAAAAATTGAGTCACCATGGTCATGTCTGGTTTTGTATGGTCTTTCCAACTAAACATCAGTAAGATGATGAATAATTGTGTTTAGGGTGAATACCTCACAAGAATTTACTGTGTCTTAAGAGTTTTTGTAGTGTCGATTGTTAATTGATGTCAATTCCAGTCATCTGTAATCATACCCTATGATCTGTATTTATTTGCAGTTTACCTTGATATTGTTTTGTGTTTTGTGACTACACATGCTGCAGAAATAAGACTTTTAAAATCAGTAGTGAGGAGAGCAATCTGTTTCCAGTAAGACTGCCTTTTTGTGTCACTATGAGCTTTCAGTAAACAGGAAAAATGTGAACTTTAGAGTACCAAAATCGTGATGCCACAGGGGAGTTCACAATTTGAAAAACCTGGGCATCAGTTAAAACAGCGCAGAGAATATCAGAGTGTAGGCTTCGGGGAAAACTCCAGATGGTAAGTGTGATGAATTCTTCATCAACTGAAAATAAGCATGAACGTAAAGCTACTTCTTCATGCTTGTGGTCCTATGTCACCCTAATTTCAAATTCATTTTTGGTTTAATATAATATATTCCCACAAACTTTCTACAAACTGTATTCACTTTTGTAGCATTTATTTTCTGAGTAAATCCTAGAGTCCTCATTCTCCACTGTGTTGCATATGGAGCAATAGCTTCCATCACTGCAGAAAAAAGGCATTTAACCTACACTAGTATTTGCTTTGCCACAAACAGTGGCACCATTCAGTGTCATGGACAAGGAGGCCGGTTTCCTGCACCTTGCTCTTTGCATTGGTTCTGCTTGTTTATTGCAAACTTTTCCAAGAAGTGCCTCCCACTTTGAATAACTGCAAACTTGATTGCATCCACCTTTCAGCAATGAGAGGGAACCATTAGCAAAATTAAGGAGCAGATGCACAGAAAGTAGCTCTGCTTGGGGGCTAAAGCAAATTCTGTGAATTATGTGAAGCTGCTGTGTAGTTCTTTAGCTAAAGTCTTGATTTGGTCTGTGCTTAAGATGCTTTGTTAGATTAGCTGTCAGCTGGAAATATGCTAAAAACCAAAACAACCTCCCACGTCACTGATGAAGAGAGAAATGTTGGTAAAAGTTCTGAAATGGACACAGTTATATTGGAAAAAGGAGGGAAGAAAGATCTCTCTGGTATCAACTGGTCCATGTGGGGAGCTGGCAAAAGAATTAGAGGTGTATATTACACCTGTATAAACTCCCTCTTCTGGTTTGCCAGTAGGACTTGACTGGTAAAGCTCAGATGTTTGTCAGTGTAGGCTCTTCCACTGAGTGAGTTGTTATCTGATGGAAAGCAGCATGTGATTTCTGCCCAGTGTTTTGCAAGGTAGCAGTTTTAGGGGACTGTTTTGTCCATAGTTGCATGTCTCACACCACAGGTCTGAGACACTGCTGATATTGCAGGGCAGCAAGATTTTTCTCCTGAAGGGCTGTGCAATGGCCATGCTATGGATTCTCCTGGAAAGCTTGCCAATTCCTGCTGCCACCACTTAGCATCAGCCTCAGCCAGTCAACAGCTAGAAGCCAATACCCAAAATAACAGGGCTGGTTTCAATAATTTAAAACCAGGGGTTCCTTTTGTCTGACTTTTTTTTCTAGCTTTTGGGGTTTATTTTTCAAGCCTTTACTTGCAGTATAAATCACTAGAAACTATACCTTAAGAAAAAGGACATGTGGGATTCTAGTCATGTGAATTTGTGAGAAGATGGAACAAAAAAACCCCAAACAAAACCCCCTTAAAACCTTTACCCACCTATTGGTGAGACTTTTAGGGGGGAAAAAAAAATCATGACCAGGCCTGGGTCAGGCCCATCTGTGTTGTTAACAATCAAGAAGACGATGTGGGCTCTACGGGGAGCCCTAGTGTCTTGTCCAGGAAAAAAACCACAGAGGCACATTGTAGGTGAGGTTGTCATGTCTCTACTTTTTTTTTTTTTTTCATTTTTCAATAAAACAAAAAAATCCACGTCCGGTTTCAGCTGGTATTGACCCAGGAGCAGCTAAGGATGTTACCCATTTGTGGTGACCTACAAGCAGAGCAAGAGAACTATTGAGCCAGTTTTCAATGGATCAAGAGCCTGAGTTGTAGATCTGTGGATCCTGCTTGGATCCCTGAGGATCAGGCTGGCTGCTGTTGATGGAGGTTGAGGCCTGGGGTAAGATCCTCAGACTGTGGAGCTTTTTTCATTGTGTATCGCTGGGAAGCTCCAGAAATGGTGACTGGTAACAGGAAAGGTGGTTGGTCAAAGAATGTCTTCTGAGGAAAACTGGATATAGCATAAGCTGAAGTTAGTTTCCTAGTGGAAATATTAGATAAACAGACAGATGTGTGTGTGTATATATTTATTTAGGTTTTACACTTTTTTCATTACAAATTAATAACTAAGAAAAGTTCCAGGAGTAAATTATACCTCCTGCACTTGATATCTTCGCGTTTTTGGTGCTATTTTCTCCCTACGCTATTATTCAGTGCTTAAAAAACCTTAAAAATTAAATCTTGAAAAGAAGAAATAGAATCATAATTTTAAAGCTTCAGAGCTTCTTGGGAGAAGGGGTTGGCGAAGCAAAACAATTTCCTCTGAATTTGCATTGCTCTATGTGAAACTCGGGTTAAGTTCATGTAAAATGACAAGCATAGATGCTTTAGCTGAGAAAAGTATTAGATGAAATAGATGCTTTGTGTGTGTGTGTGCGTGTATATATGTGTATATATATATATATATAAAAAATACTAGTTTGACTGATAATACCAAAATGGATAAAAATGACCTGAGATATCAAGCTGGTGATCTAGAAAACAAGCCAAGGATAAGAAACATCAGGCTTGCTTTTTTTTTTTTTCTTCCTCAAACAGGTGAGTGGATTGATGTAAATACCTATTACTGAGAAGTCACCTATCTTAATGGCAGTAAAAGTGATGTAAAAACCAAACAGTGATTCTAGAGACCTGTGCGCGCGTGTTACAGGAGTAATGTTGCCATTTTGCATTGCTTCATCTGGTAGCACCACAGTCACTTTGCCTTGTGCTTTGCCTTCCTATTGAGCCTCCTCGACACCGCCGCACCAGCGTGCCTGCTCCTCTTACGTGTTTGTGAGGCAAAGCTGCTTGTCTCTTCCAAAGACCAGCTGCAAAGAGGTGTAAGTCTTGGACTGCTGCAAAACTGCAAGTTGTATTGAAGCATGAAGGAGTGATTTATCAGGGAGGAATAACTGGTGGCGTTTGGATAAAAATGGTCAGAACCGGTGGCTGCTGTGTAGTGCCAGCACTTGAATGGCGGATTATGGTACTTGCTGCTCAGGGCATGTGGTATGGGGAAAGTATATAGCCTGATGTTAGCATTTCTCTGACAGTAGGTACCTAGTTTGACCAGGGAGCAGAAAGCCACTGAAAATTTGAAATTTGGATGCTAGGGATCTCTGTCACGTTGCTGAGAGACTAAGTAGCCTTTATCTTTATTAACACCCTAAAGCAAAAAACTCTAGTTACTGGCTGCCAAAAGGTGTTTTCCAGGGACTGATTTCTGTTTGTTCTGCCCACCAGCCCCATGGAGCTAAGCACATGCTATCGCAGCCCCACTGAGCAGCAATACGACTTTTGTCAGCTTGTTTGGCTGGTTTTGTGTGGTTCTGTTCTTTAAAAAAAAAAAAAAAAAAGTAAATAAATCTGTGAAATGGTCTGAAATAAAAGCCAGGGAATTTTCCTGCCTTTCTCCTTTCATTCCAATCAAAAGCATCTGGACTGGCACAGCTCAGAGACAGGTAACCTTCACTGGGGGGTCAAGGGGGATAAGGATGGGGTAAAGTGGCTTAGAAAAACCTCCTTGTAGAGCCCTGCTTTTGATACCTCAGTGACTTCTTTCCCAAGCAGAAAGAAAGGTGAGGACAAGGGTGTGCAGGATGAAGGAGCGAAAGAGGCTCAGAAGAGGGCAGCACCCAACAGGGTTCCTGGCACGGTGGAAAACGGACAAAACCAGGGAACGCGGGAAGCGCCTTCCTGGTGGGACAGGAGTGAGGAATGACAAGCCACTGGTGTGCTGGAGTAAGCAGGGCTGGATGTCTGAGTGGGGGAGACATACAGGAAGACTTTGCACTCATGCGCTCTTCAGCAAATCTGACTGGTTAAAATCACTAAGCTTGCAAATAACCAGATCAGAATCAGATATTAAGAAATAGGTTGTGTGAAGTCACTAGTTTAGTGAAGTTTGAGTTTGGCCTTCAGTACTGAAAATTAAGACAGCGATGGGGGAGCTCTTAAAAATACTTTAAAATCACCTTTTCTACTCCTGGCACTTACATTTGTATGAGGATAACTCTAGAGAACGTTTTTCTTGTTTTTGAAATGCGTTGGGCTGCAGGGATACAATACAAACAAACACATTTCAAGGGAAGATGTTTTTAGATCTCTGTCATAGGCTTGCTTTCCTCCCACTCCACATATTATTCCCTCTCCAGACACTACTGACATCAATATCAGTGTAAGGAAGCCTTTAAGTTCTGAAATAGGCAGTAATAGAGCTTTGTATAAAGAGAAGCCAAACTTGCATGCCATTTGTGGGAGGGAGTGTTTCATGAAAATTACTTTTATTATTCTGGTATTGTGTTAGAAAATCTTGTTGCTAAATGTATGAGAGAGAAATTATTATAATGGAAAGTGTCTTAGCGTAGCTTAAATATCTGACAAGAGCATTTCAGAACTAAATCATTCATGCTCCCACTTGCTGCCAACTGTAACCTGCTGCCTTTCTCATGATAATATGGTGTCCTTGACTTGCAAATTAAACATTAGCCAGTAATGGCATAGGAAATCAGAAAAAAAAAAATCCATGGAAACAGAGTTGTGAGTTTGTGTCATAGTCATGCAAACTGATGCCTGTTCTGATGAATTGAAAAGCTCTTAATGAATTTTGCCATGGAATTCTTTTGTAGTGAAGATTTTCCACCAGACTGAGATGCAGGAGAATCCTGAAATCCTGAAAGTTGGGTTCTCTGAATTAATTCTTTGACATCTTTTATCTAAAACTGCAACTGAGTCTTCCCAGAAACCTAGTAGAGTAGGCAAGCTGTGGGTACAGCTCTGCAGGCACTAAAACCACTGGCAGCCTCAGAAGAAACCCCAAGCTGCCTCACTCCAGGTAAATATCGCAGATAAACATTGTATTGTCCATAATACAAATGTGCTTGCTGTCTTGTGCACTGAGGACTAAATAATACTTCTATAACAGTAACTCTGTTCGGGGATTAAGTTGACTGTATTGGACAGAGGGAGGGACACTAGAAAACTCTGCTAGATGAGCATTCAGTATATAAAGTAAGCAAAGCATAACTAGCTGTCAGTGATTTTTGCAGCCTTACATCAGTAGCTAGTATTCCTCATTGCTGATTCACCAAATCAAACAAGTCAATACCTGCCTTCTTTGGTGGGAGATGAGATCTCAACAGATGGCTCTTTTGAGAGCTACTTGCTCATGATGTTGCTGCTGTACTGCATATGGGGTAATTGCCTTTTTTCGAGCATACATTGGCTAGCACAGGACAGGCTTTACGAATGTGCATATATTCATCAGGACAGGTAACTCCTCCTACTTTTAAGTCATCTTGTCCTTATTTCTTGACAAAGTTGTCTCATGAAGACCAGTTCTGTTTCAACAAGCTTATATCTAGAAACTATATACACCAGCAAAAGTCTGTCTACAGCTTCCCCTATCAACAAAACAGTAGTTTAGGAGCTTTTTGCATGCAGGCAAACAATGAGGAAGTCTATGCATTAGCCTGTGCTTAAGTGGTGGCCATGGTAGGCCTATGCAGGCTGATGATAAAGCTTTGGCCATGGGACAGCTACGCTTGCAGTGCCTATAGTTAGGATATCAGTTCAATGCAGAGAAGCCTGGACAAGGAATCGGGGCATAAGACCAGCTTTGACAATGTAAAGAATTTGACCTGAAGTGTATCCAAGGCTGAACCTCTGCCCTAGAAGTGGTCCAAACAATGACAGCATTGAGAGTCCCGCATATTACGGCCTGTTTTTCCCTGCAGCAAGGGAAATGGTCACATTCCTTCACCCTGCCTCCCCAACAACATTTATGCTTTTCTCTTTTGAGAATAGTGCTTTCTAAAATTGAAAATCCAGTTCTCTCTGTTCTCTCAAACCTGTTGCATGGCATGAACTGGAGTCGTTGCAACAGAAACTTTACATGGGGTCTGCAAGGAACCTAATGAGGGTGTCTGTCAGGTTTTGTAGGATAATGTGAATGAGCTGACTGTGTGTGTGCTCCGCATCCCCTTTGATCAGAAAATAAATATGGTAGGTCAAACCTGCCTTCAACCTAAGATCTAATTTTTTAATGAACATTAAACATCCATGAGCTCAGCAATGCATGCAAATGCCTTCCACACTCAATTAATTTCAAGCCTGAGTAACCTTGATGGATTACTTTGCTCTACGACATCAACAGATATTTTGGGGCGCATGGAAAATGACATAGTACTGTGGCACAGTAGACAGAGGTGTGAACAGTAGTAAAGAAGTTGGTATCAATAGGGCTGCATGGTCATACCTACATCCCTTTGTTACAACCGGCTGGCATCTTCCTTTAAGGAACCTTATGCAATACACTGTTAGCAATCTGAGATTTAAAACCCTTAGGGTGCCAGCATATTCCCTTTTTAGTACTTCTATAACAACTAAGGAAGCCTGACATGTGGTGGGGTCTGTTCTCTCCTTCATACATACGTGCAGCTGCAATTGATGCTGGTGGGAATGACAAGTCTGAAATGAAAGCAGAGGAGTCCCTACTGTTTTCATCAGTTCAGTAGTCTTATAGAAAAGCTCTGTGGTCCTCATCCCAGGGTCGTTTGTCAACTTCTGGCCCACATTCTTCCCCAGAGTATCTTGACTAAATTTGGCTTTCTGTGCTTTCCATCACAGAGGGCTTTGTGCAGTTGAGAGAATTAGTGGATTGTTTGTACCTAACACCATTTGCAGCATGACAGATGTGTGGAAGGTTAAGTTAGGAAGTAGTTGCTTTCTTATATCATCTACAGCAAAGAATAAAGAGTAAGAGAAAATGGTTATGTTCTGGGTGATTTATTTGTTTTCGCTCATGGAAAACATGAACCTGAGCAACTCAGAGATACTTCACTCCTACCAATATATATTATTTTCTGTCATTTAAAGATAATGTTCACTGCCACATTTATAGTGTACACCAGATCACAAGAAAACAAATGTCCTCCTTTGAAGTAGTAAAGTGAATGCTTTCTGTGAGATTTGAAGTATCTTTCATTTTCTGATTGCTTTGGTTTCAGAAGTTTTAGCAATTCAGTTGTTTGGGCTGTTACTAGGAAGTTTTTTCCTCATCTATGACTAATAGATGTAGCTGTGAAAGTCAATTGCATAAAACTGGGCACTGCACTTCAATATGCATTGTGTTGGCAGAATTGAATTTGTGAATGTGAGGTCTCAGTTTTGTCAAGGTAATGGAACTGAAGGTCTGTAAATGTGTATAGCTTTGCTGGGTCATGGTCTACAATTTCTCATTTATTCATTCTAAGAAACAGTTTAACCACAATCTTTGAATTTCATATGTTTCAAATATATATAGCTGTGAAGGGGCTTTTAAAATCTATAGCTCTCTTTGCAACCCTTACACTCATTGTGTGAATAAACTGATAGAGATATAATAGGAAATAAAAGATATTCTTATTAAAAATGTTTTCTTTAACTTCTGTATTGGAATACCACAGATAGCAGATCAGAAGACAAAATTTTCAGCTCTTAAGGCAGGTTTCTATGCTTAATTACACTTAAAAGTCAAAAGAATGAAGCCAGCAAAATCAAGAAGTAAAACTTGCATGAAACCTTGATTTGTGCATCACAACTTTGCGTATGTGTGATGGGTTGACCTTGGCTGGCTGCCAGGTGCCCACGCAGCTGCTCTCTCACTCCCTCTCCTCAGCAGGACAAGGGGAGGAAAAAACAGATTAAAACAACCTTCGTGTCTTGAGATAAAGGCAATTTAATGAAAACAAAGGCTGCGCACAGAAGCGCAAAAAAAAAAAAAATATATATTCCCTACTTCCCATCAGCAGGTGATGTTCAGTGACATTGTGGGAAGTAGGACCCCAGTTACGCACAGCGGTTGCTTTGAAAGATAAACCCCTTAATAACAAGTGCCCCCTCTTCCTCCTCCTTTCTATTAGCTTTTATTGCTGAGCATGAAGTTGTATGGTGTGGGATATCCCTTTTGGCCAGTTTAGGTCAGCTGTCCTGGCTGTGTCCCCTCCCAACCTCTTGTCCACCCCCAGCCTACTGGCCTTCGGGAGGGGTGTTGGAGAGACAGCCTTGATGCTGAGCAAGCACTGCTCAGCAGTAGCAAAGTGTTGGTGGGTTTATCAACACCACTGTAGCTACAAATAGGGAGCACAGCACTACATGAGCTGCTATGGGGAAAGTTAACTCCAGCCTAGTCAGACGCAGCACAGAATGAGAGGATGGTGCCTAACTATAGCTTAGTTTTACCTTGAAATGATCTTTGCTGCTTTGATGAAATATCACAGTGGAGAGAAAGCAGATGTGGGTTTGATATCACTGCAGCTAGTTATGGTCAGCTCTTGTTATCCCCTCAGCCAGAGTTTGTGTGGATTAGCTCCAGGTAAATAAAACTCCAGAGCTTGATGTCTTTATTAAATATTTTTTAGTATTTACATTGTGTTAGCTGAGGTGATTTGGGAGCTGTTGGCTGCATAAAAGTAAGTGTGATCAGCAGGCCAAGGGAGGTGACTCTCTCCCTCTACTCCACTCTGGTGGGGTCCCACCTGCAGTACTGCATCCAGCTCTGGGGTCCCCAGCACAAGAAAGACACGACCTGTTGGAGCAGGTCCACAGGAGGGCTGCAAAAATGATCAGAGGGATGGAACACCTCTCTTGTGAAGAGAGGCTGAGGGAGTTGAGATGGTTCAGCCTGTAGATGAGAAAGTTCTGGGGAGATCTCATTGTGGCCCTTTCAATACTTAGAGGGGACTTTTTAAGACAGACTGAGAGAGACCTTTTACCAAGACCTGTAGTGACAAGACAAGGAGCAATCATCTTAAACTGAAAGAGGGTAGATTTAGATTGGGCATAAGGAAGAAATTTTTTACGATGAGAACTGAAACAGGCTGCCCAGAGAAGTTGTGGATGCCTCATCCCTGAAAGTGTTCAAGGTCAGGCTGGATGGAGTAACCTGATCTAGTGAAATGTGTCCCTGCCTGTGGCTGGGGGTTTGAATAGATGATCTTTAAAGGTTCCTTCCAACCCCAGCCATTCTGTAATTCTATGATTTTTCAGAAACAACTGTTGAAGCAATTTCCTGAAATTAGCATAGACTTTACTCTTTTTGAGAGAAAAAGGGCATGAGGAATAGGTTTTAATTTGGCATTTATGAAAAACAGTGGCCACTATGATTGCTCACTACTATTCCTTCAGGGCCATTCCCTGCAGCCCTGCTCACCCCCCATGTGCCAGAGCAGCTCTGGACTCCACAGTCTGCCAAAACAGCCCAGCCACCTGCCCAGTTGTGAGTAGCTACAAATCTTTTTCACATTATTGTTCCACAGCAAAATCCAGCACAAACATGCTGGAGATGTAGGCAGCTTCTGCAAAATCTTAAAATAAAACTAGCATACAGTTATATTTGCCCATGGTATTTTTTCAATAGTCAGTTTTTAAGAGGAGGGCTATCTTTCAGTCATTTTATTGCCTTTTTTTTTCTTTTCTTTTTTTTTTTTTCCTCTCCCCTCTCCTATTCCTGTCTTTTCTCCTTCAAAAACTACTTTGACAAAGTTCAGTGTGAACTGAACTTCGGAAAAGTGGTGGGAGGTAGTGTGGGCTGGGGTTGGGTCATTTTATTGTTCAGGCTTTTAAGTGGAACTGGAGGAAATTGTGAAATCGAGGTTGCAAGGAGAGGTGAGCAATACATTATTTCCTTTCCTTTTCAGATTACCATTTCAGCTGCAGGGTATAAAAACATGTTGGGGAAAAAAAAATAGAGTAACTTAGTTTTTAATGATTTCAGATAATCCTTTCCTCTGTATGTGAAGGCAAAATAAAACGCCAATGACTCTTCTGTGCTAAAAAAATCAGCCAACTTTTAACCTTTTGTTCAACATTCATTTGTTTAACACTCATTTGTTTGTCGTGGTTTCCCAAGGCTATTATGTATTAACAATATCTGCATTGTGCAAGTGCTTTCGGATCGTGTTATTATGCTACACATTTGTAGGACTGGAAGGCCAGCTCAGGTTGCAGTGAAATGTGTTTTCCATGTGTTCAAGTGATTCTAGAGATAGGGCTTGAAGAATGGTAGGGGAATGGTGCTGTGAAGTGTTTGAACTGTGAGGATGCGAATTAAATGGCAATGAATGTTTAGAACATCAGAACCTCTTTAGGGTTGCGTGGGTTAAAGTAATATCAGGTATCTACTTTCAGACAACTTATATAACAAGCTTTGTCAAGTGCAATGTTCATTATCTTATAACGAGAGCACCTTACGGAGGAGGGAGGAGATGCTGCTATGGACCCTTTGGCTTGCAAACCTTGGCATGTAAGCTTAAAGCTTAGAATTAATCATATAAACAAGTTGAAGTGTGTATTCATTGTCTGGAGACTTTGTAAAAAGTACTGGAAGCTTTTGGAGGAGTAGAGAAGCTGAGACACTTATTAAAAAAAAAAAATCCTCCAACTTTAGAGATTTGGGATAGACAGTCAATGACAGGCTGAACAGATAAGTGTTCCAAGTCCTGGAAAAGTTTAGGGGAACTGGATACTTCACTCTTTTAACCTGCATAATTACTTCTTATGAACTTACTATCTATCAAAATGAGTTGCATTTGGATGAGTAGGTCTTATTTCTCTCCCTTGTGTGCACCACCCCCCCTAATTTTTTTGTGGGGGCATAGAACATTACAGCCTGCAGCTCAAGTATATTTATAATTTCTTTGCCAGCTTTAAAATACTGTGCACTTCTGATGGAAGAAACAGCAAAGCAGACAGCAAGTGAATTCAAAGCTTTGAAGCTGCAGTCTTGAGTATTTCATTATTGTAGTGTCTAGATCATTATTTGACTGGCTGGCTTTAGAACTCAGTACTCCTTCAGCAGAAGGTAGTTTTGGGATTGAAGGAGAAATTAATGAAAACATTATAGGAAAGTTCAGTGTTGCTATAAACTTTTGCTCACAAGCTCAACTGTGATGTCAATGTAGCACACTACTGCTTCCACTGGTGTTTGTGGGGGCAGGATCAAGAACAGGCAATGCGTAACCTCTTGAGATAGACTCCCATGGTCGCATCTGATAGACTGATAGAAGAAGTGACCATCCTTCTGACGTCTAACCAATGGTTCCTGCTGTTGATTTGCCTCCCTATTCTCTGCACTGGTAGACCTACTGGTAAAACAGATAAGGGACATGACTGACTACTTTTCTCCCCCAGATTTCCCAGCAACTGCTTTTAATATGGTAACTTCCTTGCTGTAACAAAGCATGACTGTAGGAGGTGGTAAATTCTGGCACAGAGGAAGGAAAGATCTGTGGGAGTGGGAATAATTTGTGGCCAGAAACCTCAACTCTTCGGGTCATTTTTAATGGGCATCTTTAGACACGTATAGACACTGGAAATCAGGAGCATACACAGTATGACTCTGACAATTATCTTCTCTGCTGGCTAAGCTGCAGGGCAGACAGCTGGGACTAAAATGCTGCTAGGCTCCCTTGGAGTGGGCTGATCCTTGATCTTACCAGGTGTCCATCTCTAGACCCTCTGCTTTTCTCTGAGGGTTTTGTATGTCTCGGGGATGTTCTTTTTGAGTTGTTGAGTGACTATTTCTGACTCCACAGTTTCTTTTTTTGAATTTTTTTTTTAATTTACTTATCTTGCTGACTTTAGTTTGTGCTCAATTTCTGGGAAGTTTTTCTTATAAAATTAAGCCAATTACACAGCCAAGGCTCAGGTCACATTCAGATGAAAATCAAAGGATGGGGCTATGAATTAGTTTCCTTCTTTGGTGGTTTGATATCTTTTGATCATCAATGCCATTGCTTTGCTGATACTGGTGTCTGGCATTGAGCTGAGCCTCCACTTACACCTCTGCATAGAAGACTGCAGCAAGGTTTGGAGACTTAATGGCAGTGCTCAAATAAAAATCCAGTACCATAGTGGATGCAAAAACCGGTCTAGTTAATACCCCAAGTGGCTGCCATTCATCTGGTATATTAGTGTCAATCCACCACTGTTGAGGTTAAGTGGTCATTGCCACATGAGGAAAAAGTCCAGCTGCAGCAGGAAAGAAGCACTGAGTCATTAGGATGGTGGAGAATTTTTCATCCCGTGCTGCTTGTGTGTTGCTAACCATTTTATATCTGATTAACCCTTTGTATTTGCTGTGAGCTTTTGGAGTATCCAAATGTGTTAAACCACTGTTTAATTCCTAAAATTATTTCTTTACTATAGTTTCCTTAGTAGACCCTTAATATCCTGTTCTCACACCAGGAGAAAACATGACTGAACCTTGACAAGCTCTAATCTCTGCAGAAACATTTTTGATAGGAAGTGTCTTTTATTCCTTCACTAAAGATGTACTATGACTTTAAAATGTTTGCACCTCTTCTTATTTGTAGGTAATGGATTAATGAAGTCTGTTTGGACTCTTGTTCTGGATTTGTCTTTTTCTGTTGGCAGAGAGCTCTGTTTTTTAATTTGTGTGTGTGCAATGATTAATGCGTGTGGCAAACACTTATCTACCAGTGTTTGAGTGAGTGTCTTCTATCCCTAGCCACCATTCTGCAAGACGTGTGGCAAGATCTGTGCCATTTACATCATAGTTGTGATATCAGGATGAAATTCAAGTATCTCCTAAAATTACAATTCTGGTGTAGCTGGCTGACAGGGCTGTGCCTGTGTGCTTCCCTGGTGTAATTAACAATTGATTCCCTGGGCAGGTCAGGAACTCCCCAGCTGGTCTCTGCATAGGTGAGATGGACTGATTTGTGACAGTGAACTGACCTGAGACAAGGTGATAGGCAGAACTTCTAACTTCAAACCCCAGAGCTCCTGGAGGACATTTGAAGGCTGTGTGTCTTCATCCTGAACGCTGCTCTTTACCCAAAGGTGATATACTGGGGGTCTGAGGAGCTGAGTAGCTCGACTTTATCCCTGCAGGGAGCTGCACTGACTGGCCTGAATCGGGCATTGCCTCATGTTCCTCTGCCAGCTCCCACAGCCTAGTCAATTCAGTCACCTCTCGCATGAGGTACTGGTGGGTAATCCATCTCGAGTAATTGTGTTTTTTTCCTTTGACCCTCAACTTCTTCCACACCGTAATCTGTGCATATCTTTTCCACCACTAGTGAAGTCCATGTCTCAGAGAAGCCCATGTATTCTGTCCATTACAATACCCTTTTCCAGTCTGACCTTGCAAAGCCTGACCTATGGCTCCTGCCTTGGCCTGGAGATGGTGGTCTTTCTCTGCTGCCCTGTTCACCCCATATGGTTGGCCCATCTGTGCATGTGCATCTTCACAGAGCAGCTCAGAAGGTCCCTCTTTCCTTTTCCTTTAGTTTCACGCTTTTGTGCTGCCATGAAAGTGTGCCTGGCCTGTGTAACCTTATTCTTAAGTCTGGCCCAGGTCAGACATCTGCATGTCTAATGGTCCAAGAATAACTTTGGGTGTTGCTTTCTGCCTGCAAGTGTTGCATCTGAGATGGCAAACACCAGCATTTTGCAGCAGAAATACTCCGAGCCTGTTATTGCTGATTCTGTTCCTTAAACACCTTATTCTTAAATTTTGGCTCATCATTTGCTTTTTCCAGTGTTGTGTTTTGCACCATATTCTTCTCTTGCTGACTTTAACAGGCCAGTCATACCTGTAGTTTTCCAGAAAACCCCTGTGGAAGTTGCCTAAGCATCTGCTTTAGATGGTTTTATTTAGTACTTAACTGCATCATAAATATATTTCCTACTTCTCTCAGTGTATCTTCCCCTCAGAAGACATACTGGGGTGGTGGGGAGGGACACGATGGTATCTTTTACCATGAGCAGGCACTTTGAAAGCAGGACTAAACAGTTTATTAATATGGGGCAATTTGGGTAATGCAGAGAGCAAAGAGCTGGGAGTAACATGCTACTAGACTAAGCATGAATGTTCTCAACACCACTGTTAAGGGACATGGTCAGTCTCTGCTGGCTGGGCAGTCCTCAGTGAGGCAAGGAAGTGCTGTCTGCTGTTATCTGATCTTGACAGGTATCTATCTTCTTGACCCCTTTCTCTGAGTTTTATAGTTTTTATTGCTAAACTTTTGTCGTCTCTTTTTTTTTTTTTTTCAGTAAAGCTGAGCCAAGGTCACACCACTGCCTTGCACACAGCTGGGCCTTAAGTCTGACAGCTGAGCCTGAGAACCGAAATGAGGGTTGCCAGGCTTCACTACTACACTCAGTACTTCATTGAGTGACCTTTACTGCGAGTTACCTTGGGTCTGACAACATACACTTGCTTCTTAGACCACAGTAAATTAATCACTTATGATCATAGGAATTTATCTTTAAATCATAGCAGCAGTCCAGAGAACGGGAAATCAAGAGGACTCTTAATTGGCACAAAGCTGGATTAAAAAGTTGAACTGCAAAAACTGAACTGAAGACTGTGCATGGGAAGCAGGACAATGTAGTCATCAACCTGCCTGTTGCTCTTTCTATGAGCAGATGTTCATATATATTTATTTTCATTAGATACCATCATATAAATTTTCCGACCGGCAGTCGTTTCGTTGTACCTTAAGCTTGTAGAGTGTATAACACATCTATATATATATATATTTTTTTTTTTTTTTTTTTGCCTGTTAAATCAAATTCTTTTAGGCAGAATCATCTAGATGTTTACAGAAGTAAAAACTACCCTCCCCCTCCCAACAAGGGAGCCTCTTTTGCTCCCTTCAAATGGTAAGCAAACTCATAAATCTCATTTAAATGTTTTTATAGTACTGGACTAGTGTTTTGTTTGGGTTTGTTTTTTTTTTTTTTTTGTGGGGGTGGCGGTTTTGTTTGTTTGTGTGTTTGCTGTTGTTGTTGTTATTTAACACTTGCCTGCTTGAAGATCTTTCTTCTGGAAATGGCTATGCTATTAAAACCAGTTCTGTCTGTCAGTGAAATGTTAAGAGGTGCTGGAGAACCACATAAATGGCCTGTTATGTTCATATTCTCTATGTGTAGGTATTGTAGGTCTGATTTAGTAGGGCTGTTAGCCAAGAACGTATTTGTAAGGAAAAAATTAATCATTCACATTCCTGAAAAGGTAGGAGTTGTATTCTTCAAGGCTCCTTACAGATGAACTGTGCTAGCTTATTATCAAATACTTTGATTTCTCACCTCTCTCCCCTCTCATACTTCGTGCAGAGTCAGTGACTGAGCATCCCTAAATGGACCCATCAGAATAAAGTTGCCATTCACTCCTCTCTCTTTCAGCGACTCAAAGACTGCTTTTCTTTTTAAGCCTTCTTACTTGTGATTGCAGTAGCAATCATTCAATGTTCCTCATTTCAGAGCTCTCTGAGCCAAGCAAGTTTACTTGGCAACCAGGGGAATGCTTCAGGAGATGGGAGTAGAAGGTGGTGGCTGGTAGGGTGTTAGTAATGAGAAATGTTCATTCTGCCATGAACCTGTGGCCAACGAATGCTGCCTCCTCCTTGTGGCATAATGGAGAACACCCCTGAAATTCAAAAGTCCGTGAGTTTTTCCCCCACTTCTGCAAGTTGGGTGAAATGGAAAGCAAATATATCACAACACTTTTCAGATAAATAACTTGGTCAGCTCACTTTACCATGTAGTCCTTTGCCCTGAGGAGCTGCTGGGTACCAAGTGAGGGAACTGTGACTTTTCAGCTGCACAGGCCTGGTTCAAAAACATGAGAATATAATGCAGTAAAACAGGAACACAAGAGGATTAATCGCTACTGCTTAAACTGTAAGGAAAATGACTTCATTATTAGCCGTATAGTCTTTGTGACACACAGGTAAGCAGATGCAGTTGCTGCTTTTCATGAAGCATAATCACTAGCCTGTATGTGTTATTTTTAAGGGTTGTCTGTGTGCTGTTGCACACAAAAAGGTGCTGCTGTCATGCCGAACTACAAACCTATCAAATTCCCTGTGTGCCACGTTTCTTGCAGGGATGGACTACCCCTCCTGCACCTGCAGCCCAGCACCTCAGCCTTTTGTCACTCTTGTGCTCCAATGCATTGAGATCTGTGACCCCTTGGCCAGTTGCAGCTGGTGCCTGGACTTGTGAAGGAGGAGAGAGGGGCTGTCCCAGGGCCACCTTGCTTAGCAGGGCCCAGAGCTTAAAATGATGCTGCTGGGAGGCACTTGTCACCAGAAGTCACATCCCACAGGCTCTCCTTCATCGTGTCACCTGATGCACAAGGGAGTCCACATAGCCCAACAGGAGAATGTTGGAATGAAACTTGAGAGATCTGACTTTACTGCTTGTGGCAAAGTATTCAGGTGTATTGTGCTAGAAAGCAGTATTGTTAAGAGCCTTGACTGACAAAAACAGTTAGTTGTGTTTATGACTAGCTGAAGGAAATACTGTTCTTTGGGAGCTTTTACTTTCTGCTTTGAACAGAGTTGTACAGCGAGACACTGAATAATTACTTACTATGAAAAACATGAGAGACTGGGATGTCTCTGAAATAAAGATGTTTTTCAGGAATCACTACAAAGATTTGTCAAGCTATATTTCAGGTGCAGATACAGAAATAGAAGACTTGATTCCACTAACTTTCAGGATTTTACCATTTCTTAAACTTTTTTTTTTCCAAGTAAATTGGTCAGAACAATTTTTTTGACTAATATTCAAACCATGTATAATATTTAATTTGAGTTGATGGTGTCTCAGGTCAGATTTCTTAGCCACATTTCTCATAAAAAAAGTCTGTCCTGAAATCAAGACTGGAACATGTCACTAATCTAATAGAAGGTTGAAATATTACTTAATACATACTAATGCTTCGTATTATAACAATTCTTAGAGTAATTAGATTCAGTGTTTCTTTTTCCAAAAGCGTATTTTTGTGTCTAAGGAAATAGTTTAGCAAGTCCCAAAGCAGAAGCTTTTGTGAATGCACAAGAAAAATGAAACAAAACCAATATTTCTATTTTGACATTGGTTAATCCATTAGCGGAAATCTCTTATCTTCACATGCACTTTTGTGTGTGCTTTGGTCCCAAAGAGGTCCAAAACTTAGGTTGCTGGGTTCTGTGGGTTCTGTGTGATTATTAGTTTAATCTTTTGATTGTTTCTTTACTGTTACGAAATGGTTTATTTGTTGGCTTCTTACTGTTTCCCTGAATAGTGGGCCTAGAATTTTTACATATGAAAAGGCAACGAGTTGAATCTTTGGCAATTGCAAAAGCTCACCTGAGCTTTACAAAAAGCATTTTGGATTTTTGTCTCTCTGCCTGCACAATTTTTTAGTCTCCTGCAAGAGGAGGAGCAAAGATCATAGGAAAAGCTGAGGTGGATTGAGTGTCTTTCCAGTCGTATGTCTTCTGGTAGCTGATCCTAAGGAAATCCTTTGTTTCTATTCACTTATGCCCACTCTGAATCGATCTCGTCCATTTTCATGAGGTCAGTCAGTCTTTTTCTGTGGTTTCTTTCAACTTCCTGAAATTATTACTGTGAAAAGTTGATTCTTCATACTTTTGATGTTTTATGACTTTATTCATAGATGGAAAGGAATATTAGAACTACATGGAAGTGAATGCAGCAGCATCCAAGTCTTTTGAAAAGAAGTTAGAAAATACACTTTGAAGTAAAATAAATCCTTGTATTCATGCCCGAATGTTAATGATTCATAGTTGAATAGTAAGTCTTCATTCTTTTGCTAGATTTAGGGACCTGTACATTGTCGTCTTGAAATGAATGCAGATAGTACTGAAAAATAAATATGAAGCAACTTTCAAACGGAGAAGTTATAAACAACTCTTTTCTTGGCCCAAATCGCCTACTTTGCCAAAGGTGTGCAAAGGTTGCATGAGCCTAAGAGAAGCTAATTTCTTCCTCTGTTACTTTTCATAGTCTGCTTCCTCTGTGTGAACACTTGGTATTCTGCTATTGGGCAGGGACTACCAAAGGAGATGGCTCAAGTCTGTCTTCTGATCGGCAATAACATGTGCCAAGTACTTATATCTGCATAAGAACACAAAAATCTCCCTCTACCTAATTGCCAAGGCTAGCTGCCTCATGTATTGCCCCTCTGAAATATGTACTTAGTTATGGTGAATTCTGCTTTTCTTAAGTCACAAGTTTGTGATTACTTGCTGTAAACATACAAACAATTAAACTAAAACAACAGCTTCCTAATGATAATGGGAAAATCTCTCTGCTGCTTTGTGTTTCATGTGAAACCCATACTCAGAGCTGGGGGTCAGGAAGAATTCTTCCCTGGGGTGAGATCAGTGAAGACCATTGTTGTTTTTGTTTACTTGCTTGCCTGTTCATTTTTCTGCCGTCCCTTGAAATGTGGAGAGGGGCCTGCTTGCTTGAATCTTCTGGGGAATTTTCACCTTACAAAGCTCCCACTTGTGCAGGGACCTGAAGAATTGCTGCTGCCTTGGGTGTCCTGCCCTTGATCTCTGTCACTGTTTGGCACATTGCACATTGGAGGCTTAATCTGGGGTGTGAGATTGTCTAGTGATCTGGGGTATGCAGAGTTAGACGCAGAAGTCTTGTGAACCAAATGGCTTTGTTTTTGCTGCTTATGATTGCAAGGTGGTGGATATGGTGATCCTTACCAGTTCTCATGTTACCGTGCAGTTATGTGGTCTGGATTCCCTTAGCACTGAAGTTGGTCCTGTGGGTGGAAAAATGGTGAAGCATCATTTTTATTAAAGAATGAACTGTGATGGAGTTGTATGAAGGAGCCAGGCTGCCTTACATTATGTTCATGTGCATAATGAGACATATATGTATTTAAATCCACCTACTTCCTCACTCCCCTACCCCAAATTCTGGTAATACCACTGGATGTTTGTGTTCAGGTACAGTGAGGAAGCAGTGCTCCTGACATACTGCTCCCTCAGGAGCCCAAGATTTCTATTTCTTTGCCCACCCACCAGTCTGATTCCCTTTGTCTCTCCTTTGGCAGTTGTTCAGGTTATCAGCGTGACGTGCATGTGCACATTATCTGATGGGTTGGTTGCACGTAGGTGAAGGATTCTGTTCTGTGAAGAATGTTGCGGTGACAGCTTCATGGATAGCAGTCAATTTGGGGCCAAAAATATATGCTAGTCAGCTAGGCTGCCCCTGTACTCAAACTAAAATTCATTGCAGAATGACCCCGTTTCTGGGAGTGTCCAACTAATTAACTTAGGCTGGAGGCCTCCTTTTCAAACGGCTGGAACTTAAATGAAATTAATTGCTTTCTAGGCTTCCTACTTTCTGCAAAGGTAGTGTGCTAACAGCTCAAGCTCTTGGGCTGAAAACTGCCAGTTGCGGTACAGAGATTTAGCTCAGAGTAGGTTAATAAGGAAGGGCAAATGGCTGCCAAATGGGAGATGATGTTATGTGCTGGGTCCCCTATACTTTAAATAGTATATGGCATATCTGATCTAGTTTTAGTGGTTCTGTCTTTTTAGGAAGGTGTGGCACTATATATATATATATATATATATATATATATATATATATATATAAAAAATATAAAAATCTAGCTGGCAATTTTCAGTACACTCACTTTTCATACAATTTTGAAATAAACTAGATAAAAAAATAAGTACTGGAAATCTCATTAGTGTTATATATTTAGACAACAATGAAATTCTAACCATGAAAAACATGCTTCTTGAATTTCTATCTTTTGATTAAAAATGAAATTTTAGCTTATACTGTATATAAAGGAGACTGAAAGGAGACCTTATCGCTGTCTACAACTACCTGAAAGGAGGTTGTAGCATGGAGGGTGTTGGTCCCTTCTCCCAGGTAGCAAATGATAGGATGAGAGGAAATGGCATCAAGTTGTGCCAGGGGAGGTTTAGATTGGATGTTAGGAAAAAATTCTTCACAGAAGGGGTTGTCGGGCATTGGAACAGGCTGCCCAGGGAAGTGGTGGAGTCACCACCCCTGGAGGTGTTTAAAAAACGTTTAAGTGAGGTTCTCAGGGACATGGGTTAGTGCTAGAGTTAGGTTATGGTTGGACTCAATGATCCTGAGGGTCTTTTCCAACCAAATGATTCTATGATTCTGTAATTCAAAGAAGACCTCTTCACTAGCTTAGGTATACTAATGATGAAAGCATTCATCATGGGAACATAGTTTTTAATGATTCAGCAGTTTGATCAGAGCAATAGAATTGTTTAATTTTTGAAATATCAGTCTGCTACGTACATAGGGATGGTAGGTCTGGTGCCTGTCAGTCATTATCAGTGGCATGGCCGCCACCCTGCCATTAACCGCAGAGGGAACCCAGAGCAACTGTGTACTTAAATTCAGCACTTACATGCCTGAAGTAGTAGATGGTGTGGAAAACACTTCTCCTCCTTTCCCTTCCCTTTCAGAGTAGTATTTGCTGATTTAATTCTTCCGGGGACAAGGTGGCTTTGTCCTGCCCTTCTCTCAAGAGACGAGGTAGAACAGTCACTGATGTATCGCGCGTGGTATAAAAAGGTGTTTGTGTGTGTGTGCTCGTGTGGTTTGTGGGGGTGTGCGTCCTGTGTGCATTTCAAACCACCCTTCTGCAGCTTAATTTCTGTTTATTCAAGTGGATCTGTATCAACAAGGAAAACAGCCAGTTCTGCAAAGAGGATCTAGGCTACATTCATTTAGCATCAGGGGCACTTTGATCTGGCCAAAAAAACTTGGGTCCAGGAACCGTGTGTTTGGAGCAGGCGGTCTGTTTTTGGATATCTGCTGACAGAAGTTGGAGTTGTTGCCTGTGTTGCTTACTCTTGCTGGTGTGGTTGAAGAAGGAGCAGCTGGCTTGGGGAGGGGGTGGTTTGGGGCACACATAGGCTGTTATGTTGTCACTTGTACCTAGATGCATGCTTTTTTTTTTTTTTTAAGGTAATTTAAGGAATGTAGCTCTCATGATAACTCAAACACTTGAATTTAAATTGTGGTCTGAAGAGGATAAAGTGTAAAATCTAGCCAGAAGTAACACATGCAATATAGGCGAAAGCAGGTATATACACAACATAAATAAAAATAGGGAAAATCAATGCTCTTGGCTCCTTTGGGAGGGTATGTAGTTAGTCCACTGTGTGGAACAACAGTGTGGTTAAAAGCTGGATACTGATATGAGGAGGCTGGCATTCATGATGCTGCCTGATAAGAAGCTGTTCAAGCAACGTGGCTCAGTTTTCCTCCAGGCTGGAGGGCAAAGCACAGATCTCGGTCTTAAGACCATTCAGCTTTGCTGAATGTGGTGAAGTTGCACTGGTTTGCACCATCTACTTCTTCACTCTGTCTGTTGTAGTGCACCCTCAACATTTTCACATCACAGATGAAGCATGTCTGTAGGTTGTTTTAGCACAATGAAATATCTTTTAAAACAACTTTGCAGAAGAAGAGAGAAATCCAAGGAGGGGAGCAACTCACTACTGGCATAATGAGGGAGTTCCAAAGCAAAATAACAGCTTTCATGATTTGACTGGCCACTGGCCCAAATCATCACGGAGAATCAAATGGGATGGAATGATTTAGATGCATGTGCTAACTGGCTGCTGCTGTTCCACGACATGGTTACTTTTCAAGAGGGGTAGTGGAAAGGAACATAGGCAAATCCACTGAAGTAAATTACAGTGCAGGTACCATGAGGATTAGAAATCTCTCTCTGACAAAATGGAAAGGAAAATCTTTCAGTATTGCTTTAATTGTGGGGTAGTCCCAGGAATGCTGTGGGAAACAGAAGTCTCTCGTTATCACATGTATATGGCAAAGCAGTATAGCGTTACTTCTTTTGCAACATGTTTTTAACGCTTTTACCCCAAGCTTTATTTTGTTGTGTAATAGTATAATTTTTATTGGTTCTGATTTTTGGTTGAATTTTTTTCAAGAATGGCTGGTTTAATACAGAGAATCACATTACACTAGAGAATCATACTTCAGTAGTGTGCAAAATGACACCAAAAAATCAAATGAAAATGTAAAGGCAAACTGAAATTTGATTAGCAGCACTGTTTAGACAAGAGTGGAATTAGAGCATTAAAAAAAAAAAATTACCCTGTTACTGCCTACAGGCAATCTGGAGAGAAGTATAAGCTATTGCCAGGGATCCTACTGCTCAACTTGAGCCTCTTCCCTAAGGTACCTCTTCGAGACCTTAGATGCCTCAGGCTCTCGTGGTCCTCCAAGGAGAGAAAGAGCTTCTCCGGAGAGCAATTCAGATTTTAGGAGCTCTGACTCACCTTTGGGGTGGCCTGCTCACTGCAGGGGGAGCCTCAGAGTTCCTCATTTAGGTGCCTCGACAAGGTGCCTAAAATCAGATGGTATAGGATCCACCTGTGTTTCTAAAGAAAACAGTGCATTTTCTCTGAGTTGCAGAACTGCTTGAAATAGTTCAGGTGAAGTACAAGCTCAAAATAATATTACTGTGTGGGGTTTTTTTTTTTCCCTTTCCACTGCCTGGAATTTATTGGATGCATTTGGATTTTCATCCATGGTGTGAAGTCACTTTAAATAAGACAAAGTGAGTATATGTTAGGAAATTAAAAATAGCATAAACCAAGACAATACTCCAGCACACTGGAGACTGTTCTTTTTGTTGGTATTTGGTAAGGGGGAAAATGGTAAAGCTTGAAGCAAGCAGAAAGCGTCAGGACAGCTGAGCATTAAGAAGTCATATTGCATTCTGGCTGTCATGCCTAAAAATAACTTAAACGTAGTGGATATTCCTGAGAGTGACAATGTCTGATAAAATCATCATAACATGCAGATGGAGTACTTCTAGGAAACAGTAAAGCAAAGAAGCTTTCAGGGAAGAATGCCATCTCTCCATAAACAACCTGCAGTACACAACTGCATTGTTGCTTGTGAGAAATATATCAAGTACCCCAGGGGATTTCAGCTTAATTTATTCTCTGAAGCTGGAAGACATTTTCTTAAGATTTTTATCAGTTCTTGGTGCGTCACTGGAAAGTGCTGAGCTCTTCTTTGGGATGTTAAATGTTTTCAGGTGGCACTGACACCAGTGATGAGAGAGGCCTCTAAAACCGCTCTGAAAAATACCTGCTTGTAAAAGTGGTTCAACTGAAGTTTGTGGAAATTAAGTGTTCCAAACAATGTTTTCAAAGGCAGAACCTGCCTGGTGCCTCTGTGGTCTACTCTCACCAGAACCCACAGCCTCAGGAGTTCCTTACCATTAGAAATCCTGGATGCTGGGGACCCCTCTGCCTCTCATGTAACCGCTCCTCACCTTCAGATTCATAACCAGAAGGGTTCAGAATTGATATTGTTATCAAAGTGAGTATTAAAGAACAACCATGTAGCTAGAAGGAGAAAGGTTTAAAGCAAACAAAAGCAAGAAGTCCTTATGCTATGTTTAGTTAAGCTGTGGACCTCCCCGTCAAAGGATGCTGAGAGTGCTGAAGGTTTAAGCTGATGGAACAGAAAACTTTTGACTGTTTATGAACATGCAGAAAACCCAGTTGGCTCAGGAGGTATCTGAGCTGGCTGTGGTTGGATATCTAGTATCACCACAGTCTGCCTTGTTCTTCATCATTTGTAGCATCTTTATCATTCTATTAGCATCTGGTTTTGGGCAGTGATGGAGATTTGATTCAGGACACTGGGCTCCATGGACCTTTGGTTGGACCCAGTAGGGCTGCATTTTTGTTTCAAGCTTCAAAGCCAAGTTGTCTGTTGATTTAGGGTACCTGAGACACTTCTGAAATGATAAAAATTCAGAGATCCTAATTCTGCTAACTTCAGTGACAGGTACTACAAAAGTATATGGATGCTGAGGTCTAAATTAATCACTGCTCCTGTGAAACTTAATTGTGTTAGGAACCAGGTCAACAGCAGCACAGGTATGGAAAACCAGGAGGAGAGTGAGAGCTCTGGTTCTGCTGAAGTGAGTGGCAGTTTTGCCATTTACTTGCATGGGGCGAGGATTTTATTTCATGCTCTTATTTTCCCTTTCTCACACTACAGGAGCCAAGGGATACAAAACTGAAAGAACAAGTCTCATGCCTTTGGGCTGATACATAGAAGTATTTCTCCATGCAATCGATTTTCAAAGTTTATGCTTGGAAAAGTATTTGAGTGTAAACTGCAATTAATCTTTCAGCCTTGCTGAGACAAATTTACATAAATAATATGCCTTTTTATAGTGCAGGGCAGAAACAGACTGCCTAGGGATAGGAAGGATGATGTTGCATATTTGTTATAGGTGGCTGGTTTGTTGTGTGTGGTGTGTGTGTTTTTGGTGGTGCGTGTGGTGTTTTTTGGGGGGGTTTTTTTGTTTGTGTGTGTGGGTGGTTTTTTGTTTTTGTTTTTTTTTTACAACTTCCTCTAGTGTGTCTGTTGGAAGATGGAACATTGGATGGATCAGTGGTTCGATTTGATATGGTCTTTGGTTAAAACAGAATTCCTGAAAACATGCGAACTCTTCTGCACATTGAAAAGTGAAGGGAAAATATAAAAGTAACTGCTGCTTTATGTGTTGACAAATTAAATGCTACCATGGATACCCTGGTCTGTTTACAGCAATAATAATAAATATTTTCAATTCACACTGAGCTTTTTCATCTCAACGGATCCCAGGTGGTTTACAAATGACATACACGGATTACTCTACATGGCACACAACTGAAGCCGCAAGAACTGCCTAACAAGCTATATTGGTACTACCTGGTAGTGGAAGGTAGAAAATGTACTGTACCCTGAGTGAATCTGTAGGGATTGTTTGGGAAAGCAGAACGTGAATGGCAGAACTGAAATCTAGCCAAGAGCTGAACAGCAAAATGCAAAGAATCAGATAGGATCAGGTGTCACGTTACTGATATGATTTGGTAATTCTTTGAGCAGCTGGATTAAATTTTTACTAGAGCTGGGAAGAAATTCTTTCCCTCTTGAAAAACTTGCAGGTCAAAACATTTTCCTTTTCCTCCTTCTGCAGTTTTGAAGGCAGAGAGTGTCCCTCTGCAAACAGCCAGTTCAGGGCCCCCTTCAGGGATGAGGCAGATCCAGTCTATAGCCTTATTTGATCAGTTTGCCCTGCTGAATGACTTTGCCCTTCCTGGGGGAATAGTTAACTTTGACCTAAATAAGCTTATCAAATTATTACAATTATTTGAATTAGTGTTAGTTGGGGCTTGAACAAGGTACTGTTGCAAGGTAACTGAGCTGTGCATAGCCGCTGAATGGCCAGGTCCTTTTCTCTCTGGCAATCTGTACAAAGCAGCTGAAGCCACAGTGAAGGATATCAGGAATGAGCAACATGGCAGTAGCTTGGGACCTGGGTATTCTCCTAAGAAGTGAAATGCTAATCCAGCTCTCCTGCTTCCTACATGAGTACATTGTCCAAGCTGGGGAGCAAGCGAGACTGTGTCTCTATCTTTTTTGGAAGAAAGTTTCTTCTGAAACTCAGAAACTTGACTGATCATCACTGGTATCTTCCCACTTTTTTTTTTTTTTCCCCATGAATCAATGCTTTATGACTTAAGGAAAAAAAATAGTGTCATCAAATAAGTAAATTAAAAACCAAAACCCAAATAAATAAAAATGCCAAACCCCACAACCCTGACAGCTGCAATATTTACCTTTCCTTTAGATAACACTTTGTGCTTTCTAGATACAGCGTGAGTAATTCTCTACGCTTTTGCTTTCTTAGGCAGAGCATTAGTGCTTATGTAGGTGTGTGACCTATATAACCAGTGACAGAGAAAATGATTCCTTAGAAACACTTCATACTCAGACTGTTTTTCTATGTTGTTTAGGAGAGGCAGCTACATGATGGAGTCTGGTGAACTGCTTGAGAATTCATTGTGGTGGCTGCCTTTAGAGCAGCAGCTCTTTTAAATTCCCGAGTTGCACCTGTCCTTCTGAGGTGTAAAATAATTGCAGGTACAAGTGATGTAAATGTTGTATGTAAATAGTTGCTGTTATTTCACACTTCAGTCTTGAAAGGCTGAGAAACCTAGAAGACCAGGTCCATCCTTCCTGTGAAAAAAAAAAACCAAACAAAACACCTCACTACTAACAGCCTTTTTCTTAATGAACTTGTCTTGTATTACTAAGCAGCTGTTCATGGAAATAAAAAAAGTTAACAAAAAAAGGTCTATTTGGTTGAGGTTCTTCACTGGCCTAGAACTAAGTGGAATTTAAATTAACTATTAGCAACTCTCTTCCATCCTTTGAAGAGAGGTGATTTTAAAAGTGCAGTATTTCTATCTGACTTAAGCCTTTGTTAAGAAACCAAGGTAGGACTGAGGTTTATACCTTAAACATAGATGAGGTTTGCTGATATTTTGTAAACCCTTTGGTGTGTGTTGGGCAAGCTTTTAGCAAACTGTCTGTCAGCTATTATTTTGAATGTCTTCCTCAAACTCTGTTTCTGTATGGTTTCCACCCAGGTCAATGCAAAACCTAATGAATTTACCTGGAATTTACCTTTATGCTTGAGAACCTGAAAAATTGGAGCACTTCAGTAGCATGTTTCTATATTAACACATATAGCAGAAAAAATAAAAGGATTGCACAGCTTTATGTGAACTGGGATCAATAAGACATTGACAGTGTTTTCTTGGATACTTATTTATAAAACCATGGCTTGCTGCTAGTCTTCTGTGAAAACTTTGCCAGCCTTGACTCTGAATTTTGTCTGTTCGTAGGATAGGGATGATTTACCTGCCTTCCTCAGCGGAATGCTGCAAGGACTCTGACTCACATTTTTAAACATCATTAGGTTAAAAAAAAAAAACTGCAGAGAAGAGTTTACAAACCATGTGATAAACCACCAAGAAGAGGAAGAACTTGGAAGAATTTCGTTTGTGTGTGTGTACATTTTTGCACAGTTTATCATCATTACTGCTCAATTACTTTTGTTGTTTTCCCAGAGTCAACTTACACTCTTACTGATAATCTCTTGTGTTCTGCTGCCAGTTGTGTTTCCAGAGACTTGCAGTTAGTATAAGTAGTAGGTGATTGATGGTGTGCTATAATCTTGGGCTGATTCATTATGTTTTGAATAGTTAAAACACGCTGCTTGTATCTGAAGGGCTGAAATCCGAGCACCGTTTGCTGCAAGTCAGAAATCCCCATGAGCAAGGGGAGCCACAGAAGCAGGGGCTGCAGCATAGCAGGGAATACAAGGAGAGTCAGCAGGTAGATAATAGCAAAATCTAACCCTTTTTTTTTTTTTTTTTTTTAATTGTGTGCTGAACTCCTACACACAGATTTGACAGATACAGCTGGCTTATTGACTTGGCAGTCTCGCACTAATTGACTGCCGGTTTAGACACCGGAGCCTCCAACCAGTTGTTAAACTCTGAGTAGGCAGGTCGGGAACATGCCAGCCAGAGCTTTTGGGGGAGGAGAAAGCTGCTGGGTGCGTGCCTCTCGCATTCTGCTCCCCGCGCCGGGAGATGTGTGAAGTTGGGTGTGCGTACTGTCACAGGCAGAGATCCAAGGGCAGCTGAGAGCGAGCTCGAGCGCTTGGCTTCCACGGGGGAAGAGAACGGCGGCTGCTGCTTGAACGTACAAGCTGGCAGGATCATGACAGAGCCAAGCAGCAGAAAGGAAGGATTTAAAAAATGCCGGAGTGCTACTTTCAGCATCGATGGCTATAGCTTTACAATTGGTGAGCCTGATTTAATTTCTCCTCTTCACTGCCTCTCTATTCCTCCTTTCCTCTCTTTTTTTTACAGCCCCAGTAAGTACAGGTAAAAGAGAGATGTTGACAACTGCCTCTTGTCAGCATATGCCTTTAAGATGTAAGGATGCCCTGCAACTCTTGTTTGGGTTTGTTTTCCATTCTGCCTTCTATATTATCTTCTGCTCAAGAAACTTGCCTTTGATACACAGCTGCTCTAAATCCTTTCACTGGGATCTGGCATGAGTTCACTGAGATGTTTGCAGAACTTTCGGTTTGGAACCTTTATCTCAGGAAAGCCTGGGCTTCAGGATTGCAGGTTTCCAACTTGCTAGCTGTGTTTCCTTCTGATGAGCCCAGAAAATAACCCTTGGGAGCCTTGGCTTTGTTTCCAATATTTCTTTGTTCACTTAGCAAGTGTTTCCAAACTCTGTAACCTTTTGCCATTTCTCGGTTTGTGTAAAAATGTATTTATGTCACAGTTCTTGTTGCCTCTCAAACACAAAAAGCAAAATTGCTGGAGCAGGGAAAGATGTGAGGGGAGATTAGGAATTTTAGGGCTGGTTCTTGTAGCTGTTTGAAAAGTGCAGTTTATTGTTTGTGCTCACCGTCTTAGGGAACAAGTGAGACTTCTCAAAGCGACAGGTGTCCATGTGTTTTTCCAGGAGACTTGTTGTGCGAAAGTTAAAATCTGATGATTCCCTGAGCAGGCTGCTCTGCTAAAACTGCATGTCTCACTAAGCTACATTATATAAATCCCTATAGATCTTGGAAACAAGGCAAGCTTACATCCCATTTTGATTTTTAGTTGAAATACAAGTTAAAATATATGGATAATTTACATGTAATAATCAATGTGAATTCCCCTTGAATACCTTTAAGATGAGAGATTCTACTTCCTTGAAGTTGTGAAATCAGGAAACTGTTTTTTCCTGATTTATACCAGTGTAATTGGTTCACAATTTCATCTAATAATGATGGTTGCAAGCTCTTTAGTGGTGTGGGAGGAGGTACATGTTTATCTATTCCTCTGCTTTATGGCAAACTTGTTCTGCGGTCATTAACATCATGCCAGCGTTAAACTTGATGAAAAAAATTGAAGATGGGAAGTGTGTGTTTCATTAAAATATCTTCATATAGTCATCTGTTAATGTGCATGTAGCATTTTAAAGGTGAAACTGCCAGGAAAATCTTGCTTTTGAAATTTCATTCTCTAACGGGCAGGTGGTAGTCCCTCCACAGGTTAAGTTGTAACATGCTCACTTTTGAACCCCTTATCTTAATCTTTTCCCCTCTCAGCATCATTGCTAATAGTTTTATTTTATCAGTTTGTGTCAGTCTAAAGGACAAACATTTTCTTTTTGAGACTGGACAGGAGAGAACATTCCCTGAAGACACTGAACATTTATGACTGTGCCTAATTATTTTGTTTATGAACAAACCAAGAGGATTGCTGTGTGTGTTGCTCTGCTGTCTTTATCTGCTACTCGTGTTCACCAAACAACTAGACCAAATTTCGGATCAAATGACTCAGGTTTAGAATTGCAGCTTCTTCTGCTTCTTAAGACAGTTGTTGCATAGGAGTTTCTGTGCTATTTTCTTCTATTTGGTGCATGCAACCAGCGTATTGATTCTGTGAACTGTGCATTATATAACATTTATTTTTATATCTGGCTAAATGTGCATTGGATTGACTCACATAACCGTGAAAACTTTGTAAACATGCTGTGTAGTATTATGAGCACTGTGTGGTAGACAGACCTGAATTGGTTCATGTAGTTGTTAATCCTTATACTGAAGAAAATTAACGTATCCAAAAGACCCCACAGCAACTTTAGAGTGTCAGGGATGGGCTTTAAACTTATTTTTTCCATCAGATGAGATCTCTGTGACAGAATTACAGCATGATCTGGGTTGGAAGGGACCTCTGGAGATCATCTAGTCCAACCCACCTGCTAGAGTGGGTTCACCCAGAGCAGATCACACAGGAATGCATCCAGGCAGGTTTTGAATGTCTCCAGAGAAGGAGACTCCACAACCTCTCTGGGCAGCCTGTTCCAGTGCTCAGTCACCCTCAAAGTACAGAAGTTTCTCCTCATATTCAGACGGAACCTCCTGTGCTTCAGCCTGTGCCTGTTGCCCCTCATCCTATCGTTGGGCACCACTGAAAGGGGTCTGGTCCCATCCTCTTGACACCCACCCTTGAGATATTTATAAGCATTGACAAGATCCCCTCTCAGCCTTCTCTTCTCCAGGCTGAACAGACCCAGCTCTCTTTCCTCATAAGAAAGATGCTCCAGACCCCTAATCATCTTTGTAGCCCACCACTGGACTCCCGCTAGTAGTTCCTTGTCCTTCTTAAACTAAGGGGCCCAGAATTGGGTGCAGTACTCCAGACACGGCCTTACCAGGGCAGAATAGAGAAGGAAGATAACCTCCCTCAACCTGGTGATCACACTTTTCTTAATGCACCCCAGGGTACAGTTGGCCTTCTTGGCCACAAGGGCACATTGTTGACTCATGGTCAACCTGTTGTCAACCAGAACTCCCAGCTCCTTCTCTGCAATGCTGCTCTCCAGCAGGTCAACCCCTAACCTGTACTGGTGCCTGGGGTTATTCCTCCCCAGGTGCAGGACCTTACACTTGCCCTTGTTGAACTTCATCAGGTTCTTCTCTGCCCAGTCCTCCAGCCTGTTCAGATTATGCTGAATGGTAGTACAGCCTTCTGGTGTGTCAGCCACTCCTCCAGTTTGGTATCATCAGCAAACTTGCTGAGGGTGCACTCAGTCTCTTCATCCAGGTCATTGATGAACAGGTTGAACAGGACTGTACCCAACACTGACCCTTGGGGAGCCCCACTAACAGCAGGTCTCCAAACAGAATTTGCACCTTTGATCACAACTCTCCGAGCTCTGCTATTCAGCCAGGTCATGATCCATCTCACTGTGCACTCATCCAGCCTGCATGTCCTGAGCTTGCCTATGAGGATGTTGTGAGATGGTGTCAAGAGCCTTGCTGAAGTCAAGGTAGACAACGTCCACTGCTCTCCCCTTGTCTACCCAGCCAGTCATACCGTAATACAAGACTCTCAGGTTGGGCAAACATGATTTCCACTTGGAGAATCTGTGTTGACTATTCCTGATAACCTTCTTTTCCTCCACATGCTTGGAGATGACATCCAGAATGAGTTGTTCCATCACCTTTCCAGGGATGGAGGTGAGGCTGACTGGCCTGTTGTTTCCTGGGTCATCCTTCTTTCCCTTTTTAAAGGCTGGAGTGACGTTGGCTTTCTTCCAGTCTTTAGGCATCTCTCCTGCTCTCCATGACCTTTCAAAGATGATGGAGAGCAGCTTATCAATAACATCTGCCAGGTCTCTCGGCACTCATGGGTGCATCCCATCAGGGCACATGTCAGTTTGCTGAAATGATTTCTAACGTGATCCTCCTCAGCCAAGGGAAAGTCTTCCATTTGCCAGACTTCCTCTCTTACCTCCAGGGTCTGGAATACCTGAGGGCCAGTTTTAGCAGTAGAGATGGAAGCAAAGAAGGCAGTCTAACGCTGCCTTCTCTGTATCATCTGTCGCCAGGGCACCCTCCTCATTCAGCAGTGGAGCTACATTTTCCTTAACCTTCCTTTTGCTGCTGGCGTACTTGAAGAAGCCCTTCTTCTTTGACATCCCTGGCCAGATTTAATTCCAAGTGGAGCTTGGTCTTCCTCACCACATCCCTGCGTACTCTAACAGCCTCCTTGTATTCCTCCCAGATGATCTGTCCCTTTTTCCACACTACATAAACATCCTTCTTCCACCTGAGTTTTGACAGGAACTCCTTACTCATCCATGCTGGCCTGCTACTCCCTTTACTTGATTTCTCGCTCATAGGGATGCATCAGTCTTGAGCTTGGAGGAAGTGATATTTGAATATTAGCCAGCTCTCTTGGACCCCCTTACCTTCTAGAGGCCTAACCCATGGGATTCTTCCAAGCAGGACCTTGAAGAGGCCAAAGTTCACCGAGCTGAAGTCCATGGCTGTAATCCTACTTATTGCCCTGCTTCTCCCTATATGTAGGTATCTAGTTTCATGTACTGCAAATGTTTGAGAAGTTCTTGGCAAATGCTGAGCTGCTTCATCTGCTATTGAATTGTCAGCGGGGAGAGAAGGCTGATAATCTTGAGGAACACAGTCATATCAAGTTGACACAAAATAATTCCCATTTGTGTGCAAAAAAAAAAAAAAAAAAAAAAGTTGCATTGATTCACCCCTGTTCTAACTGCTAAGTAAGGATGATCTTCACAGTGTTTTGAAGATGATCACTTATGATGAGACTTAATGAAATTTTAATGAAAGGCCTGGTCCTTATGTCAGACACGGAAGTATGTGGGCCTGGAAGAAGGCTGCTGCAAGAGGAGCTCCTTGCGGATGGCTTGCAGTTAGGCAGCCTTGTATCTCTGGAGATGGTCAGTGCAACCTAGAGCAGCTTCTCAACTGCTCTAATTTTCACTTTGGTTGCTTACAGCACTGGTGGTGGGACAGGAGTGCTGTGGGAACACAGTACTTTGACAGGACTTCACAGATCCTTATAGAAGAATCTGGTCTGCAACAACAGAAAGGCAAATACTCAATAGATTTCTTCTGTACAAAGACACAAGGTACTCGCAAATCCGTTTCCTCCAGACACCACCCTTTCAACAGAGACCCTGAGGAGAACTGAGGTGTGCTGCCCTATGCCCACTCGGGATTTGTGTGGTTTTGGATGTTCTGCTTTTATGGCCTTTTTGCACTGATGGCATGATGTAAAGGGTCTGTAGTGGTGCCACAGAGCGAGATATTTAGTGGGAACATTCAAGACAGGAATTGTGCAATTTAGTTTGCTCTAGAAAGTTTGATATATCTCAGATGAAAGCATCAAGATCTTTATTTGCCATGGTCCACGTCAGCAAACTTCAGAGTTTTTGTATAAACAAGTTGTTGTACTTAAGCTCTTGTTTAACTTTGGCTACATTTTCCTTCACTAAAAGTAAAACATAAGAGAATGGCAGCTGAGTTTCAAGGAGAAGAAATTAAGAGTTAAGGCCTTTTTTTTTTTTTTTTTTTTGGTCCCATCACTCCTGTACAAACAAAATGCCATTATATCAGAATGCCAGTGTGTTATTTACTTACTTTGCTGCTGTAATTGACTGTCTAAAGGTGCAAGACAGAGAAACATCCACTGTCTTTAAACCTGGGAAAATGGTAAACACGAACATTAACAAGAGGATATTTTCTTTCTGCATTTATCACCTTCCTGTGACTAAGAGCTAACTTCATTAAAGCTCCCACTCTCTGCTTCTCATATCCAGAAGCACCTGGCAACACTGTTTCGTCCTGTCCAACCTGTCTAATAAATCTATTTTTATAGGCTCGAATGAACTGAAGTGATGGGGAGTTGTGCTGTAACTCAGGTGTTACTGGAGAGCAAGGATGTGGCCCTGAAACACAGTCAAGCTCACAGCAGTTGCTTCTAAGTCATGCAGGAAAGTTTCCTTAGGAGGATGCTGTCTCCATTTTGTGTGCAAAAGCTCTACCGCCAGTTATTACAGAAGACCTGAGTTTTTGCTTTTGGGCCCTATTTTGAAACAATTCTTTAAAAATGTGATTTTCTTAATGTTGCCGGAGTTTCTCGTGTTGCAGTTCACTACTTGAAACCCATTTCAGCATCCCTTTCAAGGTGGCAGGTAGAACAGCCAAAGTGGTTCTTGGTGGTCGCTCTGAGAAATCACTTTTGAAATGCCTTCTGTGTTTTGGTCAAAGAAAACGTTGCTTGATGAGGTGTGTGCTGTGTTGGTCTGAGCTAGGGTGGGGAAGAATGGAAATGAACTAAATATTGATCTTGGCTTTATTAGGATAAGGAAAAATACCTTCAGCTCTGTGTCATGTGCTTAAGTTTTAAATAAAATACTGCTGTGGATTTTCTGTTATTCTCTCTTGAAAGGTTGTCCATTAGGAGCGGAATAGAGAGGAATGGGGTCTTAAAATTATTCTAGACAGAAACCAGAGAAATAAGCAGGTTTTTCGTTTTCCTAATACTGTATTTTGGCCAGGGAACTGTATGCATTGTAGCAACTGAGTGAACTGCTTTGTTCTTGTGTATTGATTTTCAGCCTTATTGGAGTGTGTCATTCATCTGAGGGCAACGGCACCTTTGCAGCCCTCAGAGGAGGCGCGTTTCGGCATCAGACACCCATGGGCCCATAGGCAGCGCATTTTCATGGAGATTTACTTCAAATCTGCCCTTCGTTGCTTGTAACAAAAAAAATGTCATTCTGACTGAAAGCACACTGTAATTATAAGGTGCTGACAAATCTCTTGGTAATTCTGCGTGTGCGTCACTCGCAGCCCTCCTTCAAAGGAGGTCTGGGAGAAATGCCTGTCTGTGGTGGGGTCAGTCTGCTTTCGGGGGGAGGGAGGGAGGCGTCTCTGCCTGAACACAAACAGTGTCCCTGGCAAAAAAAGGTGAAGGAGGAATGCATAGCCACCACCCTGCTGTGGATTACAGCCTCTCCTGGTCTTTGTACCTCATCTCTATCATTTTCTTTATGTCATAATACAAAAGATTTAAAAAGCAACAAGGAAACCCCCAAAACTTCATGGTGTGTGTGTGGTTTGTTTTGTTTTGTTTTTTTTTTCCTCCTCCCTCTCTCTCCTCATAGACCTTATTGAAAGGATATTTTCTTAATAAGAGCTGATAGGAAGCACTGGTGATTTCTGTGTAAACAGTGGAACACTGCCATCTGAAATCTAGGAAATGGGAAATCTAAGTTTTTTAACATAATACAAATACTAAGATTGCAATAGGATGTGAGATTTTTGTAAATGCAATTTAAGGACGTCTGATGTAGTTATAATAGACTATAAAGAATTTAAATCTCTTCCAACGCAGTCCTACTTCCAACAAATTCACCTAAAGGAAGCAAATAGATTGTGAAACAAGGCTCTAAAGTTATGAGAGCTTTTTTCTGCTCCTTCCATTACAAAGTTGTGTTTTAGCTTTAAAACAGTCTAATCTCCGTCTGCTCTGCCTGAAAATGCTCCTGAAAGGAGTCAGCATAGTTGGCCTGCCTGTGGGTGAGAGACCCACCTGGCCCTTTGTATGGGGCGGATGGTCTCTGCCACAGTGATGGGCAGCAGGAATTCCTGCGGTTGGTACTTTAGCTGCTTCTATAAAGGGGTGGAAACGGTGATTTCTGTGGCATCTACAGGGTCTTAATATTGTCTTGACATCTTCGATGTTGGAGAGGTGGACTGCTGTAAGCTAAGTAAAAAGATCTTTGAAAAGACTGCAGTGGTAGTTCTTGTGCGGCAAAAAGCCTGGCAAAGTTTTCATGGAGCTCTGCCCGTTTGCCTCTGTGGATGGTCTACCTTATCGCTGCTACCTGCTGTTCACAGCTGTGCTCTGCTGCCTGGATCTTGGCATCCAGAAACAGAGAGCGATTGGGGCTGTCCCCTTCTCTGTCAGGGTTGTTTTGGGCGAGAAGTTCCCATGTGGGGTTGCACGCCAGGTTCATCAAGCAGCTCACAAAGGATCGGATTCAGATTGCAGGTCCCTGTGGCAGGGTCATATCAGAAGTGTTGTTTTCCTTCCCCCCTCTTGATTTTTATTTCTCGGGGAAGCTGCGAACAACAGTAAAACCTTTGCAGTGTGTTTTGATGTGAGTGGATGGGCATCGTGTTCTCTGCAGCTGAGTTCCATACATGGGAAAATAACCTCCAGAGCCCTGGGTGAGGAGAGATGTTAATATAATAGATAAAACCATTGTCATCACTATCAGGAAGTATTCCTTTAATTACTTCACTTTTTTTTTTTTTTTTTTTAAGATTGGCAAATTACGTTATGTCCAGGTCTTGGTGCTCGGTCACCTCTGAATCTAGCTTCAGAACTAATGTCACCAAATGGTCTAAACCCGTCAATGTGTTGGGAATAAGAGTCACTACTGGGAGGTAGCTCTGAAAACTGGGCTTGTGGGGTAACAGAGCCTCCAAGATAAGGTGCAAATAAGGCAGAAGGTGGAGACACCTGGTTAGAGATGGGGACTCCTGTTCCCTTTGTGCCAGATCCCAGACCTACTGTGCTGTTTGTCCCCCTGCTCATCTTCTGAGAGGGAAGGAAGCACAGTCAGTCCTCTTCTGGAGACAGCAAATCATTGTTGCACCCTGCCCAGGAGAGGCCTTATCTTACCATGGTGAGAAATAGCATTGCATCTGTTTTTGTTTTCTCTCTGGTCTTTGGCCAGCTACTGCTCCTAATGACTTCTGAATTGATGCAGTGAGATTAATCACAAAATTCAGATTTTCTGGAATGCCCGGAGTTCAAAAGAAATAAACAGGCATGAACTCTTCTGTGCCTTTTGAGCTCAGTTTCAGGTAGGCAGGCAGCCAGGCCTGTTCCTGAGCAGGCAGGCTCTGACGAGGATCAGCCCTCCCTCATTCGCAGCCCTAGCCAGCTCCCTCTCCCATGTTGAAAGCCAGAGGTCTGCATCCTCCTCCTCTTACTGCTGCTGTGAGGACCAGAGTCTATGAGCTTTCAAACCTAATTGCCTGTGGGGATTTCTGCTGCAGATCTTCTATTTTAAACCCTTGTGCTGCACTGATTGGTCTATTTTACTGATGTAGTGTAAACACAAGCTCATTTTTCCAAGTTCTGTAGCTCTGCATAAGTAAGAAAGAAAAAGATTCCTGGACGTATCCTGCGTTCATTTGTAAACTACTGCAAATCAAGTCAAGAGGCAGGATCCTGGCCTGTGGTAAATCTGCATCACTCCACTGCAACTGGGAGAACTCTGGTGATTTAAATAAGCAAAGCATCTGTCCTGGACAGCCTTTTTCCAGTAGAAGTAAATGCTGCTGTAGGTTAGAGAAGGAGCTGCCCTTACATACAAGGAAGGTAAATCACAGCTTTTCCACGGCTCGCTTCCAAGACTCCATCAAGGTTATGCTGATATAATTTTCTTCCTTGCCTGGTGACAGAGTTTGTATCTAACGACCCTGCTGAAACTCGATCCCAAATTTTGAATAGCTACAGGCCTGAAATTTTCAGGCCTGGGAACTTAACCCTCGTGATTACATCAATAGCCTCGTGCTATGGCTGTGTGCAAAGTTGGAAGCGTGGTGTGGGGAAAGTTGTAGTGTAATTACTGAACAGATGCACTTAATGAGGTCTCTACTGGCTTCCCAGCTGGCGAGTCAAGCCATGCGCTGGGACAATGTGACAGCAGTCGCCTGGGTCGTTGCGTGACATCATATCCTCCCCCTTGTTGTCAGAGCATCTGCAATCAGCCCCCTGAAAATTTCCCTCAGGAAGGCTGCAAACATCATCTCTCTCCGTTAAACGACAGCGCGTGGTGCTTTGTCTCTTGCTGCTGCTGCAGCACAACGCTACCTCTTATTTCTGTTGATTGAGGGCCTTCCCCCCCTTTCTCACAGTGATGCAGAGTGATGCGACCTGTCAAATGGTGTGTTATTGGGAAAGGGGAGAGGGCTGACAAATTGCTCAGCTACTACCACTTAATTCAGTTTAAACTCCAAGTGTCTCATCTACATTCAGTAGATTTACAACCAGTTTGTACTCATTGGAGCTGAGGCTAAGGAACATTGTTTGGTTTCAGATTATGTATCATTTCTCATCTAGTATTGACAATGAATGCCTGTTGGGGATGAAAGTCTTCTGAAATAAAATTTTACTAGTTTCTTCCCTGCATACATGGGTAGTTGAAGTCCTTGCAGTTCCCCCATGTGGCATGCCAATTGCTTTCTATGGACTCACTGTTTCACTTTTTGTTTTTCCTTTCCATTTCTCTGTCTTGTATTCTTGAACTGTGGTAATGGATCTAGACCCTAAAATTTCTGCTAGTGTTTTCCTCTTTATGCTTTATCCTCTCGCCTCTTTCATTTTGTGCTTCACAAATGCTAGTGTGATTTAGTTTGAATCATGTAAACTGAAAATCTTTTTTTATTGCTAGTTCAAGTACTGCAAGTTATTAAACCACTCTGGAAGCAGATTTGAAGGAAAAATTATAAATATGTTAACTTTCTCTTAAACTACTTATAGCAAAATGTTCTTCTGCTTCGAATATTGAGTTTGAAGTTTGTGTTTGCTGTTGATGTGGTTTTGATTTTTTTTTTTTTTAATGATCCCTATAGATAAAGATGAATGATTTATACATACCAGGCAGATACCCTTAAGAAAACCTAAAAGGAGAATTTCAACCAGGCTGCAATTCTGCTGTTGGATGTGTACATGAAACCTCACTGAAGTCGCAGGATTTTCAAACAAGTTTTTCTCAGTTAGGAGAACAGGCTGAGGAGCTCTGTTGCGTAGTGATGAAAGTGTGCTCCATGATTATATGAGAGCAACTGGTATTTTTATCAAATACCAAGTGGATACAATGGCAATTGTAATGCTCTAGGAAGTGAGCAAAGAGTTAAAATGCATGGAGAAAAAGGAGAGTCTGACATTTATAGGTGCTACTGTCAGCTATGCTCCAAATACAAAGTGTTGTTTTCTTCTCCCATTAAAACTGGTGTTTTGCAGGATGGGATGTTTTATATACTGAACAGCAAAATACTAAGCCCACTTAGTTTATATTGATTTCCTTCCTCATTCTCGGAGCTGTGATTATTACCAGACATATATACTGTTAATAATCACTACTTCCCTTCAAATACTCTGAAAATGGGCTCTTTAGGGGGCTCAGACTTCTTTGTTTGCCCTTATTTGGTGGCACTGTACCACATTCTTAGTCTACAGGAGGGAGATGGTCTTTTCTCCCAAGTGCTTGACCTTTATTTAAAGACAATCTATGCCCTTTCTGCCCTGAACATTATCATAATTCAGAATTACAGATCTTGCAGGCTAAACTATATTCTCACTCTTATGCAGCCCTGGTAACTCAAAACATAATTTGGCCTGCAGTGGGTATTATTTTTCTTAAAAGCGCCACATGAGCAAATCTAAGACATCTCTGGCAAAGCTGTGTTTTTTTCCTTGACAAAATCTGGAATATTAAAATAGAACTTGATAATCAAAGCTGATTTCAATCTGAGTCATAGAGAGGGAGATCTATATTTTATAGTCTGTGTACTGTATATATGGTGTATAGTAGAAAAATGGTGAATACGTTTATAACTGTTACAGAGCGTGAGGGACCATAGTAGATTCTACTGCTGCTTCTAGGAACATAAATAATTTTTCTGCATTAATTTACAGAATCTCAGTTCTTTGCTCCTCAAATAACAAAAGCAGTGGGATTTTCCACAGCCCCAGCTGTTGGCTAATTTTGCTGTTATGAAAATCAATGGATATCTTTAGAAAGTCCAGAACAGGACACCCTGTGCTGCTTTTGAAATTTCCTTTGCAGTTCAAGAGTTAATTTCTTTCTGGCAGTCTAAACATTTAAATAGAATTCCAGCAGGAAATACTGAAGACCTAAGGACTGCCGCTGTAACCTTAGCTTTTAGTTGATTGTCCGCTTTTCATAAATTATGCAGCATATATAGATCAACTGATATAGAGCATCTTGCCTCACTTCAAGGCAATGAATTCTGAGGTTTCATAAGCATCACTCAGGGTAGATTCAAGCTGAAATTGTTTAATGACATTTGGGTGCATGTGTTTTCAGAAAAAAAAGATTGATTTTTCAATGCTGTGAATTTTTGGTTTTAAGGTGGATATTAAGGTACTTGTTTCACCTCTTCTCCCTGTTAAATGTCAATCCAAATGATTACATGGAAACCTCTTGCCTCACTGCAAAGCCACAGCATGCTGGTGTGTAGTGGTGCTGGAGCATGGCACACCTGAACGATGATTCTCCCAGAACCTGGTTGAACAGGAGGGCGAGCAGCTCCCCCGTGACCACAGTTTGCAGCTCATTTTGCTGCAGCTAGTAGACACTGATTGCTGCTAACTTTAATTCATAGAATGATAGAATGGTTTGGGTTGGAAGGGACCTTCAAAGCTCATCTAGTCCAACCCCCCCCGCAATGAGCAGGGACATCTTCAACTAGATCAGGTTGCTCAGAGCCCCATCCAGCCTGGCCTTGAATGTTTCTGGAATTGGGGCATTTACCATCTCTCTGTGCAACCTGGGCAAATATTTTACCACCCTCATTGCAAAAAATTTCTTCCTCATGTCTAGCCTGAATCTCCGCTCCAGTAGTTTAAAACCATTACTCCTTGTCCTGTTGCAACACACCCTTCTAGAAATTCTTTCCCCATCCTTGTTATAGGCCCCTTTTAATTACTGAAAGGTCACAATAAGGTCTCCCTGGAGCCTTCTCTTCTCCAGGCTGAACAACCCCAACTCTCTCAGCCTGTCCTCACAGCAGAGCTGTTCCAGCCCTCTGATCATCTTGGTGGCCTCCTCTGGCCTCTCTCCAGAGAGCTATAAAGTTGCGTCCTTTCCTCTGGGCTGGCCCTGCTGGAGAAGAAACCTCTGGGAGAGACACAGAACAAACAGCTGGAGGAACCCTTACAAGCCATCACTGTTTAAAATGCCACCTGGGAGGCATCACAGCAGCCTGGGGAAATTGGGGGATCCTGGCTGTTGCCAAGTGTTGCACACAAGTTTCACTTGGACAGGCTGAAGCTGCGACTTGAATGTGGATCCATGTCAGCTGGTATTACACCCTGTAACTAAGACGATGCCTCAACTATCAGTTCAGTCTGCTAACCCACCACCCAGCATTCCTCAATTCCGAAAGTATCATCAGGTTGTTGTTATTGCAGTTGCTAGGTGGGTTCATGGTGTTATTCCTGTCTCTATGGCTAATGCTTAAGGCTTAATTGTTCTTGAGTCAGGGGAAGTGTAAGTACTGAGAATGGTAATTAGAGCACTGGATTCACTTGCTACTGGAAGATGCTCCTGTCAACTTGACAACATGATCAGAGTAAATTTTCCTTTACAGGAGAATATGTTTATTCTTTAGTGATGTTTGCTGCCTTATGTTCCAGTCTAATGCTTCCTATTAATTAGGATTCATTGTGCCATTTAAGTGAAGTGGAATTTTTGAAGCGAAATTCTGCATGACTTGTCATTTACTCCTTGATTATGTTTGCCTACTTGCCCTCTGAAGCAGCAACGATAATTTGAGCCTTCTGCTTTATTAGCTGTCACTTACAGTAACACTTTATGTGCATAATTATTTTTCTCTAGCTCTGCACTGATACTTAAATGAAACCTCTGGGATGTGTTCCCAGCTGGTTGTGTGTTTACATGTTATATTCAGTCACTTGGATTTGATCTCTCTTGTATTGTTTGTGGCAAGCAAGTTTTGTGACCTTTTGGGGAGTTTTAGCTTTATTTCAATGCTTATTAAGTACTAATCTGTTCAGATGCTTTGGATAAACTTTCTCGGAGAATGCCTGTGTCCTTAGGTCCCCAAGCCAAGAGGCAAAGGAAATTTGGCTTTGAGTGCTCTGGGAATTGTTGCCTGTTGTGCACAGGTGCTGCTACAAACATCTTTTTGAAGAAGAGGATCTTTCCATGTTGGTGAAATGAGTTTCTGTGCTGGAAGGAGGAGCGGGGAGAAAGATTTTAAACTTGGGGTTGTACATCTTTCCCCCAGCCCCCATAATCCTCTCCACCCTTTGGCAGCAAGACGCCTGAGCACTGCCACTTGCTGGCACTGCTGCTAACGAAGAGGAGGGGATGGATTTTTTTTGGCATTGAGAGGTTTTCTAAGGAACCTGGAGGAAGGAAGAAGGGAAGACAGGACATGCTTTGGGTGCCAAAACCTCTTTTGATGGCTTTGCTAAGACTGATTTGTGTTTCTAAAGAAAATGATACTGTACCTTGTGGATCTTGAACTCCTAAATCCAAATGATGTAAGCTGGAAAATGCATTGAGAATTTCTGGAAAGAAAGGGGCAAATATGCTATAACTCTTGTAACTGAAATAGGCTTCTAGACAAGCTTGTTACTCGGACTGAAGCACAGGGAAATCTTTGGACATATAAAAATTGGTCTTATGGCACACCATTATTTGTTAATTTAATTCAAAATATTACTTTTCAATTTTAAAATTAGCTTGATGTATTTAGTGGATTTATCGCATCCAGTAAACTGCCTATGCAGATGGCATACACCGTGTTTGTCATCATCACTACAAAATACTTATTTGTTCTTGTTTGAAATAAGCTGATTGCTGAAGTCACTGAGCAGCATTCAAATGGCTAAGACATTTGTGACTGCTGTACAAAGTCATATTTGGTACCTTTGGGCACTCAAAAAGGAACAAAGAACAGAATCTTTTGAAATTGTGTGTCATTACCCTCAAATAATATGCCCTGCATTGCCTTTCAGTCTATGTAAGGTCTGTACTTGTATAGATAATTTCCTATTTGTTAAACCTCTACAAAATGCAGGAGGGATTAGCATTGGAAAATGAAAGCATCTCTTAATATGGCTGCTGAAGAACAAAATAGCAGTAGTTCCAAAACTTGTTGAAGAAAAATAGCACTGAGGAGCAGGAAGAGTTAAAGAAGGTAGAATTAAGGATTTTCTTTACACTTCATTGTGTCTGGAGCATCACATGCCACAATAGTTACAGGTGAGGTGTCTAATCTGATAATTTTACTGCTCCTTGGAATTCAGCGATCTAAAGTGGGCCACAGTTTCTAGTAGTATTCTCTCTTCTCCAATCCTGTGTTGATACAATTGATGCCATTGTAAGGCATTCTTTGATCACTGAAATTTTGGAACATGGATGAACAAAGCAGTAAGTGGAAAATAAATTGGTTTTACAGCTGCAGAAGGTGCAGGTACTCACAGAAGTGTAAGAATACAGTGGTCAGGATGAGGTATGAGGTTTACAGAATATGCAGTTGGATTTCCCCAGTGAAAGACTTTGATTAAAAAACCAAAATGAAACAAAACACCCTGAAAGAGACATGATACTGTTAAATATTCTTAAAAAGATAGCATGTGAGAAAATTCTGCAGAGAAACATGGCAGAACCAAAGCAAATCAGTGAAGGCAGTAACTAGATGAGAAGTATTTTGAGCTCAGTCATACGTTTCTATGTGATTAGTCCCATTACAATATAGTGGAGTACTTACTACTGCAAGAGCTGCCAAATTAGACTTGTTCGTAATGATAACTTTTAAAATATAAAAGATACTTTGCTTGAGGAACTCAGTCATACAGCTCTTAAGAGCTATGCCCAGTGCATTTATGAATTACTGGTTTTGTGGGTTATAGTTTTGTGGTTTTACTGGGAACTCTGTTCCCAGTACCTTTTGGTGATATGGGCAGATGCTTCCTGTGAGGTATTCACATATTTGTCATGCCTTCTGCCTCTTCCTGGGATACACCGGAGAAAATAAGAGAGCAGTTGTCTCAGAACTACTTGGGAAAATAGAGTCAAACTCCTTCCTCTGCAGTGAATTACTGCTGTAAGACCTTGTAAAAGGAGCATGGGTTTAAACCCTTCTGTGCTGCATCCACAGCATTACGTGTATTGAGGCAGGAGGTCTTGTGCAGTTATCAAATAGCCCCTTGAAGGTATGGATGCTTTCTGCTGTGCATTTGTAGGGCCAGCAGATAGCTGCTGATGCAGAGGCCGCAGCTGGTTTGTCCTGATGAGCAGATGACCACCTCCTGGCTTCTAAACACAAAGCCCTAAATTATATCCCATTTTCAGCCAAAAAAATGAGAGTTTCGTGTCTTGCACAAACTCAACATTGACCGTAGCCTCCTTGCCCTTGGAGCTGCTGAAGTAGCACTGCGTTTAGAAAGGGATTTCTTTTTTTTCTCCTCCTCTCTCCATACAGAATCAAGGATGTACCTTAAAAACCAAGGTGTCTGTTGGGAAATATGGGAGAGATGTAGCATGTATTATTGCCCAGTTCAGGCTGTCTGTATGGTACCTGCAGTGAAGTCACGGTATTACTGATGGAAAAAAAATGAATCAGTTTTCACAGGAGTTTCATTTAGTGGCTTTCAGAAGAACAAAACAAACACAAGTATTTTTCCTTGGCTTATTTTTTTCCATTTAAAAAGCCATATGTAACTTTTAAACTAAGATTGATGTTATATATTAGCCAGTGTCAATGTTTTGCTCAGGGCTGTCACCAAGGGTGCATATTCAAGCACAATGTGATAAATGCTCTGACGCAGGCCTTTTGTCCTTTTATCATAGGTTGACAGCAACTGAATGTGAGGTTTAGTGGATCTTTTAAATAAATTAATTTTAAATTTATATAGTATTAAGACAAAACTGCCCTTAAATTGGAAAGACGACTTTGGGGAAAGAGTATACGCTATACTTGTTGTTACTTTTATGGGTATTGCTAGTTTATGTGAAGTAATAATGGTAACGTTGGCAAATACTCCCAGTGGCATTTTTCACGTCAGAAGTGCTTAATGGCTTTGCTGTACTTTCTTCAAAGTGAAGATTTTAAAAACGGTGTTAAAGAAGTGTTTCTTGGGGGTTTTTTGTATTTTTAAAATGCACAGCATCTTTGTGTGAGAGGATCTTTTTGCACCATGGCTAGAGACCAGTTGTGGCAAAGGCAACTCTTTTGGTTAGAGCTGCCCATGACAGGGAACTGGGAAGCAGGTGCTTGGTTGGTATATGCACCAGCACCTTTGGTTATCCACCTGAACTTCAACTGCTTGAAACAATTATATCAGACAGGATCATGTCACCAGTCCACCTCTGCTCTGAGCTGGTGGAAAGCAGACAAGTGGAAAAGGAAAGAGACACGATGGTGCTCGTAACACCTGCGCTGGCGGCTTACGAAGTGGTGTAGCATTACTGTATGGTTGGCTTGCTGTGTCGCCTATTAACAAGAACTTTATTTAACAGGATTATCTTTCTTAGCTTTTTGCACGCACTGTTCTGTATTTGTGAGAAACCCTTCCAGTCTGTGCCACCTGGTAGGTGAGCCAGAGCAGTGTTCAGTTTTGCTAATTAAAGACTGGACTTGACTTCATGAGTTGGAGGAGACAAAGCCTGCCCTGCTCTTGGCCTGCTTTGCCAAGCACAGGCACACAAGTACAGGGTCATTTCATATTCTGGGTTTAAGGGAATGCTGTGCAGGGTGCTTTATCACCGCAGGGCAGTATTTCTTACCTGGCCACTGAGAATGGAGTCCTGAAGTAGGTCTAAATGTCCTTTATATCTGGGGGACGAAGGAGTGTGCATGCATTGGTGCCCAAGTACATGGGATATCTTGTGGCATCTCACCAATATCTGCAAACTGACTGTGAACGAACAAATACAGAAACTCAGAGCATTTCCAGTGTTGAACCACTTTTGCAATATTTCTGGAGCCACTCTGTGTGGGCTTGTAACTGGAAGAGAAATTGAAACATTTATTTTCATCCTGTAACTCACAAGCAACACGGTTTAAGTTAGCCTTGCTTTAAGCAAGGGTTGGACCTCATGACCTCTAGAGGCTGGTCCCAACCAAAGTTGTTCAGTAAATCTATATGTGAATGAAAAGTTTCTCCAGAGTGAGAGACGGCAAAAAGAAAATCATACTGTTAAAAATTACTCTTTCAGTTTCTACTTCCTTTCTTATTTTTTGCATTTTGTGGAAAAGATTTTATTCTTCCATTGAAAATAACGGCAAAAAGTTCTGCTCATTTCAGTGGGATTTAAGCTGGGATTTGCACAGACATACATTTACATTGCATTTAGAGAGAAAAGCAGGACATCAGCCTCTTTAGTTTGAAGCTTCTCTTACAGAGGATTTTTGAAAGTATTGTGGGCAATGGACAAAGTTTGTGCAGTGTATCTCTTTTTCCCTACAAGTAGCAGAAAGGCTGTGACAAAGGACAGGTGACAATAGGCTGACTGGTCCACTGTTCACATTCAGCCTCCTGTTTCTCCTGTGCACAGAAGAGCGAGAAGGGAGGCTTCTCTGGTAATTAAAACTGATTTGCTGAACAGCTAATGGGAAGCATTTTGATGAAGTCTTTTCAAAAAAAAAGAGGATGTAATGCTCCTTCTCTTGCATGCAGGATGGGAGAGACTTCCATGGCTTGCTGTCCAAGCAAACTTGCCAGTGTTGGCAGATGAAAAAGCAGCAAAGTGCAGGGCATTTCCTGCTGCCACTGATGTACTCATGCTATGAATCCATTCTGCTGTGTGGCACATGCATCTGTCTGGGATTCCTGTGCTTAAAAGAACTAGCAGATCTGCCCTTCTGTCAGCATGAAGCTGAAGTGGTGACATTTTGGGGAAAGAAAGTAATTTCCAAGGCCTCCCTTTAAATATGCCTGTGATTGTGCCACTGTACTTGGTGCTGCTGAAGCCACACCTTGAATCCTGTGTTCAGTTTTGGGTCCCTTGCTATAGGAAAGACATTGAGGTACTAGAGTGAGTGCAGAGAAGGGCAATGAAGCTGGTGAGGGGTCTGGAGCACAAGTCTGATGAGGAGCAGCTGAGGGAACTGGCGCTGTTTAGCCTGGAGAAAAGGAGGCTGAGGGGAGACCTGATCGCTGTCTGCAACTACCTGAAAGGAGGTTGTATCATGGAGAGTGTTGGTCTCTTCTCCCAAGTAGCAAGAGATAGGACAAGAGGAAATGGCATCAAGTTGCACCAGGGGAGGTTTAGATTGGATACCAGGAAACATTTATTCACAGAAAGGGTTGTCAGGCATTGGAACAGATTGCCCAGGGAAGTGGTGGAGTCACCATCCCTAGAGGTGTTTAAAAGGTGTTTAGACAAGGTTCTTAGGGACATGGTTTAGTGCTAGAGTTAGGTTACAGTTGGACTCGATCCTGAGGGTCTCTTCCAACCAAAATGATTCTATGATTCTATTTGTGTGAATATATGGAAGCAGGGGGAGGTAAAGGAACTGCGCAGCAACTGTACACAAATTTAGCAGAGGTATAAATGGCCAAAGGCATAAGGCAGTAAGAACCTGGGACTTGAGGAATCTCCAAACAGAAAAGAAGGTTACTTGAAAAGCTGTTGTTTACACTTAGTTGCCTATACTCTTTGCTCCTTGGATTTTTGGATTTCATGGGGAAAACATCAGAAGTAACACGGAGGGACTGATGAATGGAGCAAATTACAGGTTAGTAAGTAGATGTAAGTGTCTTCCAAGGGAAAGGCAGAATAAGGTGTGGGCTTCCTGGCATACACTTCCTTGAGTGCTGTCCAGGTGTGTTCTGGGTCACCTCTGGGCCTGGATGATGGTTGATGTCCCTGCCTGGCAGGGAAAGGAAGGAGAGCAGGCGTCAGAGGAACTTCCTCAGGAGCCTCACTCACAGCCAGAGGGCTAAACCTGGATCCTCCTGGGATCACAGACTGAAATAGGAGGGCAAAGGAAATGGTGTGTAATTGGTCCCTGTTGAAAACAATGGGATTGTTGCCTTGTAAAACCAAATATTTTGTGAATGAAGCTTCCAGAGACAGCTTGTTTTGGAGTTCCTTTAAAGTAAACTCTCGTAGGACCTGGTAACCAAGCCAGAACCAGAGCCCAGAGCATGTTTATATTCTCTGCTGAGTATGACCCGTCCATGTGTAGGAAGATATCTGATGGAAGCCTGGGTGGACAGGGTGATGATCCCAGGGGTACATACAGCTTAAAAATTAAAATGGGATGCTGGGAAGGAAGTGGTGCAGAACACAGAAAATAGTGAGTTCATCTCTTTAGGAAGAAAAATCAGAAATGTTTATTTCTTTTCCCAGGAATCTCTTGTTTTGTCTGATATAAACTCAGCTGAAATTGGAGGCAATGGATCCTCTTCTCTGTTTGGCTTCTGGAATTAGTCCCAGTGAGAGAAAATGTGGGCCGAGCCTGTTGCTGGAAGTGCTGGTTTGACCTGCAGTTAACTATCTTGGCCATGCTTCCCAACACCAAAAATCTTCTATATGTGGTCCAAGCTAATGACTGTCATGTTTTCAAGGAAAAATAGCACTAATTAGTAAGAATAGTAGCTCAGCATTTATTCACTGCGGTCCTTGTAGCACAGAATGATTTTAGTGACTCCACCTTTAATTATATATGGCTAAAACAATAAAAGATTTTCAGCCATGTCAACCGTTTGCCTTACTGCATAGCATCTTTGTTAGTTAATAGACTAGGCTGGAATGTTTGGCTTTGTGGACTGCAACCGAAAGCAGTTCAGTCTGAGTAGTGCAATTTTTGCATCGCCTGAGGATGAAAGATGATGTATGTCCCAAAATTTTGTCCTAACCACCTAATGTATCTAGAAGAATCAATGTAGAGGAGGATCACAAAAGCCTTCAATGCTCCAAGCTCCCAGGGTGGCCTGTCTGCTCAGTGCAGCTTGTAAATGTGTCAAAAGATGAAAGTCCACGGACTCACAGAGTGGTTGAAGTTGGAAGACACTTCTGGAGGTCATCCTGTCCCATCCATCTGCTCAAGCAGGGCCACTGAGAGCTGAGTGCACAGGAAGATGTTCAGATGGCCTTAAAATATCTCCAAGTATGGAGACTCCACAACCTCCCTGAGCAACCTGTGCCAGCATTTGGTCACTCTGATAGTGAAAAAGTGTTTCCTGATGTTCAGAGGGAATCTCCTGTGTTTCAGTGTGTGAACATCACCACTGATCCTGCTACTGGGCATTACTGAAAAAAGTCTAGCTACATCATCTTTGCACGGTCCCTTCAGGTATTTCTACACATTGATGAGATCCTCCTGACCCTTCTCTTCTCCAGGCTGGTCAGACCCAGCTCTCTCAGCCTTTCTTTATAGGAGAGATGCTCCAGTCCCTTCATCATCCTAGTGGTCCTTTGCTGGAGACTCTTCAGTAGCTCCATAGCTCTCTTGTACCAGGGAGCCCAGAACTAGATCCAGCACTGCAGGTGTGGCTGCACCAGTGCTACACAGATGGGAAGCATCACCTCCCTCAGCCTCCTCTTAATGCAGCCCATTGGCCACTTTTGCTGCAAAGGCAGGTTACTGGCTGATGTTCAAGCACAGCTGGCTTCCTCTTGCCTGTCAGTGAGGCCAGGCCTCGCACTTGGGCATGACACTGCTGTGACTTCTCCCTTTTCTATGAATATCTGTGCCAGGGAACAGCCAGGACCAGAAAGCACAAGAGAGAAACCGTGGCACTGTACAGTGTACTAGTCCACCTCACTCCAAGTATCCCAGCTGGAAAATGTGTTTTCAGGCTGTGTTACAGTGCTGTAACTCCTCTCCAGCCACACCTACCATGGCATTGGGTTATGCACTGGAAAATGGGGTTGCTGGACAGAAGGTATGCATGGCTGGGCTATAGGTGCTGTTGAAGAAATAAATCTGTCATGACCTCTTATGTTCTGACTTGTAGCACATGTTAGGCAGACTCCTTTCAGTGATGCCTAATGATAGGATGAGAGGCAATGGGCACAGACTAAAGCATAGGAGGTTCCATCTGAATATGAGGAAAAACTTCTTTACTTTGAGGGTGACAGGGCACTGGAACAGGCTGCCCAGAGAGGTTGTGGAGTCTCCTTCTCTGGAGACATTCAAGACCCACCTGGATGCATTCCTGTGTGATCTGCTCTAGGTGAACCTGCTTTAGCTGTTGAGTTGGACTGGATGATCTCCAGAGATCCCTTCCAACCCCAACCATTCTGTGATTTTGTGATTATCAGTACAGGGGTTTATTACAGAGCAGTTGAAAACAATATGGGGCAATGAGGAGTAAAGGGCAAATGCAAAGTACTGTGGTTCATGTTGTGGGTCTTTTTGTTTGTTTTGTTTTGTGTTTTTCTTTCGGTGTTCCTGTCACTACTACAGTAGCCTAAGATACCTTTGCTATGGATACAAAGGCTCTAGTGCTCTCAGTTCTTCAGAAACAACTTGTTTACAGCCTGACTGCACTAAAATCATGAAGAAGTGTGTTGTTACTGATGGCTATTGGAAAAGTACCTCTGTGTTCATACCAGATGACATTTGCAAAAATTCCTAATGATGTGGGAGCTGAGGCTCTGCTTTCAGGTGTGACACAAGCACTTACGGACTTGCATCTTGGTGATCTTTAAAAGTGGGACTTGCACTCCCAAAGCATTACCTGCTTTTGTACGTTAGTACTGATGTAGAGTAATGGCTGCATCAATCTTGTATTTCCAGGTAACAGAAGTGCCTGTTTGGCTGAGCAAGGATGCCATTGTGTCCCCGTCAATTTAAGTACTTGTTGATAAAGCGTGCTGGAGCTACTACTGCATTTCTCCCATACTAAATAATCATTTGATTTACTGCATCATGCAGTTTTATGACCGAGTTGTTGTTATCAGAGCTGGCAGGTACTTGTGGCTGAGACAGTTTGCTGCCCTGTGGTGGTTATGGACTCAGTTATTTTTAAAGGCAGTTGCTTTGCTGAACAGGAAAACATGAACCTCACCCGTATAGGAGGCTGAACTTCTGGCCTGGCATTCCTTTAGCTGTGTGCAGCTCAATGATTTTCTTTCTGTTTTTTTTTTTTTTTTTCTTTTTTTTTCTTTTTTTAAGATTTCTGTATTTCATCCCTATGTGGAACAGCAGCATACATTCTTTCCTTTTGTTATGGTGTTCAGCAAGGGAATAAAGGTGCCTGTGAGAAATTCACAGGAGGCCTCATTTACTAATATTACAAAATTCAGATCCAAAGGGTCGCACTCACAAGAGCTAATTGTCAAACTGTGCTCTACCAATGGAAAAAAAAAAGTTTCCATGGTAACTTTCTAATGAGTCTGCTTGGCAACCTTTTCAAGGACTTTTTTCCAGCAGGTTAGACATTTGTGAGGTGAAACAGATCCTATGCTGTAGGTATAACATCACATGATATTACTGATGGTTTTTACACAGCCCAGTTACTTCAAAGGAGAGAGCCTCAAACACAGTCTGTAGAAGCTGCCCCATGAAACCAGGTCAGGGCAAGATTTCACTTAATTTAAGGCATCCTCATCTGAGGTAATCATGTTGGCTTACTTTATAATCAGTGTGGAGAAACAGATTCTTGTAGGGTGTTGTTCATCTGACCCGTTGCAGACATCAACCTCAGGCTGAGCTGCATCATGCCCTAGAAGTGCCATTTTCTTTCTGTGACTATAAAGGGAGCCTGGATGACTGTACTGCCCTTGTCGATATCTAGATCTGAAGAGGTGCCGCCCTCACTCCCCAGATACTTTTGCAATCTAGAGGTCTAGAAAATACGCTTTTAGGAAAAAAAAGGTAGAATGAGTAATTATATAGTCTGGAAAAGACAAAATGAGGGACATGAAAGTAACAGCTTTCAAATACACAAATCATTTGAATAGAATGGGAAAGTGATTGAATGGAACAAAAGGAGTGGGTTAAACACTTCTAATAATAGGGATAGGGAGATACTGATGTTTCGCTGAGAAGTACTGATTATCTGGTTTTTTTAGTGGAAGCACTCTACAATTTGTTTCACTTCCCAGAACTCTAGAAGTTCCAGCCTTCTACTTTAAAGAAAGGTACTTACTGATATACTTTTTTCCTGTTGTCAAGACAACACATGGTTGTACATCCTCCTTTTGTTTCTCAAGGATGTATTAAAAAAAACCCACCACCACTACCAAAAAAAGCAAACAGGGTTTTTTTTTGTTTGTTTTTCTTGTAAAAGGATTATTTTTGAGCAAGATTTTTATGATTTGGGGCATGGGGACAGGGTTCTAAAGAGTTTTGGCTGCCAAGGGTGCACTATTTGAATGGAAATCAAATCTGAAGGAGATAGTTAAAATATCTGAAAAGTAATTTAAAAAAATCACATACTTAATATCTACAAACTAAGTGCTATATGGGACATCGGGAGAGATTTCACATGGTCAAAACAATCAGCAATGCTGCTTTAAAAAGAATTAAAATGTTAGCAACTAAAAAAAAAGTTAAAAGTTTCTCTCTCATTCCTCTAGTTTACCTGTTGTAGTAGCAGGAATATTTGGAAGTGAGACAGTTTGAAGTGTGACAGTGGATGTTCTTACTATGCGTATTGCTTTTTTTTCTTCTCTCAGCTGGTAGAAGTCAGTCAGTCAGACCAGTTTCCTGAGTGGTTCAAGGTGTTTCAAGCCACTGGTACCATTGAAAGAAGTAGTCTCCAATTAGTGCTTCTCCATCCTCATCACCTCCAGCCTCTGCAGATGGTGCTGTGTCTGGGCCAGGCACCAGAGCTAGGAACTGACCTTGGATAAAATCAGTGTCCTGTCTTCCAGTCTCAGGAAGAGCTTGGTGCAAGTTTGGAGATAAATGGAAGATGAAAGGATAGGACTTACTTTGGTCACAATGCTAACCTGAAGTGTTGGTGAAAGCAGCAACCCAGTTATGTGATACTCGCTTGTTTTGACGGCTTTGTGAAGCTTTGTTGGGCAGTAGTTGGCACCCTTTTTTTGCTAAGAGTGAAGTTTAAATATCACTGTTCCAATTACAAAGTATAATTTAGGGAGCAAATGGTGCTATAACAAGAAAGTGCATTTTGATCGATCTTTGTTTTCATTAAGGCATCATCTGGAAACCAAGGACATTTGTCATTCATTTAACGATTTTAGAGTATGGTGCCGAGTCTGGACCTGCTTCCTGTGAAATCGTTAAAAATAATCCAACTAATCTGTGTGGGCTTGATGTCTCTTTTCTTCCATGCACTCACAGATGAAACAGTTAGTATTTAGATTCATTGCAGCAACCACCTGCTATTTGCAGAGCAAACCATTTGCGAGTTGGAGAACTGGGCAATCACCGACTGCAAGAAGTTTAACAAGAGCAAGTGCCAGATTTTGCACCTGGGACACGGCAGCCCTGGCTGTACCTATAGACTGGGGGACGAGATGCTGGAAGGCAGCTCTGTGGAGAGGGATCTGGGGCTTCTGGTCGACAGCAAGTTGAACACGAGCCAGCAGTGTGCCCTGGCAGCCAAGATGGGCAACCGTGTCCTGGGTGCATCCAGCACAGCGTTGCCGGCCGGGCAGGGAGGTGGTTGTCCCGCTCTGCTCTGCACTGGTGCGGCCTCACCTGGAGCCCTGTGTGCAGTTCTGGGAGACACAGGATAAAGAAGATATTGAGCTAATGGAGAGTGTCCAGAAGAGGGCCATGAAGTTGGTGAAGGGTTTGGAGGGGAAGCCATATGAGGAGCAGCTAAAGTCACAGGGTTTGCTCAGCCTGGAGAAGAGGAGACTAAGAGGAGACCTCATGGGGCTCCAGCTTCCTCACAAGGGGAGGAGGAGGGGCAGGCACTGAGCTCTTCTCTTTAGTGACCAATGACAGAACCCGAGGGAATGGCAGGAAGATGTGCCAGGGGAGGTTTGGGTTGGACATTAGGAAAAGGTTCTTCCCCCAGAGGGTGGTGGAGCACTGGAACAGGCTCCCCGGGGAGGTGTCACGGCCCCAAGCCTGACAGTGTTCGAGAAGAGACTGGACAAGACCCTCAGACACACGGTGTGAACTGAGGGGTTGTCCTGTGCAGGGACAGGAGTTGGACTCGATGATCCTTGTGGGTCCCTTCCAACTCAGGACATTCTATTCTGTGAAAGTGGACTCACTGAAAGGAAATTTAGCAATTGGGATGACAAACATGGATGCTATTACTCTGCTGTGTACAGAGCTACTTCAACTTGTAGTTTTTGGCCTTGCAAAGACAGCTGATTTTCTTCTAGGAAGAAAAGAAAAAAAAAATTTTCCTGTTTACAAAAGTGTAAGTTATAAATCCTATTGTAACTTCTGGTTTTTGACAGCTGATTTCAGACATTTTGTCTCTAAAGCTTTGTTTTCTAGTATGCTTTCTCAAATGGAAGCAGCTTTGTTTAAAATTGTGAAAATGTCATTTCAAGTTTAGTCATTGTCCTTTATTGTTTTTCTGTTTGACCCAGAGTTCAGTTGCACAATTTGGTCATGATGATGACTTTCATAACAGATTTCTGCAATACTTAAGTTTACTCAGAGGTTAATATCTCTTGACTTCTGGATTTCTAGCTCAAAACATATTGTGAGTTGGTATAAGTTTTAGTCAATGTGACTTTTTTTTTTTTGTCTGTCTTAGAGCATCTAAGCCCTTAAACTCTTTTTCCTATTTAGAAGTGTTCAGTGCCTGAGTCTGAAGGCAGAAGAGGGTACGTGCAAAATCCAGTAGCATATGTTCTGAAATATTTTGAAATTTGAACTACATAATTTGAGACTTCCTGACCTTTACCCTCTCTGGGTACTTTTCTTGTCTCATGAATTTTGTATTCCCTAAAACTTCATAGCTGTTATGCATCAGCGTTTAGAACATCAGACAGAGTAAAGCTTTACAGCTGGGATCCTCCTTCCAGAGGAAACAAAGTTGAAAGGAGGGAAACCACTGAAATAGCTACCACATTTTAAAACCTCAACAAGGTGAATGTGTGGGAAGTTGGAAACTGCTTTGTTAAACAAGGGCCCAGAAACTTCTTATTCTTCACCAGCGAATGAAGAGATGCTAGTGAAATTTGAGGAAAAACAGATTTGTGCAATGGATTTGCTTCTGGGACTCTAGAACAGCTTGGTGCTTTGCAAACAGAAATGCTTTATATGCCAAAGACTATTAAATGTGGTTTATGATGGAACAGAGAGTATGGATGCTGCAGCTTAGCAGCAGGCAGAGAGTTCTGGAGAAGGCCGGTGGACTTGGACAGGCACCTTCCAATGGTGGCCAGTGGACTTACCTCAGTGAATGTCTGTGAAGTTACATGCACATTTACTCAAGCTGGCTCTGAAGTGGATGGACCTCAGCTGGCTTCAGGCTAGAAGGTATCTTCTAGTTGTGTTATCACCCCATTGTACCAAAACTAATAAAGCCTTCTGAAATCTTGCTAGTTTTATAAGTGTATGTGGGATTTTTTTTTAAACTTAGGTTAAATGGTGCTGTTTCGAAAGGGACAGAAGCACTCTAAAGACTAATACTATGAGTTTTTTTAGCTATTTTGATTCTAAACTAAACCTGTTCAGTGTGTACGTAGGTGTTCATATACATGCATAGACCAATCTAAATCCAGGTTGCAGCATGCTTCACTGAGGTTCATGATTTCTAATGACTTGGCCTGTACAAATGTCACCATCTGGAATGAGCTCATTTGACTTTATATTGAAGGAACAGATTGATTATATTTAGAAATCGGAGACTCTAGATTTTCTTGTGATATTACATTACGCTGTCACATCAAGTTTCAAGAAGGGGGAATTTGTGCAGCTTCCGCCTAAACCAAATAGCTACAAAATACACAGTGATTACCCAATAAGATTGTATTGCTTGAGTCTTTCAGAAGAAATAAAAAGAAAGAAAAATTACTTCTGTTGTGTAGGTTACAAGTTTTTAAGCTTTTCTTATTCAGTTCTGCTGAAACTTCTGCAACTTAAAGTGCATTTCAGAATGTACTCATTAAAACTGAGTACATTAGAAACTTCTCATCTGAGACTGAAATGACACTGCAAGTTCATATATTCAGATAATAATCAGTTATATCTGCAGTTCTAGTCTGGGAGACTGAATCCTACTGTGGCTGATTATTTCTGCAGATGAAACTGGTGACAGTTGTAAGAAACCTTGACATGAACTGTTTGGAATTGCTCTCTGGAAGTTTATAAGGTTGTGGTTTTTTGGTTTTTTTTGTGTTTTGTTTGTTTGTTTTAAGACGTTAGATTTGCTTCTGCATTATTGTGCCTGCATCTTAGCCTGAATCCAGGGATACTGCTTATGCCACAAATAGGTTACTTCAGAAAAGCCTCAAGGGATAAGAAGTCAAGTAGTCTTTCACAGACCTGAAAAACAATTGTTACTCATATCTTCCCCTTAACTGTTTTATTGGGAAGAATGTGATCTTAGAAAACAGAGGGGAGCTCCTCACCAGAGTTGGGTCAGGTGGGTGGGAAAGACCTGCTGCTTCCTGGGCTGTGATGTGGGTACAGTGAGGCTGTCACTTCAGATATAGTGTTGGTTGGTGGTGTTTTTTTGGGTTTTTTGTGTTGTGTTTTTTTGTTTGTTTGTTTTTTTAAGCCCAGTGAAGCTGTCACTACAGGCACAATGCCATTCTTTTTTTTCTTTTTCTTTTTTTTTTTTTTTTTGTCTTTTTTCTTTTCTTCCCCAGCCTAGGCAGGAAGAGACCTTGAAAGATCGGCTTCCAGTGATGGGGACTCTACCACATCCCTGGGGAGATTGTTCCAGTGATTGACTGTTCTAACTGTAAAAAACTTCTTATATCAAGGTGAAACTGCTCCTGGTGCAACCTGTACCCGTTTTCCCTTGTCTGCCCCGTGTGGCTCCTTGTGAAGAGAGCGCCATCATCTTCTTTGTAGCAGACCTTAAGTACTTTAATACTGTGTCGAGGTCCCCCTGAGCCTCCTCTTCTCCAGGGAGAAAAGACCTAACTGCTTCAGTCTTTCCTCATAGAGCAGGTTCTCCAGCCTTTTGATCATCTTCATGGCCCTCCTTTGGACCTTCTCCAGTCTGTCTTCATTTTTGAATTATGGGGACCACAGCTGGACACGGCACTGCAGATGCAGCCTGATAAGCGCTGAGCGGGGTGACCATGTCCCTTTGTCTGCTATCGGTGCCCCTGCAGGTGCAGCCCAGGATCAGATTTGCCTTCATTGCTGCAGTGGCACGCTGCTGACTCGTGTTCAGCTTGTCTACCGGCACCCCCAGGTCCCTTTCAGCAAGGCTGATTCCCAGCCACACAGATCCTGGCCTGTGCTTTGCTCGTGATGTCCCAGGTGCAGGACTTTCCATCTGTCTTCGTTAAACTTCACACAGTTCTTGCTAGCCCGTTTCTATAGCATGTCTAGGTGTCTCTGTAAGATGGCTCTTCCTTCTCACGTGTCTACCTCACCACTCAGTTTAGCATCGTCAGCAAATTTGGTAAGTGTGCTTTCAATCCCATCATACAGATCATTTGTGTAGATGTTGAACAGCATGGAGCCTGGTAACGATGCCTGGGGGACCTCACGGGTGACAGGCTGCCAGCCTGAGTAAAAACCATTGATCACCATGCTGTGAGTGTGGCCTGTGACCCAATTTCCTACCCATCTCACAGATGACCCATCCAGTCTGTATCTTGCCAGTTTGGCCAGGAGAAGGCTGTGGGAAACAGCACTGAACTCTTTGCTGATGTCCAGGTAAACAGCGCCCACTGCTCTCACTGCGTGACACAAAATGTTGTTTTGTTGTAGAAGGTGCTCAGGTTAGACTGGCATGATTGGCATTTGGCAAACCTATGCTGGCTTTTCCCAATCAGCTGCTTAATTTGATTTGTAACAGTTTCTAGGAGGACTTATCTCATTACTTTCTCAGGAGTGAAGTAAGACTAATAGGCCTGTAGTTTCCTGAGTCCTCTTTTGAGTCCTCCTTGTAGATGGGTATGATGATTGACCTCTGTGGCCATCAGGGATATCCCCCAATCACCATGATTTTTCAGATATTACAGGTGGTGGCATTGCAATGTCAGCCACTTCTTTTACCACCCTGGGGTGGATTCCCTCCAAACCTGTAGGTTTATGTGGGTTGAGCCCTTGCAAGAGACCACAGACCAGCCCTTCCTCTACTCCTGGTGGGTCAACAGATGTGGTGGTGTAGCTGTTTTGATCCTGTGATCTGAGGTCTACCTATGTTGGTAAAGACAGGCAAAGAAGGCATTGAGATCCTTTGCCTTGTCAGTTTTTATTAGTATCTAGTTTCTCTGCCCTGTTTAGCAATGGACCTAAGTCTTCCCTGTGCTTCTGCTTACTGCTCGCATATCTGGAGACCTCCTCAGCCTGCACCTCTATCTTTGACTGGCAAGACAGAGGAGAAGATCACTTGGGCGCCTGCCCCTTTCACTTGTATCCCCAAGGCTCTGAAGTTCTGCTTGACCTTGCCCAGGTTTTGCTTTACTGTGTCATGGTGTCCACATGGAAAAAGAGCAGGGAATAGCAGTTTCTGCTTTTAGCCAGTGTGGTGGCCTCTCTGTGACATCCCATAGTAGTCCTGAGAGGTCAGCACCATGGGGCCCAGAAATAGCATGGAACAGGGCAGTTGTCCTCAGGTTTTTTTTCCAGAGGGAACAGAGTTCTCCTAGGTCTGCTTCTCAGATCAGTGACAACATTTGTTCCCCATTATTTTTCTTCTCCTTCGCTTGTTTTTCCTCTGTCATAAGTGAAATTTTGGATTGCTCCACACATTGCCTGGTGGCAGCAGAGGTGAAGAAGTGGGGTAAAAGGCATCCCAGAGGCCATGGAAGGAGGGGGCTGAGCCTGCTGTGGGAGCTGCAGTTGGTCAGAGAGCACCAGGTTACTGCTGGGGAGGTTTCACCAAGAGAGAAAATGTGGGGTTTTGCCAGTTGGTTCATGTTCTTTTTAATTTCTTCCTGGTACAAAAGTCCTGTGAATCACTGCGAAAGCACTAAGTTGGTATCTTCCAGTACAAAAAGCAGCAGTTTCTTTCCTCATAGTTATTACTGCAGTGGATGGCCAGATGTGCAAGTGTAACAAAATCCAGGAAATGCTTTTTAAAAACTGTCCCAGAATGCAAAAGAACCCCACATTGTTTGTATTTAGTTCTTGCTGGAGACATATGCTGTGACAATGTGAAAAAACCCTTTGATTTGGAGAAAGGGTGTTATGAAACAGTACTCAAAGGGCTACACAAATTATTTTGCACAGGGCTTGTGAATGTTTCTGTGTCTCTGGTGGCCTTTCCTGGCATCTGCAATGCTATTACAAGCCATGAACCCCAGGAAATCCACAAACATTTTGAAATCTGTCTTACAAATTTAGGACTCAGGGCATGTAATGGCCAGAAATGAATATTCTTGAACTTTAGAGGAGGTAGAGTCTGGATGCCCACAATATGATGCCATCCCTTTGCTTACTGAGCTGATAACCCAGATCTGAAGACCCCTGGTACCTGTTGAGCTGTGGGTGTATGCTTCAGTGGGGGGTTGCCATGAGGTTGTGGTATTGCAGGAGGTACTTTTGAGACTGGATACACCTATAATATATTTTTGATTGTACGTTAAACAAACAGAACCTCATGGAGTGGCAGTGGAATGATGAAACTGAACAGTTTCTCTCCTTGTTGAGTTTCCCCCATACCCTTCTGTATCATGGAATACAGAAAAATGGGCTTGAGTCCTGACCTGAGGTCACAGCAGGGATACCACTCTTCCCTCTGAAGAGAGCTGCATCACTGATGCCCAGGAAATTGCAAATCAGTGGAACTGCAATTAAGAAGCAGAAGTGCGAAAGGTAGGACTTGTGCAGCAGAAAAGATGCTCCTTTTCTAGGTGATGGAAAACAACTTCTGCTTTTCCTGACTCCCACACAGCCCCTTTGTTTTTAGCAGGCTTCCCACCAGTGCCTCTGCAAGCCTATCCTTAGGTGCAACTAAAAGCAGAATTTTCTCTTTATTATTCCCAAACCTCAAACGCAATTCTGCTTTCACTGAACTGAATGGAAATTTGTGAGTAAGGATGATGTTTAGATTTGTCTGCAGTGCCGTGGTAGAGTTCATGCAGCCCTGCTTGTCTTCAATAAATGCCAGCTTTGTGTTGTGGTTTTCACTGAAGTGACATCTACTGAATTGGGGAAGACCCATGGGAGAAAATAAACTGACAACGGAAGTTTTGAACGATGGGCTTGGGAACAATAGATGTGCATGTTTATAGCGTACATCTCTTTCCATCTCCTGAAAGGTCTTTTCCTCTCATAACTTGAGTAGGATGGAATCTTTTTGGTCTGGTGGATTTTATATTTTTAACTTCACTTTTTATTGTGTTGTGAGACAAAATGAACGCAGTCTTCTGATTTATATCCCATGGTGTTACCCGCTGGTCCAAAATGTCTGAGGTTTTCACATCTGTTCCACACCTCTACTAACACTGTGCCAGTCTTGATCTGGTCGAATGAGAGCTACTAGTGTGAATAATGGTATTGACTTCCCCACCTCCTCATTCTGATTTTCCTCTGTTTCTCAGTTATTCATTCTAGAGACTGCATATGAGGGAGACTCCTTTTATTCCTAAAGGCATCGGAAAATTCGGTTAGGAGTCACTTGCTGTAAAATTATCTGGTGAGGTCATCACAGAAATAGATAAGATTTTGTAGAAATTCTTTTGAGACTCAGGAAGGCACAATCCTTTTCTTATGCTCAATTTACCAAAAGTGTCTCTAGCCTTAGTCTCATTTTCTTTAATGCTAAATTTGAGGATTACTGGTTCTCCCAAGCAGGATGCTCTGCTGTTGAGTGAGCCAGGCACTCGACGGAGCCCTTGGACTGGCCATGGTGAATACATTTTTGGACAGAGTCAAACCAGCACAGTGAGTTTATGGTATTTCAAGGGTTTGCTATGTCTGTGGCATTTTTGATCCAATACTGCAAACCCTTCAAAGCCATGTACTTTTTTGTTTTTCTCCGGTGAACAAGTCTGAGACTCTGTAGAACACAGTATTATTGCACTATAAAGTATTAATATAGCAGAAAAGCCATCTTTCATGCCAGTTTCCTGCTGCCATAACAATATTGTTTTGTAATGTGTATAATGGAAGGAAAATGCTAATAAATGCAACACGAATGATTGCTAATTGCAGGTATTTTTACAGTGCTGATCCCTCTAAAACTGAGGCAGATGTAACGATAGTCATCTCTGTACTTCTGAGAGTCTGTGCTGTTTAGTTTGTTAATGGTCTGGAGAGCGATTTCTGATCATGATTCACGCATTATTAGAAAGGGAAAAAAAAATCGATGTGGAAGTGATGGGAGAGACAGGGAGCTTAAGTTTATAAATAATTGTAGCATCTGACAGCTGATCAAGTCTCAGTGGAAACTCTTTGGCAACAGTGCTAAGCAGTGGATCTTCGTGAGTGGTCAGAGCAAGGCTGGAGAAGGAACTATGGCTTTATCCAGATCTTTCTTCCAGTCCACTTAAGTAAGAGTGGATGAAAACTCTCTTGTAAAGACGCACTTTTGAATCTTCCTTTGGACTTTGAAGGTTTCTGCCTATTTATGCTAATATACAGTCTTTAAAATATTTTCCTCTGGAAAAGTGTGTTGATCTATGTGTTTCTTAGTTGTTTAAGTGTGTTAATATGAACTATTACATAAAAAAGCTCTATGTATCAGAACCACTAGATGAATATTGTTACAGAACTGTACTAAGTGGTGGTATAATTTAACTATGATTGTTCAGACGTCACAGGAGGTTATTTTTATCAAAAGAATTGGTGCTGACTTGGAGTTGGTAACACTTATGCAAGCTCATTTTATGAAGCATAAGAGCATGAGTAAAACAGGTATCTTAAAGGTGATGGTTGTATGGGATTCAATCAGAGCATTACATGCCAGGTCAGATTTTATAAATCAGACAACCAAGTAGAAAGTTTCCTTGTGAACTGGTATTCATCTGGGATTAACTTAGAGCCTAATGCCATTGTACAGTTCTGGCCTGGTTGTACTTTTTCCTTAAAGATATTTTTAAACAGGAAGTTGAGTCCTGATTTACATACGTACCAATTTTGGCACCAACGTACAAAATGACAAGACCAGTAACTCCCTTACTCTTTCAGTACTCCAAATAATAAATCCTAAAGGAAAATGAGATTTGCCAGGGTTTTGGATAAGATCTGAATGTTTTCCCACAGTGAGGCGGGCAAATATCTCGCAGAAAGGTTAAAGTCACAAATGAGCTCTGAAAGTTTTACCTCAGGACTGAAGCAAATTTTGTATCTTGTATGAAGACAGTCAGTGGGTGCGTTTAACAGACAAGCTGAGCAGCTTGGTTTCAGTGGGACAAGGGGACATGATGGCAACAGCAGCAATGGGCTATTTTTTACAGTTGGGAAGGGCTATCGTTTGCCTGGCTGTGCTTTAGGCACAGATCCAAATGTTCTATGTCTGAAAATGACCAACCTTTCCACCACACCAGTGTAACCTCTGCTCACTTGTTTTTCCAAGCCTGTCTTATGTCCCTGGTGGTATGTTGGCACCATCCATCCCAGCCTAAGGCTCTGCTTAGACTTTGGCTTTCCTCCAGGCTGCGACTGCCAAAATCACTCCCCTTATGCCCCAGGAAAGGATTTGTGTCCAGCCAGATCGAGTCCCTGGTCTTCCTCGCTATGGGGCATAATGGGCCGTATCTCTGGGGCAGAGCGGGGGTGGCTACTGGGGTGGCCTCTGGGTTGCAGGGCTGGTTTCTACCATGGCCTGAGAGAAGAGGAACAGCAGGAGGTTTGTTCTTGGGAGCTGAGTGTCAGAGGAGGCGTCAGGGACACCCAGCAGCTGTGCCTAGTACATGGCCACCAAGGGCAGGAACAGCCACTGGGCCTCCTGAGCACAGGGACTGATTTGGGGCCAGCACCCCAAAGGCTTCCTCCAAAGGCTGCTGGGCGGAGGGGGGGGCGGGCGGGGCTGCACACGTGTGGCTCTGTCACCCCCATGTCACAATGCCAGCACCCGGCAACGCAGCGGTCACAATGCCCCGGGCAGCATCAAAAGGAGCAGCCTCCCGTGTTCAGTGCCAGAGCTGGCCCGGGGGCAGCCCCAACACATCCCAGGGGAAGCACTTGAGGAGCTGCTGGAATCACGGGGCAGGGGCTGAGGGAGGAAGACCTTGCATGAGGCTGCTGGAGGTTCTCCACTGCAAGACAATCTGCTGGCAGGGCCACCTTCCAAGCTCAGCTAATGGATGCAAATCCACTTGCACTGCTGGATAGCAGTGGCAAGACCAAGGGAATTCCTTCTGGAGGAGCACTGCAGAGCTCTTCAAGGAAGATATCAAGGATGAAAGCCAAAGCAGGAAAAGAGCTATCAAGTCCAAGGAAAGATACAGGAAACAGCACAAAATCATTCAGGACTTCTTCCCTAGCAGAGAGCCACACCATAAATGACAGCGTAGCAGCACATGTCACTTGCTGCATTGGGAAGGAATGGCACAGGGACTGGCAGGGCCACCTTCCAAGCTCATCTGATGGATGGATGGAAAGCCTTTTCAGCTGGATAGCAGTGGCAAGACCAAGGGAATGATGTCTTCTTGAAGAGCACTGCAGAGCTCACCATCCTCATCCCCTGCGGAGCCAGGCTCAGGAGCCGTAAGAAACAGCAGGTAGAGGGGTTGCAAGGGGTTGCAGTGCTTTGGAGCACCCACTGGTGTCCTGACAGGCACAGGGAGGATTCTTGCCCCCAAGGTCCATCAGCTCAGAGGCATTTGGGCACTCTGGCAAGTCCCCGAGATGGCTCCAGCTCAAGGGAGGATAGGGCTTGGGCAGGTCCTGGGAGGCGCGAGCAGCCTGTGGGACAAGGAGCCAGGTCTGGCTCACATGCTCAGGGATAGCCGATCGCCAGCACTGGGGTCAGGAAGGAATTTTTTCCCCCGGGGCAGATTGGCACTGGTCCCCGGGGGTTTTTTGCCTTCCTCTGCAGCATTGAGCGTGACCACTTTTCAGAGCTCCTCTGGGCCCTTTTGGCTCGGTTCCTGCCTGCTGCTCAAGCACCAGGAAGATGGCCTCTCGTGCCCTGCAGCTGGGGGGAGGAAGGCTTTTTTTCCCCCTATGTGGGACACCAAGTGTCTCTGGGGGTTTTTTGCCTTCCTCTGCAGCATTGAGCATGGCCCACTTGCCACGGCTTCTTTGGGCCATTTTGGCTGGGTGCCTGCTGCTCCACGAGGTGGCCCTAAACTTATCTAGAATAGCCTACCTAAACCAGCATAGAACAACTAACCTAAACAAACCTTAAACAACTGGAAACAATCAGCCTTAAAGAACCTAAACCAATTTGCTTTAAAAAACTTCAATCAGCCACCAACAACCTAAGGAGAACCTTAATCTACAACAAATTACCTAAACCAACCTAAACCAAACAAAATAAACCAACCTAAACACCCTAAACTAAACATACCTAAAACAAATGATCTAAAAAATCCTACCTAAAACAATCTAAAACTACATAAACTAGCATTTCTCAACCAGCCTTAAGCAACCTACAACCAAATAAGCTAAACAAACTGAAACCAACCAATTGTAACCTAAAACAACCATTAAACAATCTCAAACAACTTAAAAACAATCTAATAAAGGATAAAACCACCTAAAACAACCAATCTAAACCAACCTCAAAAATATGAGTCCAAATGACAGAAGGTGAACAAAATGACCTAAAGCAAACAACCCAAAGCTAAATAGAACGACGGAAACCAGCCTACAATGACCAAGCTAAAAACCAATCTAAATCAACTAAACTTCAACCAAGTTAAAACACCCTAAAAAACCTAAACAATGAAAATCCAACGAACAATCACCCTACCACCCATGCAGTGCCTCACTTGGATGTGTCTGCAGTCTCGGAAGCTTGTCTACCCCAGGTTCTCCTACTAATGGACCTTGAGCTTGTTTGGAGCTTCTAAAGCACAGCGCAGCTACCGTATACCCTTGACCTAGCAATGGTACGCCTCTAGCGGGGAAGGTCGTCCTCTTTCAGCAAGGGAGGGAAACACATGGAGCAGGGAAGGAGGAAGGGGACATCTGCTGAGACAGCAGAACCAGCCCAATCAAGCCTGGTGATCAGTGGGGGGACGCATGTCCCAGCAAGATTGCAGTCACATCCAAATCATCCAGACACAACCTAAAACCAATGAAACACAATGTAAATCTAACCAAACACCACCTAAAACACCCTCAACAACCAATCTAAACCACCCCAACCTAAAGGAACCCATATTCAAAACACCCAGTCTAAAGAACGCTGCCTAAAACAACCTACCAAAAAATAACTAAACCGACCTAAACCAAACAACCTGAACCAATCTCAACAGAAACCCTTCAAGCGACCTAAACAATGTTAACCAAACCTGCCTCAACCAACCTATCTAAAAACACAGACATTCACCAATCTACCTAAACTGCCTACTGAAAAGAAACAACCTGAAACAACCAACCCACCAACACCCAACCTAAAATCACCTAAATAACCTAAACAAACCTAACCAAACTACTGAAAACAACCTCAACAAAAACAGCTTCAGATACCCCACCCAAAACAACTTCAGCCAGAAATAACATACATTGAGCAACCTAAACCTGCCAGCCTTCAACAACCAGCCTCTGACAACCACCCTCAAAGAACCTGCCTCAAACAACCTCAAACCACCTCAACAACCTGAACCAAGCTACTAAAACCAAAGACCTAAAGCAAACTAACACAACCAGTGCTAAAGAACCATCAGAAAACACCAGCAACCAAAGAACCCAGCAAAACCAAGAAAAATAAACCTCCTAAACTAAACGACATAGATCAGCATTAACAAAATCACATCAAACAACCTAAAACAATCCACCTAAATAACCAGCTGAAACCAAGCTAAACCTTCAAACCTGAAACAAGCAATGTAAGACCACCAACCTAAACCAAACTTAACAAACCTTAACCTAAACCAACCAGCCTTCAGTGACCTACAAACACAACCTACCAACAAAGTAATACAATGTCAAACAACCAACTTCAAACAACCAGTCCCAAAAAGCCTGCCAAAACCAGCTAATATAAACTGAGCTAAACCAACCAAATTAAACGAACTTAAAAAAACCTAAAAACAGAAACAACATCAACAAAACCAAAAAAACCAATGAAACAAACAAAAAAACAAACGAGGTAGAAACAAACAAGAAAAAACCAAACAAGTTAGAGACAAAGAAGGCAGATGTAAGAAACAGGATCCAGAGATGTTCCAAGGGGACCCAGTGCTTTGGAGCAGCCACTGGTGTCCTCTCAGGAACAGGAAGGATTCGCAGCTGCTGCTTGTCAGCTCTCCCTGGTGCAACACAAGCGCCTGGCAGGGACGACAGCGCCTCTCGGGCATTCCTGGCCAAGAAGCACAGCAGCAAAACAAGTTGTGGAAGGCAAAAAGTCTGCTCGTCATCGCTACGTGCCACGCTCTGGAAAAGATCCCACGGTACCACACACCTCCTCTTCTTCTACTTCTTCTTTTTTGGGGCATGGTCAGTCCCGCGCCTCATTCTCAAGAATCTCCCTCTTCAGGAACCAGGGACAGCTTGGCCTCTGCTCCTGCTGCTGCTCTCTGCAGCTCTGGGACTCGCCTTTGCCAGCCTGCAAGGGATGTTTTTTCAAGCTAAACTGAAGAATGCATCAGCCTGCTCCTGGCTACACATGGCCTTGTGTTAATGCTTCTGAGCATTGGCTCAGAAAGAGAATCAGAAAGGGAAAAAAAATGACATGAAATAACATGAAATAACATAAAATAAATTAAATCAACAAATTAGGACATTAAAAATAAATAAACTAAAATAAAACACAACAAACACTTGTAGCCAGTGTGTTATGTGTCCTTGAAAGTGTTTCTGGAGCTAAAACCCCCCTGTCATTTCAGGCAAGTAGTCTCTTTGTTATTTGACTCGCTGTGAGGGTATAGGATAGAACAGAATAGAACAGAAGAGTTCTGCTCTGTGATGCCTGCAGCTCTGCAGGACAAGCCCTGACCGAGCCCTGAGGCCTCCATCCAGGAGAGCCGCTCTCTGCAGGGCAGGGCCCAGGCCCAGCCAGGGACAGGGGCAGACACGAGACGGGCGCACACACCTACAACATGGCTCAGGGAGGGACCCAAGGCCCCAGGCTGAGCTGACACACGGCCCCTGGGCCCTTGGCACCAGACCGTGGCGGTGGGTGGGGGTTCCAGGGGAGGCCGGTCCCAGCTGCTGAGGCCTAGGAGCACCTCCAGGACCCCAACAGAAGTAGACTTGCACTGCTCATGTGCTTTCCTGTAGACATGGATGGTTGGCAAGTTTGGAGAAAAGAGTACTGGGCCGGATGGGTCTTCTTTCCAAGGGAGTTCTGTAATTTTCAGGCTCTTTTGTTTTAGCATGTTTTTCCATGGGAAACTGATCAGGCATTTCTAAAAATGAGTACAAGCGTGGCAGGGGGGAAATCCACAAGTAATGAGCAGTATTGGTCACCTCAGAAAGACTTGCAACCATTTAACTGAGGAGCATGTCCTGCTTCCAACTGGGGGCTTGCTCTCTGAGTCTTGCTAGTGTCAGAGATGTGGGGTTTTGCCATCCTGTGGAAACCCAGCTCGACTGGATGAACACAGAACACCTTCAAAAACTGCGCTTCATGTTGGTTTTTGCAAATTTGTGCAGATGGTCCAATTATCTTGAGACAGTCCCCAGCTCTCACCCCCTTCAGAAGGTCGTCCTTCCCACAACATGACAGAGCCAGTGCTTAGGCTGGTACATGGTTAACCATTCAGTGCTTTCTGCTAGTGAAGGGCTGGGAAGAAGCATCATCAGAGATTTCCTCAGCATGTACTGGCAGGAAAAAGGAGGAGGTAGGAAGAAGAACAGAATAGCATAGCATGGTGTACCTGGAAGGGACCTACAATGGTATCTAGTCCAACTACCTGACCACTTCAGGGCTGGGAAAAGTTAAACCATATTATGAAGGGTATCATCCAGATGCTTCTTCAACGCTGACAGGCACGGGGCATTGACCATCTCTTCAGCTTGTTCCAGGATTTGACCATTCTCTTGGTGAATAAATATTTCCTTGTGTCAAGTGTGCAGCTTTGAACCATTAATTAAATACCTCTACTGTGAGTCACTTGACATTTGTCCTTTCATTTAGACATCATTCCGTTATCTAGAGCTGTGAAATAAGTAGTGACTTGGTGGTGTCACAAGGGTATACAGGCAGCTTTCTGTATTCTGTTACTTGATGTTTGGTGTTTGAAATCAATGCATGAAAGTTGTGAGCTTGGTTCAGTAAAGTGTGTGCTTCTTCCTCAGCATGTGATCCTGTGTTCCTGAGAAAACCAGATTTCTGTTGACTCACAAAGGACTTGAAATCAGGGCTGTTACACTTTTAGGGTCTATCTGCACAAGGGGGCTAGTTTCAGAGTGATATGACTTGATGTGTAACCATGTCATCACTGGTGATTATATATAAGGGCTATATCTGACTGATAAGCCAACATTTAGAAAACAGAAGAGCTGTTGAGCTGAGCCATACTAAGGCATGTGCAGTCCAGTGGTCTGTCTCAGGTGGTGGCCAGAAGTGCAGAGTGATCAGCTTATTTTTCAGAGGCTTGTGATGGGAAATGTGCCTCTTTGCATTAGACAAGCAAGGCCACGGCTAGATGTTTCCCATCCTTCTGCTGGGAAGAGACAACTTTTCCAGGTTCAAAAAGAGTGTTGAGAAAACTGGTGTCTCAAGGAAAGTACTGAAGTAAAAAGCTTCTGCAGATTTTCACTCCAAATTCCTCTGTATTCCGGTCTGTCTTTGTCAGACTGAGGTATCTGGGCAACCTATGTCAGCAGTTGCTTATAGGAATAATATAGGAAATGGCACAAACACTTTATTTTTGTTCTGCATCCCTGTTTCTAGGCGGGGGAGGGTGGCCTCTCAGCTATGCAGGAATGTACCTAGGTCTTTTTACAGGGGTAGTATAACTAAAAAAGTATATGAGCTAGACCAAGATTTCCGCATGTATACTTATCCTCGGGAGAAAGATACAAGTGGGTTTGCTACAATGGGCAACCTGTTAGAGCTACCAGAAGTAAGAAAACTTAGTTAAATGTAGAAAATCAGTCCAGACTTTTCCAGGTTAGAAAAAAAAAAATAAAAAGGTCATATTCCAGAAGCCAAAAGTGAAGGTAGGTTCATCATCTTGCAGTAGAGAAGGTTTATATTTCTATATAGTCCCTCTTCCATTATGTCCTGATTCACAACTTTTCTGGTAGCCATTTTCAGGTGCTTAGCAGAATAACTATGGGTCCATCACAGGCTGTTGGTGACCAGCATGGCAGAGGTTGGAAATGAGAGCAGCCTGGAGCTTGCGTGACCAGAGCCATTTGTTCTGTGAACTTGGAGACCTGAGGGATATGCAGTCTACAGAACATATGTTAATAATTTGAATAGATTACACAAGATTGCATCTCAGTTTTGAAGTTAGGAATATGTGTTTAACAAGGGCCTTGGTGCAAGGAAGGTGGTTTTGGTCCAGGCGGTTGCTGGTGTTTGCTCCTATTTTCCTTCATCTCCAAAAACCAGCGTCAGGGCCTCATCAGTCCCTAGGTGCCAACAGGGCCAGAGTTTGCAAGTTCAGTGTTTGCATTTCTGCCTCTAAATAAAATTTGGCTGATGATCAGTAGAGTATTGAATAGTTTTGCTTCTTTTCACACGGATGTTTTGCACCTATTTATCTGTTACAATTCCCCTTGGTACTCTTTGCCCTTCTGGAAGCGTTTCTGTGCTTGTTGATGAGACGCGGAAGCTCTGAAATAAGTGTCTGAAGTCAAGAGTCCCTTCAGAGAGAGGCAGCAACTATCTTCAGTTGTCTGAGGGAGCGAAGTGTTTTCCACTGTAGAAGCAACTTTCCCATCACAGATGCAAATAATCTGCAGTGTAAGGATCCTTTCATAAGGAAACGGAATCATCAGTTGTGTACGCTATTCCTTTCCCAGTTAATGAAGAAGGACAGTGTTTGGTGTACAGTGTCGTTGCCAGGCAAACAGCAGCAACACGAACCCCTTAGGAGTTATTTCAGGAACTGCTGGGTGGCGTATGCCTCTTGGTTATGACTTGTAAGTGAAGATTCCCGTTTCCTGCCTTCCAGAAATATTTTGAAACATAGCTCTTGTTTCAAATGTGTTTTGTGATCTTCAGGTTATATCCAAGAGATGCATGTTGTGCCTTTTCCATCTGTGTAATTGATTTTTTGCTTAATTGTAGTAACTCATTAGAATCTTAAGTCCAGAGAGACAGTCAAGTCATCCAGTATTTTTCATCAGCAAAAGTTTGCTGCATGTTCTTGTAACTTTGTGACCCTACAGATTTGTTTTATAGGGTATGTTTATACCATCTGTACTGCTGATGTTTACAGCACAAGTATTTAAAATCACGTTAAGTTGCCATTGTCTCCTGCATGGTACTGAGACTCAACACTCTAGAATACTCCTTGGGTGACTGACTCTGGAGGGGCCTGAATAATCTCTGGCTCAGTAACGTGCACACTGGCTGCACGGTTCCCGTGCTTGCAATTTATGTAGTGCTGGATAAAAACTCTTGGAAACAGAATTTTCCTCATTATGAGGCATTATTTTTATGGTCTGAGACTTCTCTGATCTCCTTACTGGACTCAAAAACCCCCAAGAATAGGCTTTCTTATTAGGAACCTTAGCTTCTAAATGGGTCCAAAAGCCACCAGGAAAGTCTTCCTTCGATACTGTTGTACTTCAAATCCCTGTGTGGGATTGATCTTGTGTGGGAATTTTGTTAATGACTGTGACACAGAAAAAAGGAAAGTGCTGATAATTGCTGCTGATGATAATAAGCATTGCCAGTACAGGGGGGATTTGAATATCTCATAGTAAGATCCATGTAATTTAGGGGATGGGGCCAACAACAAGGGCTGAAATTAAGTAGTATGGAGTGAAAGATCATGCAGATGCGGGCTTAATAACAAAAACTTCTGCTATGAGCCGAGAGTCTGTTAGTTGTATGACGGGGGTGTCACTGCACACAACTAATGTGTGACCAGGCAAGAATAAGATCTCTTGAATGCTTGCATACTGCACCCGTGGGAAAAGGACATGACACTGAAGAAGATCAATAAAGGTGGGGAGGAGATATGAAGATGCCTATTCCGTAAGGTAAAATGAGATGATCATGGTGCGTTTAGTCTACAAAATGATGGTGGATTCAGCTAGAGGATCTCCAGAGGTCATTTCCAACCCTAACTGTTCTGTGATTCTGTGAAAGGGGAAATTCAGTGTTTCCATGCCCCAGTCAGAGGAGGATTAAGCACCAGAAAAACTAAATACTTCAGCCTAAAGAGATAGCTGGTGCAAGAGCAAATTGATATAAATTGACACAAATTAAATGATGGGTCATAACTGACACTGCAGTCAGGTTCTGGCAAAGTCTTTTAATTTAAGATGAGTGAGCATAAAAAACAAGCTACTTTAAAGAAAGAGCTTCATAAGTTTATCAAATGTCTAATGGTATTACAGTCTTGGAGGGCAAAAACCGCTGGACTTCCCAGAAATGATCTTTGATTTGTCTGTAAAAAGTAGTTGTCTCAGCAGTCATAGCCCTGTATTTTATTCTCCTGAGGTTTAAAGGAAATGATTACCAGATGATATGTTAGGGCAATCCAGAGTTATTTTTTTAGAGGAATGCTGTAAAGGGGGAAAGAAAGAAAATAAAAATCCTAGAGAAGAGTTTATTGAGATTGTATGTTAAATGTACATTTATCTACATATCTGTGTTATCACCTTATCTACTATACTTCCTGCTTCCTAACACTTTGACAAATGTGCTAGCAACATGAAATACATAGTTAAGCTCATCTGCCCTTTGGCTGATTAAGAAAAACAATAAAGATTCCTTGAAAGAATGTGTTTACTGGTGAGTAAAAAATACCCGTCTTTCTTTTTTTCAGCCTCTCAGCTGCTTAATGGCAAAATATAGATGATGTGCTATTGTCTGTCAGTCCTGATGAGTCAATACTACAAGTGGTATTTTTTTTCTTCGCATTGCACTAGAAGTTTGACAAAGGATCTTTGAAAGCTAAATTGTCTGAGGGGGTGTACTGGTGAAATTGATAGCTTCTGTAGAAAATGTGGAAGCTGTAGCAAATCGTTTAACAGGGCAGACATTAAAAAATGAAGCCTGCCCATGAAGTAGGCACATGATGAACTTGCTATAAGTGATCCATGTTAATCAAAGAACTGATCATGCCTCGGAAGATATTTTTATAGTTGCAATAAGAGGCCCTTGAGATTTCCAGGCAGTCATGGTACAACATACTACTTTTGAAATAGAAGAAATTTAACTAGGGCTGGTATTTTGTGTCTACTTGGACGAGTGACCACAGAGAGCACGTGAATGTTGGGCTGCAATGGGGTGATGACAGGACAATGTCCTCTGCCTGCCATGGCTGTCCTTCTGAAGGAACAGAGGTTACTTACAAGTTGCTATACTCTTCACCAAGATTTATTTGCTTTCGAGTTAGGAAGGAAAAGAACTTCAAATGTGCATGGTTTATCATTTAAAAAATAAATTTAAAAGTAGTGGGATAGAAACTGAAGAACGACCTACCCATTTGAGAGAAAGAAGTATATATCTGCAGTTGTCATGCTGATAGTCTCATCAGAGATGAAAATCAGCCTAGGCTTCAGTATATAAGGTTAGAGAGTGGCTGGAAAATAAGCATATCTGAAGAGAGGGAGGTACAGGAAATCTTTGGAAATATCAGGAATCATCTTTGGTGTGGGCTGTGACTTGCTCTCTCAGAGATTGGACTTCTTCCTCCAGCTTCATTAATTCATACGTGCTTCCTCCTAAAAGCTTATTACTATTAATAAACTTCAATAAACTCAGGGTGAAGAAGATTTCAAGCCATCTGGAGAAAAAGTATTTTCTCCTTTACATGTATCACATACATAGGTGTGTTAGTTCTATCTTTCTCCAAAGACTCCTGGGAGACAACTGTAGGATATATGTGCAGAATTTCCACAATAAAAACTGTATCAAATAAAAATCTAAGATTTCCATGCAAAGCAAATGCAGAAATGCTTTTTGCTTCCAAATCCTTCCCTTTTTGATTGCAGGGCTAAACAAACCTGAGATCTCACCTATGTGCACCCCCCGTTGGTGCCAGACAGTTCCCAGGCAGCAGTCAGCTCGCTGGTACCAGGAATCTTGCTGGGGATGCAGGTTCAGCATCCCCAGTGCCTTCTGTCCTGCTCTTTGCTTTGCTCTTCTACCTGCACCTTTTGTCTGGGTGGCTGTGTACCAGATGGAAGGGCATTACTTGGTATATGACACCATCCGATGTTTGGAAAGCATGGACAACTGAAAACAAACCTGTGTAGCCTGCAACTGGAAAATCTTTATTTTTGGAGGGGTTAACGACACCTGTTGTGTTGGATGCTGTGAGTCTGGGAGTTGAGCTGCCCAAACACAGATGCTCTTGTTGCAACATCCAGCTGGAGGGTGGCACAAAGGAGAGACCTTGTGTGCACCTGAAGGCTCTGGTGACCAGGGAGTGCCAGCTGCCACCAGAGTGGAGGAAATACGCTGAAGAAGATAACAGCACAGCCCTTAGAGGGCTCTTTCCCGACTGAAGTAATAGTTCACTTGATGCTCCAGGTTAGACATCAGTGCATGTTATGAATTTGCCCAGGCTCTGCTGCGATATGGAGAGATTCCTAGGGCCCCAAAGGGGATCAGTCTGGCAGGTGATCTCTCAGCCCACCCTGTGCAAGCCGTCATCACCGAGTTACAGACAAATTCTGGCCATTTGACCTTCATATATTGGCTGTAGCAGCGTTTTCTGGCACAGTTCTTGAGCTCACTGGTCCACCTATTTTCATCCCTGCCCCATGGAGGATGCTGCTGTCTCTCCTTCATGATGCCATCACCTCAAGCAAAGCCAGATTTGACTCTGAAACGATGAACTGCTCAGGACCTGCCTAACTGTGCAGTCACTCCAATGTCCATACATTCAGTGTCCCAGGAGAGTTTATTTGCTTGAGGTTTGTGCTACAGGTACCTGTGATGGACTCAAGCCAAGGAAGGGCATCCTGTAGGACTTGGGAGACCTCAGGGCCACTCTCCAGCCAGCCTGGCCGGTCCTCAGGCTGTTGGAGAGTCACCAGTGTTTTGAGAGCACCATCTACTGGCTAATGGCAGCAAAATGAGGCAGGGATTTGTTAAAAGAGCCCCTCTGTCCACTAAAATGAGTGCTAGAGCCACCTCCCTCAGCATGTAAAGTTGGAGAGCAAGCAGGGAAAGCTGGAGTGACACTGGATATGGGTCTTAAATAAAGCCAAACTTAAACTGACAACCTTAAGACTTCTCAGAAAGATTACATTTAATCAAAAGTTTTTTCTGTCTTCAAAATGTCCATTATAGTTTAGGTGACGTCATTTTGCTAGGAAGTTCTCAGTTCTGGTCATGTTTTGCATCATTTTGTGAAATTTCGTAGGTTGCTTGGTCTCATCTCTAGAAACCAGCATTTTTAAAGAAAGCAAAGAATTGGCAAGGTTTCTCTGTGCACTCGTAATATGCTCTCCTCCCTGTGTGCCCATCAATGCTGTTCCTCATGATTATTATAGCTACAAAAAATAAGAAGTCATGGGTGGTGATTCTTGTCCTTGATAACTCCACTGTTTTTTCAGCTGTAGTTTAATATTGTGAGAATCCCAAAGAGTTGTTTATGCTCTTGACTAACCACACACCGGCTGGGTCACAGACGTGTTGAGAACTACGCCAGTATGAATCTGAGGCAGAAAAAACCCAGGATTTGCACAAGGTTGTTTTTATCCTAGGTGATATCTGTACACAGTTCCAAATGTCAGAGGATTCCTTTGCATAGATCCTTAAATTTCATTTAATTTGTTATTAAATGGTCCTCTGGGTTTCCAAAATTACTAGTGCATTTCTTTATGTAGGTGGAATAATCTTACTTTTTCTCTTACTGTACTCATTAATGCAAATGGAAAAAAATAACATTTTATTTAGGACTTGGAAAAAAGTCTGATATAAAATAGAATTTTTAAGATTTATTGTGATCATATATTGCTATGTACTATTAATGGCTAGTGCTTGAATGTTGGGCAATTATACAATTCAGTTATTATGTGGGACAAGACAATGTTTGCAGGTGCCTGTGGTGTGCCCTGCTGACTCTGAAAGCCACACTGAACCAGATAGACAGACAAACATGCAAAGTAATGTATTTGGTGGCATTTTAAAAAAGTATTATATGTGTGTGTGTGTGTATACACCTATGCATATATATCCAGCTGCTGTTACTGTGAACAGTCTTCTTTATATGCATGGGAATTGGTATTATCATTAGTCCTAATGTAACATCTAAATTTAATGCTTTTTATTCTCTGTATTTTCTTCTTTCAGTTGCAAACGAGACAGGTGACAAAAATGCACGACCACTTTCACGATTTGCCCGTAAGTAGCCTTTTTTATTTTAACTAGTTGAATTCTATATCTACTGTAGAAATAAACACATTTAATAAGTCTTTAATCTCATATTATGTCCACCCTGTTATTACAATTCATTTACAGTACTAAGCTGAGGAACCATAGGACTTAGTTGGAAAAGTCACTTAAAGAAATTCAGTCTTTTCGAACAGATATAAAAATTTAAAATTTAAAAGAATGGAAGGCTTAGTGACCTTACTGTTGCTTCAAGCATAAAAAGTTGTAACAATGTAAGTGTTGCAAATCCAACTGAATTTGACTACAGTGGCTACAAAGAGATTTGGGTCAAGTGTTAGAAATAGCCCATGATAAAGGTAATTAAACCGTACTGAAAGCCCCTCCATCACCTTCTGCTTGACACAGCAAGGTTGGGAACTAAAGGTTGTGACTTGAGATTTGAAATAAGTGACCCAAGTTTCAACAAAACAAAGGGGTGCGTCTGGTAATGTAGCACCAACTGGCCATGATTTTGACCACATGAATTATTAAAAACACGTGACAAAATATGTAGGAATGAGGATGGAGATAGGAAATTATACTCATAATGCATGCAGTTGAATGATAATTTGTGATCACTTTGCAGGGGAAAATCCCCTTATCATTAAAAGTGGGCATTTGCTATCACGACGAGTGGTGCAGATCAAAACATCAAATTAATTTACATCTGCGGTGCAGTATTTCACACAGTCACAGGATGGCACTCTGAGCATGCTGTACCTCACATAGGTAGCTAAGGTGCATAGTGCAGAAAGAACTTCTGTGGCTATGAAATCTGTTGCATGTAGTGACTTACAAGGTGATGGACCAGACTCAACAGGACTGAGAGAAAATTGTACTGACATTCCTTACTTCTCATTTAGGGTTTATTTTCCTTCACACTGTAGACAGTAAAGCTTAAAGGGGGCTCTATTGGTCAATCCTGGCTGGTTCCACCCTGAAAATTCATACGGCAAAGGAAATCACAGAGGAGAGAAATGTAAATGTAAACACAAACATTTTCAAGTTCTTTATCACTCTGCTTTTTGTCCATTATGAATGCTAGGCACAGAATTAGAAGATTCAACCCAAGCACTGTTTATTCCTGGATGTTTGGGTTACGAGGAGTTCATGATGCAGTATTGCCTGACAAGTAGGTCAAGCAAAATGTCATGACATTTGGAACTGAGCTGGCACTTCAGTTCTGATTCTGACATTCATAAGAACTTGTGGTTTTTTGGTGAATGTGCATAGGGTGCAGGTCTGAGACCCAGGAACAACCAGGTTGTGTTCCTGCTTTAATCGTGGCTCGCAGGCAGGCAGCCAAACCTTATTTGCAGAGTCAGGGGTGCCTGGCATTACATAGGAGAGAACAGACCGGCAGATGGATATTGGCTGAATAAAAGCAGAGGATACCCCTTTATAAGGCCTCATTGTATGACCCAGAGCTGCATGGGATGAAGTGTGGAGGGGAGATCAGGGCCACAGGCTATTCAACAGTAACAGAAATGCAATGCAGAGAGGAATACTTAGATAAACCTGGTTGGGAAACAGTCACAGAGGCATAATATAGGATCGAAGTGAGATAATTCAAATTGTAAATCAGACCATCATTGTTAGGAGTTAAATTTAGTGATTTGGGAGTCAGGTTGAGGATTTAATGATCCAGCTATCTTCTCATAGGGTATCATTAATGATGACTGTGTTGTCATGAGCAGTATAAGGTGATAACTCTCTGGAAATGGGAAAGAAAATTAGAATGGGAACTGTGTTATGGAAAGGAGGGAAATGTCTGAGGCATGTGCTGTGCTAATGTGAGTTAAAGGGATGATGCCCAAATTTATGCTGAGAGTAGTATAACCTACTCTACCATACCATGTTTCAATAAACAAAGAGTGGAGTGTAGATCAAACATTCAAAAAATCCTGACTGAATGGCAGAAAAAGCTGCAGCATTTGAGGACGAGGATTCAAGCAATAGCTGAAGTCATTTAGGATTGTTGTCATTATCCTTGTGTCTGAGTCACAAAGCAGAGACTGGGTGGCTCCCTGGATCGTGCCTTTCACATTCACTCAAATGATTAATTGAAAGACAATTATTAAGTTCATCTTCACAACAGAGAACAGGATTTCCATTGCTCTGTAACAACTGCCCATTTGAGATCAAGACTAAAACCTTCAGAGATTTCAGTGGGATCAAAGCTGGGCTGTGACTGAACACTTAACAAACCATGCCCATTTGGGCTGGCCTTATTTACCTGATCTAACTTTCTGTGTACAAACCATAGACAAGATAACCTACTGAAACCCAGATGAGCTGTGTCGATCCTGGCTGTTGTCCGCAGCTCTCTGCAACATGGAGTCGTTTCTCCTTTAGTTCATTAGCAAAGAAGAGGGAAAAGCTGCTGATGTTGATAAGTGAGGCCATGGGAACGGTAGTTCCGTGGTTGTCGGTGCTCCAGGTAGCTAGACTTGCAGTGTCACAGTATTTTCAGGCTATATGAAACTATTTGAACACCTACCCACAAATTCTTTATGCAGAGTTCTGCTTTTTAGATTATAACACCTAAATCTATTTTGCTTTTGTCTCTAGCTCAGCTGTAATAATCTTTGACAGGATACAATAAAATGAGGGAGAAGCATTTTTGCAAACGTTTACACTTATTCGAAATTAAAATTGAGTTAAGTGTTATTCATTCCAATGCCAGGGCTACCCAATCTCCTGTATTCTCAAATGTCAAATTCCAGTCCATTTAGGAGACTTCTAATTCAACAGGTTACTGCTGCCTTTAGCAGCAGTTAATGTGCTCGGTATCTCACTGTGCCATCAGTCTTTGTGGAGATTTAAGTTCAGCAGGTTTTCAGTGTTCCAGGCAGCTGGAAGCTCCTGGCTGGTGTCTGCTCAGGCCTGATGAGTAAAACAATCATTTGCCAAATGCCCTTCACCAGAGCGTCACCGTGGGCAGGCTGAGCCCTGATTAGGACAGGTGGGCATGGCATTTCATTGCTCTAGTGAAGCTGGTTAGTTCCTGTCAATTGGCTGATTTGGTGGTGTTCTTCAGAAAAACCAAGGACAGCTGGGTCTACAGTCTAGATCTCATGACCGAAGAAAACTGGTTGGGATGGATATCCATGCTGGAGGAAAAGGTATAGGTGTATGTGCAGAGAACATAGGGAAAGAAACAATATATATGGAAAAAAGATCCCCCCCTCCTCATTTTTGTTTAAAGAAAAAAGAAAGAAAAAGGTTCGATTTGAGTGATTATATGGTTTTAAGTGACAGTTAGTTAACCTGTCACTCTTGGCTTTCAGTGGTAGTGCAAACAGCAAGCTACTTGTATCTAGTAAGTGTGGAAAAAGGCCAATATGTCTTTCTCCTGGATCATAGAGTTGTCCTTCACCTGACAAGCTGGAGGGCTTCTGGAATGAAAGAAATTAGGAATAAAATTCCTCACGAGAATGGTTGTCAGGCATTGGAACAGGCTGCCCAGGGGAGTGGTGGAGTCACCATCCCTGGAGGTGTTTAAAAGGCGTTTAGACAACGTTCTCAGGGACATGGTTTAGTGCTAGAGTTAGCGTAGGTTATGGTTGGACTTGATGATCCTGATGGTGTCTTCCAACCGAAATGATTCCATGATTCTATGAAAGGGTGGATCTGAGGAAATATGGAGAAGGTGGTGGTTTGGGGAGCTCAGCAGATTCCTTGGAGTAATTGCAGGGGAAAACCTCAAAATCATAAAAGTAGCTTCAGAGAGCCACTTTTCCACAAAATATTATTTTAACAGTTCACAGCAGCTTTTTCTGCAGGTGTTGATGTCCTGCTCTCCTGTCTTAGTGTGCAGTATGTACAGCTGGATGGCAACTTATTTTTTATTGTTGACCATATCTCAAGGGAGACTTAAACTTCTGGTTCCAACTGTGCTGAGTATGCCATACTTTTGCAAAAGAAATCATCCTCTCAACATACTATAGGGAGTCACAATATTTTTTTGCTTTATCACATGCGGCCTGGTCAGATACTATAAAACTCTTATATCCTTTATATTGACCCTTACAGAATGGGGAAACAAATGCTTACCTATTCAAGTAAAATTAAGAAATTTTGGGAAATTTGCATGGTGGTCTGAAGAACAGAAACAGTGGTATTGCCATAACATTGCAAGTCCTTGAATTATGAGGATGTATGGATGTTGCTTTTATTTCTGCAGCTGTTGTGTAGACATTACTTCAGACTACATGGTGTGAGGAGATATTTTTCTAGCTATTGTAGCACAGAACTCAGCACAGGACATCAAGGCTACCTGTAAATCTGGGTAAATATGGTCCTTGCACATTAAATATCTGCTGATAATTAAAAGCAGAGAAGCCTGTGAGTATGAAGCTTTCCTGATTAGCTGGGAAATACTCTGAAAACTACTTTGGCATGGGCAAGATAGACTGAGGATTCTTGCTGATCTGTCTTCACGCCATTTAGGCTGTGTGAAAACAAGATGTTGAAGAGAACCAGCAGAATAAGGCTGCCATCAGTCGTGTGCAGCGGCAGATATTGCTTCTTCTAACAGGGTAATTTTTCATGTTATATCCCCAGGAGATGTGAGATAACAGCTCTTCTATTTGGTTTCCTCTTATGTACTTAGTGTGTACTGCAACAAAAAGTCAACCTTAATCCATGTGTTAGGTCCACTATTTGTTTCTTAATTGTCTCTGCTGGACAATTAAGTCTGAATACCAGGAAAATATTTGAAAATTTTACCCATACAGTCTCTTAGAAAAATCTGTTGCTGATTTTAGAAATATCTAATTTATCAGAATATTGTTTGTTTGTTTGTTTCATTTTGCGTATTGATAAAAAGCCCGTGGAGAATGACTAGCAGCAGAGCTGGTATGTCTTATTACTTTGGAATCCAGTAAGATGCTTGCTGCACCTCTGTTGTGGAAAGTCTCTTAACTGAAATAATTCGTATTCCAGTACTTAGCTGCTCTTCTTGGGATCTCCTAACTCACCAATGTATATTCTATAATACTTGACAGTCAGATTGTGACACAGGTGTTCTGTATAGTAGTATCACTAGGATTTTCAGAAGTGCCTAATTTATTCAGAGGCCATTTGGAAATTTTTGAAAATATGAACCAGGTACTTAAATTTTATGAAATGTAAGTCACGTATTCTCTCTTCCAAAGGTGGAGAGGACATCTGACTGAAGGATGCTAATTGTACTTTGTTAGTGGCACTAGACTTACAGATGGGGATCAGTTCTGTGAATGGCATGCAAGAGGCACCTGGTGACACCTCTACATAAGTGTAAAAAGACCACTCACAGAAATATTTTGGCATTTGAATGTCTACAGAGAAAAGTTAAAGTTTCAACAAAAAAGAAATATGTTTTCTGATACTAGTCCTTCAGTGATGCTAGTCATTCACTATTAACTTTAGTCTAAGAAAGTCAATGATTAATATTGTTTTGATTTGGTACTTTGTTTTTTGGTTAGTTCTTTGTCTTAAAATACAGCCACATCAATATATGCTAAGCTATAATCTAAGTATAATGTGGATAGGATGTTTTTCATTGAGATGTGAAAACTCGGTGTTCTGTAATAATTTTTTTTTTTTATGGGAAGCATTACAGTCTTGGATTTGGACCTGAATGTTAGTGTTTATTTCCACTTTGAGCTTTATTTCAGTTTTTCAGGCTTAATCCCAGACTGTGGTGATGTAAAGGTAAAAAGATAACAGACAATCTTTGTTTTCCAGACTGCTGAGAGACTGGACGATCAGCCTACTGATTTATTTTCCTTCTCACTCTGTGTTTTTTCAGGGTCTAAATCACAAAACTGCTTGTGGAACACCATTATTGGTGGGCTGACTGGCAACCTCAAGGAAAGGCCAAAACCAACTATCATCAGTGACCCTAGACCTCCTGAAGAAATCTTAGCAGATGAACTACCACCAGTGGACAGTCCTGAGGCGTTGGTGAAAACATCTTTCAGGTCTGACGGATATGGGTTTACTTTGATTATCCTTGAGAGGATATCTTTTTAAGATTAAGTCTTCAGTGTGAGTTTGGTGGGAGAAATTGATATGGAAGGATTCTGCAATGCTGCGTATCTTCGTACTGAACAAGAGTGGAAAAAAAGTGGTCCATAAGTAATACTGACTGGACCCGTCTTTCACTTCTCAGACCTGATTAGCCTTCTTAAAAGATTAAGGACTAGACAGATATAAAGTCTATAACTAGTCAAAATGGTCAACAAAGACAGTTCATTACCTGAAAATGTCTTTGAAGTTTGGTATTGTTTCATTTGAAAGAGGTCTAGTGAGGAAGACTTGTACTTTAGGTCAGATGATGTGCTTTATTGATGCAAGAGAGAGCTAAACCTTTTCTGTTGATGTAATGTCTTGAGACCTTTCTAGTGTTAATTTATTTTGTCAAGGAGAAGGATTCTGGCCAGGGGCTTGCAAGCAAGCAATTGCTGCTGTTGTAAATTGTGTGATATATCTGCTGCTGGGTTTTCCTCTCTTTTATTTAATCATGTGGACGTACAGTTGTCAGATGTTTCTTGGAGGCATGTTTTCTGAAAATAATTTTCTCAAATGAGATAAAATAGAGAAGTTGTGTGTATGGAGTTGATCTTTGACCACTTTGACGTGAAAATTGGTGTGCCCAGCAAAAGCGAAGCAAGTGGCAGAATTCATTTTTCCGAGTGTTTTTTGAACTTTTGTTGTTGTTGTTGTTGAAAAACTATTATCTACTTTTCTTTTATATTAAACACACATATGCAAGCATAAAATGAGCTTTGCTTTGGATAAATTTCTTTGACTACAATGATTTTGATTATACCTCAGTCTGTCAAACTTATTTCAGTCTTCACACAATCATTATTTTGAAGGTACTTATTTAAGCCATTATATTAGGTAGTAATTTCAGATATCTTTTTTATACTGCTTGACACTTAAAAACATTACCATAAAGTGAGTTTATGTCAGTCTATATAAATAAATCCTGTAATTCCATAGCACATTTTCATTCTTTATTATTTCCACTGAAATTATTCAGGACAAGTGTTTCAGAACCTCAATCCACCGTTTATGATGACCCATGGTATTTAATGGCTTTTAAACACTTTGTGTCTCTGATATTTAAAATCTATAGTTTCAGGAGATCTAACTCTTTTTCAGCTTTCACTTCTCATTACAAATTCTAGGTGGCAGCTATCCTTACATTGCCATAATCAAGATAATTTCAACCATTTTATATGACAAAATAATGTCACAGTGTTTCAAATGGCATGATTTGATTATGTAATAGGGGTGACTCTTGGAAGAAGTGAGCTTGTATATAGCATAATAAGGACTGCTGAGTTGGAATTTAGTGAAATAGTTTTGCTAATGCAGTTTAAATGGTGTTATAAACATTACAGACCTTTATATTTCATCAGTGTAGAAATTACTGTACAATGTGGCATTTTTGGAGGCTTTTATAGATGGAAATCCAGACAAATTTTTGTTACAATAAGTTGTGTCTCGTTTTATAAAGAAAGGAAGCCCCATGTGCGTTTAAGAGCTATGCAGTGGAATGGAAGCTAAGAGAGTACACCGTAGTTACTCTCCGAAGACATGAAAAACCAAAAAACTGCAGTGGTTTTATTCAGTTTGGATCTTGTTGATATTATGGTGCAAACTGAGGCTTAGGAGGCAGTAGCATCTTTTGTACAGTGGGTCGTATGTTTGATTCATCAGTGTCTTCTGTGGGTAGTGATCTGCAGTGGTTCCTTGACAGAGTTTGACTGGTGTGTCCCAGTGCCTGTGACTGCCTGGCAGGCACCTGCTTTCCTTGTTTCTTGTTTGCTACACACTAGTGGCAGATCTTACAACCCTGTTGCCTTTTGGGGAATGAAATATGCTTTACGTGTTGTCCAGCCCAGCATATCTTAATTAGGAATCTGGTATCTGAATCTCAGGATGTGTTTGGGCAATGTTGGTCTTGTATGAACTGATTTTACAGAGAGGCGTTGTTACCGAATGTGACTGCTACAAACCGCGAAGTGCAGCAACTCCCTTCTTACTTCTGATTCACTGCTGTAAGAACAGTGTATGGCAATGCTATGCCTTTCATGCATCGTTAAAAAGAAAATGCCTCTCCAGTGTCAAATGAGTCACACTTTCTTGTGATTGCGTATCTTTTTATGTGAGTACATATGAGCAGCATGAAATCCCAGTTGCCACCTCTGGTATTAGATCTTGTTTTCTACTGTGCGGTACTTATTGTTCTGTAGCTTGGAAAATCAGGAAGAGATCTATATTTGATTTTGTTCAACATCTAGGTATGAGCTTGAAACGCACTTAAACACAAAAGGAGGAATGTGATTATTTCGGTCATTCCAGTTGTTCTTCTCTTGGAGTAATAAACCATCTCTAAGATGTGAAGCAAAACCCAAACCAAAGAAACCCCCTCACTATACCCCAAATAAGTATAGTGCATGATCTCTCCATAATTAAAAAGTGTTCTGATGGTCTTCATTCTCCTATACAATTTCTTTACTCTTTCTTTTCTGAAGATACCAAGAACGAACACAAGATTAGTCTAAACAAGGTCAAGTACCTTTCTAAAGACAGAACTGAACAAGTTTGTAGTGTCTTCTTGTTTGCAATATTGCACTGAGTGAACAGTCATAAGTAATTTTTTGTCTTGACTAGTTATACTACTGCAGTGCCTCCAATACAGATTTTAAAATTCATTCTCACTGGTCTTTGTTTGTCTAGTAAAGGCAGGGGAGGCACCAATTTGAATTATATGGGAAAATACAGTGGAATATGGAGAATGGCGGATTATCCCCTCTAGACAAGGAAAAAAAAGATAATTTGTAGAATCATAGAATAGTTTGAGTTGGAAGTGACCTTCAAAAGTCATCTAGTCCAACCCCCCTGCAATGAGCAGGGACATCTTCAACCAGATCAGGTTGCTCAGAGCCCCGTCCAGCCTGGCCTGGAATGTTTCCAGGGATGGGGCATCTACCACCTCTTTGGGCAACCTGGGCCAGTGTGTTACCTCCCTCATTGGAAAAAATTTCTTCTGTGATTCTATCTGTATCAGTAAGAATTAAGTGGTAATTAATGAGCTCTTAAGGAGACCACGTAGTAACTTCACAGCCTGTGTTAGCTTCTGTGCGTTGCTCCCTGGCAGCTGTACCCAAGTGTTTTGATAGTGCCGGGCTGGCACCCACCATGGGCAGCAAAGAAACAAGAGACAGGTTTGGGTACTGTTCTGCAAATACCACTGAGAATTTTATGGAAGTGCATTATGTTGAAGGATACGAGAGAAACTGCTGCATTTGTCCCCAGACTGCTGCCTGGAGTGAACTGAGTCACCATGGTGGCACTGGTCTGGATGAAAATTTGATGAATCCAAGATGTCATGATTTCTCCTAGAGTCGCTTGGTTTTGATGTACAGGAGAAATGGAGTATTATTTTGAGTCTGGAGACCTGGGACACTGCACTGGGGTACGTGACCATGGTGGTGCTTATGGGGTGTAATAGCCACACTGGATCTTGTGGCAGGAGAGGGCCCATGGTACAAGATGACTGGAATGTCCACAGAGGAATGGAAATGCTCATCTGAGACAAAATGTTCAATGCAACCTCCCGTCCTGGTCCAGGGCCTATGTGATGCGTAAATTTAGGCTGCAGTCATGGAGTATTCCAGCTCTATCGAGCACCTTTGGCCTTGGGGCGGCAGTGTTTCCAAAGTGATAAATCAGGGTAGCAGGCAGCTGAACAGTCAGCAGATGGGGCAAAGACCCTCTGTCCTGTACTAGACAAGCCTTACTGGATACCTATGTGGCTATGCTGAACTGGAAGAGGTATATGTTATCTTTTACCAAAGCCATGTGTCCTGGGAACCAGAGAGGCAGATTCAGTTCCTTCCAGGTCAGAGTGTTTTTAAGCTCCAGGCTCGCATGGGTTCTAAATTTCTGTCATCTTTCAAAGTATTTTCAGCTTGAAGCTGGTAACACCCCTTCTCGCCTTAACAGCTGCTTTACCTATGTCAGCTGCAAAGTTTCTTTATCTTTACAAGGACAGTTTGCTTTCCTTTCTTTATCTGCTTCTGTTCTGCTTTGGGAGTCTTAAATCATACTGGCAGCTAATCTTGTATTTCTGGTTCACTTATGGGTGATGTAAACTCTTGCTCATGCCAACTACTGGCCGCTTGATCTGCAGGACAGAGGTGATATTGTCCTGCTCCAAACGCAAAAGCTTCAGTCACAGCACCACGTGCTGGGAGCCAGCCCACGAGCCTCAGTCACAGAATCACAGAATCACAGAATGTCAGGGGTCAGAAGGGACCTCGAAAGATCATCCAGTCCAATCCCCCCACCGGAGCAGGAACACCCAGATGAGGTTACACAGGAAGGCGTCCAGGTGGGTTTTGAATGTCTCCAGGGAAGGAGACTCCACAACCTCCCTGGGCAGCCTGTTCCAGTGCTCGGTCACCCTGACCTTGAAGAAGTTTCTTCTCAAATTTAAATGGAACCTCCTGTGTTCTAGCTTATACCCATTGCCCCTTGTCCTATCATTGGTTGTCACTGAGAAGAGCCTGGCTCCATCCTCGTGACACCCACCCTTTATATATTTATAAACATTAATGAGGTCACCCCTCAGTCTCCTCCAAGCTAAAGAGCCCCAGCTCCCTCAGCCTTTCCTCATAAGGGAGATGCTCCACTCCCTTCATCATCTTTGTGGCTCTGCACTGGACTCTCTCCAGCAGTTCCCTGTCCTTCTTACTCACACAGTTGTGTGGGTCAAGATGGCATCAGTGGGAATAAGGGGTATGAGCCTTCCTTCCCCCTGCCTTGCCTGAGCCTAGCTCTCTGGGCAGCACTAAAGCTCAGCTGTAACTACCTAAGCTCATATGTGGAGTCTGAAAATCGGAGAGGGAGGTGATGCTGTGCAGGAGAGCTATGACCATGACAGACGAAAAGGAGCTGGGGGCTAGTTGTGGGGTAGAATAAAGCCTGCCCTCCCTCAGTCTCAGTACTTCCTTATTGCCTTTTTTATTTGGATATTTAAAAAAAAAACCACACAAAACAAAACCACACACAAAAACAAAAGATGAGTCTCACTTGCCCTAACTGGTTAAAAAAAAAAAAAAGACAGCACAAGGCTGGAAACATGAAAGACACTTTCTCGTTGGTTTTTATACCCATCTACAGCAGACCTAGGTCTCACTATACATTAAAATGTAAGCAGTGTCTCTGAAAACCATCCTTCTCAAAATCTTTCTCAATCCAGACTTATTATAAGGCACTTTACTTGCATTAGACTTAAATTCATCTATGTTCCATTCAAACCTGTTGCTTATTCCTGTTATTTATTGATGCTCATTGCAATGAATAAGAAGCAAAAAGTATTCTGTTCATTAAGGAAATGGCTCCCACATCATTTGTCTCTCTTGTCTCTGCTTTTAATTGTGCCTCCCTTCTAGGTGCATGTTACACTTCGTGAGAGCTATGCACTCATTTCTTGGTAGATGGAGATTTATGAGTCAGAGGGGGAATGATCAGAGGAGAAAGATTTATACCAGTTACTGTTCAAAGGCTGCGTTCTCCCTCTCTCTTCGCATATTTCCACACGGGCCCAGGAGGAAGGTGTTTTTTCAGGCAGTTGAAAGAGAAATGGACTTTTTTTTTGTTTTGTTTTTGATATCACAGTCTTCTTGGTCTTCATAGGATAGATGTATTATTGATGACAAGCAAAGCAAGCGATTCTGTCCCTGTAAATATCAGACACATCAAAAGACTCAAGTTGAGAAATTCAGATGGACTGTGCGTGTCCTAACAGAGCTGTGCCTCTGAAAGGCAGAGTGAAGCCACTTCCAAAATGGGAACAAGATTTTGAGCTGAAGCTCCATGAATAGGTAGAATCCCGGCAGTAAAGAAGTCCTGCTTTGAGGACTTGGCAACCGATGACAGAGCCCAAGGGAATGGCAGGAAGATGTGCCAGGGGAGGTTTGGGTTGGACATTAGGAAAAGGTTCTCCACCCAGAGGGTGCTGGAGCACTGGAACAGGCTCCCCGGGGAGGTGTCACGGCCCCAAGCCTGACAGTGTTCGAGAAGAGACTGGACAAGCCCCTCAGACACACGGTGTGAACTGTGGGGTTGTCCTGTGCAGGGACAGGAGTTGGACCCGATGATCCTTGTGGGTCCCTTCCAACTCAGGACATTCTATGATTCTACGACTGATTAATGCTTGTCCTTGACCACACTTCTCTGCCTGACATACGTCACCTGAATCGTGTACCGTAATAAACTCTGAGCATTTGTTTTGCAGCAGGCATGGACTACGCTGGCCCCCAGCACACACAGAGGGCAGATGTATTTTTAAATCCAAACCTGGTATACCTGTACAATCACATCTCAAATGTCTGTGCGGCACTCATGTGGGTATACAAGGCTGTTCAAGGGTCTGCGATTAATTGCGTGGCTTACTGAGCTTGCCAGCCCAGTCTTCCTTGCAGTTTTACAGAAGAAAATGTATATGGGCAGGCAGTTGTATATCAGAAAATACGTGAATTTAAGGATAGTCTTTATGCTGATAAGGAAGTGTTTAATAATGCACTATTTAGTTATCTCCAACATGAGAGATTAATAGCCTCTATATACTAATACCAGCTTGGGATGTCCTGCAGTTCCCATTGACATAGTTTTTAGCCGGGTTTCCTAAGGAAAACTGGCTATCCTTTTCCTCAGGAAATGACTGTGTGTCTCAGTCAGCCTTCCCATTAACTTCTTAAACATTAGCTGAACTTGGTCAGTAGCTTAACAGAGTGGTAGACATCTCACTTAGTTCCTACCTGTTTTGTGAAAACTGATGGTAGAATAAAAAAGAGTCCCACTGAAGGAATGGATAGGAGAGAGACAAGCTGACTTCTGAGAGCTGCTATCTGAAGGACCAGCGCTGACATACTCTCCAGCTAATCACACGTGTGTGCAGCTGTGAACCAGGTGCCATGTGTGACCACACAAGCAGGCAGGGCAATATTGGGAGGTGAAGACCAAGGAGACCAGAGTGGCAGGAGACACAGCAGGTCACAGAATGTCTTGTGATGGGGAAGGTAAGAAAGATGTAAAGCACAAGTGCATAAGAAACCAGTCATTTCTTGTGCTGCAGCTTTGAGTACTGTAATTGACGCTAATGAAAGGTATTATCGTCACTTCTATTATGCTATAAATTGTGCCTAATCACCCTGGTGGAACGGCCACATATCTTATTCTGGTAGATTAAGTGAATTATATGCCGTGACGCCCTCCCCTCCTGCCATGTAGTTACACCCAGCGTGGACTTTCTGTGGGCACATAGAAGTCCAGGGTTTCCTGATGTGAACTCACTCTCATGGAGCATCACCTAAAAGGAGGAGCAGCTGGGCTTTCAGGCAAAATAGCACCAGAAAGGGCCCAGTGGTCACTTGACCCATTCATCTATCCTGACATCTGCACTTGAAGGGCATTTGGGAGGAGGGGATGCGGGCTCTGGAACAGATTTATTGTCCTGGCAGACTGCACATGTCCTGTGAGCTGTAAGTCGCTCGCCCTGTTATTAAATTAAGACTGTCACGGTATATATTTCATTCCCAATGAGAAAATGGGATAGTGGCTTTCTTACTCTCGGCAGTCAGAGTGTGATGAGTGGAGATAAAAGTCTTTGACTAATCAATTGCTGAAGCTTTATCCTGAGTTCTTTAATTTGCAAAAGGAAGAAACATTAAAAAGGCACTCAAAGGAAATTCCTATACAGTTTCATCTGCTTTTAAACGGCTGGCTGACGGCAATGAAGTTAAGTGGTATATTATAGTGTGATGTTTTCCTAAAGGATGTGGTAAAACATACTCCAGGTCCAATCCAATCAGGGGCCGGTTTGGGTTGTTTTTGAGACCACAAAACCTGCAAGTAAGATTTCAGGAATATTTTGAAGTGAATAACAACAATAGCAATCATGAAGTTACCCAAAATAATCTAAAGGCTGATGGGTAAGAGCTTGATCTTTACTAATGTCCTACATTTCTTCTTAATGTGAAAAGCTTTGAAGGAGGAGGAAAAGGAGATAATCCAGTTAATTGAGTATGGTGATCAGATTCGGAGAGAAAACTCTGTTCTGTCATGGGAAAATACTAGCCATTCATGCATTGAAATACAAATTTGAGTTATATATTTTGTGAAACTCCAGGCAGAATCTACACTAAACATTTACCTGGGACACACTGCAGATCCCCATACCTGTTGCAGGTGTCGCCCACCCGATGGATCAAATTGTTGATTCCCATGGGAATGCTTTAACACCAGACTCTAGGTTCTTGGAGTCACCTGTTTGCACCCCCTGCTCTCTGCGTCTCTCTTTTGATTCTGTGGTTTCTGATGAAAGTTTTGTCGGCTTTGCTTCCCCATGCAAAATGATTTTTGGTAACTGCCATATATTTCTGGAAATTCTTCTGCCAGAAATTCACAGCCCAGCCTTCCAGTGACTTTGCAGACATAAAGCAACATCTAGGTAAGCAAAGCTGCTGTGAACTGTCAACACCCCTTACCCACATATCTTGCTAATGGCTGTTTTTTATCTGGGTTTTGCATGTTAAGCTTCCTGCTGGCAATTTCCAGAAGCTATTTTATGTAATAGGAAAGTCTCATTTAGAAATTATCACACTATCCATCTGAGTACTCAGCAGTTGCTGATGTCAGAGCCACAGTGTCTGTAGTTTGCAGATTGGGACATTTCTTTTTAATTCCAATAAGTTTTGCGTCTGAACCTACTTCAGCAAGACTGCTGAAACTATTGTGTGTAACTTGGTTTCCATCTGAACTTTATAAATTGATCTAAACATTATAAATTGACTGAGGTTGTTTTGAAACCAGGCCTACAGTGTGAATTTTCTGTCAGTGCTGCTCTTACTCCAGCAAAAAACAATCTTATACCTTCTTTTGGTGGAAAGGGCTTTATTTTGAGGTGTGGAAATTGACCCAAGAATATGGGCTTCGGTCTCTGTTTGTGCCCAGTGATTCCTCCTGTTATAGATGTACCTCTATCTGTCTCCTCTTTCATGTTTCTTGTCAGAGCAAATGTTCTCTCATCTGAAAAAGGACCAGACTTGAACTTCTTTTTTTTTTTTTTTTTAATAACAGCTACTGAAGAGCGTTTATTGTAAAAAGGAACACTATCAGAAGCTTGTTTTCCTTCTTCCTAAATGGTGTGCACAAGCCTACATTTAGATTACTTCGAGCATCTGTAGTTGCAGTTTATAAAATGATGAAAAAATTTCTCTTTCCAGTACTTAGACCCTCAAGATTGATTTTTGTCATATAATTGTCACCAATAGTATCTGCTCCTGAATCAAAAAGATGCTTGTTATCCTACCAGCTTCTTGTAGCAGTTGTAATTAAGTCTATGCTAATTCCAAACAGTGTTATTAATAATAAAATAATATTCAGATTCATTCTGAAGATGAGATGTTGAGAAAATTTGATTCCTCTTCTGGCAGTGTACGTTCTTTTGAGGGATTCTTCACTTCCTAAATTGTTTTAAAGTTGCTCATAATATAATTATCTGCAATGTCAGCAGTAGTTTAGTAAAAGAATTACAGAGTGTAGTAGGGTAAAGACAGTGGGCCAAATTTGGTGTAAAATTGGCGGAAAACTCAGTTGACATCTGCGGAGTTATACGGATTTACTGCAGCGAGTATGTGGCTTGATATTTCAAAACAGTGGTAGTACATTGAAATTTGCATATTTGTTGATTAATGGTATAAATCTGATAAACCTGGCAGAGTGTTTTTGCTGAATCATGAGCAATGCTGTCGAATAATACAGTAATTGAAGTGGCCTGGGCTAGATACAGCAAATTCCCATCTGAGGAATGCCCACTGGTTTTCACAAAAACTCTGTGAAGCTTGAAGATGTTGGATCACCAGAGCCTTTAACTGTTTACCTTTTCTTTCTCTACTGCTTTAATTCTGATTCTAATGTAGCCAAGGCACTTTCTGAGCATTTCAGGATGGTGTTGGTAAGGTATGACCTCAAATGTACATTTTCTTTGTGTTGCTTGGGCTTTACATATTTGCTTATTCCATTGGTTCTCAGAAAAAAAAAAAAAAAGAAAAAAGAAAAAAAGAAAAAAGTACTTAGTGTTTTTTGCTTTATACTTCATTATATAATATGAATAACTGTGTTATCATGACATATCAGCTGTTGTGCTAGCAAAACTGTCCTAATTTCTTACAGAAATTACTCATTGGTATCAACAGAATACAGGGTCCTTAGTTTTGTGCTGCAGCAGAACATCTGCTGTATTACTCTCTTTTTTAAAACTAATTTCACTTTTTTCTGAATTGAAGTGAGATTAAACTCAGATTTGTCGTATTCTATATGTCATTCTTTTTGAAGCAGTTGTACAATAATTAATGAAAAGTTCATAATTGCACAAATGGATTCAATATATTTTACAAAGATCGATTTTTGTTGTTGTCCTTTTTTTTTTTTTTTTCTTTCCCCAGCATGACTGTGTTATGGTTTATACAACTATGATTCATGCTGTTTAACATTAATGACCTGGATGATGGGGCACAGTGCACCCTCAGCAATTTTGCAGATGAAAACCAAAACCAAACCAGGGGGACTGGTTAGTAGATCAGATGGGTGTGCTGCCATCTGGAGGGACCTCCACAGGCTGGAGACCTGGGCTGACAGGAAACTTGTGCAGTTCAGCAAGGGCAAGCACAAAGCCCTGCACCGTGGAGGGGAACAAACCCATGTACCAGTACATATTGGGGGCTGACCGACTGGAAAACAGCTTTGCTGAGAAGAATCTTGGGGTCCTGGTGGACAACTTAGGCCATGAACCAGCAATATGACCTTGCAGCAAAGAAGGCCAACAGCATCCTGGGTATCATTAGGAAGTGTCACCAGCAGGTCAAGCATCCTCTCTGCTCAGCACTGGTGAGGCCACATGTGGAGTGCTTGGGTTCCCCAGTACAAGAGAGACAGGGGCACACTGGAAAGAGTCCAGCAAAGGACCGTGAATATGATTAAGAGACTGGAACGTCTGACATAGAAGGGAAGGCCAGGAGAGCTGGGACTGTTCAGCCTAGAGGAGAGAAGGCTTGAGAGGAGCTTACTACTATAAATACCTGATGGGAGGGAAGACACAAGATGGGGTCAGACTCTTCTCAGTAGTGCCTAGTGACAGAACAAGAGGTGGAGGTAAAAAACTGAAATACAGGAAATATAATTCAAGCATAATAAACAGTGTGTTTGTATTTGTTTTGTTGTTGCTTGTTGTTGTTGTTTTTTACTATGAGGGTGTCTGGACACTGGCACACATTGTCCAGAGAAGTTGTGGAGTCTCCATCTTTGGACATATTCAGAACACACCTGGACATAGTCCTGGGCAACCTCCTGTAGCTGCTTTGAGCAAGGGGGTTGGACTAGATGTTCTCCGGAGGCCCCCTCCATCCTCTATGATTCTGTTTTGGGAATGGTAAAGCTGAATTATCACCTGTTGAGTAAAATCCTGGTGTCCGATCTGCATTGTGGATCTGTTATCTGCATTGCAGATTTTTGTTGCATCATCTGCATACATCTGCTGCATGGAAATCCCTCTGACGTCAGTATGAAGTAGAGATCTGCAGTGCAGATTTACGACTAGGATTTTTCTCTGGAGAGTTTCCCCATCTGTGTTTCAGACAAACCAGAATAACATGTTCTAACTTTTTTCCTATGTAAGCTGAGTATTTTGTGAATAGAGTCTTCCATAGAGAAGTTTATTAAAATGCAAGCTTCATCTCCCATTCATCAAAAGAAAGTGCCACTGAGTTCACAGCTCATATAGATGACAGGAAAGAAGAAACTCATGTAACGAGATACTAGTATGAGTCCTCAAATATAATTTAAATTTGTCTGAACAAGTTTCCTCTAAGAAGGGAGGTGAAGTGCAAATGACAGAGGCACTTCCATAAAGAACTAGTGAGAACTTTTTCATCATCATGAGCTGGGAAATGTCTTGGTGAGATTATTTGTAGCCTTAGAAATCATTAGTTCATTTCCAGGGTCACCTGAATGCTTTGATCTGTCTTGAGTCACAGGCTGGTAACAGAGGGAGGTTACTGCTTGTTGCTTCTGCAGAAGCATTTCTGGGGGTCCTGCTGAGCTTTCTCTAGGTCTTAAAAAATATTGCTTAAATATTTATCTTCCCAGAGATACTAGACTGAGGTGTAATCTATTTTTAACCAGTGGTCTCTACTAATGTTGATTTCAATGGGGAACTTGGCCTAAAATACTACATGGGAGATTTTCTAATGTATTTCCTTCAGCACTGAGGTAAGACAAAGTGACAGAAAAGCAAATAAGCACATTCTTTCATTAACCTTTCAATTGCTGAATTTGTGTGTCTATTGTTGTGCAAAATGGGATTATACTTTTTTTGGTCTTGTCAAAGGTAAAGTCATCTTAATGACACTCATCCCTCCCCAGACACAGTATTGGGAACTACCTGTTAAATACTTTCAGTAGCTGGCTTATAAAATTCTATGGTTTGGTTTGGTTTTGTTGGCCCCAGCATGGCCTCAGGTGTGAGACGAGATTCTCTGCCAGTTTCATCCATGCAGTTTTATTATAAGAGTACTTGACTATAGCAGAGCTGTACCAGTATATACTAAAGGAAACTAAGATGCTGTAAGCTGAATGACATGAGCTAATTGCAACTCAGATGGAGAGAAAGGTAATCAGTCAACCTGTTCCCTGTTCTCTTCTGAATGTCTTCATACTTCTGTGGGAATTTCAGGGAATATGGTGACAGAAACAAAGCACCAAAAGCTAACTTCGCTCAAAGTTTCAGACAGGTACCATGAACAACAACCATCTCTGTCTATTTTTGGAACAAGAGATATTTTTGGGGGAGAGAATGGGAGAAACAGGCTTGCTATGTGACCATGTTGAGATAAACGCTGGCTTTGTTGAACTCTTTGTTGAACTTTATTGACAAAATGCTGGCTTTTAAGGGCCAAATATGTGCAAGTTTCAGAATACGCCTCTCTAGCTTTTGCTCTGGCTAGACAACTGCATCCATGTTCATGCTGTTTGGCATCCTCAATGCACAAAGGCTGAATGCCGCAAGGGACACCTGCTATTCCACAGCATCTGACTATGGTCTGCCTGGTCTGGTGAGCATTTGTGCCACGTCTGATGTCTCCGTAACCATATGGAACCCAGGGCAACCACACTGTCACCTTTATAAGTGACTCTGCCCAGTGTCCCCTTTGGCTGTTCTCTAATGACCATGAAGGGATTATTTTTCCCTGTGATGTTACTAGCAAGACAGGAAAGGCAGGAGGGGTTCGGCTGTTTTGTGAGGGACTTGGGACAGCCAGAGCTGAGGTGACCTGAGGGTACCTCCTCGTGGTCTACGTGCAGGGCTATAGCTCCTGTGCTAGTTATATGGCGTATGTTTTATTTTTTCTCAATTCTTCGTAAACCAAAGCCTGTCACCTCACACTGTTTCTGGTGGAGTGACACCAGCGTCCCTTGGTAGGACTGGATTTGCAGGACTGGGCTGCAGGCTAAATGAGCTGGCAGGAATTTTGGAATAATGCCAGGTCTGGGACAGGCTTCCCAGTCCAGAAGCAGAGGGTGGTCATCATCCTCGGTCTGCACCAAACCCACATTACCCTGTGGCCTTCCAAGCTTGGCACCAGCCTGTTCCTGTAGCCACCATCAATACCAGAGCTGTCGGAGCATGCAGGTATGTGAAACCACAGCCACCTGGCTTGTCCTCAGCTTAGCAATGAAACTAACAGTCGCTTTCTGACAGAAAGTTGTACTTGGCCGGGCTGGGAATGTCCATGGGATTCCTGTTCTGTAGCATCTACTGGAGGATGGTGTCCATTTGTGTGGCACTTATTTTCCTGGTATGACTGCCATAAACATTTCATTTATGTCACTGATCAAGTCCACAGTTGTTGCATGTTTTAGGGCTTTCGTCTGGCCCAAACTTGTAAGCAGTCAAGTCCCAGGTGTTGTTTTAGACTTGTGAAGCCCAGTGGCAGTTTTCTGATCATAACCCTCCATCTTTGGTGTCCGCGTTGGGATGACATCATGACTGGTTACTGTGTGGCATTGTTGCTTTTAGTTTTCTGGGTCACACCAGCTATAGCATCATACTGACCCGGCCGTGTAAATACAGTATTTTGCGCTATGCCTCTCTCCAGGTGTACATTGACTAGTGAGGCTTCAGATGGCTTGAATCAGAAGATGCATCCAAACTCCATATGAGTGTAGACTGGAAAGTGCATCAAGAGCCTAATATTTTCAGAGCATTGCTGCCTGTTTAACAAAGGCTGGTGCCTTGCTGCAGCCCAGGCACTGTGGACATATGGGCAACTTAGCCTGCAAAGTGGCTTTGACAAAATAGTCTCAATATAACCGATGGCTATTGTAGAGGGATTGCTGAGTTCATTTTATATACATTTCCTGAAATTTCTTCTTCTCAGCTTCATGCTTCTTGGTCATATATTCTTAAAATAAAACTCTTCCTTAAGAAAAAATTAAAAAATATGGCTCTATAGTTTCCAGGAAGCATGGACTGTAAAATGAAGTAAACCAACTGTATATTTAGAAGCATGCAAGTAAATGTCTCATAGCTAAACTTAATATAAAGGTACAGTTAATTGAAGGTAGTATGTTAGCACTGAGAATAATGCTGTACTTATTTCCCATTTTACAAGGTAGAAAATACGCTTCAGTTAAATGAAATTGCAATGAAAATCCTTATTATTTTGTTGTATTTCTGAGGAAGAAAGTAAATATTGGAAATTTCTTGGATGATTTTGGAACTTCTTTCTATAGTGAGTGTTCTTTCAGCTTTAAAACATTTTCATCAGAATTTTTGATGCCTCTAAAATAATAATAATAATAATGATGATGATGATGATGTAGGAGACTAGCAACCTTAGATAAACAATTGTCAAATAAATCTCACTGTTAAAACACAGTATGAAAATGCACACTGCATAGCAGCATGAAAAAATGCATAGAAAAATGGTAATGCATGGTTTTCAGAATACAGGGTGTTTCAAAAAGATGGACCCCATTTGCAATCATTATGCTTTGAAATGGAGTCCATCTTTTTGAAACAACCTGTAGTTTGCTTTGTGGTGTTTACGTCATTGTATAGTGGTTTGTCATAATTGTCACTGAACCGTAATGTAAGGAACCAGCTTTGCAAAGGACCTTCCTTACAACACTCTCCTCAGCATACTTGGTTTGTGGTGGCAAAAATGAGAATGCCATGGAAAGGAAAACAAGGGATGGGAGGGTTTGGATGGTGTTCTGTCTGTGCGTGTGTAGGCAGAGGGAGCTCCTGGCCATTTCATGAATGTCAGAGCAGGATCCTTCTCAGAGATGCTGGGGTTCTTCCAGGATAACTCATCCCCTGATTGTCTTCCTCTTCAAGTGTTCTTGAAAAAAGCTAGAATGGAATGGAATGGAATGGAATGGAATGGAATGGAATAATTTTGGTTGGAAGAGACCCTCAGGATCATCGAGTCCAACCATAACCTAACCTAACTCTAGCACTAAACCATGTCCCTAAGAACCTTGTCTAAACGCCTTTTAAACACCTCCAGGGATGGCGACTCCACCGCTTCCCTGGGCAGCCTGTTCCAACGCCTGACAACCCTTTCCATGAAGATGTTTTTCCTAATATCCAATCTAAACCTCCCCTGGTGCAACTTGAGGCCATTTCCTCTCATCCTATCACTTGCTACTTGGGAGAAGAGACCAACACCCTCCATGCCACAACCTCCTTTCAGGTAGTTGTAGACAATTATAAGGTCTCCCCTCAGCCTCCTTTTCTCCAGGCTGAACAGTCCCAGTTCCCTCAACTGCTCCTCATAAGACTTGAGACATAACTTGGAAAAGTAAGAGATGTGATACCCAGTACCTGCTTTTTTCACCCTAATAGGAGAAGAGAAAATGTGGTCTCTCAGGGACTTCAGCCTGTTTTCCTCTCCAGCGTCAGCAAGTGAATATTTTGCTCTTTTCAGGGCAATATAATAGGTTGCCACTTATGAACACACTGCAGCAACTCAGCCAGGTGGGAAGCCTGAGAACGTACTGAGGGACAAAACTTAGCTGCGAGAAGAAGCAGTGAAAACTGGCAGTGAAATTTGTCATGAACAGGTCCAGTGAGCAACCAGATATGTTATTGAGGAGATACAAAAACTCCAGCTGAATATTAAGCCAAAAGGGAGGAAAAATAAAAAGGAAAAAAAAAAAAGGCAAAAAGCGTAGTTTGGAGGAAAGCGCATGTCTTTCATTCTCACCTAGAATGCAGGAACTTGTTTTCAAATGTTTTATTGTTGTTATTACCATTTTGATATGAGTAGTTCATGCTGCTACGGGTGAATCACAATTAAAACTGATGATGGTGTCTGAGTAGCCTCTGCGGTAGGAGGCAGCATGTTCCCGTATCTCTGTGCTGGCTTGCAGAGCCTCACTCCTCACTCCTCAATGGGGAGGTGGGGTGCCCCGCTGCTCTGAGCACCCAGACGGGTGGTTTTGGTGCTGAAGGTCGTGCCCAGCTCATCTTTCATGTGCCACAGGCCTGTGACTGGCTGGTGAGTGCAGCTGCACGTTACGTACATGCAGTGGGAGATAAGAGGAATGTTTTGCCATGGCTCTACAAAAGCTGTGGACAAGAGGACCCAATGACAGAGGAGTGATAGCTCTGATAAGCCAGACCTCTATGCAATGTCTAATTTTAGTGTTTATCTGAGCAGTGGGTAATTGGAAGTGTTGTCAAATGACAGATAAAACCCTAAAAAACATGCACTGTCACCATCCTGTTATCAGTAGTTGTAAGTAACCATGAGGATGAGGGTCTAAGAGTTCTGTTTTTGTTTTCCTGTTGCTCAGTTCAAGAGTGAAATCAGGAATGACTTTAAGTGAGAGTCAAATGGACCCCAAGCCTGTGGATGAAAATAAATTCAGGGACAGAGAGTCTGACCTTGACTATCCACAAAAATAGCAGTGATTTAGAGATTGGTTTATTAACTTATTACGTGCATCTATTTAATCAAATTCAGTAACTGATGTGTGCAGCATTCCCTTTCTAGCACACCTGTTACCACACCAGTTCAGGCACTTGTACAGCAGCAGGAAATCATGAATGCAGTGTCTGTCCTTTTCTTCCTTTGCTTCCCATAGACAAACAGCTGAAGGGAGGCAGAGGGGCACCTTTCCACACTGTCATTCTCGGTATCTCCCTCTCCTTAGCCTGTTTCCACTGCACTTTTGTAATTTTGTTTTTTCCACTGCAATTTTGTGCAGAAGTGGTGGCTTGCCCACGACACCTGACTGACAGTTGTTCTCTCATTTGCTCCTTGTCACTGCAGGAGCAGGCTTGCTATGGTTGCTTTACTCACCATGTTAGGCTACCAACCAGCATTCGTTGATCATTTATGTGCTTGCAGATTTGCAGTTGTCATTCTTTCCATTTCCCCCAGTTCTCATTTTCTTTTCTTTTCTTTTTCTTTTTTTTTTTAAAGCTTCTGGCACAGGACACAGCCCTCGCTATACTTTAAATAATCCTCTCTGAACCGTTCCAAAAATTCTCCATGGATATTATTTAAGAAAGCAAAGAAAGGGTCAATGAGCAACACTGAGACAGAAAGAATTAAGCCCTGTCAGTTTACATTTAGTGGATGGGATTTTTTTTTTTTTTAAATTCAGAATTAAAGCTTTTCTCATTCCAGTTCTTGGAAATAGTTTTGCTGTAGTCCAAACAATCTGAATGTATTGTTCTCAGGCAAGAGAGGAGCCCTGTCAGTGGAAGAATTGCGTGGGTGGTGTAATGCATCCAGCCTCCAGCTCACCTTCCGGTTATTCATATGACAGAAGGTGTGATCAGTTGTGAAACACAAATATGGGCAACTTGCTGTAAACATTTTTATGGCACTTGCAAGGGACCTACTGCTATGTATTACTCTGTTATATTTTCCCACCAATATGAGATTGCTGCTGAGCTGATTCATCCTTGTGATGTCAGTGAGTGATGTCAGATATTGAAAAAGTGAATTATTTGGAATGTGCTTTACTCACTACACTGACCTTTTCTGATATTGTGAGTCAAATTCAGAGTGTCCTCATCTTCAGTTATCTGCGCTTAGATGTAGTTTAAGCTGCTGAAGGCTGTGGTCAACAGCCTTCTGGACAGCGGAGCTTTTTCTACAAGTGTACAAGTCTGCACAGGAAATAGAAATAATTTTGGCTTTCAAGATTTTTCTGCATTTTAATGGAAGTTTACAATTCCAAACAAAAATCTGTGTGCAAACGTAACTCGGTTGAAATCTACAAGTGACTGCGAGACAAACAATAACAAGGGGAATTTGACAGAAACTGGTCCAAATTCATGCAAACATTTGAAATAGTTAGCACATTTTTTTTTTTACAAACTTCAGGGAACCTTCCTGACCTCTTTAAGGTATCTTTCGAAGGTTTCAGTTCCTGCAGCAGAAAGTTTCTGTAGTCATCCTGAGAACTTCCAAGCATGGGATGCTCAGCTGAGCAATATTAATTGAGGAGTGAGGAGTGTTCAGAGGCTGCTATTAATAGATGTGCACTAATAAGGTGATCCAGGAAAATTTAATATTATATGAGGTTTGTGGGGGGACAAAAGAAAAAAAAAAGTGCAGGAGGGGAAAATATTCCTCAGATGAATCATTCTGATTTAGATAAATGGTTCTCATTCCACCTACCAAAATGCATAGTATGAGGATTAAACTGCAAAGTAATGGACAAAACCTGACATCCACCTGCTGTATCGTTTCTGCCTCTTAATGAACAGTTGATGATGCAGCTGCTTTGCTACGCTGGGTGTATTTAGCTACAGAAAAGGGGAGATGGCAATAGAGAGCTGTGATGAGGCCGTGATAGGTTCCTGTTTTCCATAAAGGCTGCCAAATATCAGTGTGTAATGTGTGATCATTTCAATAAAGGCTGCTTTTAGATTGAATACAGGTATGCCATTTTAGATTGAACAGGTATGTCGTGACTGACGGATTTATTCCTAAATCCTCTACTTTTGAGAATATAAGTGAAATTTGAGAACAAGTAATTCTTAAACCAGATTTTAGTGTGTCCACTTAAAGTTAAGAATAAGTAGACGTGTATCAGACTGATAAAAGAGAAGTCAGATCCTGCTATCTGATTTTACTGGATGGTAAAATGAACCTAATCTGTAGCATCTACCTTGGTTCTCCTAGAGATAGTATAGCTCTCTCTTTTCTCATCGGCATGAAGATGATGTTGCTTTATTTTTTTTTTCTTTATGGCAATTTTGTTGCCAAATTGACAGCTTATGAGAATTTTTCCTCTAAGCAAATTACTTGCATTTTGCGAAGAGCAGGACTGAGGTTTGTGTGGGAAACCGTCCTAATTGTTGTTCATTGCTGATTTTGTTTGGTGTCAGAGATCTTTGCTTTGCTGGCTGTCTCAGTTTCAGGACAGAGTAACAGAGCGGTCAGAAATTCCCTCCTTCTTTTGAGGTTCTTTGCATGTTGATGCAGCTCCCCAAACCTTTTCCAGAGGCAGCCAGCCACATAATTTGATGGAAAAGCAATAAAGTAACCTTCAAGGTGCTTTCTACTTTGCTTGTCTTCTCATATCTCTGAAAAAGGATTTGATTGTGAAGAAAAAAAGGGAACTAGAAGCAGAGAACATGTTTAATTTTTGTATAGCTTATTTCAATACCACGATTCTATAGCAGGACAGGATGGTGCATCAAAGCCAGGGCAGATAAAACGTTAGTAAACTTGTCTTTACTTCCTACACAAATAAGCCAGTAGTTTATAATGCACTAACACAGCTAATGTTGATGAATGATAAAACCTTGTAACATGGAGGCAGCAGTGTTTTGGGATTACTGTATTCCCCAGTGGATATCTGCAAGTGCTGCAAAAGAAAAATACACAGAGAAAATGTAGGATGTGACTGATGCGCACTTATCCCAATGTGCTGCAGAGCAGGGGCAGACTGTGACCTCTGTCCAGAGGAACTGTTTATTAAGGAGAAAAGGTATGATTTTTGGGGGGTATCCTTCATATGTCTTGGATTACAGGGCTTTGCATGCTCACTGCAGTGTAGTTCCTCTTGGAGTGTCCACCTGAGGAGAAGCAATGTGGATATGTCCTGGGAGTTGTGGAGTGGTAGAGCTGCAAGGCAGCAGGAGCATTTCTTTCCTCCAGCGTGGTGCAGAGGCTGTATGCAGTCATTTCAGAAACATAATACCAAATTATAGATATTTGTGAGTAGTGAGGCACCTGTCCCAAGCAGTATGAAAAATCTGCCCCTTGTCCTTTTAGGCAATAGTGGGGTGGAGGAATAGATCTCCATAACCGTACCTGCTCTGTGGGTTTTCCTTGTGAGCAATGGAAGGATGTGCCTTGGCATTTTTTGAAATCAGCATTTTCTATTCACCTGTATTTTTCCATCCATGCTGAATTTTCAATCATGTTAAAGCATCTTCTAAACTTACCTGGCAACATAAATGATTTTACATGGGCACATATTGTGCTTGGTAAAAGAGTGAAAGACCTGTTATGTAAATGGCCATCAGACTGGAAGATTCACAGGTGGGGGATGTTTTGGAATCGAATGTACAGCTGGACTGCTGTAAAACTCAGAGATGTCTTAAAACTGAAAAAAAGCTTTTTAAGAGCTGAAATCAATCCTTGATTTGAGTGAGCCCAAATTTTGACATGGAAATATTGAGTATTCTGTGAAACAGTTGGAATTACAGTAATGAAGGATCTCACTCAACTAGCCTACCAGTGATAGAGATGTAGGGATAAAAATAAAACAAGTGCAAATTAACCTATTAGCACCTCATCGTACGTGTGAAGTAGACAAGTCACTGATCTACCCATGCTGATTCACATTTCTCTATTATTCATGAACAAAACCTCACACTCTCCAGAGTACGTAAAAGATGGTCAGCCTTTCAAGTCATATCACAGTGTAAACTTTGCATTAATCACAGAGCAATAACTTGTAATAACATTCTGAGTAGGTGAAAGCAGCATTGGAATCTAATATTTCTGTTGTCATCTTCCCCTCTGGAAATAAACTAAAAACTATAAGGTGTGTGGCACTGAAACTTACACCCAGTTGAGTGAATAGGTGTATACTTGTTTTCTCACATTGAGATATGTTTCTTCAGCTATGAAATAAATAACCAATCATTTGAAATGAACACATGCATATCTATTTTGTACTCTGGAATATGTAGTTACAGGACAGTAAGTTCTATGCTGGTGAATAGCAATGTAACTATAACATACAGCAGATTTTTCCAGTAGCTCAGCTAACTTTACGATTAGAAAACTTGCTTCCAATAATTATAATCTGAGATTCAGAAGAAAAAACCCCCACATCAGTACAGTGTGAAGTATTTACAACCCTAAACTGTGTGCATGTGTTTCCCTCAAAGGCAGAGCTACAAACCATACAGAAACATTCAAGCAAACTTGAAAAGCTGTTGGCATTTTCTGCTTTCTGATCATTTCTTTGGGAAAAACAAACAAACAAAACCTTAATCAAGCCAAAACACACCCTAAGGGGCAATACGCTGGTATTTGTCAAGTATGTACAAGTGGAGAAGGACTGTTAGGGACTCAGCTTAAAAGAAGATTCCTCTTCGCTGCAGATTTTTGAAAATAGTTAACAAAAATGGCAGTTCTTGCTCTTGAAAAGAGTAGTACTGTCCAGTTACAGAAGGCAAATCCTCTTCCATTTTCTCCCTTCTCACACAGTAAATTCACTGTATCACGTCAATCTTAGCCCCGTGTTTGTCTGTGCTGTGGATGGAGGATGCAGCATCCGTCTTAGATTCGCCAAATGAGACTGATGTTTTACCTACCTTGTCAGCCTTTGCACGGGCCTTGTCTCTCAAACGCCAGATTCTGTATGTGCAGGTACCTATGGGAATCACGAGTACACCCACGGAGTGACCAGTTGATATTGACAGTGAGAAGGTATTCAAAGAAAGCTGTAATGAAAACAGCTCTTAAGAAGTTGCTTCAAATGAACATGCGTATATGAACAAGTGAGTGAATATTGATAAGCAGTACAGGTAATTGAGAAATTATGTAACAAAGGTCTCTATGTATAGAATCCCTTGCACGTGATGCACATTAGGCACCTATACATCCGGCAATTTTAGCAGAGCTTGAGCTAAAGCAGACTGTCGTGGTTGTTTGGTTTTTTTGTGTGTTTGGTTTTTTTTTTTTTTTTTGGTTGTTGTTGTTGTTGTTGTTGTTTTTTAAACACTGAGATTTATTTTTGTTGATACATCTGCCAAGAGTTTGATTCATTTTAGAAGTTATGATCTCTAAATTGCAGTTTTTCAAGCTAAAGAGAACAAGCGTACTCTATGAATATTTACCTTTAGCAACCTGGTAATACTTTCTACATCAGATTTTATGGCATCCAATTTAATTATGGAACAGCTGTGATGCAGGCTGCATAACATCTTGACTTAAAACCAGTTTTACATAAACAGGACAACTTTAGGAATACTGATGACGATACATAGAGCATGTCAATGTTTTGCTAACTTAAGGGGACATGCAAGAGCATAATGTGAAATATCATTCACAAAGGTATTTCTAAGTGCACTAAGGTGAAGTAGCACTGTCCTCTGTGGGCAGCCTCAAGTATTATAGTATCCCTGGGCCTACTCAGGGGCAGAGGGGCATACGTGTAAAAGCAATGAAGTCTTATCCCAGGTAGTTATCAATAATAGGGATGACTGGTTAGTTGGTGTAAATGGTGAATACTGGCAAACACAACTGCAATACTGTTTCTTGGGAAATGGAGGATGAAAATAGCTTTGCTGCAGTTTCATTGCCAGTTTCTTTGACCTGTGAATCAGCCTCTTGAGCCACAGGACAACTCTGGAGTAAATTATTGGAACTATGCTTTTTCAGTTTTTCCCTGGTCCTGTTTAGAGAAGATGGCCTGATATATATATATATATATATATGTGCATATCACTATATATTTGTTATAGTTTTAAAAAAATGTGTTTAAATCTTGAGTCTGTTAAAAGATTTGGTCTCATTTTGGGAGCAAAGCTTGGGTCAGTTGATGCATTCTGACATTTGATAACATTACTTGAAAACAAAATGCATCATTTATTTATCCGCTTTAGAGAAAGTGACATATAGGAACATAGGAAGGCCCAGAATTACATGGACTGTGAAGTATTTTATTTGCGCTTTTGTCTGGGGCTGGGAGGGAAGTGCCTTTTCAGTAGATGGATAAGATGTAAGGGCTCAAAAATTGTTGACTAGCCTCAGTGAAATTACTCCAAAGATGCATTCTGTGGTAACTCTAGTAATACAAGAAGTAGTTGTATCTGTTTAGCAGTGCTATTTTTATTGCTTTAAAAAAGATGCCGTTGCCCAGTAATGGGAGGAATTCAAGTCCCATTGTGATCCAATGTTTTGAAACTCATGTGGGAAAGATCTATTAGTGCAAATAATTAATCTACAAGCAATACCTGGTGAGGGCATGTTGATATGGCTTATGGAAGGTGCTCTCTCTGTGTGCAGTGGAGAGTCTCAGCAGTGCCCCACTTCTTCAGAGGTTGAGAATTACACTGTTGGTCTTGGCATCAGTTTTCTCTGGGACGTTTTTAGAGGAAACACGTTTCAAAGGGTATACAGCTGGAGAGGTGGCTTCTGGCCCTTCCTTCCTTGTGAGGAGGAGGAGGAGGCAGCGGTGCCAGGAGCAGTGCAGAGCCTGGGGTAGGTGTGTATGCGGGGGTGAGCTGGCACCCCAGTCACACGTGTCCAGATGCAAGTGTGGGGGTGCAGCAGGGAGCGAAAGCCCTCCCCGCTGTTGCCCCCAGCTCCTGACACACCGCTGCCTCGACAGCCTCCGCTGCTCGCGCGGAGCGCCTCTGCAAACCCCACATGTCTCCCACATCCTCTCCCGGACTGCTTCCCACAGGGGAAATCTTCCCACCCCCCCCTCCCAGAAGGTGACTGTGGTCACTGATATAGACTTGCCCAGTGAGTTATCATCGCATGCATCTTTGTGCCTTCCCCTGCTTGGGAGCCCCTCGCCATGAAGCCCCTTGCCCTGCTGCAGAGCTCCTCTTCTGCCCCCTCCCAGGCTTTCCACCTCTCTGCTCTTCCAGCCCCAGCTCCTGGCATCGGTTTCCAATGCTCATCTACCAGCTCTGCTTACGAAGATTTCATTCAGAAAGGAGCCCAGCAGCTTAAAAAAGAGAAAGCTGAGAAAGATGGACCCATTGTAGACTTCCTCAGGCCCTTTATTTATCCTGTGATGAAGGCTAGGGTGATGGAGGTGTTCAAACTCTGCAGAGGAACATTGCTGCCGTGGAAGAAAATGCTTCAGATGTAGGAGGCAGCAGGAGCCTGCATAGGCAGCCTTTGGAGGGGTCCAAGGGAAAAGGTGGTGGAGAAAGAAGGATCTATTTCTGCATATGGTGACCTCTCTGGGGTTGTGTTTGTTATCACAGGGTCATTTATTGCTTTGTTTACAGAATGGGGTGTTCGTGCTTTTCATGGGTTAGGAAACCAGTGGTATTTTGGCTTACATTTCACCTCCTGTTGTTTTCTTTCATAACATCTGCATAAAGTGGAGGCTGGATTTAAACCGGGGCTGATGTTTTCTTCTGAAGACTGGTGAAACTGTCCTCGAATAGAGAGCAAAAGGAATTTGTTGCAGCTTTTGCAATAGCACTGATGTGTCAAGATTAGAAAAAGTGTAACCATGCAGCAGGCTCCAGAGTCTGACAGTACAGGAGAAAAGTTTGCCTGATAATCCAGATTTTCCTCTCTACAGTGTAGGAACCCATTTGGCTGTCATGGGAAATGCAAAACTAGGAACTTGCCTGGCAATAAACTGACTTTGGGCTTGATTTTTTCACCCTTTGTTTGAGCACCTTATTTCAGCAGACCTATTTGTGAAACCAGCAGTGCTGCTCACGGACAAGGATGCTGCTCTGATCAGTAAAGGTTAGAACCATCCCTTCTGAGGCTCCTTGAACTATTGCTTCATTTGTAAAGAAGCACAGCAACCTTCATGCCCATCTGCAATTTTCTTTGTGGGATTTATTTATTAAAAGTGAACCGAAGGATGTGCTGTGAAGACCAGATTAACACAGATATGCAAACAAAGGCCCCTGGTATTTGATAATTTACTGAGTGAGTGTGATTGCCTTGTCACCAGCTGTTAGAGTGAATCCTGGCTCAGAACAGGCAAAGGGGAGAGTCATCACTAGATCAAATAAGAAAAAGGCAAATAAAAACATCAATAACTCCCTAACAAAATATTTAGCTTCCTGTCATCTTCAGGACTCCATTTCTTGTAGTACTTCATTATTTTCTCTGTCTGAAGAAATGGTATAATTATATTTTTAAAAAATGCTAAGAGGATCTATCCATTAAATAAAATTTACATAGAATGTCTTAATATATAATGTTTTTTACCCAGGAATATCAAAGGTACCTTGTTAGAATGAAGATGGTTGTAGATTACTTCATTTATTCCTAAATACAGCTAAATAATCTTCCAACTTAAAGATCTGTCTAAGTTAATAGCATTTGTCTTAAATATAGCCTTTTTATGTTAGCATAAATGAACAGAAGGAGATGAAGAGCACCGTGCCCAATTGAAATTACAGGGTTGATTTTCAGATAGGCAGACTGAATTTGCTAAAATTAGAAATATTCCTGCATACCTGAGTTAGCATCTTCTTTTTCACTTCTGCATCACTTGCTACACTAACAGTAGAGTGGTATCGGCAGGTGTTTTCTGTCTTTGGGACATGAATGCTGGAGGAATCCTAAGGCTTCTGGATCCATTCCTCGGATCACTGTGCAAAAAGCATTTGCCTAGATTTATCCCCTTAAGCACTTCTTAATGATGTTTTGTTACTTCATAACAAGTGAATTCATGTCTTAGTTCTGCTATAGCTGGTCAAAGCTATAACAAGTCACATGTAATCCCTTTTCTGTGCCTTTCTGTGAGTTCATGATAGTATAATACAACACAGATCTGTTCTAACTCAGCGACATCTTCCCTAGCCAACAGGCCCAAATAACACAACAAACACGTGGTCCAAGGCATCACGTTTGCTTGAGATTCCTCCAGTACTTACGCAAGCCAGGAGGACATTTGAAAGACGAGCTGGTATTTCTAGCTCTGACTGGCATTACTTACTCTATGCAATGTTAAACAATCCTTATAGGCTGGTATGCGCAAAAAAGTGTTTGTATAATTTCAAAATACAGGGACTGGCCAGAGGGCAGAACAGAAATTTCAGTTCATCTGTATGACTTCCTTGATGACTTTCTCGAAGTTCAAAGCAACTAAAAGACTGGGACAAACTAATGATATTCTGAACCTCTTCTGAACCACGCACATTAAAGGTCTGAGGACACTGTATGAGATGCAAAATACTTGCTAGCTCTTGTCCCAAGCCTCAGCTGCTTTCCACTGGAGGACCCTGTAGCAAGGCTGTGGGACACCGCAGCACTGGCACCATTAGATGAACTCCCATGGGGGATGCGTGAAGCCAGCAGAAACATCTTCAGGGAAAGAGGGCCAAAAAGCCACATGGAGTTCTGCATCATCCTCGGTGGCAGGGGATACATAAGCAAGCCCAGGCTTCTCCCACCTCTCTTGTTGTGTCACACACTCATTGTAGGTACCTGCATAGGGTTATCAGTTAATTACATACCTCAGAGGCTGGTTGTTCCTTCCCTTCTCATAAGGTACCTTGTCTCTTACCTTTTGTGTCTTTTTGGATGAAATTGTAGCTTGCCTTATTGCTTCCTGCCTCGGTGACAGTGCTTTGGCAGTGGAGGCACTGTTGTGAAAAGGGCACAGAGAGACCACGATAGCGAGCCTTGTGTAAACACCTCAGGAGATAAGTTGGGAATGCCATATGTGACCATGGCATTCACTCCACCTGACCAGAGCCCAGGGCTCTGCTGGAACACCATGTCCCTTTCCAGTGGATAAACCCTACAGTGTCTGTAATCCAAAGGCCTGTATTTCTAGAACATGGATAAACTTCACCTACTTATGTCTGTTTGACATGAACAGTTACAAATGGGAAAATGTAGTGAGACTATCTTAGAGCAGAGATGCCACAGTCAGCAGGGCTGATGTTAGTCCCTCAGCTGGGAAAACATGTGTATAAGCTCACGAAAAGTCCAACTTCAAAATACCATGCTTTAGAAAAGAGTATGCATTAAGTGTAAGGAATAGGAAGACAGCAGGAGAGGCTTATACTGGAGAAAGGTTCAATGGCAGATGTTCCAGGTTAGCATGATCTGGTCATATTACACCAGTTTGTTTTGCCTCCTTACTGAAAAGAGCTGTCCAGGGATGCTGTAAGATTGATGCTGTTCAAAAAACACAGGCTTCTTTTCACGATTTTAATGCATTTATCAACCACTGTGGTTACTGGGGGCAAGGGACTGGTGCAGCACCAACACCCAGGCCCCTATTACTAATGATCTGCTACCCAACCTATCTGTTCAAGACTTACACATCACAGTCCTAAGACCTTGTGGCTGCATTTCAAGCTTCAAAGCCTATTAACTTGGCAATTAATGGAAAATGGTTTGGTAACTAGCAGCACCTGCCCAGTGTAATCTGGGCTGGGATTTGGGGTTTGTTTTCAAAGCCTGAGGGCTGGGCAACTGTGTCTGCACTTAGCTAGATTAACTACCTTTGTTCTCAACTGAGATCAGTTCCACAATCTATTTGAAGTCGGGAGTACCACTGACAATATCTTCTCTCACTTTGAAAAGTGACACAAGTCTTGCAAGGAGGGATATGCAGTGATGGGAACTGAGGGACAAGAGAGAGAGAAAAAAACTGCCTAGGCTCTATATACTGGTAGGTAGGACATTGAGGTGAGAGGTTCAGTTTCAAGCTCCTGTTCTGGCTGCCTTTCACACTGCATGTAAGCACCAGGTTCTCTGATTTAAGGGTCCATTGCAGGAAAAGTATTAGGTCATCTTCTGAGTCATCTCTAAATTTCATTTCCCCGTGTTACTTCCAGGATTGCAAACAGGAGAGACCACCAGTCTGCAAATTCTTGTGTGCTGTGGTGGTTTTGTCCAGTGTCCTTTTTGTTGCTGCTTAGAGTCAGTATGCCAGGAGTTATTATTGTTTCCCAAGTGTTTCATTTCTGCTATATAACAGCTATTATATTATACATAGTGTAATATCTCTCTGGTGTTACAGAATATATTTTTTTTCCTTTCTGTCTCCTTATCATGTAACAGATTAGAAGAAATTTAGGACTGCCGATCATATCTCATATGACTATAAAATGACACAGAACTGAAAGCATCTCAAAATTTATGAGGAAATGATTGCTTCAAGAAGTGTATCAAATCCAAGATGATTACTGGTACAATGCATTTGCAGGAAAGCTGCTACTTTGATAAAGAGAGAAATTGAATCTTACCAACGTGTCAGTTATAAACTCATTGGTAAAGTAGTGAGAGCAATCTGTGTTTTGCTTTATACTACAGTTTGGCTTACTTGACAGATACAGAAACTGAGGAAAAAATTATAAAATCCATTGAAATGAATGCAGTGTTATTTTACTAACACTTGTGAAATTGTCCATCTGTGCTTCTTTCCTCAAAGATGCCCATATGATTAAAAAAGGCCATACGGGGACTTTATGTCAGAGCTGGGCTTAAAGTTCAGGATACAGACTGAACAGGTTTTTTGGAGTGAACAACCTGCCCTTAGATGCAGACTTTGTCAGTCTTCAGGTATTTGCAAATTCAATTTTGAATCTCATCAAACTGTTCGGGCAAATATGCACAAGAAGAAGCAAAAAGGAAGCAAGCATTTCATAAATGTCAATATCATCTTATTCTCCCCCATTTCCTTGCCCAGCTCCATCCTCTTGCCTCCCTAATTTCCTTTGATGTGTCCAGATTTACCAACCCAGCCAGGCAGACGTAACAGTCTGCAGTAAGATGAGGGGGAATGAGTCTTCGTGCTGGTGGTGAAGGCACATCCCTGGGACTGAGCCACCTGGCTTTTGGGCCCTCCTCCAAGGAATTTTCAAGTATTTCTCACAAAGCAGAATAACTGCAATGGGAGAGGCCAAGGGAAAATATATTTGCAATATCACTACAGTGGTAGTTACTGAAGGCACGAGTGCTCTCTCGAGGTGCTGGCCTTTCTTCAGATCTCTCTGTGGAGTGAGAAATGACAAATACAAAATAGGTCTTCTGCATCACATCAAATAAACAGCCACCCACTCAGCAGCAAGGTTGAAAGGCAAGGAGACAGCATAGGTAATAGCACCCTTTCCTTCCTTGTTTTGCAATCTGCACATTTATTTCAATTACAAATTCCCCTGATTGGTTTTCCAACTGAGCAAAAGTTTTATAACCTTAGACAAGTGATCTTGATCTTCTGGGGGAGAAAAAAAATAAAAATCCACCAAAGTGGCAAGGCCATCTGCTTCATCTGCTAATAATGCTTGCTTCTTGAAAGTCACCTTCTTCCTCTGAGCGTTTGCATTTACTTCCTGACAGTAGATGCGGAGTGTTTCTTATACTCTTGGAAAATACAGGTGTCAGTCAAATTTTTTTTATTTTAATATTATTACAGTTAGAAGATATACGCTTCTTATTTTTTAAAAAAAATTCTAACACACTGACATAGCAAAAGGTTGAAATACAAGTACTCCTGATGTGAACTGAAACTTGGAAAGAAACAGAATCCCCTCCATGAGCATAGAAGTCCTTTTGCCAGCCCTGGTTTAGATGAGGCAGAGGTAACTTGCAGCTATATCTGATTACTGCAGGAAATACAGGTCATCTTATTTAATGATCTGGAGCTGGAGATGTATTGCAGCTTCCATCTGTCACTTGCGATTAGTGTAGAGCACAGAACTGGACTGGAAATGAAGTTAAAGAATGACAGGATCACGGTGAGCCAGGCTGGGGGGAAGGACATCTGGGCTAAGGGAGGACTCGAGAGCTGCTGCTGCCCACTGTGGTCACTGTGAACGTGGCAGGACGGCTTTGGCACTGCTTCCATGGAGTTATGTTGAGGTGCGACACTAAAACAGCTTTTTACTCCAACTCCTGGAAACAAAATGTGGATGTAATGTGCTGCACCTCACATGGACTCGCTGGCCTCAGGACCCTGGCAGGCTGGTTTCAAGAGATCAGGTTTATTTCTTAAAACAAGACTGGTTCACGCAAGTTTGATAGACCATTCATGTTGTTCTCCCTCGTTCTGGTTTCTAAAGCAGCCTATTTATACTGTGAATTTACACTCCCACCTGGTTTTCTATTTGCAAGATTAGACTCCACAAGCCACCTCCCTGAGAAATGGAAGTTAATTATGATCCAGGAATTCCAGTAGGAGCTGTGCTGCTTCCTGAAGCTCTTACTACCCACTGAGGTCTGCATACTTAAAGATATTTAGGTTCCTGTTTGCTCCTTGAAACATCTAAATCTTCTACGTCTATACACTGACATGCTCAAGACCACTTTTCAGCAGCTGTGCATTAATTGAGGGAGCTGAATAATGACAGGAGGGTGCTAGAGGTCATTTCATTCCAGGAACATTGCTGTACTGGAACAGGAATTGGAAATTTCTGGCACTGCGGCAATGAAACCTCCTTGTACCAATCATCATCAAAAGTCAGCATTCACCCACTGTGCCATACTAGGGTTAGATATATTTTCAGTGGTTTTGGCTTAGTTGTGTGTTTCATGTCTGTCCATAACTTGTACCATAAGACCTTGATGCCAGGGACCAGTGTTTTTTCTTAATAACATTTCATTTTTTAGTAGGAATTTTAAAAGATGCTCAACAGATAGTGATGGTATTTACTTTAGCTTGATTCTCGCAGAGTTTTGGCCACTGCTGTGTCTCTTCAGACCTTAGAGGTGTTAAGGAGGCATCAGAAGAAAGAGCCTTTCCTTGTCATGCTGAGTAGCAAAAGCAACTGAAAAGAAACAGGCAATTTTGAAACTTTAAAAAACGTTGTTGCGCTTATATTGCATTCTAATTTAATGCTTCATATTCCTCTTACGTTATTTCTTTTGTTTACACAGGTAAATTATTCCCTGTTTTTAAATTTTCACTTTGTGTCAGAGCTGGTCATCTTTCTTAAGGATGGGTGCTGAGAATACCTAATGTAAGCAGCATCAAAGACAGAGGCTAGAGGCTGAGCTCTTGAGAGAGACTCACTCCGTGACAAACACACATAACCTTAAAGCATTTGAAAGTGTTATTGAAATTCTAACTCATTCTATACATCTTTCTGACACCTGTGATGGGCTGTACCAGAGGTGAAATCTTTACATGCAACCCTTTTTTCCAATAAGTAAAGAAACTGTATCTCAGTGCATCTTGTATAACATAATTTTTACACCTACAAGAGCTAAAAATAACTGTCTCTAAAAATGTACAAAAGGGAAGAGACAAGTCTGGGCTCAGCTCTGAGTCTCTTAAATATTTTTGTTTTCGGTATCGTCAGTCTAAAATGTTTTGCTAAGGAAGTTTTGCTGGAAGTTAAATATTTATCTATGTCTGATTTGTAGCAAGCTGCAACCCATTTTTTATAGGTACATATACTCTCTTTTATGGTTTCTCATAACTTTTTGTCAATTCTATAATAACATATTTCATCATGTTCCATTCCCTGAATGCTAGCTGATGCACTATGCTGGCTAATCATTTTAGTAAACTGGATGTACTATTATTCTTTTAAAAATTAATTTTGCTTTTTATAGCATTGATTCTTAAGTGTCTTTGGAGCGATTTTTAAGTGATTTAAAAAATTTGTGTATCATTGATTTTTTTGAGTTCCTGACAAATGCTTTATAAATGTTTCTATGTAGCCAGGGCTTCCATACTGTCACTTACTAAATAACAAGTCAAACCACTGTACCGCAGTCATGATCACGAACCCACTAGTGCCACCAGCAACCCCAGGTCTAACCCAGTGCCAGGGAGTCATAGATGCTTGTGTAGTCAGATCACCCTTTGGTTACAAGCAGCCCTGGAAAGGGTGAAGAATAAGTCAGTAGTGGGCTACTCAAGCTCCATTCATGTCTTGGTACTGACTTATGGCCGTGACGCTTAGGTTTGTGACATAAAAAGCTAACAGATCACTATGACTCCTGTAAGACCTATTCATAAAGTGCCATTTATGTTACATTGTGCTTTGGCTTCTTCCCTTTTGCACCTCGTAGTCCTCTGTCACACAAACAGCCCCACCAACTTCATCACCAGAAGCTTTTCTTTTGTCAGCTGCATGGAGGCAGGATTGCTTTAGCTCGGCAGCGTACATGGAGGACTATCTGAGACAGCAACCTGATGATGGTGAGAGCTCTATACTGGGCTACTCTCTCCCAAGTTTGTGAACAGATTGCTCAATGTTAATAATGGCAGAAAGTTAAAAAAGCTACGTAAGATGAAAAAGACGGCTGCAACCCCCTGCTGCTACAGATAACTGCAGAAATACTGTCTTCCTTCTTTCTTGTTCCATCCTGGAGAATAATCATCAAGGCAGCTGGACTCAAGTCCTTCTGACTGCTGTCTGGTTACCAGTGGTATAATTCTGCAGAGCACAGAGGAGGCAAGTCAACTGCTATAAGCAAATCTGACAGAGCAATGACAGGAACAGGAGTTGAAAATGCTCTTAGTAAACTGGTAGACTTGCTGAGCTGTGACAATGATGTAGCACAAGAGACAAAAGAAAATGTGTTACTGAATTTATGGTTTGTAATTTGGGCTGTGTTTTTAAAGGTGTATTAGTTTGATCTGACTGACAGCTGAATTCCTTTTTGAAATGCATCTGGCAGGCAAACTAAGGCAAAATTAATGGCAATCAGCACTTGTGTTGTGAATATGAACCCAGTTAATAAAAATTAATTCTGTTGCACATCTCAAGGTGATGGACAGGACTGGGAATTTTGCAAAGAGGCATACTGCCCCACTCAAGTGGATGAGGGATGCTCTCCAGCTCATAGTCTAGTAAGTGATTTGCTGGGCCATCCCTGAGACAGCTCTTAGATTAGGCTTGGAGATGCAGTGTCACACAACTTTTGATTAACCACAAGCTGTGGACTCTTCAAATCCTTCTGTTTAAAAAAAAAAAAATCCAAACCTTTAGCAAAACAGGTTGGCTTCAGTTTGTACAGTGCCTGGTGCATGATATGTTGTGTTCCCTTTGCTAATTTGCAACTGACAGAAGAAGTCAACTTTCAGCAATCAGTTTTCTTATTTCCTCCTTTTACCATGACAACTAAGTAACTTAGATTACAGTCTCCCCTACCATACCTCCCAAAATCTGGGAAGGAATAAAAACCCCAATGTCTTCCTGAAGTTCAAATAAAACAGGTTTCATCATACAATATTCATCAAGACAATGAATTATTGCTCCCTGTAGAAATCCTGAGAGAAACTGTTCATCTGCTTCTTTCTATGGACATTTGAGGTCAGCCACAAAGTATGACTTGATGCACATTAAAAAACCTGACAGGTCTCTAGTGGAGTGAAAAGGTATGCGGAATTACAGTGTTGATGGGAGATGTTGCTGGCCTCAAGCGTGTTTTGCTGAAGTACTTGGGTATGGGGTGTGGGTGCTGCCTGTGAGCAAGCATGGTTGTGTTGGAGGAAAATAGCTTAGGTGTTTGGAAGTATGGGGTCTGCTCTTGTCTGTACCAGTGAGCCATACACAAAAAGGAATACCGTACTTTGTGGGATCATGTTATCTTAAATTCTCTAAGATTCCTTCTGTATTGAAAGGCCTCTATAAGGTCTCCCTGGAGCCTTCTCTTCTCCAGTCTGAACAACCCCAACTCTCTCAGCCTGTCCTCACAGCAGAGCTGTTCCAGCCCTCTCATCATTTCTGTGGCCTCCTCTGGCCCCTCTCCAACAGGTCTATGTCTTTCCTGTGCTGAGGGCTCCAGATCTGGATGCAGGACTCCAGGTGGGGCCTGAGCAGAGCAGAGCAGAGCAGAGGGGCAGAATCACCTTCCTTTATCTGCTAGCCAACTCCTTTTGATGCAGCCCAAGATACAGTTGGCTTTCTGGGCTGCAAGCGCACATTGGCAGCTCATGTCCAATTTTTCATCCACCAGTACCCCCAAGTCCTTCTTGGCAGGGCTGCTCTCCATCCCTTCATCCCCCAGCCTATATTGGTCATGGGGGTTGCCCTGACCCAGGTGGCAGGACCTTGCACTTGGCCTTGTTGAACCTCATGATGTTCACTTGGGCCCATTTCTCAAGTTTGTCCAGGTCCCTCTGGCACCCTGTCCCTCAGGTGTGTCAACTGCACCACTCAGCTTAGTGTCATCTGCAAACTTGCTGAGGGTGCACTTGATCCCATCATCTATATCATTGATGAAGATATTAAACAGTACTGGTCCCTGTGCAGACATCTGAGAGATGCCACTTGTCACTGATTCCCATCTGGCCATTGAGCCATTCACCACTACCTTCTGGATGCGACCATCCAGCCAATTCCTCATCCACCAAACAGTCCATCCATCAAATCCATATCTCACCAATTAAGAGAGAAGGATGTTGTGGGGGACTGTGTAAAAGGCCATACAGAAGTCCAGCTAGATGACATTTTTCACTGTGATTCTGTTCTACAAGAGTATCTACATGCCCCAAAGAAACATGAGTACATGTGCTGAAAGAATATACATTAAAGGCATTTACATTTTACCGGCTTATTTAGATGACTGAGGCTTATCTATCAGTTATTAGAATGCATTTTTTTCTGCTTTATATATTCTAAACCGCTCTCTAATTTTGCCTCACTTAAACCTTTGAGAACTTATCCGATTTCGCCATGTGATCAGAAGAAATTAAGTATCTTTTCAGTATGAAAGATAATTTTCCTTGAATTTCTGGATTTTCTGCTAAGAAACTGGATGCACTGTAACAAAATTCTCTGTGAAAATGAGTTGAAAGTCACATTCAAGATAATGGAACTTGTACTCTCAACTTCTGAAATACCATTTGCCCTCTGAAGTAAAGCTGGTGTTGATGCCCTTTTCATCCCTTGCATTCTCATGGCTTTCTTTTTCTGCTGCAAAAATAATTTTACGCCAGAACGATAAACTAAACCCAAGAAGAAGCCCTGTCTCAAACCACATCGTAGTTTTAGCAACGAAACATAACACTAAAAATTATTAATCCAGCTTTGTGAACTCGGACCACTTTTTCTGAAGCCTCTAGCATTCTACAAAGTGGGAGCTGAGCCTTTCTCACAGAAAAGCCATTTTGTGTATTATTCTAGTCATTAAGGAGACGCACCAGTGAGTAATTCATAGTTCTACTGAAAAATTTCCTGACCTTCATTGCTAGGATCATTTTTGGTTAGCTGTCACTTCAAATCTGACAAATAGTAAACATTGTGAAAATAGCCATTTTATAGCCTACTGAAGCCCTGGACTTGGTGCTACCTGGATTAAAATACTCAGCTTTTATTCTGATTTTCCTGGATTTTTTTTTTTTACTTGTAAGAAAATTCCAAATTTTCACATTTTTAACTTTTTAAAAATTTTTTTTTTCGTCATTGCCAATAAGAATATCCAGGATAGCTTCTCTGTCTGTTATGTGAAAACACCTGATAGGCCTGACACTTCAAATACAGAATTAATATCCTGTACTTTTATCTGCATCTATAAACATACCTGTGTGCATGCATGCAGTACTACACTCACAGTTCAGTGGTGGAATGAAGAGTTAAGAAGAGAGCAGGATGGTGAAGTATTCTTAAAACCTCAGAGAAGCTGCCTTTCTTGTAAACACTTGCAAAGAGGGTGTGGAAAGCTCTTTTCTCTGACACCACTTAGGTCTTGCCCAGATACAGAGCGAAAGGAGAGACATTTTGTGCATGTTCCCAGCTTGCTGATAAAAGCCCTTGGAAAACAATTTCGCTTTATAGATAAAATGGTCCAAAATTATGGATGACCTAGCTCTCTGGAAGCAAGTAGGACAAGTTATAGCAGTGCTGGCTCTTAGGGCTCCGTGGAAGAGGATGGAGTCGGAACCCGTCTCTGCAATGTGAAGCTGTGGGAAGGGGAAACTTTTGGCTGTGAGGGATTGCTGATCGACATTGACGTGTTTCTGACTGGTTACTATTAGTAGTGTTACAGAGCTTGTACTGCTTTCTGCTCCGAGCATGCTTCAGTCACAAAGCTCTAAGCTGCCTTCCCTGCCCTGTGAAGGGCAGAAGGTGGGTAATTAGACATCTTTGTCTAAAAAGAGAGAGGAAGAACTGGGAGAGCCTGGAGACAAGGCATCATGCAGGGTGGCATGGAATCTGCCTGACTGTCGAAGCCAGCATGGTCCTCCAACAGGCTTAGTAAGAGAGCCAAATATTTACCAATATTTGTTTTCCTAGATCAATTCTATTTTTGCACATAAAATAAATGAAGGTTTTAGCTGCGTAACAGGCAGCATATTTCTTTTGGTTTAATTACTGAATGTGGACCAGATCCTCAACTAATAGAAATTGGCATAGTTGCATTTGAGTATGTGGCCAGATTTTCAGCTTTATTTCTTCCAGTGGACCTTCTAGTATGCAATGAATTTCTGGTTTGCTTTATTTGAGGAAACTGTCTTCCAGTATTTAAAAAGATATACATCTGAAAGCCTGCAACCTTAATTCACGTTCAAGTTGTATATATGCGGATTCATACTTTCTTATTTAAAAAAAAATTGGAGTGACAAGATAATAGAATGACATCGATTAATTCAGAAGTACTGCATTGAGGAATGATCTCTGGTGGTTATCTGAGACAGACAACTCAGCCTCAAAGAACATCACCTGTCAGCAGGCAGATACAGATGAAGACAAGACTGTGCAGATGTCTGAAGGTACTTGTAGTGTTAGAGTCTCAGTGTCTCAGCAGAACAAAAACATAAATCTACTCAGCTAACGGGAGTATTGATGTTTGGCAAGGCTCAGAGCAAAAGATTTTAAGCTAAGGAGTACCCTTTGCTCCACTTTTTCCACAATGCTCCTCTGATTTTACTGAGCCTAGCACTTTGCAGGCCAGCAAATGTTCAGCAATCTACTCCTGTCAAATCTTCCAATATTTTTGTGAACTGGTTTTATCTTTTATACTTCTAATATTGTTAGTTCCAGATAGTTTTAACAGCAGACATTTACTCCTTTCTTTTATTCTTTGTTCTTATTTTGCAATCTGACAATAGCTATTTTTTTTTTTCTGAAAAATTGTCAAGCAAACTCTTCTTTGGAGGAGGCAGATATCTGTTCAAGACCAAACAGCGGTATGAAATCTCATTATCGCATTGAATATTACAGTAACGTATATTATTGTGGACAGGATAAGTACAAAAAAATAAAACTTTTCTATTTATTCTTTGTTGTACTGTACCTCTGCAAAGAAGCCTGAGTCCACCTGAAGTAAATGCAAGTTTCCCTCCTGACTTTAATGGAAACAGGATCCTACTCCATTTCCATGCCATTTTGTGTCTATCACTTGAATCACCCACAATTTGTGCAATTTTGTTAGTATATTGACTTACAGCTCCACAGAGAAATTACATTTATTTTTCCACCAAAATCCATCTCGCTTTCTCTACTGATTTCACTGAAATCAGGAACAGAACTAAGTTTGCATCAAGATGTGGCATGAGAGAGAACACGAGTGCACTTTACACAGTTGTGTTGGTGAGAGAAGAAATGGCTGGATGAGAACCCAAGATTGTAAACTCAAGAGGTGAGGAAGAAAGGCATCTCAGCCTAGAAAAACAGTTTGAAGGAGCCTGGCATATAACGAAATGTAAGACTTATGAAAAATATCTCACTGTACCAACTGAGGTGCTTCCTCTTTCCCTCTCAACTTTCTGAAACACAGGATAATTGTTAAATAAAACCAGGGCCACATCCGCTCAGTAATGTCACACAATTATTAAAGTGTTTTTAGGAATGAAGACATATACTGGTAACTCAGTGACCCATCACAGGTAAACAAAAAAATAATCCTTTAAAATAATATTAGGTCAGTTACATTAATTTGATTCATCTAAATGAATGCAAAGCCTTGAGCGTCAAATCTCAGTCTGCATATGATGCTGGTAGTTGAGTGCCACCCCGAGAGCAATGCCTCCAGAAGCACCTCACTGAACTGAGTCCATAGGCAAAAAAGCGGCAGGTGAGCTTCAGTGCGAGCAACCGTGAAGCTGTGCACACAGGGAAAAACAGCCTAAAACATATTTGTGTAACGGTGGGCCTGACACTGATGGTCACAGCTCAGGAGAAGGATCTTGAAGTCATTGTTGACAGGTGTCTGCAATCATTAGCTTAAAGTGCAGAGGCAGCCAAAAAAGCCAGGAAAATATTGGGCATCGTCAGGAAGGGTACTGGGGACAAGACCAGAGAGCATCGTTTCGCCACTGTTTACAACTTTGGCACACCCACATCTTGAGCCCTGTGTGCAGTTCTGGTCCCTGTATCTCAGGAAAGGGGTAGTGGAATTAAATATATCTGCAAGTGTGTATATTTACAACAAAAATTATGTTAAGGACAGGAACATCCGCTCTACAAGGGCAGATGAAAAGGCAAGGGCTCTTCAGTTTGGAGAGCAGAAAGCTGTGAGGGGATATGAGCAAAGGTGTACAGTATCATTAAGGGAATAGTGTCAATGCAGAGCTGATATTCATCAAATTCAGCAATAACAATGAGGGAGCAGTCACTGAAACTGTTATAGTAGGAAATCGGTTTAAAATAGACAACATATTTTTGACCACGGTAGGTAATAAACTTCTCAAATTTATTTCTACAGGAGGTTGTGGAGACAAGTAATATGGGTGGGTACAAAAGGGGTCAGACAAATTATTGGAGAACAGATCTGTAAAGAGGAGTGAAAGGAAAAAGGCAGGGCTGTGTAGGCTCCACATCCCTAGCACAGTGTGGATGCTGGGGAATTACAAGGAGAGTGGCCTGCAGGAAATATCCAGATTCAGGTGCTGTCCCTAAATGCCATCTTTTATTGCTGGCAGTAGACATCACTGTTTTGTTGGAGATGGACCCTTTGTCTGACCCAGAATGGCATTTCTTGTGTTCACAAGATTTCACCCATTTCTTCAAAGAAACTCTTAGGACTTTCATGTTTGCTAAAGAGATGAAAACAATCTTCTAAACTAAATTTCACTGTAAATAACTATCCTCTAAAACTAAGGAGAATCCTGAAAAATATAAATGAAGGTAGATTTACATGCCTTGTCTTGTTTTGCTTCGTAAGAGTGAATGCCTGGGAGCACATTTAGTATGGACCGTCCAAAGGTCTGTGACTCACCCAGAGCACTGCCCACGCAGATTATGTTGGACTGAAATGCTACTGACCCTCTGATGAGTTATAAAAAATCCTGAGTTTCACACGTTGTGAGTAAATACTCTGACTGCTGAGTTGTTGGATAAAAGGCAGGGAGACCAGGATGATGATACTGCTACCCCTCTTAAAACACATTTTACTGTACAAAAGTGCGTGGTGAACACAGTCCACATGTGTACCCAGGATCAGGATGATTGTAACCAAATTTTTTGGCAGGCATGTCATTCAGTCAAAACCTTTAACTTATCTCTAAGTGGAATTCTTAATATATATTATTTATCTCACTGGAGAAACAGGAAGGAAACAAGACTAGTCTCTCACCATGTTTAGCACTGTGAATAAAGCCACAGGCTCAGAGATTTGGATTCAGATTAATCTCCAGTTATTTTTTTGCTCCTTCTCAAGGAGGCAGCTGCGTAGCTCAAGGGAAAATTCAGCCCACCTCGAGATCTTCCACTGCTGACTATCCAGGCAGCGTAGGATGATTAAGTCCTAACTTTGGCACTGCAGTGCCTGAAGTCAGTTTGGATTCATTCAGGTTCTTTCCCTTTTTCCAGATTCTTGTTGTTGGAAAAAGTCACTGGGTTTTTTTCACTGCAAGTGCTTGAACTGCAGTCAGTCTTTGGACACGACTGCTGGACGGGTAAAGGGATCATTTAAGATGACTCTTGTTTTAGGCTCCTTGTTTGATGTGTGGTGGAGTACAGAACTATGTTCTCTAGCATTTATTTATTTTGCCAGAAATTCTCCACTTTATGAATACTGTTGATTTGTTGGTGTGGCAATCTGGCAGGCACCGGTAGCTGCAATGTCCTGGGGGTGCACATTCTCCCTTCAATGCACGCATACAACTCTCCTTCAAAATATAAAATTCTAGAGAGATGTAAAAGTTGTTTTCATTCCTCCTCTATATTTTTGAGACCTGATGCATACTGTTACTTACGTTGTACATATAAAAGCATCCATAGTTGAAATGCTGGACTGAAAGCACTTCTATTAGCTGGGTTCCCTTTAAATGAGCTGGCAACAGTGTTCAGGAAGAAAAAATAATTTTTCTATAGCTATAAATTTTAATGGAAGCTCTCATATCATATCTCCTCTTTTTTTTTTTTTTTTTTTTTAATTTAAGGAGTATGAACAATGATACCATTTTGTCAGTAGCAAAAAATGATGAAGATGGGAATTTCTAGATTATCTTAGTTCTGCTGGGCCTCCAGGGTTGCAGAGGACCCTGAAATTCTTCAACGGTCCATGAACCTTATATTAAGGTAAATCCTTAATTTGTAATATTAATCTCCCATAGGGAGGCAATACAAGGCTGTTCTGTATCTTATATTTCAGTATCTCTGTACGATGACCATTAGTGTGTCTTTTAACACAGACGAGCCATTCCCTTCACATTACAGTTATCAATAACTTCCCAGGCAATGATTCTACACCTTCATTAAGGTTCATTATTTCTCTTCATATCATCCTCTGTGGTCACTGTACATGATATGAAGCCTTGGTTGATGAGGGCCACGTGCTACCTGCAGGTACCAAAGCCTTGGAGGCTTCTGGACAGAATTCTGCTCAGTTGTTCTGTGATGAGCAGCTCTCTTCTAAATACTGTGCTTCTGCCACCCCATCAACAATGCTGGTCAGTCATGCAAGGCATAAGGTGGTTTTTTTGTGTGTGTAATCTGCACCTCTTGTAGAAAAATCAAACTTTCATTTGAGAGGTAGGAAGGCAGCAACAACATACAGGCATCTGGACAGAGACATTATTTCCTATGAGCAACCTTTGCCCAAGCTTATGCCTGTTGCTTGCAAAGCACAGTAACACATGGATGTAACAGGTCATAATGGTGGAATAAATAAATGTGAAGTAGGAAATATGATTCGTGATGCTATTGGGAGCCAGTGGATGGTGCTGCCCACAATGGTGCTGCGTGATGCTCACAACTCTTTTAAAATGAAAGTATAAAAGATTTGTTCTTCATTTTCTTTATGTTTGAATACTATTGAGTATACTATCAGTAAAACCAGTTCTTCCTGAATATCATTTGCCTATGAAGAACCATTTTCTACCTGTGGATCACATCTCCATCTGCCTCTACTTCTCTGCCTACAAATACTGCACGATGTCAAGATGAATATATAGATTATTCCTCTAACAGTTTAATTTAATGTAAGTGATATTATGCAGTGGGAATACATGTTCCAGAAGATAGCATGTGATCCGTAAAACATATTGCCACTCTAAAGAAAACAAATCCACATATCTCTGAGCAAAAGTGTGCAGTGTTCCTCTTTACTATCGCTGCACGCTGTAGATCCTTTGATATTTTCATGCTTGAACCATTCCAGCTCCTTTCTCTGTAATATCAAGATCCAGCTGTTCACACTCTGGGATGCACAGGCTGTTCACAGGAACATTACTGTAGAATCCATTTTTAAAAATTTACCCCATCTTATGCGCTTCAGGATTAAATGCAAATTTTCCTGTATGTTTTCTGCTTCTCCCCACTTGAAATCCCCATTGGTGGTGGGTGATGTACCAATATCACTCCAACACTTTAAATTCAAGGCTTGATGTGATAACAAAGGTGAATGCCACCTTTGTCATATTCCCTGTACTACTTGGTGTGGTCCAACTTGTTCTGAACCCACTGTTCGTGGTGTGCATCTGCCTTATCTTTGCCTTGCAGCCCTTTGCTCATCTGCAAGTAGGGCGTGGAAAAAAAGGGGAGAGTTTGGGCTTCACTTTTCCACCCATCCCTATTCTCTGTCTCTTTCTTGGGGATTTTCTAAGGGAAAGAGCTGCTGTCCTTCACCTGAGATTCTGCGAATGGTACAGTTGACACATGGGAGGGACAGGATGCCATCCAGAGGAACTTGGACAAGATTGAGAAGTGGGCCTATGGGAACCTCATGAGGTTCAACAAGGCCAAGTGCAAGGTCCTGCCACCTGGGTCAGGGCAACCCCCAGGACCAATACAGGCTGGGAGATGAAGGAATTGAGAGCAGCCCAGCCAAGAAGGACTTGGGGGTATTGGTTGATGAAAGACTGGACCGTCAGTGTGCACTTGCAGCCCAGAAGGCCAACCGTACCCTGGGCTGCATCAAAAGGAGCATGTCCAGCAGGTCGAGGGAGGTGATTCTGCCCCTCCGCTCTGCTCTGCTGAGACCCCACCTGGAGTCCTGTGTCCAGATCTGGAGCCCCCAGCACAGGAAAGACATGGACCTGTTGGAGAGGGGCCAGAGGAGGCCACAGAAATGATGAGAGGGCTGGAACAGCTCTGCTGTGAGGACAGGCTGAGAGAGTTGGGGTTGTTCAGCCTGGAGAAGAGAAGGCTCCAGGAAGGCCTTTCAGTACTTAAAGGGGGCTTATAAGAAGGATAGGGGCTGACTTTTTAACAGAGCCTGTTGGGATAGGACAAAGGGTAATGGTTTTAAACTAAAGGAGGGGAGATTCAAGACTAGATGAGCTTTGAAGATCCCTTCCAACCCAAACTGTTCTATGATTCTATGATCTTTTCCTCTGTAAATTTGTAGTTTTTTCTTTCCTGCTTTTTAAATTTGTTTTCCATTTTGTTTCTAAGGTGGTAGTTGTTGTTGTTTGTTTGGGTTTTTTGTTTGCTTCTTTTTGTTTGTTTGGGGTTTTTTTGGTTGGTTGATTTTGGTTTTTTTCCTCCTGGCCAAGCTGATATTGTTCTGCATTTGCCTGAGTGCCTAAATGGATTCAGGTGCTATATTGCCCTGGTCTTTCCCCAAGCCACACTCCATGGTTGGATTACTTATTCCCCTGATGCACTCTGTCAGTGCCTGTCAGTGTAACAGTGGAGTTGAGAGTCCTATAGCCCTGATCATCCAAACACTTGAAATACTTGAATTAATGAATATAGGCATGGTTAAAGATGGTGGTGAACATTGTTACCATGGTCAGGGAGTGTATTGGAAATAAATATATTGATTAACTCCATGAGGCATAATTTCACCCTCTTGCAAATCTTGTTGTCACTTTGCTTTGTTAATGGCAATGTGTTTTCACCTAGAATTGCTACTGATGTTTGAGGTTTATAAATTTTGCGAATTTTTTAATTGAAGCAAAGGTTAGAAACTCTTTAAGAAAAACTCTGAATTTCAGCTGCTGCACCTGTTTTCTTTATGTTTCTCCTTAGAATTAAATTGACTTAGAGAAATCTCTGCTGTGTGTCTACTCACTGAACTTAGGAAGGTTCTGACATTTAGCCCATATTTTGGACCACGTGATAACTGTAAAAAAATAATAGAATTAGGGGTCTGCTAGTATGGTTACCAGTGAGAATGCCAGCCTTCAGCTTACTGGGGACTTCAAATGGCTCTTTGTGGATGAAAAATCATTCATTTCACTTTGTTTCTGTAGCTGGCCTTTTAAGGTTGCTATACTTGACTTAGTAGTGCAGTAGGTTTTAAAGAAAAAAGGTATCCTCTAGGAACACACATCTAAAGTGACCTTGAAAGCTGGAGACCTGCTGATTGCTTTCATATCCAGTTGCTTTCAACAATGCACTGTTTCAAATGACTGATTTTTGACCAAAAGTGTATAACAATACTGTTCTTGAGAGCACTGTGGTCAGATGGGACAACATGGAATTATTTGTGGTAACTGAAGAGGAATGCTTAAAACCTACCTGTTTATGTCTTCATGTTTCATGCCAGACAGTAAATGACAGCTAGCAGCAGGTGTGATCATTTTTCTCTAAGGAAACTACTGATATTTGTGACACATTTCTGATATCTGAAAAAAGTAAAATTTATATCCTTAATGTCATTTTTCTTGCTTTATCAAATTCTGTGTGTATCACCTGTCCTAAACTCTAAAGGTATCTAATTAATCAAATTTGTGGTAGGTTTGCTTCTTGCTGAGCTGAGATTTCACTTGGGTGATTTTAATTTCCCATATTATAACTTGCGCGCATGGTTCACTCTATTGCTGTTTTTTCATTAACCTGTTTAAAATATGTGTCTGTTATAGGTGTTTTGCTGAAGGGCATACAAATATAAGAGGATGAGTTTGAGTGCCTCATCCTACCAGATGTAGAAGTGTATATAGTATCCTGACTCACTTGACTACCACCAGTTAACTAAATGAGTAGGTGAGTTATTGCAATACATTTGGTTTTCTCAGACAGAAGTCATTGCAGGGAACAGTCCATTTTTTGTTATATGTAGAAGCTCACATTGTGAGATCGTAGTTGCATACTGCAAAAGTGAGAACAAAAGCCAAATGCTCATGTCAGAAACGGCTTGATAGACTCAGGGTAGCTGTTGTTATCATTGAAAGCTCTAAAGTTAATTTTGTTTAAATGAGCATTTTTAACACGTTAATGCTAGCAGGAAGCAAGTCATATCTTTACGGGGTTATACAGCACTGCCCCTCAGACAGGGGTTTGTAGCCCTCTCAGCTGGGGCTTTGTAGCCCTCTCAGCTGGGGCTTTGTAGCCCCCTTTCAAGGTATCATGAGAGTGATGGACAGCTACACTTCTATACTGGTAGTTTTGCTGGGGAGGTTGGAACCTGAACCACACTTTGAAGTGGACTTTAACTCACCCCTTCTTAAATGAAATAAAAGAAATTTAAGTTTTAAAAGAGTTCTAGTTCATATGTCCAATTGTTTGCTTCTTGAGCAGAGCTTACAGCTAGTTTTATTTTTCCTTACCTTTATTAACAATCTATAAATCTCTTACTAGTCTATAGTCTGCATGCATCACTTTTCTGTTGCTCCTGCTTGTTGGTGGGTTATTTTCATCAACCCTTGTTTAAGGAATGCACATGTATTGCAGATGCACCACAGACACTTGAGATTTTATTGTTATCTCGTGTCATATATTTTGGGTATAGATATGATTTTGCCAGCAGTCTGCATGGGTTAGTGATTCATAGGTGAAATCTCCCTGGCCATGAAGATTATTAGAGTCAGGAAGCCTTGAGTATTATTTTAGTATTATGGTGACACGGGTGATTTTTTTAAAATATTCCTATTTTATTTGATTCAGAATAAGAATTTTTTAATAGTTTTTTCTAAGCCTTTTTAAGTTCCTGGGGAAAGTGATGTTTTATAATTTAACGCTTAAGGGCTCCATGTTATACTGCTAGGGAGAAAATACTCAAGAGTAGCTGGCACCAAGAGAACAGCACAGGCTAGGCATCCTGCTAGAGATGCAGGCACGGGACTTCTTCCAACTGAATCCCAGAGTCTGGTCTTCCTTCTACGATGGGGATTCATTCCTTTCTAAGGAGACACCCCACATGCGGCAACACTGGGATCAGGTTAAAACACATTCAATATTTATACCAGTTTTACCCAGCATTGCTGCCACTGAGAGTGACTGTGAATCAAGCTCCTGCACGGTACTGCAAGTATCTTTGGAGTAAAATTTTAGATAGTTTCTGAGCAGACTTGTCTGTTTGGGCAGTGTATGGATCTCAAGTGTGTGCGTAGTTGTCTGACATCAGGGGGAACCTTCCTATGAACTGAGCCAACTGCATCACCTACTGGCATTTGGAAATGAAACGCAAAAGGGGCCACTTACCTAGGTTTAAGCTTGAAGGCTTTTCGATAAAGGTGGTAGCTGCTGCTGTGTACCTTTGTATGAAACCACTAACTCACTGCACTAGCTCCCAGACAGTAAATAGTTTTTTATATTCTACTTCGAATAAATGTCAGGGAGCTGGAAACTTGTTTACAGCTACATGCAGGCAGGCTGGCTTTTCCTTTGAGCTCCTAGGTGTAATTTTTGGATTTTTCAGTATATAATTAGAGACTGTCAATTCTGTTAAAATAAGGCTTCCTAGAGTATTACAAAATTTGCCCAGAAAGCCAATCATATCCCAGGCTGCATCAAAAGGAGTGTGTCCAGCAGGTTGAGGGAGGTGATTCTGCCCCTCTGCTCTGCTCTGCTGAGACCCCACCTGGAGTCCTGCATCCAGCTCTGGAGCCCTCAGCACAGGAAAGACATGGACCTGTTGGAGAGGGGCCAGAGGAGGCCACAGAAATGATCAGAGGGCTGGAACAGCTCTGCTGTGAGGACAGGCTGAGTTCGGGTCGTTCAGCCTTGAGAAGGCTCCAGGGAGATGTTATTGCGGCCTTTCAGTACTTAAAGGGGGCTTATATGAAGGATGGGGACAGACTTTTTAGTAGGGCCTGTAGTGATAGAACAAGGGGTAATGGTTTTAACTAAAGGAGGGGAGAAAGTGCTTTGTGCTTCCCTTCTTTTCTTTCCTCCTTCCCTTCCTCTCTTTAAGCCATAACTTTTGATGTCTACAATTTACTCAGACACTAATCTCAAAATAAATCAGAACAGCAGATACCATTAATTCTAATAGTTATTTGTACATAATTTCTTCTCTGCAAGCTTATTTAATCTATTTCCAATTGAAAGCAGAAAAAGCCTTCCCCTTCCTCTGCTCCTCTTAGCACCCTTGCAAGATGAAATTTTGCAGCGGAATGTTGTTTCTCAGCTCTGATTAAAAGCATGAGTCACAGTTTGTCAAGTCGCGTGGGTTAGAATTGCTCAGACTTGCTGCATCCATTTCAGGACACATCATAATGGAGTGTGGAGCTGCTAGAATGAAGTCAGAGCTGGTGAAAAGAGGGAATTTCCTCTTCTTTCTGGCCAAACATATAGACAAGATACAGCTTCTAGGAGCCTTTGGATAGCTATAAATCAGTGCCGTGGAAGAGTCACTGGAGAAGGTACTGCTTTGAAATGAGTGACCACAACTGACACCAACTGCACGTCTGAGCCACTTCTTGGGTTTGCAATGCATTCATTGGGCTTTGAGCAGAACAGGGCAATTTAATTGTGAATTAAGGTTTTAAATACTGCATGAAATTTGTTCAACACTTATGTATAGGCTGAGATTTCATGCAGCATGAAACTATGCTGAATCCAGTTGCTGCCAAGATCCACAAGGAGGTTTATTAATATTTTGTGTTTTTACAGTAGATGCATCACAAACAGCCAAATCTAAGCACTGTTTTATTGGCAAAACAGGCCCCAAATCACACTTATGTACTCAGGGGTGGCAGTTCCCTTATGGCAGCATATTTATCACTTATCATTAAAATGCAGCATTTGCAGAGTCCATGTGCAATATGCTCCCAATACCGTGTTCAGAACACACGTTTAGCTAAAAAATATCAACACAAAGACCATTTGAGCAAAATGCAGGGGAACAAAACTGTATCATACCAATGCTGGACACAGAATCGCCTTACTGTAGAGGGAATGATAATGAAAATGGGATGCTGCATGAAAAAGAAATGCCACTTCCACCTTCCCTCCTTAATGATAACAGTATCACATGTGTCTGAGTGAATGCGTGGAAAGTAAGCCAAATCATTATTGTAAGACTATTTCCAGGCCTTCTACCACTATAGGCCTTCTCTGCTCTGGTTACTAACCTGAGCAGTCTAATATGAAAAGAGATGGAAACCCCTTGAGAGTCCATAGGGAAAGACCTCAGCGTCCAGTGCAGGGTCTGTGTGGTGCAGCATGGAAATGGATATAATCACATAGCTAAACGTTTTCTTAGATTGTTGGCATGTAACAGAGTTGCTTAGGGCTGTCTGTGCACTCTTTGTAGTGGCTCTTTTTAAACTTTCAGTGCTTGCCTTTTTTACCTTAACAGTCCTGTGTCTAGTCTCACACTTGTACTCACACAAATATATGCATGCACAGATATAATTTTAGCTTCTGTGCAGATGGTCACAACTGACATATAGAAAAATGATAATTTGAGATTGGATAAACATTTAAAGCCATGGGAATCCAAAAGCAATAATAATCCTTTTAGGAGGTGCTCAGGAGTGAGTTATCATGGTGGCAGCTACTTGATACATATAAATCAAATATTTACTGATGAGTGAACTGATTGCTGCTCAGCAATTTTTTTTTTAAAATGAGGTAGCAGGTGAGAAGGAACACATTAAGGCATTAATGAACGTAGTGGATTCTTCTTTGGTCTGCACAGGTCTATTAAGATGCAGTTTGGTGGATTTATGACACTTGCTACATCGCAGACATAACTTTTTATTAATATGTGAAAGTACAGTGATTTTCATGTGATCACAGAATCACAGAATGTTAGGGATTGGAAGGGACCTCAAAAGATCATCTAGTCCAATCCCCCTGCCGGAGCAGGAACACCCAGATGAGGCTACACAGGAATGTGTCGAGGCGGGTTTTGAATGTTACCCTCACTGAGAAGTTTCTTCTCATATTTAAGTGGAACCTCTTGTGTTCCAGTTTGTATCCATTACCCCTTGTCCTATCATTGGTTGTCACCGAGAAGAGCCTGGCTCCATCCTCGTGACACTCACCCTTTATATATTTATAAACATTAATGAGGTCACCCCTCAGTCTCCTCTTCTCCAAGCTAAAGAGACCCAGCTCCCTCAGCCTTTCCTCATAAGGGAGATGCTCCACTCCCTTCATCATCTTTGTGGCCCTGCGCTGGACTCTCTCCAGCAGTTCCCTGTCCTCCTTGAACTGAGAGGCCCAGAACTGGACACAATATTCCAGATGAGGTCTCACCAGGGCAGAGTAGAGTGGGAGGAGAACCTCTTTCGACCTACTAATACACCCCAGGATGCCACTGGCCTTCTTGGCCACAAGGGCACAGTGCTGGCTCATGGTCATCCTGCTGTCCAGCAGGACCCCCAGGTCCCTTTCCCCTACACTGCTCTCTAATAGGTCATTCCCCAACTTATACTGGAACCTGGGGTTGTTCCTGCCCAGATGCAAGACTCTACACTTGCCCCTGTTATATTTCATTAAATTTTTCCCACCCAACTCTCCAGCCTGTCCAGGTCTCGCTGGATGGCAGCACAGCCTTCTGGCGTGTCAGCCACTCCTCCCAGCTTGGTGTCATCAGCAAACTTGCTGATAGTACACTCTATTCCCTCATCCAAGTCATTGATGAATATATTGAATAATACTGGTCCCAGTACTGACCCTTGAGGCACTCCACTAGATACAGGCCTCCAACTAGACTCTTCCCCATTGACCACAACTCTCTGGCTTCTTTCCTTCAGCCAGTTCGCGGTCCACCTCACTACTTGATCGTCCAGACCACACTTCCTCAGTTTAGCAGCAAGGATGCTGTGGGAGGCTGTGTCAAATGCTTTACTGAAGTCAAGGTAGACCACATCCACCGCTCTGCCATCATCTATCCACCTTGTTATGTCTTCATAAAAGGCTATGAGGTTGGTCAAGCACGACTTCCCCTTGGTGAAGCCATGTTGACTGCCCCTAATGACCCTCTTATCCTTGGTATGCCTTGAGATGGCACCAAGGATAAGTTGTTCCATGACCTTCCCAGGGATGGAGGTGAGGCTGACTGGTCTATAGTTACCCGGGTCCTCCTTCTTGCCATTTTTGAAGACTGGAGTGACATTTGCTTTCCTCCAGTCCTCAGGCACCTCTCCTGTTTGCCAAGCCTTGGCAAAGATGATGGAGAGTGGTCTAGCAATGACCTCAGCCAGCTCCCTCAGCACCCGCGGGTGCATCCCATCTGGACCCATGGATTTATGGATGTCTAGATTGCTTAATTGCTCTCTAACCCAGTCCTCACCAACCAAGGTAAACTCCTCCATTGTCCTGCCTTCCTCTGGGGCCTCAGGGGTATGGGGCTCCTCAGGACAGCCTCTGGCAGAGTAGACAGAGACAAAGAAGGCATTCAGTAACTCTGCCTTCTCTGTATCTTCTGTCACCAGGGCACCCACCCCATTCATCAGTGGGCCTACATTGCCTCTGGTGTTAGTTTTATCTGCCATGTATTTGAAGAAACTCTTTCTGTTGTCCTTGACCCCTCTCACCAGGTTTAACTCTAAGGAGATCTTAGCTTTCCTAGTTGCCTCCCTACATCCTCTGACAACAGTGATGGTGAATCTGAAGGTGAGACATCTGGAGAGGACATTCATAGTCACTGTTCTGGAGTTTCTTGCATAGGATTTGGCTGAGAGATCTCTACATGTGTAGAAAATATGTGATGGTGATTCCCTTGGGGATGGTTTGCTCCCTCATCCTTCCCAGACACCAGTCAAATACCATATGTGGGAACAATTATGGCAATCATTTCACTGACCTCCTGCACTGTTGTTGTCTGTCTTCAGTACTTCAGTTTATTCTTACATCCATCCTCTGGTGGCCAAGGTTGCAGTAATGTGCAGTGGAAATGGGGAAACAGGTTAGATGAGAGTGTGAACAAGATGTTGCTGAAGTCTGATCGATGGATCTAATTTAAATGAGAATTGCAGGAATCAGCTTAAATAAGGATTTTAGGAATATCACTTGTTCTTCCGATGCAGGATTTATCTGGAAGTATTACTTAGAAGATTTTTAGCTATTGACAACTTACGGTGTTGCCAGTGAAATGCCACAAGGCAGTGGTGAAGGCTAAGGGTGAAGTGTAGTTTGTAAACTCTTAATGATCTTCAAGCAGGGCTTTGGAAAGTCAGTTTGAAAAACGGTCCTTGTAGATGCAGGAGGAACACTACGATTTTTAGCTAAAATGCTGCACAGGTTAAAGCATCAATTGGAAGTGTAGCGGTGTAAGGATTTGATCTTCAAGTCAGTAGGTTTCTTTTCAGAATGCAGAGTGCAGGATTGAGAGGGTGGTAAACAAAAGGCTAAAGGACAACTGTGAATCTCTTGCCAACAAGAAGTTTTTTTCTTTCCTGTGATTGTGATTTGCAGTGTTCAGGGTTTCATATATATTCACGTTCTTTGCAATCTCTATATTAGTTTGTCTGTCTCAGGATACTTTTCTGCACAACATGATAATGAAAAGAGGGAACAGCAGTACCAACCCCTGTATAATCTCTCCGAATATGTGGTGGAACATCTGCAGGGCACAAGACTCAGTATAGGTCACTGCGTCTATCCTGCTGCATTGGGTATAACCCCTGAGGGAGCTGGGGAAGCTTCATCTTCAGATAAGTGAGGTGGGATTTTTCATTTGTGCTGCACCAGTTAGGAGGCTTTTCCAGAGGCTCAGTGCTCTGGTGGTTATAAATCTTCCAGCTTCCAGTATTCAGGGCCAGTTTATTTCCATTTGCTCTTGTGGGAAGATTGCTCCTTTAAAGGTGTGTGGTTTTTTTTAATTTGTGTTTTTTTTGGTGTGTGCGTGGGTTTTTTTGGTTGGTGGTTTGGGTTTTGTTGTTGTTTTGGGGTTTTTTTTGTTTGTTTTTTTTTGTTTGGTTGGTTTGGGTTTTTTGTTTTGTTTTTTGTTTGGTTGGTTTGGTTTTTTGATTTGTTTTGTTTTTCTTTTCCCCTGGTGTTTACCTTTGATACCTACAGAGAAGAACTGCAATCCTTTTCAGTCTTTCTTTTGCTCTCTTGAAGCAGCTGATCCCTCAGCCTTTACATGAGCAAGGACAAGACAGGCCAGCTGTGGCAGTGGAGAGTCCCAAGAAAGCTAATTTACCCCACATCCTCATCTTGCTTTTAGTCATTTCCCACCTCACAATTGTCTGTGCCAGTGCCTGTTTTTTTCAAAACATTGAAATAGAGGCCTTCGTAAACTCCAAATATGTTATATCTACCCCATTTGCATGATCATGGGAAATGATTTCAGGAAGAGACCAGGTTAATCAGCCATGATCCAATGTGATAAATAGATGTTGCTTTTTATTCTGCTTCTGTTTTCTTTAATTATTCTCTCCGCTGAGCTCTGATGCCTGGCACACTGCTGAGATCCCACTAAAGAGCTTGTACTTTGTGAATCACTTCAGCAAAAGGTCCCTGCACATTGTAGATCCCTGCTACCAGGCAGACATTTCTCTGCTGCTGATGGACTCCCTGGTTTTAGAGCAGTATGGTTTTGCATTTTGCTTCCACACTCTGCTTTCACCCGTGTCCAATGCATATTATCCATGGAAAATTATGGAAAATATTAATTTAATTGGGGGTGGAAAGGTCCCAAGGCTAACATTTGTCACTTGGACTGCAGTCTGCCAGAGCTGGTTAGTTAAATTGCCCTGATGTGGCCATCTCTGCCAGCAAAGGCAAGTGGAGTGATCAGCGGTGGCTATCTTTCTCTACCAGGAGAGAGCAGATGAGGAGAAGGGAAGGAATAGCATTTGGGCTCCCTGATATGAAAAGCAGTGGTAGTCCTAAAAAGCTACTGAGAATCTTCCCTCTGTACAGCAGCTAGGCAGATTTTAATTAAAAAGGAAAAAAGTGGAGATGTAGTTTATAAATTTCTTTCATGTACTTTTAAGTCCATAAAATTCAATGGTATATACACAGATATTCCATGATAATCATAGATTTATTTCCTAACTCCAGAAGGGATAAAATATGGTATGCAATAATTTCTGTCTTAATTCTTTGTAATCTGTGTATATCAAATATATGATCAAATATAGCACTTTCATGGTACAGGGGGCAGCATTGGCCTGTGTAATAAAATGTACTTTGTGTATGAAAGACAGACAAGTGAAAAACCTCCCACTTCTGTGTCTCAAACATATAAGTAGTGATTAAAAAACTCTGAGACAACTTCATTCTTGTTTTGAATAAACTTCAGTATTTTTTCAATCTCTTTACATCTGAAGATGTGAAGGATGACCTGGAGCAGGAAACTTGGCAAGAATGTTGAAAGCTTCAGGTCCTCAAAATGGTCTACTTTGACCCCATTGGATGTTTGCTACTGAAAAAGGAAAAGACTAGAAAGCCGGTTCTAATTTAATCCTCTAATTCGATAATTTTTTTTAAGTAATTAATTGCTTGGACTGCTCATATCTTACCTGCTTTTGCAAAGACTTTACATGGCTGAGTTTTTAAGCTCCCCTCATTCTTTTTTTGCAAAGCATTTTATAAGGCTTCTCTTCCCCTAACCATCACTCCTGTCTCATGCCTCCTTCCTAAACTGTCATGTATAGTAATATAGATTTTAAGGCTTTCTAGCGCTATGGAGGTCATTAAAGAAAAACGGACTTTAAAAAATGCCCTTCAAAAGTGACAGGGCTTTTGTCAAAGTTGCAGTGCTTTGAGTGAGTGCAATAGGGATTTTTATGGAGCTATTGCAATGCCATGGTTTAAGTAATAACTTCAAGTGTCACCAGCATGGACATTTTCTCATTTTGGTAAGCCTCCCAAGTTGAAGAAGGTTTCCGCAAGTTTTCTTAAATCTGCCTTCACAGAAACTGAGCAACTCTGGGTCAAAAAGAACAGACTACAGAAGAGGTATGTGCTTGTCTTAGTGGCAGCATTAGTTGATAGTATTTGACAGAAAAATTCTTACCAGTCACCAGAGCTTTTGATCAAAACTGTCAGCTTGATTCAGTTGACTTAAGAAAAGTTTAAATGAACAGCAAAATTTCCACCAAGTTCATCAGTTGCATTTTTTTGGTGTGCTGATGATTTTACTGTCACTTTTGTACTTTTTTTGTTTGTTTATTTTCTTGGACAAAAAGCTAAAATTTGCCTTCCCCTAAAACTCCTGGTTGAAATTCTCACAGTATGCCTAGTTCTAGTGGCAGTCTGAGACTGAACACATTGTTAAGATGCAGAGAATGCAGCAGTAGTCTTAATATATTCTCTTTATATGTATCTATATCTCTCTCTATCTAGTTCGGTGTTTTTGAAACTTTTTGAGAGAGCAGCATTCTCTGGGTCAGCTGCATCTGTGTGCCTCTCAGACAGAGAAGCTAAAACTATCCATAATTACTAGATGCAGCAGAAATCAAGATTCCCCAGCCTGGAGAGAAACAGGTGATTGCTTAAAACTAGAAAATGGAATTGTAACAAAAATCTGAAACCAACGTACCCCATTTACACTAGTGTAACTCCAGATGCTAACAGATACGTTGTATGTTCTACATTTGAATAATATATGGTTGAAGTATGATTCTTTAGAGCACATTCACTAGGCTTAGGACCTTATAATGTTCTGGACTAAATGAGACACAGGCATCTCTGCTTTGATGACAGTTTCTTGCTGTCAAAAATGCTTAATATTTATGTGAATATTAATGTTTTTACAGCAGCCAAAAGCTGAATCAGGTACAAGTTATTCTGTTCACTATCATCTATTTTGTAGTGAAGTGTGACAGAGTTAATTATGCTATTATAGAAATTGTCTGATTTATTCCCTGAAACTCATGTTTTCTTGATTAACTCTTCATACACTTAGCACAGTCGTTACCTTTCTCAGAGTTCAACCTTCTGAAGTTGTTTTGCTCAGGACAGAGTGCTGTAATTGTGATTTTTTAAAAAATGCATACGAGTCAGCTGCAATATCTAAATATTTCCCAATCACTATCTTACATTTCAACATGAAGAATAAATAAGGTAAATGCAATGCAGTGATACAGCTGATCCCCTCTCTCTCCTCTTAAGCTCTTCTCAAACAAACAAACAAACAATTGTTCTTAAGTGAAAGCGAGCAAGAAACTTTCTTCCTGCTTGGATAAAGACTGAGCAAAACCTGCCTATGTTATTTTGGCATTAGCAGAATTAGCAGAAATGTCAGTGTTTTACAAACTGTTTGAATATAGTATTAGCATAATATTTTGGAATATGGTACTAGCAGACTCATCACAATGTTTGCCAAAACTGAATTTCAGAGATTCAGACTCAGACATGCAATAATGAAAGCAAAGACAAATACTCTTCTGCAATTTTGGTTGGAGACATTAGCAGTGAGAGAATAAAATATATTCGGGATTATTTATGCATAGACAGACATATGAATACATTGTAGTCATAGTAATTATAGAATTTTTTATAATACTTGAAGCTTTCATGCCGTCAAATCAGATTAATTGATGGGAGAAAATGCATGTTCACACAGGCAATATGTAGGAATAGCAATAGGCAGCGTTTCAGCACTCTTCCAGCATGGGGTAGCTTAGCTGTTTTTGCTGCAGTCCAGCAAAAACTTCAGAAATCTTGCTGCTTGAAATTATCGCTCCAGTTTGCATGTGCTCACTGAAGTGCTGTTTACATCAGACATGCTGCTGCCTTGGAAGCATTTTTGGTTGCATTGCGCCTTTTAAATGTTATTGCTAAATCCACATAGCTCTGGTGAAGTCCGCAAAGCAGACTCTTGAGCTTTCCCACTCTTTTTCTAGGCCTTGCTTAAAAAGTAAAAGAAAGGAACTGTAGGTGCCTTTAAGGAAAGTTGTTGTTGGGGACTTTAATCTGAAGACAAGCCTAGTTTACAGCCATGCAGTATGTCAGAAGTGGCTCTGACCATTCTGCCTTGGACTCACGTATGAAATACCTGTACCACCACCCTCAGAAAGGCAGACCTACTCCTGCACACCCTGGTATTTTTTCTGTTTTGCAGAAATGCCTGCTCTCATGGGGGCACATTGTGGATGCTATCCACTTCAGCTGCCTTTTAACACCTCTCTGCTGTGTGTCTGCAGCATCCTCCTGCATCTGCAGTTCTGCAGAACAGTGCACTTAGTAAGGAAGGAGAAATTCCTGTAATTAAGATCCTTGCTGCACAGGGCTAAATCAAGAGGCTTTTAGCATGAATGCAAGTATGGTCCTGGACTGAGGAAGGGGAGGTAAAGAGGGCATAGCTCCCATTTACCCAAATCTATGCTCTGTGGAGGAGGAGGCTGGCACAGCGTTCATTTGGACTGCCTGGGACCTCTGCATTGCTCTTCATTCTTTGTTGTCACTGACAGAGAGGACCTAGTGCCCAAGGAAGGGACCATGCAAAAGCTGTCTGGGATGACTGTCATGTCTTCTCTTCCACAGATGAATGGAGGAAGCAAGAGAGCTTCTTCCAGGGTTCAGGAAGGAGTCCTCCTGCCCTGGACATCCAGCCAGGTAACAGAGCAGCAGAGGGAAATCCAGTCTTTCACTTGCAATAAACAATATCTTATCTCTGTCTTGGCCCATTTGCATGCACAGTGGGAAAAGAACCCTGGTTTTGGGACAACACTTTAAATGGAGTGAACCAGGTGGTGCCATTCCTGCTTTTCGGAGCTGGACTTGCTGTGTGCCTATGACTTGCCTCTGTGCAGGAACACGAGTGCAAGAGCTGAAGCAGTGCTGTTTGCTCAGCCTATAAATGTCACCCTTTTGGAAGCTACTCTTGCTCACCATGAGGTGGGCATCTGTTTAAGGACAAGGTGAGCAAGATGATGTGTATTCATTACAGATACTTACGGGACAAGTTCATAACATTTTACAGCTATAGCTGCTGTCTTGGTGTTTGCTGTCTTGCTGGCACCTATCACAAAATCAGACTTACAGGATTTAAACAAGCAAGGGAATCCCAAACTTGAGCTCAAACACAGTGATACCAATACCCTGCATTCCTATTTTTCCCTGTTAGTCCCTCTGTACTTTAAAATCAAATGGGCAGAAAGAAAGATGTGTTCTGTAACTGCTTTACTCACCACCAAAAGGCAGTGACATGTGCAACACATAAGCTGTTCAGCAATGGGCATCAGTGTAAAGGGAAGTGGTACAGGCAGTGAAGAGTAACGTCATGTTCCATTGTCACTGCAGAAGGAGAGTAAGCAGACAGCATATGCCCCAAGCTGGTACAGGTGTCTTCTCTCTTGTCAGAAAACTGCTTACTATGGCTGCTTGCACCGTTCTTTGTATCATTCAAAAGAGGTTCCTAGAGCAAACATTCTGGGTTGTCCTTTGTAGTACACAAGTGGAAAGAGGACCATCTAGAGAATTATTCATGCTTCTACTGCTCCTAACTTGTCTATTTTCCTTGAATGTGTCCCAACTCGACTCAGCTGTCTGCTGGTTATGTTTGAAGATCTCACTCAATTGCAGAAAACTGAAGATTGTCACCAATTGCAGCAGCTATACCTGGATGGCTCCTTAAGAACTACTCTTAGGAAAAGATTTAAACCACTTGGAGCTAATGGCTGATAGAATTTAGCACCTGGCAATGGGAAGGATAACATTCATTAAACAACTAGCTTTCTGAAAATCAACATCAGGTACTTCAGAGAACTTCCCTGGATGTAGTGTTGCAGTCATGAGGTTGAAAGTCATCAGGATAAGGTGACCTTCTCCAGGGCACAATTGACCAGGCTGCTGGAGGTGCTGAGTGTATGTTGACCCAGGTAGCAGGTAGGACCCTCATGCTGCCTCAGCTGCTGGGCATTCCTTGTTGCCTCTAATTAATTATTGGAGTTTCTTTATCATGGGAAGGAAAAAACAGTTACTATACTGTAAATTTTTGTTAAAGAAGGAAGGAAACTTTATTTTTAGAACATCCCAAATTACTCTTTTCTAGTAGTCTTCTATACAAAGCAAAGCCAAATGGGGAGGTAATGGGAACTGAAGAGGAGAGACTCTTGCTAATAGCTTATTTTATTTTGTTACCACAGTGCTGCTGTTGTGTGGGATCTCATTAGGGACCTCTCTTCTATCTCAGCTCCACATTGTGTCACGACACTAAATCAAATGGGGCAGGAAGCCACCCTGTGTCATGACTATCTCGTCATTGTCATCTCTGCCTGCATTGAGCAGATAAACTACTGTCTTTGTCTCCACTTCCCTCAGCCAAGTGTCACAACTGTAAAAATGCTTGCCTTTGGCAGCAGCAGCATCCTCAGACATGCTCCTGATTCCTCTGTGGCTGCCTTTAGACTTTCCATTTGCTTCCACAGGCTCCAACACTGGTGTTGTTCTTGTCAGTGCTTGTTCTTCTCCCAGTTCGTGTTTTACATATCACCTTGTTTCCTGCAAATGCTATGAGCTCTCTCTCCGCCCATAATTCCTGTAAATATCATTGCTATGACATCATACCGGTCCAGCCCTCAGTTTCCTCAACAGTTGAGTGCAATGGCATTTTTGTCTCCATTCTCCTGATTTGGCCCCTGTCTTGACTTCCCGGTTTTATTTGTTTTTACAATTAGGTATCAGAATGCACAGTCCTTGTGTTCGGCAGTTTGTGATCTCAAAGGCTCTTGGAGGTCAAAATACAATGAAACAAAAGGCCATGTACCACTCAAGGCCTGGAGGACATCTATATTCTCCGGTGTCACATTTTTAACAGGAACCACTCAATGTTAATTTAGTTCTCCAAATCTGTGGAGGCATCCTAGCCTGGCACAGAATGGCATCTTTCTCTTTTTTCTTCTCTCTACCTTGCTATCTTCACCTGCCCAATATCACTTCCCTGCATTATATCTTCATAACTATGACACTAGTTCATATTTTTTCTGATATTTCTGCAGCCTGTAGTAACTTTCCTTTAATTCTTAGTCTCATCGCTCTGTATTTGCTTTTAGATATCAGCTGAAAATAATTTGGTTTGCTTTTCTTAACTTTTTGTCTTCTGTCATTAGGTACATATTCTTTCTGGAATTACCTGGTATTTTAAATGCACAATTTTTATAGTAAATAATAACATAGTGAAGGTGAAAATTACCTGGGTTCTGCTAATCGTGACTGCCCGATTATTGCTGAAGAAAAGAATGAGTCACTGGTTAAATAGATAACATATGGGTAAGGTACAGACATGCAAGTTACACCAGCATCAGACTGTTGTTGACTTATATTTTAGTCTTGAGCTGGAGCTGATATGTTTATTGTTTCAAGGGTAAATGTTATTTTAAAAGTGTATGGGCTGTGGCATGTTGGTAATACATCTGTGTTGCAATGATGATTCCTGGTAATAAATTTAACTTACGGAAAATGCTCCTGACTAAAGCGGAACAGGAAAAATGCAATTCTGTGCATCCTGCTATAGAACTGAAAGAACTATACAGGAAAAAATGAAGTGTAAATGAGGTTTGTTGTTCTTCCGGCTGCTTTATGTAACTGTGGTAGGCCATGTGTCCATGGGGTTGAATACCTGCCTTTGGTTTTCACGTGAGGCTTTTTTTTTTAAATATCTAAAGCCTGCAGGACCTAAAGGCGAGAGAGCTTTGCTTCCTATAGCAAAATAGAAATCTCAGTATCTCTGTGTTGATTTGTGTGAATACTAAAAGCTATAAAGGGTTTCCTTAAGTGGGATGCTTTGCATTTGGAAAATCTAATATCAAATGCATATTGTATGCATGTTGGCAAAATGATACAGAAATGATGAGGGACGATAGTAACTTCGTCTCAGAGTCTCCTCCTCATCAGTGGAACTCACCGTCCTTCCTGTAGGTAGGTGGCAACGCTGTGCTGGTTCTCAGATGGAGACACCGAGATAAGGAGTGGGGAAATGATTACCTGTCACCTATGAAACAAGTGGCTGAGCTTCTGGGTCTTACTGATGGATGACTGGGACATCTTATTGACAAGGTCAAAAGTGCCACAAAGTTGGTAAAACTCAATAATGTAAGCTTTGATTCAGTGTATTTAATTCAGATCTTTTTCTGTCAATACGATATAACTTGTTACAGAGCCATGTCTAATCTCACTAGATGAAAATGAACCCTGGCACTTTTCCTACTTTGGAAGAAAAGTTTAAAAATTTGTGGTTTTACCTCAAAACTTTTTTTAACTTGACACCTACCCATGATCAGGTCGGTGCAATGAAGGAGATCCTGGTCCTTCCTCCTGCCCGGAGCAGGAACCCTACAGGTGTAGAGAGGGGTGCCCCGTGTTGTGGTCCCTACTGTGCCCGGGGTCGGCATGGGGGTGCCCCAGGGGACCCTGAAAGCGTCATCCTATTGCAAAACTAGGGTTTTAACCTCCTCTGTGCAAATATCTTGGGTCTGAGCCATAGGTCCTGTTTCAAGCCTCATGCATTATAAATAATGTATTCTCCTTTAATGTATTGTTTGTGGTTCTTGTTGAAAGGCATCGATATATCCCTGACTAACGTGTTGGGCTTGATCTCTCTTTAGCGTACAGACTTCCCCTGCCGTGTTTTGGGTGGCTTTAGACAATGGTGGTTTACCGATTTATTTATTTAAAAGTGGGTTTTGCCCCAGTTGAAGCCTTCTAGCCCGTGCTGCGCATCCCTCTCTCGGGAAAACAGTCTGGCTGCAATGAAGCAGATGGCTGTTTGCCAGGAGTGAGTCGCTCACTTTCTCTAATTTACCCTTCCTTTTATTTTCTTTTTTTTTTTTTTTTCCTAATGGTTTGGCTTGGTTGGGTTTTCAGTCAGAGCCAGCCTTTCTCCCAACAGCCCGTTCCCCCCGGCGCCCCCGTGTCTGTGCGTGTGTGTGTGTGCGGGAGGCTGAGGGCGAAGCCCTGCCCGGGCTATGCTGACAGACGACTTTCCCCTCAGTTCTCAGGTTTTCAGCCTGTCGGCAGCGCTGCCGGTAAGATGGGGCGGGGAGGGGGGAAAATAAAATAATGCCAGGGAGTGGGGACGGCGGGCCGGAGGTGCCGTTGGCTGCGGCTCGCGGGGCGGCGGTTAGGGCGCGCGCGGCGGCGGTTAAGGCGCGCGGGGCGGCGGGACCCCGTGCAGCCGCCCCGCTCCTGGCCCAGCTGCCGTGCGGGCAGCTTGGGCTGTCAGCGAGGGGTTTTGTCCTCCCCTCCTCCCTTCGTAAAGAGCCCTCAGCTGCTCTTGCTGTGAGCGTGTCCTCGGCTTATTGTAAAAATAAAAGAACAACAACAAAAAAAACCCAAAACAACAAAAAAAACCGGGCAAACCCGCGTGGGTTCGCGGAATGGGGACGCGGCTCCGATGCGCACCCCCCCGCCCCGGGCCAGCCCCAGGATGGCTGCCGCCCCCCGCGCGCACCTGAGCGCTCGCGGGCTGCCCGCGCGGCCCCGCGGGGCGGGGGGAGAAGCGGCGGCCAAAAATGCCGTCGGCTGCCGGGCAGCGTTAAAGGGGGGGAGCGTGTGCGTGTGTGGGGGCAGCGCCCGTCCGCGCTCAGCCTTAACCCGAGCCCTAACCGGCAGCCATGGAGTCGCCCACTAAGGAAATCGAAGAATTTGAGAGCAACTCTCTGAAATACCTGCAGCCGGAGCAAATAGAGAAGATCTGGCTTCGCCTCCGAGGCTTGTAAGTAGTACCTTTTTTTTTTTTTTCCTAAATATCCTTCTCCCGTTTCCTCCCATTGTTGTAGTACTTTTTTTTTTCCCCTTTCTTGCCGGTACCTTCAGAATCTGCCAGGAGTTTCCACACCTGTTATCCATAAATACAGTGACTTAATCTTTGCAAAAAATCCATTTGCTTCCTTAAATTGAACTGCTTGTTACAGAGAACAAACATTTTCCAGTGGGAATGTAGAAATGTCATTAATGAGGCATTGTAAGATACAAGGAGTTACTGCCATGCTAACTACTTTAGCTGCTATACTAGAAAAGTTTCGTTGTAGCCTGAATGGTACTTTATTGGATCCTCTGTTTTCAATAATCTTACCCTTAAGATGCAACATACAGAAGGTGTCTTTTTCCCCTGGAAGCGTATACCATTTCTGGCACTGACATGCTTAATAAGGACAAAACAGGCAGAGGAGGCACAATTGGAAAACATTTCTAACAGCATTTGTAATGGCAGCAAACTCATGTTCCATGGATTGGATTGTACTTACTAATTTATACATTATGCCTGACTTGCCGTGAAATGGTGGGACACTGCCGCCTGGCTAGAAAAAAAGTACCTGTGCTTAAAGAAGAACTTGGCACTGCAGAAAAGTAAAAGTTTACAGGCTGTAGAGTTTGCGTAGCTTATTTAGAGTCAATGTCTGGTATCTTTTTCAGATTCTCAGTATGTAAAATACTGTCTACCAGTAATAAGATCCATTACTGGCAGCAAAGCATTTATTTGCCCATCAGTTTTCCGGCAAGGCAGAGAGGGGTATTACCATGTTAAGCTGCATCCCTCCCTGTGTTCAGAACTGTTTGTTTGGGTTTTTTTTCTTCAGCCTCATATGTTAGAGTTATTAAAATTTCAGCCCTCGAGGGAAAGGGGGGTAGGAAGAGAGCTAGGAGAGTAGGGAACAGCGGCAGCAAGAAAATGTAGAAAGAGTAGGCTAACAATTGAAAAAAAATGGGTCCAAGATAAACTTGAGTTGCTCTGTGAGTGTTATTTTCTGTGAGCAGCAATGGCATATTTTGTAAAGCACATCCAAAACTTTTGTAGGACTCCAAGCAGTCTAAGAGATGTGCATGAATATGTATTTCTTTCAAGGCATCACTCCAGGAAGCCTGTTTTGTGAAGGAACTTAATCAACGTAGGTGACAGCTGTCTTGTAAGCCTTCCAAATAGAACAGCCACACAAAACAAACCCTCTTATTTTCAAGTCTGTGCCATGCTGTAGTATTAGGAGTCCTTGAATTTCTGTCTAATATGGAGTTTAGGAGCATGCTGGTTCGTGTTCCACCTGAAGTTCATAGATAATTCTTCAGCAGCATTGTAGTCCAGGATTTCTCCTGCTGTTAGTACAAGGCTGTGTCTGTATATTATACATCAAGCTCTGGTCTCTTCTACCTTTTGGAAATCTGGCAAAACTGTAAGACTTATTCTAGATATGTAGTAACTCATGCTGTTTTTCAGTATAGCCCTCTCTGTTGGCAGTGTGTGTGAGCGTAACAAACACATCCTTTCTGACTTTTGAGATTTCTTCACCTAACCTGGAGACTTTTTTTTTGTACAATTCTTGATCACAAGATGAAAACTGAAATGTGTTCTGCTCTAATTAAAGTCTGTAGAAGATTTTCCATTCCCGGTCATTTTATGGAGGCTTTTAGCATGTGCATACACACACAGGCAAACTGGTCACAGACTGAGGTTTGGCATCATGTTTCATGACTTTTCTGGTCCATTTTTATGCATGCCTGCATGTGTAAGAATGATTAGATGTGCACAACCACCTTAATTAACGCAAATAAAATGCTTCATCCTGGAGAGATCAAATACTGCTTGAGAAGATGTTTCTCTCCCCTGCCTATGATACACTGACAGCCGTATCACACAGGAGTTGATTAAAAAACACAACAAACAGTGCTACCAGAGTGGTGTTATACAAGTAGCAAGAGATAGCATGCTGCTGGCTGAAGCTGCCTGGGGAGTTGTAGTCTGCACCAGGCAAATACCCAGGAGGTCATTTGATCCTGACACCCCTTCTTAAATGAGAAGGGCTGTGATGATCTAAACAATCTCAGGTGCTCAGCATTGTGTTGGGCATCTCCTTAGTAGGACTTCACCCATGGCAACTCTGGTACCTTCCTCCCTGTTTTCCCACTCCTGGTGCCAGGTGTTGTGTTTACTCACAGTGACCCAGTGGACAAACCAATACTGGTCACTTCTTGCAATACCTAGGTTTTCCAGGGGGTGGAGAAGAGAGGTCTTTTAATTTTCACCCCATCTCAGCCTACTTGGTTTTGTTCTGTCCTGCAGGATGGTTGGCCTTCGGAGGTTTGGGCATGGGATGTGTATTTTCAAGGACTAGGGAAGTCTTCTGGACAGCGTGTGAAGGGCAGGTTTTCATGAGGCTGAAGCCAGGTGTCTGTTGCAACATGACTCATATGTTGCTGTAACAGCCAGACAAGATACTGAATTTGCCTCTGGAGTGGAATGGAAGGATTTCTTTCTCCTTTTCCTTATGTATCTCTGCGACACACAGCTGCTTGGTCAGGCTGGCCTCGTTGCTTTGTAATGATAGCAGTATTAGGCAATGGTCCTTAGGCCATGTACAGATTCCTTTTGCTTTTACAGTTTAAGAATGAGCTAAAATACTAATGCAACAGCATTACTGAAATGTTTTTACTTGACCTATACATGTTCATGGCTTAATAATTCTATGCAGCAGTTTATAAGAGAATCAAGTCAGTGGACCCATAATGTTTTCTCAGGTTTAAGGGAGCGTGACAAATTGCCTCACTGGGCAGTAACTCATCTGTGGCAAAATATTTGGGTGCCTCAAACCAGAGATCTATGAAATAAATGTTGTGTTTTATACATGACCTATTAGATATTAATTTACATTTGATCACAGCTTAGAAAATAATCTTTTAGTGGTTTATTATTAATAAAATTTCAGGTAAAGTTTCTGAATAAGCTGTTTCCTGGCTAAAGGTACCATTAGAGTTATATGAAACTCTCCAGGGGAAATCTTGAAAGTTGAGAATGGACAATTTTGCCCATTTTTCTTATGTTGTGCCAGAATGTCAGGGAGAGGTTTCCTCTGGATTTCTCCCTGTAGGAGCTCACTCTAGCAAGCTGGCTGCGTGCACCAGACATGCAGCCATCGGGTTTCTTTCTTCCCTGGGAACGAATGCACCAGCTTTTACTGCAGCAGGGACACCATTCTGTGTTTCGTCATCATCATAAATGAATCAGCTGGGAGCAGCTTCACATCCCTTCAGGGATATCTCAGATGGGGCTTCCCCTCTCAGCTGTGGAGGGTTGCCTGCCCCCTAGGAGTGCCTCCCTACTACCCCGTACCTCCCTGTCCCCACAAGCTAACACCTGCTCCCACTCCCCAGCTGCCAGGGAGGCTGCCAGCCACCTCTGCACCTTGCTGGGTTACACACATGCTCCTGCTGAGCCCCTGTTTAGTCCAGGAGTGGATCTCCTCGGTTGCTCGGCTGCAGCTGGACTGCAGGGATCTCACTTTGTTTCCTCACATGGGGCCTGTCTTTGAACAGTTGCCTCTGGTTCCCAAGCAGTGCTCACTCACGAAGGCTGACAAGCTCAGCCTGCAAGAACCTGTGTTTCTTAAGGATGCGTTGATTGTTTCCTTATGGCTTCTCAATAGCTGCTGCTGCCAGAAAAAGGGTCTTGAGTCTCTTGTCCTGACCTGTCTTCCTTCCCCCACGGATTCTGCCCAGAAGGCAGTCTCTTATTCAGACTTGTCTTATTCAGCTCCGGGCTTGGACACTGTATACATGGGAATTACTTATGAGTCTACCCTCCACTCTGATGATTGCTAATAACTCACACTGTTAAGCTCAGGACCTTCCGCTCTGCAAGACATATTAGTTAAAATTAGGTGGGACCCATTACAGGGCACTGTTAGCAGCAGACCTTGGAATTAGCACTCTTAAAGCTCCATGAAGTGCCTTCAGTTACCTCCTTATTTCTCAAGAACAGAGAAAGTACTGAAGCCGTTTTCAACACTAGGATTAGGTGTCATGTGTGATGGCATTGAAGAATCCAAAGAGCTTTGCCAGTTTCAGTGGAGATGTGCTAGTTTATGGCAGCTGAAGACCCAGCTTGGAGATGTTTTCAGTTTGAATTTGGTTGCTTTTATGCAGAAAAATAAAACCTTGGTTTCTAGCTATTACAGTATTACCAGCATCACTGGCATCTGCTGGTGCCCTTGCAATGCTTTAAGCATTGCAGAAGGAGAGGAGAGAAAATGGACTTTAACCTTCTTCCCGGTAGCTGGGATTATAATATTAAATTGCTAAATGCATAATAAATCCCTTCATTCTCAGCGCAGTACTTCCTCATGCTGTAGAAGATGAAATTACAAACAGCAGCCATCTCTGAACTGTGACTCAAATGGGACGCTTGACTTTGACCTCATTTTTTGCACTCTGCTGTTCAAAACTGTCAATGTAGAATTGGTTTAAGAAATCTGACGAGGAAAGAAGATAGAAACACATATAAATCAGCGTCTTTGAAAACATCATGATATTACTGAAGATCTGGAACAACATTTCAGCACTTAGGGCATTTCTTCAGCTTCCTCTGCAAAGCACCATGTATCCTGTTGGCCTTGAAGAGGTCCCAGTGCGAACATTTGTGTAAGATCCAGATTTGCCCTTGAAATAAGTGGTGAAGCAGCAACTCATTTCAATGGGAAAACATGGAGCCTTGATGACTGAAGATGATCTGGCAAGTGTTAGCATGCCACTGCTCAGTTATCTGTTTCCCTGTCTTATCTGTATGTGTTCTATGGTATTTTTAGGTTTTCTTATTTGAAAAATGTCACATACAGAACAGCTGGTTCTGCCAGTGACAGTATCCTGATCTGCTTTGTTTCATTTATGTGGCCATCATAAACAGGAACACATAGAGCTCCCTTCCATTTCAGAGGTGTGCTTTACACAGTGGGCTTTGTCCCCAAATATTTTAGTTGGCAGCAGATAGTAGAGGTTAAAAAAGCCCCTCAGAAAGCACCACTTGGTTAGGAAATGTGTGAATTAGTCACTTTTCAAGTGGAAAATATGAATATGCTAATTCCTTTCCAGAGGTGAGAGAGGCACTCAGGCTGTCTTTGGTCTTGGTTTCAGTCCTCCTGAACCTCCTGAGGGTCTGGGTTTAAACTGAAGCCCTGTTCACTCTGGAAGCAGAACTGAGGTACCTTCAATGGTATTTAAATACAGCTGCTTCCACCCTTTTTCTGGTTTGCCTTTCCTAACGAGTGTAGACAGGGATTACTTCTCAGAGGACCATGTCAGGAAAGCTCTCTGTAGGTCTCTTGGGTCTGAATTTCACTTTTCCTATGGCTATCATGATTCATGGAAGAACTGAGGAGGTCTCTCTTGTTAGCACGTGGGTGCTGGGAATGTGCTAGAGGCAGCAGCTGGTTCTTAGTTTCGGTGAGCTACCCTGTGGGTATGAATGACTCAACCAGTTTTAAGGTTTGTTTGGGTCAGGTTGATCCATAATATTGTTCTCCCCATGGTGTGAAGAAGGGCTGAATTTTACCATTAAACTAACCCATAACAGCTTGCAGTATAGTCCTTGAAGGAGCAAGAGGAACAGAAGTGCTGCCAGCTGCTAATCTCACGACTGAAAAATGGTCAGAGGACAGAATATACTCTAATAAATAGCAGAACAGCAACTCCAGAAAAAGTTAATTAGAAAGTACAATGTTTGGAGGTGTAGTAACTCAGTAAAGCGATAGATTTTGCCACAGTCTTTCTATTGCTTTGTTCCACCCAGTGAATTTTATTTAAATCTTAAATCAATGGATCAGTCCTGTAGGTAACAAAAGAGAGAAGACTTCATGTTTAATACTAAAATGTTGACTAAGAAATAATATACACTCTCTAGTTTTTGCCATAATCATAAAAAAGCTTTTATTCTTCTGGAGGTAGTACAAGTGAATCATACCTGCAGCCCAAAGAGCAATTATTTGTTTCAGCAGTTGTAAAAAGAAGACCATAGCCTGTTGTAGAATAAAGGGGCTCCCTTTGTAATATTTAATTTGGTGCTTTTCAAATATCACTGCTATAAAGCTTGCTATCCTGCATAGGAAACAGAGATATGAAAAAAGTTATTTTGGGGGAAGATGAATTTAAGCCTCGGCTCAAAGGGAAACTAAGAATCTCTTCCTGGAATTCTTTTTAAAAACTGTCTCGGTGGGATAGGAGTCCATACAAAAAGAAATAAAACCCAATAGAAGACAGCGCTTAAAAATCCTCTGCATGTGTGTGTGTGCTTGTTTTAAAGGCTGTGAAGCCAGCTCATCTCCTAATCTGCCAGCTTTGGGTGGATTCAAACACTATATTAAACCCAACTTGGCTCTTGAAAGGGTTTGTATTTAGTATGTTTCTTTCTTTTTTTTTTTTCCCGGCAATTCATATGAGATTTTCCTGTTCCGTTCTCTCTTGTCTTGTTCCATCAAAAAATCACTTCAGCCCTTTCAAAATACTAGAAACAGTCTGACTCTGATCGTGATTGGTAGATGAGGCAAGATTGAAGTTCACATATTAGGGCTGACCCATTAAAACACTATAGCAGCTGTGAAACGTATCTCTACAGATGCAAATTGCTATCAAAACACTGGGGATTTGGATAAATCAGAGGTTTGCTAGAAGGGCTTGTTTGGATTCATAGGGGTGTTTTTGATCTCCTGAACTGTGCTGTAAATACTGGGAAAAACGACCTCATTGATACCAATGCATTTGCAGGGGTGAAATTAGAACCCAGTTCCTGGTCTTTGGAACTTTTTTTGTTTGTTTTCTTTGAAAATTAACTGATGGCTTGAGAAATGTTGTTTAGCCCAATGATGCTGCAAAATTTTCTCTGACAGTGTTAAGCCCAACTTCGTGTTTAAATTTGAATTGTAGCTGAGCAATAGTCCTTCCTCCAGCAAGCTCAGTACTGCGCCAGGCCTCTGCCAAAATTTGTCTGCAGTTGTCTTGGATATTTGAAAAGCAGATTCATTTTGAAGGTGCGATTATAAATAAAAAGAAACCAGAACTGAAATTTTGCAAAAGAGTAAGAGTACAGGTCAAACCCTGGTGAAACTATTTGCAATAAACTTGACTGGTTGAACTCTGTAGAATCAGAATGCCTCTTAAAAAGTTGGTAATATCCATATTTAAGGATTTTTTAAATTTTCCTGATCAAGAGGAGGGGTGCAGAACTCTCAGAGAGCCATAGCTCTACATGATATGGCTGTCAAGAACAGGTTTGCAAGGCTGTCTCTCTGCCAAGGAGCCCGATTCATGTCACAGCAGTCTGCCTTGCCTTCTTTGGGAGGACCTCGATGTTTAGCAATTGGTGAGACTGGATAGAGAAGTCCATGTGAGCTCAGTCATGCAGTGGGAGGGGGTTGGCGTAATCTTTCTTGGAGAGAGAGAGAGAGAGAGATGTAGGTGACAATTTAGCTATTAAGATCCATGTAGACATGTATGATAAGTTCCATGCTTTTCTTCCATATCTGTCAAGCTGTGGAGTCATTTTGTTATTAATGTGACACTTTGAATGGCTATTAGTAGGTCTGTGTCATCACGTTAGGAGTGATTTCTTACACTCCTAGGGACAGATACTATTCATGCACAAAACTCCTCACCAAGACAGAAAGTTGTACAATATCCATCTGTAGCACGAATCCTGGCTTGGCGCAAATCTCATTTCAACAGCAAGATTAGCACAAATTAAACAGAAGATCTGTGCAGTTTTTAACAGCTGAGGCTGTGCAGAGCCCTTGAGCTACAGCTGTGGCACTCAGGGAGTCCCTGCAGAGCGCATGGCACAAGCTCCAGCAAGCATCCACGGGCAAAGGAGCAGAAGTAGAGCATAAACCCCCTTGCAAGGCTGAGCAGGTCAGATGGTTGCTGTAAATGATGCTCAGATCGCACTTCCTCCCATGCCTCCTGTGGAGCAGCTGGTTTTCTGGGATTCGCTAGCGGTAAGCAGTTACTGATGTCTGCTAAGCAAAGAGTCTGAATACACAATTTAAATGTGCTCATATACTCATATTCATACAGCAGGGACAGCTACATTCAGATGGGAGAACTCTGTTTTTTTTTCAGACTTGCCTGAAAAGTGAAAGAAGAGGAAGCTGTGGGGGTTGAGGCTGGGAGGGGAGAATTGGGAGATCATCTACAAAAGAGTGTACTGACTCATAAAAAAGGTGGAGAGGAGAACCAGAGAGAGCTTTAAGAAAAAAAAAAAAAAAGTTGTTGGTGGGGGAAGAGATAGTCCTGTGAGTTCTTCAGGTCCCTACATGTAAACATTTGTTAGATTTCTTTACTTCCAGGTTAAAATAGCTCATAGCACAACATACATGCAAGTCATTTAGAAATTTGAGTTTTGCTGAAAATCAGAGGGGCAAGGGCTGCCTTCAAGAACATTTGAAAATGCTGCCCAATCTGTGGCACAGTATTTTTCGCCTTGGATGCTAATGGGAGACCTTGAAGGAAAGCCTGGATGTCAAGAGAACACCTCTGGTTATAAATGCTGCATAAAACACTGTTTCTTTGTCACCTTCTGAGCATGTCTTCGTTCAGGCAAATGAGGTTCACTTCTTCAGGAGGCCATTGGTTTGTTTCTTTAGTGGATGAGGGGAACTTTCTTTGGTATCTTGGCCATGTTTTTGTTGTAACACCAGTCAAAATCCTCCCTCCCAGTGTTCCCATTAGCATTGTCTGAGCAGTCATCTTCCCTCTCCCTAGTTGCACTCCACAGAGAGCCTACAGATTTAGATGCAGTTTGACTGGATGTGTAGATGATGTCATTCATGTCGTACAGAGAGCATCTTTAAAGTGCTTTGCAGAGAAAGGCTTTTGTATAAATGTTCAGCGATCTCTAGAAGACCTGTTTCTAATTAGCTTGACCGCAGTGAAGAGATCTTTTTGCAAATGGAGAAGAATGAAATTCTTGAGTTACGCAGATTTACTGAATAACTTGGAGTAAATTTTCGTAATGGTTCCTACTTATCTTTACAGTCCGTGAAACATCAAATTGCATTTTGAATTACCTATTTGCCTTATGGAGGCAGATCTGCTCCTCTTTTGGGCCAGAGGCAGGGAACTTGGCTCTTCCTTTACAGCAGCCAAACTTTTAATAACTGGAGTCGCTGTAGCAACCATGGCACCTGGTATGTGGAAAGGACAGGACTTGTTTATTTAAATACATTTTTACATCTGAGGCCTCTGAAGACAGCACACTCCCCCCGTGGTTGCTGTAGCATCTAGATTCTTATGAGACAGCTGGTGACAGCATGGAGTAGTGCCTTAAGGAACAGAAATCTCACACAGCCTCCTCCATTCTCTGTGTGTATGCTCAATGCCTGTTCCCATCCACCCACCCCTCCATCCCAGTTCCCTCTCCCGAAGTTTCCCCCTGTATGGTGAGGAATTCCCCCACTGAGACCGCAGGGCAGCATTTCTGAGCTGCAGACTGTGGCGGGTGGCATCACTGCCTCCCTCCCTGTCCTCTTTCCTCTCTTCCTTCCCTCTCTCCTTCTCGTTTCCTCTGCCCTGGTGCCTCATTCGGTGGAGCCAGCTGTGTGCAGGCACACCGTGTCATTCATGCCCCAGGGTGGAGGAAGGAAAGATGGGCAACCTTCTTTGCTGTCTGCAGAGAGTGATGGTGTAGTGATGCAGAAACGGTGTTGATGGTGTAGCAGGCAGCCTGCTGAAGGTGCCGAGCCCCGCGGCAACTTGCAATTTTGAGGGTGGGAGCCTCTGGGAAACCACTTTTCCTTCTGCAAATAGACTTGCGCTGGCTGTCCCAGGGGCCTGTTGTTGTTCAGACGGCTGCCCTCTGTAATGTCCCTGCTCCTGGAGAAACACAGAGTGCTGAGAGGCCCAGAAAAAGAGCATCGACTCCTCACAAGAAATTGAAATGTTGCCTTTTCCTAAGAATGACATTTAGTAATTGGTCTGTTAATGAGGAGGCTCTGCTAGGACAATAGCAGTCCTGACTCACTACACAAAGTATGGTCGCTAAAAGGCTTGAATAATTTTTAAAAACTACCAGTATGCTGAAGAAGGGGTGGTTGGGAGGTGGGGATGGGGAAGTGAACCTTCTTTTGGAAAGGGAACACTGCATCTTTGTGCAGCAATTTTTTCTCCCCGTGTTTAGGCTTGTTCAACAGTAATCCGAGTGTTTCAGCCTGTAACCCAGAGTCAGGAGAGGGCCTGGCACAAAAACATGAGTTTTAAAATTCTGCGTCACACCAGCTGTCTACTAGCAGACAGAGGGAGTGGATTGTGTTTGGGGGGAGGAAGGCTGGAGGGAGAAATAACAACAAGCAACAGTCAGATTTACTAGAGCTTAGGGCAAGATGCAGATTTGTTTAGTGACTTCATGCATGTGGCTGGTCTAGTCCGATGTAATTCCAATCTGTGTTTCCTGTCTCAGTATTTAATCCAGGGTATGAAGAATGATTCCCCCCTCCCCATCGTTGCGTACGCTCTAAGTAGTCACAGAGCCACCCTGCATGAAACTAACTGGACAGCTGCCTGTTTGGCTCCTGCAGAATCCGAACATGTTCATTTTACACAGTAGCAGTAATTAAAATAAGTTTGTAATCTGTACATACTTGTTTCTTCCAGGGTCTGACAGCTTTTTGCCACTGGGGGAATGGAATTCCAGCTTAATGGTATTATGTGCTTCCAATGTACACGATACATTGATATTGCCCCGATATGTGCTTTGCAAAATCCTGCTTTACCTTATTCCAAGAGGAGCTGTTGTTCCCTTTTACACTCCTTGTTGATATGACTCATTTTCACAAACCCTTTTCTTCAGGAAACAAACAGGATACAGCTAAAGAACGCACAGGAAAGATTGCGTATATGCTCCCTGTTTTTGAGACATACTAATGAAGAAGCTGCATCCCACTTGCGGAGGTCAGTGTTGCCATCTAGATATGATGTGCAGCACATCCCTGCTCAGAGCAGCAGGGAGGTTTTCTTCCCTCCCAGCCCCTCCGATCCCATTGTGCACCAAGTGCCACAACCTCTTCCAGTGGGAGAGGCTACAGAATAGGCTTGTTGAGGTACCACCCATCCTGTACTTTGCAGGTCATCACCTTTACTAATTTCAGAGCCAAAAGTTCCATAACTCATCTGGAATGGCCAGCTAGAAGGCAACACTTGGTCAGACTAAGTGCAGAGGTATTTTTCAAGTAAATATGCAAATGTCATACACTGTGGTGATTTGACAATCCTTACTTTTTTTTTTTTTTTTTTTTTAAAGCATGAATACTGAGAATTGCACTATATTCTTTTTAGACCTCAGGACTTTATGTTCCTGAAATGTGCTTTCCTGTAACAAGATTTTTATGAGCATGCACTTTTCTTGAGAATGTGATGTTAGTGAAGAACAAGAGAATTTGCTTGTGTACTAAGAAAAAGCAGAATGAACAGTAGATCATATTCTTTTCAAAGGGTTAGATTTTCAGAAATAGACCCATTTTACTTTTTACTTCAGGTTTTTCTTCAGCTAAATTCACACCAACTTTTTTTTTTTTTTTTCTTTTTACATGAGTGGTGGAAAACTGAGTAAATATAGAGGAAGAACCTCAAGGTTTCAGTAATTGTACTAGCTCTACACAAAATCTACATTTATGAAATGATATATTTAGAAGTTTTTAGAACAACATTTGCTGACGTCTTTTGTAGTTAAGATGCCAACACATTAAAATCCCAATCTAGTCTGTTGCCTGGTACAGGGCAGTTTCAGTACTGAATTTGAGTTCTAGTACTGAGTTTGCCCTTCTGATTAGGCCTTACTGGAAACCTTGTTTGGTGACAAAGCTGGAGCACTCAGTTGTCCCCCCAGGTTTCCAGTGCTTCCTGCAGATCCTTGTACCTCAGATTGTCTTGCTCTGAACCTTCCTATACATGCAGAATTCAATGCAGATAAATTAAGTAAACTTTTCCTGTGCTCCTCTTGCTCCTCGTTTGGTATGTGTACTGTGCTATGGTAAGATACACAGCAGTTTTGTTGCCTCTTCTGATAGCCAGTGATGTTTATCAAAGTTTGAGCAAGCCATAGAATCATTTTGGTTGGAAGAGACCCTCAAGATCATAGAGTCCAACCATAACCTAACTCTAGCACTAAACCATGTCCCTAAGAACCTTGTCTAAATGCCTTTTAAACACCTCCAAGGATGGTGACTCCACCACTTCCCTGGGCAGCCTGTTCCAATGCTTCACAGTCCTTTCCGTGAAGGAATTTTTTGTAATATCCAATCTGAAGCCCCTCCACAGCAGAACTTGAGGCCATTTCCTCTTGTTGTATCACTTGTTACTCGGGTGAAGAGACCAACACCCTCCATGCTACAACCTCCTTTCAGGTAGCTGTAGAGAGTGATAAGGTCTCCCCTCAGCCTCCTTTTCTCCAGGCTAAACCACCACAGTTCCCTCAGCTGCTCCTCATCAGACTTGTGCTCTGGACCCCTCACCAGCTTCGTCGCCCTCCTCTGCACTCTCTCCAGCACCTCAATGTCTTTCTTGTCATGAGAGGCCCAAAACTGAACACAGTATTCAAGGTGGGGCCTCAGCAGCGCCTAGTACAGTGGCACAATCACTTCCCTAGTCCTTCTGGCCACACTATTACTGATACAAGCCAGGATGCTGTTGGCCTTTTTGGCCACCTGGGCACATGGCTGGCTCATATTCAGTCGGCTGTCAACTAACACCCCCAGATCCCTCTCTGCCAGTCAGCTTTCCAGCCACTCTTCCTCGAGCCTGTAGCGCTGCCTGGGGTTGTTGTGACCCAAGTGCAGGACCTGGCACTTGGCCTTGTTAAACCTCAAACAATTGACTTCAATGATCCAGCTGGTCCAGATCCCTGCATGATTGCCCTTTGTTGAAATGAAGCTAAATAAAATCATGACAGTTGATCGTAGAACACATGAATTGATCATAGAAATTAATCTTTATGTCAGTGGAAAATAAAATACCTTTAACTAATACACCTTTCATGCTGCTACTTGAATAAAAGTATTATAGCTGTATAGGGTCCTGCCCAAGGTCAATAGGTGGCTGGTTTTAGGCTCACCTTGGGAGATAATATTAAGCCATGGGTCAAGTTTGGTTTGCCAAGTAGGTCAAGTCAGTTGTATCCTCATTATCTGCTGGAGCAAATCTTAAGAGTGACTCCCTTCTTACCACCACCCTTTCCCCCTTCCCCATTCCTCCTCCCCATACTCGAATCCCTGTTTTGCCAGGAAATTGGCACCCAGCACTCTGGCTGTGTGAGCAGCAAAGGAATTTGGACTTGAGTGCAATTTAGGGTCATCAGCTCTCACGAGAGCATAAAGTATGATAGTGTCATTAATGTCAGTTGCTCAGATCACGTCTATAACCCCCATCTCTAACACCTCCAGGCTCTGTCCACTCTTTACTAAATGGGTAGCAAAGGGGTTGCAGTTACCTTGAGCTTATACTGCAGAAGAAATTCCTCACCATTGCCTGTTCTATCACAGAGGCTTTTCTACAAGGAGAATTTAAGACATTGCCTCTCCAGCTATGCTTTCTATGGACTCGGTAAAGACATTAGTAGACCCCAAATGACCAAGTGGAAAACTGGTTGTTAAGCCACAGGTAAGAGCCCTGTCATGGCAAAAGGTCACAGCAAAGCAGAGGCAGTACAAAAGTCACTGATTGATCATTGGTGTGTCCTAACAATTGCAATCAGTTTTGGAGATGAAGCTGTAAGTTTCTTTTTGTCCAGTTGTTTAGAAAACTCAGTAGCTAGACTGGTAAAATCCAATGGCCAGTCAGATCAGATAAAATGTGTCAAAATAGCATTTTCCATGGGCAAAATCAGAGAGTATATTTTCTGACCTTGAATTATCTACATACATTATTTACTGATTTTGAGTTGAGTGCAAGCTTCATTTCCACTTTGTAGCAGTACTTGTTTCCAAGATATGAATGTTTTCCCCTCCTTTTTCAGCTGTAAATCTGTTGTGCCTCTCAACTGTCTTTCTACTGAAATCATCGTACCTCTTTCAAGTTGTGAACATCTCTTGTCTTTGTGTGCCTGCACCACACATGCCAATGCTTCAAAGCACGCAGACTCCTCTAATGTACTTAAAATGAGACAAGTCACTGCCTTATCCTCTCATGATTTCACTATGTTCCCATGTATTTCAGGGTCCAATTTAAAATGACTCTTCTTGCTTTTGAAATATCTCTCAAAAACCCTCCATCAAATTTCAAGTACCAGCTGGAACCAGCTGGAATATTTTCTTCTTTTCTTACCCACTTCTTACCTTTTCTTCTCTGTTGTCACTGATCTCTGTGATCATATTGTTTTTAGCACAGTTCTCGTAAACAGCCCATGTAGAACGAAAATTAAATTCCTTTTTTTTTTTTTTCTTAAGTTGACTGGAGAGTGAGTAAAGCAAGAAAGCTAGTTTTCCTGTTTCAGTTAAGGTATTACAAGCCCAGGAGGAGGTGATGGCATCATACGTTTTGAAGTCTGGTGATCTCAATATATTTCTGAGTTCTGGTCAGGGCTCCCACAGGATCCTGAGCTTTGACAGATGCTGGTCCGTAGTCTGTGCTGTGAGATGGGGTTTTTATGAATCGATTTATACATGGTTATTAATAAAGGATTTGGTAATGCCACATAAATGCAGCACTAATCCTGTGATGATAACAATTAATTGGTAATGCACTGCATGATTCAGAATATTGAGCTGCTGGAAAGAGAAGACTTTCAATTTATTTAAGTGATCCCATCAGACAGAAAATCTAGCTTGATCTGAGCCCCCATCCACCTCACCCTGGGAGTCATGCTGCGGTATGAACTGCTACACCACCGTGATATGTCCAGGGAGGGCACCTGGTCTTGAGAGCTGGGAAATGCTCTTAATCCTCCTGCCTAGACATGGCTATCAAGGGGAAATCTTGGGGTTTCTGGACTGATGAGCTGGAAGGATTTGGGGACAAAAGCAGTAAACATGAATTGTTGACTCTTACAGAAAAAGGAAGGGGAGGGATATCATTCAGTAAAACCATAGATTCACTGGTGAGTAATAAAAGAGCAGGAAGAATCTTCCAGATTTGAACTACAAGGTAGATTTGTTTCTCTTTTGCCAAATTTCATTTCTTACCTCACTGTTGGTTTGCTAGACTTTGAAACAGGCTTTTAGTAGTGTTGCCTTAACACCTGTTGTAATGTCAGAAGCCCAGGTATAGCAGGAAAGGAAAGCAAAGAAAAAGACCTGTGGGAATGTGCATGGTATGAGGTGGATCTTTCATTGTGGTAAGATGGCTTTTTCTCTCTGTGCTTCCAAATGAGCTGGTGAGAGGAGCCCTGCAGGGAAGCAGGGATGAACAGCCCTGGCTTGCGTGAGCTACCAACGTGGTGGGACTCCAGTATGGAAGGACAGACGTTGCTGGTTGCTTTTGTTAACGGATGATTAAGCTCCCACTCACATCTTAACCATCCTAATTATAAAGCTTCTAAATATAGAAAAGTCCCTCTTTCCGTTTGAGCCTATGAATAACTAATTTTAAATATTTGCTTGTGGCAACAGTTTTCTTTAACAACTGTGGTTCCTCTGAAGAAGCAGCTTTTGTAAAATGTTCCTCTTCAGTCATGAGTTACCCTTGTCTGCATGCAATTCCCATCATGTTTACCAACCTCAGTGACAAAAACAAGGGTACTGCAGGCAATATGTGGCAAGGCTCGCTGCATCAGTTGGAGGAGTTACTTCCCTGGTAGTTTCTTGTTCCTCTCTGCCTCCAGCATAGAGTGGTCAATGAGGACCGTGCCTCAGCTGTGGCAGTACGAAACCCAGTGTCTTTGCTGAAAGCTACCGTTTTGTTGGCAGTTTAAGCTAAAAGTCTGAACTTGGCCCTGAAGCAGCTGGTGCCCAGGCATGGATGCTCTCGACGCCAGCTGTGCTGCGAAGGTGCTGACCGTGGCACAGCACTGCACACAGGGCAGCTGGGGGCAGTAAGTTTTTAAACCACTGCAGGAGATCCACTTTAGCTAGTCTTCCGGTGCCCTTTAAGTTGCTGCCCTCTTTTTCACAAGAAGCACGGATCCAGCCTGAAAGCACATGTGGTGTCAGATCCAGGCTCATGCATTGTCAGCTGGTGGTACAAAGGGAAGAGCACCGAGTTTTAAAGACTCCAGAAGAAATATCTGGCTTGCTAAACTACTTTGACCAACTGCATGTGCCCTCTGAATCCATTGCAATGGCCAAATGAAACAAAACGCATTGGATTAAGCCACTGTGAGTGCCGATTCTGAGCTTCGGCCCCAAAATTGAGTCACTTCACTGTCGGCACTTGGCATTCCTGAGCTGGGAAGCAGTAACTCACTGAAAAATGTCACTTGCACTCACCCGTATCTACGTCAGGTTGTAAACTGCATGTCCATCAGCTGGTGGTCTAAGGCTGATCACCAAACTGAAGTTACCAGCCTGCAGAGACCTTACCAAGGGCAGCTATAACCCTTAGTCTCTAACAGCAGTGTGTGAGTGTGGTGCTCATTAACTTTTAGATTTTAGTGTAAATTTCCAGGGGTGAAGTTAGGCAAACATCCTCCTATTCTGCAGTACCCACAGTTTTACTCCATATACTGAAAAGACGCCATTAATACCAAACTCTGTGGAATAAGTGTGGAATAATACCATGTTAACCAAGCTACTGTTATGAGTAAAAAAAAATTAAGTGGTTTAGGTAGTTCTTCAGAGGCTGTGTAGGAGTGAGAGAGCAATTCATCTAGCTGGTTGATATTCTGAGTTGTATGATCATGGGGCAAAAACAGAGCAGTTGGCAGAGTTGTTTAATTCCCCCAACGCTTCCACCCTCACTCCTCTCCGTACCTATTCAGTCCCATTATTCACTCACCTGTCTCAGAAGAGTGAGGCCTGAGAATGTCATTACCAAATTCAGACACAGCTTTTGTGTGTTTCTATTGAAGTATCTTCATCTCTGGGTTTCTAGGTGCACAGAAAAGGTGGAAGCTTTTTGCAACAACTCAAAAGTAGTGGTATTTGGGCTCCGATTTTGTGCCCCACTGTCATAAATTGATGTGCAAAACCCCATAAAACTAAAGCCATAATGCTGAAGAGCTAACCAACTGATGGAAAAGGATCTGGAGGGGAAATATAGGAAGAAAGCTACTTGCTTGAAGGTGCACCGGAATTAAATGGCAGAGGTAGAAACATAACCCTGGGAACAGATACTTAAGCCTTGAAGAAGTTGATGGGCATCAAAGCACAGAGAGAAATTTTGCACATCTATTTATTTCAATGGGAGTTGAGTGCCCAAATAACTGTAGCTAGTTACGTCTTTACTGGTGCTTAAATACCTTCAGAAGTCTGTCCTAATTTTATGTTGGGCTGGTATATTGTGTTGCTCCTCTGGCCACAGGAAAGATTCATTCATCCCTGGAGAGCAGATATTGGAATAGTGGGCTCAACTCTGTTGTTGGCTTCATCTCACCTGAGTCAAAAATTTTGTCCTACCCACTACTTTGTTTTGATTGTTTCAAAATACCTATTTTTAAAATTCTTACTGGGTTTATTTTTATTAGGCTCCAGAAGCCTTCTTGTACTAGGACTGACTCACTTCATACTACACTCGTGCAGGTGTAATTGCATTAAGTTCAGTGAAGTTATTTCTAGTTTACACTGGTAAATATAAGGCTTGCCTAGTGTGAGTCACCTGCTAATTCTCTTCAGTGTGGAAAAAAAAAATCCACCTTGTCCTAATTTGTTTTTTGCCTTTTTTTTTTTTTTTTTTTTAATGTAAGCTAAATGTAGACCTATGAGTAATACATTCCACAGCAGGTAACAGGAGTTGAATGGATGCGGCAGTTCTAGCATGGCATGTGTGCAGTGGGAAAAGAAACTGAACTTAGAGAGATTTGGTAATATCAATAAACCTCTTGCAGGCGTGAGCACAGGATGGCCCACAGGTATGGGAAGATGTAACACCACCCCCTTTACGTCTCTCTCCTTCTTTTCTTCCTGGGAAAGAGGGATAGCTTGTGTTTGTTTGAAAAATCACGTGTCCCTTGAGCTTGACTGGAAGATGTGTCTATTTCCAGATTTATCCCAGAGCATCTGCTAAAGGTAATTTAGCAGCTAGTTCCTTTCTGCATAGACTGCTGCTAGGGAGATAAACCAGGATAGCTTGTCTCACGTCTTTTTTATTTTAAAATAAACAACAAAACCCCCCCAACCAAACAAATGCGAATCCCTGCCCTCCAGTTTCCTCTTGTTAATTCACACATGGTTGCTCATTGCAGCCAACTGCTGATGCTTGCTGTGGTATTAAAAGAGGCACTTTCTAATTTGTAATGATCTCATTTAATAGAAGGCAGGTGTAAGCATAAAGCAGGTAGATGTTGATATTGTGTTTCCAAAAGCAAACTGAAGACTATACTTGGAAACAGCTTTGTGTTATGAACACCATCTTTTTATCATGTTGGTGAGTAGCATTGTTAGACCTTGTTTTTGAAATGCTGGCAGTTCAGGTATGCAGGAATTTTTTTGTTGAATATCAGAATCTGCTAGTGGTGTTCCTTTGAAAGCAGGTGCATGCAGTAGTGATACTGAATCTATAAACGGGTTCCTTTTGTTATGTTCTCTTCAACTGTAACATGCAAATTCAGTGCCTGTAAATGCAGTCACTAACTTGGTACATGTAAACCTTCACTGTAATTGGACTACAGGTGTGGAAACAATAAGCAATAATAATAATTTAAAAATCTATGTATGTTTTTTAAAACTAGTGACTAAAACTAATGACTTGGCAAATGTTTTTTTCCTAGTACTCTCATCTGTGATAGTACACAGGTTTTTTTTAATGCAGTAAAAATATTCTTGAGTAAAAGGAGCATTAAAGCGTAACTAATCAGAAAAGTGATGTCATACTCAAACGCAAAGAGCACCCTAAGGCTGAGTCACCTCTTTAAAAAATATACAAGGAAATTTTCGGTAATCAGCAGTTAAGGAATGGTGTCTTTTCTCAAATGTGAAGCTTGGCTGAAAGAGAAACACTTTATAAAATGATATGAAAGTCACTAACTAATAAAGAGAAAGCCATCTCTGACTGCTGGAATGCACTGTAAGACACTTTCAGGGGAAAGAGTTAACTTATAAATAACTTAATTTGAAAATGTATAGCATAACTTTAAAAAAAAAAAGCAGAAATAAAAATTTAAACAAACTTTGATTTTGTGGGAATAAGATATTTTAATCAACCTGGCTTGGAATGGCCCATCAGGTGGGGGTTTTATCAGCATTTTCTTTTTGCAAGAAAATTTAGTGAAGTTCTGTATTTGTCAGATGACAAACTTGTGAATCTAAACTCTTCAGAATGAAATTTCTACTTTTCACTCTTCTGAAATTAAAACGAAAAATTCCCTTAGAATCAGGTATATCTAAGCAGATTTCTGCCTGCATGTGTCAGCATCCTGAATGCCCGTAAACTAGAATCTTGATACTGCTATGAATGTTTGCTCTTTTACTCCTTTGTATCTGTTCAAGTTTAAATAAGTAATTCTTCATACAGTAAAGTGTAAATGAAATATTTTAAAATCCTTTTTAAGTAAATATCTAGGATTTTTATTTTTTATGATTCTAACATGGTCAGCGTACAGAAACAGGTATGAGTAGAATATCTAAATGTAGTAATGGATGAAACATTTGACAGCCAGGAGACATAATTTGTGCTTCTTACTAAGTAGGTAATAACACTACACTTCTTTTTGCCATGTTTGTTCTTATTTCTAAGAAACAATACCCTTGTTTGTGTTTTCTGGTTCTGCCTTAGACACAATTTTCCATGTGCAATAGTACCAGACATGAAAGAACAGAACTTGAAGCTTATAGCAGTACACTCATTCCAACAATATTACCTACACATTGAAAAGCTGGGGAACATCTGCTAGTGTAGAGCTAAACAACAGGGTGTTGATCATATAATCTTCATCACAGTCCACACTGAGGCTTGTTTCCATCACTACTTGTGAAGTTTAGAGATCGTTAGTTTTACTTTAAAACATAAAAGCAGAGCTGAGCTTGAGTAAAATCAATGCTCTGTTTTGCCAGGTGCTGTGCAAAGCCCTTGGAAAGTGCTGTTGTATGATCAAGAGCTCACAGACAACATACAGTGCCCATACACCTCTGCAGCTAACAGCCCCATAGGTGTCTGTGCAGAAGGACTCATGATTACTGCCTTGCTCTGAGCATTGGCAGCTTGTTCCACTGCCTGCTGTGGAAGACAGAATCCACCGTGGTAAGAAGAGTCAGAGGTTTACAGCCTTTGCTGCAACTGATGTGGTGTAAAGGTTGGGGAGGAGATGCTGTCAGTGTGCTTATCTGCTCTTGCCATTCCTAGTCCTGGGTTCAGGTCAGTTAGGTCCCAAGATGCACGCAATGAAGTGAAACTCTGTGGTGTGCTATCTGGGATTTGGTGGAGCAGAGAACTTGCTAGGATGTAGACTTTCTTCTCAGAGCAAGGCTGCTGTAAAACTGCTGGGGTTTTCCACTGAGTGACCACACAGCCGATGTGATTCAATGCATCACATCACCACAACTCCATCTGAGTGGGCTCTCCACAGATGAGGCCATACTTACCTGCTGGATGCAGACATAAAGGATACTTTGCTACTAGTAAGTAGAAGTAAGTTTCTGCCACTTGGACTTGCTATTAAGTCATTTAGAGTAGTAACTCATTCTCTCCTAGCTGCAGCAACCTTGTCTTAAAAGAAAAGGGCAAGGCATGCATACAGGCAAATACACCTTTTTCTACCAAAGTTAGTGACAGCCACCACTGAGGTTAGCAGAAGGGCATAGCTGCATCAGGCTTGTGGAAATCTCATGGCAGAAGTGACTTCACTTAATTGCACCTCATTTCTGACCCTCTCCTTTTCTCTTCCTCACCAGTAGAGCTTTCTTATCTCAGTTGTATTTTGTTCTTTTCCTGCAGGAGAAAATACAAGAAAACATCACAGAGGTAAGAGTAAACCACAGAGGACTGGAAGGTATTTGTGAGTTGTCTGTCTCTTTTTGTTAGGGGGTTTGAAGGAGGATTTTCCTGTTACCAGATTGGTTTCATTCCAAGGGGAATGCCATTCTACCAATTTTTTCCCCCTTTGAAGGTCCATCTTGTGCTGTCACTGCTCCAAATCCCCTCTGCTGCTAGTGGTAGTCCTCCCTGCCTCTGACATTAGTGGTAGTTCTCCCTGAGTGAGGACAGATATATTTATCTTTGAAGGTCAAACCCTAATACACGTCACTCTGTTCCGTCTGCAAGATCTGCTGGTTCTAACTCCTATCACTTACTCATACTGTAATAATGAAATGGATTGTGGGCTTGTGCTGTTGCTAATGATCTGTGCCTTTGCAGGAGACTGAAGAAAAACTGGGATCCTGTTGATTAACAGGCCCTATTACAGCTACCTGATCTAGTTATCTTACTGCTTCCTTGCAGGAGGGAGGCCCAATGAGGGTCTTTGACAGATTCATTTTTCTTTCTTTGAAGCCTTTGCGCTTGGTTGCTTCATAGCACCAACTTTACATCACAAATTTTTTTTGGTGCTAAGCTGACTCCCCCTCCCCTGCATGTAGAATATTAATTGGTGACTTAATCTCATGGCATGCTGAGCATCCTTAGTTCATGTTGAGTTTAACTGGATTTGAGACTCCTGCAGAGTGCTTCCTAAAGACTAAACCCTGCAGCTCTGCTGAATATAACCTTTAATGCTGTATGATGATGAAGATAGCTGGCAGATAAGCCAACATGATGATGTGATGGGCTAAGACATCACAACCATCCCTCCTGTTTGCCGTCACCCTGTGCTGAAGATGATCACGCCGATGCAGCATTGGCAGGACAGGGTACGTGTGTGCTTGTGTGTCACAGCCACAGGAGACTGAAGTGTGGTGGCTTGAGTCACAGATGTGGTGGGTTTGAGCTATGATAGTTGAGTGGAAAATAATGGTTTTCAGATTTCTGTGCTGGACTGTGCAGGTGGGCATTGTGTAGTGCGAGACACAAGAATGTAAATGTACTCCCAGTTGTTTTCCTAAATGTGAGGCTGACACTGTAGTTTTATTTGCAGCTCTGCTTTTCTCCCCATTTGACTTGCTGCTGCCATGATTGCTAATTAATTATGAACATGTCTCTGGCCAGAGGTCTTGAGTTGCTGCAAGAGGATTTGTTCTGGGGCTAAGATGCCTTCCAGAATGAATGATTGCTCTCTGTGTGTCCCCAGCACTGCTCGCATTGTGTGGAGTACTGTGTCTTATTTGGATGTGTTTTCTGTGTACATAACCACGGCATCAAGAGAGTTGTGTTCAGCATCTCTCCTGTATGGGAGGCTTTCTGTAAGCCTCAGAAGAGAAATGAAGTATGATAAGAGCTCCTACAAGCCCAGTACACAGTTGGATCAATGACATACAGAGAATGGAATATGTCCGTCTGTTTAAACATACCGTTACAGGGGTGTTGTGCCCCATGGGATTTTGAATGAGCTCTCTTTTTTTCTCTCACTGTTGCCCATGCCTGCTGCCTAACTGATGCTATGCATCCTTGTGGCAGCTGGGCAGATGGGCTTCGTGCTGCTCTCGTGTCTAACAACTGGTGTGAGCTCCGAGGAAGCGAGAGACTGCCCCAGGAACTGGCACAGAGCATCTGCTACGTCCAGTGACCTTGCTCAGTAGCCGCTGGCTGCCGGCCCGAGGGCTGTGTAGCACAACAGGGTAGCTACTGTGGCAGGGAACCACCCTTTGCCAGCACCTAGGGCAAATTACCTGGCTAGTGAGCCTTCCACTTGAATTTGCCACCTGCTGTGTGGTTAGGGTATGATGCTAAATGATGAACTGCACATACTGCCACCTGATGTGGAAAGGTAACATCCAGCAAAAGGAAGCGGTAGGATAGCAGTTCATTTATAGGCTGGTTTTAAGTGGCATCTCTCTGAGCTGGTAGTTCCAGCAATGAACATAAACTGACGACTTGCCTCAGGTCTCCACCTTGGTTTCCCACATTCATCTGTTGCGGGATTTCCTTTTTTCCTTTGTTACATTTTTTCAAAACAATCTCACGATCACAAACACCAGGCTCTGGAGGGTGACTGGCAGCTGAACTGAAATGATCCTTTGCTTGCTTTTGCATCTTCTTCCTTTTATTTCTCTTTGGAGAGTGTTATCGCATAAGAATGCCTAGGTGATGGTGAACAGCACTCGGTTACGTAGGAGAAACACTGCTATCCTCTGTACCTTCCAGTATAAAGAAACAGTTTCCCCTGAGTGCAGACCTGTTGGGAAGGAGGATGAAGTACCTCCAAGAAAATCTGAGGAGAAAGAGTTGGAGTAAAATCTGAACCATTCTAAAATTGTGATTGGAAATAACAGACACTGACTCTTGCATTGATCATTCTGTTAACGGAATTGACACAAATGCTTCTGTAACAATAATATATTGATATGATTTTCCTCCTAAACTTGGAAGTTTCACAGCTGTCTAGACAACCTTAATTTCATTAGTCCCAACCTAGTAATTGGTTCTGAACCACTGAACTGTGTTGTAGATTAATCACAGCAATACCAGAGAAGCAGGATATTTAATCAGAACTCGGGTCATCTACCACTTTCCCATCTAATTCCCCTTGGATAAGTGGATAGTAGGTAGCATATGAAATAGTGACTGAAGAGGTAGTCAGCAAGAGGGAGAACTAGACAGGAAGCCCAAGATCTCTTAAACTTTCAGGTCCTGGGTTGCTTTTGCTTTTTCTGGAGTACTTGAAACCTCAGTCCTATTTGATTTGACTGTCAATACTCCCAGTTATCCTGAAGACAGTCAGCCGTGGGCTGCCTCTGTTTTCCTGGGCGATACTCGGCACCTTCGGCTCCCTGGGAGATCAAAAGGGAAATAATCCTTTCAGGTAGCCCTTGGTAATCCCCTCCCAGTTTAGGTTCATCTGCTTGGGTGACATTCAGCTAGTGCAGGCAGTTTTGCACTTCAAAGGACTCACTGAAGTCCTGTTTATCTCCTCAAAATTTGTCAGATAAATAATCTGTGTTAGTTTACATGGCATAAATTTTTCTCAAATATGATCCACAGCCATGCATTTTTACTCAGCCAGTAACCCAGTATAGCATGTGTTGCTGTTTTAGTATAGCTGCATGTTGGTTAATTATAGAGTTTAATTTTCTCTTAACATGCAAATGCTTCTCTTACAGTGAACTCTTTCAGAGAAAAGTCAAGTAAAAGCAGTCCTGATATTTTATCTGTCCGGCATGGATGGATGGACTTTTTTTTCCCCCAAGTACCTGTACGTGAAGTACAAAGTAGAAAAGGAAATGTAACCAAAGGGCCTTTGAAATATGACTGTGACCCTGATAGAAGCATCCTAACAGGCCCTGCAAAATACTAATGTGATTTCTTTAAAAAAATATTGTACTCTGATTAAAAAAGGTTGACATCTGATATAAAGCACATGGCTGAAACGTCAAGTCTTCCTAAATTTTTGTAAGGGTTTTGTTGTTTCTACTTCAGACAATCAGGCAGGAAACTTGTAAGCAGAGATGATTTTCTCTCTCTCTTTCCCACACTTCACTATTCTTTCTCACCTGTGTCTGTGCTTGTCAGTTACAGTTTGCTCCAGTGTTTAGTTAATACACTCTTGGAGGAAAATGTGAATGTGAACAAGTTGGTTTTTTTGTTTAAAAAAGGGATGTATTTATGTTAGCGTGTGGCATGAGAGGTGAAACCATTAATGCACAAATGGTGTTACATACAAAATAAGTGGAAAAGTATTTTTTTTTTTTCCTCCCAACTTTAGTTGATAGTTATCTTCAGGTTTACTCATGCTGATACCTCTTTAGATTAAAATAGTCCACTGTCTCTTTCGGATTATTTCAAAATACAGGTAAATCTATAGGCTTGCAAGTCTCATTCTGGGTAATCTTTAAGTTAGGCATTTACTCAGGACCAGATCCTGGGAGGAAAACTTGTTGCCGGGATTAATCTCTTCCTTTAATACCATTAGGACACACTGAGGAGATCTTCATTGGAATGCAGCATCAGTGCGCTCTCACAGCTGATTTTCTGAGTAAGGACATTATATATGGTGGTAGTTGTCACTGTCATTGATGACACCAAGCTGGGAGGAATGGCTGACACACCAGAAGGCTGTGCTGCCATCCAGCGAGACCTGGACAGGCTGGAAAGTTGGGCAGGGAAAAATTTAATGAAATATAACAAGGGCAAGTGTAGAGTCTTGCATCTGGGTAGGAACAACCCCAGGTTCCAGTATAAGTTGGGGAATGATGAATTAGAGAGCAGTGTAGGGGAAAGGGACCTGGGGGTCCTGGTGGACAGCAGGATGACCATGAGCCAGCACTGTGCCCTTGTGGCCAGGAAGGCCAATGGCATCCTGGGGTGTATTAGAAGGGGGGTGGTTAGTAGGTCGAGAGAGGTTCTGCTTCCCCTCTACTCTGCCCTGGTGAGACCACATCTGGAATATTGTGTCCAGTTCTGGGCCCCTCAGTTCAAGGAGGACAGGGAACTGCTGGAGAGAGTCCAGCGCAGGGCCACAAAGATGATGAAGGGAGTGGAGCATCTCCCTTATGAGGAAAGGCTGAGGGAGCTGGGTCTCTTTACCTTGGAGGAGACTGAGGGGTGACCTCATTAATGTTTATAAATATATGAAGGGTGGGTGTCATAAGGATGGAGCCAGGCTCTTCTCGGTGACAACCAATGATAGGACAAGGAGTAATGGGTGCAAACTGGAACACAAGAGGTTCCACTTAAATATGAGAAGAAACTTCTTCTCAGTGAGGGTAATAGAACACTGTAACAGGCTGCCCAGGGGGGTTGTGGATTCTCCTTCTCTGGAGACATTCAAAACCCGCCTGGACGCCTTCCTGTGTAACCTCATCTGGGTGTTCCTGCTCTGGCGGGAGGATTGGATTGGATGATCTTTTGAGGTCCCTTCCAATCCCTAACGTTCTGTGATTCTGTGAATAACATAGGCTGAAGGGGACCTTCAGAGGTTGTCTCTTTCAGCTCTTGGTGCTTGAGAACATTACTGTGGCCCTGATTAACTCTTGGTAATCGTCAGTTTACTTAATGTGACAATATGCTTAGTTCTTAGTTCTGATACAATTTAGTTTTCACAGCTTATCTATTGACCTTGCAAAGTTATCTTAATTACAAATAATGAAAATACCCCTGATTCCGTAAGCTGTGCAAGTAATTATAATATTGCTTAGCTCAAGTTTTTCTTTATATATAGTATGCAAGCAACTCCACAATATAGGATGCATTAGATGTTGATACCCTAATCAGTAGCACACACACAATGCACTACTTGATGTGTCAAAATTCTTTGTAAAGCATAATTTTTTGGGTGCTGAGACCTCTTCAGCTCCATGTAACTTCAGTAGGACTTCTTGAAACTCCGTGTTTCAGGGAAACTGATGTTAAATTTTCAATTGAAAGCTGCTGGGTGTTGTGCAAAAAAAGATCTCCTGACTTATTTCTAGAACATTCCAATTGAAGCTGGTTCTGTTAAATTTAATGAACACTCAATTTCAATTAAAAAGGTATTGATTTGTTGAGTACTCTGTATTCATTGCATTGCAGAATCATAGGTGCCTTGGGAAAAAATTGAACATGGTCATGTAAGTAAAGTTTATAATTAATCTGTATGTGAAGGGGGCAAATTAAAGTGACATTGGCAACCTTAATTTGATATTTCCTAGCTTTCTGGGTGCTTGACTTTACAATCTGAGTGATCTTCTAATGTAGGTTAAGCGCAGTCAGATACTGGCAGCATTACCCAGCTCTGAAGAAGCCGCGGTTCAGGTTAACAAAACTAAGTAGAGTTTGTGCTTTAATTCATGAAGGAAGTTTATATTACTTGGCTATGCGTAGGGAAAGTTCATGTTGAGAGGAGAGGAGGAAACCTATCTTTTAGAAAATCCCAGCTTTCATTCTCGTAACACTTTCTATAGGAAGAAAACACTGAAACATTGTAAGTGACAGAGGGTTTTACATACCCTCTCACTTTCTGTCCTTCTCTTATTTCCCTCTGTTTCAGAGGGCTGGAAGATGCAGCGAGATTGGACTCCATACAGATATACACATATATTATTTTCTTACTTTGAAATCTTGCTCAGTTTTTCTACCCCAAAAGGAAGCAGCCATTTCTTAATATGATGGTTCTGGTAGAGGAAGGTATAAATTCTGGATTCCTGACATGAATAATGGGACTTATCGTCTTTATTGAGGGCAAGAGTAAGTTAAAAACAATGATGAAATGTGATTTAACAGTGACCAAATCTTTGTTGCTGATATATATTCCTATTATTTACTAAAATTAATTTTATTCTGTATGCTATATAGAGCTGAATACTTGTCAATAAATTCAAGCCCTTAATGGTTAATGACTATTAAAATACTGAATACATGGAGCATAGTTTTTTCAGCTGATTTACAATTTTTAAAACATTAATGGTTGTACAGAATTCGTTCTAACAATAACACCTCTTGCTTGATAAGGAATAGACTCTGCAGATTTAAAAATGGGAAAAGTAGCTTATGCTACTCAAATACTGTGGTGACAAGTGTCCTTACCTATCAAAAGCAAGTTAAGTACAGGTTGTTCCTAAATGTGTTCATTTTTATGTGAAATGCAGCCATAAACTTCAGTATCACTTCACCAGAACCAATAACACACTCCTGCTTTTGCATTGGTCCTCTGTACGACACTGGTTTTCAAAATGAAATCATTATGTCATCTAGATTCAGATTTTACAGATAGTGTTCGTATCAATTTGTTAGAAGTTATTTGTAAGAGTCATTCCTTTTTTGCTAAAGTAAGATCGGTGTGAAATGTAAATTATGTTCAAAAGTCATAGACTTTAATGCTGATAATCTGGTGTCAAACATTGTTTGGTATCAGATGTTCAAACCAAAATTACTTTTTGAAGTGTAGATGCTTTCTTTTCTAAAATTTTTAGTGCCTCACAAGTTTTCCTGATTCAAATCTTGAGGGCAGAGCAGAAGTAGTCTTTTGCCTTCTAATACTTTTCTAAGCTTTGTTATGAAAAGTTGTCTGGAAGAAAGCTGCTGGAGGATGGCTCTTTCGGTAGCTCTGCACCCAGGTCATTAGCACTCTAAAATTAAGTAATATAGATTAGATACACTATAGCCATGTGATATTTTGGCATTTCTGTTTCCACCAGTTAGAACCAAGCAAAATACTGCATGTATGAATCTGGAAGGCTGAATAGAGAAGAATTAACCCAGCCTCCTGACACCTTCCCATTGGGTTAGTTTGGCTTCTTTCAGTGTCATCCAGTGCTCTTCTTGCTGACTTGTTTTAGGTAAATTGAAGTGGCTTGCTTTTTTCTTTTGGGTTTTGCAGTTATCATTCCTTAGAGGTATGAAATACAATTCTGCTTGTGGGTGCATGGGTACCAGTAGGTGTTCATTTTCATTTTAGTTAATCTGAGATCCTTTACTGAAGCATGTTTGGAGAATTAGATTATGATTTGGTGAGGGGATGTAGCAGGGAGCTCTTCTTCCATGATTTACACATAATTTTTGAGAGAAGGATAGTAAAACTTAATGAATTCAGTTAAGTCTTGTATTATTGCATATTAGACATGATTTTCCTGTAAAATAGTATTGATTTTTATTTTATTTTTGTTTTGTCCCTGAGAAGTGAATTACTCAGATGCAATGCATGCAACCCAGTGAAATTTCCTTAGTGAAAATGATGTTAACTTTGATGGTTGTGTTGGTAGCACACGAGGGAAGAAGCTAAGAGGATTGCTACTTATGCAATCCCTCTATGGATAATCAGTCTGTTCCTTTCCCAAGTCTGGATGAAAACAGTTTATGCCACTAGTAAGGGGCTGTCTTTTGTTGGAGCTTAATGGAGCTGTTAGCAAAGGCAGAGGCTGCTCTATGGAACTTTTCTTTTTGTACTTTTCCTCTTATTTGCACTGCAATTTCTTGATAATCTCTCAATGTTCGTGGAAGATCTGCATAAGTATCTGAAAAAAAATCTGGTTTTCTTTCCTGAAAATAAGTGTTAACACAAATGTTAAGACATCTGTCTCCAGTCCTTCCTTGCCCAGCTACCATTTCCCATTCCCTTGTTCTTCCTCATCCCTCTTTCCTAACTGTATGTGAATTTTTCTAATCCACAGTATAAGGAAGACAGGGATTAGTCTTGACTCTCTGTATCCCACTGGTCTTCTGCTAACACACACTACACACAGAAGCACAGTGTCTTGTCTGTTAAAAAGCTTTCCTCCCAAGCGGAACCTCTAGAAACAAGTGGGGAAACCGTGAGATTTGGGATCCCACTGCCACTTGCTGGTTCTTAGGCTGTACCACTCTACCCATCAGTTGAGCACCAGAAGTTCCCGGGGAATAAAACACCAAAAGAGGGAAGAAAACAAAATTATTTAAATGGATTTTTTTTTTTAACTGAATGCTAAATTGCATCTGGTCAAACCAATAATCTCAACAGCTGCTAGTGAGTTGACCCCTCTGAACTGGCACTTCAAGTAGCAGATAGGTAGTCCATTGATTTTTCCCATCAAGCATTTATAAAGTATGAACCTTAGCAACTGTCAGACAATTTTCAGTATACTGGGTAATTACAAAAACCTGGTCATTTTAATTACCCTAAGATGCAGCATTTCCATGACTAATTTGGAACTCCTATGTCTTAGCTGTGTCTCAAATTCAATTGGAATTGATAATGAGTTTTAATCCCTCTCTTTGATTTTGCAGTCAGACCAAAGGACAACACTTTGGGAGGGGGTATGGGAAGGAGGAGAGAGGGAGAAAGAAAAAAAAAATGTGACTGACATTATTTTGGCAGTTAATGTAGGGATGAGCTTTTATTTGGGGACCTCCTCTGGGGGAAGGCAATATAAATGAAGTCCTGTGTAAGCTTCCAGCCTTCAAAATCTCTTACTTTGTAAATGTGTGTCTCCCTTGTAAATGATGAAGAGGAAATCATAAGGAATCATGTTAAAAATCTATTAAATGCAGGGTTGAGGCATCCTTGCTGAGAAAATTTGCCCCAGGAGAGAATCAGCTATCTCCTTGCAGTGTGGCTTTTTCTCAAGAGAAATTTCTGACTTTTAATATGGATTACACTGGAGCCACTAACAAGTCTTATCAAATCTGGGAAAGCTATAAAACCTTTTTCCTCATTGCCACATCAGAGAGTCTCTCTGATTTCTACTGATTAAGGTCTGTGTTTCCTTCAGCACATTCTCAATAGACTATCCATTAATTATGAATAATTTTCCCCCCCACCAAAAGCATTTTGTTTGCACTGTTGTCCTGCCTATTTTGAGATGATAACTTGGGGATGGCATTTAACTTTAATTAGATGACAGGTGAAGAAGTCTGCCAGATCTTTATGCCATATCTACATGGACACTGCAGTCTCTAGGGGCCAAAGCATTTATTGCACATTAAGGTGAAAACATCTACGAGAGTCTCTTCTGAAAACTTTGGCAGGTCCTTGCTGAGTGCCATGCCACCTCCACAGGCACAGAGGAGCACAGCTAGTACTGTATTTTGATGGGCTGGCTTCCATGTGTTAACACCGAAAATGGAAAGTAAGCCTTAAGAAGAAGCAAAGGACTTGGGCTTCCTTTGTGTGTGCGTTAGTTTAAAAAGGAATCACAGATTAGTATACTTAATGATGACACAAAATTGGGGGGAGCTGTCGACACTCTTCAGGGCAAAGAGGTCCTGCAGAGGGATCTGGACAAATCGGAGAATTGGGCAATCACTAACCGCGTGAAGTTCAACAAGAGCGAGTATCGGATTTTGCACCAGGGTGTGAATCAATGTTGTGCTCCAGTGAATGATGATGATGATGTTAGACTGTCATCATGCAGAAGAACAATTGTTCTCCTGCTGGAGAGGAGGTTCTTGAATAGAAACATCCAGTTGCTATGTACTTAGATGCTTCACAAGGGCTTCGTAAAATATCTGGGGTATTTATATTGTGGATTTACTGTTTGACCATATGGAGAGACACTAATGTGCCTGATTGCGTGGATGTATGAGCAGGTACGTGCACAATAGGTGCGTTAGATGCATCCAGCTTAATAAGACTGATTCCAAGCTCTCAAGAGTGAAGTTTGGCACGATCATTTCCAGAAGTGTGTTGTGGGTTTTTTGTCGTGTTGTTTTTAGGTTTCTTTTTTTAGTCGGATTTTTTGGGAACAATTATAGTAGAGAAGTGCTTTGTTCTCTCTCAAGATGTAGGGGGAGGAGCTTGGATATCTGGGTCTCCAATGCTTGGTCAGAAAAGAGTTTTTTTTTTTAACATTGTGCTTATTTTAGTACAGCTGCTTATTCCTAATCTTCATTCTGATTCACAGAGTACTTAAACCCACGTTCCCTCTCACCTAGCTACAACCATACCTTCAGAGAAAAACAATAACAATTGTCTGAACATAATAGAAGTGCTATAGTTAAATCATTATTTCTTTTTGAGGTTATTACTCTTAACATGTACAAGTATCTTATTTCTGTGCTGCTGTGCAACACATTCAGATTTAGTGGAGCATGTAATTAAGGTTCATAGCTTTGGACTAATATTTACGTAGAACAAGTTTTCAGCTTCTGTTTAATTATTGTCTTGATTAGGACCAACTAGTTTTGAAAGGGGGAAAAATATTTATGTTCTCTTAAGTTTGTTGTCAGAAACAATGCTTCATGCAATGCAGAAAGCGCGCTCTGTTATTCTGGGCTTGTAGACCATTGTCTCATCGGGTTGCTTTTCAGAGTCTGGGATGATAATGGTAATGAGCAGTTAGGATGGAACTGGTTCGTTCTTAGGTTCTTTCTTGTTCTTCATGGGAAAATTCACAGCAGATAGCACTTCCCCTTCTCTCCCCGCTCCAAAAAAGAGAAAAAAATAGTGAGAGATGCTGACAACATTTGAAGTGAACCACTTCTGTACATGAAATCTACTTATTCTGATTTCTTTGTTTGCTAAAAGATAGTTTTAAATTCTAGGGCTTTTTTTTTTTTTTCTCCTGTTCTTGTCAAAACAGGTACTACTGTACCTGAGTTCTACATGAGCAGGTAATTTCTCTACTGGAGATTTTTTTTCAGCTGCTTAATAATACTCAACAAATTCCACTAGTACTTAGTGATTACTGACTAGAGGCTTTTCCAGTTTTGTCTTGTAGTCAAGACAGAAATACTTATTGACTACCTAATGCAGGAGCTGGTGGGATCCACACCGCAGCACAGCAGTGGTCCTGTGATTTATATCTCATGGTTTTATGAAATAAGTTATTGGCATTTGCAGCATCTGGTTAAGCTGCTCCAAAATAAAACAACATGTTGATTCTCCAGAGAATGCCCAAGGAATGAGCTGGCATAGGGACTAAGCTACTGTCCAACTGCTGCTGAACCATTCTTGTGTAGGTCGTGATTAAAGCATAGTGATGATGTAAAGATTTGGACTACGAATGCTAACTGTGGTGTGTGTGGATAAATGGGTTTGATTTCCTAGGCAGCCAGTCTAACACCTTTTGCCAGGAGTAGATTTCCTTAGAAGAGAAAACCAAAACTGTCATAAAAATATGTTGTTCATCCTCAGAAAAACAATCAGCTTATTGCTGCTTTTTCTTTAGACTGGCTAAGCCATAGGAATGGTTTTACTTCAGCTTTCTTACAGACTGCAGTTGTGACTTTTTTTTTTTTAACTCCTTCCCTTGGCAGTACTGTGAATGTTTTCAGATTGTGATGACAAACGCTCCTTCTGGGAGTTTATGCACTAATAAACAATGGCGACAACAACTTGCTCTATTTCATGTTATAGCTTCAATTTTAATGACTCATGAGGCACGAAGAACTTGAGCACTGATCTATTTATTGACGGAGCTTAAAGACAGGAAGGACTGAAGTGACAGTAGGCATCATTAATCAGCAACCTTGTTGCTGTTTCAAGTAATGCTGTGTTTTGATGGCTATTTTAAAGAAAACTGCGAAAACCAGACTAGACTAATTAATTTTCAGTCCCATCCTAAAGCTTGCTTGAGTGAGGGGCTGGAGGGGTGAAAAGCACCACTGCTTCCAGAGGTGATAGCTTTATCCCCAGAGCCTGAAAGACTCAGCAGGCACAGCAGTCACCTAGAGGAGGACAGTGCTGGAGATCATTCAGGGTCAGGATTGTCATAGCTACCTCACATTGCACACCTGGAAGCGTTGAATATCAGTGTGGAGATACAAAGGTACATGGAATAAATGCATCTGTCCTGTTTTTAAAGTGAGATGTGGATTAGTGGGAGGCCTCAATAGTTTCCAGCAGAGCATTTGTGTCTGGGAAATCCAAAAAAGGTCTTGACTCTCTTGGGACCAAACCTGAAGAAGTTTGATGTCAGAAGCAGCCTCTCCCAAATCTCTTGAGACTTCCTGAGTGAACGTTCCCAGTGCATGTGGTTTAGTTCAGTTTCATTTCACCCCAGTTCTGAGCTGGATGGTCTGAACACTGGGAGTGCAGCATCCCAGTTATTCTGTCTGTGGGACCTTATGGATAGGCCAATGCTAAGCTTTTTGTCAGTATCCTTGAGAAATGGTGAGAGACCAGTAGCAATCAACATCAACTCTCACCTTTTTTATCTTTAGAAAGCAATGTTCAGCCTTATCAGCATAGCCTTGACACTGTCCTGTCATCTGAATTCAGAACTGAAATATCTTGGAAGGAAAATGTCATTAAAGCTAGATTTACCTCATCATCCATTGTCCATTAACCTTCACTTGGGAGGAATTTAAAGAATAGATCTAAAGATATTTCTGAACTGCATCTTTATTATCCTTTAATGTTTAATCCTAACACATTAATACGCATTCTGCAGTGGTTAGACTTGGAGACGGGTCCTGTCTCAGATGGTGTGGGGCCAATTCAGGACAGTTAAAATAACAGAAGGTAGTACAGAATCTGGCAGATGTTTGAAACCTGCAGGGAGTTTGTCACATCACTGGCAAAAGCACTTTCCTCTGCCACGTGCAGCTGGAAAGTTGTGAGTTGCTCTTGTTAATTCAGTGGTGGAAACATGCATGGCTGCGAGAAACCTTGCACACTGTCTACAGACCTGCAAATAGAGAAGTTGTGGCTGCAAAAGGTGTATGTGGAAGAAAAGATGACAAATTTATTCAGTCTTTTAATCTGAAAGGAGATGTTAGAAGTTGAGAGACGAGCAGAAGCAGGAATAACATAAGCTAAACCATATTAAACTTCCTTGGCCTCTAGCCTAACGCTTCAATAAGGCTATGACTAACATCTGGTTTGCCATATATTGAGAGCCGATGAGGGACTTGCTTGGTGAATCAACTGGTAAATTTCTGTGTGCTGAAGAAAATGAGGAAAACAGGGTAAACAAAGACATGACTGGCTTTTTCTCAAGCAGACTTTGTGATGTCTGCATATATGTAACTGTCCATTCTTAATTTGGAAAACTGTTTTGTTATAGCAAGAGCAGACTTTACAACATTCATCTACTTATTCTTCCAGCTGTTCATTGAAAGAATGTAATTAGGAGAGCATGTTTCTTCAAAGCAGCATATGCACATGGATTCAGCAAAAGCTTTCAACCTGAATTAGGAATGTACAACCCAGGCATCAGGTTTTATGAGTATGAGATGGGTTTGTCTCTGTGGAAGGATTTCAGCTGGAAGAGCAGACATAGAACATTAAGGAAGGCATGAACTCAGTAGGAAACACAAAAAAGTAATATCTTTGCTTTGAACTGAAATTACTAATGTTTAGAAATGACATACATTTTCAGTGGATTAATAAATGACATCCATATTTTGGTCGGGAACACACAGGAGTCTTTCAATTGCTGCTAGATTTGTATCACGGGAAAATAGAAAGACAACAAATGAAATTAACTATACTGTTAGGCATTACTCTTCTGTAAGAAAGATGTCTAACAATAATTTTGAATAAGAAGGCACTCGAACAGCCATAACTATGGAATACAGCTTTTAATAAATCTGTGTTTCAGTTCAGCAGTGTTTCCCCATCTGAGGATTATTTCTCTGGAATTAATATAGATTGCTAGTGGTGTTCTGAAAGTGAGTTGGAGCTCAGCTCACTGAAAAGTAGAAAGCTTGTTATTTGATCAGAATAATATGTATCACAGTGATTAGGTGTTAGCTGTCTCTTGGATCTGAAGAAAGATTTGCAAGTCTGGAAGTGTGTCTTCCAGCTCCATCAATTAAACTCCCACAGTTTTAATGTCAGAGGCCTTATTTTCTGACACATAGCCATGCTGTGTTGTTTCGCAAAACCATGTGGCCTCTGGCTTCAAAAGGGCACAGGTCTTCTATATGTCTTGTGTGCCAGCCCACTGCAGTTGCTTTGGATGCACAGGGCACTTCAAATGTCCTGACGTAGGTCTTTTTAGCTGACTGATTGTCACCTTCGTCACTGTGTAAGTTCAGACTAAAATACGGTTGCAAACTGGGTTTCACTGAACAACCAAACTTCTAGATGCTATAGAGACATCTTAGGTCAGGATCGGAATGAAGGTATTTAAATGTTTTCCTGTTACTGTAGTATCAAGGTCATACATAATATTGAAAAGTAATAGTAAAAGGAAATGTGATCTGTGTGTGAATACATATTTGTAGGCAAGGAAGGGAAGGAAGAAATGAGTGGGGATTACTGGGAAATCAAGGATGGATTTATAGGGCTGTTCAGCTTTGTTACATGATATGAAAACTGGTCAAGGCCGCTATGTGGTTTATAGGAAATCAGTTTGGCTTAAGTGGTTTTCCCAAACATATCCATATCACTGAAGCACTACCAAGCTATGATAATCAAGATAAGAAAAAGATTGCTTTAACGCATCACATAGCTTATCCTAATGGGTGTTTAGAAGTCTTTAAGGGGACTCTCCGATGCAAGGAGAAACACAGAATTCACTTGGCTGGCTAAAACATAGAGACTCAATGTGCTCTGTCTGATCCAGTGGTTTAAAACTTGTTAGCTAATATATATTATTTTCATGCTGTTATTTGAAAACCGTTTTTTTTCCCAAATTATATATAGCATTAATGTCTGTTTTTGGGCTGTGTTAGGCAAAAGTTTCAACACAGGGCTCTTCCAAGCTAGTGTGAGGAGATACTGGCACAAAATTTTCCAGGAAAGGCAAGAAAACATTCATTTCCAAGAATAACTCTTAGGCAATTATAACGACCACCACCTTCTCGCAAAAGGAAAGAATGGCCAAGCAAATGAGTGAATGTTGATTAAACACTATTCCAACTAGGGGTGATTCATTCTTAAAAGCTGATGTTTTTGAAGCAGAGCTTTTAGGAGGAGAACTGTATAGTACATAATTGCTCAGGTCTAAATGCAGCTCTGTGACTCTATCAACGTGCAGAGATCACGCGGCAGTTTCCTCACACACCAAGCATGTGCACGGTGAGAAAGCTTCTGGGAGATCATCTTCTCAGAAACGTTCTCATTACACATTTACAGTCATCAGTGAAACTAATGGTTGTGACTGAAGGTAGCATCAAGCTGTTTTGCCTCTTGCCCTTTGAATAAGTTAACTATCTTCCTTCATACTGACTGTTTCTAAGCCACGCTAAAGCACACGTAGACAGCACACCGCCTGTTTTGTAGTGTGTGATACGGCTCATTGACTGCTCAAAACATCTAACTGATTAAAATTATCCTTGGTGAGAAATGGAAGAAACCCATGCAGAGGCTCAGTCCTATGCACCATTTTCCCCCTCCCTGTGAACTACTTACTCTTGCATGGGACTGCAGCACCTCATTCTGTCACTTGCTAAGAACAGCAGTGACGTATTACTTTTTGCAGTACAGAGAGATAAAATAATCTCATTGTGGTAAGTTAGCTTGAGTTGTCACTTCATGTTGCCATTCCTGAGACATTTGTTCAGCGTCTGTTTACTGCCTGGGTCTTATCAACACTTCCCAAGCTGTACTCTTTGGAAACCTTGGGCTTGAAGCTTTGCCAGTACTGCTGAATAGTTCCAGTAATATCATTTATTACCTGCTTTTTGACTTAACATACACCACAGGCCACGTGGAAGGTCTTATAAGGACTTGGTATGATGCTGGCATCCTGTCCAAAGGATACAGCTGTAATAAAGGGGGAAAATCAACCTAGGCAACTGGGTAGATTGTCAAGTAGAGTGACTGCATAGGTCTTCAAAGGATCAAACAGCTCAACTTAAGTTTACAGTGTCCTGAATGGAAATACATACTTGTTTTAAAATTGCACTGGTTCTGTTTTTCATATGGGAATGTTATTGTACAGTGTGAATCATCACAGAGAATAATCAGCTACAGACCTTGCAGGAGGGAAGTTATGTTTGCCCTTTCTGGAAAAATACATTTGCAAGGAAGTATTGTGGTTTAGGTAGCATGACCTTGACTAAAAGTTGTATTTCCCCTTTGCTTTGTTTGATACATTTAACATTCCAGTCCTCCTATTTGTTAGTTTGGGGATAATCAGCAGCAGGTTTGCAGATCTGTGAGAGCTTTTTCAAGTGACCTGAGGTTCACTTTTAGTTTAGAGTATCTCTAAACCTTAGCTAAACAGTTTATTAAATTTTATAGGTCACTTTTTACCACTCATTTTTGTTTTTAATCATTAGAATTATTTAATTAATCTTTCCTCATCTCCTATTTAAAAAAAAAAAAAGTTCTGTATCTACTGCTAATCTAGTAAGATATCATAAAAATTGGTCTGCCAGATGTTTTCCACTCACTTGCCTGTTACATTATAAACTAATGTTATGTAAGAGAAATAAATTAGAGAGGAAATATTTTGTTGTTTGGCACTCTTCAGATTATGAAACAATGTTTACTTCACTTAAAATACTTAATCCATTCCAGGCACGAATAAAACTTTGAAAGGTATTATTTGTGGAAAGAAATAGTAGACTTCCTTCATATTTTAAGGAAGTGTTTTTAAAATGTCAATGGTCATCAGTCAGACCCTCACTGAAACTTCACAAGGGGCTTAAAAGACTTTGTTAATTTTTTTTTTTCCCCCTGTACAAATGCACAAGGACATCCAGCAGTCAGCACTCAACTTGTTAAGAGTTACATCTTGTATCTTAAAAAGTACAACGTATGCTGTTTTAGCCTTTATAAAAGCATTCAGAGTTCAACTTCTCTTCTTACCCTGCAGACAGGTACCGTGGTAAATGCTGGAGAGCTGATGCACTTTCTTTGTTTCAGGAGCTTGTTATGGGAAACAGTCGTCACATTTGAGCGACTCCACAGTCTGATAATTCACGTACGGTCAGTCACAGTGTGTGTGTGGGGGTGTGCAGTGCAGCGGGGCAGGCAACGGCAGAACCTTTGCTTAGGTCTTTGACAAGAGCCTGTTTATGTGCTTTTAAAGAGAAGGAAATAAATAAACAGTGCGAAACTCCGGATCTTAAAAAAGATTTCCACCTAATTTCAGTTTGAACAACGTTTCCTGTTTAGGCTTTTGAGCTGCTTGCCAAATACCTAATTCGTGCTAATTGTGTGCAACCAGCTCTCTTAGGCTAGGCTTTTACAGACTGGTGGTCTCTTCTCACCTCTTTCTTTCTGTCCTCCCCTCAGCCCCCACCTCCTATCTGCTATAATTAGGACTGGACAGGATGAGTGTAACAATATGAGCTCCCGTACCATGTACATGACAACTCAAATGCCAAGATGCTCATTCAGAAGAATTGTATCTTTGGCCCTCATTCTGGCCTCATCCTGGTGCCTAGTTGCAAAATAAACCTCCAGATAAAAGGATATTTTATGTCTGAATCACAAAACAGAGGTGCAAATGAAGGCTGGGGTGCTGAGTTGTGGGCATGAAGCTAAGGCTGGACTTGCAGTTGAGCTGGGAGACAACCACCAAAGCCTGCCTGTCTTAGAAATACTACCTTTGGTTATTCTCACAGTCTCAATGTTTCTGTCCACAGCCTGTCTCACACTTTAGAAGTCGTCTTTCTCTATTTTCAGTAAACTCAGTGTATGTACTGAGTTAATTATCTCACAGAGATAATTGCTGAAAGGTAGAAGGGCTTTCAGAGTGGACTTACACAAAATTAATACAAGTGTTTGAGATTAAACTGTGGCACAAATGCTGGGTGAAATAAGTAATATGAACAATCCCCAGCCATGAAGAGAATTAACAGTAAGCAAGACAAGTATGAACCTGCAAGTCACACTAGGAAACTGAGGAATAAATGAGAGGAACTGGAAGAATTGTTGCTTGCCATGCACTTGCTATGAGTTCAGTTACAGCCCATTTGACATTATTAGGGACAGTTGTTTTCACTACAGTGTTTGGCTTTAACTGCTTAGCTGATTTTGTTAACAGCTCTTGTTAAGGGTGGAATTCATCTTGCCTAATTGTATTTGTCTGCCAAGGGGAGATTTAGTGGAAGGTGACTCTTCTGCCAGCAACCATAGAGGGAGCTTAAGGAGAAAACCTTGGAGAAAAGAGTAAACTTCTATTTAGATGGCCAGTGTTAGGTGATGTGACTTCAGCCTGCTTTGCCCTGCCATATATTTATATACATCCGCATATATATATATAGAGATATATATAAAAATAAAATAATACAGGCTGTAGGGTCAGGACTATGAACCTGAGCCTTATATCTTGTAAGGCATGTGGTACGTTTATTAGGGAACTTTGTGGAATAAGTATAGGAGTGTTATCCTAGTTTAGTTAATGGTAGATTGTCTGGACTTTACTTTTGTGCTTATTTATCTTAAATATAAGCCTCTTTAACACCTCTGTCTCATGTAAATGCATGTAATTTTTATTAAAAAGGAAAAATGTACATAACAGCATGCACGTGGATAAATGTGTCTACCTCTGACTACCACCTTTTATTTACAGACAGATCTGTGATTGCCACTGAATTAGAGGATTTTTTCCCCAGAGTCTGAGTCCCTCAGGTTGGAAGAGACCTGGGGAGGTCATTAGTCCAATCTCCTGCTCAAGCCAGGCTCAGCAATGAACCTCAGACCAGGTTGTTTGTGGATGTATCCAGATAGGTCTAGCAAATCTCAAGGATGGACCGTGCACAAACCTTCTGTGTGGCTGTCCTCGGGGAGGAAGAAGTTCTTCACCCTTACTTGGTCCTCCAGTGTTCAAAGCACAAAGTTCTCTTTGACACCACCCAGAAATATCCTGGATGGCCTGAATCTGACCATGTTGCCATTTGAGCTGCTCCTCCAGAGAAAGGGCCAACCCTACTCTTTGTTTTCTCTGCCTACCTTTCCTGAAGAGTGCATAAACCTGTTCATCACAGTGTGCCAGTTGTGCACGCCATCCCACCATGGTTGTTATTCCAACCATGCCCCAGTTCTGTGACTACATGTGGAGCTTCAGCTCCTCCTGTTTGTTTAGGATGCTCACACAGATGAGCAGTGGGAGGGTAATAGTCTGAGGGCTATAAAAGACACAATAATTTATTTACAACAGCCTGGATAAGCAGCAAACTTGTGACAACAGGTCAAACCAACAGAAGGATTCCTCTCTCCCTTGCGGGAAGGAGTCTCCAGCAGCTATCACTCCCATTTTCTTATTTGTGCAGATACTTGTTTGAGGCTTAGCTGGCTTTGATGCCTCCCCTGGTGCAAGGTGACCTTTCTGCCCTGTTTCCAGAACTAGAAGTAGAGAAGCAGCCCCAGTTGTCTTGCTGGAAATGACAAGTTTCAGTCTTCTTCCATCTTGAGAGTTTTGATCCCTTGAGAGTAGTTTCTAGATTTCCCTCCTGCCTTGCAATGTAGGTTTTGGATTTTTAGCTCTGCAAGGTCTCTGCAAAGACCATATTGATCTCCTGTTTATCCTGCCTGATGGTGTGCATGCTCACTTCTTCTCACAGCTCTTTCACCTGGCAAATGAATACCACAATAACAGCATACTTCCCACAGGGGAGGAAACCACTGTTCTCAGCCTCAGGGAGGGGCACCAGGCTCTTCTTGCAGCCTCAGACCTGAACAGTGGCATCCGTGCTCAGTAATGCTGTTAGAGTTGAGACCCCTGATGCACCAAGGCCACTTGCTTCACCTGGTGTTCGAGACCACATAGCACAACACCACTACTTGTGCTCAGTCCTCAGCAGAGGTTCTGCGCTCCTTTGCACTCTTGCTGCAACAGCTGCTGGGACACCATTAGCAGCACTTTGCCTGTTGGTCATACAGCTCCTGCCAAGCAACTCTTTCAATAGGTGCTTGGCAGTCCTTGATCAGCAGCCTGTTGTAGACAAAAGTGATGGCTACTCCCAAGTCAGGAAGCATCCAACAAAGGCCAGCTGTTGGAGGAGCTGTCAGAGGCAAAAAGCATATATTAGACTGCAGAAGTTAAACCTCAACAACAGCAACAAGTCACCAGATGTTTCCTGAACATTTTGCTGAAGTAGTAGTCTGGAAATTGCTACAGGTCTGTTATGTGTCTCTCTGCATGTTTGCAAATATTCTGTTCTCTTCTATTGTGGAACTTACCTTGAATGCAAAAATAAGTAGTTAAATAGGAGCATGGAGCAGAATCTCTTAAAAAAACCAAAACAACAAAAAGAAAACAAAAAACAAACCCCAAACCTATTCTTGGTGCTTATATCAAAAGATATTAATACTTACAATGAGCCCTGTTGCGTTATCACTGGCAAGTGGTGAAGAGATGATATAGTTTTGATTGCTGTATTTCAAGGTGATGGATACAAAATGGAACTGTGTATAGAGTGCTGATGGCAGGGTATTTCCATATTTCATATCGGAGACATTGATTCTCCCACTGCATTGAGCAATGAAGTCTCTTATGGCCTTTGGCTTGACCAATTGTGACTTTCTGCTTTAGTCCATTATAATTTTTGCTGCAGTTAATCTGCTTTAATGTTATTAAACTGTGGTTGCTCCTCTGGTGTTACAAAAGTGAACGCATATTGCAGTGTGCAGCACTTCTCCACGTCTGCCTTTGGCAGGGAGTAGATCTGATGTATTGCGTGTTAATAGAACTTCCTCCAAAATTCAGCAAACCAAGGAGAGGCAGACTGCCCATGCTCTTTGGAATTAGCATCCCTATGGATGTCCCTAGACACTTACAGTGTGGGAGATTTATAGCATTTTTTGAGTTTCAAGTGCAATCCATTCTAGGATAGCATAGACTCTTTCCTACTCCCGAATTCTTGCAAATGTCATTATAAATATCTTTGCAGTAAGTCTGTGGTGTGCATGAACGCATGTAATAAACATGTGTTTTGCAGTACTTCACCACCATTAAGAACGACCTCGCAGCAGCAGAAACAATGCTCAACATCGTTTTCAAAATTTTCCTCCCACCTCATCTATAGCCTGTTTCTAGCTTATCACCTCTGATTAGACTGATAGAGTGTTTGAAAATTTATCTTAAAAGATATAGAACTGTTTCTAGAATAATTTTAGTTAAAATGGAACTTCTGTAAGGAAAAAAAAATAATCAGGTTTGGGACAGCCACATGAAGGGGATAGAGGAAAGATAAGTTGGAGGAGGCTGGGTGGTTAAGTTACTCAGGTGACATAGAAAAAACTTCAGTTCAAGCAGCTGCACTAGGTTGCCATTTTGCTTTCACAACATGTTGAAAAGAGTTTGCTTTCATTCCTTGTTGGCATTAGAAGAAAAGTTCTGAAGTTTTAATTTTTTTCTTTTATTTTTTTGTTTGTTTTTCTTTCATGAGTCAGTGTTCTTGTTTTCCAAATAGCTTGGGCCTTGATTAGCTACTGAGCTATTCTAGTTCTGGTCCAAAATGGTTGCTTTGTGTATGTACCAGTCTGAGATACAGGCTATGAATATTCTTCAGATGTGTGCAGTATAATTTCTTCTAGAGCACAATGGCAATAACTGCCATAGAATGGAGACAATAAGTATCAAAACTGCCTGGATATCCATTTAGAGTGGCAGAAACAAGGGAGTTGCTTTTGAAGGACTTTTTCAAATCACTAGCTAGCAAATTCTTTTTAACAATGGCTCTAGGCTTTCCTAGGCACCTGGTATCAAGGACACGTCGTGGCAGCACCTGGCCAGGCTTTTGCCACACAGTGATACCAAAAATGAGGTGAAATAGCCTTTTTGGATTGGCATTAGAGATATATCTCTCAAGTAGTTCATAGGTTAAAGGCTCCTTAATTGATGTGTTGCCTTTTGTCCTCTTGTGTGTGGAGATGCTGACTCTGAACAGAATTCCTGGAAGTACAAGCTCTGTTTAGTGTGCAGAGATACTCAGAAAGCAAATGAATGATGGGACGTAATATTCAAAAGATTGAAGAGCGCTTCTGGGAAATGATGGTCCTCCTGCCCTGTGAATATTGCATTTCATGGTAACTCTCTGTGGTATAAAAAGTAGAGCAGACAGAAGAGGATTCCACAGCCTGGTGGCAAAAATGATGAAACTTTCACATGAGGAAAGATGGAGACAATTTTATTTAAAGATGAGATAAATTAGAGTGGATATTTTGGTGTTCTAGAAATAGTTGCTGAGACAGAGCAGGCGTTAGCTCTGTCCTGTAATACATAACAACCAGAGGAGAGGAAAGTAATTGTGAGTCAGTTCTTTCAATTTAATAGCTGTAACTGTGTCCTATCAAGGTGTTTGTAAGGCAAAAAGTTCATTAGGTTTCACAGTGCATCTACAAAGAATGAGAATATTTGCAGCTAATTTATATATAAGAAGTCTTTTGAGAAGACCATAGAGTCTGTCTGTCATCTTACTGATAAGCTCAGCACTTTGCTTTATGAGCAGTTTTTACCACAGTTTGTAGATATGCTCCTATCTGAAGGGCAAGATGTGCCAAGTGAGATACAGCTAAATAGTTCAGCAGTTGAATGTTCTTCTTAAGTCTGGTCTGAAAGTGCTATAAAAAAGCCAAGTTAGTAGAGATGTGAATGAGGAACAGCAAGGTTGTATTGTACCAGTGTTAATTTTACCTTAAGGTATCCAGAACTGCAACATGAGACTTAAGGCTTAGGGATTGATAAAACTTTTTGAGATGATGATGGAAACTCTATTAATATTCTGCACATTTTTTCAGAGTTGTGTTTGAGTTTTTTTGTTTTGGTTTGGTTTTGTTGGTTTGGTGGTTTGTTTTTTTTTTTTTTGAAGTGTCTGTTAGAGTAAGATTTTTTTTTTTTTTCCCCCTTCCCCCCTCCCCACATACAGGATGATTAGAGAAAATGAACTCTTCAATAACTGTCATCATTTGTTGTCATGAGATATTAATTTGATTCAGCTGAGTGATTTTTAAAGAACACATGCGTGAATTCCAAAGTGAAATGTATTTCTGCAGACTGACCTAAAAAAAATACTCTTCTTCTTCTTTTTTTTTTTTTTTTTTTTTTTTTTTAATTGGAGAAAGCAAGAAGTGAGGAGAAAAAAGGCTGGCAGCTTGCTGAAGATACACTATGTTGATATAATTGTAGTGCCTGCAAACTTTTTTCATTAAAACTTTTTAGAAGGAAAGTAGCAGCCTCAAATAGTTGAATGCCTTGTGTATCTCATTAGCTAATATTGGATGGCAGAAGGATGAAATTAAAAGAGAGCAAACTGAGACCAAAAGAAGAAGAGGTTTTAGGCATGAAGAAAAGGAAAAGTGCATGTATTTGAGTGTTTAACTTGTTTTTCTGATGGGCGGTAGATTTCTGGACATTTCAGATTAATTTGTTAATTTGAGGTTTATTGAATTGTATTGCAAAACGCTCTGAAACTTTGAAGCTAGTTGCTCTTTCGAGAAAATGACCATGGAAATCCCTTGTTAGGTTTCTAATATGCTTTGGCTTTGATTCAGACTGATTTCCTCTCATTCAGACTCCCTGGCACCTTAATACTTGTGCAGTGCTAACACTGTAAAGTGGCTTCACACAGCGTGGGGCATTGTGCATCCACAGCAGAATGGCAGAACCTGGCCCTTGCCCTTTACTATGATGTGCATTGACTTCTGTTTGGGGTTTTGATGTGTAATTTCATAACTGGCTTATTGCTTCCAACCTGAATTATGTCATGGCACAAACTTGGGGAAGAGAAAGGGACTTTTTGGTCAACCTGTTTTTGGCATGAACTGTCTTTAGATGCTTGTAATCAGATTGCATTTGCTTTGAAAGGAGGCTTATAAAGAGGAAATCTGGATGATGGGTATGCAAATGGTCTATTTTTCTGCTTTGGGATGTATCACATGAAATATTTACCTGACAAAGAGTCCCAAGTGTGTTGAAGAGAGACGACTGCTAAACTAGAAGTCAGGTCTTTAGGTGATACTTTATTGTACTGATCTAGGCAGAATATCATACGTAATTGCATTATTAATGGCCTATGCAGTAACAGGCAGAGTCTGGAGGGGAGGGGTAGTAGATTTTATTGGACCAAAATGTGACAGAAAATTAGAAAGCCTTTAGACGAATAAGCCTGCCTCCAAGTATGTATATCTATGCTACTTTACCTCATCCTCTGTCACAGCTGCAAAAACATTACTTCCACAATCTAGAGTAATAAGGTAGTAGAGGGGTAGACCACTTCTTTTTGGCACAGGAAGAGTTACTGGGTAGAACAGCAAGGGTAGGAGCCGCTGATTTATCTCTCCAGCTCATGTTACTAACATAGCAAATGTCACTCCTTATTCGTGTCACCCACTTGAGCCTGTCCCGTCCTTTTGTGCTGACGGTTCTGAGATCGAGTTTGACATAACAGCGTGTGATAACAGATGGGCAGCTGAAGGAATGGGCTGGGAAAACATTTCAGCCTTCTTTGAGGGACACGGATTTTTATCTCCAAACATTATTTGGTTTTTCCATGATTGCCCACGTGTTGTAGGGAACCTAGTTAAATTAAGCTGTCTACGGAAAGCCTGTGCATGTTTGAAAGGATTGGGTACAGGGATGGGATTTTTAGCATGTGAGTCTATGAGAAGCTCATCTGTCATCTGTGAACTGAACCCCTTCCACTGTGCTTGTCTCGTGAAAATTGGAGATGGGTTGTTGCTAAGTAAGCTCAGTGTTTGCTTGAAGGGAATGATCTGTTGGCAGTCATGTGGGGCACAGACCTGTAATGTGCAATTTTCAGTCTTCCACTCTTGAGGACTTGTCAGGCTAAGTCTGATTTTATTTTTTTTTCCTCAGATGCTGAAAATTTAATTTCTTTTGAAACATTTAAAAGTTTAAAAAGTTTAAAATGTCAGTTTTCATGTATGTACTAGACAAGATAATTTTTTTAACCTACATACACTTTGTGGGTAGAAAATAAGAGCATGCTGGGAAGAGAAATGGAAAAGGAAATAAATAAGTTTTTCTCTCTTAAGTCAGTTTTACAAAACATGCCCGTGACTCATTTTAGGGTTGACTGAAGCCTTTATGCTCAACATCCAGATTGTGCTCTGTCGTGCTAGAGGCTGTTCAGAAGTGGCTTTCTAAAGCCTGTCCGGCTTGTCCAGCAATGCCACAGCGGCACAAGGCAGATCACAGAATCACGGAATATTAGGGACTGGAAGGGACCTCAAAAGATCATCTAGTCCAATCCCCTTGCTGGTGCAGGAACACCCAGATGAGGTTACACAGGAAGGCGTCCAGGCAGGTTTTGAATGTCTCCAGAGAAGGAGACTCCACAATCCCCCTTGGCAGCCTGTTACAGTGTTCTGGCACCCTCACTGAGAAGAAGTTTCTTCTCATATTTAAGTGGAACCTCTTGTGTTCCAGTTTGCACCCATTACCCCTTGTCCTATCATTGGTTGTCATCGAGAAGAGCCTGGCTTCATCCTTATGACACTCACCCTTTATATATTTATAAACATTAATGAGGTCACCCCTCAGTCTCCTCTTCTCCAAGCTAAAGAGACCCAGCTCCCTCAGCCTTTCCTCATAAGGGAGATGCTCCACTCCCTTCATCATCTTGGTTGCCCTGTGCTGGACTCCCTCCAGCAGTTCCCTGTCCTTCTTGAACTGAGGGGCCCAGAACTGGACACAGTATTCCAGACGCGGTCTCACTAGGGCAGAGTAGAGGGGAAAGAGAACGTCTCATGACCTACTAACCACCCCCCTTCTAATACACCCCAGGATGCCATTGGCCTTCCTGGCCGCAAGGGCACAGTGCTGGCTCATGGTCATCCTGCTGTCCACCAGGACCCCCAGGTCCCTTTCCCCTACACTGCTCTCTAATTCGTCATTCCCCAACTTATACTGGAACCTGCGGTTGTTCCTAACCAGATGCAAGACTCTACACTTGCCTTTGTTATATTTCATTAAATTTTTCCCCGCCCAACTCTCCAGCCTGTCTAGATCTCGCTGGATGGCAGCACAGCCTTCTGGCGTGTCAGCCACTCCTCCCAGCTTGGTGTCATCAGCAAACTTGCTGATAGTACACTCAATTCCCTCATCCAAGTCATTGATGAATATATTGAATAATATTGGTCCCAGTACTGACCCTTGAGGCACTCCACTAGATACAGGCCTCCAACCAGACTCCACCCCATTGACCACAACTCTCTGGCTTCTTTCCTTCAGCCAGTTCGCAGTCTACCTCACTACCTGATCATCCAGACCACACTTCCTCAGTTTAGCTGTGAGGATGCCGTGGGAGACAGTGTCAAATGCTTTACTGAAGTCAAGGTAGACCACATCCACCGCTCTGTCACCATCTATCCACCTCGTTATGTCCTCATAAAAGGCTATGAGGTTGGTCAAGCACGACTTCCCCTTGGTGAAGCCATGTTGACTGCCCCTAATGACCCTCTTATCCTTGGTATGCCTTGAGATGGCACCAAGGATAAGTTGTTCCATGACCTTCCCAGGGATGGAGGTGAGGCTGACTGGTCTATAGTTACCCGGGTCCTCCTTCTTGCCCTTTTTGAAGACTGGAGTGACATTTGCTTTCCTCCAGTCCTCAGGCACCTCTCCTGTTTGCCAAGACTTGGCAAAGATGATGGAGAGTGGTCTAGCAATGACCTCAGCCAGCTCCCTCAGCACCCGCGGGTGCATCCCATCTGGACCCATGGATTTATGGATGTCCAGATTGCTTAATTGCTCTCTAACCCAGTCCTCACCAACCAAGGTAAACTCCTCCATTGTCCTGCCTTCCTCTGGGGCCTCAGGGGTATGGGGCTCCTCAGGACAGCATCCGGCAGAGTAGACAGAGACAAAGAAGGCATTCAGTAACTCTGCCTTCTCTGTATCTTCTGTCACCAGGGCACCCACCCCATTCATCAGTGGGCCTACATTGCCTCTGGTGTTAGTTTTATCTGCCATGTATTTGAAGAAGCTCTTTCTGTTGTCCTTGACCCCTCTTGCCAGGTTTAACTCTAAGGAGGCCTTAGCTTTCCTAGTTGCCTACCTACATCCTCTGACAACAGCCTTGTATTCTTCCCAATTGGCCAGCCCCTCCTTCCATGATTTGTAAACTCTCCTCTTCCACTTGCGCTTGCCCATCAGTTCCCTGTTAAACCACACAGGTCTCCTGGCTCCCTTCCTTGACTTCCTACGTGTCGGGATGCTCTGATCTTGAGCTTGGTAGAAGCAGTCCCTGAATGCCAACCAACTGTCTTGGGCCCCTTTAACTTCAAGCAGCCTTGCCCATGGGATTTCCCCTAGCAAGTGTTTGAAAAGGCCGAAGTTTGCCCTGCTGAAGTCCAGGGTTGCAGTTCTGCTTGCTATTCTGCTCCCGCCACACGAGATCCTGAACTCCGCCATTTCATGGTGGCTGCAGCCAAGGCAGCCCCCTACCTTTACTGCTTCAACCAGACCCTCCTAGTTAGTGAGGATGAGATCCAGCAGTGCACCTCTCCTAGTCAGCTCCTCCACCATTTACATCAGAAAGTTGTCATCAGTGCACTGGAGGAGCCTTCTGGTCTGTGGCTGTCTGGCTGAGTAGTCCTTCCAGCAAACATCAGGTCAGTTAAAATCCTCTATGACAATCAGGGCCTGTGACTGTGAGGCCGTTCTCAGCTGCCCGTAGAAGGCCTCATCAACTTCCTCATCCTGATCTGGTGGCCTGTAATAGATACGCACGACAGCATCACCCCTGCCAGCCTGCCCCTTAATTCTCACCCACAGACTCTCAACTCGCTCCTCAACTGCACCTGGACAGTACTCTATACAGTGTAGTTGCTCTCTCACGTAAAGAGCAACTCCACCACCACGCTTGGCTGGCCTGTCTTTCCTGAAAAGGACATAGCCATCCATGACCACATTCCAGTCATGTGAGCTGTCCCACCAGGTCTCTGTAATTGCCACCAGATCATAATCTCCTGACTGAACGCAGGTTTCTAACTCCTCCTGCTTATTCCCCATGCTGCGCACATTGGTGTACAGGCACTTCAGGGAGCGAGCTGAGCACACTGATTTCACCCTAGGGGACTGGGAGGCCTCCCGGTCTTTATCAATTCCAGTGTGCTGCCCCACTGATGCAAGCCCAGCTACAACCCCATCCCCCTTCAAATCTAGTTTAAAGCCCTCCAAATGAGCCCTGCTAATTCCTGTCCCAGCATCCTTTTGCCCCTGCGAGATAAACCTTTCCCACATATCACTGTCTGGACTGGTGTCGTATAAAACCAGCCGTTATCAAAGAATCCAAAGCCTTGCCTGTAGCACTAGTCTTGTAGCCAATCATTTACGGACTGAATTTTTCTATTCCATCCCACGTTGTCACCCAAAAATGGAAGGAGAGAAGAGAAGATAACTTGCACCCTAGACTCTTTCACCATCCGTCCCAAGGCCTTGAAATCTTTCTTCGTTCCCCTCAGACTACAGGATGCAGCTTCCTCGCCACCTGTCTAGAAGATCAACAGTGGGTAGTAGTCCATTGGGTGGACCAGGCTGGGGCGTGCCCTGGTGATGTCCCTGATCCGGGCTCCGGGTAGACTACAAACTTCCCTATGATGAGGGTCAACTCTGCATATTGGGCCTTCTGTCTATCTCAGAAGGGAATTGCCTACTACAATTACCCTTCTTTCTTTCTTATCAGAGGCAGTCTTGAGGTGTGGAGTCAACTGCCTCTTCCTATGTGACCTTGTAGGTGGGCCTTGCACCACATCCTCACCTACCTCTTCTTCAAGATCCAGGGCCTCAAACTTATTACAGAGGGGCACCTGGGGAAGCAAAGCGGGTAGGGAGGGGATTTGCCCATGACACCGAACTGGAACTCGCTTCCAACCCTTGTCATCTTTTTGGTCCCCTACCTCTGCCTGACAGTGACAGGGCAGGGGCTGTCTCAGGTCTTCCCCCTCTGCCCGACAGGGCAGGGGGTCCATCACCTTTTGGGGGGTTCCCCCCCGAGGCCTTTCTGACTGGCACACCAGGGAGTTACTCCACCAGTCGATATCCTTTTCACACTCCCTGATGAGAGAGTGGCTGAGGAAAAGGCGGGGGGAAAGGGTGGTAGCAATGGATGTGTGTGTGGAGTTTTCAAGCTGCGCAGTGAGCCTGCCATGGGCACAGTTCATGTTAATGCTCAATGAGTTGAAATCTGGAGACACTCATTGTTCTTCAGAGTTTTGCATCTTGACTGGAGATAAATTGTGTGAGCTAAAGAACGGTGTTTTAGGGCATAAATATCCATTAGGAGAGTTGTAGACATGTGGACAACTGCTATTTTCTACCTTTGAAGAGAGATTTGGGGTACATATGGACACTGACCTATATTAGGATGGCAGTTCTTATTTTCCTTTGTGGCAACTGGGGAGAGGCAGTTCTGGTACAATACAAAAGCAAACTGGGTGAGTGAGGACTTCTTTTTTTACCAACAAGGAACTGTAGTTTATAGTGAGTTGTAAAGGCGAAGTTTAATTCTTCTTATGTAACAAAATAATTCTTACGTGCTTAGGATCAATCAGGAGAGAAAAGGTGATGCTTAGAATAGATATTTTTATCGAAAGGCCCAGCATTAATTTGGTAGTTAGAATCCCTGTGAATTAATATCACACAGATCTGCACAACATATTGTTTTTTTCTTATTTCTAGAAAAATCTCTTACTGCTGCTATCTTGCTTCTGACTTTCCCTTTTTTCAGATGCTTGACTAGTCAAGTGGCCAAGTGAGCGTTCACCTTGGAAACAACCATTTACGTTGAAAATAAATCTCCCAAATTGCAAAGGTTAACTTTTTTTTTAATTAAAAAAATAAAGTTTACTCTCCATGGAGAATTTTATTTGAAACAGAGTAATAAAATGGTAGAGTTTGCATTTTAAAACTCTTCTCTTCCCACAGGTATACTGATTCTCTCTTGCAGTTAGCTATGTTATATGTTTAAACTATTGCTTATGGCCGGTATACAGAAGCGTAAGGACAGGTCAAAGCTACTGATGACATCATGTTCATAGTCCTATGTATCTCATGTGAAGTTTGCACATTTTGAGAAACAGCACCTGTATAGTTTTAAGTTGCCTCCATTATTTTAAAGGTGGCTATAGACGTCTTCTAGTCTGACAACTTCTGTTTAGATTTCAGTCTTCTACATTTAATATTCTTCCTTTGTTATTAATAGCAATGTAAGGGTACGGCTAGCTGCATTTTGTGTTTTAATGTGTTTTTCAATATAAAACTGGATTTGAGGCTACATGTATTTTCACAAAAATGTCAATTTGCTGTGGAAATTAAAAACAGACAGACAAACCCCAACTAAGCAACAAAACATAAGAACAATTGCCCAGAGATTTAGGACAAAATATTCTTTTGAGTTGATAGCCGAGATTTCCAGATTTGGATCATTTTTCAGTATTACTAGAGCTGTTCTTTGTTGTTTTTAACTTAGCCATGCCTGGGGGTCCCAATTAAAATCAGGGATGCACAGTGCCAAAACTGTGACACTGTGTACCAACATGTACTGTTCCTATCCTGATGAGTTTACAATGCAGTCTCATCCTTCAAAACCAGTTTTCCAGCTTTTCTCCTCTTTGCTTTCACAGTGTTATATCTGATGAAAAAAAGTCATTTTTAAAAGTCTGCGTGCTATAAATGTTGAACACACTTTGTCCTAGGCAGAGCCTAAAAAAAACCTCAAATGAGCAAACTTTAAAAAATTTTATGTAGAATACAACAGTTAATTTCTGTGAATTCCCTTTACTCCCACTTCTGCTTTACTCTCACTTCCTATTTGGAGATCAAGACTTCCACAAGTGTTATTTGATAAGCAATCCAACTATAATAAATTTGCAGTGCCATCAATTCATTGCATTATCAAAAGGCCAATTGCTTAATGTACTTGAATTGGAACTTGCTGCCAGCATAGCAAGGAAGCAACTAACTCTGTGATGAATGGCACTTACAGTTAAAATTGAATAGACTGCTCTGGAAAGGTATATTGACATTTGCTTTTTGCTTTAACTGCAGAATTGTTTCATGATAAAAGATTGAGAGGCTAATAACAATTGGCTTTGCTTTCTATAATGTTGTCTTATCCTTGCCTTAAATCTTTTCCAATATTAGATTCATAGGACAAAACACTCACAGACTCTTCAAAGCTCATTTGTGAAAATACAAAGCTTTGAAATTCTGAAATGAGGCTGGCATTAAAAGATGCTAAATAAGCTTCTTTATTTTTGATAATATCGCAACAGACTTTCTTGTCTCTACTCAGTCTCTTTAGGGATCATGCACATACAAGGTATAGTTGCAAGATATATTGGAAAATGAATGTAGTTTATTTTCAGGCTTCTCTTCTGGGGGCAGCATGATCGGGTAAATAAGGTATAGAGCTCAGAGCCCTGACATCTGGGTTTCACTGCTCTGTCCTCAAATCTGTTCTTGGTTCATGGCAAGATCCTAAAGATCAGTATTAACAGAACACTAGTATTTGTCACCGAAATATTTGTATATATAAATGAGCTTCCTTAAATTATTGGGTTTTTATTGATTTGAGCAACAGAGCACATACTGATGTAAGCAGCATGTTTTAAGGCCCTACAGTTGAAAAACATTGATGGCAGCACCTTTCAGCTGGGAGTCTCAAAGTACACCATAAACCCCATCTGACTGAACCCCAGAAACCTCTTTATGGGGCACTGGTGGTGGAGTGTCATTGTGAAGGCAGCGAGGCTGCTCTATGGGAGAGCCCCATGGCTTTATTGTGTTCATGTCATGAGTTAGTGGGAGACTCAAGAATGCACAAGTCCTGATTACTTGTCAACTAGTCTAACTATCAAGCACCTGCTGTTGGTCCAGCTTTGTGGAGTTTATAGGAAACACCATAAAAGCAGAGCAGAACTTATTTTTATGAACTGACAGGCTCATACGGCCCACTCTGTGTGAATTCACATTGCCGCTTGTGAAATTTGCCTACAGAAAATCACAGGGCTTTCTAGTAGTAAAATTAACAAAGGCTCCACTCACAGAAGACTGGGGAATAATTTTTTCTACCTCCAATAAAATGAAAATGCTTACTTAAAAACTAAACAAAACCTCACAGTCTTTCCTATCCACATGCATTCTTATTGATAAAATATTTGTTATTGCTTGTGGTGTAACAAGAAGAAATAAAATCTGTACTATTATTAATCATGTTAGTTATGCAATACTGCATTTAAGACTGAAGTGCCTTATCCATTCACTGAAACTGATTTCCATTTTTTATATTAAAAATGTATATGCTGCTAATCTAGCCAAAGTCCTGATACAGCTTCTATTAGGATTTTCTGATGGTCTGCAGTTGTAACATGTCCAAATGTACCTTCTTTGTTGAACTTCTGAACTTTTGTTTTCTACTGAAAAAGAGGGGAAAAAAAACCCTTAAAGCCAAAACCTACAAAAGGTTATTTGCTTTTTTTATGTCTGTCTTCTTCATTCTGGAATAGTAAAATTTTGTGATTTTTTTCCTTTTTTTTTTTTTTTCTTGATACCTTTGTATTTAGACAGGTTCATTCTTGATAGTGCTTAATATAAAGGCGGCCATGTTGACCCTCAGGAGCTTGAGAACGGTTTCTGCTTCCTAGCTCTGGGAGTACGTTGTGGCCAAGTCCTGCTTCACGTACAGCTAAAACCTGCGTGCCATCCATCCCCTTATGTCTGGGCTTCCACGCAAAGGGTGTTCTGGTGTGGGCCAGAAGGTGTTTCCTAGCAGCTATGGCATGTATCAGTCTGGCAGTATGTGAGTACTCGTAACTCTTCTAGTCTGAGTTTCTCCTGCTGATTTACACCCACATGGTCAGTGTTATTTCTCTGCATCCTGCTCTTGACTTGTGGGGTGTGGACTGTTGCACATGTTAGCAAAACCAAGACCGGCAAAAAGGTACTGAAACAGGTCAGTAGTAGCATCATCGCTCATTTCACTCCTTCAAATATTAGCTGTCACATGCACCACAAGAAAAGTGTGTCTTTGGAGGCAGGAACATTTCTGTAACTTTTCAGTCATCTAGTTTAACTTCTGTTGATGAATGATGTTTGGTATGCTTACATGCATATGTGGCAACGTCTCCATTCTAATGTTGGAGAAGTAACTACTGTAAGATTTGTAGTGAGTACGTGATTAATAGCTTGTTCACTGAAGCTCAGAACCCTTCTTATTAATAACTGCTGATATGCAGTTTATGATATGTCTAGAATCACTGGTCATGTGAAATCATTCCTCAAGTGGATATGCATAACTATTTATGAGGTAAATGTTCATAGACTGTGTAATACATTTGATATCGTAATTGATTATAAACTAATGCCTCTTGTTAGAACTTTCAAAATTAATGGTTTTGTCCCAAAGCCCCAGCACCCTTGGTGATGTAGTTATGACAGAAATCTTAGAGAAAGATAAAGATTTTTAGCACCTACTTATGAAAAAAAAAATCTAACAAAATGCAAGTCTCAAAAAGCTTAAAAACTAAAGCAAAGGTTTCAAAAAATAAATTAGAGTTTTAATGAATTTTAAAGCAGTGGCTGGTGCCATAAAACACATTCATGATTTTTGAAGGATGGAAAGGCTTTGAGACAGTTGGTCTCATTTGGATCCTGGCCACATAAGGGCGGTTTTGGATGGAAAGGGCTTTAGGCATGGTTAGCATGGGCGTCCCTGGCTGCGGGTTTAGAAAAGTCTTTGTGCCAGAGAGGGGCAAGGGGGAGGCTCTCTGGTCCTCGTGTCTCACATCTCTGTGGGAGGATCTCTGAGCTGCTACCAACAGGACTGCTTGTCCTGGAGGAGTGCTGGAGGGCCAGCTTTCTTCATCCATTCCCCTTTCCTCCTTCTCTCAAGCTGGCTGGTATCACCTGTGCACCTGTACAGAGAACTATGTCCTCTCTGTAGAAAGGACAGAGTGAGCTTCTACCCTTCATCACCTTTGACAGGGCACACAGAGCAATCCTTTAAGGATGCAGCATGAGTTTGGTTGCTGCTTGTTTCACTGCAGGACTGGAAGAGCGAAGGGTCCAGGTATAAAACTTATGGCCTTATTTGTGGTTTTGATACACCTGGATGACAAATCCAGATTTCCATCTCTTTTAATGAGTGCCTTCCCTCTCCCCTGCCCTGGCCAACAGGCTTGGAGGTGAACAGAAAGGAAAGTATATATTAAGAACAGCTACAAACCATCTTCATGGTTTATTTAAGAACCCTGTCCTGAAGGAGCGACACAGTAACCTTGGCTGTGACCTTCCTCGTTGCTGCTGGCTGTTACACAGAGCATTTCTAGAATTAATCTGGTGCTCTGACTCAGCGGTGCTGACGTGGTAGACCTGCTTTAATCAGTGGAGGAAATCTGAGCTCGTAAGCTAGTGTGTAGGCTTTCCCCTTTTTTAATAATGTGTTCTGAAATGTGTCTCGGCTCCTTCCCTAGTAGAAGAAGAAAGCTCATGGATTTTCCCTGCCAGGAGCACTCATCAGACCCTAAATACAGAGGAGCTTAATACTGTTGGTTATGCCCAGTGCTAGTGGCATCAGTTAAATCCAAGGACCAGCTCTGCATTTAGTAGTTCCCTGTGTAAGTGGCGGCAGGACTGTGGCAGGTGACTGTGGAGGTACACCTGGGTTGTCTTTATTTTAGTCCTCAAGGTTTACTATGCAGTTCACTTGCAGAAGAACAGTATGCAGGACTGTGTATGTAAATATTGGTAACCATGGCACGTTTGCACATCAACTGCATCTTGATTGCTGAATACGCCATCATTTTTCTTAGGTTCATTTGGCAGATATGGTTTGCCTGGACAACACCAAGAGAAAAGTGGAATGCCACTTGGCATTCCCATGTAGTCCTGCTTTTAGGTGTTTAGTCCTGATGCACAGTGTACAGCTTCTCACCTTCCAGCACAGACTTTGTCTCGAAGAACAAGAATTGGAAGGGAAAAAATGAATGGTTGTTTTCTAAGGCTTATGAAGGGCTGTTGGGAAACCATCAAAACTACCTCCTCCATGTGAACTGAACCAGATTTAATTTGGCAGAAACCAAATGACAATCTGTAATTTACTGAGCTCTCTCACCCATCCATTCCTCTGCACTTTGAAAAACCTTAATCAAAATATTTGAAAGTTGTTGACAGAGCTGAAAGTGAGTACCTTCAGACAAACAAGAAGAAATCAGTGTGATGTTCCAGATCCTTTGCTTCTATACATGGACAAGATATCTCAGTAAATTCCAGTGGAGTTTAGCTATTTTACATTGGCTGAGAATTTAGTCTCTGACGTTTTACTTTGTACTAGTTATGCATTAGGCACTGCCTTATGGCTGTTCGAGCTTTTTGATGGAAACAGGTTTTAGAGGTTTGGTTTTGAGAGTGCAAAACGCTGCAGATAAAACTGCCCCTGTAAACTCAGTCACTGATTGCTAGGAAAAGAGAGTTGGCTGCTATTAGGAATACCTGCATACCATCTCAAGACTTGAAATAGTGGAAGGAGTCATCTCCACTAGAGGAGTTTACATTTAGTGGGTGAACTGTATGTTCTGGTCATACACAGGACGAGCCCTCTTGGCCACATCTCTAACTCATGAACCCAGCCAGGGCCCAGACCTGAGCACTGTCATATTTTCACTCAGTAGATATCAATATAACTCACATCTGCTAGTTTTAATCAAGTAAATTGAAAAAAAACCCACTATTAATCTAATTGAACAGTTACAGTTTATCTGATTTATACGGGCTATGGTGGTAAACTTTTAAATTCATGACTGTTTGTGTAGCTGCTTGCCTTTTTTTTCTACCTTGTGCCATTTGTTTCTTATTTTACTGTTATGCTTTTATTCTAGTTATCCATTTCAGATGGCAAATGTTGGGTTGTGGGGACGTGTTTATGATTTATGTCATGGATATAAAAATGATGCTGATGCAACAATCATCAGATATAACAAATATTTATCAAAGTCATATTGCTATACCTTTCCAGTTAAGGTAGAAGTAAAAAATGCTTGCTGACAAAAGTATTGCCTTTTAATTTCCCCTTCAAAACCTAACAATTAAAATTAGGTGACAGAAAAATCTCATGAGAGCCCTAAAACAATATCTACTAAATAAAGAAGAAGAAAAAAACCCCAACTGCTATGTCCTTAAAAATGTTCAGCAGAAAACCAAGTTTCTCATGGATTGTCTGTCCTGCTGTTTCTGCTGGGGGTAATGTCTTCAGTTATGGATGTCAAAACAGAGATGCAACCTGTGCTACTGAGTATGCTCTGAAGGCACAATAATGATATGTTACTGACATGACAGATTCATGATTGTTTTTCACCATCCTTTATAATGTGATGTGTGCATTTTCAGTGGACATATATGGTTTATTTTCATCCTTGTTTCCTATCCAAGCACATCAAACATTTGATCTGAAAACTTCCCGTATTCATGACATATTTTTCCTTGGGCAGCAGGTAATATCTGTTGAATAGCAAATGACCAAATCACGGACAAAGCAGACAGGCAGCTTTTTCTCATATCAGGGTGCTCTTTTTATATCCCCTCTATCTTTCCACTGAGAAAACATAAATATGCATGTGCAGAACTAATGCAGGCTCAATCTACCTGAGTCAGGAGACGAGCCATCTGTGAATACGCGGTTCCTGGACAGAACGATTTTCTCTCTCGATGGATTCTTTGTCAGAGTGAAGCAATGAAGCTTTTGGCTCGTCATTGGGAGATGAGGATCCCTCTGACCAAAAGTGGTCAATGTGCAGTGAATATCATTTGTCTGGTCCCAAATACTGTAGGAATGAATAGGTTTTTCTTATATAAAATCCATCTCTTCCAAAGACATGACTTGGAACTCTTGTCTAATTTGTAGTTATCAAAGTTCTGATCCTGAATGCAGCTGCAGAAAGCCCTGTGCTGAGCAGAGGGAGTCCTTCCATCAGGTAAGAGCAAGGGAAACTAGTTGGGGAGGAGTAGATGTCCTTGGAGAGAGCCAGAACTCCTCCTGCCCCCAGTGAGTGAGGGAGGGCCTGTGCGTGAAAAAAGGCTGAACTCCAGAATCTCTCAGCAAATTCTAGAAAATATATTTCAAATTAAAAGCAAGTGTGGGAAAGGTCTGGCAGAAGGCAGATGTGTTGGATTTGGCTCTCAGGGGCTTTAGGAAGATATCTGGTGGCACGGGGAAAATAAAGTGACATCCTGAAGATCGGAAAGCTCATCAGGAGACCCCAGGTATCTCTGATTTCCATGCCAGCACCCTGTGCATCAGCCGTGCACGTGCCAGTAGGTGCACGATATAAAGTATAAATAGCCATATGGCACTGCAGAGCTGGCACAGAGCAGGAGCATCGTGCAGAGCAGACATCACTGGGAAGTTCGGGACAGCAGCCTGCCATTCCCTCCTTGGCATCGGCCTTTTGTGCCCAGAACCCTCCCGCCACACCTGATGGCAGCACATCCTTCTGACAGATGGGCGTAAAAGTGTGCAGCTTGGAAACCTAACTGGGCATCAGCCACGTTTATTTGAGAGTAGTCCTGCTGACCGGGACGGGGGTGAAAAGCTACTGTGTCATGAGGGTCTTTTTTGCCTACGGTTTACCTAAAAGGTCGTCGTTGCTGTGTGTCTTCACCTCTGGTCTCTAGTATTGTGCAAAGCACTTGAGGTAGTTGGCCGTCATTCGTGCGGCTTAACTGTGGATAATAGAAGTTGCTGCAGCTGGGGAAATAACTGCAACAGGGGCTATAAACAGCAGTAGCACTGCAAATGTGCCAGTTGCTTTCCTGTGCAGATCCTGCCCTAGAGACCCAAGGAGAGGTGGCAAAAGGACCACCTAGGATCAAGGTGGTGGCAGGCTCACATCACCTTAGGTACACAATTTTCCATCCCATAGTTTAATACTCTAGCTTTCTCAGTTTTGCTTTCAGACAAGAATGCATATTCATTATTCATGCAATGAATTAACAATACTGATAAGTGGAGGGCTTAATAGATAGTGCTCTCTGGAGTTGTAAAAATAATGCTCCCTGAGAAAAAAAATACAGTAGTTTTGAAGATGAGCTTAGTCCTTCTTCATTCTGAATCATCATGCAAAGCAATATATGCCGTTGTTCCAAACTCGCTTGTCTGTCTGTATTGTTTTGAGAAAAAATGGATGTTGGAGAGCATATGAATATGCTTAGCACGTATTCTGCATTAATCATTCAAATGGCATATTTCTACTGTAGCAGGGTTTAATCTGTATTTTTTCCTTTTTCTCTTAACTCCTGGAACGTGATGTAGCAAAACAAACAGGGGTTTTTTTGACAAATTGTTTGCAAATGGTACGGTACAGTATATTCTGCAAATTAACATTCGTTAAATTTAGGTGAGTTGCTTACATAATGCTTTGTCAACACTGTGTCACATTCTTCTGTGCTGTATTCAGGCTAGATGATTTTACAATAGTCTCTGAGCGTATTTCACTACAGCAAAAGTTTCTCTTAAATTTATTTCTTATTATTTTATGAGCAACAATATGCACTGGGAGGGTTCACTGCTGCATATAACTCCAGCAGATCAACAATGCTTTCAGAGTTACATTTATTACATTTCTTGAACCCTCATTTCTTGCAGTAAAACAGTATTTTGACCACAGATCTGTTTCTCCACCTTTACAGGTTGTGTTGCTGTTGTTCACCTCTTCTTAAGTATCTGTACCAAACAGTTCAGTCTAACAGCGCCTATGAAAGATTAAAGTATTCCTACTGAACAAATGTGCAGCTGTGGACATTTCACGCCCAGAAAAGTCCTAAGGCTTCCTATTTAGACAAATGGTATTTTGAAAGCAATTGCTGCTGCTCTTTGCCAACACCCAGTTCTGGGAGGTGACAAATACCACTTTGATGCTGCCGGCATCAGCCTTTATGGTGCCATATGCCAGCCAATTATCTCAGTGTCATTAGGCACAGAACTAGTGTTTCCCACATGTCCAGATCATGCAATTAGTGTACTTAGGTGAAATGGAATTGCAATGTAGCAAAGAAGAGTCAGAGGGCAGACCTAGCTTGTCCAGCCAACTTTCAGTTTGCCAGGAAAGCAGCTATGCGGATGGTGGCTACCACAAGCAGAAGTGAAAGCTCTGAACAGTGTGTTGGTCTGTGTGTCCTAGAATCATGGAAGAATTTAGTTTGAAAGAGACATTTGCAAGCTATGTATTCTGAGATCCTGCTGTATCTCTTGCTTTCCCAAATTTGATTTTGTCCACAAACTTAAAGGCTGTGTTACATCTAATGATCCAAGTCACTGATAATGATCTTCAGTAGCATCACCATCACCATGCTCTTGGTGTCTTGGGTCTTGCTATGTCTATGCAGCACTCAGAGTGGGCTACTTTCTCCTACCTTTTGAGTGAATTTGTAGCATGTTTTGGGAGAAGTGTATTGTTGCAGGTGGACTGTGACCAGTACCCAAAGGCAATTCGAGTAGATCTGCAGTAGCATGAAAAGAGCCAAAAGGGTGTTGAGGGTTGATGCACAGCAACTAGAAAAACATGGCGCTTTCCTGAGACATGCTGGTATTTTTCTGAGCAATCCCCATTTGCATTCTTTCTCTGAGTTTTGTTTTCCTTATCACCCCTTGGATACCACCTAGTTTTAAGGAGACCAAGTTATTTGTATTTGTATTTACAAGGGGAGGGAGAGGACCCTAGGGGAAGTTGGGGAAATCTAGGGATTTCTGGCTACTGTCAGTGTTACAGGAGAGGAATCCAGCTTAGATGAAAGGTGTGGCTGAATGACTCTGAGGTGCAGCAGGAGGAAAATGGAACCATTGATATGGGATGTAATCCCTGAAATACAGTCTCTGTCAGTGGACCCCAGGTCTCACCTAAGGGAACCCAGTAGATTCAGTCGTGTCATGATTGCGGAGCTTTGTGCTGAAAAGGGTTTCCGACAGAAAAAGTTCCTGAACACATTTTGATCTTTGCTTGCCTCCATGTTCATAGAGAGGTTATTGAGGAACCTTTTCTGTGATTCACTTAAAAGTTGCAGCAAATATTATCCTGAGATGAAATAAAAATCTGAAGCTATTACCAACTGTCTGGCAAATTACAAAGGACAGGCAAGTCTTCCTGGTCTCCATCTAAAATCAGCTAGGAGGGAGAGAGAAAGGAGCTCTTATAGAGGATGCTTTGAAGAGCTACATTAAGTTTCTCCTCCTGCTCCGGTTTACCCTCTGGAGGAACCTTCTCCTTCCCACTGATGATGGATGATTATGCTCATTAGGGCAAAGCCAGCATTTGTAAGTCCACCCCTAGCCTTCATGAAGGACAATTACCACAGCTCTGTTATCAGACAGGCTGGGCTGCAGCAAGAGGAGGCACAGGCTCCTTGTTCCTCCAATGGATCCCCTCTTTGTCAGGCCATGGTGATTTTTGCTTTTCTCTGAGCTACTTGCCTCTTACTTAAATGGTTGATAATTGAAGGCTGTTGTGTATAAATGAGTGGTTGTATTATCATTATTTATTGCATAAAACCCATTTATTCCCATGTTCCCAAAGAACATCTTAATTTCCTGTTAGGCTTCTGCATCTGTTGCTCATTGTAGTGTTTTCCAGTCAGATGTCTTGGTTCTTGGAAACGTGTGCTCTAAGCACATCTCTTTGTGCATGGAGGAGGTGCACAAACGAAATCCTCTGGGGTTTTGAAGACGTAGTACATCAAGTTGGGTGTTTCTGCGAGCATTTCTAACACCAACTAACTACTGACCTTTCTGACCATCTCTTTCAATAACAACTGTCGGACACAACAGCCTTTTAATGGAGACAATACAAGTGTCCTCTCTGTGATGTTTGAAAGTAACCTTTTCTGAAAGTGGTGATATTTTAGTTGTTTGACAGAGGTGATTTTCCCATGGGCAAGTAACCTCAGTGCTGTCAATAAATGTAGCTGTTTGAGATGGCTTTGGGCTGTGGAGCTACAACTCTAACAACTGCAAGCAAAAATGTGGCTTTACCAGAAGCTGAAGCTTACATGTGTGCTCCCACAGTGTTTCTTTAGAGGTTAGATGCAGCCCTGTAACAATGAAAGGTGTTATCCCCCTCCCCTTTACATAGTTCATTCTCTCTATTTATGTATTTCTAGGGAATGCTTATTATTTAAATCTTATATTTCTGGTCTTCTAATTACGCCTTATGAGGAAAATAGCAGCCATTAGTGCTTGTTCGCTTGTTGTGAGGATTGGACTCGTGATCATTACAGGATTACTCCTTTGCTTTAACAGAGATGTCAAACCAGTATTTCTCTCACCATTACACAGTGAGAAACTTTTGAAGGCTGGTCTTGTCAAACTGTGAGAGCGATTATAAAACTAACAGGAACGTAAATTATATAAAGCATTTCTCATTTGTCCTGTCCATGAAAAGCCAGCATGTGTTCATATGTGCTGCAGAGCTGTTTTCATATCTCTTGTTCCATCACCCAGGTTCTATATTTACTTTTTTTTTTCCCGACAATAGTATTTTGAATAACAGTGTAAATAAGAATATTTAACTCTGAATGACAGGCTTTCATGTCTTTAGTAAATCATTTGGTCATTGTGTGCCACACATACAGGGGAGACCACCAAATGTCACAGACTCTAACCTGACAACAAATACAAAACAGAAGTAAACAAAGCATTGGTAAAAGACTATGACTTTCTAATATGATTATGTGAATGATGGCAAAACTAGCTCTTCTTCACATTAATTCCACATCCCTGCCCCTCCTTATTGCTTTGAATTCATCTCATCTTCTCCTGCTGACACACTTGCAATCCTTTCTTTCTGGTTAAAGTTCTGTGAATAATTAGGTTATTTTTGTTTTTTCTTTTTAATTAGGTTGCTGAAGAAAAATATTTTTTGGGAAAATGATTCGTGGTGCCAAGTGAAATGTTTAGCTTAACTTTTTGCTTAACTCGAAAATAAACACTTTTTCTTCTGGACCTGTTTTACTCTTCAAAAAATACAGTGAATTTATTTATTTATTTAAAATCGACATGAATGTGTTTTGCTTTAGAAATACGATGGTTTTGATGTGTCAGAAATTTTTGGTTATATTTTTGCATGTCTCAAATTGACCAGACTTTCACATCAATTTTCTCTCTCAGGAGCAGCAATGAAGTGAATTAATTATTTGGTCAAAGGGATTTCCCTGCTCTTTCCTAATAATTAACCCATACACTTCTTGTAAAGCTACTGACAGGTTACAGGAGCCTTCTCCTCACCTGTTTTACCTACTCAGTCATTTTCTTCACAGTGTCTCCATGTAGCTCCTCAGGAGCTACTCTGACTACTCTTGGTCCATCCTTTGATTTCTTGTGCCATGAAGATGAAAAGCCTGGCAGATGTGGAAAGTCTCCTCTTTCTCACCTTGAGGCTGAGGGGAGATATGTGGCCACAGTGCAGAGCTCACCACACTACACCATCCCCGCCACAGAGAGGGGGTTCAGCTCCATCCTAGAACCAGCCTGCGCTTCACTGCACCTCCCATCTTGTTTGGTGGCCTTTTGTAAGGAGAACTGCCCTCTGGAGCCTGGGGTGAGATCCTCAGATCTGTTTCACCTGAAGGTGAATAAGGAAATGTTCTCCAGTGGAGCACCCAGTTGTCCTGACAAACTAAGACCTGTTTCTGCGAGCTGTTAAGAGAGAATTCCCATTGGAGTCATTACATCTGCTGCACCTGGGTTTGCTATCATGCCCTAGTATTTTTCCATATTGAAGCCAAGCAATTCCATAAAGTGTTTTTCTCCTTTTAATATTTTCCTTTCTTTTATTTAGCTTCCTTCTTTTTATGTTACTAGGCAGTCTTTCCAACTAGACCCATTTTAATATAGTGGTGTATTTAACCGAGAAAGCAAATTTATAGATCTTTCTAATGTTACAGCAGCCTGTCATTTCAGCTCTTAGTTGGGTATTGATTTAGTGACGTCTCTCTTTTTTATGAGCCAAATCATAATCTAGCTTCTTCCATCACTTTAGTAATAAATCTTATTGTTTGGAACTAAACAGAAAAATTTCTTCCTTTCTCATTTTGCCTTAGCTCTCTAATAGTTTCTGGGCATTTATTACTTACATATTCTGTTTTCTAATTTAATTACTCTGCTTTCTAATTTTCCATGATGTACTCCCTCTTTTTAATTTGGCTGAGTAAATTATATGGTACTCTGTGAGGACAATTTGTAATAAGAGCTTATGATCAGGAAAGGGACTCTCTGAAATGACATCATAGTTTTTCCTTATTTGCTCCTTATTGGTGGTGTCTTTATCAAAACCATTCCATGTGTAAGTTGAAAGGTTTTCTGTAAATCAAACTGTTCGGTTTTGGTCTTCTACTGTCTGTCCTGCTCTCCCTAGAATAAACTAGTGCAAAGACACAGCTGTTGAGATTTCAAGAAGAATAAGCATGTTCTTCTATCCATCCACATTCAAGTGAACACTTAGGCATAGATTAGTGAGATGCAAATCAAGAAATGAGTGTGACAAACATGGGCTTTAACACCCTGCTGAATTACTGCCTTTAGTACCCCTAGGTGTATCTGGATTTGAGCCAGTTGCCTAGAAATGGAGAGGAGAGTCATAGCAAGATGTAGGCCGGGGTGTGAAACTCATTTTCACTGGGGGCCACATCAGCCTTGCAGTTGCTTTCCAAGGGCCGAATGTTATTTTAGGACTGTATATACTCCTAGTAGTAACTACCCTGATGTAGGTGATGCCAAACCTAGGGACTGTTGGAAGCCTTAAACATGGGATCTGGGAACATTTTAGGTCCTGTTCCCATCCCATGTCTGGGCTTTTTCCATGTTAAGCCTCTGCTTGTGGCAGAGATGAGGCTGTTCCCAGGATGCCCAAAGTGGGACAGGGGGGATTCAGCTGTGCACAGAGCAAGGGCCTGGAAGCCGGGGCGAAGGGGCCAGATGAAACTGTCTGAAAAACTGCCAACTGCAGGGTGTATCATCTCAATATGCCTGTCTGACTTTTGGGGACTTTCAGCCAACCCATAAAGCCTTGATGGGGATTGTCTCATGTGACACATCTGGCTCTGGTTCTGATGAAAGGTACCACTCCAGGGCCATGACAGGTGTGCTTAGTCATTGGTTATTCTGCCATTCCCCATCTGACACAAGTACAGCCTCCTCAGAAATATGTGCTTTTACCAAAACCAGGAAGGTGGTAGGTATCAGTTCAAGTCTGTTTTATCTAGTACTTCAAAATGCAGTTAGCTAAAGTGGCACACACCTGATGGTGGAAAATTCTCAAACATTTATACCTTCTGATGGATCTGTGTAGAGAGTAAGTGCAAAAATGAGGTGTGTGTCCCTCTCCAAGTCTTTCCAATATCTTTTCAGGTAAAAGACATCTGAAGGCTAGGAATGGAGGAGAAGATGGGTTAACCTCAGTTTGTTTAATTTGGTAAAGGTCTGATGTAAAAACAAAAAGCAGTATTGCCTGTATTTCTGGCAGGGTGTTCTGAATTCCTGCTACAAAATACCTGTTAACTTTGCATGTCTCCATAAGGAGGAGTCTCAGTTTTGCTATTCTCTTTGTGACTGTCATTTGTACTGTTACACTATTGTACTGTCTAATGAAGTGTTTATGGAATCTCTTATTTGGGAAAGATCAGAAGCAGAATCATGACACTTCAGTTGAAGTCTGTTTCCTCAAATATCAGGCTATAAAAGGAACAGATTTTCTTTAGGTAGGTGAGCAACATGGGAAAGCTGAGAGAGACATTAACCATGCCCATGCTGGAATGGGGACTGCTGCAGGATGCCTGCTAAAGGCTTACCAGGCTCTCTGGGTGCTCCTGTGGCTTTTGGAGGCACCTGTAACTCCACCAAAGCTCACTTGGCTCCACAGAGTTGCCTGTACCTTGTGAATAAGTCGAGTGATCCCTCCATTTAGTGGTGGGTGTGCTGTGCTGCTAAACTGTCTGCAAGGGATGACAGTCCTGTTTTGCTGTTCACATTAATTTGTCACACTGGGAGGTCTCTGGTTTCTAGGAGTTATGTCACTGGTGTAATAAAACCCAGGAGGTGACTGGAACTGGAAGTGGGAACTGCTGATTTGAAGTTAAATGTTTATTGCAGGGCTTCTGAAAGCTCTGTAGGAGCTTGGGATGGAGGTAAGGCTAGATGGGCAACCATATAACTACCTCGTGGAGTGGCAGAGACTCTGCTTGGTGGGCATTAAAAAAACGTGCCTCCACTCACCTTTCTTCTGTGGTATCCTCCTGCCTTTTATATTTTCAGCACAGATAAGGTTGAGGTAGGTTTAAGGCCATTTTATTTCAGCTTATCCATTATAGACAAATGAACTGACAAAACCACTACTTTTGAACTGTATTTTGCTGCATGATTCTAAAAATTTACAAATATTTTTGTATTTCTTCTGATTATCTTCTTATTTTTGTTATCGTCAAGAATATATTGGAAGAGGGAAGAAAGTCTCCACACAATTTCTTTTATGATACACCCACCATTTATAACTTGACATTAATTCATTATGCCCTTTAACTGTATTTAAATTTTCAGAATTTTATACAACATAAAGCTTAGTATCTAGGTCAATAGTGTTATCTGTTTTACAGACTTATTGAAATCGAATTAGCTACTGGCTTATTCTATTTTTCCTCTATTTTTAAGTTCACTGAAGGAAAGAATACTAGGCGAGAGGTGAACAGGAGAGTAAGACAGCAGGGAAACAGGAACATAACAAATGGAGAGGAAAAGGAGTTGAGAAGATCTGTGCGATGCAGTCAGGGTTAGCTGAAAGATTTCCTGTCCTTTTTCCAGATGTTTATGGACAGGTATGTGGCCCATTTTTCCAAGACCTTTGGACAATTATACCACAATGTGTAGTTCCTCCAGGACTGACAATGCTGGCGAGGTCTGTACCCCACCAAATTCCTAAGACTGGGATTTTTTTGGGTCTCACTTCCATAACAACAGTGTTGAATTACTGCTCTCCTGATCTCAAGAGTGGTTTTCTTCCCTTCCCTGTGTTTATCTCATTCTGATTTAGCACCCATCAAGCTTAAAAATAGATGGTTAGTTTTGAGTACAGCTCTGTTTGATAAGAAGTGCTTTCTGCCTGTGAGTTCTGTCAAGAACAACTGAACATGGGAATGTACACAGAGAATAAATTATACCAAGAGCTTCTGTCATTGCAGAATTTTATTAGGAGTGTTGCTGAGACTGGAGTTACCTTACATTTTGTTAAATTCTTTGTACTTCCTTGAAGTGTTTCTACATTTAAATTACTTACCAAAAAGTAAAAAAACCAACAATCAACAGTCTAAGCCCATTATCTTGATCTGATAGATCCAGGCTGGATCTCCTCTATCTGTGTAGCTGGACAGAGTCAAGGTGTTACCTCAGTCCTTGTGCTTGCAGGATCTAGCACGGAGAAGAAAACCCAGAGCCCTCTGCACCACAGCAAACCAGCAGGGCATGTCCACAGCTGCATGCTTGCTCTTTGCTTGTCATCAACATGACATGAATCAACTCTGAAATGGAAGCTGCATAGCTTAGTGTAGTCCTGCGCCTGGGTTACTACACGTTGCTGGTAGAATATATAATTATTTCAGCCTTGGATATGTGTTAAGTGCCTGAATGGCTCCTATCCTCTCTGAGAGGCTGATCTTTGCGCAGCAAGGATGCTTTGTGCATCAGTTCCCCATGCCCTGTGCTCGATTTAGGCATAATTCTGTCAGCCCATTACAGTCTGTGGGACGACGTCCCCTAGTTCTCGGTGTGAGTTGTTTCTTGGGGTTCTTGCACCCCAGCAGTTGCGTGTTTCAGCTGCTGTTACTGAGGATGACTCTGTCAGCCCTATCTGAATTGTAAGAGTCCCTCAGGGTATGTGCCTTTGCCCAAAAGGTGCATGCATTTTCCTTAGGAACATTATTCTATTATTTTAGAAATCAAAGACATAGCATAAAAACATTACTTTCTGAAAAAAATGCTGGCAGTCAGTTGTGCTGTTAACTCTACAAGACTATTTTGTGAAAGTATCAATTCATGTAATTAATGGGGTGAATACTTAAATGTATTTGTTTTCTCTCTGTATTTCCGTTGCAATGTCAGTGAAGCCATCAATAAATTTGTTTGCTGTAACAGAAAATATTATTCAGCCCTTTATGCCATCTATTATTTAGCAGCCATCATTAAAAAAATCCTGTAGTCATTAATAATCTTGAAAGGGCTTGTTATGCTGAAATGTATGGCATTAGAATACACATTATAGTTACCTTGAAGTCCCAGGCACCAATATCAATCACTCGGTATCCTGTCATTACTCAGCAGTGGCATAATTTTGTATGTTGACTTGTCACTCCTGCCAGAGAGTGGGTGCATGTGGAAAAATATTTTAATTGCATTTCTAGCATGTGGCAGGATTGAAATGACGACTGATCAGATGAAGGAAGGAGGAACCTTTGTCTGTGCTGCAATTAAAAGCAGCTTTTGTTTGTACTGTATATAAAGAAAGCTTAGTCTTGGAGAGGCTCCAAGTATTCAAAGGGTTTTTGAATGACAGCATTTCTACGTCAGTCCCAGGAACAGTCAAAGAAAAGCAAATTAATAAAATATGTTATTTAGGCAAGTTTCACTGAAGTCTGAACCCAACCATTCAAGACTCTTTATGGGATCTTAACTGCATCCTAATACTTAGGCATTGCTTTTTCTGCCACCTCGCTGTTGGCACTGTGAATAATGAACCCCAGTGCTACAAACACACAAACATGACCATAGTTTTGCTCACCTGTAAGACCTGGCGTTTTGCTGCATGCTGGAGAAGGAGCATTGCCCTTCTCTCTTGTTGGCACTGGTACTGTGTGTACACACATGCCAGCTGTAGTGTCTGTGCTACCTTTCTAATAAACTTTTGCCCCTTTTGGCAAAAGTTAAAGCCACAGAAAATAGTTTTTCAGTTAAACTTGTTCCTGGTCTGGTGTGTAATAGTTTTGATTCCAAAGGTTTGGCTTGATTCTGTTGGTGCAAAGCAGGAGGAACTCTATTGATATGTAATGCAAAATTATCATTATATCAGGTTAAAGACATCCGTACAAAGTTATACTATTTTACAGGCTGTGGAAATAGCCTGCATCTTACACACAAAGATGAGAAGTAACTGTAGTTTTGTTTTATTGACTTCTGCTCCTGAAACCTCCAAATTAAAAAAAAAAAAAAAAAGGCAAAAAACCCAAAACCCAACCAACCATAAAATGACCAGAGGGGTTGTGGAGTCTCCTTCTCTGGAGACATTCAAAACCCGCCTGGACACGTTCCTGTGCAAACTGATCTAGGTGTTCCTGCTCTGGTGGGGGGATTGGACTAGATGATCTTTTGAGGTCCCTTCCAGTCCCTGATATTCTGTGATTCTGAGAATTGCCCAAATAAACTCTTTTGTTTAGCTGGAGAAACCAGTGCTGTGGTAGAACAAGGGATGAGTGCTTATCCTAATGGAATTTTAATGCTCTCACAATAAACAGTAGTGTGGCGTAAGGTCGAGCGGAGTTAGCTAAGGAATTTAAAACAAGTATTAAACTCTTCCTTATCTGTGTAAATAAAATGAGTGGGACTGCTGTACGGTGCAAAGGACATTGCAGAAAATCTGGGTTTGGTCCCTAAATTATGTTAAGACTTTACATTTCACGAGGCTTATGGTGTAGATGAACGATATACTTTATTTTGCTCTGTAACAGGTCGTTGCTCTGGTGAGCCAAATGTTGTGCGTGTGTGTGAAGTGCTGGTTGTTTCAGCGTGCTCATAAATGGCGATGCCTGACGCAGACAAGATGTCCTGACCTAGCCCATGCGTGTAAGTGTTTTCTTTCCCTCTGCATTTGAGGAGCTGGAGAGAAGCACAGCTGGAAGAGACTTTGTTGTCTGGCCCACAGGTTTGTCCTTGTCCATGGCTCTGAAGCCCTCTGGGGAAGGATGGCCAGGAGAGGTCCATGGGCTTCAGGAATTGTCCGTGTAGGTTGAACACAGGCTGTGGGTCGCAGCTTGGAGGGCAGAGTGAAAAGGCGGGACTGGGAGAGAAGGTAGGAAACAGGAAGCTATCACTACCAGGGAGATAACAAAATGAATTTACTTTGCTCAGTTTGAACTCAATACACTTGGTTTGCAGACTGGTTATTTTCCATACCAGAATACTTGGAGAATTGAAATTCTGACTTTGTTTTTGGAAAGCTGAAATTCCAATTTCAATGACAGTTTTATGGTCCGGCTGATGTGTTAGGGCAGAATTCTGTGGTTGGGTTATTTATAGTGTACAGTATATCTGTCTTTCGAAAAGGGATAAAAATAGTCTACAGAAATAAATACTTACTTGTTTTTGGAAATGTACAAGTTTTAGAATGACTTTTGAAAGAAATAATAGTTGAAGACTATTGAAGGTAAACAGCAGAAAGGGATGGAATTCAGTATGTGTTTGCCCGTGGTGGACTAGATCAGACCTAATGACAATTTCCTTTACTACATAACTAATATGTTAGAAAAATGAGGAATGGAAGTTTTAATCCAGTTAGACTTTGTGAAATCCTGGTGTTATGTGAGGAATTATTTTTTAGCCTGGAAGAGATGGAGATCAAAATTAGAAAAGGAAGGTGGCTGATGGAGAGGCAACAGGATGTGAGGAAGGGTGAGTGACAGGGGGTTTCTACAGGGGTTCCTCATGGTCTGGGTGCTGATATTATTAGTGAATTTGGTAGATAGAATGGGAAGAACAAAAAACTAAAACATTCAGGAAGTCTCATCAGTGCAGAGGAGTGTAGGACAATATAAGAAAAACACTGAATGACTGGGGGATGGAGTAACTGCATTGAGATGAAATTTAGCAATGTAAGTGCAAAGTTTGATATCTGTATTTTAATAACTAGAAGATATTTCATAATTTTATAATGGTGGCAGTGACAGAAGAAGAGAAAGTCTTAGGCCTACTGTTCATTCATATGAAATGAGTATTAGTGGAAAAGGGCAGCTGACATCTTAGGAAATGTCAGAAAAGACATTTTTAGAGGCAAGATTTTGAAGAAGCCATTGCTCAAGTCCCAGTGTAAAATATTACACCATTCATACTCAAGAAATTTGAACAAAGGCAGAGAAGAACAGGTAGTTTGAGTGGGGATTAGCATGAATGTAATTGCTGCCAGTAAGTACCTCAGAGAAGGATAAGAGCCATTTGAGGTTATGGACAGTTGCTGAAAGAAAGGGGTTTACCTGGCCCAGATACAATTTTGACTGGGGAGGGGTTAGTGTTAACCATCACAGCAAAGAGGTTCAGGAAGTGATTTCTTAGAAGGTAATGGAGGGCCAGACACACACCAGTTTTCAGATGGGCTCGACAGGTTTGAGAGAGACAATCTGGTATCACATTTGATATTTGAGAAATGATGTGATTGCTTGTGCCAGTGGCTGGCTGTTTTCAGCTCAGTGTTTTCTTTCTGTTCTATGTCTACACTGATGTATCTGATTTAGAAAGTGGTTAGAAGTGGGAAGACACTCTCGCATGCACTGCTACTTCACTGCTGTAAAAATATTTTCACAACCTAATGATGATTTCATAATTCCCTGTGAGATGATGAAGTGGAGACAGAGTGGTTTTGTGTACTGTCATCTCCTCTTACTTGAAATACAATAGTAATGACTAACGAGAAAGAAAATGCGTTTGACTTTCTTCATTATTGCCATATTGTTTTCAGTGATGGGCCATAGACAAATGATTACACCTGCTGGAACCTGTGTGGGCAGAGATTGTTTCAAAATCATGTCTGTCTTATCTATTTATGATGTCGGCACCCTTGGGTATACTGTATGGGTTTTTGCCCTCTGAAATGGATGCTATCACTTCCAGCACGCTTTCTCACCTTTAGGGAGAAGTGCCATTCTCAGTTTAATCTTAATGTTTTTTGTACAAGAGCATTATGCTACAAAATCCTAACTCTTTGCTGAAGTGGCTATAATCTTGCAATTTAAAACTTCAGAAGACAATGAAATAGGGCTATTTCAATAAACTTCATAATCTCTGAGGCATCACAGTGGGAAATTAATGACTCATTTGAGAGAACTTCAACAGAAGAACACGTCATTGCTAACCAGTTTCTGGTTAAATACCATTTGAATTGGTTCTGTGACTTCAGCTAGCCAAAGTTTCTGTTCCCATGAGAAAACTCATGCGTTTTACTGGGTTCTGTGTTTAAGCATCTATCTGTACAGCCAGATTACAAATACTCAGACATGCTTAACAGATAACTGTTTGTTCTTTGACCATAGCTGTGTTTACATAATCCCGTTATAGGTACAGGGGAGTTAAACCTACGTATCAAGAAGAGAATGTATCCCTTACTGCATCATATTAAAAATACAATGAATAAGAGCAGATTGTGTGCTCTCTTTAGGTCTTTTTCTAATGCACCTTCTTGGTTTGAAATTGGCTTCACTTGGTAACATGTTCCCTTGAGTTTCATGTTGCTGGTAATGTTTAAAGATGGAGTATAGAACCAAGGGTGTTCTTGCATAAATGTTGCTATCTCTCTGAGGGTAGAGATGGTGATTTCACATTGGCTGGTGAAATAAATAGCAGTCACTTGAGGCATTATATTTGCTTTCAAAAATACTTTGACTAGGGAACATTAAAACCTAGTTTTTCAGAATTGAAATACTTCTATTCAGTAATCCCTGTGTAATCTCTCTATCTGGAAGCCACAGGATTGCTCTAAGAGCTGGCAGCTTTGTCCTTACAGCGAAATGGAAGAATTTAGAATCTCTTAAAAACCCATACGATTTACTGGAGAATTGCATGTGCAGCATCCCTCCTGGTGCTCTCATTAGTTTTTTATTGTGATGTGAGATTGTTTGATTGAATAGTCATTTTTATTGGAGTTGCCAAGTTCCTTGCAGTTTCCTGGGTGGTTATTAGAGCTCTGTGACAAACTGACTTTTATGATTCAATGGATGGACCAAAGGAGAGGAAGGTAAAATGCATTCACCTGAAAGAAAAAGGTTTTGTTTTGTTTCCTCAAAAAACTTTTTTCTTACAATTAACTATTTCATTCTGAGAAAGCTGAAAGGAAACTTTTCCCCCATTATTTTCCCATCCCCATTTTTTTTTTCTTACTGCAAGCATAATTTGACAAATCTATGGAAGATGAAGAAGAATAAACTCATGATGGTGAAGAAAAAGGCCATTGAACAACAGAGGATTGAGCATCTGTCATGTAAGAGAAGAGGAGAGTTTGACTTTAAGTGTAAGGAATAAAGATTGAAACAAGATGCAGTCAAAGGCTCTCAGGGACATAAAACCAAGAGGGATTAAAACATTTAAGCTAAGTGGGAACTGGCCTAATTACAAATAAGAACAAGAAAACGATGAAATTATTTAGGCTGGAATTTAGAGAATGGTTTTTAACTCTCAAGAGAATGAATGTCAGAAGCAGCTTTTCTGATTGGAGCACTAGAAACAAAATTAAAAAATAAGATAAATTTAAAAATTAACTCGATAAATTTCTATGCAGGCTTATGGGATGAAGTTGCCTATGGTAGCAGAGGAGTAAGCTATATGACTGCACATTTCTTGTTAGTCCCATCTTCCTATAAACAATTTTGATTTGAATGGCCATTTTGGAGAAAGAATCTATCTGAAAATTTCACCTAGTCCTAGTGGTGGCTATCACAGATGAAATAGTGCTGAATGAGTAGGTAAGTCAGTGACAAAGTTGTCCATGAGGTTGGGATGTCAAGATCAGAAAACTTAACTGCATGGTATAAGGAATCTGAGGAATTTAAATCTTTGGGCTAAATATTGTAGATGGCACTTGGCATGCTTGTTTATGGGATGCTGAAGAGAAACTGGGATACTGGAATTTATTATCTGAGCAGGTAAAAGAATGATGAGTGGGGAGAAGCTGCCTTCCCTGTGGTTGAAGGTGGTTGATTAGTCGGGAAGGATGAGACTACATTACTGCGTTATGATAGCTAATAATTTGTTGATAAGGCTGTATGGTGGGACTAGAGGACAGTTCTAGGCAGGTCCTGGAAATGGCGAATCATTTAACCTTCAAGGCAAAATAACGTAGTCAGAAAGCCAAATGCAGGAGTGGGCAAACTTTTTGGTTTGTTCTGTTGTGGTTTTCAGTGCCAAAGAGGCTGAAGTACATTTGTATTGACAATGTTCAGGAAGAGGAGGGGAAGGAAATGGAGAAAAAAGAGTGGGTTCGCAGGAGACCAAGAGACAGAATGTGAGGAACTGGGCAAGAGGAGAAGCCAGAGGCAGTAGCAGAGGTCAACTGTTGGCTTTTGTGGCAGGGAATAAAGATGGGAAAGCTGGTGGAGGGAGATGGATGCCAGGGAAGGGATGGATCATTTGATCTTATTCTTTCTGGGGAAACCACTGAAATCAGTGGAAATGATACTGGAGCAAGAGGAGAAGAGGACTCGAAGAGAGAGGTAGTGAAAAGGGTAGCTGAGATTGTGGGCCTGGAGTTCAATTACACTGGAGAAATGGAGTTCTTTACAGTGGAAGATGGGAGACCAGAAGTAGGAGTTGGCCAGCACTCGCTGGAAGTTGTTCTGCTCTGGAACTTCTGTGGGGGATGCTGGGTATACCCAAGAGCTGAGATGGAGGACATGGATGTGTGGGGAATAAGTAAGAACTAGTGACTGGTGAGACGGGCACTGTAAAAGGATAGAGATGTTCTGTCTTGTGTGAAGAGACTGCAGAGCTTTGTTATCCAGGATATAATAATTCTGGATGGTTGTATCCTGGTGACAGATAGTGTCTGCACATACTTGCAGGTACAGGTGCCAGATGCTGTCACTCTTTGTTTACCATGAGTAAATAAACATTATGTTGTGAATTGTTGGGTGTTTTTATTGCCAGCTACCATGAGAAAGAATAGCTGAATTTCACCTTGCAATTAATCTTATACTTGAGGTATCTTGTTCAAAAATTTCATTTCATGAATGGCACTTCTCTTTATTTTGAAGCATGAAAGGGAATCATAAACCCTCTGATCACTCCTTGGCCTATAAAATGGACGTGGAACTTTGTGATCTCTTCAGTACATTGATTTGATCTCATCTGTGGACCCATTCACACTTGACTTGCCAAAGAGAGATTCTTTTGCTTTCTCCAAGGAATATTTTTACCCTTATTTTCTGCAACGCCTTTGCATGCACTGTTTTTCAAAGTGACTTTTACTCTCCAAAGGAGATGTTCTGTTGCCAGTTTTCACATCTTTTTATGAGTTTCTTTTTCTATTTTTAAGAAAGAAACAAAAAAGAGAGATTTTTAGTCCACATAGATATATAAAACTTGATTATCTGGGGATCTCAGGACTCAAAAGGCAATTGACATGAATTACACATATTATTTTCCATTTTTTAATCTCCTGAATGAATTTTGGTCATGCCTATTTTTTTCAGTGGGAAGGAGCTGAATGTTCCTTATTTTCAAATACTTCGGGTAATCAGTACTTGAATCAGTTCAGAAAGTACCATCTGTGCATGTAGAGCAGCTATGCAAGTAAATGTTATCTTCACATGTTGTGAGACCACGAGTAAAACACTAAGGAAAATAAACCTCTTAATCTCATTCTTCAGTACATTTATACACAATGAAGAGATTTATCCTGACAAGAAATCCAAAAATTTCATGTCAGGGTTCTGGAAAATAGTCAGAGTTGACAGATGGTGTACCGAACTTCAGATGTGGATATAGACAAAGGGAATCCACTTTATCTCAGGCAGGGGGAAGCAAATGGGATTAAAGAACTGCCCAGAAACAAAATTTGTTTTCTGTGAAATAGAATGATTCATTTTCTTTAATATATTTTTAATGTGTTCTTCAAACGTCTGCTCAGGCAAAAGCAGAAAATCAAACGGCCCTGAGACAGACAGTTCTGCCTGGGTTGTCTTGGCTCAGTTAAAGCCAGAAACTCTGAAGAAAAACTCTTCAGTCCAGAGCTGCAGCATTTGTGGTTGCCAGCTATCACTATTTGGACCATTTTCCCCTTTCTCAGCCCCACTTTCAACTTTCCACTACCTGCTTTTTCTGCTCCAGTGTTGGTTATTGTTAGCCAGTCTTGAAAACAGCTTTAACTGGTGATTTTTTCTTTTTTTAAAGCATGATGCTGCTCGCTTATGAGGGATAGTGGTAATAGAGGGAAATGTATCTTCTGTAAATGAATCAAGGTAACTGACCCACATAATGTTTACGAAAGATTAGCTGGTCACTTTGGTGTTAATGACATTGCAAGATGAACCTTGGGGTCTCTGACATATTCATGTTTGTCAAAATATTTTAGTTTTTATGCATTTGGACTGCTATTTTGTTTAATTTATTTTTGTTAATGAAATGTTAAATAGAAACCTGTATTTCTCACGTTAGCTTCTGTCTCTATAGAGATTTGTTTTGAATGTCACTCAGAAAAAGCATCAGCATTGAAGTTTAATGAAAATGAATAAGCAAAAAATGCTTATTACTTTTGCGGTACTTACTAACACAGATGTCTTTTCTATCACATTTATTTAGTATTATTACACTGAGTACTTGAGATTTCAAGTTTCTGTTACAGCTTTATTCGTAAGAACAAAAAGATTTGATACATGCAGGTCCTAATACCCGTGATGCAACTATACGGTGGAGATTGCAATTTGCCCCTGTTCTAAGAAAACAGCACTTGGCTTATGTACTAGAATTAAATGAACTGAAGCTTTGTCCGTATAGCACAATTATGTGACAAATACTTGAAGACTTGAGTTGCCCCATAGGTACCTGTTTAGGAAAAACTGTTTGCAAACAAGATCCTCTTCAGTTCTGCATTCCTTATGTATTTATTTCTTGCAGGGGTGAAGGAGATAAAGAATGGAAATAGTTTCAGTTTCAGATTTTCATAGTGATTATACTCTGTTGGGTATATAATAAGAGAAGTGAGGCTTTGATAGATGCTCAGTGTTTTTAGCTCCTGCTGAACGCCACAGAAGCAGCAGTAATTTCTGTCATGTATCAGGCCACATCTTTTGAGTCCTCTGAAGAGGACTCTCAATCTTCAGAATTATGGGATAGTGAAAGTATATGTTTTAATCTAACAGATTTGAGAAATAAATCATCTCTTTGCATTTTTGTTCCACTGCCTCCACACTTCCACTATTTTTCTCTTATGATATTATCTCTTTTGATATTTTATAGTATTATGATATTTATTATATTATCTCTTTTGATATTTTCTCTTCAGTTTTCTTCAAGTTTCCTATATAGTCAGTCCCATCCTTCTTACCATTCTGCCCAACTCTTCCTCTGAAAATTATATGATAATGGTATATTTGCTTCACTTTCTGCTTGCTTTTGTTTATTTCCTTTTGTTGATGATTTTCTAGAGATCCTTACAATGTGCTCATTTCCAAACTGCAGATTTATAACGTGAAGTCTTCTTGAGATAGCAAGTCTGGATCACTGCATCGGTGGGGAACTTCCTTCACTTTCCTTCAGCTGACTCTTTCTTCCTGTTCCTTGCCACTGTGACTGGGAGATAATTTAGTATACAAACTGGCAAGACTCTGGAGTACATGAAAATAAACAACTTGGTTAGCAGAATGAAAAAAGGGCAGCAAACACCTTACAAGGCTTGTATTTCTAGATAAAATTCCATGTTTCAGCCCATGTGTTTGAATGCTTACTCTTCCATAATGCTCTGAAAAAATTCTGTAGTTGAAATTAAAATGCAAGACCTGAGACAAGAACTTCTAAAATTACATGTTTGTCTTTATACTTATTTGATTTCCACTACTGTGATATCCAGGCACTCGGCAGTCTTGTCTTTAGCACGTATTCCAGAGAAGTAGGTGTTATTGCTAGGAGGTAGGTGTTTTCATTCCTATTTTACACATAGTTACTGAGAATAAAGCAATTTAGGTGGCAGAAGCTGCAAAAAAATGTTTAAATGACCTTAAAATTCTATCCTACAATCACACAGAAAAGAAGTGTCAGAACAATAAATCAATTTCATGATCTCAGGTTTCATGTGCTTGGGTTGAAGTCTAAGGTATTGGATTATCTTTTTCATCATAATGAAACAGCACAATTGTATTTGTGCTGTTACTTCCACTTTACTCAGATAAGATGTATTAAAGAGAAAGGCAGGATATAGAGTAACATGGTGATGGTGATGGGTAGACTCCATGTGAACAAAACAAAAAAACTTCAGTGCTCAGTTTCCAGCCAGTGTTTCTGTAGACCGAGTTTTTAAAACAGTATAAAGTTACTTTTTACTCAAAAAAACCTGATCTTGAATTTATGGGAACTGGATCTGAGTCGACTTTGTTGAACAATGTGCTGGAAAGGACATTGAAACCTTGACCTGAGAATTTTGGCACTTCCTTCTGTTTGTCAGGCTGAAAACACCATGTGAAGAGCTGTCTTTACAACCTCCTGTCCATTTTCTTTAAATGTAAAACTAAGGGGAAAAGGATGGAAAGTTAGCAGTTGAGTTTTTTTAACTCGGTTAGGCTTTGCGTGATTGTTCAGGTCAAAATTTAAGTGGTTCATATGATTTACCCGATCTCTGCTTTTTGTCAGTGATGTTTCATCTGATCCTGATCACATGCCTGTAGAAGAAGGTGTCTGCTTACTCCTTGTGCTCCTGGCTTGAGCTGTCTTGAGCAACTGTACTGGAAATTGCTTCTGGGGGAAGAGGAGAAAGGGTCTACTCACAAATTCCTGTTGTGCCTCTGTGTTTTGCTCTTTTATTGCTGTGATAAACCTTATGTAGTTTCCTTTATAGTCATTACAGTTACATTTGTTCTAGCTCTAGAGAGATTATAAACTCTGAGATATTTCCTCTATTTATAACAAGGAAAGCCTCTAGAATTAGACTTCCATTTTTTGAGTGGGTCTGTTGTACCTTTCAGTAAAATTCATATTGGATATATACTTGTGTATATACTCAAGTACCAACATGTCTACTGTTGAACACAGCATACATACTTTTGAAAGAATGAGCTAGGTTCTGCCACAAAATGGCACAATTGTGAAAAATACAGAGAGAGGAAAATATTACATTAAAAATGCACAGAGTAAGAGAATTTTTTCTTTGCTAAATAAATTCTTAAGCTGAGTTGATGCTGCCTTTTGCTCGTGAGCGCAAGGTCATGTCAAGATGAAGAGATGTGTCAGTGAATTGAGCATAAGGGCAGAGATGGGTATTCATCTAGTCTCCAGCTTGTGGCAAGACACATTTGCAAGAAACCATGATTCCTAAATGAAATAGGAATGAGACTGTATGTACATTATCTTTCAAATTACTGACTGACAGAACTTTGTATGTTAGTGGTTTTAGAGGCTAAGTTGGGATTGTTGGCTAGAATAATTAAAAGGCCAGGCAAGGTGAAATGAAGCGAACAGAAGCTTTGTCAAGAGGTAAATACAGTGAAAAGAACTTAGGAAAGTTGTCAAAACCCAGGTTGTACAATTTTGTTGGACTTCTTATGGGTCCCTTACAACTCAGGATATGATCATAATTAATATAATAGTGCAAAGATACATTTTGAGGAAGAAGATGGGCTCATCTTAGCAACATACCATCACATCAGTGCTTTTCCTTTTTTTATTTTTTTCTCAAATATCCTACTGAACAAATTGGTTTTTGTTTCCTCCTAGATGTGTATCAGAACTAAGAAGAGTGCAGAAATGTTATGTTTCAACAGTGGGTTATGAATTTTTAAAAAAAATATATTATTTGGATTTGCAGTGCTTGCCTTGTGCTAGTAAGTTATTACCAAACAGCATTTTGTGCAAAAGGAGTAAATGGTACTTCACAGATAGCTCCTCTGGGGGTGGAGGACAGGAGCCTATTTTGATCCATCTATCAAATAGCTTGTAACTTTCATTTCAAGGAAAAAACAAATTACTGAGAAAAGAAAGCACATTTTCACCTAGAGATCTATTTAGCAAATAAAAATGAAAAAAGTTCTACAGGCTTCCTCTTGTTAACAAGGATTACTTTCCCTTTAGCAAGCAATTATTAGATAGACATATTTTCTTGCTGTTTGAGAAGATCCATCAAAGTTCATTCCTGTATTCTTGTGTTCACAGGAATATATCTGTGGATTTTTCTGAGAAGTTTCCTTTCTATTTCTTCTGTCATTAGAAAGAGCAGCAAAAAGCACTTTTTACATGTTCCTCAGATACTAATTGTCTGTTTCGTTCCTCAAATTGGTTTTACGTACTTCATTGACATCTGCAAAAGTACTCCTGATTTACACAATTATAAGAGAGATGTGAATTAGAGCCTAGGGAAATAGATTTTTGAAGCTGGTGAGAGTTGTGATATAGCAATTAAATTCAGTCATTTAAAATTTTAATTAAAATGTTGACTTTTATATTATTCATTGTATTGGCTACTTGACAAGTCAATTAATTTCCATGTGTTCCCTCCCCCATTTTTACAGTCATAAGAATGTTCCTAATATGTCCACTTACCATATAGAATCATTATCAAGATTAATTTTTCTACAGCAATTATATTAATTAATTTCTAACTCCCTTTTTTAAGATACATTATGCTGCCTTTCCTCTATTTCATTTTCCTAGGGGTGAACATTGGAAATAGAATGTCAGAAACAGGTTACCAGTTGAGCAAAAGGGACTACTCTTACTTCAACACTGTAATATACTCATACCCACTTCTGTTAGCCCACTCGTCCCAGGTTACCAATGCATCTCTTCTCACTGTGCCACAGGTCAGGGAATTGTCATGATTTCCCGTCTGTTGAGCATTACTGGGGATTTCTCTTTAGGCTGTCCTTTACAGCTGGCACTGTGCGATTGCAGAGATTGCGCTAGTATCCTGAAGGATGGACCTGTAGAATTACAATTCAATTTTACTTGGTGATTTTGTTTCACTGAATACATAAATGAAAAAAGCATGAGCCATTGCTGTGCTATAAGCCCAAAGGCATTGAGCAGTATGCAGTGGTATAGCCGACTGCTCATTAGCTGATGTGTATGCTTGATGCAGTGCCAGTCATCATGCTATTAAGCGAGCTTTGAAAATGAAAGTGTCTTTTATTTCCACTAGTCCCTGCAATTAATCAGGGGCTGTTCTGAAAATGCTGAAAGCTTTGCTCTTGCAGTTTTACTTTTGCACTTCCCACTTCTCCCTCTGCCTCCTTCTCCAGCTCCCAGCAGCTACATAGGGAGTGAGGTCTGCTGAGAATAAGTGAGTCATTTCTCTGAGCAAGTGAAATATGCCTCCCATTTCTCCCAGTCTTGTGTTGAAGGATTTATTTTCTATTTCAGCAGGCATCTGCTGAACTTGAGAGCCTTTGGTTTCCAACTGATGCAGGGGTCTAGAAGGGCTCACTGCAGTGTAAGCTCGAGTATGGCAGAGCTTTAAAAAGTGATCTAAGAGGAGGCTGATGAAGTTAAAACGATAAAATTTCCTTTTTTGCAAGCAAGGCAAACTGCAAAACCAAAACCTGCCTTTGGCTGCAGATTTAATCTAGTAAATGTCACTCAAAGCAGCATTTCCTGTTCTGCATCAAAGGGGGGCTATGGTGAAAAAGAACCAACTTTTCTCATGCCAACTTTCATGGCACCAGAGGAGGCCTCTTCCTCAGTCTCAGGTGTCCCAAATAGCTGGGGGACCAGGACAGGGAGTAGCTGAGGGAAGTGACACAGGCCTAAACAGCTGCTGGTCTCTCACCCTTCCTGCCCACGGGTGGTGGGAATGGTGGTCTTGTGTCTTTGGGGCCAGAGAGTCCAAGAGATCTCAGCTCTTGATGCTCTCAGAGAAAAAGATAAATCTAGGCAGAGCATGAAACTGGTATAAAACCCCTGTTAGCCCTTCACTGCTCTTTAGTGGTATGTGAGAGCCTTGAATTTGTGAGAGTGAGGAGTCTTGTGAGGAGTCAATTGACTGTGAGGAAGAGGGATTTGGACAGGATGGTGTTTTATGCACTGGCAACCAGTCAGCTGCAATGGTATGAACTAGTGGAGAACAGCCTGAAAAATGTGGGATTTGGTAACTGTGGTGACTGTCAGAGAGACTTACAGCAGTAGATTTCCTTCTGTCATATGACATTCGTAGAGTGTTACGCACTAGCCATGCCTCTCCTCCACTGTTACCTGAGGATCTAAGTGATACAAGGAGTTCCAGAAGGAAACCTTTAAGTTTCAAGCACAGTGCCAAACTTACCATCTTTTTGTTGACGTAATATATGATCCAGGTGCTTCACTAGCAGCAGTTCTGGGAGAACAGGCACATTATATAGCCGACTCTGTGAAAATAGTGGATGGTGTAGATCCCCATGTGGAAATTGCACTAGCTCTGTATCTAATTACATAGAGGGAGAGATTTTTGAGCTCCAGTCGATTACTTATCAAACACATTAGTTACACCCTTTGTAATAAGTTCTTGAGTATTTTCATAACAAATTCTTGCTCATTGCTGAAGATCTTGTTAGGTTGGTTTGCTCTGATTTCCCTCTAAGAAGGATCAGTCATGGAATGTGTTGTATTTCCGAAAATAAAAGGGGCATGAAGATATTTCCAAATGTCCAAACTTCAGAGCCTGCTCTTCCTCTCTGGCTGCTTTTTCAAAGATTTTTAGATGGTCCTGTTGTTCCCTCTGCACTGTCAGATTGGTCCGTCAGGTATCATGCTCTAAGTTGCCAGTCAACAGAGTACACGCTGACTTGTCCGTCAACTGGACCATCAACTGACTGGAGCTACAGGTATTGGAGGAGTTTCAACTCTCAGTAGCTGACCAGCTTTATTCTATACAGCTCACAAAGTTCAAGGCCAAGAACCTTCAGGTTACTAATACCAGTGTTTTATATCTTGCTGCAGTCATCTCTGTGAAAGAAATCTTTTTTAGACTTTTTTTTAGACTTTTTTAGACTAAAGATAGACTAAAGATAAAGAGTCACGGTGTCAGTCAGTGCTCAGTATCACAGTGGAGGGAATTTATTCTTCTGAGAGCTAGTGAACTTGGCATCAGTGATGATGGCTTTTGTGTTACAGCTGCCTTGTCACTGGAGATTACAGTTTGAGACTTATATATCCTAGTGTTCACTTGACATGAAATTTATGTCCAGTAATTCTTGAGGAAGCATAGGTTACTGGAGTGCATAGTAAGAGTTGGGTATTACGAGTTGCATAAGTAAGAGTTTACATTTAATGGTTGCTAGTGCTGTCACAGGCTAGATTACCACTCAACTTTTGCTCAAGCACTTTTTTAATTAAAAAAGCCCAACAAGACAAAATCAACACAAACCTCAAACATAGCAAGGAGTTAATAAAGTTATCCTGAAACAGATGATTCCTTAGTAATGCTGATGAAGTCTGGTCTCTCTGCAGCTGAGGGGATCCCCATTCTGTATTTTTAAGATGATTAAAATCACCTTTGTACTGCATTATTCTGTCATGTTACCTGTTTAGGGAGATGCAGAGATTTCTTTTAAAATACAAAAAGTTCCTATTTTTTTGCATATTTTTCATTAAGATGTATCCTAATGAAAGATTCCTTGCTTAAAAGTCTCAGAAAGAGGTAAAAAGATTTATTTGAGTGTTTGTTTTCAATTCTGGGACCTGCTCCTTGACCTAAGAAAGTCACTTGCATACTCTCCACTGTGTGGAAGATGGACTCACAAGCACCATCTCATTGAGGTCAGTGGCTGCCTCATGTTTCCATGCCTGTGCACCCTCCTGGGTCAGGGTCAGCAGGGACCAAACAGCCTTAGAAGGTGGAAGGATTCATTCATCAGGCAAGGGAATTGCAACAGGAAGCAAATGGGGGCCAATTAGTGGTAAGTCTGCTCTACTGCATGATCAAAAGTACTAAGCTATTGGCTTGACATAAACCACATCTAACAGCAGTGTATATGAAGACTTTTTTTCCCACCTTTCCTTTTTTTTTTTTTTTTTTTTAATGAATTGTTGATTTTTGTCCAACACATCAAAAGTGAATGGGAAATATGAAAACAGATATCTCTTTAAGGGAGATATTTCTATGGAATTTAGAGAAAGAAAAAGAAATGTTAGGTTAAATCTGTGCTCACATTTTCCTTAATCTGATGTTTTCTGTTCTCTGACGATTTGTGGAATAAACAGTGTTTCATGTTGTGGATAACTCCAGCTGAAAGCTGGGACATGCTGGTTTTAATAAAATGCATCTAATCCGTAGAGCCATTTAACATCTGGAAAGCAAGTTGTTAAAAACATAAAGCACATCTAATCCTGTGAGCTGCTCAGAGCCTGGAAGAGGAGCTTTTTCTTTATGGAGTGCTTTAAAGCCACAGCTAGGACATGAACTGCTGAGACATTTAGTCTGGTGCGCTATTCAGGGTGTCAAGGTTGTCTGCCAGGTGTTGGATGAAAAATTATGACAGCATTGCCAATCATCTTCATCTAATATCTGCATAACTAATAAATATATTTAGAGACAGAAAGTGACAATGACAGCAAGAATATATAAGCTTTCTTTTTAAGAATATGTAAATCTAAATGCAGGAATATATGAACATGTAAAATTGAGATATTCCCTGTATGTATATTATTTTCCTGGTTAATGAAAAGGACCGTGATCTCAGCCACAAACTGGTAATCTGTGGATTCAAGAATACTGACCCATTAGTTGACTGGCATGATATTTTTTATTCTAACTCTAGCAAACAGCTAAAAATGTAAAGCACTTTGATTAGGCTTTGTTAATCAGCAAAACCAATAGGTTGCTGTCTCTTTTTTTTTTCTTCATCAAATAACAGTAGAAGTGAAATAACATTTTGTTATATCACTAGCCTGTGCTTATACATATGTTGTTGTATTGGGCTGGTATTTCCCAGAATTGTGCATATGAGAACCAGAATGACATGAAAGATTTTTTTTAAAAGCTGTATTAGTGAAACCAAAATGTTCTCATGAACTCAGACTCCTTCAAGCTACCTACAGTCAAACTGGCAAGCTCAAATATGTAATTCCTGTCCCAGGCTTTTGCAAAGTGTCTGTGGTTTTGCAGTATCATCTCATTAAATCTTTACAAGAGAAACTGCCATATTCAGAGTTCTGAGTATGTTCACAGAGAACCCGCTGGTGTGATTTTAATGCAGTACAGAGATATTTGAAGCATTTCTCACCAGGCTTGAAACCCAAAGAAACTGAACAAATACTTGGGCAGGTTCTCCAGTGCGTTTTAAAAGATGAGCTCTCTGTCACGGTGGTTAAAGGGACACTGATGTCAAGGATAGATTGCACAGGCATCGCCTTACGTCATTATAACCACAGCAGCAATGCCAGCGTGGCTAATCTGAGTTTTATTCTCTACCCAGTGGCAGAGAGCTGAGGATGTCTTGACAGGTAATGAAGAGAGACACTTGTACAGATGGTTTTTTAGTCCTATTTTAGCTGCACAAAGTGGTCCATGGGCTTAAAATCTTTCTCCATCATTTGCAAAGGGAGTGTTAAAGTAAGAAGGCTCACAGTTCAGGAGACTCTGTAGTGTCCCTGACGTAGGTAGAAGGAACGTAACCCATAGAGATGCAGCAGGCTTAACTTACATAGGAGTTAGGGCCCACTGGATAATCACAAATACCTCCTCTTTCCCACTCTCTTGCCATCTTCTTTCCAGTGATAATTTTTCCTTGCTTCTCTAGGACCTTGAAGTTATCATGTTTTCATCCCTGCTGGCAGTGGTATTGATGGATTAGAAAGTACATTAATGGTTGTTTCATTAGACTGTGCAAATAAGATATTAAATAATGTGCTCTATTAAACCTAGTTATTAGCAAAAGCTTGCTGTAGTTATTAATTTAATCAAATCTGTTAGGAATTTGTGTTCTTGTTTGTCCAAACAGTCTCAGACAATCTGGTCAGAAAGTCAATTAATGAGCATTTGCTCCATTATAAGACAGCCTTTCTTCATTTTTAAAAAACAAAATCAATTTATGTCAGGATGGTTTTTGAAATGTGATCGTGACAATGGAGTTTTTTAGAATGAGAGACTAAAGGGAATATTCAGAGCTTGACATCATTTTTGCCATTGATTTGCTTGGTGACCTTAGGCAAGTTGCTTTTCTCTGGGAAGCATCTGTAAAAACGGTGCTGTCAAATCTATGGTTGTCTCAAAGATTTATGTACCATATGTCCTATCAAATAGAGAAAATATTTTATCCATCAGTCCTGGAAATTCAGCCTTGGTTCTGAAATTCAAGCAACATCTGAGTTGTTGCTGGTAGTTAAGCTTCTGTGGGATGATTTAAAGCCCTGTTCACACCACTCCAACCACACCAATTACAAAGACTTTTGTATACAGGTAATGATTGTGAGTGTCGAAGACAGCAGAGAGAAGGACTGTTTGTCTTTTCTCTTTCATTTTTCAACTCTGTAGAAATTACAGGAAAACTGTAACTATGCGTATATGTGAAAAGGTTTGACCAAAGTCAATGCAGGTGTTGCTGTTACTCATATCCTAGAGCTGTGAAGACAGACACTATCATGGAGATGGTTTAGAGGGAAGATGATTTTTATACCCTCCTCCTTCAGCACTGAAGCACATCTTCAATTTACCTGCTGTTTAGCTTTGTCAGTAGTGAGATGTTTCTAAGACTGAGAGTGTTTTAAGCTTAGTATTTGGAAATGCATTATGAGTTTGAAGGTTGTATGAAGTTTTGTGTGGTGCTGAAGAACACAAGCTTGAGACATGTCAGTAGGCAACAAAGTGCACAGCAAGGTGTATGGAGCAAATTTTTTTTTTTGCTGTCTTGTATGTGTCCATGACTGTTTTGAATTGCACACTGGCAAGAACTTAAAATCTTTCTGTCATAGTCCTCTCTCATTCTGTAAACAGGTGGTACAGCTGAACTTGAAATGAAAAAATGCAGTTTTTCTATCATTTTTGCGGGTTGGATAAAATTATGAGTTTATATAAAACTATATCCTAAGCATAAAGAAGAAATTAAATTCCTCTGATATTATGGCCTAATTTCCACTTCTTATTGAAAGATGGATGTTAAATTAGCATAGAAAGAAGCTGCTGTGTACTGGAAAACCAGAAAGAATTAATGAGATGTTTGTTTTGGCTGAATTTCTTTGTCCAGTCCTTAGCCTGACATCATTCATCTGAATATCTGCAAGCATATGTAGATTTTTTGATGAGACTGCTACCTTATTCTGATTTCGGCTGAGTTTTAGGTAAAAATGTTCTCACTTCTTCAATTAATCTTACCATGCACTATGAATTGGCAATTCAAGAAGTGATCGTATGAGAGAAAGGACCACAAATTTACTTCCAGGGACAGTCTTTTATTAATGTATGGCATACTGGCTGCCCACAAGTCAGTTCTTTCTACTCATATTGTATGTGTTCTATGTATAAACATATGCTGACAATTTCTAGGTCTTCCTGCATGATAACTTTGGCTAGATCTAAAATCAAACCTAACAAAAGCAAAAAGGGTATAACTGCACTCACATCACCATTTTTAACATATATAGCTCTAAGCTGGGAATTTTCTTCTTGCCTCCTTGAAGTAATAACTTACTTTGCTTCCTCTGGCAGATGGTGATATGCTGCACACTCGCAGTGAAATATTGCTCTCAATTACCCAGCCCAGAGGTATCTGAAAATTGCACCAAATATAGTGGTAGGCAAAATCAAGTTGAAATGCGTTTTCTTTGGGTGCTATAAGGATATCCTTTAGCAGCCACATTGATGGGAATTCTGCACTGCAAAAATATTGACTCTCTGCTACAGCAGTGATTAAATTGAGTAAAGTTTTTTGGCCCAGCTGAAGACAAATATTTCTTCCTCTAGAAGTGATTAGCCTCAGGTTTTGTGCTGCGTATCTTCAGAGGGCTTTAAGGGTTCTCCCAATTAGAAGGTTCAGCACCTGTTCTTTCAAAGCCCAAGCACTTAGTTGATTAATTGCTCCAAAAAAATGGAGGTGCTCAAAATCCTAATCCCTTCCTGACAATGAGACTATGTTTTGCTTTATAAACTGGAATTTCTAAAAATATGGGAAACTTCCTTAATAATAACGCTTTTGTATGGGAGTCCTGGAAAGCAGGGAATAAATAAGCAACCTTACAGTTGGTTTCAGGGGGTTAATTTCAAAAATAAAGTTTTGAAAGAAGATGTATGCATCTTTTTTTTTTTCATCTTCTTCAGTCAACACTGGCTTGTTGTTTGCATTTTTCGCCCCATTCCCACACTTATAGAAGCTGACAGCCAAGCACTGGTGAGGCAGTTTCCTCTGTGCATGTCCTGCCATGGCAGAATAAATTGTTTTCCTGGCCTGCATGCCAAACCGAAGGAGGCAGAGTACATGGACAAAAAAAAAGGTTTTTACACTGGACCTACCTCTAACAGGCAACATAGGCGTAACAAAACTAGTATATAGGACTTTGTAAGAGCCAGCACTTGGGTTTACTGTGTTTCCTTATGGGATGTAGAGGACGCTAATTAAAGCATACACTTCCAGAGGTGTTACATCTTACTGTCATTGCAGAAAAGAGGGCGATACAAGACTGCGTGCCTTCCAGTGGCCATGTTTTGTGAACATTAATCAGAAATGGGTGACAGGATAATGTGAGTTTCGTATGAGAGACCATAGCATTTTTGCAGTGCAAAACATTGTTTAAAAGGTTTGTTGTTGGTTTTTTTTTTTTTTTTTTTAAATGTTCAAATCATGGGCATGTGCCACAACCTTACATGCCTTCTGAAGAGGGTAACATTCTGCAGGTTTCTAGGTGCTTTTCCTGAGGGTACTCCAAAACCATCTGAAATGACTTGGTGTGCACTACCGGCAGTGAAGGCTAAAAGCAAGCTAACAAAGGATTTTGGTTTCAAAGTGGAGGAATTCTGTTTCAAAGAGGCTGAGGAGCAAGAGTCTGCTGGGAAGAGGGGGGAGCAAAGCTTGCACATAAAGTGTTCATTGTATTGAAGCCTTCATGGAATAAAAGAGAGACAACACCTGTGTCCTACTCTTGTAAAGTTAAGAGTTTATGTATGCATACCGTAAAGGAACAGTTATCCCTGTGTGACGGTGTCCTTAAGGGAACCGTGTGATAGGAAAAGCAGGCAAGAGTTTATCTCTCCCAGTTTTTAATTTTATTTAGCAGGGTCAATCCTCAGAGCACCATGACAATCGTGGGGATTAAGAGAGGATTTCCCCTGGCCCCCAGTCAGGTTGGATTTCTGTGCCCATGGAGGTACTTTTCCAATTGCTCTGCTGACACACTTTGCTCTCAGTGCTTCAGCATGTGTTCAGCTTCATAAGAAAACTTCCAGCAAAGCTTTCTGAGCAATGTGTTGCTTCTCCTGACAAGGATATAGGGAAATCTTAAGCACATCAGGAGAATAATGTATCAGTACGGTTGTGTTTTATGTCAGTAAAGCAATATAAAACATTATCTCCTCATGGGTATCACATTCATAGGCACCTATACTGATGTTTAGCATTAAAAAAAACAGAAAACAAGATCTTACAATAATAATGTGGCCCAGTAAATATGTGATCTAGTATTCAAATAAACCCAAATCCGTGGCTTACAACCGTAGACCATTTAGTAGGGATCTTAGAGCAGGCTGTGTGCACTGCCTCAGTTTTGAAAACCAGTAGTTTGGAAGTACTGTCAGAATTCATGAATAAGGCCTGGAGTGATGACAACTCTATTAAATTCCTGTTTCATCCAGGGTTTGCCTCTTTCATGCAGACCAAGACAGTCAGTCTTGTCTTAAATCCCAGCTCTGCATATTTAAAATGAGTTTAATGACCTCATCATAGGATAGCAATAAAAAATCCTCCAATGTTTGTTTGAGGTGCTCATATCTACTGGTCATGAAGGCTATTGAAGGGTGTGGATGAAAGAAAGTTTGTGTAAGTCATGCATTTTAATACCTCTAGGCAGTGTATTTTCTTCGGGCAGAAGGTCTGTAATCAGTTTATGTTCCAGTCAAGGCAAGATACCTCATAGTTTTTGTAGTTGCCATCTTAAGCTAGTTACTTGTGGCTGAACTTTTCAAACTTATGAGATGCCTGTGGATAATGTCAGTGTTTGAAAAGCTACTAGCCCAAACGTGTTTAACTCTGCTCCTTCTTCCCACCTCGGACAGACACATTTTAGTTAGAAATTTCTTTTCATATAGTGTACCTGATTGCATTTAGGTGGATAAATGATGTTTTGTCTGGCAAAAATAATGTGTGGACTGTCTTGAACAGTCATTTTCTCTTGTGCTCTGGAAAATAAAATGTTTCCATTGTTAGATCAAGTTGAGAGTTACCGCCAGTTCCAATAAGTGCTGCCAGACGCCGAGTCTAGAGCATCGTGTGACTGAACCTTGGCTCCACCAAAAACAAAAATGCTCATTCCTGCGATTGGACCAGCTTCTAGTATTTTTATGTAGGCCAGTTCCTGATGTTGAAGGCCAACTCAAACAGTAAATGACAACTCACAGTTCATAGCTTGTTGGGTAAAAACTAGACTGAGAGCAACACAGTTTTATTGTCTCTTGGCCTAAAACCAAGTTCTTGTTCTGAACCGTAGTTGCTGATGACAGGTAGATTTACTAGTCCCCTCTAAGCCCATTTGACAAAACTAGTAACCAAACAACTTCAAGTGCTTTCTTGATCTAAAGAACAGTAAGTATATAGTAAGTTAAAAAAAACCCACAACTTTTCAGCAAAACATTTTGATTATTTACACAAATATGTCAGGCTTAGGAAAAAAAATCTGTTCATTAACATAATCACAATGATGTGCTCATTTACATTAAGCAATCAAGGCTGGCTCTAATGGATCATAGTTTGTTGGTTTTTGTGCGTGTGGTGTTTTTTTTAAACCCTCTTGCTTTCCATGAAATCATTGTGATTATTTTTAAAACGATGCACTTAGGCCTCTAGATAGGGTATTTGAATATTTATTCTGTTGATCTGAATTATTGAAAGCATCCTTTCTCTGAAGCATAAATTTTAATTATCTTCAGTGGTGGTGTATCTTTAATAAGTGCTCTAGCTGAGACATGCAATTATCCCATACAAGAGTTGCAATGAAGTTTTTGTTGTTAGTGATGCCTTGTTAAAACTGTTTAGCTGACTGTTACATTCCATCTGCATGCTGCTTTGTCTTAAGGTCTAGAAAAATGATTCATGCTAGGCTAAAATGTAGAGAGATGAACTGGGCCAACAGGTTTATTTGGGTCTGAAAGCTAGTGTCCTCAGCCAAATGTGTGGTTAGTTAGGGTGGCCATAAGCAGTAGCTCTGTAAAAGGGAGAGGGTGGGGGTGAGATGTTTCACTCCATGCTACCTTTCGACCTGGAGCTTACAGGCTTAGTTGTCTAATTGCAGTGAAGTTGGGCTGGTCTGACCATAAAATCTCTTTGTGGTGAGCCTGCACAGAAATTTCAACCTGATTGCATCGAAGTCTGGATGTTAGGAGATAGGGAGCAGACCCATCTCAAAATGCTGCCTGTTTCAGCAGCGTGGTAAATTTCTTCTCAAAAATGCAGTACATAGTGATTGATCAGTTTATTGAAAGAACTTGGCCTAACAGATGTAGTGTGAGGTTTTCTCCAAGCATCCTATCTCTTTATCATCACGCATCCACTGTCAAACGTTGAGGGCCCCCTGTTCTATCCTTGCTCCCTGTTGGCTGAAACATCTCCTTGCATGGCCTCATCCCTCCACCTCACTTCCATGAGTGATGTCTTGTGGGTTTTGAGGAGCGGTGACTTGTCTTTACAGTCTCATCGGTATTTGCCCTGTTGCCTGTGGTGGACATGAATTAAATCTCATAAACTTTATTCATCAACAGGCTTATGGCGTCATTGTGTAAGCTTCCAGATGAAATGCCTAAATCCCTCACATGAAATGCAGTAATCTAAGGTAATATTACTTAGATTTTTTTCTTGTCGGGATTTACCAATCTTTTTTTTTTTCCTTCGGATTTTAAGGTGGTATATTGAGTTGTTATAACAGTGATTTAGGTTTAATAGTATTTTTGATTTAGCTGCAGTACACTTTGATTCTTGAGCATTCAGCAATTGGAGTATTTCTAGGTGGAATCAAACACGGTCTGTGGAGATGCCCAAAAGTGCACATGGGTGCTTGTGTGTGCACATACACATATACACACACTCTAACACTTCTGGAAACATGAGACAAGATGTCATTTACCAGTAATGAAACTGGTATGGTTCCGTAAAACTCACTCTGTGAAACTAAAACCTTACATGATTAACGATTTCGTAAGTTTTTACTATTAGCTGTAGTACAACTGTACAGTTCTCTGTTGTACACCAACAGGCTACTATCAAGAAGCTCTCAGTTCCTGCACAGTTCTTATAAAAAAAGATAATCATGTGATGAAAGAATAATTCAGGCTGGAAGGGACCTCCGGGGTCAGTTTGTCCATCCTCCTGCTGAGCGCAAGGCTAACTTCATAGTTAGGCCAGCTTGCTCAGGGTCCTGTGCTGCTGGCTTTCAGAAGTCTCCAAAAATGGATATTCCACAAATGATCCAGTGCTTAACGACCCTCACTGTAAACAGTTTTCCCTTTGGTTGGAGCAAGAACGGTGCATATAAACTGGTCATGAATAAATTTAGATAAGAAATCAGATTACTTCAGTGATGTTCTGGAACAGTGCTCTGATAGGATTTGTGGGAGGAGAATGTGTCCTCTTGAGCCCAAGATGCATATTTGTCTGATTGTAAAAGTGATGATATGATATAACTATTTCTGATAGCAAAGGACTTGACTCAGTGACCCATTTCAGATTTGAAACCTTGATGCTTTTACCAGTGATGGTGCTGAATTTGCTGCTTGCACTTGAAATGGTCACCTTTCTTCTGCTTCCCTATATTTATATAGAATTGTAAACATCATAAATTTCTTATTGTGCCCTTTTCTGGTTATATTTCTGTAGGGAGCAGGAGCAATCTTTCTCCTTCAATTAATGAAGCTGAGTCTCTCCTGAGAAATTCAAGAACAGAATGGGTATGGTAATAGAGCTTAATATCTAATTTACCAGAGGAACAATATTATTTACAGTTACCCATTTTATCCCTTCTCTGGGTAGAGAGGACACCTCACACTCCAAGTCTATTAGTGCAGTAGCTTTTTCAGACAATTAGTTCTCAGGCACACTGTTGTGGTTTAATCCAGCAGGCAACTAAACACCACACAGCCATTTGTTTTCCCCCACCCCAATGGAATGTGGGAGAGAATCAGAAAAAAAAAAAAGTAAAACTTACAGATTAAGATCAAGACAGTTTAAAGGGGCAGAAAGGGCAAGCAGTAATAATAATAATAATGGTAAAAGGTTATACAAAACAAGTGATGCACAAAGCAGTTGCTCACCATTCACTGACTTATGCCCAGCAATCATCTTCCCTGGCCAACTCCCTCAAGTTAATACACTGAGCATGACATCATATGGTATGGAATATTCCTTTGGCCAGTTTGGCTAGCTGTCCTGCCTGGTTATGTGTCCTCCCACTGTCTTGTGCACCCTCCACCTTCTTTGTTGGCAAGGCCAGTATGAGAAGCTGAAAAGTCCTTGACTGCTTAGTAACAACTAAAACATCCGTGTGTTATCAATATTATTCTCATTCCAAATCCAAACCACAGCACTATAACAGCTACTAGGAAGAAAATTAACTCTATGCCAGCTGAAACCAGGACACACACTTATATAATAAAGTCAATATTTTACCTCAAGCATTTTTCTTCTATAAGTATCAAGTGACCTACCTTTTCTGTTATCTTGCGCCATTGTATGAATGAAAAAGTCATTCAAGTCACTATGAAGTCCACCTGTGCTTTGTTTCTGGATGCTGATCTAAGTTGGAAGCCTAAGAAGGGATTTGGATCATGAAAGCATTTTCATTTTTGCTTTAGTGGTGACACGCCCAGATGGGCTGTGAGGGAGTGGACAGAAGCCCTAGACCCGTTGCGTGAAATGTGAGGAATTGTGCGAATTTATGGAGACGCTTACTGGGGGAGAGGGACGGAGTAGAAAGGGCAGAAGCCCCTGTGTTAACATCGCTTTCCGTCTGCACCGCTGCGGTGCCTTGCTCATGTGTGCACCCGTTGCACTGCCTGGCTCTGCAGATACGCATACATGTGCGCGTAGGATAAATTTACCTTTCGCTCAAAAGCTCATTCTTCAAAGGGAAGATGGTGAACTACTGCTTTAGCTTCCCAGTAATTTGTAGTGATTTAATGACCTTATAAGGAACATTTAATTCTAGTATGAAGCAGAAATTTCTGTTCTCTCCATTATGATCAAACATGCATTATATTTTAAATAGAGTTGTTAAGGGAAAGGATTATTTGCTTGTGTTGTAGGAAATGTAAAATTGCATTGAATGAGCTTGTTTTCAATTTTTAGTAATGTATATTGCCATTGAATTCAGTGATTTTAAATATTAAACATAGTAATTACGCTTTGTGCTGCATTTAATTTAAACTTAGTATGATGGAATAATTTTTCTTGCAGAGTGTCAAATTGCCATCAATTCACTTTCTAAATAGGTTGTTGAGTTTTAGGAGAAATATATGCCAGAGGAAAGTTATGAGCTGTTTATAGTATGGGTATACTACTACAAAATATTCCTCAGAAATTAGTTTAAAAATTATGTGATATGTAGTAAACATGCTTTTTACTGCATCTTTAAAAGGATAGTGTATTTAAGAATACAATTTACCAGAAGAGCTGCTTTGATTGTGTAAGAAGTTTGAGAGCAAGACAAATTAAATGCCTTGAAAGAAGATAAACTTAAGTTTTCTAACCAAGTTGTCAAAGCACTGAGGATTCAGCTGTTCTCAGGGAATTAAAAAAACTCACAGTAGGTGCTAATATTTTGGAAACCCTTAATTCAAGGGTTCCAGAGCCTTAGTTACACAATTCCTGAAAATATTCCTGTCTTTATAGGCTCTTACAAAGACTTTCCACAAAAGTATCTAAGTGCTTTCCAGCAGCGTACCAAATGGCATCACTAATGTTTTTAAAAGTTGCAGTAATAGTTATATAAGAGCTACCATGATCTATAATCTATTTTATGTAATGCAAAGGCAACAATGCACCAATGTTGTAGCAGTGGTTAAACTTGGGACAGGAATGTGGTTTTTTTCTATGGACTTTAAAGCAGTTATAAACCTGCTGAATGTGTTCAACCAAGTTGGTCACCAGGAGGGTTTCAAGACAGGAAGGTCTGATCTGGCAGGGTAGGAAAATGTATTATTTTTTCTGAGTCTTTGACTCTGGAAATATGCTAGAGAAAATGAAAGAAAGATTACTTAGAAGAAATATTGGTTTGGTCAGTTTACTATGGAAAATACTTTTTGATTTTTTTTTTTTCCTCTTTTCTGTTCAAGGGATCAAAAAATATTTATCAGTCACTGATAATGAAATATGTCTTCAAATGAGCCTTTCTTCAACCTAGGCAAAATGAGTCTTTTCCAACTTAGTCATCAGTCTTTCTATACGTAATAGAAAATTTCTGTCTCCTGGGAAAATTCAAACATTAGCTCAGAGAAGGTTAATTATTAGCTCTGTGTGTGTGTTACTGTTGTAACTTTAAGGCTTTGTCAGCAGGAGGGGAGGCTGGAGGCAAAGTGCAATTGAAAAAATCCCACATCAAGGAGTGTTTCCTCCTGTCTTTAACCCCGGTTTCTCTTTAGTAACAATTAACCGTGACCTTGGGCTTCAGATGTTAGAAAGGCATGGCAACAATTGCCTGTCATTGTCGTGTTTGTCAGTCCCAGTGTCTGTACTATAAACTCAGAATTTAGGAAGAAACTGGGTGCTAAAGGGAACTTCTGTAGCTTTTAGACTCATTTCCATAGAAGTAGAAGTGTTTGACATCTGGCGATTTTTCTGTCAAGCATTCGTATTTTCTTGCTAAAACTATTCAGAGTTATTAGTTTGACTTTTCATAAGGAGTTTAATAAATAACATAAAACCATTTTCCAGGACAAAAAGGAGTAAAACTGTGTACTGGTGAGTGTCCTTCACTCTGCTTACAGAGTCCTTCTTGGCATCTAATTGCTCTGCTAACAGTTATGTGAGGCATCGGTTATATGAGGCATCACTTGTGTGGCTAAGAAATAACCCATTCAATATGTACATTTCTTTTTTCTGTTGTCATTGTCCAAGCTATCCTCACGTTTGCTTACCTTCTTCCTTGATCTTTCTCATGCTGATTCTTCTATACAAAATTTGTATCATTTTTAATGATTAAAGCTCATAACTATCTATGACAGTTTCTGTTAACACTGCCCTTCAGATTCCTTGACTGTGCATCAGTAAGTCAGGAACATGTTTAAAATTAGACACACGCTCTGCTCACACGTAGCTGATTATCTTTGTCTATTGCGTTCATCCTCCTTGATGACTCTAGCAGTAACTTAATGCTTTTGTCCATACTGACTTACATGGATCTTGTAAGATTTCCTTTATAGTAACTTTTTCAATGTATATCATGCCCCAAGTTATGAACAATATTTGGTATGAGTTCTTATTCTTCTGGGAGGAAAGTCAGTGTTGAATTTCAGAAGAAATTAGCTTCACCAAGTGGAAAGTGTCAACCTTGACAGAGGAGCACAGAGTCCTGCTGCTATTGTCCTTCACAGAAGTGCCCTGACTTCTACTTGTGTTAGGTTTCATTAGCAGATTCATTTCTGCTGAGTGATCTTAATCCTTTATGTTAATACGTGTATTCTTAGACCATATGACAACCTGTCTGATAGTGAAAGAGGCTTGTGCTCATGATGCTGGAATAGAAAGCCGGATGGATCAAAGGGTCGTTCTTCCCAAAAGTTGACCGTTTCAAGATGGTGCTCTCAACATCACATGGCTATTGCATTGACTCTCTTTAGCATTGTTTGTACACTGTAGCTCAGAAAATTACAGTTGTGCTGTATGTCTGTTTGCTTACACTGGTAATTGAGAGTGTATATTCATTTCTCTAGGCAGAGAAGTGGGCTCTTTGTTAGTATATGCAGAACACATGCTTATTCTTTTCCTTCTCTGCTATTATTTGAAGGCCTAATTTGTGTAGATACTTCTTTTACACCCAGCCTGAAGTGGTTGGGATAGATTCACTCCTTTCGAATGCACACACTTTAGTATGCTGTTGTGATTGTAGGTTTAATTAGTAAAGGCTCAAAAGCTTTGCCTACTTAAAAGATAATGGGGAATGTTACTTGCAAAATGAGCCATTGCTAAATGTCCTTGACAAATGAGATAGTTTTGTTTCTAAAGCATTTATTTTGCTCAAGGGGTTTCTAGTTCTCCTGTCCTCTTGCATTATCATGGACAATTTGAAAGAAAAGGAAGCAGTGGCAAACAAGAATCAATCCAGTGCCAGCTGTGTCTCAGTTTGAACCTGGACCTTTTTAACTTGTTTGACAAAATTAAGTCCAACTTCTACCTGGGCCAGCACTAGTAGCACAAGTCAGAGAGTAGGGGTCAGGCATGTTACAGCTTTCATGCTGTGCTGGTGGGATGGGCTCTTGATTCACTACCTGTGTTTTTCTGAAGTCAGAGAAAAGTTCTTTGTCTTCCCTGGTGGCAGAATTAGTCCAGCTCTGAGCATGGCAAAACGTTTTTGTCTTTTTGGGGAAGCCAACACTAAGACTCGGGCTGTCACATGGGCGATGTCACTCAGGTTTGCCTGGTGCTCTGAGCACTCTGGATTTGTGCTTTTGCGTCTTGGGCCAATTCCAAAGTTTTTCTTTCTCCTTCCTGAAACAAATTATAATTTCTATTAGACAAAGCAATTAGCCATTTAGCTGAAGTCTCAAATATTTTAATGAACCCTAACACTATCTGAGGTAACTGCATGATTGATTAATTTTTCACATAATTGTTCCTATATCTCACTGCTTATAAAATGTTAATAGTGCGGTTGAAAAATGTTCAGTGAACAAGGCAGACTTGGGGATTTTTCTGAAGACATATGAAAGAGTTTTTTTGCAGTTTGCTGATACACTGAAATGTGCTGAAGCTATCAAATCAAAATACTCCAGGTTCCTTCAGGATGTGCACACAACATATTGTAATAGGGACAGAGAGTGCTATGGTCCCTCCAGGCACATGTTAGGTGTAGATGAAGTAGTACATGCTCCAGAATCATATTGCTTATCCAGGGTAAATGGTCAAATCCCTTGCTTCCAGCTATCAGGTCAATGCTTTACCTGTTATGGTAATAAGCCCATTTTTATGTATGTTTTTAATGAAACATATGTGAATATTACTAAAGTTATAACCTCTAAATTATCATTTGCAGAATAGGAGCTTGAAATCAAACTACTGTCTGGAGAGGAGAAATATGCAAATGGTTAGGAATAAGAACTCTAATCGCAATATGGTCAGTGTGGTTTAGGCTTAAATAACATGAGTCAAGCTGTAACTGTTTTTAATGATTATTGGATATCTATGTGATGCCCTACATTAGTAATTTTAAAATAATTTTCATGGAAGGAGCAGGTTGCCAAATTCATGACAATGAAGTTCAATTGCCAGTCTATAAGGTGTTATGATAGTGCGGTGTACTGCAGTATAAGAATATTGGGTTTATATTTTTTAGTATATTTGTTATTTTAATGCAAAAGTAAGATTTTTTTTCTTCAAGTCCAAGAGAAGGAAGTGGACTATTTTGTAACAGCCCGAACTGGTCCTGCAAATGTTTATGCTTATGCTCGGCTTTACTCAAGAGCAGTGTTGCGCAGCTGTGTTAAGCAGCAGGTTTCAAGATCAGACCTTAATTTAAGAAGACACGATGATAGGGCTAGCAAACAGGAGAAAGACAAGGGTATAGCACAATGTTTAACTAAACTACATAAGGGCACTATATGAAGAGCAACCTGTGGGTTTACATTCAAGATACTGTTTTCTTGTTTTTTCTTGTCATATTAAATTTAAGCCCCGATCCTGGGACATACTAGAAGAGCCTGTGCATACTAAGGTCAGTGGGAACTAATGAGGCAAAGAACCTTGTAAATCAGTCTTTTAGGCATGATTTTAATTATTATTATTTCCCTCTCACCTTAAGAATAGTTCAAATCTGCTTTTTTTTATTACTTATCAAAGAATATTTTTAAAGGAATTCTGAGTCTTAACCATTTAGTGCTTCCACTGATTACATTTGCTTTACTATTCCATAACTGAATTGTTCGTTAGTTTTCCTGTGCTCCTGATCTGTCTCCAGAAGCTTTCAGTATCCTGCTCTCTGTTCATGAATCCTCACTGACAACATAGTTATGGTTCTTTCATTTCGTCTTTTCCAGCACTAGAGGGGACAGGATGCTGTGGTAATGGGCATATGTATTTCAGAAGAACATACGAGTCTCTTGTTATCTCAGAGGTTATAGTGAGAAGCAGCATGAGCTGTTGGGTAGGTTACTAATTACTAACTGGGAGACTAAAGTAGTTGAATGAAATGTGGATAAAATGGAAGTTACCAGGGGTTTTTAATTCCTGGAAATCAATCTGAGACAGTGAAAGTTTACAACATTGTAGATTTGAGGTAAAACTGCTTATTGTGTAGGGTGACCTGCATGTTTTGTGAAAATGGTCTCTCTTATCTGAAGGATATATAAGCCGAGTTTACATAATGTTAATCATTTTAGCTTAATGAAGTGCATTCATGCCGAAGCTTTGTCGTTTTTGTTGATGGCTGTTAGACTGTATTACTTGTCCATGGGAAGTAGCTAGAAAGATTCCTGGGAAAAAAGTTGATCCCTTCATTGCATATTTGAGAGGTTGGAGCACAAAGTTTGCCACACTTTCTCTCATATCCCTTGCAAATTTCAGAAACTTGGCAAGAATAAGTGGGGTCTATTGTTATATTTTAGATTTTTCACACAGTTTAAAGTTAAGATGAGAGCAAAAGGCTCTGATATTTAAATGCAATTTAAATCAGAGTTATCATGCACAAGTTTTTTAGTAGGCTTGTTTATGGAGCCAGGACATTACAGTGTATTCTGTGAAGTTGTCTGTTGTCATCTGACTTGGAACATAATGCTTATGGACTCATAAGTCTGATTCATTTACTCTTATATTGACATGCATTTGTTTTAAAGAGAAGAAAAGCATCTGCATCATAATTTTCGTCAAAGGTTGCAGAAGTATCATGAATTGCTTAAGAAAAAAATATGAATGTGTATCTCCAGAAGGACTCTCATTTATGTCTGGAGGAAAAAATTACCTGTAATAGTAACATAAGGAACATATTATATATGTTGGTTTTAATCCACTGACTTTTAGCAGAAGTGGTCTCTCTCTCATGTAGCTTACAGAAGACCTAAAAAACCTAACCTAAAAATTCAAATGAAAGATGTGCAGGTGTGGTTGAAGTTGGTGGAGCATCTGCCCCGAGGTGAAAGACAGCAGCTTGAAGTCACGGGAGTGAATCCCAACGTGATTGTGGGCTGTGCTGGGGGAATGAGCAGAAACAGGAGTGCACAGCTGCTGCAGTGGCATAGGGAGCAAGGCTGTGAGGGTGGGTCACCACGTTTCTCTGCGTTCGGGAGCCAGGAGGTTGGGTTTGTGGAGAGCTAACCTAGTGACATCGAGCTGCCATCCCTCCTATGAGTTGTTGGGATAGGTGTTCTGGAGGACATGAGACACGCATCTTGCAGTTTTCTTCATCTAACTTGTGGTTCAGGCTGCTTATGTGGATAAATGTCACAGGGTTTGACCGGTGCAATGCAGTATGTACCCACAGATAGTTCATCTCTGAGAGACACCGATTCTCATGAGCGAGCATCTCTGAAATACAGTCACCACTGCTGCAGGATTTCTGAACGATGAATGCTTGGGTGTTGGTCTTTGCTCCTTATTTGGGCTCTGGCCCAAGTCAAGGCCCTTCAGCCAGCAGCCAGGTTTGTCTCTCATCAGTATAATCAAATGGCAAAAGACAGTGAAGTAATCAGAAGCTGTGTGTGAGAGACTGCAGTTAATTCCTTCAAACTGGGCTGCTTTGTTCACCTGTATGACACACTGGAGGTTGTTTTGAAGGACTTAGAGACACATGACAGCATTTTAAAGATCTAGATCTACATCTTTCCTGTAATTCGTGCATATCCAATACATTTTTATATGAGGGTGTGTAGATGGAAAGCAGGTGGGTTATATCATCTGTGGCTGTTGTGTAGAAAGTAGGTCAAATTTTAAGGAGATATCACTAACTGCTCTCATATTTACTGAAAAAGAGCTATGGTGCTGTTATGCCCTCAGAAATGTATATACAGAGGAACATTAATGTGTTCAATGTCGTATAAATATAGCCTTTGGTTTTCCTTTTTACTCTGTTAAATCCAGTATTACTTAAACAATAGCTTCCAATTAAACTAACTGTTCTTCAGTCCCAGTAATGCTCCCCCTAAGGGAATGTGTTTTAGTGTGCTTGCCTAGGTATTGACTTTCTTACCACTTCCTACCTCATTCTGAAGAATAAAGAAACTCAGTGCTTCATTTAATTTAAAAAAACCAAAACAAACCAAAAACCCCTCACAAAACAAAACTAGTTGTTGGAAAGAGATACATCATTTTTTTCAGATCCGCGTAGATATCTAATATTCTCCCTGTTCTTTAAGATTTGCTGACAACAAATGTAACATGTCTGTTAACAAAACATACATTTCCTTAAAATAATTTCATTAAATTGTACTGTTTTGAGCATGAAATGGGGCAGGAGGCTGTCTTTTTCAGTCATCTTGTGTCTTTGAGTCATTTAAAAGTGACTGGAGAAATGTTTAATGTCAAGATTATTTACGTTGCTGAATATTGTAACTGGAGCACTTAAGTCATTAAAGCATGAAAATGCTGGGTCAACTATTGTCAGTGTTTTAAAGTCTATCATTCATTATTTCATGCAGTTCTAGCTCAACAGTGTGGAACACAAGTTCTTATGTTTCAAGGAAGTAAAGGAGGAGTATAAAGCAACTTTATATAAATGAATTAATGTGTGGAAACCTAAAATGTTAGATTAAAAAGAAGGAACAGTATCCCACAATGTAACAATGAATACACATGGGTCCACATGTATAAATTTTTGCATAAGCATTGCTTGGAAGACTTAGAAGTGTTTCTTCCCCAAAGTTACCAGTCACCAAGCACAGAAAGAATAAGCTTTAATTTTTGTGGAAAAAAACAAAAGCACTAAAGCCAGTTCATCATGGCCATAAACAGTTAAAAATGTGACATTTTTTTCACTCACTGAAAAGAAGACATGGTCATTTTATTAGTGCTTCAGTTAATTACCAAGCCTAAAAGGGCTTGAGTTATTGGACTACGATAGCGTGGTATTTTTAGATGTGGAGAAGTTATTTTTAGGAATTTTAATAGCTCCTTCTGCTCTGCAAAATTAATCTCAAGGCACTTCTACGGAATGTCTATTAGAAGTCATCCCAATAAATTAGTTTGAAGCTCCTGTAGCTGAAGCAGCTTTTCTGTTTTCTCATGGCATAGCCAGAAAATTTCATCACACAGTGTATTGATTAAGACTGTAGGAACAGCAAGTCAGGCTCCACAGTGCCCATCTGCCAGAAGGCTGGCTCTGAGCTGAAGACCAGTGCATGGGGATGGTTTGTGGGTTGTCATTACTCTTGAGGCTTTTTTACAGGGCAAGTTCCTAGAACATCCAAAGAACTCAGCACTCTACTTTTTAAAAAATAAAAACAACCAACCAACTAAACAAAAGCAACAAAAACCACTACAACAACAAAGCAAACAAAAAAACCCACCACCCTCACCAACCCATTTTTGCTTCCTATTTACATCGTGGCTTAACAGTGAGAGCACGAGCATAGGGAATGCTGAGATTTCGTCTGCAAGGCCCTCCTCCTCAAAAGGGCATTTACATCAAGTTGCCAGGAGAGTGCCTTGACCTCCACAGGATGAGGTGGCACGATTGGGATGTCTCCAACCCAAAGAAATGTCAGATTTGTGAGGCCACATGGAATGAAAGCAAGAGGAAATCCTAGTGGTTACCATTGAAAGGAGGATTTCTGGATGCCAAGTCTCAGCTGCATAGTTTGTTTATACATTTTACGCACCCCTTCAGGAAAACGGTAATCTTTTGCAACAAGGCTGCACAAAGCTGTACTTTTGCAGCTGTGTCAACTGACAGATAGTTCTGCACTTCATTTTTTAACCTGTAACCTAAAGTTGCCAGTCAAAATATCCTGTCTAGTTTCAGAGATACTTAAAAACAGGAATTTGAAGACCTAAATATGAATTGGCTCTTCTGGGGAATGAAGTCATCCGCCACGGATGAAATGTCTTGTTTCCTTAGCTTAGAAGTGGGATGGAAAGCAAACAGAGAAATCTCGATTGTGGCAGTCCAGTCAAGTCACCTGCCTGGCAGGGAACTGATCTTAAATCTCTCATCACTGTCTAGGCCCTCAGGGAGGATTCGGCTTTCAGGTTTGGAAACATGAGGTCAAAGGGATTAGTGTTGAGTTAATAAAAACTTGAATTCAATATGTGAATTCTCTTGAGGTGCCTGATCCTGCAAAATACTGCAGCTTCCCTTAAATTAACGTGTACCGAAGATCATCTTGATTTGGGAGATCAACATCAAAACCTCTCTTTTGTCCAACCTCTATTCATCTTAAAAAAGTAATATTACAAGGTAGGATTACAGGAAAGGAGAGGGAAAGGGACAACACCAAGTCATTTTAATTATAATTGATTTTCAAGTCAAATTCTATGCCTGTGAGCACAGCAAACTCTAGCTGAAGTGTGTGCCTGTTTGCTGATAGACTCAATGTAGTCAGAGCCCATCCGATTCAGTTAGGGCTTGTGCAAAGAGGATTGATGTGAATTTATACAGCTGAATTTCATAGGATCATTCATCACAGCACTGTAAAGAGGGATAGGAAAAATCCTGGAAAAAATACTTATTTTCAAAGAATTGGTCATTCTTCTCATCTCTTCTCAGTTCAAAACAAAAAAACCAACCAAACAAAAACCAACCAAACAAAAACAAAACAAAAAAAAAACCCCAGCCCCCAAAACAACCAACCCACCAAAACCAAACCAAACAAGCTGCCACCACTCCCCCCCCACCACACACAGACAAAGAACCAAAAAAACCACAAGAAAACAAAAACCAGTTTTCACTGTGTGTATTTTAAGAATATTGTTGCTTACATTTGCACTCTGGAAGCAGAGACAAATGATGCTGTGTATTTCTATGATTCAGAAATAATTTTTGTCCTATGAAAATAATAGTTGAAATCTGCCTCTGCACTGTTAGTGTCTGGAAAACGGTTGATCAAAACTGTGGGGTGCCTCTTTGTGCTTTTTTCCTTCACAAATGACACTTTGCAATCTAAAGATGGGAAATCATTGTCCTGAAATGGTCAGGCAGTTGAACTATTTGATTGTTGTAGGTCCCTTCCAACTGAACTACTCTATTCTATTCTATTCTAAAAAAACCAAAGACAGAAGCCCATGTAAACATCAGAAATCAAGTAGTGTCATTCATGCTGAGAAAGTAAAATGGAGTATATTTATCCTTATCATTAATATGCATTAAGTCAGGAGTGTCAAACTACTCCTACATTTATACAGTCCTAAAATTACATTTGGCCCTTCGAAGGCAAGTGTGGGGCTGATGTGGCTCCTGGTGAAAATGAGCTTGACACCCCTGCATTAGGGAATTAATATTGCCTGCAGCCTTCCACAGAAGCAAATAGAATTGATGATCTTAAAGGTCTTTTCCAACCTAAATGATTCTATGAACCCATTGTACTGGTCCAAACAGAAGGTATATTCAGTTGTGTGGCTTCCTCTTCTCATCACACACAGATGCTAGAGATGTGATTGTCTGCTTTTAGGATATTTGGACACCATAGTCTATCAGCTCCAGACCTCTGAGATGGGTCAAACATCTGTTTAGTCTCTGTTTTGTTCTTAATGGGAAGGTTTTAATTCAATTGTATTGTGCAAATTTGCAGAAGACAACTTCATTTAAATCTAACCTTTTGTGAGATTGATTGACAGAGGCGATCTACACTTCTAGAGTATGTTTGTCTTTAAAACCTCTTAGATAATTTCTAATGGTTTCTTGTCATTGTTTATTTTGTTGTCCCCAGTGTTGTATAAACACTGCATAGAAATTCAGTTTCAACTCTTTGCTCCAGACAAACAGATATAAAAGATGTAAGAAATAACCTTTCCTGACATATCTAACATTCAGAAATGGTTGACTGGTTTCATAAATATTTATCAGTATATGCTTTTACCTTTAATACACCACAGTGCTATTGCATCACTGAAAATACCTCAGATTGGTTGATTATTGATACACCATCTCAAGCCTTTAGAGTAGTTGTATTCATTTAAGCTTTACAGGTTCTGTAAGCAGACTTATTTTTCAACCTTCGCTCTCTTCTAGTTAAGAAAATAGTACATGTATAGAGAGTCAAGAATGGGAGATGTCTTTTCAGTACTTTTTTCTACCCACTGAGGTGTTTTGGTTGATGAATGTTTTCTGTAAAATGCATATACTTCACTATACCACCTCACGTCTCCTTTATTTATGGGTGAATAATATCTGTGCTTTGTGTGGTGTGATATGAAGGGGGACTCCTGAAAGATCAAGCCTGTTGTCAGAATGAGCTGGGAGACATCTGCAACCAGGAGAGGTGGCAAGGTCTCTTGAATATGCTTTCCATATCTTGGTGATCTCAGCAGCACTGAGGTGGAGGATGCACCTTACGCAGTCCTCTAGTGATGGTTTCTTCTTTCCAGAAATAGGAATGTTCCTGGTGTTTTGAAAAAGCTGTATGTAACCTCTTTTAGAGTAGGATTGCCATCTGTCTTTCAGATCAGTGGAAAAGTGGAAGTATTATATCTAGCGACCCTCAGAGTTTGGAGAACACCTGGGTCATCCTGCCTTCATTAGAAGTTCTACAGCACTAATAAGCACACTGTAACGGTCTCTGGAAGCTTTTTAACATGGTAAAGGAGGTGTTAAATAAGCCAGGGTTTCCCCAGCAGTAGCCAGCTAAATCGAGGTAGTAAGTGTCACAGTGCACAAGGTGTGCAAAAAGGTGCAGGTCAGATGATTTGCGTTGGCTAACTATAGCTGTTTTCCTTAGATGCATTCGCTGTATTCCAATACATGGCAGTACTTTGATTAAATTACATCATTAAGTTACACAACAATGTAAGTTACATCATTGTAACTTAAGTTACACAATGATGTAGCTAGGCTACTGAATTTTCACTAGAAAGTAATATGCTGTGAATTAGTTGTATTTGAATCTGAGGTATCCAATAACTAGAAGGCTGCCATCTCTCCCAATTTGGCTTCCTTAGGTGCCCTTTCCCAGCTACGTGGCTTTCTGCCTCCAATACTATTTACAGCTTTGCACCTTTGAAACCATTGGGTTGGTTGTGCATATGATACCTGCTTGACAACTGCAGGAAATTATTTTGGCCCAGATAAAAAGTGCTCAGGTTTGAAACGGAACACTTTCCTTTTAGATCGATTGTAGCATGTAGAACCTTTCCTTGCTTTGACTGCTTAAACGAGGAAAACTAAAACCAGCATGTTGGTAGATGGAAATGCTGCCTACCCTGTTCTTGCTGGGCTGTCAGCCTACACTGTATCTTTTTAAGGTAGCTAAATAACATCCAGGCACTTTGCAGTGTATAGAAATTGATCCATGAACATGAGCGATGGATGAATACTGAGACCTGTGAATTTCCAAACCGCATGAACTTCCCTACATCTAGACTTAAATGTATAGCGATGTTTCTGCTTCTCATTGTACACTCAGTGATTATTGAAGAAAGAGAGTTTGAGAGATTATTACACTTCCTTTGTAAAGATGATGAGATAATATATCACCTCTTTTTATTGCTACAATAATTGTAAAATCAATCACATTATGTATTATTGTTATATCTTCAGCTTTTATATTCATAAGACAGAGGAAGACTGCAATGTTAGTACAGCAAACATTCATCAATGCAAGCTTTCATTCTCATGACAGTTTATTTTCTGGAAATGAGAAAGGGAAAACAAACAACTCACAAGCCCTAGAAAACCTGGAGAAAATATCAAACAGAAGTTCCACAGCTGTATCAGAAGCTTCTTGCCTTAGTGCTTTTTTTTTTCCCCCCTCCTCATGGCCAGTATTTTCAGTGGTACTTTTCTTTCCTTTTCAACCCGATATTTTCTCCGTTCTGTGCATTGCTCTGTCCTGCTATTCCTAAGTGTCTGATGTACATATGTTCGGAGAAGTCAAGTGTCAAAGGTGGAAGACAATAACTCAAAATCCTGAACCAGCAAAAATATTTAATGGCCATGAGCCACAGATTCAGATGGCTGGCATTCGCAGTGGTAAAGAATTGAGTCCAGTAGCTGCTCATGCCCACCTTTGCCTTTGTCCTCTCTTTGTGGACTGCTGTCAGGACTTTTTTGGCTTGTGGACCCAAGTACAGTTGCGTTGACGCACTGCTGACTTGAGTCACACAGCCAGTCCCGAGGTTATGTTGTAGCTCTCGCCTTATGCACAAGAGCACTCAGCATTTGGAAGAAATGTTTGGCCCTTTCCTGAAGCATTTCAGTCTACTGGCAGAATGTGCTGGGACACTGAAACAGTGACAGCACCACCAAGCTCCCATGGGATGGTGCACGCACTCTGGTTTTCATATTTCTCTCTGTCAAAGTCCCCTTGGCCTCATATTTGGCTCATACTTCTTAAGCGTGTGCTGTAGTGGCCCAAACACGGTGCATGGACTGTTTGACTTCTGGTCATTTCTGCTCTGCTGATGGTATAAAACAGACAATATGGTGGGAGAGGAACTGGAGAGGAAGTGACGGCTGATAAGAAAAATTACAAGATCCCTGTCTAGATGCAGTGCCTTGGGGGTATTGATTCAAGTGGCAACAAGCAGTGGAAGAGACCAGCGGGAAGCTCATCCATCCTCAAGCTGAAGAAAATGCACTTGTAAGAAATCAATGGAAGAAAAGAGGGATTTGTACTTCTTTAGGCAGTGCAGTGTTTTAAAATTTGTTCTTTACATCAAGATGCAAAGCTTTATGCTTAAAGCTTTGCGGATTGCTGCCTATCCACTTCTAGATTTACCATACAGAATATGTATCTTCATGGTTCTTTCCCTTTTGCAGTGTCCCTTCAGCTACATTGAAGTAAAAGAATATACCTGAAGTAATTTCACATTGTCTCACCTCCAGAAAACGCAGCTACCCTGCAGCTTCCATCTCTGCCTGTTTTGTCTGTGGCATTCCCTGAATCAATACCTCCAACTTCTATTTATAAACCCGTGCTTCTTCCCAGAACTTGTGCATTTCAAAAATGGTCACTAGCGTTGCTTTTACCAACCCACCTTTGAGGGAGTAGATGGTGTCCTCTGAGGGCTCAGCAGAGTCACATACAGCTGAACCCATCTGGCACTGGAGAATACTGTCCTGTATTGTTTACTCAGGGCAGTTCGCAAGCAGAATTTCTGGGGGTATCACCATCAAATGTTTTTCCTCTTTCTTCCTTTACCAATGTATTCAAACTCTATACAATCAATGCAGCAAGATGTAAATGATATTCAGAACAAATTCCTTGCCCATTGAGGAACAGAAAGGAAGTATGCCCTGATGAAATAATCAGTAATACAGTAGGACCCACATTGGCACAAAAATACAAAAGAAAGCATCCTAGAATGCAATTTCACAAAGGTTTTCTTCAGATTTCAGAATTTGAAACACTACCTTAGCATGCTTCATGCTGCTCCCTACTGGCCTGTAACTAATTAACTTAAATATTTATTAACAGCTGGTGATTCTCTTAGCCTGTAGCTGCTAGGCTGAGATGAGATACCTAATCTGCCTGGGCTAGTGCCTACACAGGAGCCTCTATTTTATGTTTTTCAGTACCATTGCACTCCTGGCAGGAAAAAAGGGAGTTTTTCACCAAAGATGATCAGGTAACACTAACTTAACATGGTGAAATAAAGAGAAGGGTTGTACCCCTTTGTTTTTTGGAATAGAGTGTCCTGGTTTTCCTGAGAAGAACCAAACACTTTCTCCCTTGAAAATTTTTGTGTTATGTGCAATGAAAAATTTATTCTGACCATAATCTGTAAATCAATGGGACAACACTGACAGTGAACCTGAATCCTGAACAGGCTCTGTTGGAGGTATCCTGAGTGCATTTGTACCAATGTAAGCTAATGCCCTATACAAATTCGGCAGACCCACAAGGGCCTTTTGTAAATTGAAGTAAAATATTGTAGCTGGACTTTTCCATGTGTAAGAACCAGTTATGAATGAACTCGTCTGAACGGATGCCAGAACTAGGGCAGAAACTTCTTTCCAGAGTACTTTTTTAAGTAAAGAAACTGAGATTTGTGTCTAGCTTGTGATTTCATCAATTAATTCTAGGCTTCCACTCGTAGTTTTGCTGCAACTTTTCAGGTTGTTCTGGGAATGGCACAAATACAGTTTTAGTATCTTCCTTCCCAAAAACACTTGAGAGAGGTCTCTTTGGGCCTCTTCCCTTGAATCTAATGTAAAGTTTTCTCAGGTGCTCACTTTTCACACACCCCTGATGCTGACAACAGTGTAAGGCTAAATATTTACAACAAAGAGCTTTTTCTTGACTAGTTGTCTCCTAAAACTTTAGCAGTTTATTTTACACAAGTTGCTCATCACTGAAAAGGGTAGAGAAGTATTACAAGTTTGTATAAATTTGCTAAAGTTAGTTGCTTTGTTTTTATTCACTTTTCCCCCGTTTTTCTCCTCAGAAATTATTTAATGTAAATTATTATGGGGATAGATCTCTTTCTGCTTCAGAGTTTGCATTCCTGTGCATATCTTCTTATGCAGTTTTAGAAGAAGTGTCAAAGACAGGAAAACATTGCAAATGTAACTTTGTACTTTTATAATCTGAAAAATGAGCAGGGGAGATTGGAGTGATGACCACAGGTGGCATGAACTGGACAGAGCTGGGAAAAGGCAGACTGGATATGCCTTCAAAAGTTTTGGTCTGTTAGATGAAGGTTAAAAAGTTTTTTGATAATTCAGCAACTTGCACAAGTTTCTTATTCGCTGTAGTGCTCAGCATTATTGTTTTGAGACTCATTGATTGTTTTGACCTCATTAATGTTTATAAATTTGTAAAGGGTGAGTGTCACGAGGATGGAGCCAGGCTCTTCTTGGTGACAACCAATGATAAGACAAGGGGCAATGTGTACAAACTGGAACACAGGAGGTTCCATTTAAATTTGAGAAGAAACTTCTTCACAGTGAGGGTGACAGAACACTGGAACAGGCTGCCCAGGGGGGTTGTGGAGTCCCCTTCTCTGGAGACATTCAAAACCCGCCTGGACACCTTCCTGTGTAACCTCATCTGGGTGTTCCTGCTCTGGCGGGGGTATTGGACTAGGTGATCTTTCGAGGTCCCTTCCAATCCCTAACGTTCTGTGATTTTGTGAAACAACTGACTGTCCCAATACACATCCCTTCCCCATCCCTTTCCCTTACCTTTCCTCTGATGCTACCATGCTGTTGCCATTCGACACTGTATCTGTGAAGCTTTCCGTCTTCATTACTGGGCAGAAGGTCCTCAGAAGCTTTTTAGCTAGAGTGCGCACTCAGCATCGGTGTTGTGGCCATTTAAGTGCTATGTCGTTTACGGAAGCGGATGGCAAAATAAAACAGCTCTGGGAAGCTTCAGTATCTGTTTGTCCCATTTTGCATTATTGATGTCGTTGTGCGATCTTATTAACATAATGCAGAAATGGGTCTTAGGAAGGTCAAGCAAAGCAAATCACCGAGATGCTGGTAGTGAAATTTCAACGAGTCGTGGTGGAGCAGAAACTGAGGGTGAGGGAAGAAAATTGGAAGGAAGGGGAAGGAAAGGCAGAAACAAGATAGTATTTGTGCCAAGACTTCAAGCGAATCCATATTTATTGTGCCTGTTTAGCAATATTTGAGGAATGAAAATTTATCAAGAAAAATATGAAACCATTTATCTCCAAAAGGATCGTTTGGGAGCTAATACTTCCTTCAGCCAGAGCCTGAGCCAGGTGGTTATTTGGGTGTTGCAGCAGTGAGTACAGCTGAAGTGCTCGGTGCCCGTACATCAGGAAAGCAAAACTAATTGGTCTGCATATATCTGCAGCCCGATGGCACTCCTGCATGGCGTATGGAGTCCAACAGTGCATGGAATGGAGGTACACCCTTGTAAACACGCTAATAATATGCATAAGAAGTTTATTTTAATAAAGGGTCATTACAAGTTTCCTGTTGTTCTTTGTTGCATCTTGTTCTTATTATCACTATTCAAAGACATTTTTAGTGCTGCTCCTCTTTCTAACCTTGGGTTATTTCAGACAGATGTTTTTGAAGTGCTTTGTTTGTGTTCCATTGAGTGCATGCAGGAAATCTCAGGCGATTTGTTTTTTCCCTTTTTACATGAACAGCCATGAATGAAGTGTTTCCTACAGCTTACCATTTTGTCAGCTGGACACACTTTTCTTTTCACAATTTTTAAGGCAAACTTCGCATTGTTTCATCTCTACCCACTAATCTATTTTGTAGTACAATGAACATGCCATCAATTTCAAAAGTTTCTTTTCTCCCAAGAGGTCATTTCCCAATCACACTCTCCAAATTTGGGTAATTCCACTTTTGACCCATCAGGTTGCTCAATATGTATTTCATAGAATCTCGAGGTTTTTCCATAACATTTGCAATTGATAATTTGTAGCAGCTGGTGCAGCCATTCTGACTCCTTTCATATGGCTCAGTAAGGGAGAGGTGAGTTCATGCAATTAAAACAAGGAGGTAAGATTCCACGAAGTAAAAGTGTGTGATATATTCTTAGGATGGACTTCTTGGGATGCTTGTGCAGCCTTTTCGAGTTCGTCTCTAAACAGGATGTGTAGTCTTGAAGAAATGAGCGCAGCCCAGAAACTTGCTTTCGCCTGAACTTATTTTAACCCTCAGTGCTGCGGTTGCCAGATTATGGTTTTGGGATAAGACCAGTTCCTGTGCATATTATCAAGCATACAGGTTTGAAAGGCTAGTAGTGGTTAGCCACGGTACACCTGAATCTATTAACCAGGCTGGTAATCAGAGTGGATGAATCAGTCTGCAGTGCAAAGTTCAAACTACTAGGGTATCAGTAAAGACCACAGTGTGGAGAACTATTCTGAATTATTTGCATTCCAAATAAACGTGGCTGGGACCCTATCTGAACCATTTTTTGTTACAATTTCTGGCTTGGCAACTCCAGCTTTCATTTTGTAATTGCCTCTTCTTGCCATTTCTCTCCAAAGACTGTGGTTCTCCTGATAGTGCCCAGGTTGTTAAAAATTCCTGGCATGGCAAATACCTAGCTCAGCACCTTCATCACGTGCAGCTAAAAGCTGGCAACATCCTTGATTTTCCAGCCTTCAGCAAAAGACAAGGGAATGTTTACTGCTGACATAGGGAATGTTTCCTTCAATATAAAGATAATTAAGGGTGACAAGACTGGGCTTGTTTTGTAGAATTATAGACTGGGTGACAAGCAGCCACCAAAAGCAAATGATTTTGCAGTTTAATGTAAACTTTGCGGGCTTTAGGAGAACAACAGCTTTATTTTAACAGTATTTGTTAAAAAAGTAAATTGTATATTGAGAAAAGCCATACTAAGTATTAAGTATATTAAGCTAACAAATTCACATGCTAGTATTACCAGAGAAGCGTGATGAACTCCTGAACTTTCAGAATGATTTCTTCAGGCTACAAAAAGTGCATAGCAGAGCTTTAATATAGTGATAAGTAAAATTTTAGTACTGACTCAGCTCTTTTTTCTGATTTTTAGACTAGTGAATCAACTGCATAAATAATGTAGATTGATTAGCTCTGTAGTATTCCTAAAAAGCATGTGGAGTGGAAATCAGAGGCAGAGAAGTGAGGATCCACATCTTAGACGTGCCTAAAAGCCCCAGTGCCTGGGTACCCAGAATCTACCAAGGAAGGGTATAAGCCTTTAAATAAAAAGGAAGTGTTTGAAGGTGCTAACAATAAATCTGAGTATTTGCTACTTATGCCAGTTTAGAATAAAACAAAATCTGATATGTTTTATCAATGGGGTACCTCTGACCACAGCAAAAATTAAAGTTAGCAGCTGTGTAAAATGTATCATTCATGAGAAAATACTTTATAAATCCAGATTTATACGCAGCAAAAATCTTTGGCTATAATAATATCAGCTGCCTGGCCAATGGCATCCTGGGGTGCATTAGAAGTGGGGTGGTTAGTAGGTCGAGAGACGTTCTCCTTCCCCTCTACTCTGCCCTGGTGAGACCTCATCTGGAATATTGTGTCCAGTTCTGGGCCCCTCAGTTCAAGAAGGACAGGGAACTGCTGGAGGGAGTCCAGCACAGGGCCACAAAGATGATGAAGGGAGTGGAGCATCTCCCTTATGAGGAAAGGCTGAGGGAGCTGGGGCTCTTTAGCTTGGAGAAGAGGAGACTGAGGGGTGACCTCATTAATGGTTATAAATATGTAAAGGGTGAGTGTCACAAGGATGGAGCCAGGCTCTTCTTGGTGACAACCAATGATAGGACAAGGGGTAATGTGTACAAACTGGAACACAGGAGGTTCCATTTAAATTTGAGAAGAAACTTCTTCTCAGTGAGGGTGACAAACACTGGAACAGGCTGCCCAGGGGGATTGTGGAGTCTCCTTCTCTGGAGACATTCAAAACCCACCTGGACGCCTTCCTGTGTAACCTCTTCTAGGTGTTCCTGCTCCGGCAGTGGGATTGGACTAGATGATCTTTTGAGATCCCTTCCAATCCCTAACATTGTGCGATTCTGTGATTCTGTCTCCAGTGGAGTCAGTGATGATGACTTCAAGAACATGCAGCTGCCTTAGTCATCTAGAGGAACATAGGGGTCCATCAAAGTAACCAAAGTTTGCCAAACCCAGCAAAGAGCTTTGAGGTCATACAGGAGACTGACTTTTATCTGTGCCTTTCTTCCCATAGTGGGTGGGATATAAGTGAGATGTACCTTTGTCCGGGTCTTGTGAAGTGCTGATGGCTGAAGGTGGTCTGAAAGGAAGGAGCCTGGGAACCCATTCTCCTGCCTTGGCTTGCTGGTCATTTCTGAAGATGAGGCAGGGACATATTTGTGCCTGAACTTCACGCTGCACATAGACTCTGATCTGCACTTGCCTAACTGCCCTGGGGGTTCCTACAAGCTGCTCTGGAATGTAATTGATTTTAGGAACTGGAAAGAATATGATAATTGCAGAGTTTCTGCCTGTGGATATTTTAATGGTAACAGATGGGGGACAACTAAGATTACAATGGAATTTTTTGAAATTATCTGTTGAACTTCTTCCTGATCTCTGCAGTGAGCATTAAATAAGGAGTCAGCATGGAGCTCTGACATTCAAATCTGCACAAAGCAATCTGCCAGCGTTATTTGGAAGAATGACTTTGTTCAAGGACCCAGAAATGTGATAATTGTGGTTTCAAAGAAAAAGATTCCATCTGTATAAAACAAAGGAGATTGCGTCATTAGATGCATCAACACTGAACTGACAGTATATGTTAGTTGCCTCGAATGCAAATTTAGATGGTTCAGTTCAGGTACCTATTTTTAAAGATGCGAATTAAAAATTGTTAGATTTGTGGCTGACATAACTGAGGTCAGTTTTTATAAAAGGTGCCAATGACTTGGAAAGGCTTAATTCTGGGAGACTTCATTTGCTGTCTTTGGATCTTATTTTCAACAAATGCAGTGATCTTACAGTTTCCTCACAAATGTAATTTATGCCAGCATCCCAAAAAGTAGTCCGCCAAAAGGAAAACTTACTTTGGGAAACACCAGTTAGAAGATGGCGAGTTGTGAAGACAGAATGTAGCAGCTTTTCTTTCTCTCCCACATCTGAAATTTACCCTCATTCAGCTCTCAATTTATTCAATAGAAAGTGTCATCTCATCTCAGCTGTCTGAAACCACAATGACTGCCTAACTCATCTTTTAGCTCATTTCTGTCATTAGTGGTGGAAGGCAGGCGCTTCAGAAAGGCAGTGCACTCTTGCCTGAGGAAATACATAAGGGACAGCTTTTCTGAAGGTGACTCATCCTGGTTGTCCCTCTCCTCTGACTTCCATGAGTATCAGTGTGCCTGATTTGTATGGAAGGTTAGTGCTAGGTGAGGTTGTTGACTTGAATGAAAAAAAGAAACATGACCAAGACTTCTAATGACCACATCACCAAAGACTGACATCAATTTTTTGCCCACATTAAGGCTTTTTACTGCTTATATTTTCTGACTCAGTTCTCAAAGTTCAGAAACTGATAATGTGGAGTGTGTTTGCACATAAGAAGAGGGTTTGCACGTAAGAAGAGAGTATGTAGAAGTCTCCAGTAGCAGGAGATGGAGACAAGGGTAATTCATAGGACTTGGTGCTGAGGAATTGCTTAGGCTGTTGTTTTATGGAAAATCCTCCAGTAAGCCAAAGTTTGCTAATGTTTTGGGCACGTCTTGTCTTCCTGTAATAGCCATGAAGTAATTCATGACTGTGAGGTGAAAATATAAACTATATGTGATTTCACTTATAGCTGGCTAATGTGGTCAAAAGATTATGTCACTTAAGGTGAGTTGAAACAAGCCATTCACCATCTGCCAAGGCCACTGAACTTATCATTGTTACATTTTCATGCTTCTAAATAATACAAAATTAATTGATTACTTTCCCCCCTCCCCCCGCCCAAAGGAAGAAGGATATTTCAGGAAACATGAGGAAGGCAAAACAATTACTTGGGAAATTGCTTGTAATTTCTTCTGATGAAAAATGCCAGTGTAGCGATGCTCTGTCTTTCAGTGATTTCTCCTTGCAAACACGTTTTTTCTTCCTCTGGATGCTGTCACTTGCATTTTTCTAGACAAAAGCAGCGCCAGAAGATAACTATCCAGCCTAATACAAATCCTTTGGGTCACAGGCTACCAGTTACTCTATTTTCGGTTGTGTTTTAAGGTTTACTGCTGAAACTGGCTTTCTAGGTTGTGTCTTTTCCTCAGTGGTTCACACATGCTATATTTGCAGAGCCTTAGACTAAGATGTGGTGGACTGTGGAATGAATCATACCTGCTGACTGTTGTGAAAAGACATGGTGAGCTTTTGGATGACTTTCTGTGTGTGCTGTACCCCTCCCACCAACCCACTGTTTGACTGGAGCATCAAAGGGTCTGCTGTGCAAACTAAACTATGGAGGCATCTGCCACATAACCGCATGCGGTCTGCTCTGGGGATACTTTTGGGCAGTGTTAAATATCCTGTGCATTTGCTTTGCAGTTTCTTTACACCCTGGCAGGCAGTTGGATACTGTCATGGGGCATCTGGCAGACGTTCCATGCGCTCGCTTGCTGCTTAGCTGGTCTGCATGTGCTCTCTAACTATGGGTATGTCCCTGGAATATCAGATTTATTGAGTGTTTACGTTATAGTGGGATAGCAGATGCACACCTATTTCTGTGTAGCAATTCTTAATTATAGTTCGCTGCACAGGAACATCTGTTTCTCAAACTTATTCATGAATTTCCTACCAGTAATTATGGTGATTTTCTAGAGGGGGGTAAGGAATGCACTGTAGATCAGAAGGCAGGGTTTTGTCTTTCAGTTCAGCAGATGTTTGCCTTTCCAGCCTGTAGCAGCGACACTTGGTCTCTTTCTGTGTGTAAACTGAAGCTGAAATTTATGCAGTCAGGCCTACTTCTGATTATTCTTTTGTTAATTTCTAAAGCTTGTGGTTGTTTTCATTTATTTATTTGTTTTTATTTTTTTAGAAAAGCTATTTGAGCTGGCTATCAAAAGAATGTTATCACAAATGAGTTGGTTTTGAAATAATTCTCTTGGGTTTTCATTCCATAATGGTAATTTGACTAACAAAAGCCACATAAACGCGGACTGATAGCACAAGATGCCTCTTATTCATGCCCCCAGAGTCAGAGTGACAAGGATTTGCTGAAGCTGAAAGTGTTCCTCACTAGTGTCTAATTGTATTGACGTTCTTTTTGTCTGCAGAAAACTAATGAATGACCTTATTGTAACTGAGATCAATCTCGTTGTGTGCCAGTTTTTGCTTGTGAACCTCTGTGATGAACAGGACCGTGAACAGAGTATCCCATACTGAAGTTAATGCTGACAATATTGGGGGGAAAAATTGTGTATCTAAGCATTAATCATGTCAAGATTCATTAGAGATGATTTCTTATATGGATGTGGCAGATTGCATTGTTATCTAGTACTCAATTGCAACACCTTCTACAAGTATGCCCACTTCCAGTGAAAGCTGGAGATATTTGAGACTGAAGCAAACACCTGAACAGCATAAAGGTACTTCACGAGAATAGGGAGAGTCCATAAGAGCAAACCTGATTTCTTACAGAAAGTGTTACAGGATCCTTTAGGCTTACAAGGAACCCCCAAACTGCTCATGGGGTGTAGTGTCAGAATTACACTGAATGCAATGAGATATTGTCTGCTTAAGGAAACTTTGAAAGGAAGTTTTAAAAGTTGATTCCAAAGCTTTGGAAACTTGAGGAGTAGTAGGAGCAGAGTCTCTCCTGGGATATGAAACCAGCATTCAGGATATGAAGCCTGATGTTTTGTTGCTATATATACCCATTTTTGTCAAGTGTCTATAAAATTTGGTTCTCTGTACAAAACTTTCTTGTACCGTATGTTCTTGGTACATGAGTAAAACTCTAACAAAGGAGTTGAGAAAGGACATTCTCATGTATAGGTGTAGCTGTGGAATGACTAAAGTGTTGTGAAAAGGTTTGTTTGTGTGTATGAACTACGAACATCTTTGAAAGGAAGTGAGAATGAGACATCTTTTCTGGGGCTGTTGCAGCAGGAAGCCAGGAACTCATTTCAGCCAGCTGTGTCACCATCAGTGAGGGTAGAAGTTCTAATGTTGCTCAAATCTCTTCAAGTTTTCCAGAACATTTTCATATTTTACAGAAAGATAAATGAAAAGCCTTTTTTGGTATTATGTGGACCACATCTACCTTCTGCTCCTCCTTCTCCTCAGACGTGAGAAAGGAAACTTGGAATAATTTCTTCCAAGCCATATCTGTAGCAAACTTTTGAACTCACAAACCCAGCAAATAATTCACTCATGAGGATTTTCTGGTCTAGGGTACAAGTCCTTTCTCCCACTGAGCTGTTCTTTAGGATTGGTGTATCACAGATTATTCCCTCCATCTGGGATCTGCAGTTTCAGTGTGTTTTGAAAGAGCCCAAACAGCAATCACTTCAGCCCAAGGTTCCCCTTGCTGATTAGCACCTTGGCTACGTCGACAGGGCTCAGTTTTGATAAGAAATTCAACTGCAAGATTTCTTAATGAAACTTGTATCAGACTCAGCAGAGACTTGTGAATAGCTTTTGCTCTCAAAGAATTAGTGATGATTGATGAAAGAACATTGTCTCAAGAGAGTATTTAGCCGGCTCTAGCAGTGCTGTGTTCAACCGCTTGCCCTGTTTTCCCAGCTATGATAAAAAAATCCCTCTGCTTTCTACAAACCTCACCTGTCAGGTGGTAGGCTATCATGGTTGAAAAAACATTAATCAGGTTCAGCTGTCAATATTAAACTATTTAGCTGTTCATATCAAGAGTAAAACAGGGATAAATATTGTATCATTGGTAATCCGTAATGATAGTACTTTTTTTTTTTTTTAATTTTGCGTATGTATTCAAAGTAGTTTTTTTCCTCGACTGGCCCAATGGTATGAGAATGATTCTTGGAGGAAAGGATTGAGTTGCATTGTTGAAAATGTGTGGTGAGTCACAGTCATAAAGCTTTGAAAAGAAATGTTGCGAGCAGCCACGCAGCTTTGTAGACTTTACACCAGTAGAAGGAACTTGCCCCAAGTATTCAGACAATAAGTGTGCTTTGCATGTTAATTGAAGCTGACTGGTATCCAGACTGCGGTGGTGTTAATCTTCTCTGCAGTGATATGTAATGCTATTAAAAAAAAAAAAAGACAGTATAAAAGCAAGCCCTCTAGCTAAGGAGATAAATATTTGTACACAGATACTGTTTTATTTATAACAGAGAGGAGAATGCTTGAAGCGGTTAGTCAGAAATTTTGCATTTCAAGAACGCGCTTAAAACAGCTTCACTTTTTCCTGTTATTCAGTTTGGATCTAGAGTGGCTTTGGGTCTGAGCTGTGTAACTTCCATGGACTGAGTTCAGTTGCCCAGTTTCTAGTAATTTTTTTTCTTTCTCCCTGAATCTTATGATAGCTGGTACTTTAGGAAAACAGTAGAAAGACCCAGAGCTTTGGACAACCTCTTACCTGCACTGAGGACACAACCCATCCGCTTTACACAAATGTATTGCTCTGCTGAATTCAGTGAGAGTGTTTGCAGATGCTTTTAGGGCTTTTCCAAGATTTCACACCTACTTGAGCTCCCCGTGGGGTCAGAGAAAGTTAAAATGCATAGGATCGCTCGGGAGCAGGCTTTTCCTTCAGGCAGTCAAGGGATTATTCCAAGGACTAAAATGTGAAATAACTGTGCATAGAACAAAGGTTCTCAGATGTTTTCCCATAATATTTGGCACATGTTCACAGAGAATTTGCAGACCAGAGGAATAGCTTCCCTTGGAAATCTCATTAAGAAAGGCATTAGCTGTGTCTTAATATAATTAAACAACTGGATTTAGAGCTAATATTGTGTGACCAACCAGTTCTTTGTAACTGCTGTGCTGATGACCGTAATCTGAGAAACTCTTGGCTGACCTGCAGCCTGGCTCACTTGTAGCATGTGCCATGGTCTTAAAACAGCTTAATATTAGAAATGGTTAATACCTCCCTTCTGGCCTGGGATCTCCTTGTGCACAGGAATTGGCTCCTTCTCCAACTAGCTCATTGGGACCTAGTGGAACTAGGTCTGGTAGATCTGTGCAAAGTTTTAATTCTGAACTTGAAAGGAAAAGAAGGAAAAAACAAAAAAAGAAACAATGAAAGTTTAGGTTGGGTCAGTCTATAATAATTTTTTTAGAACAGAACAAAACATGCTTTGGTTGAAAAAAGCATTTTGTTTGTGGAAAACAGACAGTTAAAAGCAAAGTAAGTTATGAACTGGGTTCCTTACATTGACTGTGATAATTGTATCGGCTTGTTTCTTTTAGTGGGTAGCCTGACACACTCAGCATTTTTGTGTGATCTGGTACATGTGACTGAACTGTACTCCTTGCTGCAATGACTGGTCTACAGGGTAAACATAGAAAGTCACCATCTGGCCGTCTGCTTCCATTGCTTTAATACAAGCTCCTAAAAATAAAACATGTTAAAAGTTTGTAGTGATGTTTTTATTTCAGTCAAAATGGTTTGGTGAATTTGATGGAATTCTGGAATTACTTCAGCCACTCCAAAACAGAATTTTTCAGCTAATAAATTTGCCTGGATGTCTTTCAGTGGGACAGCCTAGCCTTAACTTTATGGTTGCATTTAGGACTACTTCCAAAAAATAGAGATACATGGAATGCATTAAAGACAAATTATAATTGGGCTCTTATTTAGTAAAGGTAACTAGCAACAGCTGCTGTGACTCAATGACTCAGAAATAGTTATAGATAATAGATGGTAAGGCAAAGACAATGTAATTTTTTTTCACAAGAGTGGCTGATCGTGTGACAAGGTTTTATTATAACAACTGCACTTCTGTTTTTCCAAATGATTGATGCACACGGTACTCTGCATAATCTTCTTCGATGATGAATGTTGGTGCCATGAAGCAACTGTTACTCACTGTGCTATTACTGAACATGAATTTTGAATGACTTGTGGCACAGAGCTGCTAGGTGCTTAAATCAATGAAATAAAAGTCAGGAAGAGCCAAAGATAATGTTCCTTCTGCAATATTAACTCCTGTGGCTTGTGTACAAACAGTGTTTCTGGTAACTAGTTAAAGGGTCCCTCTGGACTGCCCGTAAATGGGATGAAAGGGGGAGGAGGCATATGAACCAGTGCTTACTGTTTGGATGTGAAAGTTGTTCTGTTTTTTTCTATTACTCCCCTTCTGCATTGGCAAGAAAAGTTGGGAATGGGTAGAAGGGATCAATTGTTTGGCTCTAGGGAGGAGGTGAATTCATCTTACATGTGTGGTGCCCAAGGCTGGAATCAGCCTGAAGGCTGGGGGAGCATCTTTCCTAGCCCTGCTCATCAAACACAATGTGTTGCTGCTCACACCTGGTGATGCGGTTACACAGAAGAGGGATACGGGAGCACCGAGCCATGTTTCTTGTCCATGGAGCTGTGGTTGCTCCATGGATTCTCTGAGCTGGGTTCCAGCGTTGGAGGGAAATGTGCTGTCATAGTTGGATGCTCTCCACCTGCCTTACAGAGATGAGGAGAATTGCATTCAGTGTATTTGTATGTCACTGACCTTCTCATGTCCATTCTCACACCAGGAATGAGGTATTGAATAATACTTTTGTTTTGCAACTGCCGACAATCATATGAGTTAATCCTCCTGGAGACTGAGGGTCCACACCTTGCTCAAGATTCTTTGTAAAGATAAATATGTAGCTGTGCATCAGCAGTACCTCTGTCAGGAGGAGTGGCATTTATGTGACCTAGCCAGAGGAACAATCGATATTTTTTTATTATTTTTGTTCTCTGCAACCTCACTGTTTATGTGGGGAAGTGGGGGAAGGAAACCTAACTGGAAAGAGCTGGTGGTGCAGTGCACACAGGCAGACTGACCGCTCCTCAGCCTTGCCATGAAATACAGCCCTAGGGAGACTTGATTTCTCCTGAAAACACTGGTGCCACAGGGGCACTGTGCCAGCAAGGGAATAGAGATACTCACTTTATTTTCAGAACTTCATGTACAAGTCTACTGTAGAAGATTGGGCTCCCACTATGTTTGATAAAGTGCGAGCAGGCACCTGTGTTGGGCTCTGGCTCTGAATTACCTTGTAGAGGAAGAGTAGTCCTACATAGAAGACAAATTTTAGATGACATGACTACTCCTCTACATTTTTGCATCTTGAACAGGACAAATTTACAATTTGTGATTTCTGCTACACTATTAAATGTATATCTTAATGTTTATTTAACTGCTGTTTAACAAGGATTAAGACATTCACAAAAATGTTTCAACATGTCAAATCTTTGTCCCACTGTCCTTTTAAAGGAATGATAATTTTGTTCTTCTAATTGTCAGCATGTATATTCATGGATTGTTTAATATTTAGATTTTACTCTTTACATTTACATTTTCTTCTCCTCTTTCTTCCCTTTTTTGTTTTTCTAAATCGCCACAGAAAGTGGAGTGAAGGAGAAGAAAAGACAAAAGAAAATTGCACAAATATATTAATTGTCTTTGACACAAGAGACACCTTCTGCATGAATTTTTGGTTTTAGAAAGTCCGTTCCCCCTCCCAATAATAATAGTAACCTGATAAAAATACTTCCCTGAGTTCTGTTTAATATAGATGGGATAGTCTAAGGGTGACCTCTTGATATAATGAAAATCATAGCAATTCCTAACCTTGTATAGTATTTCTGCAATAGTATTTCTAAATATACTTTAATAAAATTTTGCATATGTGTACACCAGTCATCATAAATGGCTGACATTTGCCAGCAGATACTACTCAAGAAGTTACCTGCTTTCTTACAGCTGGAATGAAATTGCCCTCTCCTAGCTCCCGTGTTAAATTCCAAGTGATTTCCATTTTAACTTACTTCAGTATGAGTAGGGGACAGTCATAACTTGCAGACTTATTTGAGCCTAAATGTATTGTGGTGTTTGCCTGGCATCATTGTGACTGACCTTTGAAAAGTGATTTTTGTTGATTTCTTGTATATAGCTTAAAGAACCTCATAGACTTCCAAAAATTTTCACTTGCCAATCACGTATGCTAAGTCTCATGCCGGATCCAGTTTTGAACTGATGCTCACTCTCAAACCTATTTCTCTTTATACTGATCAGATTTCTGTTTTCATTTTCTCTAGGTTACGGTCCTTGGTAAAGCAGTTAGAGAGAGGGGAAGCTTCAGTTGTAGACTTAAAGAAGAATTTGGAATATGCTGCGACTGTTCTTGAGTCAGTATACATTGACGAAACTAGGTGAGTTAAGTACGGACATCAGCACTCTTCTTGCATCTAGCACCAATGACACAAAATTGTAATTTATACATCAGTTGGGTAAGTTGTTTTAGCCAAGATTTATTACTTACAGACAATGTTTTTAATCATTCGAATATTGTATTCTGTCTAGAGCAGATCTTCAATCCTTGGTCTAAAAGCTTCTTTAAGTTTCCTGGGGCAGGTGAGGAGATCAAAAGCAATCATAAATGTAATATATGTTCTCTTGGAGAAATGTTTTCATAATAATTGTGTCCCACTTTTTCTGAAGGTTTCTGAATTCTTACTCCTCTGTTCCTTTTGCATAGTGTTAAATATTTTCACTTGTATGAAGTCTTTAAAATTTAAAAAAAAATACTGCAGGTCATGATAGAGGTAGACTGGTAATATGTTGCAGAAGAGTTCCCCTCTCTGTTATGTGTCATTTCCCCAGTGCTTAATGAACTTGTGGAGTTACCTCAGATGACCAGAATGGGAAAAGAGAGGATACTAACTGGGAAGTTAGACATGACCATAAATGAGCTCTGAAGGGCTGAGAAATCAGGAATATTGATGAAGTCAAGATGAGAAGTCAGTAGATGATTATGTAGTTGTGCTTCAGAAGACTGAAACTTCTTGTTTGTCGGCCTTGTAGTGAGTTTCACAATCTGACATTTAACTGTACAAGAAAATAAACAATCCGTTGAAGACTTGTACAATTGTGTTCCATTAGGGCTGACAAACTAAACACTTTTAACAACTGCTTTAATTAGAATATACGTGAATTTCTTTTTTGTTAATAATGTTGCAATGCTCTCCAAGGGAGTCTATTTACCCATCTTTTTCCTCTCCTTTCTAGGCGTTTACTGGACACAGAAGATGAGCTCAGTGACATCCAGTCTGACTCTGTGCCGTCGGAGGTCCGGGACTGGTTGGCTTCCACCTTCACGCGGCAAATGGGGATGATGCTCAAAAGGACAGAGGAAAAACCCCGTTTCAGGAGTATTGTCCATGCAGTACAAGCTGGGATATTTGTGGAAAGGTAAAGGGGCATGTAATTACATTGTTCTAGTAGCTGCCCAGGTACGTGATGACACAATGACAGGAGATGGAGGAGAGCACCTTAGGCCAGAAGACCTCAAAGAACTAGGAGATGACTCTGTTGAATGAAAAATACTTTAATATGCTTCTAATGATGCTTCTGCACAGATCTGGATCGCAGCTCAAAACCTGGGATTAAGTAATAGATTGCAGCCTGAAACAGCACACACTGATCTGTTCTTAGTAAAAAACAGATGTAATAGCACAGCTGGAATAATTTTGACAGAGAATATGCACCTTTGCATAGCCCTAGGTCAATAATGTCAGATTTTAAAATTCGATCAAACCAGCCCTCCTCTGCCTCTGTTTATTTCCATGGTCTATTGTTTTTTATGAAGAACTGCTAAGAAACAGAAGAAAATCCTGTATCATAGTATTACTGGAATGAACTGTAGACCAAGACTGATGTGAAAACTTTGGAGCTCAGGGAGGATTTCAAAAACCCCATTGAGTCCTCTCAGCCTTCTCTGTTGTGATTTACATCAGAAACTACTGATAAAACTGATTTCACTTTCTGAACCCTTTTCTTTCAATTTGGACTCACTTCCAATCTTACCTTTTCTTATCAAGTAACCACTCTTTGCTGACATTCTCCTGCCAAGCTAGAAGGAGAGCTGGCATGTGGAACTGTCAGCAGACTTTAGGCAGCATGCAAGACAGCAGGTCCCAGGTCTCTACAGCAAAACTTAAGACAGGAATGGAAGAGCAGAGCACCTTTCACTGCTCATCAGAATCACAGTGACATCTTGCCAGCAGAAGGCTGGGCTTATCAGACAGTGGACCACAAGCCAGGCAGACACACAGAAGCCTCCTCTGGCATGTCTATAGGCGATTTTTCTCTATCTGTGTACCAAAGTTACTGTACATTTGTTAAGAGTGGCAGCAAATTGTGATAAGACTAAACCTGTCATTTGTCCTTCGAAAAGGGTTCTCTTAAGTTTGAATTAACCCTCACTCTCAGTGGGAGACTTGCTCAACAAGAAAGTAATGGCTGCAGGAGGCTGTTTTCCAGCTGATCTGAATTACTGTGGCCCAAAGGAAGGAGTGTTCAGATATGGTATGGCACCAGAGAGGAGGGTTGTGGCTCTCCTGAGCTAAGGCAGAGGGACTCTGACTGAATTGTCACTTAAAAGAAGGCTATGGAGCTCCTGACTGCAGGGAGGAGGGGGTAAAAAATTCTGTAATTTGGGGAATGGGTAAATTTAATTGTCCAAAGGAGGCTGACTTTTTTTCAGATCTGTGCAGAACATGACAAAGAAAAAAGGAATAGAAGAAAGGCTTCACATAGGATCATTTCAGATGGGAGAACAGAACTTTCTGTCATCTCCTTTTAGATGGAGTCTTGCTTAGCTGCAAAAATGGGTGACCTGTGGAAAGGCATTTTAACTATGACAGTGTTTTTGCACTCACCAAGCCTGTTAAACAGAGTGTGGCCCGAAAACAAGTTTAAAATCTGGTACATACTTCAGTGCTTTGCTTAGTATGGTTGCAGATGTTGATTATTGCCTTATTCTTTCTCTCCCTCTCCCTCAAACACACACACATGGCGAACACCCAAAAGATTTTATACCAGTCTTAAAAAAATGCAGACAAAAGTAACAGCTGTACAAAACTGGAGTTGATTCATCGAAGAAAACAAATGATTTCTAGAGTACATTGAGAATTAACTTGCATGTGGACCAGCAAGGACTGAGGGAACTGAAAGAGCAGTAGTTTTGTCAGCAGTGGAAAATGGGGAACATTTTTTTGAGTGTAGCCTTTCCCTCTGATGAAGACCTGATATTGGCAGGTTCTATGAGATACTGGGGAGTGTATAGCCTCAAGTTAAGTTGTACAGTAAGAATGGTATAGAGAATATTGTGCAAGTTAGCAGCAAGAAAGAAGAAAAAACCCAAACTGCAGTTAGTTTCCTGGGCTGAATAAGGTCTCCTGTAATGGTCTGTTTCTTTATGATTTTTGGTTGGTTGGTTTTGTTTAATTCTATTTATGTGTTACCTTATCTATTTTATCTTGGTAGAATGTACAGACGGACTTCAAATATGGTCGGTTTGAGCTACCCACCAGCTGTAATTGGAGTGCTAAAGGTAATCCAAATAAAAAGGTGTTGGGGGTGGTTCTGTGCAAAGCATCAAGATAACACTGCGATATTTGACTTGGTAAGGGGGTCTTAGTACTTGCCCTTTCCTTCCCTCCGACATTTAGTTTGGTTCACATACATTAATCGTTTAGTGGCTTAAGAGAGTATCTTTTCATTAAAGGAAAGAATAGAGTTCAAGGCTATGGCCATTTTCAGGTTGTGAAGGTTACGGCTCTGTTCTAGATTACAGTGATTAAACTCAGGACTTAGTTACGTGCTGGAATCAATCACAACCTCCCACAGTGAAGAAAACACAGATGAACAGACATGGAGAAGTACAAGGAGCAGTTGCTGTGAGAGAAGGGAATTTCTTGTATTGCTCAGCTCCAGTCCTTAAAGGTGACAATCAGTTTAGGAATAATGACCCTTTTATGAGTTTTGAGGTTTCAGAGGAAAACCGATTAGTCAGAAATAGTCTGGGGGAAAAAAAAAAAAAAGGTTAAAGGTTCAGTCCATGGAACAATTGCAAGATTCTTGTCTTAGGCAGGAATTGTCAGGACTATAAACACAAGTTAGCAACCAACTGCCTACACAGCAACTTTGCAGATTACATGTTGCATGTAGTTCAACCATGACATGCAATGGTGAAAAAAAGACAATAGTGTGGGGCAATGGACAGGGACGTTACATGTAAAGCTTATGAAGCAATCTTTCTGCTCTACTCCACACTGGAAGGACCTACAGTTAGAATACCGAATTCTTTTTGTTTTGGTTAGTAGAACTTGTAAGAAATTGTGGAGGAATTGCAGAAGGTCCATTGAATGCAAGAAATATGATCAGACTTGCATTTCATGTACAGAATCAAAGCATCCATCCACACCTTTTTCCAACTGCAGGCTGACATCTGTTAGCTTCACTCCTGCATATGGGATCTGAAGTCTTTGTTCTTTTAGAACTACACCCCATAGCCACCTTATGAGGGAACATATCTATGATGGTACCTCTTCTCCTGAGTTTCTCCAAGACCCATCAGCTACTCTCAACTGACTTAAACTTTACAGAATGCATCTCCTCTTTTGATGTTCTTAAATGATTAAGGGTCATGAAGAGAACTGATCATGCGTGAATAAGTTAAAACATCTCAATAACAACAAAAGAATTGACTAATTTTGCTCAGGGTGAAATAACGCCTGCTTGGCCACTGTGCACTCTAGGGTGTATTTTTTTCCAAAACTATTTTGAGAACACATCTTTGCCTAGATGGCCTTGGAGTTCGTAGTGGATGTGGTTGAAATGGGAGTTACATGTTTTGAAGAAGTCTTCTGTCTTTGAAATAATACTTCTTAAATTTCTGTTTTCCTGAATGGAATATAGTACATTTTGTTCCTTGCTTCAGTCCAGTAAAGCCAAGTAAAAAAACCTTACAACTACCTGACTGCTTGACATGCTCTGTAAAATGAGCTGATGGTTTAGGCATGCGAAAGGGTGTAGGAGTGTACCGCACACATCTCTTCAGCAGTTCTGGATTGCTGTAATCAGAGTCATGGTGATAAGGACAAGGATTGACATGACATGGAATCAAAACCAGCTTATTTTTTAACTATGTGCTCTTCTTTGTGCTGCTGTGGCCAACAGGACGTCTGCACTGAGTAACACAAAACTGTGGAATCAGCTTGGCAAAATGAGGTTTGTTTTAATAAAACAATGAAATACTGCAGCTTCTGCAAAAAGGCAGATGGCATGGTAGCAGGGCAAGTCCTAGGTGCATAACCTCTCTCATTTTTTCAGTGGATGAGAAGTTAATTTTTTTTTAACATCATCTCTCTCCATATATATTGGATACTGATTTTTCTACAGCAGTAGCCTATTGCCTTTCTGCATGACATGGGCATGATTATGCAAGACCTGTTGCCACAAAAGGGATGATCAGCCTTGTCTCTCATTTGAATAGTGACCATACATAGCATTCATACAGACGTTTGAATGAGTATGTTAATTTACCCAGTAAGTTGTGGTGATCTGCTGTTCAGCAGCATAGTGCTAGAGACAGAACTTCACATTAACTAGGTTCTGAAGTAGTTACCTGCTTTAGAAGTGAATCTTTCAGCCTTTTCTGATGCCCGTGCTGTCATGGCAGTATTTTCTGGGCTAGCTAATACACAGGGAATGAACACAGAACCTGTACTCACAGTCTCTGCAGCATGGACTTCTGCTTGTCTATGGCTACAAAACGTCAGACCTTCCAGTAACGTTGAGCAGAATAACATCTATCCCTGAATCTGCTTGTTGGCTTAAAAAACAAATCAAGTCTCCAAGGTTAAGGACAGACAGAAAGAAATGAAATTGAGCATTTAGGAAGAACTGGTGTTTCACTTCATCTCTAGGTTCCCCCAAGAAGTGAAGCAGTAGCCAGCTAATAAGGACACAGAACTGAGAAGTAAGACAACTTGGATCTATCTGCAGTTACACCACAGTGGGTGTATGTGGCATTAGAGCAGCTTATGACACTCCGGCTGAGGCTACAGGGCCAGCGACCTAGAGATGTGTGTAGTACAGAAAGTTTCCCATTCCTCAATTCTCCTGCTCTCTTTAGGGGGAAGAAACAGTTTTTCTCCCCCATCACAAGACATCTGTGAAGCTCTGCCTCTCTTTAGATTTCTCCCTAATATAAGGGTCACTTCTGTGTTAAGACTTTTTTAAGGTCGTAAAATCCACTCATTTCCAAAGCATTACTGGTGTTGCTGCAAGCCTCTAAGCCAGCTGTGACACTTTCATGTTTGTTTTAAGAGGATTTCCCCGCTAGTTGTTCAGGGTACAATGTTGCTGCTGTGATCATCGTCAATAGCAAAACTTCTGTGGACTTGACAAAAGCAAAGATTTCTCCCTCACTAAGATCTAAATAGCTCTACTGTGAAACTCATCATCTATCTGGTTAACCATTATTTTGTGCAAAAGAACAATGCTGATGTACTGTTCTGCAGTTTCACAATTTGGTAAATTTTATCTGCTGTAACAGCACAACATTAGCTACAGGAAAAATATATAAAGAAACAAAGCCCTTTTATTTCTAGAAGATAATAAGAAGAAAAGATTGCCTTCCAGTGAATTAAATTTCAGCATAGTTGAGACATTATTTTCAATGCCATAAGACCCGAGATAAATTATTATATACATGCTAGTGTTAAATTAATTTGCTTCATTGACTAAATAGTTACAAAATAAAAACACTAAAAGAACAGGAAAATACTTAAAATTGACCGAGTAGATGCTTTGGGCATTATTTTTCTTGGCCATTTCCTAAGTTTGCTCAAGGGCTTCAGTTTTCTTGGTGGAACTTTTTCCTCTCTTTGTTGTTCTGCCTCTCCAATGCCTACTGACAGTGTTGAAAAGCTGTAATTTATGATTGCTCTTCTGTGACTTGGGCCACAAATCTCTGGAGAAGCTCTATCCTGCCTTCATTGTGTGAGCTCCACACAGCTTGTAAAATCAGCTGCTCAGCAAGCAGGTGATTTACTGGCACAGGTGACAGCAGAGCTGCGTCTTTGCTGTTCACTCACTAAATTAACTTCTCCATGGACTGTACTTCCACAAGAGGCACACTCAGCAGCATGTAATCAACATTGTGCAAGTAGCAAGGTTGTCAAGATCAGCCCATGGTGGAGAGAGCTGGTACCAAAATAAGTTGGTCTTGTTCAGAACGTAAGAAATCCTGTACCTACGAAATGTATGGGTGAAGGTCACTGCCCTTTGCATTTGACTTGAAGTCGGATCCTTACCTGGAACATGACTATGACAACAAACAACAAAGATGGAGTCAGCTTTAAGAGCTTGGTAAATGTAATTTAACATTTTTAGTATTGCTAAAAAAATAGGCAGATTTTTAGATGGACTCTAATCCTTAACAGTACTCAACACTATGTTTAGCCAGCCCCGATTTCTGCACTGAGAGCAGCTGTGCATGTGTGTGTGAAATGTGGTCATCTTTCTTTCTTAGTGAAAGTGCCACAAGGCAATGGGAAGTAACCTGCAACAGTTTGAAAGTGGGGGAAAACGTCAATGTACAGATGTCAATCTTTAATATATGGTTTAAGGGGAGTCATTTGCATACATCCCTGTGGGAAGTACATCAAAGTTCTCAGCAGGCAAGAGAGCATGAGAGCTGGTCCTGCGCCAGAGGCAGCTGCATGGTCGATCTGTAGATCATTCTTCTATCTGTAACTCCTTCCGCACCTTTCCTCTTTGTTGCTAGGAGGAGGAGAGAAGGCTTCATAGACTCTCAGGAACATCCAATTCTGAGATAAGGAGCTTTGTCTTGCTAGGTAATGAGTGCTGTCAGCTCCTATGGCCTTCCCTTAAGAGTTGAGATTTGAACTCAACCTTCTGCAAGAAGGTTTATACCTTATACTTCAGCTTTATGAGCTGGGAAGTGAACTTTCCCTCCTCAATCTCTTGACTAACCACACTGCAGCATTAATATATCATTTATGGCTGAATGGAACTTTCCCAACTGGAATTAGATATTTACTCTTCTGTTATAAAGGTTGTTTCTTATATCATAGTTAGCACTTAATGTAACATTACTTGGATTTTCTACTGTTCTGTAGTTTCCTGAAAGCCCCAGTGGACTCACTTATCTTTACCAAAAAATTAAGGTCATGCTGGTTTTGGACAATTTAAGCTGCAATAATCACCATTCAGGTTTAATATTAAAATCAGAAGGAACTAAGTTGCGCTTTGGGTATGACAAGATAGTTCTTCTAGTTAGTTAGTATTTCGGTTGTTTGATCAATAAGTGGTAAAAATATGACCACAGGTGCCTGTATTTTTTTTTTTACTGCAAATAACCACCTTTTTCTGTTTTAAGCATGAGAGAAGCATCAGAATGCTTTGCTCACAACACAAAGTCTGAAGAACTCTATAGGGACAGCAAAATCCAGAGGCTTAAATATAATTAAAAAGCATATCTTCATTACTCCTGTTTCCTTGAAAGTTAATATTATTTTTCATAGACGTAACACATGGGTAGGGGACAGAGAAGGGTAAAATCAGCCACAATAGGGCTGTCCCAATGTTTCAGGTACTAAAGCAAACTGGGATTCTTATGGTTTTGGATTCAGCCTTTGCAGGTAAAATTCTGGTGAGCAGAATTGCTATGTTTAGAATAAATAAACAGCATACGTGTTTGTAATGGAAGCTTCTTAAATACGAGTCATACAGTACTGGTGAGTAAATTTGACTCTGCATTGGTTAAACAGAATTGAAGAAGTTAAAAAAAAAGCTTTACATCGCCACTCTGATTCTCTATTTATAGATGTAAAGTGGTAAAAATTGAACTATCATTGTAAAAGCGATGACCATATTAACTGCTTTTTCTACCCACTCTTGCAGAATGTGGACAAGTGGTCCTTTGATGTATTTGCACTAAACGATGCCAGTGGGGATCATGCACTGAAATTCATTTTCTATGAACTTCTCACCCGCTATGATCTGATCAACCGTTTCAAGGTCAGTAGTTCGAAGATGGGTGTCTTCTTCCATCTTGGATTTTGTTCAACTTCCTTCTCATCCTTCTTTCTCCCATTCAAAATATAATTTTAGCACTATGTGAACACCTCGTGGGCACTGCACTTTGCCAAGTGAACAAGACCGAATATCATTTAAGGAGTACTTTTAATTGCAATAGGACACTGTGAAGTAAATGGCATTCCAAACAGGCTTCCTCATGAAATCTGTGGGAAATTTGTAGGAATGATGGTGTAATTCTCCTGAGATTCATAGGACTCTCAGTCATGCAGGCAAAAAAGGAGAGCTTGGTTTCAAATTCAAATTAATCAAAAGGAGCTTGGCCAGCAGGTTGAGGGAGGTGATTCTGCCCTCAAGTACACTCTGGTAAGGCCCCACCTGGAGTATGGTGTCCAGCCTCTGGGTTCCTAACACATGGACCTGTTGGAGAGAGTCCAGAGGAGGCCACCAAAGATGATCAGAGGGCTGGAACAGCTCTGCTGTGAGGACAGGCTGAGAGAGTTGGGGTTGTTCGGCCTCGTGAAGAGAAGGCTCCAGGAAGGACTTATTGTGGCATTTCAGTACTTAAAAGGGGCCCACAGGAAGAATGGGGACAGACTATTTAGTCAGGCCTGTTGTGATAGGACAAGGGGTAATGGTTTTAAATTAAAAGAAGGTAGATTTAGACTAGATACAAGGAAAAAATTTTTTATGAATAGGGTGGTAAAATACTAGCACAGGTTTCCCAGAGAGGTGGTAGATGCCCCATCCTTGGAGACATTCAAGGCCAGGCTGGACGGGGCTCTGAGCAACCTGATCTAGTTGAAGATGTCCCTGCTCATTGCAGGGGCATTGGACTAGATGGCCTTTGAAGGTCCCTTCCAACCCAAACTATTGTATGATTCTATGACTTGTTACAGAGTTTTGCAGATAAAATGCTACCTCCAGCTTTGAACAGGTTTAAATTTGGATGGCAGAAACATTGCTCTCAAATCTTGACCATTCTCCCCACCAAATAGTCCACTGTCCCTTCTGCTGTTGACACTTCCACTCCCTGAGGGTCACCACTTAGTTTGACTGGAAAGGGTTTGCAGATCTGGCTCTGGCACTTCTTCGGGAAGTGCCCATGCCTGATGAGAAATATTTGAAGAAGGTTACTGGTTAGAACTGCGTCTTCCCCTGATATGTAACCAAGAGAACAACAGTCCTGCTCTAACTATGGAAATATGAACACCTTAGGGTATTTGCTGTTTGAACAGATGAAACTGGAGAACCTGTGTTGCCAGTTGCCTGTTTTGCAGCTGACACCACTTGTGTACTCTCCTCTCTGGAAATCCTCTGAATTGCATTTTATTGAGTGTGCACAGTTCTACTCTTGGAGTCAGAAAAGCATGGCAAGCCCGTAGGATGGGCAGACTGGATTTTGCTGTGAAAAGCCAGAGGCCTGATAAATGATACTCCTCTTCATAGAGTATCTCAGACTTGCTGTATGGTGTGTTTCATTAGAAAATCTTGAATGTGAATAGTAAAGCAGAGATATATTCCAGGGGGGTGTGAGGGGAACAGAGAAATGTTTGTGGCAAAATTAGAAATATTTTTCCAGGGGCAATCAGTCAAGTGCTCTCTGTTACTTTTCAGACTCCATGTGTCTTCCAGATGGCATTTCATAGTAAACTTACTTGTGTGTGTTTATGTGTGGGAATAGAATCGTCCATAATGTAATTAGGGATGGGAAGGCCAGTTTGTGAAAGTAACCTGGATTCACTCTCTCTTGAATGCCTGTTTCAGATGTTTTTGTGGGTTATTTATTTGTAAAGTACAAACTGCTCTTTGGGACCTCATACCAAAATGCTCCCCTCCAAATGCTAGCAGTTAAATGTGATTATTTTGTTTTTAAGTCTGTGCTGCTTTCCTCAGATCCCCATTTCTGCCCTGGTGTCCTTTGTGGAAGCTCTGGAGGTTGGCTACAGTAAACACAAAAATCCTTATCACAACCTAATGCATGCCGCAGATGTGACGCAGACGGTCCATTACCTCCTTTTCAAGACAGGCGTAGCGGTAAGTACAGGACTTGGCATCCTGAACACATAATGAGATTACAACAGTTTTGGCTTATTAAGGAGATTATGATTATCCACAGTAGAACCCGTTTGCACTGTAGACAAACTGCATTTCACATGGCTGTAGTAAGGAAAGTAGAGATTTAGGATTATTTAGAAATAGAAGGTAGGTGAAGTATGGATAACTCTAGAAGAGGACAAATGAGAAAACCGGGCTCAGATTTTCACTATGCCACAGATCTCCTGGGTGATTCTGCCAGCTCACTTTTGTTGGAAATCATTCCACATAATGTGAAGAAGCAAAGTGTTTAAGCTTTCTTCTTAATAACGGAGCAAGGCAGTACCTCCAAAGGACAATTCATTCCACTTATCAGAGGATGACAAGAGCCATGCTCCGGAGATGCTGATCTCCATCCAGTCTCTACAGCAAAACCAGCTGAACTGGCTCAGATAGAAACTTACAGACAGCTGAAGTCTGACAACAGTGACAAGAACGGATAGAAGGCTTAAACAAAAATACTGAGCACACAATATGTTCCCAGAGTGATTGTCAAGACAAACAGCAGAAATACGTTTGAAGATGGGCTGGACAAATTGCAGGCAGATTCCAGACTGATGATCAGTCAGCGCAGTTTGGGTTCAGCTGTAAGCCCAGTAAGTTGCTGGCCCACTCAGTGGTGAGAATAAATGGTAGGGAAGGCTCAACATGTGCAAGATATATGTTTGTCTCGTTCTCTTCCTCTTCTCAATCCTGGTTACTGTTGCAGACAGAAAAGGGAACAAAATTACTTTTAGTCTGATCCTGTGTGGCAGCTCTTTCCCACCTCTTGTTGCTTCACCTTTTCCCAGCACCTGATTTGGCCATGGCCCTGCATTTCCAGGAGTGCAGAGACAAAGGTATCAGTGAAGGGGAGGTTCGTCTGTTCAAAATTTTGCACTGTTCTCGTTACACCATGGCCTTTCACTGGTTGCTCTCTTTGTGGCTGGTGCTTGAATACATGCAATTCTATTACATTGTGCTAATGTCACTGAGGTCCCTTCTCTGACAACTGTGCAGAAGTAGCCAAGGGAAGCCCTTCCAGATGCAGGGAGTCTCTGCAGTGCAGAGCACACACATGAACCCAGATCAGTAGAGGCCGAGGCTCTTGCTGCAGCTTCTGCCTTCTGGAACACTCCCCGATCATTCCAAGCTCCGTAACTGGGAACTGTTGAAGAGAAGGATGAGGGAAACCCATGGTTGCACGTGACTGGGCCCAACCAAATGCCAACGCTGTTTCTGATACCGTGAGTGCCTTACATGGGCTACACAAAATAAAAGTTGGCATCACTGTGGCAATACTTGTGTTTCCCACTGTCTGCTGATGACACCTTTTTTTCTGCACAGCAAGGTGAGAAATATGAGGAAAAGCTGTCACCAGCATGTATAATGGGATGGAGCATAGGAGAGAGAGGTTTAAGCTAAAAAGGTGTAGCACAGCTCCTGCATTGTCTTTTAGGCCTATAGAGCTGCTTATACTTGGGAAGAGCCTTCTGTGCATACAGCCTGCTTTTCTGCAGTCCCTTGATTGCCACAGTAATGTTGCTTTCAGTTCTGAGGCCTGGTTGCTCTTCCCCAATGCGTAACGTGCTCCACTGCCCCCTGTAAATATGTCCCAAGTCTCCTGCATTGAGTGTACACTGCACCTGTGAATTGCAATGTTTACTAAAGACATGTTTGGAAGAAATCAGGCCCTGCTTGTCTGAAGCCCTGATGCAGACTGCCCGGTTCTGATTTCAGTTGTGTCAGTTGCTCCTAATTGCATCTGAAGTAAATAGGAATAAGGTAAAATAAGCAACTAATGCAGATGCATCCTCAACACCTCCTGGGGGTGTCCTTTGGTCTCCGACAGTCTTCAGTGGTGTCCTGTGGTCTCCAGCGGTGTCCTGTGGTCTCCTGTGTTATCCTGTGGTCTCTGGCCATTTCCAGCAGTGTCCTTCAGTCTCCGATGGTCTCTGGCAGTGTCCTGCAGTGACTCCAAGGGACTCATCCTGGTGCTGTGGGGCTGCTGGCCAAAATATGGCAGCCCCTCTCCTGGCCTCTTCCCCAGGGCTCAGGGCAGAGGAGATGCCCTGGCATGAGGGGTAGGGGTAGGAGGTGGGAAGCCAGGCTCATCTGCAGCTCAACAGTGGCTGATCCTCTCGCCCAGCCTGCTGGTGGTCGGTGTGATGCCACCTCCAGCTGCAAGGGTGGTGTCGCTTGTTGCAAGGTGGGTGTTCGAGGCGTCCCTGAGAGCCCCAGACCGTCCTGCAGTGCTTCGGGCACCACGGTGCTGGAGGCAGCCCGGCCATCTTGCTGTGGAGCCCCAGCAGCCCTGCCTGAGGTGGATCCACCTCCATGGGCTTGTCCTTCTCTCAAAGTGGATCCACCTCCATGGGCTCATCTTCTTGCTGTGGAGGGTCAACCTCCATGGGCTCCTCTTGCATGTGGGAGCTGCTCCTGCTTCCGACAGCAGCTGCCGTTTTCTGGGCAGAGGCATCTTCAGAGGTTCCCTGAACCTCCTCTTGCTTTTCCCACTCAATGTGGGCAATGGCTTCACCGGACTCTACTCTCCAAGCGCAATCCAACCCTGCAGCAGCTGGCAGAGCTGTGTTCCAGCCACAGGAGTGCCAGCTGCTGTAATGGAAGCAGCTGCCCCTGTGTGCCCGGGGCTCCAGCCCCCTCCTCATGCCAGGCCTGGGGTCCCCTCACGGGACAGCAGCCACAGTGTCCTAGGAGGGTTGGGGGGTCTCCGTGACCCTCCAGCCACTCGGCTCCCTGCCAGTGCCGTCGTCCCCGCAGCCGGCGGGAGCCCAGAGGGGCAGAGGGGAGGAGAGGGCCTGGTGTCCTGGGGCTGCTGCACAGGGCCAGAAGGGGGGAGTCCATTGAGGGCCACCCAGGTCCTTGGGGCCAGGAGGTGGGGTTTGCAGTCTGAGGAGGGGAAGGCCCATGGGGGATTGTGGTGTCTCTGGTTAGTTCTTGCCTCAGCTACCGAATGGGGGGTGGGAGATGAAGCCAGACATGCCCTGTCATTGCACAAAGAATAGCTGCAAGTGAGCCTATAAACAGGAATCTTGGTGACTGTGGTTGAAAGAAGAAAAACTAAGCTGGCGGAGAAGCTGTTTCTGTTGAAGCCTTGCTGTGCTTGTGCCGCCCCGGTGACAGCAGACATCAACATACTACCTTTTCATGTGATGTTCTAGTTCTCTGCTTTCATGGCTTGAAGAGATAGAGAAGGCTATACTGACTTTTAAATTATCAACTGTTGCCATGGGGGAACGTGTCATCTCTCCAGTGTTTCATAGTTTCCTTTCTCCCTTTGGCTCAAGCTTTTTTGTCAAGGCCACTGTGCAGACCACATCCTGAGAGGACTGTTTGTCTCTTCTTTGGGTTAGATTTTTCCTAGCTTGTAGGTGACAGAGATGGTGCAGGTGGGAAGGAGGTGCTGAGGAGCACTGTCATTGTCACATAATGCAAACTGTTGTGGATGATGGAGATCTCAGGACACCTTTTCTATATTTGTGCCATCCTTGTTGCGACGATACCTCATGACCAGAAACAATGCAGGAGACAGGGTTCGCTCATCATGGTCAGAGGGCAGATCATCTCCAGGACTTTTCCTTGGCCTGAGTTGACAGGCAAGTTACCGGTATTAGGAAATGTTCTGCTATGACCATGCTTGTCAACTGTGACCATGCTACAACTGTGGCTCTCTGGAGGAGATTCAGTCAAGGGCGTGTCTGCCTATATCAGCTTGACATTGATGATAGATGATGGAGGTATAATCTTCCTTCCTTTTTCATCAGTTTTCGTTATTTCTTCTTTTCTGGGGTGTAATTTTAGGTTACCTGGGTTTTTTAAGACTTGTATAATTTCTCTTGAGTCAAAGTATTCAGGTAATCACTGAGGTCAGTTCCTATTTGAGTGAATTAACTTTGGTTCTTCACGAACTTCTTCTTGAATACAGAACTGGGTTTGATTCCTTGGGAATAAAGGAGAAGAAGATATTGCAGAAATAGCAGGGGGCTCTCTGATATTCTAATCCCACTGGTAACACTGGAAGTGAGAGCTGAATTTTCCTGCCTCTTCACGATATGTCAAAAATAGTAATATTTATGAAGCCTGTGTATTCAGTGCTATATTTCTAGAGAGTTTCACAGCAACATGTAGACATTTGAAAGTAGTGCAGCCTCTTCTCTTGCCTCATTTCTTCTTTGAGGTTGTAAAATATATTTTCTGAAAGGTAAAGAAGGTGCAACTATCTCAGTTGTCTTGCTTTTCCTCTGCCTTTCCATACCTGCTTTTCTGCCACAAGGGTGGGTAGTTAGCCCAGATGAAAGAGAGGTCACTCTGAAGGTATTCCATGTAAAACGTTATCAGGCTTGCATGCGTTAGTTGCGTCATTAACTATAGTCTGGTGATACCTCGGTGGAAACAGCTCTTGCAAGCAGTTTCTGGGGACTGTTTGGCCAGCATGCAGAGTGCAGCACCATAACGTGTTGTGTAGACTTTGAAGACAATTGCAGAAACAAAGTGCTGAAACTGGTCAGAGCAAAAGGTAACAGCTGTGTGTATCCCCAGCTCCAATCTGACTGAGAAGCAAAACCAAGAAAAGGAAAAATGTCTGTTTTCAGTTGTCTCTGTGATGTGTTTCAGCCTTATCTCAACCTGGCAACAAATGCACAAGCCCGTCCTCCTCCAGCATTTGTGTTCTGAGACGTTTCTCTTGTGCATTACCGATGTCCAGTATATTATGTACATCCACATGCCTTTCCAAGTCACCTGCTGTTGTGATGCCTGATGTTTGAAGTGACAATTAAGAACTCATCAGTCTTAAAATATTTTCTTTTTAATGCTTCTGAATTATTTTTCCTCTCCATTTCAGAGGAAATGATGTTCTGAAATGCGTGCAAAGGTCAGAGAATGTGCATATGCCAGATTTACATCTACAAAAGGGAAACTAGTATATGTGTGCTTGTGAGCATATGTACATGCTGGCACTGAAGTCGGTGCCTCATTTGCCTGAGTTGAGCCCTTTGCTTTTGTGTTCCTATTGTAATAAGCGGCGCACAAAGTATCCCATGCAGACTGTTGTGATGGAGATGCACTCTAGAGGACGTAGTGAAGTGTCTGCTGTTTCCCAGGAATAATCCCAAGCGCTGTTGTTTCCACAACCAAATGATGTGTGGCATTTGGTTTAGGATCTAACATAGCAAAACAAGAAACTGCTCTTCTGCTACCAGGATCAAGGGGCATCGCGACACTGCATGCCTACAGTGACATTTCAGCTTTGCTTCAGTTGTTAGAATGCTTTTTTGGAACTTTGTTATTTCTTTTTTTTTTTTTCCTTATTCTTAGTTCCCCCCCTGCCTCCCCTGCAGGATACGACCCTACTCAATGTGCATAGATGAACTAGAATATTGAAAATTGGGTTCATTGGTGCCAGCCTCCTGCTCACAGCAGGGGTGGCTTCTATTGTGAATAGTATGTTCAGTCATGGCAAAGAAAGGTAGGGGACATTTCCCTGTTTCCAGAGTTTGCTCACGTCAATATCTTATACTTACTCCAGTGTATATAATTGTTCACTTCATCAGTTTTGCAATATTTATGCCAGGAACTTGGACATGCTGGAAAGTAAGGCTTTGGTTTTGCAAGGCATTTTGGGGCCATTGGTTTAATTCTTCACTGGGATGAAGACAAAGACTTGTGAAAAAAATCGTACAATAAAACAGAAAAAAAACCCCCTCACCTTGTTAACTAGTTACCTGTAATGCGGAAAAAATACTTTGTTTCAAATTCAAGTAGTTTGTGTAGTGATAATTTGTTTGTCTCAAAAGGAATAAACAGTTGCCAGGTTTATCTTTACGGTTCATTTGCCTTTGTCTGCTCCCTGTTATTTACAAGCTCTCTCAACAGTTTTCTTCCAGGCTTCCTTTTTCTTCTATTTCCTTTTCAATTAAAAAATATTATTTCCCTCTAATCATATTCAGTGCCTGAAATCTCAGGAAGATGGCTTGGAATGAATTCATTATCCTTTACTGTATGAACTAGAATATTTTGGTCTCTCTCCTAGACATAACATTGAAAGAGAATTTGGAATTACTCTGATGTTTATATTTTAGAGAATTGGTATGCAAGCATGATGTGTAGGAACAACTTTCAAAAGCCGACACACTTTTTACTCATTTAATTCTTTCCTTTATTTAATTCTTTTGTTCGGCTGCATTTACTACTTTCTTTGTTTTATTTTCTGATTAATCTTTCTTATTAGTAGGAATTAGCATATGATTTCTTTGTGAATCCAGACAATGAGGTGCAAATGGTAAAGCTTAAGAGTTCTTTCTCTGATACTGTCAAGAAGTTCAGGAGAATATTTCCTGCAGCAGACTTGTCAAACTGCAGAAGTGCAGGACTTCTGTCACGTATGTTTGTACCAAAGGGAAGAGAGATCCTCTTCTTCTCTAGACTGTTGTGATTATTAAGCAGATCATCATGAGCTCTGAAAATGGTGACCACTTCGGAATAAAAGACCATAAACTATGGGGAAGGAAAGAAGCTAATTATTGCTGCCTTTGCTTTGTAGCGTTTTCTTGGAAATGCATCCATTTGTTTTGCTAGATTTTGAAACTCTTTCCTCTTCCTTTTTTCTTTCTGTATGCATCAAGCCTTTTGTTTACATGCCAGTCACTTGCCTTAGTAGCTAATTCTTCATATTTATTGTATGTTTGTGAAAGACAAATCATTCCTCATTACCCATTTTTGTTTCCACTCTGGAAGCCTATCCTTGTTCTTTCATGCCTTCTTCCTCCACCATCCCCCACCCCCTAGCATCATAGAAAGTTTCAAGGTCTTTAGAAATGAAAAACATTCACATTTCCTCGCTCTTTTAACCTACGACAGTCTCCTGCTGTTTTCTCAATAGTTCTTGATGGCTTTGTTCTTTAAAACTAGCTCTCTGTGCTCAAGATGAAGTCCATCACAGAGGAGTGAAAGGTAGTATCACTGCTTTGATGGAGATTGCATCCATTCTCTGCAGGCTCTTTGCCATCTTGTTTGCTTTTCCTTGCAAGGCTGTAGCAGAAAAAAGGGACTAAAAGGTTCCAATTACTTACCTGCAATTTCCCTCCTATTACTCACAAGCCTGTTTTGATTTTGTGCTACTTATACTGATTTATTGATTACCCATAGTTCACAAGTGTAATCCCAGTCTGTTTTCTGAGTGGTCTTCCTCTAATGCTGTTATGATATTTAATACTGCTCTTCAGGTGTATTACACCCAATTTGAAAACCTACCTTACTCAAGCCTGTTCAACACGGGGTACTTTGATAGGTCATGCAAGTTAGCACTTTTCCTGTATGTGTCTTAAGAGATGAGGTAGGACACCTCAAGCACAGAGCTCATTGCCTTAGTCGTGCTTTAAGACTTGGGGTCATAAGATCCTCTTGAGTGAGACTTGTGAGATGATGCTCACAAGTTCTGAAGTGGATGCATTAGACTGGCTGGGTGTATCCTTAGTAGTTCTGCATGTATAATGTGGGTTTGCTCTGCCTGTCCCTGAGTGCTTGTGCCTGAGCTTTGTCTATCATTTACACTCTCTCCTTTTGGGAAATTGCAGAATGAGGTTGAGGAGTTGAAGTTCAGGTCAAGATGTGCAGCCTGGAAACCCTAGTTCCTTCTTTCCCCCCATTGCAGTAGGCAGAAGTTGTTGCTTGAAAGTTGAAATCATGTTCTTCATCGGCTGTAAAGCATTCCTTATTCACAGATCACACCTGGAAACAAACATCACATCTCCACTACCACTGCTGTCTGTTCCTGTCTTGGACCCATTGTGTAGAAACAAGAAAACAGTTTTGTTTCTATGTCTGCTTATTTCTTGATCTCTTCACCCTCATCTCAGTCTCCCTCAAAAAAAAAAAAAAAATCAAGAGCTACCTTGATTATGGTCAATGGCATTGTGCAAAGTATCTCTGGCCAATATTTTCAAACTGCATTGTTAATGTAAGGAGGTCTTCAACACTGAGACTTGCTTCATTCTTCATTGGTTATGCAGAGATGGCTGTGAAAGGCAGGAGAAGAGTTGAATGGGTCACTGTGTGCAGAGCCCCACAGTTCTCTGTGCTTCCTCTGTACATGAGTAACAGACCAGTGGTGGCCCCTGAGCTGTAGTAGATATCTAGAATAAATTTATGAAACCATACTGCCTTTACTGGGCTTTGAATTAAAAGGTAGTTCATACTGAACATCTGTCAAAATGTTTGCAGGTTGACACTGAGCAGTTACAAAAATATTTGGCAACCACAGCGGTAAACGTTTACAGCATTATAGTATCTAGAGCTTTCGTCTCTGATGTGCTTGATGTTAACAGCACTCCTTGTGTGCTACTGTTGGAAAACCAGACATAAAATGATTGATTGACTCCAAGGAAAATTATTAAAAGCATCTGAATCATTTAGAAATCTAAGTCAAAAGTTACTTAAGCATTGAAAAATAGGGCTTTGACTAGGCAATTAGGGAAAAAAAAAACCTCAGGGCTTTCTCAAATGTTTCTATAAATGATAAATAAATAGCAAACCGTACATCTTGTAAGGTTTTGTTCCCTGTTCTCCTCATGATTCAGTGACTGACAAAGACTTTTAGTTACCGGAAATTAGTGACAATCTTCTGTATTTAAGGCTCTGCTATCCAGGTCAACTGAGCTGAAAATACATACCCTGGTGGGATGTGCATACCTGCACATGTGTCATCAAGTTCCACTTGAAGAACCTTAGATTCCTGGAGGTTTCCCTCTCTGTCTTCCTCACACATTGCTCTTTAAGAAGGGCACATGTTTCCCCTTGCTCTGCCTTCAGCCTTATTAGCTCCTGAAATAATTTTGCTCAAGTTCAGTTTATTTAGATGAAGCTTCAGGAAAAACACTGCTTTGGCTTTTGTGTATCAAGCAGAGAAGTTTTCTTTAAAAGAGCTGGCAGGCTGCAGGGGAAAGGCGATGATGTGCAGCTTTGACTGTCAGCAGGGGATAACTTGCCTTAAAAGACAAAAGCCTTAGTGCCTGGGAAAATGACGGCTTATCTGATTGCTCTGTCATGTCTTTTCAGCACTGGCTGACAGAGCTGGAGATCTTCGCTATGATCTTCGCAGCTGCCATCCATGACTATGAACACACTGGAACCACCAACAACTTTCACATCCAGACACGGTGAGCCCACTGTAAATCATGATGACGGGTGGGGAAGTGGAGGGGAAACCTTTGGAGAATAACAGCACAGCCACCTAGAAAAGTGCAGGAGCTTTTGCCTTCAACTGTTACAGGAGGAAAGTTCACTTCCTTGGGTTGCCTTTAATTTTCTCTTGCTCAACCATTTACAATGGATTGCATGTATTCTAGTTTCCTGAGCATTGTTTCTTATAAATAATCAGGAAAAAGGAAGGCCACAAATTACTTCTTTGTAAAGTTACCAAAGACAAATTGCTGTACAGAGTGATGTCTTTTGACGAAGGTTTAGTTTTGGAGGAGATACTACAACTTAGAATTTTTTTTTCTCCTTGTTGAATTTGGAGAATCAAACATTAACCACATAAATCAAGAATTCAACAATATCTGTATTCATCAGTGAACACGGACACTGCACATCCTATTTTTACTTTAGTGGAAAACCACGCCTGCAGCAAGGGGATATGTTTACCATTACCTGTTCAGGGACATAATTTTTTAAAGCTTGGTAAATTGCTAGACAGTAAGTAGCTGATCACAACCTAGACTGGACTGGCATATTTTCTTAACTCAGAAACTTCTATAAGGCTTTAGGGTTGGTGGAAGAGAGAAGAAGATGAAGATCGCAGCAAAATTCAGAAGTGTGCAAAGATTATGAAGTCTCTAGTTGCAGTGATAAGTGGGTATCTGAGGTCTGTGTGTTATTGTGACAATAGGAGTGTACTGGTAGCAATGACAAAATGTCTAGATGTCCTCAACTGGCACTGCACACTTGGGCGTTTCTAAGATGCATTGCTTCTCACCCTAACTTAGATGTCTGTGGAGTATGTTAGCTGAATCATGCTGTATCACAGATATATAAAGGTTGCCAGGATAAATCACACGTATGCTCGGGAAAGCCTGGGAATATAGAACTAAGTTTCTGTCTCTGTTTTGGGCCAAGCCACACGCCACTTCTTAGAGCTTCATTCATGCAAGAATTAGGGATCTGCTGTACTTCCCAAATACTTAAAGAAGAATTCGAGGAAAGACAGTTGTAATTTAATTTTTGTAACACTGAACATGGGGGGTTGTAGCGTCAGAGGAGGAAAATATATGCTGCTCTCAGGGAAGCAGAATGGAGTGGGGAATGTAACAAATCACACTCACCCTCCATTGCCATTAACTTCCAGCAAGAACTTTGTCTCAGGTCGGTTTAGCCATTCATCAATCTCAAGTCTATGCCCTGGAGCTTAAAATAAGGCATGAAGTACCTTTGGTCTTAGCTATCCAGTGGCAATCACCCTTCTGGACAGCATAATCTGGTGTACAGATGACAGAAAGTGGTTCAGTTATAACTTGCTTACAGCCAGTTTGCTATTCTGGAAACAATACTGGGACACATCTTGCCATTGCTTACTTGGGGACAGTCAGGCTTTAATATGGGAGCAACATACACAGGAGCTGGAAAAGAGCCTTGTGATTCAACTCTAAATTTACGCATCTCTCACAGGTCTCAGCGTTTATTGTTTTAAGTATGTAACAAAGACACTAGGTGAATCTCAGCTGATGAAACAGATTTTGCAGTGAATTTTGGTCTTTAGTTTTCTTTTACTGAATAACAGCAATAAACAAAGTATTACAAGTGCTCTTAAAATGCTCACATCTATGCTATAAAACTAATTTCTGTAGCTAATCAAAAGAAAACTTCTGAATGTGAGATTCTTTAGAGAGAGAAGAAACATAACCATTCCTATGTTTTCTTTTAAATGCTAGGTCAGACTCAGCCATTCTATATAATGACCGGTCTGTGCTTGAAAATCACCACGTTAGTGCGGCGTATCGTCTTTTGCAAGATGATGAAGAGATGAATATTTTATCTAATCTCTCAAAGGATGACTGGAGGTAAAAATTAATGTGGTGGCTGACTAGGAACATTGCAGCATCACCGTAGACTGTTATTACCTTGTTTGAATGGCAATATGCACTATTGTATATTGCATGTTAGTATTTCCATTGCTACAAGAAAAAGAACATTAAAAGCTGTTTGTCTTGCTTATTTCTGCTTTGGGTTTTCACCTCTGGTAGTGAGACTAGACTTCGTGACTACTTTGACACCCCCTGCCTGGAAATTATAAATGGGACTTAATGCAAAAAATAATCCAGCCCAAGGAGCATAAATCAGTGTACTATATATGCCAAGGTGATGTAAGAAGCTGTAATTTAAAATAAGCCGCATGCAACATATGATTTATGTGCCAAATTCAGCCCATGATTTGTTTTCTAATAGCAGACAGTTCAAACTGATGAGGGCTTTCTGTTTTTATGGGATTTTCTGAACGCCAAGGGGTGATACTTCAAAAATCGGCTGGTGTGCTAGACAGGAAGAATCCTACTCCATGGTCTTTCTCATGGGGAAGCAAGTTGTGGGATGTCACATGATGCCTCCTGCATGCACTTAAATGTGATACAAGGATGAGCAATCAGTTCATCTTATTTTAATATCAACATGGGGAAATGAGCCCTTCTCTGGGGACTGGCTTCTAGCAAGCTGGTCAGTGAAGGCTCTTCTTGGTAATCTGTTTAGTCTGAATTTCCTATTTATTTCAACTTGTGGACAGTGATGCGATCCTATAGCTGAATACCAGAAATAAAACTCAGGAACTTATGTGGTTGATTTCAGTCAGTATGAGTGCTGTGGAGGAGTGGCCTGAGAAATTCTATTCCCCAGTATAGAAAATAGTCTCATGGTGGGCAGCAAGCAGGAACTTCAAAAAAAAAAAATCTGTATTAAGGTGTTAAAAATCTATTTTTTTTAGCTACAGCTGGTAATGCCTTGTGAAATATTGGCAGCAAATTACTGCTTCCTTTTATGTTGGCAGGGGAAATACGAACTGACTAGAAAGAGCAGCCTCAGAGCCACTGTCTGCAAGGAACAGCGGAGCAGCTTGTTGGGTGTGCTTCACTGCATAGATAGAGTCTTTAGGAAAACAATCTACTTTGGAGCTTTAACTGGTTTTGCTTGGATCCAAGCTAGCTCCAGCTATTTCTCATCAGTTCTGTAGTGTCAACACTTGTGTTATGTTGAGGCAATATGCTTTGACCCAAAGTTTCAAAGATTAAGAAATACTGTAACTGCTTGAGCAAATATCCTGAGTGGTTTGGATTGGTTTTGTTCTCTCTCAAGTAGGGCTTTATTATTTTGTAGCTGCCAATCAAACAGCAGCTGCAGAATAAGGGCCGTTATCTGGATGTGCTCTAATTCCAAAACATTGTGATTTTTGTGTGCTTTTGGTTTTGACTGCCAGTTGGAAATCCCATAGGCAAACATTTGGGAAGCACTGGAAACATCAGCCAACTTCAGCAGGACCTGAGGTGTTGAGGAAAAAAAAACCAATCAGCCCAGAGTTTCCCAGACTTGCACTCAAAAATAGGAGCCTCAGTACTGAAGGATGCTCTAGGAAACTATTAAAGCATGTCCAAGTTTATCTTTATTTTTGTAGACATACCTGATAAGTCTCTCTCAGCAAAAGGCCTGAATGATGGCTTTTGGAAGGCCAATTCTTAAGTGGCGTTCTGAGCTGAGCAGTCACTCCTTTTTTCACATTACTAGTAAAAGAAAATCTGGTGGTCAATGGATGCTGCAATCCAATCCTAGACATCTATGTGGATTTATGCACTTTTGTGCTATTCAGTCATATAGTTAGGGAATGTATTTTCAGGAAAGAAATGTAGAAAATTAGAGCTACATTCTACTGTTGGAAAATAAATGCGCACAGGTTTTGCAAGGAAAGCAGATGAGGCTGAAAGAGACCTTCTGGGCTACAGTCAAGGAGGAAAGAGTTGAATGCTTACTAGAATGTTAGACTACATTGTTTTCTCCATTAAAAAAAACCCCACCTGTTTTTTATTTTTATACTGTTAAAGATTTGAAAATCAGTTGAGTTGCTTCATTTCATGAATCTCATTTGTGCAAGTCATCAACAAGTAAATAAAGAAACTATAACAAAACCAGATAACAGTGAACTAAGAAAATGAACTGCAAAGTGAACAGATGCTTTCCAAGATACTGTTATAGATGTCTTTTCTGGCACTGTATTTCATTGTTAATAATTTCCGTGCAGTTTATTGAAACAGAGTATGTATAGCACAAGCCCTTTGCTGTCAAGTGCAGGATTAAAAAGGCATCTGGAAAGTGTTTAGCTCCTTAACTCTATATTGGAGTACAGCTTTGGGAAGTAACCTTTAATGCAATACTGACTTTGTCAGTAAAACTGCTTGGGGTTTCATTCCTCAAATAATTCTGAGCTCTCCTTGTCAATCAGTGTTATTCTTTTTGAGATTGCAGTGAGAAACCTTGAAATTTTTGACTGAAGACAACTTTGGTCAGAGCCGCCTTCTGTACTTAATAGCGTGTGCGTGGTTGCATAATCACACCCTCTTCTTGTAAAAGTTTGTTTCTGTGCATTCAGGGCAGGCACATGCATATTCTAAGTGTTATACTTGTAGTGAGAATCAGCCATTGAAAATGTTTCCTTGAATGTAGCATTTTTCCAATTAATTTCTGTAAGAATAAAGTGCTGAGACTTCAACTGGACAAAATGAGCAAAATATCTCACTCCAGGAGATGATACTGTTGGCTCTTAGCGTAGGAATTTAGTGATCTAAAATGGCCTTTTTCCTGTCCCTTTCCCGTGAGTGCAAGGGGATGTGAGTCCTTCACTAGGATACAGCTCTAAGATGGACACTGATGGAACAAAGACACATCCAACAAAATATCCAACAAAATGGTGTAATGTTCTTGGAAGGAAGAAAGGTAAACCATGAAGTAATTATCCTAAAGAGGAAATTAAGATATTTGCTAGATGGATCAATGCAAGGCAAGTATTTAGATGTAGTCAGAGTCTATCATAGCAATCAGTGGTAAAGACACCATAAGACTGTGCTTGCTCATGGGACTGTGCCAGGTACCATGTTTACATGTGAATCATCTGCAGGACATCGGTCACATAACAAAAAATCAAAGCTTCGACACTGGCCACAGGATGAGTGATTGTATTATTCAGCATATGGCCATCATGAACAAGGAAATTCACTTCAGGTTTCTGTCTTCCTCAGTTGGTTTTCCTGACCCAGTTACCTGAAAACTTGCTCTCTCCACTGAACTGTTCCTTTCCATAATTCTGTAGGAGTTATTAAAAGCCATGGATAAGTTACCTTAGAATTTATTTTCTAATTTCATACCTTTTAACATTTTCTCAGTGGTAGGTTATAAATGTGAGAATGCGATGTCTCCCTGGTACCTGGCCTCTGGCCTTAGGGAAATGTATATTCTACCATGAGAGAAAACATCTGGAAGTGTAATGAGAAATATTGAAATCTCTAATTAGTCAGCCAAGCGGTACAGCCAGGTCTATAAAAAAGATGATGAATGCACAAGGGATCTTCAGTTGAGGAGACCTGCAAGAAAACCCATTCCAAGGCCCTGACAGAGCCATAATATTCTCAATAGCAACCACTTTGATGTGACTATATTTTTGTTGCACAAACAGTGATCTAAAAGAGGATGACTGAGAAGCCCAGGCTCTGTTTTACACTCTGCTACAGATATCCTGGGTGATTCTGCCAGCTCGCTTTTGTTGGAATTCATTTAACCTAATGTAAAGAAGCAAGTGCCTAAGCTTTCTTCTGACTTAGGGGAGCAGGGCAGTACCTCCAAAAGACGTTGCTTGAAGAGAGAAATGATGTTGCAGATAAAAAGCAAAAAAAAAAAAAAAAAACCACAAAAACCAAAACAACACAAAAACCAAACCCAAAAGCCTCAATGTTTTTACTTAAGCACAGAGAAAACCTGATAATGAAGTCCTTGAGGTGCAGCTAGACTCTCAGTTCAGCATGTTCCCTGGATTGCTGTAACAAGGGTGTAACAAAATAATTGACACCAAGGCCTGCTCCCCGCTGGCTGTGGGGTTAAAGGCCTTAAAGAGGAGAGCTTTTGACAGAGGAGCTGACAGAGATTTTTTTTCTGTTGAGCCAGTTTTCACAGCAAAGCTCCACTTCCCTGTTTTATTCCTACCCTTAAGATGAAGCTTTTTTCTCACACATCACATGAACTAGCGATGCGATACTGTTTCTGTGCGCACTGGCAAAGAACACTCCCCTGTGAATGCTCCTATCCTGCTGCTTTGATCACTGAGGCTCAGGGAGCAGGGAGGAGAAATGCACCCATAGCTGGTATCTTCCCAGAGAGAGCAGGGATGCAAGTTGGGGAAATCAAGCTCTCTAGGTTTTTTTAGAAGGCCTTGCTGTTCTGGATACCTGAACTGGCAACAGTGAAGTGCATGTGGGAAAGAAACAGGATTATTTCCTAGGTGGTATTGGGTCAGGCTAGCCATGTCCCTGTTCTGGAAGATGACCAGCCAGACCCAGCCCCAAGCCTTCTCTCCTCCCAGCTGTGCAACGGCAGTTCCCTCCACCTGCCCTTGTGTGCCCTGTGTCCATCCCTGAGAGCCCCCGGCCGTCCTGCAGCGCTTCGGGCGCCACGGTGCTGGAGGCAGCCTGGCCGTGGTGCTCTGGAGCCCCAGCAGCCCTGCCTGAGGTGGATCCACCTCCATGGGCTCCTCCTCCTCCTGCGGGGGATCCACCTCCATGGGCTCCTCTTCTTCTTGTGGAGGGTCAACCTCCATGGGCTCCTCTCGCCCGTGGGAGCTGCTCCTGCTCCCGACAGGCAGCTGCCGTTTCCTGGGCAGCGGAGCCATCTTCAGAGGTTCCCTGAACCTCCTCTTTCTTCTTCTGCTCGATGCGGCGCTGTCTTTGCTGAACTCTCTTCTCTCCGAGCGCGATCCGACGGTGGCGCAGCTGGCAGAGCTGTGTTCCAACCGCTGTAACGGAAGGCTGGTCACGGCCCCAACGGACGCTGCGGTGGCCGGCATGGCGGCCCACAAGGCCGTGAAGGCCCCATTGCGGGGCCATTTTGCTCTGCAGAGAGAAAGGCCGCCCCTCAGGCACCGCGCCTGCCCTGCAGCTGCCCCTGTGTGCCCGGGGCTCCAGCCCCCTCCTCGTGCCAGGCCTGGGGTCCCCTCACGGGACAGCGGCCACAGTGTCCCAGGAGGGTCGGGGGGTCTCCGTGACCCTCCAGCCGCTCAGCTCCCTGCCAGTGCCGTCGTCCCCGCAGCCGGCGGGAGCCCAGAGGGGCAGAGGGGAGGAGAGGGCCTGGCGTCCTGGGGCTGCTGCGCAGGGCCAGAGCGGGGAGTCCATTGAGGGCCACCCAGGTCCTTGGGGCCAGGAGGTGGGGTTTGCAGTCTGAGGAGGGGAAGGCCCATGGGGGATTGTGGTGTCTCTGGTTAGTTCTTGCCTCAGCTACCGAATGAGGGGTGGGAGATGAAGCCAGACATGCCCTGTCATTGCACAAAGAATAGCTGCAAGTCAGTCGTGACTTTAGACAAGCATGCAGGAAGGATTTGATCTTGGTTATGGGCTGTTCAGGGGAGTGCTCTAATGCAAAGGGCGTATAGATACTTCTCCCCCGTCAGCTGATTCCCATGGACCTCAAACAATGTAAAAGCTGTTGAGAGCACAGCATGAGTTAAGGAGTACCGGGAAGTGTTTTTCTTTCCTCCACAATGACTACATGACAAACAGTCTGCAAAGAGAAAGAGAAAACTGACTATGATTGAAAGAAAGAAAACTAAGCTGGTGGTGAAGCTGTTTCTGTTGAAAGCTTGCTGTGCTTGTGCCGCCCCGGTGACAGCAGACATCAACATACTACCTTTTCATGTGATGTTCTAGTTCTCTGCTTTCATGGCTTGAAGAGATAGAGAAGGCTATACTGACTTTTAAATTATCAACTGTTGCCATGGGGGAACGTGTCATCTCTCCAGTGTTTCATAGTTTCCTTTCTCCGTTTGGCTCAAGCTTTTTTGTCAAGGCCACTGTGCAGACCACATCCTGAGAGGACTGTTTGTCTCTTCTTTGGGTTAGATTTTTCCCAGCTTGTAGGTGACAGAGATGGTGCAGGTGGGAAGGAGGTGCTGAGGAGCACTGTCATTGTCACATAATGCAAACTGTTGTGGATGATGGAGATCTCAGAACACCTTTTCTATATTTGTGCCATCCTTGTTGCGACGATACCTCATGACCAGAAACAATGCAGGAGACAGAGTTTGCTCATCATGGTCAGAGGGCAGATCATCTCCAGGACTTTTCCTTGGCCTGAGTTGACAGGCAAGTTACCGGTATTAGGAAATGTTCTGCTGTGACCTTGCTTGTGAATATTTAGCTGGGTGCAACTGTGGCTCTCTGGAGGAGATTCAGTCAAGGGCATGTCTGCCTATATCAGCTTGACATTGATGATAGATGATGGAGGTATAATCTTCCTTCCTTTTTCATCAGTTTTCGTTATTTCTTCTTTTCTGGGGTGCAATTTTAGGTTACCTGTTTTTTTAAGACTTGTATAATTTCTCTTGAGTCAAAGTATTCAGGTAATCACTGAGGTCAGTTCCTATTTGAGTGAATTAACTTTGGTTCTTCACGAACTTCTTCTTGAATACAGAACTGGGTTTCATTCCTTGGGAATAAAGGAGAAGAAGATATTGCAGAAATAGCAGGGGGATCTCTGATATTCTAATCCCACTGGTAACACTGGAAGTGAGAGCTGAATTTTCCTGCCTCTTCACCATATGTCAAAAATAGTAATATTTATGAAGCCTGTGTATTCAGTGCTATATTTCTAGAGAGTTTCACAGCAACATGTAGACATTTGAAAGTAGTGCAGCCTCTTCTCTTGCCTCATTTCTTCTTTGAGGTTGTAAAATATATTTTCTGAAAGGTAAAGAAGGTGCAACTATCTCAGTTGTCTTGCTTTTCCTCTGCCTTTCCATACCTGCTTCTCTGCTACAAGGGTGGGTAGTTAGCCCAGATGAAAGAGAGGTCACTCTGAAGGTATTCCATGTAAAACGTTATCAGGCTTGCATGCGTTAGTTGCGTCATTAACTATAGTCTGGTGATACCTCGGTGGAAACAGCTCTCGCAAGCAGTTTCTGGGGACTGTTTGGCCAGGGTTGCGATGCACCATGCAGAGTGCAGCACCATAACGTGTTGTGTAGACTTTGAAGACAATTGCAGAAACAAAATGCTGAAGCTGGTCAGAGCAAAAAGTAACAGCTGTGTGTATCCTCAGCTCCAATCTGACTGAGAAGCAAAACCAAGAAAAGGAAAAATGTCTGTTTTCAGTTGTCTCTGTGATGTGTTTCAGCCTTATCTCAACCTGGCAACAAATGCACAAGCCCGTCCTCCTCCAGCATTTGTGTTCTGAGGCGTTTCTCTTGTGCATTACCGATGTCCAGTATATTATGTACATCCACATGCCTTTCCAAGTCACCTGCTGTTGTGATGCCTGATGTTTGAAGTGACAATTAAGAACTCATCAGTCTTAAAATATTTTCTTTTTAATGCTTCTGAATTATTTTTCCTCTCCGTTTCAGAGGAAATGATGTTCTGAAACGCATGCAAAGGTCAGAGAATGTGCATATGCCAGATTTACATCTACAAAAGGGAAACTAGAATATGTGTGCTTGTGAGCATATGTACATGCTGGCACTGAAGTCAGTGCCTCATTTGCCTGAGTTGAGCCCTTTGCTTTTGCGTTCCTATTGTAATAAGCGGCGCACAAAGTATCCCATGCAGACTGTTGTGATGGAGATGCACTCTAGAGGACGTAGTGAAGTGTCTGCTGTTTCCCAGGAATAATCCCAAGCACTGTTGTTCCCACAGCCTAATCAACCCCTTTGCTTTTAAAAGCTTTTTTCTGTGCATTCAGGTTCTCCTCCCCTGCCTCTCTTGCTTGTATTGAGAGAGGTTTGTGCTGCTGTGAATGAACCAGAACAGGGAAGTGACCAGGACTGGTGAAAAAATCAAGATTCAAAATAATTTAAAATATGGTTGTTTTCAGCCACCATATGATTATCTTGAATGGTTTTGGCTATGCAACTGATTGTATGTAAGGGTGGGGAGGAGGAGGTGGGTGTACTGGGAGAAGTGTGAGGCCAGCTGATGCCATTTTAATGTATGTGTAGAACTCCTGGCTGGGGGACACATTACGTGCCACCCATGGGACAGGGTAAGCACAGCAGTCTTGGGTTTCTACACAGTGGTGGCCTGGGGCTGGAACTTGAGCACAGTCACCAGAGGCAAGAGAGACATGCTCAAAATAGACCGTGTCCTTCATGGAACATTCATGAAAGGAAGAATGGTAACTTATTTTTAAATGGAAGCTGACCCATTTCTGAATCTCCCAAATCCTGGGATGGTGTACTAACCTTGTGCTTTTCTTCTTCTGTTAACCAGTGGATAGCTGAACTGAGAGAATGAGAAAATAAATTTATATTGTGTGCTAGATCAGAATGTTCTGATATTTTAATATCTCTAGCACATCCGTATTGTCTTCAAATGAATTTCAACTGGATCCTAAACAAGTTTGCTTAACAAAAAATCATGCAGAAAGAGTTTGAATGAATAATATCAGGGAAGTAATGCAGGTTCTCAAAGTTCTTGACTGCATATAGGTATCATATCTAGTTGGAGATTTTTTTATCATGCTGTTTTCCCTTTAATCATATGACTAAACTTTCAACATAGATATCGACCAGTTTTAGACAGTTGGATAGAGATTCGTGTTCAAAATTTTACCTGATTCATGTTGAGGCTTTAAACAGTCTTTTTACTTCCTTCTAAGAATGCCCTATAAAATAAATCAATTTAAGAGGTTAGTGCTTAATTGAAAAAGGAGTACTAATACTAACGTGCTCTTCAAAAAACATCAGGGATTTCTCTTAGCAAGGATTAGCCACCTGGCTTAATTTGCAGCCCTCCCACTCCTGTGTTTGTGTAGAAAATAATTCATCCTCTTCCTTATCCCTGAAAGAGGGATGATGGGAAGAGTGACATACGAAGGCAGAAGTACTGTCAATAATTTGCAGATAAATAGCAAAATAAACTGGAATGTGTCTGACACTGGTTTTTTTGTGTTTCTCTTGCCTTGCACCTTTCATCGTGATGCCATCCAAAAGGGAATTCAGAGCTCTAGTGATTGAGATGGTGTTGGCCACCGATATGTCCTGTCACTTCCAGCAAATAAAAGCCATGAAGAATGCTTTGCAGCAGCCAGAAGGGTGAGTCACTCCACAACACTGTGCAGTGAGGGGCTGCATTTCAGCAGGTGCTTTGCCATTGTGTTTGACTTCAAAAGCACCTCTCCAGAGGCCCTCACACTCTTTGATGTCCACATCAATTCTCCTTTTGCTGTTGAGTTTTAAATGAATTCACTTAGGAGTGGACTGGCACCCCCCTGTACGCGCATCTCTATTCTTTGCTGGTGGACCAAAGCTTGCAAAGGTCACCATGTTGGGAAAAGCCTCCCTGGGCATTTCCCTTTGCATATCAGGGTAACATCAAGGACATGATCCAGCTGAGTGACCTCTACGGCTTGAGTATGACTCAAGGTCATAAGATCTGCAGAACACAACTTATGCATTGCCCTTCTGCACATGGTGTGAGCTGCCATCTCTGCAAGGGGCCTGCTCCACAACCAGAGGACAGATGAAAACAACTTGAGATCCACTGAGGGGAAGACTGCAAAATAACAGGTGGAGCAGTATGAGGAAGGCCATTTCTTCTTCCCAGTACGTCACTGGGAGCTGTATTATTTTTGTCCACAGCTCTTCCCCATAAAATTCCTTTTATACTGCAGAAAGCTTTGAGTGATGGCCATTTTTTCACCCCGGACACAGGTCTGTCCAGAGCCTCCCAGAATTGTATCACACCAGAGTGTGGCTAGCCACTCGGTCCTCTCAGAAGCTACAACTCTTCCAGCTGTCACAGAATTACAGAATGGTTGGGGTTGGAAGGGACCTCTGCAGATCATGTAGTCCAACCCACCTGCTAAAGCAGGTTCACCTAGAGCACATTGCACAGAAATGTGTCCAGATGGGTCTTGCATGTCTCCAGACATGTCTATTTCAGACAGTCAAAAGCTGAAATTAAAAAATGAGACTACTCATCTCAAGAAAGCATTGTTTACTGGGTTCTTGGGCTAGCCTCTCAGGTTATGGTTTTAAGAAATTGCCAGCCTTTTTTGTTCTGTGGAACCAGATGCAAGGATCCCCTGCTGACCTCACACTAGTTTTCTAGCAGTGAAACCTTTATCAGTTACTGTGTAAATTCATCAGTGCCCCTGAGATCATGTTGTAACTATTTACTACAGTAAAATGATAGGGACTAACTGCTTTTCTGAGCTGCATAAAATGCAGCCCAGCTGAATGGGGATCACAGCAGCTCTTCAAGCCTGCTTCTGCACACAAGCAAGCCCGGAAGGGAGCTCAGCAAGGTTAAGCAAAGCTGCTTTTTGCACATCTTAATGTTTCTTTTACAACAGGAACGGTGTATGTTGGAGAAATTAGACAATCTTTTATAGTTGTCTGTTTTTATGAACACAGAAATCACTCCATTAATATCCTTGCCAAAGATTCTAATGACCTTATTTTCCTGCTTAGGTGCGATTTTTGTCATTCTCCATTGCAAGAGCAGACAGTTAATTTGTTTGATTCTTTGGGTTTTCAGAATTGACAAGCCGAAAGCCTTATCACTGTTGTTACATACAGCAGATATCAGTCATCCAGCCAAGGCCTGGGATCTCCACCATCGCTGGACCATGTCTCTGCTAGAGGAGTTCTTCAGACAGGTAAAGCTCAGGAAGTTCCTCTGTATTTCTGCAGTACAGAGGGAGTGTGTACAATTGGGAAGGAAGCAGGAAAATATGAATACAGGTGTTCTCCTTTTTCTCTGATTTATACAGTAACCTCCTAAATGACACAAAGCTTTCTCGTCTGGCACCAGTAGCACTGGCTGTTATGCCTCTTGGGAAGCTGGTGTCTGATACACCATGTTATCTACATAGGAGAAATCGTAATTTGGGAAACTAATATGTGTTTCAAATTAGCAAATATAGAATATGTGATGTTCTACTTAGCTGTAGAACCATAGAAACCAGGTTTGAGTAGCTGTACTTTCTAAAACTGTACTTATATTGTTTGGGTGGATGTGAAAAATACATTACCCTTACTTCAGATGAAGTGAACTGATCTAGTTGATAGCTCACAGTGGGCCACCTGTTGACAGATCCACAAATCTAGACAAATCATTAAGCTATGTGTGATAGCTGTAAGCTCCCCAAGTGACTAATTAAAAGCATTTAAAGAGCTGCCTTAAAAAAAAAAAAAAACAACTTAGGAGTGTTTAGGATACTTTTCACCAATATGAATTACTAAACTAAGCAGAAAAGTAGGTGGTTAATTTCCCTCCAGAGTTCAGTGACTTTGTGCTTTATAGTAAATCTGAATGCAAAAAAGAAAATGCAAAAATATAGAACCATTTTTTTAAAGTTCTGATATTTTTTAAAATTGTGTCTGTTTTTAAAGGCATTGTGAGAATCCCTTTTTAATAAGGACATAGCAAGAATTTGCTTTGAAATGAATCCTTTAATTTGTTTTTCAAACCCAGAATGTGTTTACTAGGTAGAAGCAGGTAGATTATACCTGCAGCTGTCTCTGTTGCCACACAGGAGGCTTGTGCAAGTAGGATGATTTTCACATATATTTCAGGCAAAGTTCTGTACATATTTATGCTTTTCTAGCTCAAAATTATACTAGATGTGTTAAAATTCACCACTGCTGAGTCCCCTAAAGACTGGTGAGGGAATTAAGATTAGCTAGATATAAGACCACAACAAACCCAAGTTTTGACCTATTTTACACATGTAATAAAGACAAAATTATGATTGTATGTTTTCATAAGAATAGTTTCATTTCAGCTAACAAATCCAACTTTAGTTCTGAATGACAAATGCATCAACTTTTATCTAAAACTTAATATAAAACTTGTATTCTAGTTCCAAATTCAGATGCAGTATTAATTCCCTCTTCAGGCCAACCCTTAAGCTTACCATGAAGCATAGACTTGTGTTCATTGAAATTATTTAGTACTAGATCAATAAATACATACCTACTCAACAGCGAAGAACAACCCACACTCTTCTCAAAAGCTGAGAAGTACCACTAACCAGAGGGGACCACGATTCTAAGAAAATTGCTGGCCTCAGATTAGGTATTTATTTCCTTATGCTCTTCACCTGCAGACTCTCTCCTGTCCTTTCCTGTTACGTGCTCTGCAGAGATATAAAGCCTGACAACCTATATCAGTGTAGGTCCTCAGACCTGTTGGTTTCCAAGTATTTTGTCATGTGTCACAGGTCTTTCTACAAGTAACCGTGCTGTACGTGTGAATTATGCTGCTGAGTACAATACTGTTCTTTTACATTCAGCAGTTATGATGAGCAACTCTTAAAGCAAACATCTTGCATGAATTAGTTTGTTTTACTGGTGCACTGTAGCTAGCCGTGAGGGAGCTGCCCAAACAACTTAGAAGTCATCAAGTATCTCTCTGAGCAGTCAGAAAGGTAGTTAGGGGTTCCTTCCTAAAGAGAACTGGGCACTGGGATTTTTAGGAGGCGTGAGGAGGAAGAGAAGAATGATGGTTAGGTAAGAACTGGCATTGAGAGATGGTTTTACTGAGAGATGCAGCAGACAGTAAAGGGATGTTACTTGGAAATGTTTCTGTGTTACGTTTATGTTTTACCCTGATATTTGTATCAGGGCATAGCGGACTTGTAGCATAGAGCAGAATTGTTCTACAGTAGAAGAAAACTATTGCTTGTTGTTCCACCCAAAACTCTAACAGAACTTGTACCCCAATTTCGTGTATGTTGTATTAACAAAAAGAAGAAGAATGAATCTTTTCTTGTGCCTACAGAAGTTTTTTTTCTGGTATGTTTGCTGGCTATTTTAGCTTCCATTTGACGTTAGTCAGTACACTGGGAAGAAGTTCAGCACAGTTAAAGTGAGCTGCTTATTTAAGGAATTGATTCTAAGAGGCTAATTAAATTCCTACCCTTAAGATCATCTAACAGGCTATTTAAATTCGAATCCTCAGTGGGGAGTATTGCAACTATGTCATCCTATCTATCTTCTCAACATAAAACAATATGTTTTAGAGTGACTGAACCAAGTTAAAGAGATTTTTGAGAATACACAGCTTGAAAGACTGGAAAAACTGGGGTTATAACACTTGATCTTCTGCATCATCTTGTGATGTTAGAAAATAAATTTCAGTTCTGAGGGCTGGAAAGCATGTTTGGACTTTTGTACTTAAACACTGATGTGAAATGTTGACAATGTCAGAATCATAGAATACCAGGTTGGAATGGACCACAAGGATCATCTGGTCCAACCTTTCTTGGCAAAAGCATGGTCTAGACAAGATGGCCCAGACCTTGTCCAGCTGAATCTTAAAATTGTCCAATGTTGGGGAGTCCACCACTTCCCTGGGGAGGTTATTTGAGTGGCTGATTGTTCTCAGCATGAAAAATGTTCTTCTTGTGTCAAATTGGAATCTTCTCCAGGAGTAACTTGTACCCATTACCCCTCATCTTTTCCATGTGGCTCCTTGTAAAAAGGAGCCACCCTTTAAATACTGGAACATGGTGATGAAGTCTACCCTAAGCCTTCTTTTCTCAAGGCTGAAGAAACCCAGTTCTCTCAGCCTTTCCTCACATGGCACCTTCCCAGTCCTTTCATCATCTTTGTGTCCCTTCTCTAGACCCTCTGCAGCCTGTCCACATGCTTTTAGTATAGCAGGGACCAAAACTGAACACAGTTTTCCAGGTGTACCCTGGAAAGCATGGAGTAGAGCGGAATAATGACGTCTTTGTCTCTGCTGGTGATGCGCTGCTAATGCAGCCCAGCATCGTGTTGGCTTTCCTTGCCACAGCAGCAGCACACTGGTCACTTCTTGTCTACCAGGACCCCCAGGTCCCATTCCACAGAGTTGTTCCTCAGCCGGGTAGATCCCAGCCTGTGCTGCACTCCTGGATTATGTTTTCCCAGGTGCAAGACCTTACACTTGTTGAGCTTCGTAAGGTTCTTGTTAGCCCACTCTTCCAGCCTATCCAGGTCACTCAACAGAGTGGCTCTTCTGATGCATTCATTTCCCCACTCTGTTTGGTGTCACCAACAAACCTCATCAGGGTATGCTTGATCCCGTCATCCAGATCACTTTTGAAGATGTGAAACAGTGTTGGGCTCAATATTGATCCCTGAGGGACTCTGCTTATGAAAGGTTTCCAGTTTGAAAAGGAGCTATTTACCACCACCCTCTGGGTGCAATCTGTCAGCTGGTTCCCCAGCCACTGCAGAGACCTCTTGTCTAGACCATAACACATGAATTTCTCTAGGAGGAGGCTGTGGGAAACTGTCCTGAAAGCCTTGGAGAAATCCAGGTAGACAATGTCTATTGCTCACCTCAAATCAACCAAGCAGGTTACTTTGTCACAGAAAAATGTCAATGTTTCCTTCAGAAGAAAAAGGTAATCTGCATCTGGCCAGCCATGATCTGTGAATTCCTTATCTGAAAGACTAAGAAAGACATGCAAAGAAGTGCAAGCTCTGAACAACGAGTTCTGACACTGATGTTTTCTCTTTAAAGGTTTCCTCTGAGAACTCAGTTCTGCTGCGTTCTCTGGAGAACTGCAGTAAGAAGCATTCTTGTGCTCAAGTGGGTTTTTAGTTGGTGCACAGAAATACCAAGGAGGCAGAGAAAACTCTGAGGAAAGATTCACTGGAATCAAGATTCTTCGTTCACCAACTGCTCCTTGGACTACAACTTTTCCAGCCAGAGTCAAATTCTCCACAATTTGTCTTTAAAAAAAAAAACCCAAACCAAAACCAAAGCTTAATTAAACAAAGTAAAATAAGAGGCCTTTACAGTCATGACCTAAGTCATCGAAGTGTAATGTATCTTGTCTTTTTCTAATGTCTTCTCAATTTTTTTTCTCCAGGGTGACAAAGAAGCAGAACTAGGGCTTCCTTTCTCGCCACTGTGTGATCGCAAGTCTACTATGGTTGCTCAGTCTCAAATAGGTATGTCCCTTTTGGTGCATGCAAAGTAGCATCTTGAAATCAAAACTTACTCATCCCTGTAGGGCTAAGATTGTGATGATCTCTCATCATTTGGAACGAGAGGAAATAAAACACAGTGGCGTATTTTCCCCAGATCAAAAATTCAAGCTGAGCCGCCATTATATTTATGGTGGTGGTTTGATGCAGTGGCCAAGTTACCTCTGATATGTCTGCAGAAATGACTACTGTGCCTGGTTATGAGACTACTTCATAGCTTTCTAAGCTGTGAAGATAAGGTGCAAGGGGCAATGTGTTGTGACATGAGTATCATTGGTGGATATAAAAACGTAATGTCAGTACCTTCAATGACCTGGGCAAAACCTATTGCGTGTTTTCCCATTTATTCCTCCCACTTTTTCCCTCCCAGTGCTTCACGCCAACCAATATATTTCGCTGAAGCCGAGTAAATAGCAAACCTTTTTCTGCTTCACCTGTTCAGAAACAGAGATCATTTGCAGACTCACGAACAGCACTTTCCCTACCACTCCTCCAGTTATTGAGTAAAAAAGTAGGAGAATCATTAAGCAACAAGCCTGGTAATTGGTGAGAAAACAAGAGGAGCTAAGTGAAGGAAAACTCTTCAGGAGGTTGGGAGAAAAAAAAAAAAGACAACAGAAAAGGTGAATTTGTGGGTGAATTTTTGTACCTAGGAAACCAATGAGTTAGAAGAATGTGATCTAACCTCAGCTGGAGACTCAGACCTCAGGGAGCCAAATGGAATAACAAAAGAAAGATAACACGGACCCTAAAAATGAGGGTACTGAGACCAGCAGCAGAAAGAGAGGGAATATATTAAATGAAAACAAAAAATTTGAAGTACGAAGTTTCTCTCAAAGAGCTAGACAAAGGTATCCCTGAACCTAGGAAAGTTCAGATTCATATCTGTGGCTAAGAGGCATTTCTGTTTAAAATTATTTTGTTGTTCCTGTTAGGCAAGCCATCCTCCGAGGGACCCCAGATTTTTCTGGCTTTGGAAGTTTAGACAGTTCAGCCAAGAATCTGAACTTGAAAAGCTGTATGCAAGCCTGGCCTGGTTGCCAGACTTGTAGCATTTACTCCTCTGCAACAGTAACCCAGAAGAGCGGGAATGTGTGTAGAGCACAGTGCAATGGTGTGTTCTGCCAACAGCTGGGTGGAGGGGAGCAGCAGCAAATTTAAAGTGCTGCATTCTCAGCTAAAACCCATGTTGAGGGCTCCTGGGTGCACTACACCTACTGCTGTGCTGTGAGAGAAGATAACCTCTCTCTGTCTCTCTGACTGGCATGGAGGGAAGCACATGTAGAGGCTTCTCTTTCACATCCCTGCTAACAGCTTTCAGATAATGTCCCTCCGTCCTTTCAGAGGGGTGGTGCTTCCCATAGGGTCCCTCTACGGAGGGATCTGTGTGTGCTTGGAAACAGTTTTCCTTGTCCTCCTCTTTTGTGCTCCTTTGCTCAGGAAGCCAGGAGAGCCAAGAAACTTCTGCACCAATGCCTCTTGTGTCAAGCCACTGCAAAAGTAATGATGAATTAAACCATCACAAACACAATTCCACCTTATGAAAGAGGCACTTGTCAGTATGCAAAGGCAGCCTTATTTAGTCATATACTATTTGTCATTTTATTTGATTTGTGCTGTTTAGTAATCCATTGACAGTAATAGGCTATTCTCTAGAAATCTTGCCTTCTAACATTGTAAAATTTTCATTTCTCAGTCTGCTGCACATATTGGCAGTGTCTTTCTGTAAAGTCTCTTTTGTTAAATCAAAACCTTTTATATTTTCTGGCTATCTGCTGAGGTAAGGCTTTCAAAGTTATAGGCTAGATTCTCAGACAAATAATCTGTTCCCATTCATTTATTTACCTGATTAATAGCCATAACAAATTGTTCCCTGGAATAGTAATTACTACATTTCTTTGCAAAAGTAAGTTCTTATTCAATCCAAATTCTGCTATTATCTGCAGCAAGCAGTTCCCACAGTTAAAAACTTCTGTCCTTTGTGAAATAAAATTGTGCTCTTGGTTCTGGCAGGGGCAGAGCCTAGGAATCCTGTTGTGTTGCCTCAACTTGTTCATAGTTGCGGATTTGCTGCTCTGAGGTCACTGCAGATGCAACAACAGTGTGCAAGCATTTTCGTTAACAAAAGATTCTCACAAATGCGGACCGAAGGTTTTGCAGCACAGACTTTTTCCTTGGAAATGGGGCAATCTAACAACAAAAACTTATTCAAAAGAAAGAATGTCCCCCTCTCCTCTTGTTTCAGATTGAGTAGAAATTGTTCAGCATTTAAAATGATAATTAAAACCCCCTGAATGTCAAGTCATGAACCTGCATTTTAAAACCTATTAATGTTAATAATCAATCTATCATCCTTTTTCTTCTTCAGTAGAGTAAGTATGGTAAATATTTCTGTACCACAGTGAAATATAGAAATCAGGAGGGATTTATGTCCAAAAGTCACACTGCTTATCAGAGTGGGGGAGACAAACAAACTGCAAAGGAAACAGAGCCAAGACTTGTATTTCCCTGCAAGAATATAAGGAGTTAAAGCTTCTCTGTCTTTCTCAGACTGTAGGAAGCTTGTTTGACTGGAGATCAGCCTTTGTCATTGTCCTCTTTTGCAGCTGATAAATGTAGCGACATCATTTTATTTTTAGCCTTTGGATAGCAAGAAAGAAAATTACAGCTTCAGAAAGCATTGGATGGAGGCTGCTGAGTGTATGCTGATGATTTTAGTTTCTTTTTTCTGTTTGCTTTTGGTGGTGGCCTTTAGGGAAACTGCCCTCTGGCCAGTGTTTGCTGTGGTGATGTCCTCAGGTGGAATGAATGAACACTTGGCACATGCCTGGAATCCACCCTCAGCATGCAGTGTTAATTGGTAAAATCATCTTAGTTGCTGGGGTACAGAAATATTTACCATGCTCATTCTGCTGAAGAAGAAAAAGGATGATAAAATGGTTATTAGCATTAATAGGTCTTAAAACCCAGGTTCATTATTTGATATTCAGATTTTTTAATTAGCAAACTAAATCACCATATTTAAATCACAGTGTCTTTATGTAAGAAGAGAGAGACCACGGCGGGTGAGTGTCACTTGGGAATATGATGTAAGTTACGTAATTATTAGTAAAGCCGCACGTTTTGTTTCTACTATAGCAGATTATGTTTCCCAACTTCATTATAATCCCCATTTTAGGGTAACATAGTTGAATAACTTATTCATGTTATAAGGAAAAGAGGACTAAATGCCACTTACCAAAGAGAAGTTCTCCTAGGTCTGTGAGTTTGTTTACCAGTGGTCCCTCATGCCACCTCTGCATGTCTTTGTTGATGAGATGCAGGACTTTTACCAGGGAAGAAGCCACTTAGAACTGGACCTTGTGTTCGTGTGCAAATGTTGAGTATCTCAGGAAGTGGATCCCGCCACCTCACTGCTGAAGCTAATGGCACAGTAATATGTCTGATATCAGAGATTTGCATATCTCCGGGTTGTTAGTGGTGATGGAGCAAATGGCAGCGGTCTTACTTGCCAAGAAGTGAAAAGGTGCAATGGCTTGAGTTTCTTTGGTCATTAAGAGGTAAAAAAGTTTTTGAGTGAAAGGGAACAGAAGAGACATACAGACAGGCAGACACACACACACATATGTAAATCAAGTTCTCATTATCCTCAGGATTCCTGTGGCACACATAACACCGTTTTCAGTCAGTACATTTTCCAGTGTTTTAAAAAATTGTATGAAGTTTGCTGGGATTGTATGGGTTGTGATCTAGCACACAATTTCCTGTTGTGGCTTTATACTGCATACATTTCTGATTAACTCTCTGGAAGGAAGGCAGTTCTTTTTCCCCTAAATTTGAATAGATAAGACTGTCTCAGTGTTATGGATTCAGATGTTCAGATAAGTGCGTATTTTCTCCAGATTTACAGAATGTTAGTATGAAATTCTGAGAACTTGCAAGTAACATTTCTAATTTGGCTAGGCATGAAAACACAATTACCCATCCTTTTAGAAATTTAACAAAAATCAAGGGAGAGAAATGGAACTAGAAGGATGCTCAGCTGCTTTGCACTCAAAACGTGGATCAAAGCATCTGTGAATTCAGGTGCCTGGCCCATGTGGTCTCTTCTCCTTTTATTGTTCTGTTATCACCTAGAATCACCAGAGTCTGTCATAGAAACATATCACGACCCAGTCAGAGAAATTATAATACAGGGTATTTCAAAAAGGTGGACCTAATTTCAAAGCAAAATGTCTTGTGATCTGGGTCCATCTTTTTGAAACACCCTGTATTATGAATGTATAAGTACTAGTTGATGATTAACGAATCTTTAAAAGTTCTAACAGTAGGAAAAGACCTGAATCCAGATGTGCCTTAGGAGGGATTAAGGACACCATTGTTTTCTTGGCTCCCTGCAGCACTCAGAAATTTGTTAAGTGAAGTGCTAAAATGAACATACGAAATAGCCCTTGCCCCAGGTGAGAATTTAGGGGGAGGTGGAAGGTACTGTAAGCTCCTCATTCGCACATATTTTCCATGCAACTTGAATTTTCATTCATCTCATGAGCTTATGGCCAGAGGGCTGTTCAGTCTGCCCTTCCCAACATTCAGATCAGAGCTATATTCATCTCTGCCAAACTACTGAAGCAGAAAGTATTTGGCCCTTTGTATTTTTCCTTATATTAAAAAAATGTGGGGAAAAGCATCTAAATCTGTTTTATTATCAACAAGAACAGCCTGGCTAAGCACTAAGGAGAGAATATTCACAGCAACCCACTGATAAGCAGTAAAAGCAGTTTGCATGTAACTCCACAGCAGCAAAGCTTACCAGTGTTATTACTGTTATGTTAATCTTCTACTTTTAGGGAGTTCATCTTTGAAACTGAGTTTTATCCAAATCTGCTGGGAATTTGGCTTAAATATCACTCTCCTCATATAAAACAAGTTCTGGTGCATCTGTTTATGTTCTGATTTGCCAGACTTTCTTTCCAGTGTTTAAGTAGGTACCTTTCGTTGCATGCTGTATCCAGGCTCTTGGGTCAGGGATTAATGTATAACTGTTTTCTTTTCCTAGTATTTGCCTATCCCTCTTTCAAGGTATAATTTTTTTACTCTATCTTTTGCAGTGTGGTTGTCTGCAATCACTGAAGCAGTGACTCCACATAAATCCTGCTCTTACCTGCTTGACTCTGCTTGTGTTTCTGCTCAGGTTTCATTGATTTCATCGTGGAACCCACTTTTACTGTGCTGACTGACATGACGGAGAAGATTGTGACTCCGCTCATCGATGAAGCTTCCCGCTCTGGCATGTCTGGGTTCAGACGTTCCAGGTGAATAACCATGTGCCCTTCTCTTTCACTCTGCATGTGCTGCCATTGCTCCCAACTCCCCCAGTTTCCCCACAACAGTGTATGTCTTCCATGGGGCTTAAAGCCACATAGACAGTGACAAGGCTGGTTAGGGACCTGGAGCACGGGCCTTATGATGAGAGGCTGAGGGAACTGTGGTGTTTTTTTTTTTTCCTGGAGAAAAGGAAGCTGAGGGGAGACCTTATAGCTGTCTACAACTACCTGAACGGAGGCTGTAGCATGGAGGATGTTGGTCTCTTCTCCCAAGTAGCAAGTGGTAGGACAAGAGGAAATGGCCTCAAGTTGCACCAGGGAAGGTTCAGATTGGATATTAGGAAAAAATTCTTCATAGAAAGGGTTGTGAAGCAGTGGAACAGGCTTCCCAGGGAAGTGGTGGAGTCACCATCCCTGGAGGCATTTAAAATGCATATAGATGAGGTTCTTAGGGACATGGTTTAGTGCTAGATTTAGGTTATGGTTGGGCTTGATGATCTTAATGGTCTTTACCAACCAAAGTGATTCTATGTCCACATTGCTGACACTGCAGCTCACCTTGTGATGTGACTTTGTTGCAGAGAAACTCCAGTCCAGGGGGAAGAGGCAATGAGGGAGGCTGGCATGAACCTGAGCTGTGCCTCCAAAGGCAGTGAGCAGAAATGGTTGTAGCCATGCAATCAGGTGAACTTTAGCGCTCTCTTAGTGACTCATGTCAAAGAGAAGGTAGAGGGAGTCATTGGGAGGATACTCATTTCCTCATGTCTAGAAGTATAAATAGGTTTGAAATATGATAACGAAAGAGTACTGGGAAGTATAAGCAGACTTTAGTGACAATATTTAGGGTTACGCAAAGATGTGAAGTACCTGGAGTTGGGCTGTGAGGAGTCTTGGCACATTCAACCTGCTCTGCTGTTGTAGAGAAACTACTCTTTTAGTAGTTTCATGGACAGGGCATGTTTTGGGATTCAAATGCCATGTGGCTAGTGCTCCCTAGAATAGGGCTACCAAGGCAGGATTCCCTCTCCCAGGTGACTTCTTTGCTTGGGCCGTTATCTTTCTACTTCAGTTTTCTTGCCGCCTTTATTAAAATATGCACAATGAAGTGTTCATCCTTGAAAGATAACTGTAGGGTTTGTTACCAAAATGAGTGCCTGATTTCAGCCTCAGTTGTGGTCACCATGCCCTGGACAGAAGTTGGCGTCCTGTCCTGTGCCTAATGGCTCCCATTGGTGAATTTTAGGATGCTGCTCCTTTGACATATTTGATTTGTAGAATTGTTTGGCTCTCCAATGAATATTTAGGGAGTGAAGATGTGCAACAAAGGTTATGGCAACACTTTGAATGATTCTGTTTCTTAGGGAGTATGGATACCAAAAAATAAGCAGGGAAAAACTGCCTTTTATTTCTAATACTGTCTCAGGTTGTGCAGTTTGCTTTAACATCGGTTGCCCTGGGTGGGAGGGTAGGATGAGGGATTCATTTTGGTTTTGTTTTTCCTGGTTGACTCTGTTAAGTCATCTGGACTTACAGTCATTATTTTTTCTTAACTTTATTTGAGTGTATGGCGTACTAATTTCTTCTGTGTTTTGTGATCTTGCGTCCCAGTCTGAATAGCATTAGTCCCTCTGAAGTTAAAAGATCAAGTGTCAAGAGCACCGGGTCCGAAGGAAGTGCCTCACTCAATTGCTCCATACTCACTGTGGACTTCAAATGTTTTAAAGCCACCTGGACTGAGGTGGTGCAGCAGAACCGGGAGAAATGGAAAGCACAAGCCACCAAAGGTAACACCCAGGTTTCTTAGTGAAAGAATAAAAATTCTTTTGACCTCTTCTTCAAGCTCTTCTTCAATCAAATTATTCTCCAAATAAGGACTGTTAATTTGAAAGAATCTGCTTTTCAAGGTCAACAACCTACAATGAGTTCAGAAAGATAGGAATATTGTGACTCATCTGTGCCTTATGCTCTTCTAATGTGGTGTAAGTGTACGTAATGAAGAGGATGTGGACAATGGGAAGAAAAAAAAATTTTAAGGGACATCCCTTGAAGTCATGAGTCAGACTCAGGGTGGGTGCAAAAATAACTGGAAGAGCATTTGTAGAGATAGGTTATCAGTTGTTCACTGTTAAGATTGAAGGAGGCATGGATGATAGTTCAGGGGAGAAGGACAGGATATTCTGGATTCACAGCTGTATTCGTATTTCTAGTGATAACTTGGATAATGAATTAGGAACTGTGCTGCAAATGCTCATGATGTCATCAGTCTGGGAGGGACTGCAAATACTTCAGAAGAACTTGAAGACCATGTTGGTTGCAAGTTGACCAGGGTTCTATATTGTCATGCTGTTGAAAAGACAAACCAAAACAAAACAAAGAAAAACAACCAAACAACCCCAAAACCAAACAAAAAACCCAAACCAGAACCAACCGAACAAACTCACAAACAAACCACAAAACAAACAAACAAACAAACAAAACCCAACCAGACTTGGCTTCTATGACCCCTCTGGCATTCTTCCTGTCTTTGCAGCAGTAACCAGGTCCCTACAGCAGTTCTGTGTCCAGTTTTGGCCACTGCAGTTAGGGAAACATATGGACCAGTTGCAGAAAATACAGAGTACAGCAATGCAAATGATGATAACTGTTGTTTACAACTGAAAGCAGTTTTCTGAAGACTACTGCAGCTGCAAAATAAGGAAACTATTTTTTTTTATTCAAATACTCTGTGCTATTAAGAGGAAAAAAAAACTGGCAGGTGATTACGAACTGATAAGAAGTTAGACATTGGCAAATCTCTGTTGTTGGAGATCTTTTGCAACTAATGGGAGCCATCTGTTGAGAACAACTTGGGTATAACTGCCCCTGGCCTACAGGGACTGGATGATTGCCCAAGGTCTCCCTGAGACCTTGGATGATTTAGACCAGCTTTGAAACAAAAAACAGAGGAATGTATCACTGATTTTTTTTTTTTTTTTTCGTGAAACTGTTTGTGATACTATTTCTTCTCCGGGCTGAATCCTTGTTACTCAAAGCCTTGTTTAATGGAGATTTTGTGTTTCATGTAAATGGAAGGAGTTTGATTTTAATGTATTATGTGGCCTTGGCTTCAGGGCTGATGGAAGATTTGGTGTAGTTCTCTTGTTTACCAGAGCAGATTGTTCCTCTCCAACTGAAAGGCCTGTCTAAAGGTGCAGGAAAGCACCTATTATTATTCAAATTAAATTTTCCTTTGTGATTAAAACTTGCCATTCAGGAAAATCCTTTCTAGGCATTCGATGAAAATGAAAATAAAAACATAATTCAAAATCTGATTATTTGCCAAGGGCATTTTTTTAGCCTTTTTCTTTTTTTTAATTGGTATTTACTATTTCATGGTTCTTTGTGGACCAAACAAATTAAAGCTAACCAAACAAGCAAAGCATTTAACATGGTCAGTGTCCCACAGTACAGGAGTGTTGAGTGAATGAAGCTAATACAGTAAACTAGTTTTAAGGGTTTCATTTCAACGTGTACCATACATATTTGCTTGTCTACTAAGGATCTACTAGATAAAAATCCTATATGCAAGAGAGACCTGTAGGGAAATAAAATGTATCATACAGTTCATCTAAACCAGAAATATACAGTAGACCATAATAGATTCTGGATATTTAACTTTTAGATGTACTTTGTACCCACTTGCAGTGACTGCTTTGCATAAAGGCTTTTTTCTAAATGTGCACATGTAAATGTCAAGTTATGATTCAACTGGATGTGCAGACATTGCTTAACTAACGCTGCTACTGGTAATATGTATTGATGCAGTATCTCTTATCCATTCTTTACAGAGTATCCTGAGGATAACTGTTTGTTTATTAATACTTCATCTAGAGAGGAAAATGTTTTACTTTTGATTGCCTCATACAAAAATCCTTCTAGCAGCTCCTGAGGGTAGTCTGTGGCAGAATTAGTTGATCACTTGAAAGCAGAGAGCTTACCAGTCTGCATTATTAGACATGGGAGCCCTTGAGTGGATAATTTTATCTTTACCTTTCTTACAATCTTTAGCCCTGAATGGTTCATTTACCTTATGATTTTGCCAAATTTCATTGCCAATAACTTGGATCAGGGCCCTGCTTTGTGGGTCAAAGATTCAGAAAGCAGTCTCAGCTTCTGCTTATCTGAATTCATTGACTTTTCACATAATTTCTGTGTTTCTGGGTGCATTTAACAATACAAGCATGCGTAATTTTTTTATCCTGAAAGATTTATACAAGCGTATGATTCAGCATACCCTTGTATGGACTGGGGACTAAGGACTTAGACTACAGAGCCCCTGCATCAAAACCTTTGCTCAGCTGCTGTCTTGCTCCTGACTTGCAGCAAGTCCCTGTACCCCCCTCCATCTGCCATGCCTGTTTTTGCCATATGCAGCAGGGCCTGCCGCACAGCGGGAGTTTAAATTGCTGACCCCCATCAAGCCAGTGTCTTGCAATGCATCAAGATGCTCTACCAATAAACATGAGATTTATTAAGAGAAGACAGATAAAGTGTTAAACTGTTGATTGAGAACAAATAGCAACTGGGGATCAAAAGGGAAGGAAACCCATTTATTTATTATTGTTACTATTACTATGAAATTATTTGTAGAATACTGTATTCCCTTTGGTAATGGCATTGTCCCTAGAAGCATCAGTGAGCTGTTTTTATCCTGAATGTGGTATTTATAGAAAATTTCTTGGAGTGTGTGGGCAAAGTAAATGGATTTTCTACTGATATCCTTTCGCTTAAAGGATCATCATTAAATAGCTGCAAATGAAAAAACTGAATAAACAAACACCCTGATGTGCAAAGCACCATTTAGATAAAGTATTTTCTCACAGTAATTTTGACAGGAGGCACTCGTCCAATGGTGCTGTAGCAAGCCCCAGTCTACTGAGCTGAATTTCTCCCCTGTGGTTCAGGTGCAAAATGCAGCATTTTTTTTCAGATCCCCAAATGAGAGAAATTCTTCTGTATTCCATGAGACTTCAGGGAAAATATCAACATGCATAGCTGAGCTATCTTTGGAAGTTACCATAGATTTCAGGAATGATTAATAAAGTGAGGGAGGCTCATATCTAATTTAATTATATTTTCATGTGAGCCGTAATTCATTAATTTAAAAATTAATTAACTTTAGTTGGCTGCTGGCAAGGAAATACAGATTGGCATTTCTTATAAAGACAACTTTCTCACTTTTATCCCATTGGTACATTTTTCTCAAAACTGGTTCTGATTGATTCATAAGAAGTATTTGACAAGACAGTTAGAAATTCTTGTATAATTTTTACTCACTGGCTAAGACTTTGCTCCTGTAAGGAACAAAACATGTTCTCTATAGATGTTAAGAATACTTCCATAGGACTGGAGTAGACTTTATTGTTTTGTAAGATCTGCTCATCAGCTTATAAAATCTCTCAGAAAACAGAAAATACACCTGTGATTCCTATCACGACTAAAGTGCAATTGGTTGGCCGTGATGGGGTATCGCTGACCCAGAAGTCTTGAATACAGGCATAGGGTGGTCACATGTGAATGCTCAGACTCAGTGTGGGTGTAGATATTCTCTGAAGCTGCATAAACTCGCAGATTCCAAATTGAGTGTGTGCTGAGCTACTCAGCTGCTTTTCAGATTAGTTATTTATTGAGCATGGAAAAGGGGGAAGAAATTATGGACTCTCTGCCCAGAGTCTGTGCATACCCAACTGTGTGTACCAGCTCAAGGGCTGTGCTGAGGGACTGTGGTTGTGTCCTGCTTTCCAGTGTGACACAGGAAGCCACACAGAGCCTTTGCAGCTGAGTCTGTGGGGCTGTGCTGTACCTGGCCTGGGCTAGAAATGTCATGGTCTCAACAGCGGGAGCCAAAGTAATTTGCAACCTGTGTTATAAGTACGTGTTGCATCAGGACCTAAGGTTTGGATAAGAACTAGAGCAGTATCTTGAATGGGGGAAATTGGCTTTTCTGTGTTTGTTTTTTTTTTTCTCAATCAACAGTGTTTTGAGATGCCGCTGTTTTTCAACACTCTTGAAATTTTACCTTTGCGTATTTGTGATTGACTCTAAGACTTTTTGAGATGGAAGGACAAGTACTAGTAGCAATATATTAGTCTTCCAAGAAATGACAGAGCCATAAAGAAAGGATAACAGTACGTGGAAGGGAAGAGATTAGGAAGCTGGCATTGGAAGCAACCTGGAACAAGAGGGAAAAATAGTAGACGTCAAAGAGCCAAGACTTTTTATGTGCTTAGAGTTACATGGTACGGTATAAGATAAATTTGCCTTTTAAGAATTTTGAGGAACCTCATTTTCAAAGGTGAACCTTGTATGGTAAAAAAAGAACATACACATAATATACATTTAGGCCAACATGGGGTGTGTTTTTCAGAATACTTTCTAAAATGTTCTCCTGTGCTCTTTTTCCCTTGGCAAGTCAATTCCTACATTTATCTAAGTAAAGCTGTGTGCATGTAAAAAGCTGAAGTAGATTTAGATGTGTGAGTTGTATCATTCATGTCAAACTGACTGATAATCATGATTTCTTTCCTTGTTTTGCTTCACTCTTTGCTGAGGGTGCAGAAGAAAAAGCTAAGAAAGAAGCAGAGGAAAATGCTCATCAGGGAACAGATGAAAAGAAAACAGATGAAAAAGATGAGAAGAAGCTAGCCGAAGATGCCACAGCAGCAAAGACAGAGAACAGCAAAGAACCAAATTCTGTGGAAAACAAAAGCGCAGATTCTAATAAGAATCATATAAATGGGACTCGACAAACTGGGGTGAACAAACACGAAACCTCTCAAGGGAAAAACGCAGCTAGGACAGACACGGGAACGGACTCTCATCACCCAGTGGAAGAGAAACAGCATGTCCAGAATGGTGAGTTCTCTCCTTCCACTGAAATGTAAATTCAGCCCTAAAACCAGTATCTCACCAAAGTGATGGGGGAACCTGATGTCCTGGGCCCAAAGCCTCTTCATGGGCATTGTCATAGACACCTGCATATGAGAATCAGAAACTGTAAATTAACTCCCCAAAAAGGTGGAAAAAATGTTTGAAAATTGCATTAAACATTAAAAAAATATATTAGACGCATGAGAACAGATCAGTTGTCTCTTGGCCATTTCACTGTACTTTGCCCCCCAGCTCCTACTCCCTGAAGCCGTAATCAAAAAATGGCAGTGCAGCCACATATGACTTGTCACAAACTTGGCTAGTATCAGCCAGTCCAAAACTAGCAAAAAACTGAGACTTGGAAGCATCGTCTTTGCAAAACTGAGTGAGCACACAGCCTTTGAAAGTCCCAGGCTCATGCAGTGAGTTTCGATGACAGCAGAGGCAGAAATTCTGTTTAAAAAATTCCTGATATGATTCTCACGTCTTTCACTTGGCTGCTGGCTGTTCCCAGTGATCCCTTCATCATTAAGGTTTTTTTTTAGATTGGAAGGACTATGGGGATCCAAGCTGTCATGCTCTGCTACTTGTGGGATTTGTCTTCAGACAGCGTTACATGAGTGGGCCCCACAAGGAGACAAAAAGGGTGGGAACATATGGAATCCCAGTTAGACTGCAGCAGACTTTTCTGAAATCCTTTGTTTTACGTACTTCTAACAATAAAGGGGTTAAGCGCACTCTAGTGATTTTGACAGAACATTTTTCTGCAATATTGCTCTGCTGAAGGTGTCAAAAATGCTTTGAAATGAATTATAATGATTTCTAAAAATTAGTGTCTTCCTCAGGAAGAGAAATTCTGCTCCTTAATTTATGGGAAAAGGCCTTTATGAGATACAATCACTGCAGAGTCTTTGGAGACTGATGAAATCTTAACATTTATATCACTGGGTTCACCACAGCTTCCTTTACGCCTATATGTTAATATCTCATTGTAAAGTATTTGCCTTATTATTGCTCTGCCTTTTTTAATCTCTTTCAAGAAGATCATTATGATTATGATTCTGCTCTGCTGCTGGCAGTATGGCAGGGTAGATATTACAATACTCAAAAGTCCCCTATTCATAATAAATTATATTCAGTGAAAGTTCAGAAATTGTGTGTCAGGTGAGTTTAAAGTCTCTCTCAGTCATTCACTGCCCATGTGCATTCTCAGAGACATCAAACTGTGCAATAACGTATGCATGAATGTTCATCATCTTTTCCTGCACACACTTAGGGTCAAGCAACTTCTTTATGCAGTCGTCAAATAAAGCGTTATTAGCTCATCAGTACCATCAGCTGTCTCATGGTGGATTAAATGTAAGAAGACTTTCGTGCTTTGCTAGATACATTTTCATTTCCTGAAGACAGTGTCCTTTTAGAGGCCACCTTCATCAAGCAGATAGCTCATCCCTGCTTGGAGGTGCTCATACCTCTCTGTTTGAGGAGCCCAAGTCAGTGGCAGCTCCAGCTGAAGAGGTCACTGGTTGTCCTATATCATCTTGCTTTCATTTTTCTCTCACCCACACAGGGAGCTTAGGAAGAAAAACATGACAAGTTTTGGCTCTGAATAAGAACTGAAGAAGACCTATTTTTCCATCTTGTTAAATATTTTAATATTTTAAAGCCATTCCTCTTTTATACTATGATGAAGCTTAATTGGAGAGAGAGATCGATCCTCTGTCATCCAAGAATAACAAATATTGCAGTGGCTAGGGCACAATGTGGAAGAGGGAGACCTCGCTTCTCTACAATTTATCTTTTTTTGAACTGCTCCAAAAATAAACTGGTCGCGACTATTTTGAAAGCAGATCAGATCTAGTTTAACATGTAATACCTATAATCTTGATCCAAAGGCTGGGAAGTAGTTATAGTAACAAAAATAGTAAAAGAAATGAAATGTGTCACTTAAATGCAGCCTTGCAACAAACCTCACATTTACAAAACTCTGAAGTGTGAGGCTTTTGCAGCTTCTTGTGTTGAGGTGTGGGTCACAAATTCACTGCTACTCCCCCAGAGGGAAAGGACAAGCTGCCCACTCCTGTCTGGGCAGCCTGCTGTTGTTTCTCTGGACATCTGCAGGAAGGACAGACACCTTCTTTGCCACTGTTTGGACACTGCAGTTGAAAGAGCCCTGTTCCACTAGAGCTGTCCCTTTAAGTTATTTTTTATTTGATATTGCATTTGGCATTTTCATTCAATGAAGGAATGATCTGGGAAGGCTTGATGTGCTCTGCTGTATGACTAATAGACGACAGAAAATGAGGGTGGCTTTGGTTAACCTTCCTGGCTTCATAAAATACACCCTGGCTCAAGATGCCATTTTCATTCTGCATCAGCCAGTGCTCTGCCAAAGGCCTTGCTGTCCTGGTGTGCTACAGAGACTCTAAAGCCAGTGATCAATGCTAGGATGATTGTTTGTTCCCTGATAACGTCATCAAGGCACCAACACAAATGAATCTGTGGATAAAGGACACTGGTAAGAGAAAGTAAGACAAAATTGTATAGTACTTTTGGGTATATCTAAGGTGGTTCTTTAATGCAGAGACTTACAATGAAGTTTTGCAGAGTCTTAGTCCTTTAAAAGCATACATGTTTCAGAGTCCTGATTTTGAAATTATGGTTGTGCTCAGGTTTTTGATGGCCTACATACAACCAGAGGGAGTATGAGTTTGCATGTGCACTTAAAAAGGTGTTAACAATTAGAATAAATTTTGAAATAGATTGTAAAGCTTGATCTTCTGTAGGGGTTGGAGGAATTTTTTCTGGTGATTTATTCTATGAAAATGTGTTAGTCCAGTTTGTTGTGCGTTCAGACCTTTTCTCCTTAGGAACATCTCCTTTGGATGTTGCAATTTGATTGAGTTACAAGCATTAATAAACTGCAGTCTGCTTATAGTATTTCTTACTGCTTCTTTCTAGGTGAATTAAAGGAAGAAAATAAGTTGGACAAAAAAGATCAGTCTAGTGTGGGGGATGAATCAAAGCAAACAGATGGTAAGGGCAACATTTTATTACATTTTGTCACCCATTTTTATATGCAATCTATTGTTTCCTAAACATCTGCAGTTTATTCTTAAAAAAAATTGTGATAACCAGAAACAGACTTAACAGAAACAGCCATTAGACTCAAAAAAAGACATTTCCTAGGGGAAAATCGTCCCTTTCACATAATGCCTAGTACCACTTAGTCGTTCTGTTGGTAAGCCTTATCCATCAATTTTGATCAGTGCATGCAAGAAAAATTCTGGATTATTGGAGTTGCTTAATAGGAAATGCGGATTTGTGAGGTTCTATCCTTTGAACTTCTTTGGGCCATATTCTGCTCTCTGTTAGGACAGGCTGCATGGGAGGTGTGAAAAAAAGAGCTAAGAAAAAACCTGCACAAGGTGTCCCTGTTTTTCATGATTGCATTTTATGCTGTGCCAATACAAACACAAAGCTTTCTTGACTGAATTGTCCGAGGGGAAATTTGCCAAGTGCTGTCAAACCACAAGTGTGGAGAGTGAACAAGAATGAGCGCAGCAGTATAGAGGTCCTATTAAGGATGCTATGGAAAAGAGATGTTGCTGAAACTTTGTTGAACCAAAGCAATCCCAAGCCATGGGATGGTTTCTTGGGCATCCGGGAATAATTTCAAATCAATCTGAGCCTAGTGGAGAGGTCCACAGACATTCTAGTAGCCTTAGGAAAGTGGAAAAGCAGCTGTAAGGTCTGTGGCATGCTTACTCTTTTGTGCCTCCTCAGCTGTGTACCACAGGGCTCTGAGATTGTATCTGAACCCACCTTGCTCCAAAAGCAATTGCTGAAGTAGCAAAATAAACAGAAACAAGTATTAGAGCTAGCATTTTCTTTGTGTGTGTCTCAATGAAATCCACTGAAACACAGCTATTCCTAAATGTAAATAATACAGTACTTTGTTTTGATGGTCAAGAAAGACAACCTCATTGTAAGTACTGCAGTTTAGAGTGATACCATGTTTTCTTTTACTGATTCCTTTTAAGAAATTACTTAAAATTCCCATTGCTCTAGCAAAGTGGTAAATAAGGTGAAAATGCAATATCTCAACTAAAAATGTAGAAAAAATAATCTAGAAGCATGTATTAATTTCAGACACATAAATATGTATTTTTTTAAAGAGACCCCTCAGCAACAATTGTTTAGGAAAGTTCAGTTATTTTGTTAAGAGGTCGTATTATTTACACAGTTGAGTTAAGTGTCTGTCAGGAAAACAGTCTTGAACAAGTACCATTCACAAGACTTTCTGTGGTCGTGCAGAAATTAAGCACAAATTCTCAGATAACACACGACTCTTCAGATATTTATGTACATGTGCAGTGCTGTAGCTGTCAAGTCCCCAGAAGAATTAATGGGCAGAATGGCTACTCTCCCCACTGCAGTGGGTGGTGGCTGCAGCCCTGGCAGGACCAGGTAGACACAGAAGCACTGGGGCTTCTTTAGGAGGATTCAGGAGCATCAGCCCAGCCAAGAGAGTAGACCCAGGAGTCCCTGACTTTGAGAACCAGATTACATTTGAAGGTCTGCACTCTCAAGGTCCTGGAAAGATTAGGGGCATCTATTAAGTTGGGCAGGAGGACCAAGTAGTTAATGTTTCATGATGACTTGAAGATTGAGGGTGTGAATTTCGTTCCTTGCTAGTCTTTGTGTGGTGTTAGTTATTGAATGTCAACTTGTTCTCCTGTAAGAAAATGTTCTGCTTGTCCCCTAAGGGAAAAGACCAATACCATGTGACCAGTTGATTACAGTGAATAAGCAACTGTAACCATGCAAGGACAATTTGTAGTCTGAATGCTTTTCATTCAGATGCTGTAGAGACAGATTATAGCTAACAATCTCATTGATAGAAATCAGGAGAAAATTTGTGAATGATGCACCTTAGAAAGGAAAGCACTAGAGTTGCGCTCTCTGTGACAAATGCGGTGCAACCTCTTCTGTCCATTACTCAATCCAGAGCAAATCTCCTCACCAGCCATGTGAGGGATGCGGAGAAAGGAACATTATCTGTGGATAATACATAGCTGTTTGCAGACTACTGAAATGTTTACCCGAACATATGCTTTCTCACATGCCAGTACACGGTCTTTCACATGCTGGAAAAAAAGGTTAAGTGGGGGAGTTAGATTGAGGTTACAGCTATAATGCACTCACCACTTGTAGTTTGCTGGTGGGTGAAACTCACCCTGGGCTTTTTGCAGGGTCAAGGGTACTTGTGTTTTAGAGCCTCTGTTCAGTACGTAGCTGAGGTGTGTTTGCATTAGACAGGTATGCATTTGTGTAGATTTACCATGAGGGCTTCAGCTTTCTCATCACCACCCATTAGCATCGGCTTCAGCCCCGCACCCAGCTGAGGTCAGTCTGCTGCCCTGTGCTACTGCGCAGGCATCCTGCACCTGGAGAAGAAAGCTACAGAGGATACGTTGCATAAATCTTCACAGGATCTGTGTCCAAGTTGCTTTTTGAGCATATAGAAATGAAGTTATTGTAATATCTTGTGATAGGAATATATACACACCAGCGTGTTTCAAAAAGGTGGACCCAATTTCAAGTGGTAAGAGTTTCAGATTGGGTCAACCTTCTTGAAACACCCTGTTTTTCTAGTACATTTGTCCTTCTGCTACATAGGGAACCAATTGGTCAGGGACACATAGAATAACGATCCCATGTGGACAAGAGAAGACATTGAAGCTGTGTGTCTACACTGTAGTCACAGGTGTGAAATGTAGCTTCTGGCTCAGAGTTATGTTGAAGCTACCCAAAACCAGTTAAGTGAGCATGCCTCCAGAAATGGATCAGGCTCACTGAGACACTGAGGAACATCCAGCATCTAGCCAGAGTTCATATGACTGACCAAAGCCAAAACCACCTACTTTAAAGCTAGCTTGAGGATGCATATGTAAGCTGCAGCATGCCTTAGATTTCAGTCTTAGCTGCTTTAAAATCCTGTGCATGTCTCTTGAATGTAGGGTGTTTTCCTTCTCATATTAATCTAATCCTCATATCATTGGCTTTTTTTTCTATGGGAGGTACTGCTTGTTACTCAGTACTGCCCATTTTTTTGGTTCCAAGAAAAGAAATATGGGGCTGCCATTTCCCACATAAAGACACAGTCCTATAAGAGACATCATCAGCACAAGTATTTCATCAAATGTTTCCTGTGGGATAGAACTTTATTAAACCATTTGGAAAACCCGATTTTCGCATGTGAAATAATTGCTTTTCAACACTTTGAGTGGAAAATTGTAAGCAGTCACATGGAAATAATTTTTATTTACATTCACAAACTTTATTTTTTGCAGCTGTTTTTTCTGCTCACAAAACTGACAAAAAATGAGAATATTATTCTTCCCCATTTCAGACTAGATATAAAGAAGAAATTTTTTATTCTGAGGATGGTGAAATACTGGCACAGGTTGCCCAGAGAGGTGGTAGATGCCCCATCCCTGGAGACGTTCAAGGCCAGGCTAGACGGGGCTCTGAGCAAAGTGATCTAGTTGAAGATGTCCCTGCTCATTGCAGGGGGTTGGGCTAGATGACTTTGAAGGCCCCTTCCAACCCAAACTATTCTATGGTTCTATGATCACCACTTTCACAGGTTATCTCTACCACTTCCTCCTTTTCTTCCTACTGGGAAAAGATTCTGCAATGTTAATACAAAGTTTTCAGTGGACCTCTCTGTTCTGGTGACCAAAACACTGTTTGTTCAAACACTCTTTTTCAGCTAGCAATTGCAGACAATTAAAAGGTTCTTTTTTGTGTGTTTGTCCTGGGAATTTATTATTCTAGTGGTAACATGCACGTTTTCAGGTTATACAGCACAGAAATATGCTGGATACTTTGATCTTGAACAGCTAGTGCAGAGAAAGCCTAATGTGCCCTGGGTATGTGTGATGAGCAGCAATGCTCCCACCTCGTGGTCAAATCATAACCCTGCATTTTGACAGGTCATAATTTCAATAATATAAATAATACATTCCTCTATGCAGTGCAACGTAATAGAAGAGAATCGAATATAGTTAATATAATATAGTTACTATAATATAACATAATATAATACAATATGTAGCCTTTTAAATAGACAGGCTGTGTGAAGACTTCATAGCAGGCTTGCCAGAAATTGAGGTTTTAGCTATCTTTATTTTGATTTTGTTAACCTATACTGTTGCTTAACAGTAGTTAAAAGCCTTTCCTATACGTTCTATACATTGCCCATGCCGACATGTAAAGCTGCCTTTTGATCTTAATTTTTCTTAGCAATCATTCCTTCATTAGCAAGTGGAAAATTCCCTGATTATAAAGTACAGGGGCTTCTTTTCTTTCTGTCCCAGTGGTCCCCAAAAATCAAGTGGCAGAGGAGCTAGCACAGAATGTTGTTATCTGAGAATGCCTTTGGTATAGGAACATGGTAGTGAGAAGGAACTATGATGATGGCTCCACAGTTATCCCAGACAGAGCTGAATTAATGAGATTCTTCCCAGCTTCACTTAAGGAGAATGCAGCTTTTTGCAAAGCTGTTCAACCATTTAAAAATTGTCTGTCTTTGCAGCCTTTTGTGGATACAGTTTTCATGTGTGTCCCTCTAGCCAAGACCACTACATAGCCTGTCACAAAACCCTGCTCATGTAATGTGCATAGTGCCAATGTTGTTTTAAAAGAGGTTACTCAAGCATATAAATGAACAGCATTTGTCTATATCTTCTTGAGAGAGGTAAAAAGGTAAATTTCAGTTCACACAAATAATAGTGCCATTTCTATTTTTATTCCAAAAGATAGGCTGATTTCTCCATTATCATTGGACGCAAAATGCCCGTTTCATTTTGTAAGGCAAACGCATTGGATTCCTCCTTGCTGCTTGGTAGTGCTCTTGATATTATGTCACAATCCAGAAGCAGTGGCAAATTGGAATTAGTGTAGTCTAAGACTACTTTGAAAGAAGATTTCCTTCCTTTTCTTACTTCTTTTTATGGCCTGTTAGTTGAGTTACATTAGAGGTTATTGCCCCAAGTTAGAAATTGGAAAGCATTGTACTGATACCTTCTGGAAAAGATTGCCTGAAAGCATGGAGGCATTTTGCTATCCAAAAAGACAAATTTCACCACAACTTATCTCTGCTGAACAACTGCTCCATAGTAGTGTAATATAGGATAACTGGAGGGGGAAAAAGCTTCTGTGCTTTTAAAAATCCTGCTTGTGCTCTTTTGAAAAAAATGAGTGTGTCTAATTTAGCAAGTGGCACCTGAGGCAAGCTGGAATTTACATAGAGAGATGTACTCTGAAGAAGGTTTTATGCAGTTTTAATATCAAATAGAAGATGAACATAATGCGATGTGATCTTTGAAGTTAAATGCAAAATACCAGTCAGCATCCTGACCTCAGGAACATTACATCACAATGACATGCATGCTTGATGAGAATATGAGGAATACATAGAAAGGTACCTTGTATAATTATGCAGATGATTTTGCAACTTGTCAGGTTTTTGAGTGTGTGTGTAAGTCTTATGGAGCCTAGCTGGTTTTCCTTTGAGACTTTCATGTATCTCTTTTTTAGCCTGCTTTCCATTGTGCAGGCCATGCCAGATAATTAGAAAGTCCTTAGGATGCTTGATTGCTTTTTGCTCTTACTTTACGTGAAGTCACAGATATATGTGACCAGTTTAAAAATTGAGAATAGCATTCAGCTTGATTTCAGATTTAAGTGAACATTTGGAATATTTGTTCCAGATTCATGGTGGAAAAAAAATCACTGCAGGTACTTCAGTAGGTTTTTTGAGTAGTTAACTTTATGAGGAACGTTTTTTCAGGTTAACTTTGGTCGTTTAAATATAGTTCTGCTCAGAGATAGCATATGGCTGCATTGCTCCTTGGGGGTAACATCCATGGTCCTAGAGGCAAGGAGAAATGTGTATCTTACACAGAACATTGTGGAAATTCCTCCTTGATTTGCACCAGTCAGGGAGTGAAGCTGTGACCTTTCTTCTGTTATAGTCCTTCTTACCCCACTGAAGAAAATTTCCCTGTGCAATGATGTGTAGAAATTCTCTTCTTCAGCAAGAGGAGAGTCTTCCTTGCTCCTCAGCTGCACGAATTTATGTTCAGTCCAGTGACAATGAGGCCTCTTTTTCCCCCTGCAATGCTTAGCCCTGAAGGAGAAACAAGATCATGTCCAAAAGGAATGACCGAAGGGGAGGAAGAATATGAAATGGCTCCTCAAAAGCGGTCGGTGACCTTTAACTTTCATCTTATCCCTTCCCCATGGAACAGCTAGCTTCCAATTTGAGCATACCAGCTATAGGTATCTTACCAGATCGGGACTCTGACAGGTAGTTTAAGTAGAAGCATTACAAAAGAAGAAATCCAACACCCAACTGTATGGGAATCCAAATGTAAAGACTGCACTCTGCAAACTGCCAGCTGGGTGCTTGGTGGCTACCTTGAATGCCCTTGGTGTTGTGTGCCAGACCTGCTGCCTGGTCACACCCTGGGGGCAGAGGCAAAGGGACATCAGTCCCCTTGGGCTGCCCAGTCTGCAGTTCTGTACTGTTCAGTCCACAAAAGCTGGACAAAGAGAAGAGACAGTCAATTTACAGCTTAGTTTTCTGAAACTCATGCCCTAATAGTAATCTTTACCACTTAATGCCATTCACTGGTCCATTGCTCAGCAATTCATTCTTCTGTCTGCTTTTAAACTGCTGCTTTGCTATTCTTAATATAAAAACTTGGAACCTGGAGGCAACAAAAAATGTAGAAGAAGAAAACCAGCAAGTGATATTATTTGAAAAGTGCTATTTAGAATCTGGCAAAAGTATTAAGGAATTTAAGTAATTCAAAACAATTGATTGTAAAAAACTGAAGAGGCACTGAAAAAACTCCAAATGAGAATTTTTGCTTTGAAATGCTGTTTCGTTTTTAGCCAGCTTTAACTGGTAAAATGGTAAAAATAAAAGTTTTGTTTGAGTTAAGTGGAAAGTTCAGCTGATCTTTCATTTCTTCTCCAACCCCCTCCAACCAAAAAAACCCCACTCCCCAGTAATTGTTTTTGTCATGCGAGAGAGAAAGCAATGTCTGACCCAGAGCTAAGCATTGTCCTAATTTTTCAGCTTAGTCACTCAATCAAAGAACCAGTTATTTGCCCAGTGCTAATTACAAAATTCTGATTCATGTATTTAGCTGAAAACTTTGTTAGCTTTGATTGTCCTTTTGCCTGTGGCAGCCCATCCCTTTTGTTCCTTGAAACGCACTGGAGTTTTCATTTCCATCCACGATGGAACAGCTCATTATGAAAACAGTGATCGAGCTTTTACGTCAAACATGTTCAGAGCTTTGAATTATGTTTGATTATCAAATATGGAATAAATTTTCACACTTATTCCTGTAGGTCGCTTTGCATAATAAGTGTCTAATTTCTTTCATACGTGCTTTACTCAGGAAACTCAAAAGTTATTTGGTGTAACCAAACTTTTGCCAATGTATTCATTGTGTTTTTCTCTGCTGTTACCTATTTCTATAATGTAGTGGTAAGCAAACAACATATATTAAAACAAAGCTAATATCTTTCTTCCATCACTGATGTGATCTCAGGTCAAGTGTAATGCAAGCTGCCAAGCAAACATAAAACAACATCAATGTGAACAGGACTAGAAATTGACATCATGAAAGATTTAGGGATAATTATGTGCCAAAACTCAAAAATCAGAATACCTTCTATGCTAATTTCATTTTTCCTCCTAGCAAAATGAATGTTAAGCACCTGGGTCATCTCCTAGATTAGAATGATGATTGTTAAATTCAGTTACAAAACAAGTATTCAAAACTCTTTTCCAACAGCATTTATTCTTGTTTTCCCTTGCTTTAAACAGGATGCAGGCACTTTTGACTAACATTCTGTTTTCTTTGGAAAAAATAATCACTCTGAAATTTCTCATCCATTAAAAAGACAACGGAGATGAATTAACTTGCATCACCTATTTCTTCTTTATTTCACTGATCTTCTGAACTTTGTTTCTTAGGCTTCATTTATCTCTGGTGCAATGGAAACAAGAGAATAGCATAAATATGCCGAATTCATTTCTTCATGGTCTTAATTTTCTTTGAAAAGGCTTTCCGAATGACTTTAATAGGAGACAGGATCATTCAGCGCTGAGAACTGAGCACTGACCTTTTTGACATCTTCATTTTGTTCTGAGCACTAGGAGTAGCTTTAACAGTACTTTTCAGATAGGGACGTGTACAACTGAGCACACTTTACACTCAGGGGAGACAAGAAATACTTCAGCTTTTGGGCATAAGCTTAGAAAATTAAGGGGTCAATCCTGCAAGATGCTGAGTGAGTCCACAAAAGGAATTAAAAGTCGCAGATTTAGTGATCTGCCCTACTAGCTGCGAATACTTCTGTCATTTGTAGTAGGACAGATAACTACCTTTTGGATTATGGGTTGTCTGTGACACATTTATGCAGACTATTATTTCCCCTCATTGTGCACTACATCATTAGTAATAGTTTTATGATATCAGTTGCCATACAACAGTTTGTCATTTCTGTTGTCATTTCATCCAGTGTCTGGATGGAGCAGTGTGCTGGGGGAGAGCAGAGTTTGGCATAGTCTTATGCTGAAAAGCCTGGGCTCTGAGTAAGTGAGGGTAAAGCCTACTTTAAAACATCAAGTCAGCTTTCCTGGGAACACACGAACCACCATGTGGGTCGGACCAAAAGTCCCTTACTCTCCATCACCTCCCTGACAGCATTTCATTGCAGAGTTCTTAATGAACAAAGAACAAAACCAGAGCAATGCCTCCCCTCTACACCTTTCTCTCTTACGGAGAGCCAAGGCAGAGGTCAAATCTCTGACTCAAATAGCCTCTGATAGATTTTTCTTCCATTGCTTTGCCTAATTATCTTTAGAGGTCTGGTACTCTTTTATGTGCTGGGCACTCAGGCAACACAATTCTAAAGTTACTTAGGCATTATGTGAAAAATCACATCTTTTTATGGGTTTCAAATTTACTGCTTGATAGTTTTATTTGATAACCCCCTTCTTGGACTATGAGAAGCAATGAGTAATCGTTCCCTATTCACATTCTTAGAACTACTCAGAACTTCATTTGCCTTTTATTAGATTCTCCCTGCAAATCTCCCTTTTCAGGCTAAAGAGCCATAGTGTGCAGAAATTTTATGTATTCAACTTTCCTTCACATGGAACCCTTTTGATATCTGGTGTTTTTGTTAGTACGTAACACTTACAGTCTATGTTACACACATTGTTATTGGGATGTGACAAGAGATTCCAATTTTAATAGTAGTGAGAAAACCTGTAGGATTCACTTCCCCCTTCCTAAATTTTCAAGAATAAAATATACAAATTACAAAAATGTTCATTTTAATGTAACTGTATGCTGATTTTTTTTTGGTTGATATATTTATCATGTTACATCATAAACGCATGAAAAGGCATCACCATAAGGAACTCAATGGAGGGATGTGCTGAATGAATATGGTTAACTGAGGCTCTCTTTTTTTGCTTTTTCTGTGCATTAAAACTCTAACTCAAAAATATCTTGGGCTAGTATTACCTCAAGGGCAATGTTATTTGGTGGTATGGTAAGAGTTCTCCCATCCTGTTTGAGTCCTTATGCAGCATGCTAAGATGATGAGATTTGTTCATGCTAAGCCCTACTTTTTCACAAGTGAACTGCAAGGTTACCACAATGAAGAAAGAAAATCCAAGTGTGTAATCTTGGATAACTGTGGTTTCATCTTGCACTTCATTCATGATTAAGTATGGTTTTAATACTGAAGGAATTAATATTTGAGCAGAGGCAGCAAGGACCATGCAATAACCTCACAAACGCTTTCATCAACAGGGACTACCAAGCAAGCTAAGTAGTTTGTAGAAAAACCCCTGCCCATGAAATCCTTATTCCACATCACACTGTCCTGCAGTCTGCATTCAACATTTATTTTTTAGGAGAAAAAAATAGCAGAGTTTTCTTTCAAATGCAATTTGAAAACTGTGGGGCTCAGTCTTGTCCTGACAGCCTGGCCCAGCACTAGAGGCGATGGGGAGGTATCCTGAGCCCTCTCTGGGCAGCGCTGTGCTTTTGGCGGCTGGGCAGGAAGGAGTGGAGGGAACAGCCAGATGTTTGGCTGGAGCAGCAGAGCTGGACACCTTCCGAAGTGGTGCTGGGAGAGGCCAGATCTCCACTTCCAGCTGGTACAACCGGCATCACGCCTGTGATTTACGCTCGGTCAGGAGCGTGAGTCATTACAGAACAGGTGTGGTTCTTGGGTCAATCTAAAATCTCACCTCGGTTTAAGTGCTTCTGGGGGTCTGTTCCTGTTCTCCAACTGAGTAGCAGATTGTGAAAGTTTACATTAGACAGGCGTAATAAATGCCAACTGTTAAAACGGGTAGTTCTTTTAAGACCTTGGACTCCAAAGCATTTCTTTTATCACAAAAAGAGAGGCAAATATGTGAGATTAATCACTGATTGTGCAAAACTGACAGCCATCTTCCTTGCTGTACGGATACAGTCATTCACTGAGTAATTCTGTGTGAGGGAAAAGACAAAACACAGTGTATTTTCACTTCAGTTAGTCAGACTGTATAGTAACATAGTAAATATATACATTCATAGTCCAGTGAGCACAAGTTAAAAATGCCTTAGTGTAAACTACAAGCTGATAGCAGAAGTGGACTTACTAATCTCCGTGCAGTGGGTGCAGTTATCACCTGAAGATCTGTAGAAGTCAGTGGTATTTGCATTGGTGATCAAGGAGAGGGCCAATACTCAACCTTGACAAACAATATAAACTCGTCAGCAACACTGAAGGACTGAGATGTGCATTCAGATGAGGCTATTTTAGATAATGAAATTCAATATATGCCAAGTGAACTACTTAAAGTCTTCCCGTGTACCAAGCACTGCATATTCATTCTTTTTCCCCTTTCAATTACCTCTGCTGATACGTACTAATATTTGCACTGGATCTATTGTGCTGAAATGAGAAAGAGGCTGAATCACTTCCAAGGTTAAGGTAGTTGTAGGTAACCTACAATGTTTTGAAAGGGAAATTCGGCTAGGAAACTGACACATCTGCTCCACCAAATAGAAAAACAATTTAAAGCAAATGCTGTACTGGAATGTTCTCACTGGAGCTGATGATGTGGGTGACAGCAGCAAAAAGCATTATATGACTCCGTTCTCAACAGGGAACTTTTGGAGTCTGGAAAAAACATTGCATTTTCCCTTGTTGCATTAATGGGGATGGGAGGAGTTAAAAGTCTTGTGAGTATGGATGCCATAGGAGAGGAAGAGCATGTTGGATGGTGTTTCAAGCTCTCTTTCAGATTCCTGTTGTGATTCAGGAAAACATTTAAGAGATTCAAAAATAATTACTGCTCAAATATGTCATTTAGTCCATGTGTCCCAAATGATTACCTTTCCTTCTGGGTCAGTCTTTTGTCTTTAAAATGTGGCTGATGGTACATCTCACAGGATTGTTATGATCCTGTTAATGGCAGTAAATCAGGCTGAACTTTTTAGAGGAGAGACATCAAAGAAGAGTAGTATTGTCATTATGGCTGTTACTATTGCCTGTTGTAGATCATGCTGTAGGTACTGCTGGGAATGTGACTATTCAGTCTGAATATACCAAATGAAATGCTGAAAGCCTAATTCTTTACAACAGGGTCTTAGAATTACATCAATGAGCAAGATATTGTACTAGCAACTTACAGGGGACCATCCTGAAAGGAAAAGTCCTCTTGCTAGCTATACAGTAGAAGAAAACAATACCAACTCACTAATAGATCTGTGCCAGTGGGTACATTCATCAGAGATAATGCAATATAGCAGCAAAGCCTTTGATCTTTGTTTTGCCAGTCCTTTATTTCGTTTGCCCAAATATTACTTAAAACAACATCAACAACAACAACAATATGTTATCGAAGGCAAAAGGAACTGATTTTCTGAAAGGGACCTAAAGAGATTCTAATGTAATCACATCTTCTGAGGCATGCCCGGCCTTACAAATAAATTCATCTCTCCTTGAGATCAACCTTCTTGGTTGAGAGACCCTTTCAAATGCACTTTCAAACAATGCTGACATAAGCGTTGTTAGAATAATAGTAGCTAAGCAGAGTGCCAGGCCTATTCAGATAACTGGTTTGGACAGCCAATATAGAGCAGAATATTCCTATTCCTGTTTGAAGCTTTTTCTAGAGGAGGGTTGGTTAGGGTGTCCCCTTTTGTTAGAAGGTGTCCTCTTTCACTAGAAATAAAGAAAAAGGCTTGTCGTGTACATTTCTTCCTCAAGGAGATCTGTTCATTGTGAAGATTCACTTGTGATTTAACTATATAGAAAATGGTTATGTTTGTATATTCAGGATAATATTAGTCAAATTTGGCCTAATTTTGAGGCCAAGGAATTATAAATATTTGACAGAGGAGTCAAACAGATTGTAAAAGGCACATATTTTTTTAGATCTCAGGCACCTTCCCATACCTAAGGCTACGCTTTTTATTGCAAGCTCTTTGGGAGAAATGGGCTTATAAAATACAGTACTCTTTCATGTTTGGGCATTTTCTTCACCTCAAACCACATGTACATCATTGTTGCTTCCAGGAGCAAAAAGTTGCTGGTGAGCAAGGGTGATCAGAGAGCCCTACAGCATAGAAACCCAATGGGATTTTTTAATCTAAGCATGCTGGATTCTCTTACATGGTACCATCGATACCAAGGGTTGAATTCCCACTGGATTAGTCAGAGAGCAATGGATTTCACTTTGCGTAGGATACGCAATATTTCCAGTCAAGCCAGTAAGAGGTGTTGCGTTGCTGTGCCTCACCTTGCAGCCTTTCAACAGTTAAGCAAAGCTGCACTGCTTGAAGGAAATTAGGCTGTCTAAACTGATACCCTTCTTTTTCTTTCCCAGATTACCTGGCCTTGGACAAAGGGGAGAAAGGCAGCATTTGACGCTTTTCTTTTTCTTTTTCTTTTTCTTTTTTCCAGATACAGAAGAGTAAAAATATATATAAAAAAGAGACTGCAAATTTCTTTCATCATTTTAGCTGAGCTTCTTCATTCCTGTTCTCCTCCTCCTTCCACAAAGACCGGTTTCTGGGGAAGGCGTTAAACAACTTTCAAAGCACTCCTCCTCCCACTGGCTACTTCACAGCTAATGACTCTGGGTTCTAGGATGGGGGTCTTGGGTTTTTGAGTCAGTTTTATTTTTGTTTGTTTGTTCGTGTATGTGTGCATTTTTTGTTGTTTTGGGAAGTTTTTTGTTAAAAAAAAAAAAAACAAGTGGTGATTTCCTGATGCAAATGGTTCCATTTTTCTAGACAGGTCAAGCAAATAGATGACGGTTATCTTCAAAAGCCAGTATTGCCTTTTGCTATGCCTCAGCTTATGAAACCAACATTAGGATGATGTAAAATAACATTAAAAAAAAAAAAAAAAAAAGGAAAAAAAGAAAGAAGAAAACGTTACTTCACTTTTACTCTTTTTCTTTTCCCCAAGAGCCATTTCCAGTTGCTGGTAGACAGAATTTGTCATCAGTTTTACCCTTGCCGTAGAAGATTTTGTTAATTAGAATGGTGAATTCGTAGAGTCATTTGACCATTTGTTAGGATTTTGTGTCTTTCCCAGATGATGCAATGATAGCAAAATGTTTTTGTTTCTAAACAGCAGGCAGACTCACTCAACCCTTGATTTTGTTCTGTTTTTGCAATTAATAATAGAAAAGGAATAATCAATGAAAGGGATACTTCCTTAGGGCAGATTTTGTTGTCAGTCTCTGAGAGCATATACTAAGGTACTGCTTGACGTGCCTGCCTTAACTTGAGATGACAGATAATGAGCTGTTTCCCACATTTGTTCATGGTCACTGCTCTTTGTATGACCTGATGATCTAAGAGAAGCAAGGCAACAGGGAATCACACGGATCGATTCTTACTTTCCTCTCAGTGTGGTCTTTCTTTCATCACTGACTGAATGGACAGGCCACAGAAAGGGAAAAGTCTTGCTGGAGAAATATGGACAGACAAAACCAAAATGAAAAAGTGTGTCCTAAATACACTGCCGGAGTCGGTGGATAGAACTGTCTCATCCAGTGGGGTTAGACACATGGAAAGTAGCCATCATTGTGGCCCATTTTAAAGAAGAAATGTTAAAAAACTGTCAGGCCTTGATTGAGGAAGGTATCTGTGTATAAGAAATGCCAAACATGTACGTAAGTGCTTTTCTGGCTTGAGATCTTCGTAGGGATCCAGTCTGTGGAAATCAAGACACGTACATACACATAAAACTGTTTTTTGCCTAAGCCCTTCTTGTTCAGGATGAGGTTTTGCTGTGTTAGTAGTATATGTATTTTAGACGGAATCAGACTGCTGTCATGGCTCTTTGCTGTGTAGAGAACATGCAAAACATTGTCTTAGGAAGGTAAATCTTTGGTGTTTCCGTTTCGTGTTGAAAAGCACAGGACTTTACCACCAGCCTATATTAGAGCTTGGGTCTCTGTTCCTGTTTAAACTGTGCATGTACAGGGACAAGCTTCCTGCGGCACTAGCAAAAATCACAGCAGTGAGCTCAGCCTAAATCCACATTTAAATGTGAATACCTTCTCACTCAGGAGTGTTTGTATCTGGGATTTTGATTATTGAGGCTAGAGACATTTTGAGTTCTTTTTTTTTGGACACTAGATTTTGAGTTTGTTCAAAGCCAGAGATTTAGATTAGGTTCGTGCTGTGAAAAGGTTGCACTTCAATCACATGTTTTCAGAAGGAAGAAGTACAAAAATAACTTTTGCAGTTCTTAGAACTCAAACTTGGCTACACTGAACCAGCTCATTTAAATAAAATAAATATAAGGGCACGTAGTGTTCCTGTTCGTGAGCTCATGGTTCAATGGCAGCTGGTTCAATGGTTCAATGGGTAGATTTTCTGAGGAATTGGGGGTGCTGGGAGGACATTGGCCCTGCATTCAGCACTGAGCACACTCCATGTTGTGTGACAGGCAGAGGGCTGTGTCACCACATTGCACTTTCCTACCTGCCCTTTCGCCCCCTCCATCAGCATTCAGCCTCGATAAGAGTGGTAGGATATGACTTCCAGCTCTGGCCAGGCTCTTTGAAGGCACAATGATGAAACATCAATACTGCAGAACTAAATACCGCAGTGGTGACTCAGTCCCTGCTTAGTCAGAGTTCTCCCTGAAGTCAGGGGGAACATACTCTTACAGAGCATTTGGTCAGAGTGGCAGGATGATTTAGTCAATATTTTTTATGTTACCATTATCTAATGTACAATGACTAAAGATGCCTTAGATTATGCACAATAGAATAATATTAATTAAAAAAGACACTAAGTATTTTTCTTCTTCTATTTCTGATACATATTTTCTTTCTTTCTGGGAGGGACTTCTTTCAGACAGTGAAGCCAGACTGCTTAATTCATGGCTGGTCAGTTCTTGTTTCTCATGCACTGGCACAAAGGTGTGAAATCAGACTGGAAAATGTTTTTTCCTCGATTGTTACTCACCACCAGCAGGAGCTAGTAAGGGAAGTGGTAGATTTGCCATCTCTTGGGGACTGCAGATCAGAGCTGCCATTCTGGAAGGGATGCTATAGGCAAAGTTACTGATCTCAGCACACAGGCATGCAGCAAAATGTTTTGCAATATACAGGCAGTCGGAGCTAGCTCTAACATTCTCCCGCTCTTTTAAAATAATTTGAAGAAGACACAGTGGATTAATAGCATTTTTTTAGAATTTTTTGTTGTCACATAAAAAAAAAATCCCTGTGAAATCTATTAGCTCGGAAATACATAAAGTGAAATCTAGAAACTGAAATCCTACAAAGAGACTAGGCCAGATGAAAGCATCTCTTGTGGGTTCCCCTCCCAGGATCACACCTAAATTCCCCTACTCTGCCCCCCACCTCCCTGGAACACTGCAGCATTGTGCTAGTGCATTGTGAGCCAAGGAATGGTATGTTTAGACACCTCCCAGTTAAACTAGAGATCAGCCACTGTGCAATTGTGTAAAAAAAATAATAAAAATTTAAAAAAAAATACAGAACTGCTTTCTCTTATTTTATTCTGCGAAAGGAAGGAAACAAAAACAAAAAGTGGAAAAGGATTAGGTGTTCATTAGCTAATGGCCTGTATTTATAAAGAGTGAGAAAGGATTTCTGGTTTTACATCCCTACCTAACTTTCCCCAGATGTATAGAAATTATCTTTTTAGATGCCTTTCTTTTCTGTCCTCAGTAAGACGATACAAGCAATGAATAACCCAGAAATTCTGCAAATATAGGACCCATACCATTGGCCTCATGCTGGCATTCTGCAGAATTATTTGGGAGCGCCCATCAGTAGACACAAAGGGGTCTTCTGGTGCCAGAGTGCTGCTCACGGAGAGTGGCACAGGCTGGGAAGCCGTGCGATAAAGACGGCGTTCTTCTGCCTCTGTGCAGGGCCTGCTGGTGTCCTCAGAAAACTCTGACTTGCTGGAAGAGCACCAGGCGCCTTCTGCTTCCCAGAAACTCTTAGGTCGCTTGAGAGGGAGAATCCAGGCACTTTACCCCCTGAAAATAGGAAGGGATACCATAGGAAGTATCCTTATCAATGTTCTTTCATTTATCTGGGACTGGTGTTCAGGGAATTAGCAGACCTTTAACTCATGGTGACCTAGTGGTTGACCTCCTGGACATACTATCGTTTAAAAAAAATAAATAATAATAAAAAAAGCCAGCAATATGTTTTTATAGAATCAGTGAATCAGAATAATTTGGGTTGGAAGGGACCTTCAAAGGTCATCTAATCCAACCCCCCTGCAATGAGCAGGGACATCTTCAACTAGATCAGGTTGCTCAGAGCCCCGTCCAGCCTGACCTGGAATGTCTCCAAGAATGGGGCATCTACCACCTCTCTGGGCAACCTGGGCCAGTGTTTTACCACCCTCATTGTATTCTGTTCATTGTTTAAATGACTCAAAGAGTGACAGTTTTCTGGGCTGCACTCAGTTATTTGAACTGTGAGTTTCTGTGACAACAAGCAAGAAGGGTTCAGGCATGTGAAAGAAGGGATTTGTTTGTTTTTTTTTTTTTTAATGTAAAAACCTGTGATGCACCCTCTCAAAATGCTTAAGTCAACCAGCTTTCCTTACAAACTGCACAATACTATTTTTCAGAGTTACATGGTCAGATTTTTATGTTTAAGTATAAAAAGGGGATGGATGTCATTAATGTTTTCCATGTTTGAGAAAAAATATAAGATGCCAGAAGGCAGATTTTTTTTTCTGATGATAAAATAGGCGGTAGATTAAAAAAAAGAAATTTTGCAGTTGTAGACTGAAAACATATTTCAGAGTAGTCAATCTAGTGCAACTGATGCTTGTCTAAAAGTGCAGCCTTTTGTATAGCTGCAGCTGGTGTAAACACACTGTGTATTAATACAGTAGGATGTCTGGCATGAGAATTAATCTGGAATTTGGGAGTCTTATTCCTGATGAGTGAATGAAGGAGGCAAATTCCTTTTTCTCCATGTTTCATTTTTTGAGCATAAATTTTGTGGTTGGAAAGACTTTTCCAAAGTGTAGTTGGTTATACCAGACAAGAATGGAATATGGTGGTGTTTTTTCAAACTACCCTTTGAATATACAAATGTTTGCATATGTACTTACAAAGTTTTGCAAGCTCAGTCTGGAAGCAAAAATATTTAAAATTTGATGGCTGGTAGTGCTGTGCTGCTTGGTAATCGGAAGATCCATGAGCTCACCGAGCTAAAGGCAGATATTAATACTTCTGCTGTTAGTCCTTGCAAATTCTATGGTGGGTCCTAAGCACGGCTTTTAATTAAAAAGCACAATAATCTAGTCAAATTATAAATGATGGAACCTTAAAAGGACAGTGCTTTTTTTGCTTCAACTAGAATAAACTAGTCTATCTCCAGGAACTTGTGAGATGGTCTTAAGTATTTCTTATTTGGCCCTTTTTCCTCTCATTCTGTTTTATAATACTGAAACCCATCATCCTCTGATGATCTATGCCATATGATAGCCATATATACTCAGCAAATGACAGCATAATCAAGTCTTTTATTCTTTTTTTTTCTTTTTTTTTTTTTTTTAAATCAATCACCTCACCCAATCAATAAAAACAAGAGAACGATCCTGTGCTTTCCCATGTGTTGAACCAGTGCTGATCTCAGAGCTGTGCTGGCGTGGTATCTGAACATCAGCGCTCAAAAGCAGGCACGTCCTGGCTGAAGTTGAGCAGGAGCCCTGTGGCACCGACCTGATGCAAATCGCTCAGAGAAGCTGGCATCAGTGCTGGCCAGATAGAAAGGAGGAAAAAAAACCCATTCTTTCACATTTTAAGACATAAATTTAGCTTCCTCCAAAGCAGATACTGAGGTTTTTCCCACTTGCATTACCCACATCATCATCCCTCTGCTCCTACAGGCAGACAAGTCTGCAGCCCCAGACAACCCTTCCTCTGTCTGTGATGGAAGCAGGAGCAGGGTGGTTGGCCACTGCCAATACCGTTGTTTTCTGTTGAAATGAAAAGCTGTCTATACATTTCCTCTTCTGAGACTGCCCTGGCATTGCTACAATGCGATGTCCGTTTTGAGCCCTAGCAAGCACAGAGGGTTCTGATCTGTACCCAAGCAGGACCAGGACACATGCCTATCTCTGAGGCATCAGCTCTCTCTTCTCTGGTGACTTGACCTCCACGCAGAAGAAAATGGAGCTGCTTCCAGGCAAGCTGGCTGAATACCTGAAGCTCAGTTTTAGCAAATTTATTTACCCTCATGCCTAAGCTCAAGACAGGACTCACTCACAACCCTCACAGCAGAGTCTTGGCATTTTGTATTCTTTTGATTCTTCTAAGTGCATGTGTATCAACTGTTGTGTACTTGTAACACTCCAGTTTCAGAAACTATCCAGTGGTAGGAGGATTATACGTAATCTTGTTGTCTCTGCAGGTCATCATAGGAGTGCATCTATCAAACAAAATTAGTTACGGCCATTGGGGTTTTCTAGTGATGAAAACTAGCAGTAGAATGACAGAGTGAGCATTTTCCTTTTCTTCTTGCTTGGATGATATTTTTATACACTTTTATATGCAATTTTTTTAAATATTTGCTATTTTTATTGTAGGGTTCTGGTTGGGTTTTTACCAGACCTTCTGGTTGTCTACAGGCCCAGATTCTCACAGGAATATTTCCCTTTTCTCCTCCCTGTTCTTCCCCAGTAGACAAAAGCCATTGCATTTGCACCATCAGCTTAGAACAAAGTAGCACCTCAGGCCTGGTCACTCTTCAGTTGCACTGAAATCGAAGGAAGTTGCATGCAAAGTCCTGCTGGTCCCACCGCAGTGTCTGGGACCAAAGATCAAATAACCGAAACATGTACAACCAATGACACGCAGGGCGATCTGTGTAAAGCCAATGCATCAAGGTGACGCTGCCTTCCTTTGCTGTGGGAGGAGCTGCTTCCACCACAATGTGTTTAAATAAGACTATCTATCTCTCCTAGTTCTGATGATGCTACTTCTTGTAGGCACTTCAGAGTCATACCCTAGTGCACTGAGTACCTTCAGCAGGCAGGAAGGGTGGACTTCGTGGCTTATCTATGACAGTAGATTTCACTGCTCTTGTGGTTAACCCTGCAGTGACAGGTCCTAAATAAAGTGAAGAAACATCAAACCTATTGGTAGGAAGGACAAGGGGAAATTAACCAAATTCAAGGATCTTGGTCATGTAAAATAACCTTCTCTCAGCTGGCTTTCTGCAGGGAATTCCATGTATGAAGTTGAATATAAACTTTAGAGTATTTTTGTGGTTGCAGAACTGATTGTGGAGATGTCTTTCTTGAACTGAACTAAAATGGACAACAGGCATCTGTTCTCTAACATTTTTCAAGGAAGAAAGAGGCAGGCTGTTAACACTATTTTGCAGCAGGGGATAGAAGACAGGTTACAATCCACGCTGAAAGTAGAACTCATTGCTAGTTTGCTCCTGGGACTGGGTGGGTAAGGTAATGAAAAAAAGATCTATTGGGTTTGTTATAAGGAAAAAAAAATGCAAACCACAAATGAATGATACCATGTAATGCCAAGTATTCTCAACTGTTCTGAGAATGATTTTAAACAATATGTATTGTTAGTTCCTTACTTCAAAGAAGAGGCTCGTGGTCTCTAAATGTATAAAACATTTTTCAACATTCCAGTTTTCCTGTAACTGAGTCCATGTATGTTCATCCTATTACCAAATAAAAACAACAAGGTCTCTGCTCTATTTGAATTAAAGTTGCAGAAGGGTTCATTTTATTCCGATACTTTCTACATGTGATCCAGGCATGGCACTTGCCATTTGTTTTCCAGCATCCAGGTCCCTGTAGAGTACTAGTAAGAATCAACTCTTTTTTTCTTTAAGCATAGTGAGAACATTGCTTGGGCAGCAGTCAGTGCTCATCACTTGCCCCTGTGAGGAGGAGTTAGTGGTATTACCTAATTTGTACAGTCAGGGAACCTGAGATAAGGAATTCAAATAGCTTATTCAAGGACCCCAAGGTAAATCTCTACCCGTTTGGGGAGTAGGCATGTCAGCCTTACCTTTCCCTTTCCCCCTGGCTTTGTGAATTCCCTTTTTCCTGAAATTCCAGTTTTAATTCACTCCTTTCCTTTCTGGGGGGGTTCACTGGTGTTGATTTCCTGAAGAACATGCAATGTGCTTGCTGCTGTACCTGCTTGTATTCTTACACCTTATCCGCTCGGTTGGAGTCTGCATGTACCTCCAGTCCAGTGCTAGTGGAGATGACACCAATCTGCCAATTCCTGTTAGATATTGAGGGTGTTGATGTAGTTGCCTGTGATCTTCAAATACAAAATACTAACTACCACAAAAGCAAGAAGGGAGAAAATATGGTTTGGAGAAGACATCCAATGATTTGAGTGACTCACCTCCACTTGCAAGTACAGTATCAGAGTCTTTTCTCCGGTGCATATAGCTGGTGACATAAATATCCAGAGCCATTACCAACCGGTGGTTCCCAACATGTTGCAGCCGCTTGCTGAACTGCCACAGAAGTGAGGTAAGTGCCGCAGCGGGGAATAAAACTGGCAGTTGCCAGTTTGGTGCGGACTTTAGCTGAAGGGAAAGCTGTCTCAGATCTGGCAGCAGTTCATAGGTCCAAAACTTAAGAACATGAAACTTGCGGAATCAATAACTCAGGTGCCTCCACCCAAACCCAGTAGGTGACAAAAAGAAGAGATGTTTGATGTCGACTCCTATAGATGGAAAGGTCCCCAGAAGTGCGGCTACTTTCCCAGTAGAAGACAGCAAACACCTTGGGGTGGTGGCAGCATTATAGAAAGTATTTTCATGGCTGGTGGGACTACTGTTCATCCATCTCTGCTCAGACTACCCTTTTTTTTAAAGGTCCGGCACGACGTTCAGCTGACTTAGCAGGCTCGGGTTCCTCAGCAAACCACCTTACATTGCCAGGTCAGTCAGTATCACCTCAAAGTTGCAGATATGCACAGCTTTAGAAGTAGGCACTGACAGTGCCCACTGTTTGGGAGTTGAACATAAACAGATGACTTCTTCTCCAGGTATGGCACAACTTTTGCACATGACATGAAAAAAGGTGAACCCGTTAATGGGGATTGAACAAATTATGTTATGGTTTTAATTGTCTGTGCTGCATTTCACGTTTTTTAAACAAATACTTTATGTTTTGTAGCTTGCATTTGATTGGCAAATTAATTTGGGCTTTACCACATGGACATAGGTGCTGAAAGGAAAAAGCGAGGCTATTCTGTGCACCCAAGCACAGCTTTTTTTGTGCCCTACTCATCTACCAAATCCTGCTGTCTCTTTCACCATAACAATCTTCTTAATCCCATCATCTTTGTCCCACAAATCTGTCAGAAGAAAAGGAGGAAAATATGAAGAAGTTGGACAAATAATGAAGTAGTGTGAAGAAGATGCTATCTTGCATGTGCATATAAAAGGGCATTCATACATGTATAATGCACAGTAGGTGAAAGAGTAAGTCTGCAGGAAGACAATGAGAAATAACCAAGAAAAAAACAAAACAAAACAAACTTCAAGCAAAGTACATTACAAGTTTTACTACAGATGTTTTCATCAGTGGCTGCTGTGCCAATAGACAGGGTATAGTGTGGCTCCATCTGCAGATGCCAATGTGCAGTAGCATGTTTCTGTGCTGTTTCATTTCTCCAAGCTGTTCATGGCGTGATGCTTTTTCGCAGCCACCACCTCAGCAGATTGTTTCCCTGGGCACAGCTGCAGCCACCGCTTGGGTGTAAGTAAGGAACAGAATGAGCAGGAGTGTGAGAGAATTCAAAACACTTTATTCCCTTATTAATTTAATATGCTCCATGCGTTACTGTACGGCTTGCGAACAAGAACGGACAATCACTGAAAGTAAAATTTAAACCTCTGAGCGGCATGCTTACGTGAGGACTCTCAGATATCTAACTCAAAACATTTTTTAGATAGAAAGCACGGAACAGCAGGTATCATAAATATCTTAACTTCTGAAGCTTCTCGTCATTGGCAGTTACGATAAGTATTATCTGTATGTATTGCCTGTTTCTCATACAGTCCCAGCAATTGCTAAATTCTTGTATTTATATTCGTAGGAGAGGCTACTACTTTGGATGTCTTCACCCAGGATTTTCTAGCAGGTGGCATTTAGAGGTCTTCCTCTTCAGAGAGATTCAGGAGAGGTCTTGATTTTTGGAGAAAGAAAAAAGTTTTGTTTTAAGGAAAAATTCTTGAATGAAACATTCAAGTCACACTACAGCCATAACACTCATCTAATATAAACAACTCTAATTTCACAACTAGCTCACTTTTTATAAATTTTGACGTGCATAAAATGTTCCCGTGTTTATATTTAAAGAGCAGTGCTTACACAGGGTATTTCATCCATTTCTACAAGGCACCACTTTTAAACCATCAATCCATTAATACGTACCTGCAAACAACAGATCCCAAATCCCTTCTTATGTGTGATCCTTCTTCTGAACCTGGAGACCACCTTTCTACTAAAATAAGGAATAGAAATGCAGAAGATGGAGTTTTGGCATCACCTCCAGTTACAGTCCCTTCATTATTGCTGAATGGCTAAATCTTGCTCAAATCCTTTTTCTGCACCCCAAATTTCTCACCTGTATCGGAATTATAAAATTTACGCCCATTTTGAACAATCCAATCTGGGGATCTGTTAACTGTTAGGATTAGAAAAAAGCCAGTCCAGCCTTACTTCCAGCAGCACTACTGCCTGTGACCATGTCCCGTTCAATTACACGAAGGTGCCTTCTCTGTGGCACTCAGGGCAATGACTCGCTGTGTTTTGACTTTCTCTTCCTTAGACAGCTCCCGCCTCAGTGGCTGTTTGGGCACCGATGGCTTTGGGGACTCAGCGGGTTTTCTCTCTTTGGCTGTTTCACACTGGGACCTTCCTACCCGTGCCCTCTGACCGGGGCTTCCACAGCAAACTGTTTGCTGAGCTACAGTTTGCAAATCAGCCTTTCCCATGCAGCTATTGATATAGGTATGTGATGGGGAGGAGGTAATAGTGCAATATTCTTTAGGTATGGAGCCCTCAGGGCTTGGTCAGGGCTTGTCATGCATGACTCAAGGCATAACAAAGCAGAATTCTCTTCTCTTCGCTTCGCTTCGTTTCCCTTCCCTTCCCTTCCCTTCTCCTTCTCCTTCTCCTTCTCCTTCTCCTTCTCCTTCTGCTTCTCCTTCTCCTTCTCTTTCTCTTCTATTTCTCTTCTCTTCCATTCTCCTCTCCTCTCCGCTCCCCTCTCGTCCCGCCCTTCCCTTCCCTTCCCTTCCCTTCCCTTCCCTTCCCTTCCCTTCCCTTCCCTTCCCTTCCCTTCCCTTCCCTTCCCTTCCCTTCCCTTCCCTTCCCTTCCCTTCCCTTCCCTTCCCTTCCCTTCCCTTCCCTTCCCTTCCCTTCCCTTCCCTTCCCTTCCCTTCCCTTCCCTTCCCTTCCCTTCCCTTCCCTTCCCCTTTCAAAGACACATAACACAATGGATACAAGTCTTTACTTTTATTTTATTTATTTTTTTTAAATTTTATTTTATTTTATTTTTTTATTTTGTTGCTGTCGTTGTTAATTTATTAATTTACTTTGTTTTATGTTATTTCATGTTATGTTATTTCATGTCATTTTTTTTCCCTTTCTGATTCTCTTTCTGAGCCAATGCTCAGAAGCATTAACACAAGGCCATGTGTAGCCAGGAGCAGGCTGATGCATTCTTCAGTTTAGCTTGAAAAAACATCCCTTGCAGGCTGGCAAAGGCGAGTCCCAGAGCTGCAGAGAGCAGCAGCAGGAATAGAGGCCAAGCTTTCCCTGGTTCCTGAAGAGGGAGAACGTTGAGAATGAGGCGCGGGACTGACCATGCCCCAAAGAAGAAGAAGTAGAAGAAGAAGAGGTGTGTGGTACCGTGGGATCTTTTCCAGAGCGTGGCACGTAGCGATGACGAGCAGACTTTTTGCCTTCCACAACTTGTTTTGCTGCTGTGCTTCTTGGCCAGGAATGCCCGAGAAGCGCTGTCGTCCCTGCCAGGCGCTTGTGTGTCCCGCAGGGAGAGCTGACAAGCGGCAGCTGGGGATGGCGCAGGCAGGCTGGAGGCCTTCCAAGCAGGGGCTGTTTTGGTGGAGGTTTTTGGTTTTGGTAGCTTGGTTGAGGTTGTTGAGGTGGTTTGAGGTGGTTTGTTTGAGGCAGGTTCTTTGAGGGTGGTTGTGAGAGGCCGTTTGTTGAAGGCTGGTGAGTTTCGGTTGCTTGATGTAGGTGATTTTGGGTTGAAGTTGTTTTGCGTTGGTCGTTTTAGGTGGGGTATCCCAAGTTGTTTTTGTTGAGGTTGTTTTCAGTAGTTTGTTTGGGGTTGGTTGAGGTCATTTGTTTGAGGTGGTTTAGATGATTTTCTGTTGGGTGGTTTAGGTTGGTTATTTTCGGCTGTTTCGGTTTGTTTCTGTTTTGTTTCAGTAGGCAGTTTAGGCAGGTTGGGGGATGTGTGTGTTTTCAGGTAGATTTGGTTTCCATCGTTGAGGTCGCTTGAAGGGTTTGTGTTGAGGTTGGTTGAGGTTGTTTGGTTGAGGTTGGTTTAGTTGTTTTTAGGTAGGTTGGGTGAGGTGATTTGATTTGGGTAGGCTGTTTGAGGTTGTTTAGGTGTTTTCCGGTGGTTTAGGTCGAATAGGCCGTTTAGTTTGGTTTTTTTGGTAGGTTTGGTTTTGGTTGTTTGGTGTTGGAGGTTTTTTGGATGATTTGGTTGAGGTTGGTTGAGGTTGTTTGGGTTGTTGGAGGTTAGTTGTTTTCAGTTGTTTTGTGCTGTATGAGGTTGGTTGTGTGTTTGTAGGTGGTGTGTTTCTCAGAGGCCTGAGGTTGTTTAAGCTTGGTTCTTTGAGGTCATTGAAGGTGGTTTGTTTTTGGTTTAGGTTGTTTGCTTGAGGTTGAGTTAGGTTGGTTCGGGCAGTATGTTGCAGATTGTTGAAGGTTCTTTTGAGGTTGCTCATGGCCGGTTGTTTTAAGATTTTGAAGGTTTTTGTTTCCAGTGGTTTAAGGTTGGTTTAGATTAGTTGTTGTATGTTGTTTTGTTTTAGGTAGGCTGTTCTAGCTAGGTTTAGGGCCACCATCGTGGAGCATGAGCAGCAGGCTCCCAGCCCAAATGGCCCAAAGAAGCCGTGGCGAGGGGCCGTGCTCAACGCTGCAGAGGAAGGCAAAAAACCCCCGCAGACACTTGGTGTCCCACATGGGGGGAAAAAAAAGCCTTCCTCCCCCCAGCTGCAGGGCACGAGAGGCCATCTTCCTGGTGCTTGAGCAGCAGGCAGGAACCGAGCCAAAAGGGCCCAGAGGAGCTCTGAAACGTGGTCATGCTCAATGCTGCAGAGGAAGGCAAAAAACCCCCGGGGACCAGTGCCAATCTGCCCCGGGGGAAAAAATTCCTTCCTGACCCCAGTGCTGGCGATCGGCTGTTCCCTGAGCATGTGAGCCAGACCTGGCTCCTTGTCCCACAGGCTGCTCGCGCCTCCCAGGACCTGCCCAAGCCCTATCCTCCCTTGAGCTGGAGCCATCTCGGGGACTTGCCAGAGTGCCCAAATGCCTCTGAGCTGATGGACCTTGGGGGCAAGAATCCTCCCTGTGCCTGTCAGGACACCAGTGGGTGTTCCAAAGCACTGCAACCCCTTGCAACCCCTCTACCTGCTGTTTCTTACGGCTCCTGAGCCTGGCTCCGCAGGGGATGAGGATGGTGAGCTCTGCAGTGCTCCTCCAGAAGGAATTCCCTTGGTCTTGCCACTGCTATCCAGCAGTGCAAGTGGATTTTCATCCATTAGCTGAGCTTGGAAGGTGGCCCTGCCAGCAGATTGTCTTGCAGTGGAGAACCTCCAGCAGCCTCATGCAAGGTCTTCCTCCCTCAGCCCCTGCCCCGTGATTCCAGCAGCTCCTCAAGTGCTTCCCCTGGGATGTGTTGGGGCTGCCCCCGGGCCAGCTCTGGCACTGAACACGGGAGGCTGCTCCTTTTGATGCTGCCCGGGGCATTGTGACCGCTGCGTTGCCGGGTGCTGGCATTGTGACATGGGGGTGACAGAGCCACACGTGTGCAGCCCCGCCCGCCCCCCCTCCGCCCAGCAGCCTTTGGAGGAAGCCTTTGGGCTGCTGGCCCCAAATCAGTCCCTGTACCTACAAGACACGGGGAGTCATCAAGCAAATCGTGTCCCTTTTTTGCAAAAATACAGTGTGGATTTGTTGCCAGTCCAGCCTTACTTCCAGTAGCGCTACTGCCTGTGACCATGTCCCGTTCAATTACACGAAGGTGCCTTCTCTGTGGCACTCAGGGCAATGACTCGCTGTGTTTTGACTTTCTCTTCCTTAGACAGCTCCCGCCTCAGTGGCTGTTTGGGCACCGATGGCTTTGGGGACTCAGCGGGTTTTCTCTCTTTGGCTGTTTCACACTGGGACCTTCCTACCCGTGCCCTCTGACCGGGGCTTCCACAGCAAACTGCTTGCTGAGCTACAGTTTGCAAACCAGCCTTTCCCGTGCAGCTATTGATATAGGTATGTGATGGGGAGGAGGTAATAGTGCAATATTCTTTAGGTATGGAGCCCTCAGGGCTAGGTCAGGGCTTGACATGCATGACTCCAGGCATAACAAAGCAGAATTCTCTCCTCTTCTCTCTTCTCTTCTCTTCTCTTCTCTTCTCTTCTCTTCTCTTCTCTTCTCTTCTCTTCTCTTCTCTTCTCTTCTCTTCTCTTCTCTTCTCTTCTCTTCTCTCCTCTTCTCTTCTCTCCTCTCCTCTTCTCTTCTCTCCTCTTCTCTTCTCTTCTCTTCTTCTCTTCTCTTCCCTTTTCTCTTCTCCTCTTCTCTCCTCTTCTCTTCTCTTCTCTTTTCTTCTCTCTCTTCTCTTCTCTTCTCTTCTCTTCTCTTTTCTTCTCTTCTCTTCTCCTCTCTTCTCTTCTCTTCTCTTCTCTTCTCTTCTCTTCTCTTCTCTTCTCTTCTCTTCTCTTCTCTTCTCTTCTCTTCTCTTCTCTTCTCTTCTCTCTTACTCTTACTCTTCTATTTCCCTTCCCTTCCCTTCCTTTCCCTTCCCTTCCCTTCCCTTCCCTTCCCTTCCCTTCCCTTCCCTTCCCTTCCCTTCCCTTCCCTTCCCTTCCCTTCCCTTCCCTTCCCTTCCCTTCCCTTCCCTTCCCTTCCCTTCCCTTCCCTTCCCTTCCCTTCCCTTCCCTTCCCTTCCCTTCCCTTCCCTTCCCTTCCCTTCCCCTTTCAAAGCCACATAACACAATGGATACAAGTCTTTTATTTTATTTTATTTTATTTTATTTTATTTTATTTTATTTTATTTGTTTTATTTTATTTTATTTTACTTTATTTTATTTTTTTATTTTGTTGCTGTTGTTGTTAATTTATTAATTTACTTTGTTTTATGTTATTTCATGTTTTGTTATTTCATGTCATTTTTTTTCCCTTTCTGATTCTCTTTCTGAGCCAATGCTCAGAAGCATTAACACAAGCCCGTGTGTAGCCAGGAGCAGGCTGATGCATTCTTCAGTTTAGCTTGAAAAAACATCCCTTGCAGGCTGGCAAAGGCGAGTCCCAGAGCTGCAGAGAGCAGCAGCAGGAATAGAGGCCAAGCTTTCCCTGGTTCCTGAAGAGGGAGAACGTTGAGAATGAGGCGCGGGACTGACCATGCCCCAAAGAAGAAGAAGTAGAAGAAGAAGAGGTGTGTGGTACCGTGGGATCTTTTCCAGAGCGTGGCACGTAGCGATGACGAGCAGACTTTTTGCCTTCCACAACTTGTTTTGCTGCTGTGCTTCTTGGCCAGGAATGCCCGAGAAGCGCTGTCGTCCCTGCCAGGCGCTTGTGTGTCCCGCAGGGAGAGCTGACAAGCGGCAGCTGGGGATGGCGCAGGCAGGCTGGAGGCCTTCCAAGCAGGGGCTGTTTTGGTGGAGGTTTTTGGTTTTGGTAGCTTGGTTGAGGTTGTTGAGGTGGTTTGAGGTGGTTTGTTTGAGGCAGGTTCTTTGAGGGTGGTTGTGAGAGGCCGTTTGTTGAAGGCTGGTGAGTTTCGGTTGCTTGATGTAGGTGATTTTGGGTTGAAGTTGTTTTGCGTTGGTCGTTTTAGGTGGGGTATCCCAAGTTGTTTTTGTTGAGGTTGTTTTCAGTAGTTTGTTTGGGGTTGGTTGAGGTCATTTGTTTGAGGTGGTTTAGATGATTTTCTGTTGGGTGGTTTAGGTTGGTTATTTTCGGCTGTTTCGGTTTGTTTCTGTTTTGTTTCAGTAGGCAGTTTAGGCAGGTTGGGGGATGTGTGTGTTTTCAGGTAGATTTGGTTTCCATCGTTGAGGTCGCTTGAAGGGTTTGTGTTGAGGTTGGTTGAGGTTGTTTGGTTGAGGTTGGTTTAGTTGTTTTTAGGTAGGTTGGGTGAGGTGATTTGATTTGGGTAGGCTGTTTGAGGTTGTTTAGGTGTTTTCCGGTGGTTTAGGTCGAATAGGCCGTTTAGTTTGGTTTTTTTGGTAGGTTTGGTTTTGGTTGTTTGGTGTTGGAGGTTTTTTGGATGATTTGGTTGAGGTTGGTTGAGGTTGTTTGGGTTGTTGGAGGTTAGTTGTTTTCAGTTGTTTTGTGCTGTATGAGGTTGGTTGTGTGTTTGTAGGTGGTGTGTTTCTCAGAGGCCTGAGGTTGTTTAAGCTCGGTTCTTTGAGGTCATTGAAGGTGGTTTGTTTTTGGTTTAGGTTGTTTGCTTGAGGTTGAGTTAGGTTGGTTCGGGCAGTATGTTGCAGATTGTTGAAGGTTCTTTTGAGGTTGCTCATGGCCGGTTGTTTTAAGATTTTGAAGGTTTTTGTTTCCAGTGGTTTAAGGTTGGTTTAGATTAGTTGTTGTATGTTGTTTTGTTTTAGGTAGGCTGTTCTAGCTAGGTTTAGGGCCACCATCGTGGAGCATGAGCAGCAGGCTCCCAGCCCAAATGGCCCAAAGAAGCCGTGGCGAGGGGCCGTGCTCAACGCTGCAGAGGAAGGCAAAAAACCCCCGCAGACACTTGGTGTCCCACATGGGGGGAAAAAAAAGCCTTCCTCCCCCCAGCTGCAGGGCACGAGAGGCCATCTTCCTGGTGCTTGAGCAGCAGGCAGGAACCGAGCCAAAAGGGCCCAGAGGAGCTCTGAAACGTGGTCATGCTCAATGCTGCAGAGGAAGGCAAAAAACCCCCGGGGACCAGTGCCAATCTGCCCCGGGGGAAAAAATTCCTTCCTGACCCCAGTGCTGGCGATCGGCTGTTCCCTGAGCATGTGAGCCAGACCTGGCTCCTTGTCCCACAGGCTGCTCGCGCCTCCCAGGACCTGCCCAAGCCCTATCCTCCCTTGAGCTGGAGCCATCTCGGGGACTTGCCAGAGTGCCCAAATGCCTCTGAGCTGATGGACCTTGGGGGCAAGAATCCTCCCTGTGCCTGTCAGGACACCAGTGGGTGTTCCAAAGCACTGCAACCCCTTGCAACCCCTCTACCTGCTGTTTCTTACGGCTCCTGAGCCTGGCTCCGCAGGGGATGAGGATGGTGAGCTCTGCAGTGCTCCTCCAGAAGGAATTCCCTTGGTCTTGCCACTGCTATCCAGCAGTGCAAGTGGATTTTCATCCATTAGCTGAGCTTGGAAGGTGGCCCTGCCAGCAGATTGTCTTGCAGTGGAGAACCTCCAGCAGCCTCATGCAAGGTCTTCCTCCCTCAGCCCCTGCCCCGTGATTCCAGCAGCTCCTCAAGTGCTTCCCCTGGGATGTGTTGGGGCTGCCCCCGGGCCAGCTCTGGCACTGAACACGGGAGGCTGCTCCTTTTGATGCTGCCCGGGGCATTGTGACCGCTGCGTTGCCGGGTGCTGGCATTGTGACATGGGGGTGACAGAGCCACACGTGTGCAGCCCCGCCCGCCCCCCCTCCGCCCAGCAGCCTTTGGAGGAAGCCTTTGGGCTGCTGGCCCCAAATCAGTCCCTGTACCTACAAGACACGGGGAGTCATCAAGCAAATCGTGTCCCTTTTTTGCAAAAATACAGTGTGGATTTGTTGCCAGTCCAGCCTTACTTCCAGTAGCGCTACTGCCTGTGACCATGTCCCGTTCAATTACACGAAGGTGCCTTCTCTGTGGCACTCCAGGGCAATGACTCGCTGTGTTTTGACTTTCTCTTCCTTAGACAGCTCCCGCCTCAGTGGCTGTTTGGGTACCGATGGCTTTGGGGACTCAGCGGGTTTTCTCTCTTTGGCTGTTTCACACTGGGACCTTCCTACCCGTGCCCTCTGACCGGGGCTTCCACAGCAAACTGCTTGCTGAGCTACAGTTTGCAAACCAGCCTTTCCCGTGCAGCTATTGATATAGGTATGTGATGGGGAGGAGGTAATAGTGCAATATTCTTTAGGTATGGAGCCCTCAGGGCTAGGTCAGGGCTTGACATGCATGACTCCAGGCATAACAAAGCAGAATTCTCTCCTCTTCTCTCTTCTCTTCTCTTCTCTTCTTCTCTCTTCTCTTTCTCTTCTCTTTCTCTTCTCTTCTCTTCTCTTCTCTTCTCTTCTCTTTCTCTTCTCTTCTCTTCTCTTCTCTCCTCTCTCTTCTTCTCTCTTCTCTTCTCTTCTCTCCTCTTCTCTTCTCTTCTCTTCTCTCTTCTCTTCTCTTCCCTTTTCTCTTCTCCTCTTCTCTCCTCTTCTCTTCTCTTCTCTTTTCTTCTCTCTCTTCTCTTCTCTTCTCTTCTCTTTTCTTCTCTTCTCTTCCTCCTCTCTTCTCTTCTCTTCTCTTCTCTTCTCTTCTCTTCTCTTCTCTTCTTCTCTTCTCTTCTCTTCTCTTTCTCTCTCCTTCTCTCTCTTACTCTTACTCTTCTATTTCCCTTCCCTTCCCTTCCTTTCCCTTCCCTTCCCTTCCCTTCCCTTCCCTTCCCCTTCCCTTCCCTTCCCTTCCCTTCCCTTCCCTTCCCTTCCCTTCCCTTCCCTTCCCTTCCCTTCCCTTCCTTCCCTTCCCCTTCCCTTCCCTTCCCTTCCCTCCCTTCCCTTCCCCTTTCCAAAGCCACATAACACAATGGATACAAGTCTTTTATTTTATTTTATTTTATTTTATTTTATTTTATTTTATTTGTTTTATTTTATTTTATTTTACTTTATTTTATTTTTTTATTTGTTGCTGTTGTTGTTAATTTATTAATTTACTTTGTTTTATGTTATTTCATGTTTTGTTATTTCATGTCATTTTTTTTCCCTTTCTGATTCTCTTTCTGAGCCAATGCTCAGAAGCATTAACACAAGCCCGTGTGTAGCCCAGGAGCAGGCTGATGCATTCTTCAGTTTAGCTTGAAAAACATCCCTTGCAGGCTGGCAAAGGCGAGTCCCAGAGCTGCAGAGAGCAGCAGCGGAATAGAGGCCAAGCTTTCCCTGGTTCCTGAAGAGGGAGAACGTTGAGAATGAGGCGCGGGACTGACCATGCCCCAAAGAAGAAGAAGTAGAAGAAGAAGAGGTGTGTGGTACCGTGGGATCTTTTCCAGAGCGTGGCACGTAGCGATGACGAGCAGACTTTTTGCCTTCCACAACTTGTTTTGCTGCTGTGCTTCTTGGCCAGGAATGCCCGAGAAGCGCTGTCGTCCCTGCCAGGCGCTTGTGTG